>NC_135306.1:22800757-24221591 GCF_048772815.1 Callospermophilus lateralis
TCGAGCCAGTTCTCCTCCGTTTTTCTCTCTTTCTCTTTAGGTGGCGGTGCCTTAGTTCTTGGACAAGAGCAAGACAAAAAAGGGGAGGGATTCAGCCCAGCCGAATCTTTTGTGGGCTCCATAAGCCAGCTCAACCTCTGGGACTATGTTCTGTCTCCACAGCAGGTCAATTCCATTTTCAGTGTATGACAGTAATGAGATGCAAAGGTACAAACCCAGCAAAAATGGGAACAGCCTAATGATGACATATCTTACTGTGAGCTCTTGGTTACCAGAATCGATCACCAATATCATTGGATGCTATGGTCTGAGTTAGGCAGAAGTTATCTATAATAATGTTCAGTGCTTATCCTTTTTAGTTGCTTGGTGATATTCTAAAATTTTATTGGAAATGAGTATCTTGTGGAACCTTGCAATTTCAGAACTAGAAAGAGTTGTAAAGAATAAATCCTTCAAATCTCTCCGACTAAACGTGCAAAAACGTAAGACTGTGAAATATCATCCTTAGAGAGTAACAAATAAGTAAGTGATCTGTCTGGAGTCAAACAGCCTGGTTCAAATCCCAGTTCTGTCACAAATTCACTGGGATGATGCTGAGTGTGTTTACCACCTCTCTGAGCTTCAGTTTCTTATCCATAAAATGTCAACAAATAGAACTATAATAGAGCAGAGTTCGGAAGATATTGAACAAAATACCTAGTGTGCGTTTGTGGTATTGCTTGGCCTATCATTAGGGCTTGGTAAATGTTTATTCACGACTATTGTGGCAGAATTTCTCCAAGCCTGTTTCTCCAACTCTGTCAGAGGTCAAAGACATAGAATGGCAGGGGACCTCTGCAGCCCCTTAATAAACTGCAAAGCTTTAGACAAGAAACTGCATGCACAGAATTTGAAATTTTCAGACAACAACAAGCCTAATAGGGGAAATGGTGGGAGAGGGAATGGTGGGAGAAAGGGAAGAGAAGTTTCTTTTTGCTTCTGAAATCATACCATGCAGAAGCCTGTTTCCCTTTATCTCTACCTTTCAAAAATCTGTGAATGGTTTTCATGGGACTAAAAAATATATATATATATAACTCTGTCTCCGTGGGAAAGTAAGTCTCTATTTAAAAATATACTTTTAAACTTTCAGGTGAAATCCCTGGCTACTTCCTGCCCAGAGGAACTCAGCAGGGGAAACGTGTTGGCCTGGCCTGATTTCTTGTCGGGAATTGTGGGAAAGGTGAAGATCAATCCCAAGAGCATCTTCTGTTCTGGTGAGACTTGGCTGCCTCTTGATTACCCTGGAGTTTAACAGGCAGCGGAGGCAATTCAGAATACTCTAGTGGTCAAATTGTTCAAATAGTGGTCAATCTACTCTTTGACTAGTAATTCATCTTTACCTTATGTGCATCCAAAAGATTTTTCTTATGTTGAAATACATCCTGTATAACAAGATACAAATTACTTGGAAAGGAAATTTGGCAAAGGCAAAATAAGATTAGAATGAGAAGAGGAATACAGTTGCTTTATCTAAAATGCCCTCCAAAGTTCTGTGCTCCTATTTGAGAAGGTTTTGTTTTATATTTCCTAGCAGCTGTCTGGGAAATTTGGAGAAATACAATAAATATGGCCTCCACTCACTAATAGTCAAACTCTGGTGTCATAAAATTAAAAATATTTAAATGAGTTTCTTAAAAGGGTCTAGAATTCATGTCTTTTGATAACGTATAAGAATATTTCATTAATATTACTAAAATGTCATTTTACTTTAAAAATATTCAGCATTTTATTGTTAGGTGTAACTAATTAGAATGAATTTTAAAAAGATAAAATAAGAAAATACCCCAAAAAATATTCAACAGACATCAGCTGAAAGAGGGAAAATTGTTTGTTGACTCAGTTCATTTTTCCTGTTACCTTTGATGATGACCAGGGTCTGTGGTAACTTGTTCTGATCTCAGTAGACTGGCTCTTCCATGTTGGTACAAAGTAAGATTTGGACATCTTACTTGATGGCACTGTTGCTGACCAGCTCTGCACCTGTGTTCTCTGCCCTCAGACTGTCCACCTTTAGAAGGATCAGTACCTCATCTACGAACTGCATCAGTAGATTTAAAGCCAGGTTCCAAAGTGAGTCTGTTCTGTGATCCAGGCTTCCAGATGGTCGGGAATCCTGTGCAGTACTGTCTGAATCAAGGACAATGGACACAACCACTCCCTCACTGTGAACGTAAGCTGTCTTCATTGATCACTACAGTGGCTTTGAAAAATATTGGAATTATGCAAACACCCTTCAGGAATTCTAGAAAAAAACTAAATACTTGACAGTAGCTAATATAGCAGATATTCACTGAGTCCTTCTTTTGTGTGAGAAACTCTGCCAGGCACCTTAAGGGACGTGGTGATGAACATCCAAGGACACAACCTGTGAATTCCTCCAGGTTGTACAAGGAACTGGGTTTGAGGAAAACACAGACCATGCAGGCTGGAGGCCAAGGGAGGTCTCTTAAGCTGACTTATCACCCATTCATTTATTCAATGGTCTTTAGAGTGCCTACTGTACACCAGGCACTGATCTAAGTTCTGAAGATGCAATAGTTGGGACAAAATCCCTGATCTTCTGGAGTTCACGTTTCTAGTAAGAGGGGCAGAAAAATAAGAAAATATGCAATTATTTATTTATAGTAAATAATAATGATAAGGGCTAGAAAAATAAATCATGGTAGGGCAGTACAAAAAGGAGAGTGTTGGATACAGGCAAGACTGCTACTATAGGTGGGGGACAGCAGCCATCACCACCTGACAGAGCATATGTTTACCTTCTTGACTGTCTACCTCACTGGACAATAAACTCCACAAGGCAAAAGTATCATCTCTTTGGTTTACTGCTTTAACCCTAGTACGTGGGAGAATGTAGTAGACCTTCATAATTATTTATTATATTTTTTGTGTGTGGTACTGGGGATTGAACCCAATGATGCTCTATCTATGACTAGATCTCTAGCCCTTTTTGTCTTTTTGGTTTTTTGATTGTTGTTTTCTGTTTGTTTGCTTATTTTTGTTTTTGTTTTAGAGACAGGGTCTCACTAAGTTGCTTAAGGCCTCACCTCTGAATTGCTGAGGCTGGTCTTGAATTTGCAATCCTCTTGCTTCAGCCTCCTGAGTTACTGAAATTACAGACATGCCCAGCCCCCATAATTATTTGTGGAATGAATAAGTTGCATGCCTACACGTGAGCAGTGTGCTATGTGGTAGGGATGCATATGTGGGTCCAGGCTGCTCCTGCTCCTGGAGTACTCTCAATCCAATGTTTATGTGCAATGGAAAATTTGTGTCCAACTGAAATACTATAGCACTAGGTTAATGTAAATATGATGACCTTTTAGTATTGTGATTGTAATATAGTCATGTGTTCTCTGGTCACATTCAGGCATTAGCTGTGGGGTGCCTCCCCCCTTGGAGAATGGCTTTTATTCAGCTGAGGATTTCCATGCTGGCAGCACAGTAACCTATCAGTGCAACAATGGCTACTATTTGTTGGGTGATTCGAGGATGTTCTGTACAGATAATGGAAGCTGGAATGGCATTTCACCATCATGCCTTGGTGAGATAAATGTTGGTAGTTACTGGTGTGGGTTTATTCTATCCCCTTGAGAAACAGCTACCACAAATTCCTGAGGCCCCAATGGCATGCCTTTGTTAACTTCATCTTATCCCAGGAAACTCTGGGCAAGCCATAATTACAAAGCAGCTGTCCTGAGAGGTGCCAAAAATGTTTTAAATTTTTCTCAGCCTCAACAGTAAGACTATATCTATCCCTGTTCTTCTATTTGCCTACCTGTAAACTAAAGAAATAATCACTCTTATGGTGTATCTGGAATGTGATATGACTATTACATTTAAATTTCATAAAAATTTATAAAGTGTCATGCGTTAAGAGATAGGTAATGATTTAAAAGGGAAAACAAATGTTTGATACATAGGAAAAGCGAATCAACTCGAATATTTGCCATCTGTCTTATTTCAGATGTGGATGAGTGTGCTGTTGGGTCAGATTGTAGTGACCATGCCTTGTGCTTGAACACCAATGGATCCTATGTGTGCTCCTGTATCCCGCCATACACAGGAGATGGTAAAAACTGTGCAGGTAACTCATTTATATATCACCAGAAATGCCTATTTCAATTTTTTATTCTAGTATATATTTATGTTATTTTAAATAAGACAATAGTTTCAAAGAGCATAGAGATAGATGCAGAAGATAGAATCTAATAATAAAAAAAAACACACACACTAGTGACAACTAAAGGTGTTTTAAATCGGTTCTGTGCCTCTCCCAACTTCCCAGTTTCTGAAAAACAAAACAGAGAGCCCATGCATGCCTACACATGAGCAGTGTGCTACGTGGTAGGGATGCATACGTGGGTCCAGGCTGCTTCCGCTCCTAGAGTACTCTCAATTCGATGTATCACCAGGATGTTGAAGAAATGTCTACATAGTTCAAGAATAATAGAATGGGTTTAAGAATAGAATCAGTGGCCTCTCTGCCTCAATCAGAACCAAGAAAATGGTTCATCACATCCTTACCATCAACAATTCCCTCTGCCACAGTCACACAAAATTTTATCACTGAAGAAAATAGACATCTTGATGCCTGACCATACCTCTATATTTTGTAATAACTTTGACAGTTCTGGCCCATCTCTCAACCCATTTGTATCTTTCTTCATTTGCTATGAGGGGTAACTACCAGAACATAATAAGATAGAAGTAAAGAGGAATTTAAAATACTGTTCAAATCATCTGGCTATGGGTCCCCAAAGTATAGTCCTACAATTTGAGACAGAGAAAAAAGTCTCAGGAGTTATATATGACATAGAGACCATGTTTCCCATTGTAACACACACACACACACACACACACACACACACACAGAATGTAAACAATAGTAACCACAAAAACACAATGTCAGCATCAGACAATGTAAATAGAATTATAAACTAGGTTTAGCGAGGAAATCTTCTCTTAAACAGAGAATGTTGGATATTTATACACATTATCCTATTCACAGGCTGAAAATCTGTGCTCTCTCACTGTGCTCTTTAAGAACAAGTCACATTATGTTATGTGCAAGTTTGAATCAGCATAATGAATTCCACTATTATTTATAATGCTCCAATAAAAATTAAAAAATAAAAAGTACAAGTCAGAAAACTTGCCTATAGAAATATCTGATTTAGATATATCTCTTCTCTTTAAAGGATGAGTAAAATTAAACAAAATTCAAACTACAGGAAATTTCAAAAATCTTCCTGCTCAAAGGCATATGGCACTGAAAATGAGTTAATATAGGTACCAAAAGAAAGTCTCAGGGAGACTGCTTGTACACAATAGAAGAGACAGAGACATCACTTCTAATAAAAACTTTTAAAACTACAAAGCCAAGCAGGAGAAAAAATACTATGATTAAGGCAAAATAAATAGGCAAATACTACAGACAGTGAGCTTGGAAACCAGTTCACTCCAGGGTTTGTTCTAGAGAAGTACTCTAAATTTAGGTTCAAATTGCAGGCAGTTATAATTTATTACTGAAATATAAGTAATGTAACAAGTTATGTATTAACGACTACATTAGCAGAGATAGATATATGGGAATGGTAAGGAAATATATGCGGTTGGTAGAGTGAGTTTATGATGGATTCAGAAAGTAGAGTTTTAATCTGAATTTGTGTAGAGTCAAATAAAATGTAAGTTGAAAAATGTCTTCAAGTATTCTTAATTCTAAAGCCATACGACTTCCTTGAGGGAATATGCAAACTATTAAAACAGAATAGAAAAGTGAAATTGTCTGTCATCCCACCATGCAGACGTATTTACTGTTAGTGTATACCTCCAGTGTTTTTCTGTATGCTATCTATAAGCAACTTATTTAGTTACTTTTAACATGACTTCATGTACATTTTTAAGTCACATGATAGTTTGAGAATATTATTTTAGTTCTTGTTTTATAAGTCACTTTATGGATTTCCCATAATTACCTTTTCTCTGTATGTTAACATCGGATGATAAACACTACAAAAAAAAAACAGTTTAATAAACATCTTTGAACATGAATCTTTGTTCTTACCTTTCCCTGCTTTTCTCAAATTCCAGTCTTATAATTGCATTTACTTTCTGAGAGTGTTTCATTTAAAATTCTTGTCTTACATTGGCCAGATGACCTTTAGGAAGATTGACTCAGTATACCCTCCCCTTCTGAGAATTCAAGCATTATATTCTCTCATATTGCTGAACTTTATCCTCAAACCTTGCTTTAACCATTTTCCCTCCTTTACACTGATGGCTGACCCCCACCCCTAATTTGTACATAGGAGGGTCTTATGGTATGCAGTCTGCTTGGAAAGGGAGGCTATTAACTTCCTTGAATCTGCTGTTATACAACCTTTCAATGCACTTGAGACCAAGTCAATTGCTTTTTACAAACTGGGTGTGCAGTTGGAGTGAGGTGGGAGGGGTAAAGCCCTCTGAGCCATGCTCTGACACCATCACTACTTCCCCAGTAAACAACTACCATTTTGTCTAGATAAACCTTATATATTTTTATTAATCATTTTCTGTTTCCAAATATTCTTGTTTAAATGCCTGTTAAATGTATTTTCTGGCCTAATGTCCAATGTGTACCTGGCCTTTATGCATCTCCCTTGAGAAGCTTTTATCTCAAGGTTTTCATGTCATGTCTGCCTCAACCGTAGTGAAATTCTTTTGCTGTGAGACCTTTGTATGGTTGTGTGAAAGCTACTTATTATTCCAAAAAATAAAAAAACAAAAAAAAACTTTGTTTCAAGAACCTAAAAAATGTAAGGCTCCAGGAAATCCAGAAAATGGCCACTCTTCCGGCGAGATACATACCGTGGGCGCCGAGGTCACATTTTCCTGTGAGGAAGGATATCAACTGGTGGGAGTCACAAAAATCACGTGTTTAGAGTCTGGAGAATGGAATCACCTAATGCCACACTGTGAAGGTATGTCAAGTGAATTTCCATATTTTTGTGTCTGGCAATCCTAGATAGATAAGATGTAGGCATGTCCAGTGTCATGTTGTGTTGCTCTTATTTGTCTTGATACCCAAGTATTAGGCTCATGCTCAAGTATGACAAAACAAACATCAAGAACAAAAGCAAATCTAGAGCTGACCCTTGAGCTTTCAGAGATGTTTTGCACACACAAAGAAAGCCATGATTTTTATTTTCTTCCTTTTAGCTCTGTCCTGTGGTGCACCAGCTATTCCAGAAAATGGTGACATTGATGGGTCATTATTTACTTATGGTAGTAAAGTGATATTCAGGTGAGTGCCTAAAATTGAAACAGTGTTCAGAGTTGTTGATGACGGTCCCAGCAGTGATAGAACACTGGGAGGAAGGGGGGAAATAACCCCAGAAAATGTTTTTTGAATTAATGTGGACTTAATTGAATGATGTGGAGTGTGAAGAAATCTAATCTAATAACCTAAGGATGGTCATGTTTGGCATCCTTAAATCCCTTGAGCAGTAACCTATTATGCCCCGAGCTCCCCCATGCAGGATGCCATGCAGAAACGCGCTCTAGGCTCATGAATACTATTAATGGGCTTTGATTGCACGCCTGATGGATAAGGAACCTAAACTAGTCCACACAACTCTCAAACCAAGACATTTCTGTTTACATGTGCTAATCCATAACACAAACTGGAGGCCAAGCAAATTCTTTTTTTTTAATTGATTTTCTTTTTTTAAATACATGACAGTGGAATGCATTACAATTCTTATTACACACATAGAGCACAATTTTTCATATTTTTGTATATAAAATATGTTCACGCCAATTCATGTCTTTATACATGTACTTTTGTTTTTTTGCATTAAAATTCTTATTACACATATATGCCATGATTTTTCATATCTCTGGTTGTATATAAAATATGTCGATACCCAATTCATGTCTTCATACATGTACTTTGGATAATGATGTCCATCACATTCCACCCTCCTTGCTAATCCCCTGCCCCCTCCCTTTCCCTCCCACCCCTCTTCCCTATCCTCCCATGCTCTCCCTCCCTACCCACTATGAGTCAGCCTCCTTATATCAGAGAAAACATTCAGGCCAAGCAAATTCTTGAGTCTATCCTCTTCTTTTATTACCTAGCAAGATTCCTCCAGGGAACATATACAGTAGACAACCTTGAATGAAAAAATAAATAAATAAACAGAACTTAAAAACATTCTTTCCATAGGAAAAAAAAGAGAAATTTTTTAATATATGTAATTTTTCAATATATTTTAGAGACTTTTGGTACAGATAAAATTATGCAAAATAAAGCAAATTACTTTCTGTAATTTTCTTCTATCTTCTTCAGGTGTAATAAAGGATACACTTTGGCTGGTGAGAAAGAATTGTCCTGTCTTGCTAGTGGTTCTTGGAGTCATTCTTCCCCTGTGTGTGAACTGGTGGAGTGTTCGAGTCCTGAAAACATAGACCATGGAAAACTGAATTTGAGTGGACTTACCTACCTTTCTACTGCATCGTACTCTTGCGAGAGAGGATACAGGTAAAGTCCAGTTTCTCTCTCTCTCTCTCTCACACACACACCCACACACACACACACACCCATTGCTCATTATTTACTCACTAGGTCTATTCATGTTTTATAAATGTAAGGCTATTCTCAAATGTGTACGCTTCCTGAATGCTAGCTAATAGGAAAGCCCAAAGAAATATTCAGTCTATGATTCTGGGAATTCGTTATAGTTCAATTGCTTCCGCATTCAGACTTCAGACAGAAAGCAAACACTGTGAGGTATACCACAATACCTGTTTAAATGACTTTATGATGGATTTTTTTTAAATAAACAGCTTACTTAGGTAATACTCAACATTGCATGAGATGTTGTAAAAGAGTATGCTAAGGTCATGTTATTGGAGCCCAGGCCAAAGGCTGTGGGGTCTGACCAACTGGATTCAGTCACCTGCCCACATCATAAATAAGAGGAAACAATATACAAAGGAAGAATGAATTTAATCACAGTTCATTTGGGGTGACAGCTAAACCACCTTCCACATCCTACAGAAACTTTGTAATTTATAGGAACAAAAAGCCAGGAAGTATATGTAACTAGATTCATCCAGGCTTTGCTGGCACAGGGATATGTTACAATCGAATTTTTCAACTGTTGGCTTCAGGGCTTTGAGGGACGTTTCAGCTTTCATTTTCAGTGTGACAATGACAGCTTATAGGAGCTGGATGAAGAAAGCAGCTTAACAAACAGGTTAGCAGGAAATGGAGATGGAAAAACAATTTGTGACTTTCTATTTAAATGGATTCCATTACAGTTCCCCTCCAGCTTGTCCATCCAGAGTCTTGAGAGACTTGGGGCACCGTTTCATCTGGCTAGCTGTTTGGTGTGTGGATTGCTTCAAGGGCATGGGATGAAAAGATCCAAAGTCTGAAGATGGGGCTCCACCTAGTGGCAGGACTTGAGTGCCAGATAGTCATGCATAAGAATCTTCCTGTCACTTGTGGTCCACCTTATTTTTTGGTAGGGTTAACAAGTGACTCCCTTTTGATTATGACAGCTTACCCCATCTCTGAATGAGTTTCTCTGAAGACTTTTATGATTACCCACCAGTCCCACACCACTAGTCCCATGTCACCAATGGACTTGTTTTATCCATTGATCTGATCTGATTCCTACATTGGAAAGAAAGTGATAGATGGCTATAAGTCGTCATCAAAAGACACTTTTAAACAAAATTTGTGCAACAAAAGAGGTCTAGAAAGAACAATTCTTAAGCTAAGCTTACCTAGAGTTCACAATTAAGTTTAACAGGCAATAACTAACATCTTAAAACATTAAGAGTTGTACTTGGGTAGAATTTGACAGACAAGAAAAAATACCCAATTTTTCTGTAAATAAGTTCTGTCCAAGAGTCGCATTTAAAGAGTGTTTATTAGAGTCCTCCTTATGCAGACCAAGATGAATTACCGTTTTGGTAGAAAGCTCATCATTTTACATTTAATGTCAAGAATTATCTGACATCAGGCTTAGAACTTTTTTAAGTACATTACCACAGAACTGCAATAATTTAAAATACAAACTGCAAGAAGTAATACTTATTACTATCTAAGAACAAGGCCAAATTTCCTTGTCAGACTAACAGTTCAAGAACCCAAATTGGCTCAAGAACCCCACATTGGCTAAAAAGTCCCAGAAGACAAGGGAAAGAAAGAATGAGGTCAACACGCAGAGCCCTCAAGAATTTAGCGGGTCGAATGAATTTGAGGCCTGTAGATTCAGAAAAATTCCTTTTCCCAGTCTATCAAAAGTGGTAAGGGCAGTCAACCCTGGCTTGAAAGAAGAGCTGGATCCTGAAACAAAGTTTCTTAGCTGCAGGAACATTTCTTTCCCTTTTTCCAGGGCTGACTACCATTGGTGAAGCCCCTGGAGTGGCCATCTCCTAAGAACTCCATCAGAAGGCGTTAGTCCTGCCAGGGAGGCACCAGTTCTGTTGCCCAAGGTTGCTGAGGGTCTGAGTACTTGGATTCAGTCACCACTTGCAGCAGAAATGAGAGAGAGAAAGATGATATAAAAAGGAAAAATAAAATATGATCACAGTTTGGCCAAAACTGGGAAGACAGCTAACTGCCTTTCGCGTCTTATAGACATGTTACAATTTATAGAAACAAAAAGCCAAGATATGTAATATACCGGCTCCAGGGGTTTGGGGTCAGTTTCTGCTTTCATTTTCAGTGTGAGATGATGGCTGATAAGCAGCTGGGATAGAGAATAGCTCAACAAACAGGTTAGCAGGAAATGGAGAAGGAAGAACAATTTGGGTGGTCCTCCAATTTTAGAACAAGGGTCTCGGTTCTTAATACTGATAGTTTAATTTGGCGGCTAGTGATTGTGTTGGAATGAAGGAAAAGAGAAAGGTTGTGATTAGAAGGTGGTCAACAGCACCTGAAGAGAAACAGATCAAGGAAGCAGGAAGTAGAATGAATGAGACAATGATGATCCGTGGCACAGGGACCCCAGGTTTTTAAAGGAGGAGGGCTGGAAGTCTTCCCAAGCAACAGGGTTCAAAAGCCCAGGCTTATGGCAAGGACGGTGCCCTTTGACCTGAGTTACTCTGATTACCTGTTTACTCAGGTGTCTCCCTTCCAGTTGGGTCCTAATAAGCCTATCAACACTTTTCATTCAAGTAAGGTGCTATTCACAAAGTCTGGAGTGCCCCACACCACAACCTGTGAGCATATTAAACTTCTACTTTGCACCAAGTGGTTATTGTTTTATTGTTTTAAATGGTATGTGGCCTGTTTAAATTCCCCTTATTTTAATATCAAGTAATGAAATATGAAGACACACCATTTTTTATATACAAGAGCTTCTCAAAGGTCCTCCATTTTCTTGTGAGTCTCTCTAACTCGTCTCCATAGCAGTAAATGATTAACCAATGGTAAGGGTGACCTAGAGTCTGTTATAGTTAAAGCTTCGTCCCGGGGTTTCATAAACTGACTTCCAGACCACTCACATATAATCGAATCAAGCCTTTATTGAAGCACACTGGTGGCAACTGACCAGAACATAAAGCTGTTCCCCTGATCAGCCTCAAACAATTGCAAGGGCGCCCCTTATAAGCCTGAAAACCGCAAAAGGGATGTTCAGGGTCCAGCCAATGCAGGCAAGTTGGGTTACTGAAGTGGGAGAGTGGGGTCAGGTGGAGGGAAGCCTAACCAATCACAGTTAGCCCAGTCACCCCAGTTACAGAAACAGAACCGTAACCCTAGTTACAGAAACAATGCCCCATTAGGTAGTTCCATGTTCTTAAAGATTTCTATGGCAAAAGGAAAAGAACATCTTGCCCCAGTCATGACCCTTCTCCTTGGCATGGTGGTTTTACAGGATGGAGTTACAAAACAAAATGGAGTCACATTTGCTTTTATTATCACAAGTCCTTGTTTCTTGTAGCTTACAGGGCCCTTCCCTCATTGAATGCACGGCTTCTGGCGGCTGGGACAGAAGGCCACCTACCTGTCATCTTATCTCCTGTGGAGAGCCACCTGCCATCAAAGATGCTGTCATCACTGGGAGTAATTTCACATTTGGGAGCACTGTCACTTATACATGCAAAGAAGGGTGAGTAAACCCTAGGAAGGAAGGAATATCAGAGCTGGGGAAGGGACACTTCCCGGCTGCAGAGGGTGGACTCCTGGACACAAAATTCAATTTCCTGGCAGCCAAAGAGAGCTTTATGCTTATTTTTTGACAGCAGAGACATGTTTTCCTGTGAAAACAGTGTTTTCCTGGAACTTGTTAAATGTATTAAATTAAGCTTTGATAGCAGACATAGGCAATGAGTGAAAAACATCTTTCTACTTTAGCCAAATACGGAAAAAAAGCACATTTAAGGCATTTGTGTGTTTATCTTCTGCAAAACAAAGGCAAGACTTTAAGTCACAACATAAAGATTATGTATCTTCAGAAAAACAGAAAGATAAAGTTCAAGGGTTTACATTGCGAATGATCTGACTTAATTCAGAGATAATATTTGGAAAAACAGGAAGCAAGTTACAAAGGGCTTTCACACTCTGGTCTCATTTGATCTTCGGGAAAAGCCTGTGAAGTACAGAGAAGGGGAGGGCTCCTTCTGGGCTGATCTGCTTAGGGTCTCAAGGCAGACAATACAGCACTGAGGGTGGTTACACTCCAGTTTGTCTGACTTGCATTAATTGCAATCATTGTTTTTTTCTTTCCTGTGCTTTCTTATTAATTATTTTTGCCATTAATAATGCTTTCATACTCCAGTTAAACTGCACTTGCTCTTCACACATTTGCAAGAGCAGAGGGGTTGGCGTCTTCTGGATTCCTTTTCCAGTCTGTCCTTTAGTAACTGTGTGGCCTTGGGAGTGGTGTGACCTGTCTATGCCTTGATTATCCTCCTGTGTAAAACAAGCTCATTAAAGGTTCATACTTATAAATAGTATGGGGAATAAAATGATATAATGCATGGCTTTTCCGAGAAAAAAGAAAGAAAAAAGCTGATCGACCCAATAAACCTAGCCATTATTGTAATGATAAGAATGCAGAGGTGAGGACATGGTTTCTGTGCTCACATGGAACTTGGGTTTCATTTTACCCACTAACACATGATCGCCAGCAGGTGGAGACAATATTTTTTTTCTTTCTTTTTTTTTTTTTTTTTTGCCAAAATATCTTCAGAGGCTTCAGTTATTGAAATTCCAGATCTTTCCTTTTTATTTTTTTAACTGATATATATGGAAAGATTAAAATCGAACATACTAGTGGGGTAGTATGTAATGTTTCAATACACCTGGAATGTATTACCTCAGGTTAAACATATGTATCAAACATTTATCATTTCTTTATGGTGAAAATTTCAAACTCCTTTCTTGTAGCTTTTTGAAATACACATTACACGATTGTTATCTGTAGTCTCACTTCTTAATCCTAACTGATCCACCTTTCCCCATCCCTCCTTCCTTCCCTCCAGCCTCTGGTAACTGACATTCTACTCTAAACTTCTGTGAGATCAACTTTTCGAATTCCAAATCTTAACACCTTCTTATGTGACAAGGAAATCTCTTTAATATGAATGTGTCAGTGCAGGAGTGGCGTTGATGGTCCTAATTGTGCACCGAGGTGTGACTCACAGCTGCATGGGACAATTTAAAACTCATTTAAGTGTTTATGACATGAATCCAGAAGACAGCAACACCTCTGCTGTGGCTGCTTCCGAATGTGTGAAGAGCTGCTGCAGTCTCTCTGGAGTGTGAAAGCATTATTACTGGTGACACACTATGTGACTAATTTTAAAGAGTCCTCTGTATTTAAGTGTTTATGGTGGTTATGGTTTTATGTTCCAAATAATATCAAGGTATTGACAACTTCTGCTGATGCATAATCATCATATAAAACTATAGTTAAACTACAGAAGATACAAAAATAACTATAGAAAATACAAAAATCTATATTGAAGACTCACCCATCATTTTGATACCCAGAAATAAATAATGTTAATATTTTACTTCATTTTCCCCCAGAATCTTGTCTTGGTATATTTTTAAATGTTAAAGATCATGATGTTTGCAAATTTCTAATTTTTTCTTCTTCTCTTCACAAATCATACACTTCTTCACAGATTATTATCTATAAGATTACACAAGAAGAGTTTTCTGACTTCCAAATGTCTCTCCATATCTACACATGGTGTATTTAAAGAAGCAATAAAGAAGTTATTAGACATAAAATAACAACAAACCCATTCACCTGAAGAGGATTTTCACATTCTTCAAAAGACTTCCACATAAATTTTCTGATATTGCCCCTTAACAAATATGGGACTTGGTAGAAAGAAAAAATATATATATATATATAATACTTTATAAGTTGTTGATGGACCTTTATTTGTTTATATGTGGTACTGAGAATCGAACCCAGTGCCTCACACATGCTAGGCAAGTGCTCTACCACTGAGCCACAACCCCAGCCCTGGTAGAATCTATATTATTCCCCTCTTTTTTCTATCTGAGACATGAAAATATTGGGCCACATTATCTTAGAGATCCCATCTGATCTGTGATTGATCTGTGGAGCTTTTCTGTCATTGACTAAATGGAAGTCAGTCTGCCCACCTAAGTCACAAAGCTACCAAGGGAAATGAGACCCTGTATAACAGTTCTTTCTATAGACATGAAGTGCTATGTAAGTTTGGCTATAGTATTGTTTTCTCTACCATGAGGTCGTATTATATATAATGTGGTCGTATTTCAATAACATCGGAGAAACTATCTTAGCATCTAATCAAATTTATATAAATTATGCACAATTATAAATCACTATAATTTTTTTCCAAAAGAAAAAATCAACTATTAAGAGGTAGGTTTACTTTTCTGAAATTAAAACTCTTGTTGAGAGAAAGAACTGTATTCCCTTTTTTTTTTTTTTTTTTTTTAAAGAGAGAGGTGAGAGAGAGAGACAGAGAGAATTTTTAATATTTATTTTTTAGTTTTTGGCGGACACGACATCTTTGTTTGTATGTATGTATGAGGATCGAACCCGGGCCGCACACATGCCAGGCGAGCGCGCTACGGCTTGTGCCACATCCCCAGCCAGAACTGTATTCCCTTTTATGCACATCGTCCCCTCTTTGATGTGCTCTGGAAAGATCCTCTCTTATCTTATTCCTTTTTTTAAGGCCAAATTTCTCATGAAACATTTGAAACATATAGAAAGGCAAAAAAGAAAACAGAATTCTTCTTTTTTTTTTTTTTAAAGAGAGAGTGAGAGAGGAGAGAGAGAGAGAGAAAGAGAGAATTTTTTTAATATTTATTTTTTAGTTATCGGCGGACACAACATCTTTGTTTGTACGTGGTGCTGAGAATCGAACCCGGGCTGCACGCATGCCAGGCGAGCGCGCTACCACTTGAGCCACATCCCCAGCCCCAGAATTCTTCTTTTTAAAAAATACTCATGTATCCATTGCTGAGATAAAAGTACATGTAAAATTTTTGCCATAATTACCATAGATCTCCTTTTATAAAAGAAAAACAGTATTGTGAAGAGAAAGCCATCCTCTTCATTCTTCTACTCTCCTCAAAGAAACACGGCACATTTTGTCTTTATTACATACATATGTCCCCATAAAAATATTCTGTAGATTTGTGAGTTTTATATGTGTTGCTTCATAATTTATCCTTTAAATGTGGATTTTTCACCTAACATTATCCTTTTCACATTTATCCCTGTTGATAGAGGTAAGTCAACTCATATGCAATGCTACAGTAGTTCCTTGTAAAAATGAGCAATGTATAAATTACCTATTTTTATTTTTCATGGTTATTAATCTGTTATATTTTCTTTTGATCAATTTGATTACATTGGGTAATTTCCTTTTACCTACCTTCCCATTCACTAATTTTTCTTTCTACTCTCTATAGTCTGTTTTTGAATGTGTCTATTCATTTAATTTTTTTCCTATGTGTTTATTTTTAAAATTTCTATTTGTTGATTTTCAGATATTTCTCTTTTTTATAGTCTTTTCTTTTTTAATAGAATTTGAATCATTGATCTTTGTAAACATACTTCATACCATAATTTTAGTTTAGTTTAGTTTTTTTTTTTTTTCATTCTTTGAAGTATAGGGGATTGAACCCAGGGGTGCTTTATCACTGAGCTACATCCTCAGACCTTTTTATTTTTTTTTATTTTGAGACAGTATCTGTTGTTCATGCTGGCCTCAAATTGGTGATCCTCCTGCCTCAGCCTCATGAATCACTGGAATTACAGGCATGTGTCACCATGCCCAACTTTTTTTTTCTTTTAAGATTTTAGAGAATTTTCTTCTATTATCTCATTCATTGGTGTGCTAGCATTACAGTTTATAGAAGATAGATATGCTTGCATATGTTTTATAATTTCAGATTGTGTCCTTATAGTAAACAGGGCTTGTGCAACATATGCCAATTTGATATGATCTGACTATGTGGATAATTTTTTCTACCAGGTACCCCAAGAGTATCGCCAACCTAATTTTACATTAATTTATCAATTTAAAGGTTTTCTGTACAAAGTGAGTGCTATCAATTCTGACCTCAAATCCATATGAGGTGCAGACTTGCAGGTTGACACCTTCGTAGGGACTTTTATTTTTCCACCCCAGAGTTGGGCCTGTGGTGGGATCTTGCTAGATCATCCTTTCAGTGCATCTCCTCCAAAGATGTAGATTCACACCAGAGACTCAGCTGTCACTCTCTCCTTCAACTCCACTTCCTTTCCTCATCTAATCCAGGATCAGCCATGGCATTCATTCACGGGCTTACTTTTCTGGTTTTAATTTCTTCCTCATGCCTGGAACATGGAGCTTTTCTTTCTGGTCAGCTCAGCTATGCATTGAAAATAGTGTCTGTTATACTTTATCAGGTATTGAACAAGGAGATATTTCAGACTATGTTACAGCCAGAACCAGGAGTCGGTTCTCATCCTCTGTCTCTTTTACTCCTCTTCTGTTTCTTCCCCAAAGGTTTGATTGGCATAGTCCAACCTGTCCTCCGTGTCTTGTTCTATTCAGGGACAGCATCACTGTGATCAAGTGATGGCTTCTGCATACTGTGGCCTGTCTTGATGTCTCCTTAGGTGCTATTGACCTTATTAGATGATTAGGGGTTACTTCCAGTCTCAATTGTGTGTTCTCTGCCCTGTACAGCTTGTAACCAACCCAGGCCTGTTTATTGCATGACACACCTACACATTCTTGCTGCCATCTCAAGAGTTTTTTTTTTTCCTTTTATAATTGTGTTGTGCTTTGCATCCATCTTTCCTTGAATTACAGGAGCAAGGTCCACTCTCAAGCTGAGGACAAAAAACTGGCAGAGACTTCAGGAGGCCAGCATAGGAGGATGGATGCTAGAAAAAGAAAGAAGCAAGAGGCTTTGTTTCCACACCCTTCCCTAAACTTGGCCACTAAAAATTTCATCTTTTATCAAAACATTTAGCTTCTTGAAGCTTTCTCTGCAAACCCCCAAATCTAGGAGGTTTCCAGTTGTTTGCACAAATATATAAGTGGTCATTTGTTTCTCGTTTCCCTTCTTGTCCTTAGGTTTATACTCCTTGGTGTGAATCTCAGAGGGTGGAAGAGCTATTGATTTCCTGAAAACCTAATCAAATTTTCCCCTTTTTGATTCTTCTCAAACTGCTGAATGCAATTATTGGATATGTTCAGATAAAAGCTTTCAATGTTGTTATTAATTGAAAGCAAGATTAATTACTCTTGCACATTCATGCTTCCTATTGTTCTTATTAACTGCAGCTATTTAATGGGCTGTTCTATTTCTTTAGAAGAAGAGCTAATACCCCACTCGGGAGCTTTCTCTTAAAGTTTCCCAAGCACATGCCAATTAGTCTGCCTGCCCTCAGCATGTGAATCAAATCACTGAAAATCATTTGCTACTGAAAAATTACTCTGCCCATTTTCAAAGGATTTGGGGTTATCACTCTAGAAACATGAAAATGTATCCCAGCCAGTTTATCTTCAGATGTGCCCTTCTAAGGCACTAATGTAATCTTGATGGGCCATTTTTCCTTGGACTTAAGGAATAAAACAATTTATTCAGAAATATGTATGGCCTGATTTTCAATAAAAGCCTGCCAGAGAGTCCTTAATGCCTCTTGAATGAGAGCACAAAATGTTGTAATCTGTTACATTCTGTTGAACAGAATTTGGTTCACTATTGTATGGAACAGAATTTAATTAAATATTCATTTTAGATTTGTTTCCAATTGTTCTTGCTTTGGAAGCCAGCATTTATGGGCATATTTCATCTTCTCTATACAACTTTACCATTCTCTAAATATTATTTTTTCCATGTTTTTATTATCAGGATGTTACAAAAGTGTCAGGAGATCTGCGTCAGGAATGGGGGCAGAGATCTGTGGCTGCACATGCTCACCCACCAAACACCAGGGCAGCCCTGTCAGAAAACACCCATTTCTAGCTCTTGCCCTCCTCCCCCCTTTCCTGGTGTTTGCATGCCACTCGGATTTGTAAGTTCCCCGTGTGTCCCCGCAGTGTTCCACTCCCCTTGCTTTGTTCCTGCCACTCTTCTGCCCTGCACGACCCTTCTTCCACTTCTCCTCTCTCATAACCGGGAGGCCTTCTCTCCCCTTCCCATTCTCTGTCAGAACCCATCACTCCTCCTTCAACTGAGCACTGTGGGCATGAAGGGGGCCTGTGGTGCCCCATGTAGTTGTGGGGTGGGGAGCAGAGGCGCAAGCCGGTAGATGCATTGGCATCACATCTGTGCACTAAGGAAGTGACTCTGGCACCTGGCAGGCCCTTCAAAGTTATTTAATAAGGGGCTAAGTGTTGGCTGAGGGTCATAAAGAAAATTCAAGATTGTAGATTAGACCTAAGGGAGTGTAGGTTCTAAGAAATCATGGATAGTGTTGAAAATGCATTTTTTTAATTCATTTATTCAAAGAAATATATATTTAGTGGTGATCTTCCCTTAAATTATAGAACAGCTCGGTTGTGATTTTCCACCAGAAGTCGTTGGTGGAGATTTTTCAGATCAGGCGGTCAGAGGCCTAACAAAGTGCTGACAAATTATAAAACACAATTCCTGTGCTCTCCAGAGACTCGGTGGAATAAGGATGGTTCTGGAGGTAGATGCTCCTTCCTCAAATCAGCTGACCTCATGAAATAAAGGAAAAATTTTATAGGTGGCACAATGGATTCTTGTAAGTCGAGGATGTCTGAGGTTATGTCTGTGAACTTCAGCCAGTGAAATATGCTGGCAACATCAAAGGATCCATGAACATAAGAAAGCATATTTCAAAGTGTGCAAATGATGCGAACTGTGCTATAACACATCAGGAGCTTCAGCCAATGGGACTTCCACTCAGAGCACAGCCTACACAGGAATAGTAGAATCTGTACACCCAAATCAGGGATAATGGATTTTTCCATGATAAAAGTTTACTTTTAACATGTTGTGTGTATACCTTCCCGCATCTTCTAAGAAGCCATCTAAATGTTAAGTTCAGATCCTTATATAAAGAACTGAGCTTATTCAAACAATGAAGTACAGCAGGTCATAACTGGAGACTCACTCAGTTGTTGGGCACATTTATGAGTATTCATTTACAGACTCCTTCTATCCATTGCATGACCTAAGACAGTGGGTAGGATGAATGCATATATCTCCACAGATGCCCTACCATTTTGCCCTTGATCTCTACCTATTTCCTATACATTTCACCCACTAGGATAAGGGAATTCCAACCTCTGTACAAAAGCCAATCCTTTATAAAACTAAAAGAGATCTCAAGATAATTTTCTGATAACTAATGACCTAAGAATGTTTACTGACTGATGGGTCAAATAAATTTGTGCTACTGACACTGCAGTACATTTTCCATAGGACACCCACAAATTGTGACCTTACCGACCTTGTTTTGAAAAGAGAGCAGTATTGTGGAAACTGTTAGAAGTGTTAGAATCTGATAAACCAAATTCAGATCCCATTTCTACTGCTTACAGTTGTGTGACTTTAGACAAGTTACTGAGCCTATCTGAAGCACCATGGACTCATCTTTAAATGAACCAATCAATTTGTCTAAACTATTAAGTTCTCAATTTTTTTAGTCCCCTTACCATTTATTATCAAAATGACAGAGCACATGCTAGATATTATTTTAAAACTCTGTCATCTTTCTCTTCAATAGAATGATTATGAAAATAAAAATGACTTAAATATAATAGCACTAATACTGCATATCCTAATATTTTGTTCTGCTTCATTGAGCTAGCACTTGAGAATAAGATTTTTTCATATCATCAATCTATCATCCTATGTAGGCATATGTTATTATACCTTATGCATAAAGAAAGAACTGTTAAGCAAAATTTTTCATTCTGATTGAATAACAAAGCCCATATGCAAAACATGGCTTTTAACTCTAATCACATAGATAAAAGTTTTAGAGGCATTAAAGACTGAAATTATAATCACTGTTTTAAAGTTCACTGAATATAATTATATAACTAAGAGCTCTTCTAGGCTTAACGTGAAGCTTTTTCAAAGACAAGTGCTAGCAACACACTAAAGCCATCTTAAAGACAGATGGAGTTCCCATTTTAAATTGTATCAAATAGGACCATTGCTTACTTCTCACTTGTATTTCAAACATGTGCAACAGTTATTAGAGTTCCTTAAACGGGAAAAATCTTAAATCCATTTCTCTTTCTGAACAAACAATATTAACATCAAAATGCATTTACATATCTCAAATGAAGTTCACTTGATCAATAAGCTCAATATTCAAATAGTAACTATAATATTCTTTATAATACTAAAGAACAAAGATAAAAGTAAAGTCACTGTTGAAAAGATCTGAAAATAGATGCAAATGCTTTTTCTCAAATATTCAGTATAATTAGTTGTTGTCTCTTTTCCATCAACCTCTTAGGTATACCCTTGCTGGGCCTGATACTATTGAGTGTCTGGCCAATGGGAAATGGAGTGGAAGTAACCAACAGTGTCTGGCTGTCTCCTGTGATGAGCCCCCCAACGTGGACCATGCCTCTCCAGAGACTGGCCATCGGCTCTTTGGAGACGTGGCAATCTACTACTGCTCAGATGGTTACAGTCTGGCAGACAATTCCAAGCTCCTCTGCAATGCCCATGGAAAGTGGGTTCCCCCAGAGGGTCAGGCCATGCCCCACTGCGTAGCCCATTTCTGTGAAAAACCTCCATCCGTTTCTTATGGCATCTTGGAATCTTTGAACAAAGAAAAATTTGCAGCTGGCTCAGTTGTGAGCTTTAAGTGCATGGAAGGCTTTGTGCTGAACACTTCAGCAAAAATAGAATGTATGAGAGGCGGGCAGTGGACCCCCTCCCCCACATCCATCCAGTGCATCCCGGTGCGGTGTGGAGAGCCGCCAAGCATCATGAATGGCTATGCGAGTGGATCCAACTACAGTTTTGGGGCCTTGGTGGCTTATAGCTGCAACAGAGGGTTCTACATCAAAGGGGAGAAGAAGAGCACCTGTGAAGCCACGGGACAGTGGAGTAGCCCCATTCCCACTTGCCACCCTGTATCTTGCAGTGAACCACCTAGGATTGAGAATGGCTTTCTGGAGGTAAGAAGCTGATTAGCATGGGCTTCTCACTTCCAGGACCAGCCCACTGTGGCTAACCCTGGTGTTCAGAAGCAAAGCCAGTAAACAGATTATTGCTATTGGTGGTGAACATGGGATAATATTTAAACAAGATGATTCCGAGTCCTTTTGACATACAGCTTTCTATATTTTATTAGTATATAGGTAGTCTAAGTGAAAGACTTTTTGTTAAGACTTTAGCTTAGATTTATTTTCTGTCCATTGAAAGATATAGAGAATAAGTATGAAATTTTTCTTAATTTATTTACTTAACAAATATTTCCAGAGCTTCTGCTAGCTGTTAGGTATACTTATGAGCACTAGCATTGAACAGTACAATTAGGTCCTTGATAGCATGATGTTTACATGTACGTGGGACCCTCAAACAAAATCAGGAAATAACTCCAGATACTGCTAAGTTCACCATAGCCCTGAAGCAGTAATTTTTTTTATTTCTATTTATTGTTATTACTAACAAAGAACCATAATAATCATCTTTAATGTTTAATTATTAGTTCATCTGCCTAAAAAGATCCATTATTATATTATGTACTTAAATTTTTAAGATCATGAATATTAAAGTTTTATTTTTAAAGATGAAAGGAGTCTGGGGATGTGCCTCTGTGGTAGAGCACTTGCCTAGCATGTGTAAGGCCCTGGGTCCAATCCTCAGCACCATTAAAAACAATAAAATGGCTAAAGATGGAAGGTTCATCTTTATTTTCAATCCTCTGTTACAGCAACAATTTTAAAAAATATGTTATGAAGAAAACAAATAAGATTCTTAAGATGTATCCATAAAAATATTTTATTTCTATTATTATCATCTATTATTATTATCATTAACAAATGTATATGCATTGTATGTTTCCTTTTCTGTGGTTAAAACAGCAAACTGTAGCATTTCTTTGATCATCAAGATTTTTTCTTATTTTACTAAGCAATCTATAATTTTTTAGCATACCTTATCAATATAGAGTATATTGATATTTTACTTCATATGGGCTCAGTCCTGTGGTAAATATTTCTGCAGTAGGTGTTATTTAATTTGATCTATATTTCACTTGTACATTTCCAGTTAGGAAAAAAACATTAAGTGGACCTGCTGAACAAAAACGCAAATCTTGATTAACTCCTAATGAATGCGTTTTTATGTAAGCCTCTGGTTTTGTTCTTTTTTTTTTTTTTTTTACTGCTAAAGCATTTAGTCAGTTATATTTTCTGTCATATAAATTATGCGCACTCACTTTCTCCCTGTCATTCAGCACACAACGGGCAGGATCTTCGAGAGTGAAGTGAGGTACCAGTGTAACCCAGGCTACAAGTCCTTGGGGAGTCCTGTGTATGTCTGCCAAGCCAATCGCCACTGGCACAGTGAATCCCCTCTGTCCTGCATCCCTCTCAACTGTGGGAAACCTCCCCCAGTTCAGAATGGCTTCATGAAAGGAGAACACTTTGAATTAGGGGCCAAGGTTCAATTTTTCTGTAATGAGGGTTATGAGCTTGTTGGTGACAGTTCCTGGACCTGCCAGAAATCCGGCAAATGGAGTAAGAAGTCAAACCCCAAGTGTGTGCCCGCCAAGTGTGCTGATCCGCCCCTCGTGGAAAACCAGCTCGTACTGAAGGAGTCAACTTCTGAGGTAGGAGTGGTGACATTTTCCTGTAAAGAAGGGCATGTCCTACAAGGTCCCTCTGTCCTGAAGTGCTTGCCAAACCAGCAATGGAATGACTCGTTTCCCGTGTGTAAGATGGTTCTTTGCCTTCCACCTCCTCTCATTTCCTTTGGTGTCCCTGCGCCTTCTGCTGCCCTTCATATTGGAAGTACTGTCAAGTATTCTTGTGTAGATGGCTTTTTCCTAAAAGGAGATGCTACCATTCTCTGTCAAGCTGATGGCACCTGGAGCTCTCCACTGCCAGAGTGTGTTCCAGTAGAGTGTCCCCAACCCGAGGAACTCCCCAATGGCATCATTGATGTGCAAGGCCTTACCTATCTCAGCACAGCTCTCTATACCTGCAAGCCAGGCTTTGAGTTGGTAGGAAATACCACCAATCTTTGTGGAGAAAATGGTCACTGGCTTGGAGGAAAACCAACCTGTAGACCCATTGAGTGCCCAAAGCCCAAGAAGATCTCACATGGCAAGTTCTCTTACACAAACCTTCACTACGGACAGATCGTTACATACTCTTGTGACCGAGGCTTCCTACTCAAAGGTCCCAAAGACCTGACCTGTTTAGAGACAGGTAATTGGGATGGGCATGCCCCGTCTTGCAATGCCATTCACTGTGATCCCCCACAACCCATTGAAAATGGTTTTGTAGAAGGCGCAGATTACAGCTTTGGTGCCATGATCATCTATAGCTGCTTCCCTGGGTTTCAGGTGGCTGGTCATGCTATGCAGACCTGTAAAGAGTCAGGATGGTCAAGCTCCATCCCAAAGTGTGTACCCATAGACTGTGGTCTCCCTCCTCATATAGATTTTGGAGAATGTACTAAAGTCAAAGATAACCAGAGATATTCTGATCAAGTAGATGACATGATGGAAGTTCCATATCTGTCTCCTCACCCTCCTCAACGTTTAGCTAAAACCTGGGAAAATACCAAGGAGTCTCCTGATGCACATTCATCCAACTTTCTATATGGCACTGTGGTTTCCTATACCTGTAACCCAGGATATGAGCTTTTGGGGAATCCCATATTGATCTGCCAGGAAGATGGAACTTGGAATGGCAGTGCACCTTCCTGCAATTCAATTGAATGTGACTTACCTATTGTTCCTGAAAATGGCTTTTTGCATTTTAAAGAGGCTACTGTGGGAAGTGCTGTGCAGTATAGCTGCAATCCCGGGCATGTTCTAATAGGCTCTGACTTGCGAATTTGTCTACAGAATAGGAAGTGGAGTGGTGCCCCGCCACACTGTGAGGCCATTTCATGCAAAAAGCCACATCCAATCATGAATGGGTCCATCAAAGGAAGCAGCTACTCATATCTGAGCGTTGTGCACTATGCGTGTAATCCTGGGTATGTGTTAAATGGCACTGAGAGGAGAACATGTCAGGAAAATGAAAAATGGGATGGGTCTGAGCCAGTTTGCATTCCTGTGGATTGTGGCTCACCACCAATCTCAGCCAATGGCCAGGTGAAAGGCGATGAGTATACATTTCAAAAGAAGGTTGAGTACACTTGTGATGAAGGGTTCTTGCTTGAGGGAACCAGGAGTCGTGTTTGTCTTGCCAATGGAAGTTGGAGTGGAGTCACTCCCAACTGCATACCTGTCAGGTGTGCCGCCCCGCCACAGGTGACAAATGGAATGATGGATGGCCTGGACTTTGGCTTCAAGAAGGAAGTGGTGTTCCACTGTAAGGAGGGCTATGCGTTGCATGGTGCTCCAAAACTCACCTGTCAGTCAGATGGTACCTGGGATGCAGAGGTTCCTGTCTGTAAACTAGTTCACTGTAGACCTCCGGAAGATCTTGCCCATGGCTTCCCTAATGGTTTTTCCTTTTATCATGGACGGCATATACAGTACCAGTGTTTTCCAGATTATAAGCTTCATGGAAGTCCTTCAAGACGGTGTCTCTCCAATGGCTCCTGGAGCGGCAGCCCACCTTCCTGCCTACCTTGCAGGTGTTCCGCACCAGTAATTCAAAGTGGAACTGTCAATGGGACTGATTTTGGCTGTGGAAAGGTAGCCCACATTCAGTGCTTCAAAGGCTTCAAGCTCCAGGGACTTTCTGAAATCATCTGCGAAGCCAATGGCCAGTGGAGTTCTGACTTCCCACATTGCAAACATGTTTCTTGTGGTCCTCCCCCGACCATCCCAAACTCATTCATCAGGGAAAGCAGCTCTTTGGAGGAAATCGTGGTGACTTACAGCTGCAAAGCTGGCTATGTCAAACGAGGCAAATCAGAACTTGTTTGTACAGAGAAAGGGACATGGAGCCAGCCTTATCCCGTCTGTGAGCCCCTGTCCTGTGGACCCCCACCATCTGTCATCAATGCAGTGGCAACAGGAGAGGAACACACCTATGGAAGCAAAGTGAAACTCAGGTAAGACTATGACTCTAGGGTCTCCAAGGGGTGCAGGCAGGAGGATTGTAAAATAAAAGTGATAGGTCAAAACTTAGCTAGGGAGGAAGAAACCACCACCTCTGGACTATTCTCTGAGAATCAAAACTGTTAACACTGGATTTATCTTAACATATAATTTTGCAGAAGTATATTGAATGTAAAAGTAAATTTATGTTTTTTATGACTGATTTCTAATGTAATTACCATAACTATCTTGAAACAACAAGATCCTTTAGCTATCTTGGATAGCTCTTGAATTGTGAGGCTCTTTTAAAACATCATGATAGTAAATTTCCTTATATTTGTCACTTGATGGTTATATTTATACATGTGAGTGTTAGGGAAAATAAAGAAAATTCAGGCCAAAAAGTACAACTTTCATTGAACAATAAAAAGAAGAGAGATAATCTAAAAGGGACTTCCAACCTATGTCATCTAAATAAACCAAGCATTTAATGCCCAGACCATGATTTTTGCTGGAAATTTCTCCATCTAAAATGTATTATTAAAATAAAATACGATAAAGTGTGGAATTAATTTGTGAATTAGGTTTGGGAACAAATAACTAAAATGTTCAAATATATTGAAAGTCTCTAAAACAATTTAAATTTTATTTACATCTCTGAATTAATTATGGATGGGCCTCCATGTATTCTTGTGTTGGATTTGACTAATAATTCAGCAACTCTTCTTAAGCATTCTGTTGTGGACATCTTAACTGCACGTTATGCAGCAATCAGTAGCTCCAAGAGGGGGCTGAGATGATAATGATGCTGAGGAGTAGTGGATAATGCACTGAACAGAAAAAAAAACAGAACTATTATTCCTTGCTTTGGAACCACATTTTAAAGTTTCCATTTGGATGTTAGTGAGTCAAAGTATCTTGAGAAGCCACAGTGCCACCTGCCTCTCAAGACTTCCCTGCTTTTTGTTCCCTGTTGGATGTTGATTACATCATCTTTCAGATCCTTACTTAGTATCTGATAAATTCCTATGCATTTGTAAACCTCTGACACCTAACTATCCTGGCAATTTGTGAAATTTTTAGAATGTTATCTAGGAATAAATGTTAATAAATTAAATCATTTAATCTAAAAGACAATCTAGAATCATGGTAAAAGTATGGACTGCAGAGCCACAGTCCCTCTAAATAATAGATAGATTTACTATTGAGGTTGATAGGAGGCAAGTAATCAGCTCAATCATTTCATCAACATGTGGCTTTAAGCAATCCACTTGATCTCTCCGATGTAAATTTCATCATCTGCAAAATGGGAATAAAGATAATAAAGATAATCATAGCACTACTCCTAAGGGTGTCATTAGAATTTGAGTTGCTATTTGTACAGCATGTAGTACAGTGACGAGAATTTACCAAGGGCTGTGTAAACACTTATTGGATAAATAAATGCGAATTTTAAAAATCATAGAAAGTATGAGAGCTAGGTTGAGTTGAGCTTGAACACTAATACTGCAGTTACATGATAATACCCAATAATCAGAATTGAAAGAAATATCCTACGTAGAGCTTAGAATAATACTTAGCACAAAGCAGATGCTCAGTAAGTATTAATTATGTTATACTTTTACCAATAGATGAGTCTATTTGAACTTTGTCTATAATTTCTTGAACTCTTAGCTGTTTTTTAGAATAAAAATAAATTTAATAATGCTATTATTCCCAGTGAAGAAAAATAACTTCAACATTTAAAGAAACTTTAGCCTTAGCTAATCTTGAATGTGCATAGCTAAGGATTAATCTGACTATCATTGCTATAATAATGTTTTTTCATGGCAATGCTATCCACTTGACATTTGAATCAGTTTTTTTTTAAGTACTTATTCTAGTTTTAGGTGGACACAATATCTTTATTTTGTTTTTATGTGGTGCTGAGAATCGAACCCAGTACCCCACATATGCTAGGCGAGCGCGCTACCACTTGAGCCACATCCCCAGCCCTTGAATCAGTTTTGATGTAGCACATTAAATGTCTACTGAGCCTAATAATGGCTTCTTAAATCCAAAAATAGGTCAGAAACTATATTGTGCTTTTTTAAAGACATTTATTTTTGCATTTCCATTGCAGGTGTCTAGAAGGTTATATAATGGATGCAGATATAGATACATTTACCTGCCAGGAAGATGGTCATTGGTTCCCAGAGACAATCTCCTGCAGTCCTAAACAGTGTCTTCTGCCTTCAAACACAACACACATACTTGTTCATGGAGGAGACTTCAGTGTGAATAAGCAAGTTTCTGTGTCCTGTGTAGAAGGGTATGCCTACCAGGGAGCTAACGTATCGACATGTCAGGTAAGACTATCTTAATTGGAACATGTAAATCAAATTTCTAGATATCTATATGTCATCAGGATAAAATGTGCAGTCTCCTGAGAAGAAGGGATGCCTCACATTTTCATTTACATTAAAGGTTTTAAGAAGTTTCTTGGTTAAAAAGTAAATAAAATAAAATAATGTATCTTTCCTCCCAATATTCTCATTTTGAAACTTATAAAGTACTTAAGTTAGGTGAAGTGTTAAAATACCTGTATCAGGACATTGGTGACAAGTTAACCATAAATGATTTTAGTTTGGGTTTTGGGTTTTGGGGTTTGGGGGCTTGAGGTTTATTTTTTGCTCAAAAGAGTGTCATATAAAAAGGAACCGAGGGTCATGCCAAATGTTTTCAGTTTCAGCAGAAAGCCCAAAGTTTACGGAAGCAGACAGCCAACTGGAGTCAAATCCAGCCTCTGCTACTCGTGACTTGTTTGAACTTTCTTAAAGTTCCTTAAAATTTCTGATATTCAGTTTCCTTATTTGAAATGTGTATACACATCTTGTATGGTGGTTGTGAGAAGCCAGACAACACAAGGAAACTATGCATGAGTTTGTTTCAGCAAATAATGATCTTTTTAAAGATAGTGGTTGATTTGTATCCATAGACTTTTTTTTTTTTTTGGTCTCCATTGAAACATTAATAAGTTCTCTGACCTTACATTTCTCTAGCTTGTTTTCTTTGTAAATCTGTGATAATTGAAAGTATCAAATTATTTAATGTATATAAAGTTTCTAGTACAAGCCTGAAATGTAGCAGGAACTCAAGAATTATTTTATTCTCTCTGACTTTTCCATTTGTAAGTCATGCATACTTAATGATTGATTGCTACCATACCTAAAAGCAAAATCATCATAGGGAACAGGTCAAATGACTGCCATTGTTACCATCCTCTCAAATTTCACTTAGTTCTAGAAGATCTTACTTAGATTTACAGCTAAAATTTTTGAGGGGAGACTTTTGAGGGAGGGGGTATCAGAGACTGAACCTAGGGGCGCTTAACCATTGAGCCATATCCCCAGACCTTTTTATTTTTATTGTTTTGTTTGTGTTTTGTTTTGTTTTCTTTTGTTTTGAGACAGCATCTTGCTGAATTGCTTAGGGCTTCACTAAGTTGCTGAGACTCGCTTTGAACTTACAATCCTCCTGCCCCAGCCTCTGGAGCTGCTGAGATTACAGGCATGCACCCCCATGCCCACATTGAGAGGAGGCTTTTTTGCAAGAACTGTCTGAACCAAGCAGAGTCCCTCCATGACTAAGGGAATCAAAGTGATGTTCTCCAGGTTTGGGTGTATGGACAACTGAGTAGTCCCCCAGGTACCCTGGAGTACCCTGGATCCTGGTGACTCTTTTTTTTTTTTTTCCAGTATTTTATTTTTGAAAACCTTCATTACTTCCTCATACATAATGGGACCTTCATCCTTTGCCTAACTGGGTTTTGGTTTAATTTTCTGGTCTCAAAGTTTTTAAATGCACAAATTGCAAACGATTATATTAGTACCTAGAAATATTTTATTACAAGGCAATTAAATGATTCTGTAGTTTGTAGGACAAATAAATATATGAAGAGATCAATACAAATTTTTAAAAGCTAATACTGAAGGAAGACCAACACTGTCAGATTAAGACATGTTAAGAATTTCAGAACTTGCTGAGCACAGTCAACACCCATGCTTATAATCCTAATGACTTGGAAGGCTGAGGCAGGAGAATCACAACTTTGAAGCCAGCCTCAGCAACTCAGAGAGATCCTGTCTCAAAATAAAAGTGAAAAATAAAAAAGGGGCTGAGGATATAGCTCAGTAATAAAATACTCCTGATTTCAATCCCCCGTACCAAAACCAAAACACAAAAAAACAAGAATCCTTCCCATCAGTGTAGTATTGGTGTTAAATTAGGTAGAAAGAAAAATGAATGGAACAGAAAAAAACGAGTCAGAAGTGTATACTGTAAGGAAACATCACAAGCATTGGAAAAAGGAATGACTAATGAATTATTCTGACAAAATCGGGGACTGGAGCTGTAGCTCAGTGGCAGAGCTCTTGCCTTAGCATGCGTGAGGCACTGGATTTGATCCTCAGTACCACATAAAAAGAAACTTTTAAAATAAAGGCATTCTGTCCATCTACAACTACAAAAAAAAAAAAATAGACACACACGGTATCACAGTCAACAAGAGAATAACTATCAATCTTCAAAGAAAACAACTGTGGGACTGGGGTTGTGGCTCAGTGGTAGAACATTTGTCTAGCACATGTGAGGCACTGGGTTTGATCCTCAGCACTACACAAGTAAGTAAGTAAATAAATAAATAAATAAAGTACTTTTAAAAAAAAGAATATTTAAAGAAAAAATTTTTTACTAAGTGACCCCTTCAAAATAATGATAGAATATTTTCAAGTATTCATGTTGAAATGGAGAAAAGAAAACTGTCTTTTTAAAGTTTGAGCAGCCCATCTAAAGGCTGCCAGTCCTCATAAACTTTTAATGAAAATGTGGAATCATATGAAATATAAGGTGCCTTAGTTAGAAGTCTTGGAATATTTATATTAGCCATTCAGTCCTCATACCTTATCATGAAATCATAAGAGATTGGTGTTCTTGATTTTTGAATGGATTATATTAAGAAGAAAATACTTATTTTATCTGTTTAAGAAATGTCTAAAAATGCTGATGATGGTGAAGACCATCTGGTAATTGGTGTGTGCTATTTAGGGCTACAAATAATAACCCTAAAAAGTAGGACTAAATTCTGGGCCCTTTTGACTGTCATTTTGGGGAATTATTCTGCCACATACCAATATTTGTAAACTTCTCCACTTATGTATTAATTCCTGAAGACAACCTAAATTTATTTGTTACTTAGCCTGACGGTTCCTGGGATCCACCAATTTCTGACGAATCCTGCAACCCAGTTTCCTGTGGGGAACCTGAAAGTCCAGAACATGGATTTGTGGTTGGCACTAAATACACCTTTGGAAGCACAATTACGTATCAGTGTGAACCTGGCTATGTATTAGAGGTAAGAAAACAAATTGTTTAACTAGAATTAATTTGTTTTTCTGATACACTTGGGAATATTTTTAGTATTAGCCCAAGTTGATTTCACCAACTTTGTTCCTAAAAGATCCTATTATACTTTGTTGCCTTATATGTACTCTAATGTTTGCCTAGAAATAGTTAAGGGGACATAGAATTTTAAGAAGCAAAATGTCTTGAATAAAAAAAAAAAATGAAAGCTATGTTTAAGGAAGAGGAAGTCAGTTTTCCAACCACAAACACCTACTGTGACTTCAATTGAAGATCGAAACATGTTTGGCTTGCTGGTGACCACACTTTGCAACAAAGACACCTGTCGCTATGGTGAGGTGACAACAAGGATTTAGGCAGGCAAAGTTGGGATTTCCCAAAACAATGAGTTCATATAGATTGCTAAGTTCTTGATAAAGAGGCCAGATTGCCATATCAGAGCACTCCTAACCAAATACCAACTTTCTTCTTAAGATCACTCTTGGTTATAATATTAAAACCCCATCAGCAGTACTTAGGTATCCCTGTTTGGTTTAGTGGGAGGACCACAATTAATTTTGCTGAAAACATTATCTTAGCATCAAACTTGCCATTTAAAAGACCAACTTACAAAACATAAGACTGTCATCTGGTTTTTCAGGAAATTCTTCTTCCATGTCTTTATTTTTCATAGTTGAATTTAAATATAGTTTTTGCAGAAGTATTCATTGCCAGCAGCCTGTTAAATTTGTGTAGGATGACCCATTATTTTCTGACCATGCAATTAAGGAAATGTCATGAGTCCATGAAAGCTGGAACCAGGCTTCTATGAATCTTGTTTTATTTCCTCAAAAGGTTAAAAAATAAGAATAAAAATAAGGTAATAATGTAAGGATAGATTGATAAAAATCCTTATCTTTTAGAGATTCAAACTGAAAATATTACTATTAAATTATTTGATGATGTCTGAGATTTGCTTCAAAATAATGTGTTGGGAGGGGTGGGGCTCAGATGAAATAAGATTGACCTTGAATTCAAGTGTTAGCTGGCTGGTGTTTACAGGGAAGTGTCTTTTTTTCCCCCTAGAACACAGTTTCATAATAATATGATATGTAAAGTGTCTATGCAATGAAAAAAATATTATAGAATCCATGTGCTGAAGTTCATAAACTTGACTTAAAGTCAAACCCCTTAAAATATTACTTAGAACCCAGCCTTTTTTTAACATGAATATTATAAATGCTTATTTATTTACTATTCCATAGTATATTAGGAACTTAATGCATTGAAAAGGAGTTACCCTTAGGAACACAAATGATTATAGCAAGATATTATAGAGAATTGGGAAGCAGAGAAAAATATAGAAATTATACTCAGGAATCAAAGAACAGAACTTTAGCTTAATAACTGCAGGGAGCCAACAACCTATCCTGTGCCTATCCTGTAGTCCTCAAGGGCTACAGGATATTGAAAAATGTATTCAGATAACAATTCTAAATAATTTTTCAATAAAATTATATTTCAGAAGGCAGGGAGAAAATTTTAGAATGACCTTATCCAGAATATTTAAAATTTTAAATGCACGGATCCTCAATGGGATAAGCTGATGTTAAACAGATAAATTACACTATTGAAAAACTCAATCCTCATATCAATATGGTATCTCATAACCCTTGCTATACCTCTCAGGTATGGAAAGATACATACAATTCAAAGTATTTTTTAAATATACTAAGCAAATATACTTCTTGGGCCTTTCTAACCCATTCTACATCAGTCTTTGCTATAGATTATAATTAGCTGTGATTTAAAGTGGAAGGGGAAGCCAAGTTGTATGTAAGTTAATTATACTAGTCTTCCAGGGATGAATCTTGAAGTAACTTGACAAATAGGTTTTTTGGAATCTAAAGCTACTCCTTTCCCTATATTCATTTGCTAGATTTAGTTAGCATTCCAGTGTTAAGCCATTCAAGTTAATAGTCACGCTAGCTTTCCAATCCCTTGTCATCTTCCTGTTACGGAGTTTTGATCTTGTTGGTGACCCCTCTCCACTGATCCACAGGGGAACAGAGAACGCGTGTGTCAGGAACACAAAGTATGGAGTGGAGGAGCAGCAACCTGCCAAAGTAAGTTAGATGACACTTCATATTCCCGAAAATGATACTGAGGACACAAGGTAATGGTGTGGCTTTGTTTTCTTTATATATCAGTTTTGTAATTTAAAAATGTTTTTTTTTAATTTTTTTAACCAACTCCATCAACGGTATGAGAATGTTTAATAGGTTTTTGTTCAAGGACACTGAACCAATAAAAGGACCAAAAACTGAAGCAGAGATTGGTGATTAATTAGAGTAAAATACAAGATCCTCGGCTCTGAAATGGAAAACATTTTGTTTGGGAACTAATTAATTATTGTGTTGATTTGTGTTTTTTATTTGGGGGGGGGGTTTCCCCCCAAAAAAGGCACAATTAGAAGAAGTTTTGGAGCTCTTGCTTCTTGGTGGCAGTAATGGCCAATACAGGCATCTTTCTTTAAGTGCTGGGATATCTGTCAAATAAATGATTTTTCAGTTTATATGTATGTAATGTTGAATTAACTCATTTTATGAGAACAACCAGGTTTATTTGGCAACATTTAGTTTAATCCACATGACTTCTTTCCCAATCTGTGGCCCATGTATTTCCTCTACCAAAAAAAAAAAAAAAAAAGCCAATATATTTAGAGATAGTCATTTTAAACCAATGCAAGTTTTTGTTTTTGTTTTTGTTTGTTTTTGTTTTTCTCTGGTGGAGTTGTCAAATTCTCAAGCTGGAAGGGCCCCTTAGATGATCCACTTCAGTCTCTCTAACAAATGAGCCAGTGGGGGTTAGGAGAAACAAGTGGTCTGCCCACTATCTCATCAAGTCAATGGCTGAGCTGTGCTAGGATTCCAGGAACTTAAATCCTTATTTCTGGTAGTTTCAACGATATTTTCAGAGATAGATGAATAAGATAATTTTGTGTATATGGGACAGGTAAGCCTTTTAAGGAATATTATATTTTTATATGGAAGTAATTCAGTGGAGAATAATGACTGCTTTTAGTTCTAAAAATCTTGGATAAAGATTATAGAGAAAAAACATTTTTAAAATAGTGAGTATCCTCTCAAGTCACAGAAATGCAGCATTCATCTGGCACTTGGGACATTCCTGATAATGGCATTTTTATATAAATTGCTCATGATCCAAAGTGTGTGTATGTATGCATGGAGGAGGGAGTGCAGAACGCAAAGGAATCATGCACACCTGGCACTGAAGAACTTCATGGTGTTGGAGGGGGCAGTATCCATTTTGCAATTTAGCTCAAACTGCAAAGACTATGGTTTACAGAGTTTTCATCTCAGAAATGCGAGACAGTAATAGAAAACTGTGTATGTATCTTATTATTCCCCAGGGCTTTCTTTACTTCTTCCTAAATTATCAGCATCATACAAGTTAATTTCAGGAAATTAGGTAACACAAATAAGCAAAACAAAACAGCTTTTGATCCCACCACTTAGGGGTTGAAAACTATTAGTATTTTGATACATTTCCTTGCATATTTTCTCCCCAAGCATATAAAATATCAGTATTTCAGTATTCATACTGAGCAATCCGATCTGTAAGAGCCTTATATAATTTACTAAATTATTAAATTTGTTGGTATCTGTTATCAGAGCTCAGAGAAGCCCATACAAATCAGTAGGATATCCTGGACTAGTGCTTCTCAACCTGTGGCCCACAGACTAGCAATATCATTGGCACCTGGCATCCTGTTCAAACTTCAGAATCTTAGGTCCCACCCCAATCCTACTGAAACAAAATTCGAATTTTTAACAAGATCCCTGGAGGATTCACATGCATATTAAAGTTTGAGAAACATTGCCTTTGGCCTCTGGTTTTTAGACTTCAGCATTGTAGAATATCCTAGAGAGATTTGAAAATTTCCAGTATTATACAGTTCAATCAGAATCTTTGAGGTTGGGACCCACCATCTATACCTTTTAAAGAATCTCCAAGTGATTCCGAAGAACAGCCAAAATTAAGATACCTGGTCTTAGCACACGCAAGACTCACCAGTATGGAAAAAAAAAAAAAAAAAAGTCAGCTAGTATCATTTCAGGGACCCTTAATTCTGAGTTGGCAGTAGAATTATTTGGCAAGTTTTTAATAAAATAAAATACCAGAAGCCCACCACTACACAGAGCTTCTGATTCATTTTGTCTGGGATAGGGCCCTAAGCATAAAAGCTTCTCAGGAACAATAATATGCATTTTAAATTGAGGGCAGCTGGTCTAAACCACCTCCTCTAACTCCATAAGAATTATAAAATTAGGATTCAAATCCATTTTTTAAGATTCTAGGGAGGATGACCCTGTGTTCCTTGTAGCACACTCCTGGTAATAACATTTTTCGCTGATGCAAAATCATTCTTTATAATGAGATCTCAACAGTATATGAAGTTTGCATAGCCCCAAAAGCTATATAAAATATTAATATTAGTGTTAAAATGCAGTTTCCCCCAAGTTCATGGTTACATCTTTTGAATACTTACTATCCAATAAATTTATGTTTTATCCCTCCTTACAAGTATTATGACCAAGTTTTTTAACCCCTCTGAGACTCACTTTTCTTTAACTATTAGTTGAGATAATCTCAGAATTACTGTTAAGTAAGGTTACCAAATTTATAAGAGAAAAGAAACATAGGACACTAAGTTAAATTTAAATTTTATTCAGTTGAAAATGATTTTAATATAAATGTGTCCCTTATGATATTTGAGATATACTTCTACTGAAAACATATTTGTTATTTAGCTGATATTCAAATATAACAGATAAATATACATCCTGTATATTTATCTAGGCTTACATTCTAAGAATTATTCAAAATAAACTTGAGGGGCTAGGGCTGGAGCTCAGAGGTAGCACACTTGCCTGGCATGTGTGAGGCACTGGGTTCAATTCTCAGCACTATATATAAATAAATAAAATAAAGGTCTATCAACAACTAAAAATATATTTTTTAAAAATAAGCTTGGTTATTTTTGTATGGAAAGCTCTTGACCATGGTAGCAACTTAACACATAAAATTACTCTATTTTACCTACCTGCTTATTCAAACCCCACTAACCCAGCATTATCAACTATATACATAAAGACTGCTGGAGAAAATAGATAAAATAGCATTCTTTAATTATGTGTTTTTTTCCCTCCATCAATAAGTATCATCTTGTTTTGTATATGTAGGCTTCAATATTTTATAGATGTTATCCTTGAATACCTTTAACAAACTACAGCAAAAAGAAGGAAAGAGGATGTGAAGAAGTATTTAATGTAAGACTTTTCTTCTTCCTTTCAGAGTCCAGGTGTGTAGCCCCACCTGAGTTCCTTAACGGGAAGGCTGACATGGAAAATGGAACAGCTGGACTCAGCATTGTCTACACCTGCCGCAGAGGCTACAGCCTTGAAGGGTCCGCTGAGGCACACTGCACTCAACATGGAACTTGGAGCCACCCAATTCCTCACTGCAAACGTATGTGTTGACTTTAGGGAGGTTTTAATGAGATTCAGCTTCATAATTAGCATCCTGCACATCTAAAATGTAGAGGAAACTCCACTGATAACTGAGATTGGTTAAGAGAAAGCAATCTGTGATTCTTAAACCAAATTTTATGGGGTCTCTTAAAAAATCTGCTGGTGTTATCTAAAACATCCTAAGAGTGAGCTTTTATCAGATTCTTTGTCTGATTACAAGTTCAAGGACCAAGAGAAAGTGCAATTTCATAAAGAAATTTTTGACAGAAATGTATAATGAATTTTATTAGAGATAGGAAAAGGATAAAGAAAGAAAATATGTTTGAAGTAAAATGTTAATATAATAAAGTATATATATAAATAATAAAGTATATATAAATGTAATCACCTGAATGAAAATAATTCATAAATAAGAGAAAAGTTGAGAGAGCTCTGGTTACTGTTTAAAAATCATAATGCAAGAACTGAGCCTTTCAGATTCAGTGGACGCAATGTCATTAACCAGGACTTATTTTGTGCCCATTTAAAATCAGAAAACCATAGGGCTTGGAATAAGTGTTGCAATGTGTGTCACACCGGTGCGCTGAGCAAGCTCTGCCCCATTGTCATTTCCTGCGTTTTCTTCAGACCCATAGGGATGAATCCATCTTTATAAATGAGGCTTGCAAACTCCCCAGTTTAAGTTCTGATCTTCTGCTCACAGCAGTGTGCGTCTAAAGTCATGTTCATCTCACACAGAAATGCTGGTGATTCTGTGGTGTCATCCTTCTGAGAGACGCTGGGTGAAAGAAGGCAAAGTGATAGTGGGATGAATTTACTCTGTGTTCTTAATAGGTCTTTACATTTTAGGGGAATATTTGATATACCCCTGGATTTTTAGTATAACTTAATGTTCCCCAGTGCTGATAAAAAGAAATCTTAAATAATGTTGTGGACCATAATTTCAGGCATTGATCTAATTGACCATCTTAGACTTGTAGGGGGACCTTACAGTAGAAGTTTAATAACTTGGTATTTTCAGATCTTATCTGATTTTATCTTTACAAATGCTCTCATGTGGATTCAAAGGGAGTCTTCAAGTAATATTTGAAGTTTTATACTTTATTTTTAATTTTTTTAGTTGTAGATGGACACAGTATCTTTATTTATTTAAATATCTATATTTTTAGTTGTAGTTGGACACAATACCTTTATTTTCCTTATTTATTTTTATGTGGTGCTGAGGATCGAACCCAGGGCCTCATGTGTATAAGGCAAGCCTCCACCACTGAGCCCCAGCCCCAGCCCCTGAAGTTTTATACTTTTAAGACTCATATTGCCATCATTGAGGACCCATCTTCTGCAGGACTCTACTCTGCCTTTAAAGAAATAAGAGGGAACATATCAGTAAGCATTTTCTTTTCTTTTTAACAGCGAATCCATGCCCTGTCCCTTTTGTGATTCCTGAGAATGCTGTGCTTTCTGAAAAGGAGTTTTTTGTTGATCAGAACGTGTCTATCAAGTGCAGGGAAGGTTTCCTGCTCCATGGCCACGGCATCATAACCTGTAACCCCGACGAGACTTGGACACAGACAAGTGCCAAATGTGAAAGTAAGTCCGCAGGTGGAGCTCAGAGCGTTCCCTCAGCATGGAATGTTTTCCCATCCTTGTGAGGGTATTTGCAATCAAGTAACTTGACTGTAGATATTTAGATCTCTGTGCTATCCTGGTTAGCATCTCCTGAATGAATGTTTAAAAATTTAGGAAAAAAATCTTTAAATACCAAGCCAAAAAAAAAAAGTTTCAGAATTAAGCTAAAACCTACCTGACCAGGAATTACTGAGCAAATTTTCAAAGTGTAGTCTTCTAAAAATAAGCAAGAAATTAAACTTAAAATATATTTTTTTCTCACACTGTCCCCAAACTAGCCTTTAGTAAGCCACAAGTGCTTTATGGATATGTATCAAAATTGTTCCATGCCAGTTCTCAAAATTAGACCTATGTTCCATCATGACCACCTAGAGAACTTTTCTAAAACACAAGTTGCTGGGGGCGCACCTGTAGTTTCTGATTCAGTAGGTCTGGGATGAGACCTGAGAATTTGCATTTTTAACAAGTTCCTCGGTGTTTCCAATCCTATTGGTCCAGGAAGCACAGTTTGAAAAACACTGGGCTAGTGACATATTGATATATTCATGATGTGGCCTTACACGCCACAGTCTGGCAGTATCTCTTGCTACCTTGTGATAACAGATGACATTGACATCTCTTAATATGCATTTCCTAGCCCCACTATTCCCTCAACAGCAATCAATAAAAATATTCGCTGGTTTGAACCATGTGCAAGGCTCTGGAATATATTCTGGAGTATAGGACTAAATTTTGCCCTTAATTGTCTCCATCCTCAGAGCACTCACACCCCAATTAATGAGATAAGAAATGTGCATGTGAAAACCTGAGTTTGAATTCTATCCTTAAAACTTCTGCCTAGTGCCTTACCTCCTTAGAGTCCTGGCACTTCTGTTTGTTAATAGTACCAGTAATACATATCTTATGGGTTTGTTTCCAAGAATAAATAAATAGGTGTATATACTGTGTTAGCAATATCTCCAGATAGGAAGAGATACCCAATAGCCCAAGACCCTGAATTTTCAACTGGTAGCTTACCCAGCCTTCCAAAGTTGATTTTTTTTTTACTCCAGATAAATGTGGGTCTAGGCATTTAACTGGGATTCAGGTTCCGAAAGCTTGCAAAAACCGACCTCTAATGAAATGGGAAGAACTAAGTATGCATAAGCTGGAGTTTCTCATGGGCCCTCTAGTCTAGTTTAGAGCCACTAGCCTGGAGGAAAGCCGGCCAAGTGGCCTCATTCTGCCCACATATCCTCACCTTGGTCTTGGCTCCCCAGACAGCCATTCAGGCCGCTGAAAGAAAGAGCAAGAAGAGACGTGCTCTTGTTACAAATGTTCCTTCCATGCATGCTTAATTATTTCTCAATATTCTTGAAAGGGTCAGGGGTTGCCTTGGAGAGGAGACAGTTTCTACTATTGTTTGTTATCCTCAATCCTCTCTTGCATTTTCTACTAGACGTAAAGTCTTTGGCTTAGAACCAAATATCCTTCCTTACCCTGAGGAGCAAGCTTCCTCATTATGTTCACCAACCTCTGGTATTTATCCCTGCACATCAATGATTTAAACTTGGTGTACATGAGAAACCCAGAGAGAGAGTGTGTAAAATGCAGACTCATAAACCAGAAAGTCTAGAAATGTGCTTGTTTGTTTGTTTGTTTGTTATACTAGGGTTTAAACCCAGAGGCACCTACCACTGAGCTATATCCTCAGCCCTTTCTATTTTTTATTTTGAAACAGGCCCTGAGGGTCTCCCTAAATTGCTGAAGCTGGCCTCATATTTGCAATCATCCTGCTTCAGTCTCTCAAGTCTCTGGGATTACAGGGATGTAACAACTGTAACCCAGCACATTCCTGATGAGATATGTAGCACTGAAATTCATGATCTTCACTCTGACACAATCACTATGACTACAATCCTGCTATTTTTCCTCTTCTAATTTGATAAGCATTCTGCTTTAACATTGTCTTGCACACACCTCTTGGGTGGGTTACAAGAGTTTGTTGTTGGTCTCCTGCAGATTTCTTTCTTAACTTTAAAATAGCTCAACTTTGCTGGGTGTGGTGGTGCATGCCTGCAATCCCAGTGGCTCAGGAGACTGAGGCAGAAGGATTGTGAGTTCAAAGCCAGATTCAGCTACTTAGTGAGGCCTTAAGCAATTTAGCGAGACCCTGGCTCTCAATATAACGTTAATAATGGGCTGGGGATGTGGCTCAGTGGTTAAATGCCCCAGGGTTCAATCCCTGGCACAAAAAAAAAAAAAAAAAAAATGCTCAACTTCAACATTTGAATCAGAGGGGGAAAAACCCTTTGACCTTGTACATCTAATCATTCTAAACAACAGCAACATGTTCTTTTAGTTCCTAGTATTCTACATATTATGGAAGTGAAAATATTTCCTTATGTATTTTGTCTTTGCTCTTTAAATTAGTTTGGACTTGAAGATGAGGGTGGTGTTCCCAGTCTGGGTTAGTGCCACAGACCTAATTGTTGTCTTGTCTCCCTATAGAAATCTCATGTGGGCCTCCGACTCACGTAGAAAATGCTATTGCACGAGGCGTACATTATCAATATGGCGACATGATCACATATTCCTGCTTCAGTGGATACATGCTTGTGGGCTCCCTAAGGAGCGTTTGCCTGGAAAATGGAACATGGACATCACCCCCTACTTGCAGAGGTAAGGAAATGTTGGGTTATTTCTTAGTGAAATTGCAGGGAAATGTGTATGGTAGCCTGATGTGACCAATAATTAATATGCATACCACTTAATTTTTGCCTTGGCTTTAAACTTTCTCTTAATAGTTGGGTCATTTTCCTTAATGTTATGTTTTGTGCTTGAAAGTGGACACAAAGAATCCTCAGATTCCATGTTCGAAATCCCACAGAATGGGAAAAGGTGATGTGGTACACAAATATAATATGATTTTTTGAAAAATCACAATAATTTCACCAATTCTACAAATATTTACTCAAAGTGAAGAATGATGGTAGTGAACAAGTCAGTGGTAACCAAGAAACTAGACAAATAGTCAAGTTGTTATGTGGGTTGTCCATGCAGACAATGGTCAGATATAGATTTGGAGTATAAATGCCAAAGTCCTTAAAGAATTGGGTGTTCAGGGAGAATTGTGGAAGTCAATGAGGGAACAGCATGAGCTTCAAAAGAGTCAGGTTCATTGGAGGATAAATGACATTAATTATGTAGAAACAACAGTGAAGAATGAGATCACAACCCAGGACATGGGAGAGAATGTGTAACCTTCCTTGGAGAGGGCTGCAGAAGACGTTCTCCTCAGGTGTAGGTACTGCTTCACTTAAGGTCAGAAGTCAAAAGGAAGTCTGTGTGCTTGCTTGCTTTAAGATACTCAGCTCTGGGCTAGAGCTGTAGCTCAATGGTAGAGCACTTGTCTAGCATGAGTAAGGCCCTGGGTTCAATCCTCAGAACCACATAAAAATAAATAAACAAAACAAAGGTATTGTGTAAGATTAAAAAATAAATAAGTAAGATAATGAGTTATTTTTGGATATTCTGGAAGGGACATCTCCCCTGCATCCTATAAACTACCTTGTTCCTTCCTACCTTGACTCCTTCAAATAACTAAAACCTTCCTAACCACATTCCCAGAACTACCTGAGCTTCTTTTTTGTCTGTCTTGAGCCTATAATATTCATCCTCCACCAAGCCCTGGAGCTGCTTCTGTAGCAAAGACTCTCAGGCCAGCTCTGTGTTTCTCTGAGGCATTATTCACACATGGAACAACTGCTCTGGGCCAAAATAGATCCATCGTACATAAAGTGAAAACCATGTGGTACAGAGTATGAGAGGGAGGTACTAAGCTTTCTCCAAGAGCCCCGTGTGGTCAAAACTGGCCTTTCTTGTCGCAGGGAGGTGGGGGTGGGGGAGCATCTGGGACGATTTAACAGGGAAGTCAAACCCTGATCTAGTCTTAAAGCCATTATTCAGGGAAAGGCATTCTGAATTGAAGCAAAGAGGAAATATAGAATGGAATATTTATGTGTACTTTGCATTTTCCCAAATGAGATTTAAGGAAGAATTGGATCTATGTTGTATGTATATTGAATGTAATATACAAATGAAATCTCTAGCATACATATACAGAGATCAATTATGTATGTATTTCTTATACACACACACACACACACACACACTCACACACACTCACACATGAATGGTGTTAGAATCATACATACGAGAGCCAGATAAGTATATTAGGGTTTTCTATACTTTCTTTTATAAAATATTATTGTGCATATTTAAATTATACAACATGATATCATGAGATAAATATAGGTAGCAAAAGTTATTATATTGAAGCAAATTGACATACCCATTATTTTAAATAGTATACATTTTTTTGTGGCAAGAACTGCTAAAATTTACTTATTTAAGCAAAAGTCTCCAAAACAGTAGAATATTATTACCTGTAGACTTGGTATTCTACTTTAGCTCTCTTGACTTGTTCATCCTATCTGTGATTTTGTATCCTTTGAATCTATATCTATGTGCACACATACACCAGAAAAAAATATTGCATGGGAAGGCCAGGGATGAGACAGACCCTGGACATGAGCACTTTAAGGTCAGCAGAAAAGGAGGGACATGAGAAGGAGGAGCCAGCAAGGTGAAAGAAAATCAGAAGAGGGAGGGGGGATAGTAAAGGATAAGAAAGGCAGCAGAATACAACATGCACTAGTATGGTAGTATGTAAAAAAGTGGATGTGTAACCCATGTGATTCTGCAATCTGTATATGGGGTAAAATTGGGAGTTCATAACCCACTTGAATCAAATGTATGAAATGAAATGTCAAGAGCTTTGTAATGTTTTGAACAACTAATAATTAAAAAAAGAAAATCAGAAGAGAGTAGCAGCCTAGGATCCAAAGGAAGGGGGGAGGTGTTTTTTTGTTTGTTTGTTTGTTTGTTTGTTTGTTTTAAAGAAGAGCAATGGCCAACCGTGGCTCATACTTAGGAAAGACTAGCGAACCAAAGCACATCTACTAAATTCGACATTTGGGAAGACAGGAGAGAGTAAGCTCAAGCAGTTGACAGGTGTGTTGAGAGAAGAAGTCAGATTACTGTGATTTGAAGAATGAGGAAAAGGTGAAGAGATGATGAAAGCTAGGGTAAACCACTGTTGAACCTGGGCTAGAGGGAAGGGGAAGAGGATTAAGTTAGTACGGCTACGGACTAGGGGATGAGCTAGTTGATTTACACTGGGCTATTTGGGGTTAGTTGGAGAGGTAATAAAGCAAGGGTTTTTAAATAAAGATGGAGAGAGAGAGAGAGAGAGAGAGAGAGAGAGAGAGAGAGAGAGAGAGAGAAGATACTGATGACCAAGAATGTCTTAGAGGGGTTATAATCACCCCAGTCTCACTCCATGAGTTCCCTGTCCCCAAGAGAGCAGCTTCAGTAATGTGTGTATCTATCCTCTGTTCTGTACCTTGAAAGACACCCTCTTGCTGCCTCCTGCCCACCTGCACCCTGACTGCTGCTTCTCTCCTCCTGGATCTCAAGTCCTTGGAGCCCTGTCTGCTGGATGCAGAGACAGTAGCTGGCAGAAGCTAAATATACAGGATACAGAAGGGCCAGTGATTCAGGACTGAGAAGTGATTCTTTGACCCAAGACACAAACAACTTTGTTTCCCCCTGGGTTAAGCACTCCCCGCAAGGAGAACCTGAAAAGGATGTGACAGGTGGCTCCCTGTGCACCACAGGCCCTGCTCTGGGAGAACACTGCTGAAGCTTCTTTGGAAAAAGACCAGATGTTCCACCTACAATTAGCAGAAGCTGTGGGACCTCCATGTGGAAGCTACTTGGCCTGCTAACCCCATGGAGCCAGCTCCAGGCTAGCTTGGGATTCACAGCCCATGCCCAGGGCAGCCCAAGTGCACAGGGACTGTCCCACTGTAAAGAGCCATATCTGCCTCTCACATGGCTTAACTCAATCCCCAAAGTGTACCTACTCCTCTGGAGGCTGTGAGAAGGTCTCCAGATTTGATTTAGACTCAACTGAGACTTCAGACTTAATTTTCTAAGACCCTGGGAAATGCCTTTGGGACAAGAGAAAGGCCACCAGCCTCCTGAATCCATTGGGGGGAATCGGAGAAATTTTTTTCAACAAAAATGCATTTAAAAAATGCAAATCCCTGTACCAGACATTTTGATCATCGTTTAAAGATAAGTAGAAAAATAAGTAGGAAGAGAGTGACACAGATACCTGCCGGAGTGGGATAGGTGATTTACTGTCACTCGCACACACAGGGAAGGTCTGTTACATTTCAGTCCTGGGAAATGAGGAAGAGGAAAGCCACAACTTATTTGCTTGGGAATTGGGAACAAGACAGGGAATGCTTCCGAGAGAGAGAGAGAAAGAGAGAGAGAGAGAGAGAGAGAGAGAGAGAGAGAGAGAGAGAGAGAAGGAGAGAAACTTCTAACTTGATCTTGAAAGAGGAGAGGACTTTAGAGGAAAGGACTAGAGCAAAGGGAAGAAAGAGAATTGTATCCAGGCAGAGAAAACCACAGCATCTGAACTCCATGGAGCCACCCAAAGCCATGGCACCAGGGAAGGCTGAGAATGTCTAGGTGAGCTGGGTCTGAGATTTCTGCCAGGAATGATCAAAACTCAAAATTTCAGTGGCCACGGCTTTCTTCTGAACAGCCAAGCTATGGAATCAACCTGCCAACTGATGAATGAATAAAGAAAATGTGGGGTGGAGTATTATTCAGTCTTAAAAAAAAAAGGAGGAAATTCTCTTGTTTGCAACAACATGGGCACACCTGAGGACATTAGGATAAGTGAAATAAGCCAGGCACAGGAAGACAAACGCTGCCTGAGCTCAGTGCTGTGTAGACTCCAAAAGAGTCAGACTCTACTACAATGGCGGTTGCTAGGGGCTAAGTGGGGTGGGAGCAGATGGGGAGATGTTGGTCAAAGGGTATAAAGTTTCAGTTATGCAGGATGAATTAATTCTGGAGATCTAATGCACATCAATGTGACTAGTTAACAATACTGTATTGTATAGTTGAAATTTGCTAGAAACCTAGACATTAACTGCTCTCATCAGGAAGAAAGAAAAAGAAAAGAAAGTGGTAACTATGTGAGGAGACAAATATGATGAGTTTGATTGTGGTAGTTATCCCACAATGTCTGCATTTAGCAAAACATCAAGTTGTAAGTCTTCAATAGACACGATTTTTATCCATTATGCATCAATAAAGCTAGGGGGAAGACTGTACTGGTAACAGCCAATAAAATGTCACACTTCTCCATATATTGAAATCACCTCTTGAGATTTAGTTTGGTTTGCTCTTCCTGAAAGCCTGAGTCCAGGAAATGTAATGAATTATAAATGCGCAATCTTATTTTCTGACTATCACCCCTCCATAATTCCCTAGAGTTATGACCCTCTCTGCTTCCCTTCAGCTGTGTGTCGATTCCCATGTCAGAATGGAGGTGTCTGCCAGCGCCCAAATGCTTGCTCCTGCCCAGATGGCTGGATGGGGCGTCTCTGCGAAGAGCGTGAGTCTGTCCTCAGTTCTTACTTTGAGTTCTGATGCTGTGCCTGCAAGCTGCCCACTTAGGGGGAGTTCCTACGAACTGGCTGCACTATTGGGAGGAACTGATTGGCTTCAATCCTCATAGCAGACCTGACTAGAGTGACAGGGCTCATCCACCAGCCCACAGATCTGCAGATGATCTGGATTGTTAATGACCTTGGAAACGCGGTGTTAAGATCCACCTGTCATCTTCACACGCCTCTTGGCACACATTTCCAAGAGTCTTCTTGGAAGATGGATTCTCCCAGGCCTTCCTCCCTCTACTCAGGTCTGCTATGGACTATGCCAGTTGCTGCTAAAGTTAGTAGAAACTGTGGTGTTGCAAAACATTGTACTTTGCAGGGAATATCTGTCACCCAACATTCCCTCTTTGTCATTAGGAACAGTTCCTCCTGATTAAGGAAATAAGGAGGAGCTGGGGTTGTGGCTCAGTGGAAGAGCGCTTGCCTTACACATGTGAGGCCCTGGGTTCAATCCTCAGCACCACATAAAAATGAAGAAACGAAATAAAGATATTGCGTCCATCTATAACTAAAAAAAAAATTTACAAAGAAAAGAAGGAAAGTTGCCACTCTTAATCTACACAGTACTTGGTAGATCAATATAAAGTTTTGATCCTTACAAAAATGTGCTGGATTTTCAACTTCCAGAGCAGTGTAAATAATTGGCCTTAAATGTTTTTAATTGTCTTTGTTTTAAATGTCTCCACTGCACTGTGTTTCAATATCTTAATATCTAAGAATGATTTTGTATTTCAGTGCGATGGGTGTAGGTAACCCATGCTGAGTCATTAATACAATGATCATGGGTCTATATAAGTTTCTTCAAAAGGCCAGGCATTTTCTAAGATTCTGGAACTGAATAAGCATGATTTTTTTTCAACTACTTTATAAGGGGAAATGTATGATGGAAATAAATTTATGGCTGCTAACAACTCACCCTAGCAAGTATTCTTACAATGACTAAGAAAGAAGAGACATCGTATTTTTTCTCTCCTTTTCCTCAATCTTTCCTCTTTACTTGGAGCCCCCAGAATTAACCTGCCATAATGCCAAGAGTCCAAAAACTTGAGGAGCATTTACTCTGGGTTACCCCAACAACAGGCCTGGCTGAGCATATGTGTGTCCTTCTGCATGAGACCAAGGAGACAAGGCTTCTCAGGATTGAATGTGCATATAAATTATTTGAAAGATGCTGTTAAAATGCAGATTCTGATTCAGTGGATCTGGCTTGGGACCTGAGACCCCACTTCTAGGTGATGCCAGTTCTATTGATTAGACAATGGCACTGTGAGGAGCAAGACAACAGACAATCTCACATCTTTTAAATAAATTCTGTCTCTTCCGGTAGGAAGTATGATTGCTGTGGAAGATGTAGGAGAGATCTGTTTCTACCACCATTAGGCCTCAGCTCCTAGAAAATAAAGGGCAAACTGTCCCCTTTGGACTAAAATGTTGCAAACAGCAGCCTACAGTATAATCTGATTTCCATTCACACTTTTAGTTCAAGAAGAGCCACCAGGCAGCCAAATCGTCTTAGAGCATTGAACATCATTTGTAATGGAAATTTAAAATGATAGTAAATGAAGATCATTCCACTTATTTTGTGAAGAGAGGATTCAAAGCACTTAGCAGACATTGATTACAGCGTGTCCGCACCCAGAGAGTGCATTTGGCATGAGCGTCATTACATCTGGCTCAGGATCCAGACTTCCTTTCCTGATTGTGTTTTCCCAGTGATTGTCATTAGTATGCAGAACACAAACAGGAAGATTCTCTACTAGGTCGTGTAAGGTTTCACTCTGCCTGCAAAGTGTCTTTTGATTACTTGAACGTATCACAGCATGTGCATTTTGGTCAAATATTTTTAAATTCCCTTCTCTTTTAGCAATATGCATTCTTCCCTGTTTGAATGGGGGTCGCTGTGTGGCCCCTTATCAGTGTGACTGCCCACCTGGCTGGACTGGGTCCCGCTGTCATACAGGTAGGCTTCCTTTCACAGTTTATTTTCTCGGTGGCTTGGTCCCACGAAGCCCAACATGGACAAGTAAAAGTGAGGCTCAGAGGAAGTGTTGGAACAAAAGGTTCCCAAAGATTCTCAGAATTCTCAAGACCGTCGTTGGAATGATGGTCTCGACACTGAACTGGATCAATGCCTGAAAAAACACCTTTCAGGGGGCCTGTGCCAAACAGCAACCTCAGGGCCAGAGGGTGGCTCAGGGGTACAGTGCCCAGCTCTCTGATCCCCAGCACCACAAAAAAGGAAAAAAGAAAAAGAAAAGGCCCTAAAATAGCATAAGAATAACACCTTTGCTGACTCTTTCGCAGCCTATATATAGAATGGATGTTATGCAGAGATTCAGGAATTTTATTTTAATCTCTATACAGCTAAATTACTAAGTTCATGATTACTATTTAGAAAAAAAAACAAAGTCATAAATAAATATGACTTCTGTAAAGGGGGAATAAAATTCTTCAGAAGAGATGGTTCCTTATCATGGACAACAGTAAAAAACTGTAGTTGGTTGGTGACAAGCATGTCCCCTTATAGCCCTTGCCTACCTGAAATACAGCATTTAGTTTGCTTTGACTTCTGTTTAATTGCTTGGTTATCTATCCTGTCCCCCACTAGATTATAGCCACTTGAGGGCAGAGATATTTCTTTGTCGTCTTTATATCCCCATTGCACAGTGTAGTGCCCAAATATAATAGGTATTTCCATAAAGATCAAATAAAACAGTTTAAAACGACAGGATTTTTTTTTCTTTTTAATGTTCTAAAAATTTAAGCAACTGTCAAAAGACTAAGGCTTCCTCTATTTGTTAGGTATGAACTCTGACACTCCAGTACAAATGTTTATACCACCTCCTCTGTGGGTCGAATTTAAAATAGAACAGACTTTCAGACACTGGAACTTGTCATGAGCAAGGTCAGAAGCTGCAAGAGGATTTTAAGCAGGAAAATTATGTAATCAAATTTTCTTTTAAAGAAGTGATGTGGGCAACACTGTGGAAAATGGCAGAAAGCAAGACTTAAAACAGGAGATTAGTTGGAAGGTAATAGAAGCAGAATACAAAAGAAGTAATGAATCTGGAAAACAATAACCAAGAAAAGGTGGATCTGAGAAAAGTGAGAAAAGGGGAGCATAAATGTTACTTGGTTACAGATCTGCTGTGGGGATGAAGATCCAAGAGGAGTCAAGCGTGGTTGGGCCCAGGAGTGGCAGGTGATGCTATTTACTGAGCCACAGAAACCAGGAGACAACACAGGCGTGAAGGGGAGGGGGTTAAGTGAGGAACAGAGGAAGGGCCTACTGAGTTTTGGGGGTGTTCTATGAAAATTCAAGAGGTAGGCAGTTGTGTGATAATGTAGTTTCCCAAAAGGTACAGCTGGATTGAAGATAGGGATTCATAAGTCATCCATGAAAAGCATTCAGTGGGGAGAAAATAAGACTGTGGAATATATGTGACATGAGACGGGAACCCAGAATGGAACCCTGACATTTTCAGAAAGGAAGAAGTTGTTAGGCTTTTCAACAGGGAAATAAAAATAATGACAAACTAATTAGGACTGCCAGGCACCACTAACTCAGGGTTCCCCAAAAAGGAGTAATGTTTTCTTATATCAGCAAGCAGAAACTTTGGCGAGTTGGTTTTAGATTACTGGGGTTTATTTTTGCTGGTTTTAGTCATTTCTTTTCTTATTAAATTGCAAATAAGTGCATTCTTCGGGCCTGCTATTTCTCTTTAACTTACCCAGAGAATTCCTCAAGGGGAAAGGCTGATGTGTTACTTCTGCCCTCCCTTGTCCTCTCCACCCTGTGCTGGTACTTACTTAAGCATTTCCCCCATACTCTGAATGAACAACTAGACAAATGACATTTATTTATATATCACCAAAGATGAGTTTTTCATCCAGGAAAGGGCTTACCAAACTTCAGATTCGTGAGAAAGATGCCTAATACAATAAATCTTTAGTTATTCTCTGAGGGTTTCTTCTGTGGTTAATTTTTAACCCTACTTCAGCTTCTGTAATTCCAATTAAAGCTGATAAAAGCCATAAAATGAGGCTCCCAGCCAAGGCAAAGTGTGTATGAATCATCTGTTATTTTTTTATTTGTTTTAATTAGTTATACATGATCGTAGACTGCCTTTTGACACATCATATATAAATGGAGTCATATGTTATTTTAGATAATCCATGTGCCCAATTTATTATCCTAAGAGTTAGTGTCTGACTTAATCACTCAACCAATCATAGAATGTAAAACCAGCTCCTTCAAGAGTTGTACAATCTGGTTTAGCTTATGACAAATTTATAGTGCGAAGCAATCAAAGTGCCAGACCATTGGCATAAATAAAAAGATTAAAGAAGACAGAAGTCAGTGGACTTTCAACAAGTAGGTAGAACTTAACTTGGGACTTAAATTAAGTAGCTTGATGTGGGGAGAAGGGGAGGTGGTGCCGCCTAAGGTTGCAAAGTCAAGTAGAAATGGATGATACAAACAGTGTTTAGTGGTGGTTGCTGCAGGAAGTAGACACAAATCCTATCCTGTGAGACTTTTTTAGAGTTTCCAAGTATTAATGAAATGAATGTTATGAATTTTTCACTCAGCTATTTGCCATTCTTCCTGCTTAAATGGTGGAAAGTGTGTAAGGCCAAACCGATGCCACTGTCTCTCAGCTTGGACAGGACCCGACTGTTCCAGGTAAGACAACCCACAACTGAAATGCACCTATAACATAAAGGATGGAATTCAGGGTTCCTTTACCTGAAGGGCCAGAAGATTCCTCTAATTCAAGTGCAAGATTTTGTATCCCAAAATATCTAGATACGCACTCTAAATTTGAACTAAAGCCAAAGCTCAAAACTATTAGTTCAGGATTGACAGATAAAATTGAAAATATATAGTGTTGGCTCATTTCATCAGCACATATATTAAAATTGGAACTATAGAGAGAAGATTAATATAGCTTCTGCTCAAGGATGACACAAATACATAAAGTATCCCATATCTTTTGTAATTAAAAAAAGAAAGAAAAAAGATTGAATAAATAGATAATTTTCTTGAACAGAGATTTTTATCCTTCATGTGCAAGGATATAAAGTGAATAATGAACTCAATATATTTTATTGAAAATGGCTTAACGGATGTTTGAGCTCTTGATCACAATAAAAGTTGATGTTGAAGTTGATAAGAAAGTATTTATTTTGGTCTTGTCTTTTTAGTATGTATATAAACAATATTTCATTGACTCAAGAAAAAATTGTGTGAATACATGTTCTATTAATGCTTTTCTCACTTTTGTTCAGGTAAGTATCAGAATTGAGAAAAAAGTGTCTAACAAATAAGTCCTAAAGAAAATAGTTTTTAGATCATTTATAGTTTTTAAACCTCAGGAAATCCTGGACATATGGCCCCATACCCTGAATAAAATATGGTCAGTACTTGTTGTCTCCAGTGTTGGAATATTATCAGTTGAATTTTATGGCTTTGAATATGCATATTACATGTAATTTTAAAAATTTGCTTTGTGCCTGTGAATTTTCTTAGATAATCACAAGTATATGCCATCTCCACAGAGTAAGATAAATAAATAAACAGAACTCTGAAGAAAACTTTGGAATGAACAAATGTATTTAGAGGCCCCTAAGACACAGAACACAGGTGTACCTGAAAGCAGAGTTGAAAGAATTTAAGAACATGGTGGGAGGTGGGCGGGGGACAGTAACTCACAAAGAACAAAACCTATATACACCTTTCTTGTAAGTTTAGACTTTTTATTTCACCTTCATTTTTACATAAGGAGAGAGGAAACCTGAAGTTTTCATGGTTTCCCAGTATCCAAATGTTCCTCTAGGAGCATTTCTTTGATCAGGAAAAAGGTACTTATGTAAAAACACTGTTAATAAAGAGAACAAAACCTAGAACTTTTATTCAAAAGTTTTATATAAGAATCCAAGAAAAATTAGGGCAAATTAAGATGGAAAATCTATCCTATAGGAAAGGAAAGGCTAACTAGCCCCCCAGAGGACCAGACAGGCTCCCCCATCTTATCTATAATCAGTTCTTCTAAGACTCCTATTAATGAGGACTCTCTTTTTAAAACCCTAACTCACTTAGGCAGAAAATGGCCAGGCACGGTGGCACATGCCTATAATGACTTGAGACAGGAGATTCGCAAACCCAAGACCAGCCACAGCAGCCTCTCTCTGGCTACAGAGTAGCTTTCTCTGCTCTTCATTTCACATGGAAGGGCAGAAAAGCTCATAGTTCCCACATTTTACATGTCATTGTTCAGGATTCAGTTTAAATATCTGGAAGAAGGACCCTGATTGGTCCAGACTGAGTCCAGGGTTCAGCATGGACCCGTGGTGCTAAGCAGGGTTATGTCATACTAATGCAAAAGGTGATTTTGGCAACACTCTGGTGAAAGGGGAGAAGAGCCTGATAATTCCTAAAAGAAAAGCAGGTGGAGTGTGATTCCCTGCAATTGGTGGGGAGAAAGCTTTTCTGAGACATCTGAACAATAAATGGTCATGAATAATTAGTTTTTTTCTTTCCCATGAGACTGAATATGTTAAGGAGGCTATGCTTAATCCTTGTGCAGGCACAAAATTAGATGCCCAATAAATACTTGCTGATGGTGGAACAATTTCCTGGTATAAGTGAAAACAGGTAGAGAAATGTCTTACAGCATTCATCAAATCCATCAGCCCGTAACCTTCTTTCCTGGTGAATAAGACTGGCCTGGTCTTGCTCCCAGGTAATCTAGTTCCTAAGAAAATTGTGGTTTTTCTGATCTCTATGCACAGCTTCCAAAACTTGATCCTAAATAAATACTATCATTAAAAATCACAGATTGTTAGTGCTCTGAGAGAGGGTTGTCAGATAGGAAACTAGTGACAGAGTCATGGCTAAAACCCAGGTCCTCCGGCCTGTTGTCCAAACCCCTCCATTCTCCCCAGGATGCGCCCCCAACCTTCCAGCCATGGTCACAGATAATGGCCAGGGCCTTAAAACCTATTTCAGTCAGCCTCCCCCGAAGTATTTGCCTCCTCATTTTTGTCTTTTCTTTTGAATCTATTCATTTTTCCCCCTAGGAAAAGGAAGATTGGTTTTTAACCACAACACCACCAACCAGTTCCCCCGAGTGGAATCATCTCTTCCTGGCAGAGCCTGGACCTCCTGGAACTTACTCGAAGAAAGTCCAACATGGTGCTGGGGCTTATTTTGTTTAGCAAACTTGTTAATTGAGATTTACTTTTTCTTTAATTTTATGATATATTTTGTTATTTCTTGTGACATCTTTTCTTACATGTTTGCATTTTTAAATATGCCTGTATTTTCTATATTAAAAAAATTATATTAAATAGATGCTGCTCCACCCTCATGAAATGTACGTACTCTGCTGTCTGTGGGGAAAGTTCCTGGAACACATTTTTATTCCTTTACTTAAAATGATTTTTCCATTAAAATATATTTTGCTACTAAATAATATTTTTTCTGGATAGTGCCATTTTATGAGGTGGCCAGGGAATAATAAAGAAGATTCACGATCTTTCATCCACGTTACGGCCACAGCACACGATCCCATGTGGTGTGCATCAAGCAATTATAATCAAGGAGATTCCTTTCTTCTAGAAGCATCTTCTTTGCAGTGTGTGTAACAATAAAGGTTTCCTCTTATTGAATCCCAAGACCTGGGATCCTCCACCCAGAATTCTGTTCTGGTGTTGAAGGTAGCCAAGATAATTCCTTTCCCAATATTTTGAAAGATATAGACGTTAATGTAGTTCATAAGGGGAATAAGTAAAATGACCTTGGACTACCATTTCTCATGCTTCCCTTCCTTGTCATAGCTGAAATAAGAAATGCAACAGTTGTACGATTAATAGAAGAGTCCATACTTGGGTCATGATACAACTCACTGCTTTGGGAGAAGAGAGACAGGAAAATGAAGACCTGGAAAAGCCAAGTGGGAAAGCTTCTGTCACGCTGTGCTCCCGGTCCTTCCTGCAAAAAACAAAACAAAACAGCAACTGCCCAAAAGAGAGATGACCTGTCCCTCAGTCTCCATTCTTTGATCTACCTCCATCAGACCTCGGAAAACAAAGCCCAATCCTAAATTTTGTTTTCAAATAGGATATTCAAAATCCATTTGCTTCCATCCCCTGGGAGAGCCGCTGGCCCACAGGACAACAGGGTACAATGCAGCACTGTGGGGAAATACAGGAAAGGACCAAAACGACCTTGATTCTCCTGGTGGGTGCTCTTCCCTCAGTCACCGACTCCATTCTCCTACATCCACTTTCTTGACAAGTCTTACAAGCTTATGAGTCTAACTTTTGAAAGGTTTATTTTTAGTTTGTCAACTTCCACACTATGTTGATCTTTGTGATTTATAATGTGAAAACCATAAAATGAAGCTTAAAAGTCTGAGAAATAAAAGACAGGTTACCAGAAAATATTTAAGTCAGGGGAAACAACCCTCAGTTCTCAAAGTACCTACTCAATGAGTATACCTGCTACGTAAAATTTGCACTGGGTTACTCTGAGTAGTTTGAAAGGCCTGTGTTTTCACAATAATCAAATTAGTCATGTTATGCAGAGAGTATAAGAAAGTGAAGTGTCAAACAGGTGAGGTTTGGAAAGAAGACAAGTTGAGAAATCAAGTCACATTGGGATAACACTGTGCATATTTTGGAAAGTGTTATTTTAAAATCTTCCATCCTGGACATGCCTTCTGGTGAATTTTCAACAGGAGAATCATTTCCCATGTTTTATGAACTATTCTACCACAAGCAGAAGAAGATGATAGATACTGAGTGATATTTACCAAACATTTGCCAAATGAAAGAAAAAAAAGATTAAATAAATAACTACAAGTCAATCATGTATTTTAGCCTCCAGCCCAGTTATGGAGCAACCTCTAGGTACTAACTGCACTAGATGTTTCACAGATATTATTTCCTTGGAGCCTCATAACAATCCTATGGAGATATATATTATGATCTCTCTTTTACAGATGAGGAAAGTCAGGTTCTGAGAAGTCAGATAACTTGTCTAAAATAACATAACCATTAAATGACAAAGCCCACCTGAAACCCAAAGCAAGTTTTAGACACAGTAAAGCTCATTCTAGCATTATTGTTATCAGTGAAATATGGGCATGGACAACATGCCCATCAATAAGGAAACCTAAACTGTACTACCTTGATGACACTTGCTGAATTGCTTATTATGCAGCCTTCAAAATAGTTCAATAGCCTGAAAAATGTCTGGTAGAAGGTTGAATGCAGGGGGATAGAAAACTTCCAGGGTGTGGAGCGTAGCTTAGTTGTAGAGTGTGTGTTTAGCATATGGGAGGCTCTGGGTTCAATCCCAAGCACCACCACCCTCAAATTTTAACATACTCAAATGGTTAAAAATCTATTGAAAGTGTGCATGATGAAAACCAGAAGGGAAAAATCCCCAACATTTTCTACATTTGTCTCGTAATTTAAAATCCAGAAAGTTCTGAACCCAAATATATGTGAGGATTTTTTTGTTGTATTTAAAAACGACTTCTTTATTCTTGAATAGCCCTGTGGCAAACTTAAAACAGTAATTAAAAAACAAATCCATCAATGCATGACAATCAAATGGAATGTCTTACGCCACAAAAATGGGAAAAAAAAAGTTTCATCATAATCAAGTTTCTGCCCTGGGTCACAGGAATCTCAAATACTTAAAAGCCATGTAATAATTTCAATAGATGTAGGGAAGGCACTTGGAAAAACTAATATATAGTCTAATAAAATTTCCAAAGCTCAGGTGAAACAGATACTTCTATAGTGAAGCTATAATGCTTAATACTCTGATGAAAGCAATAGTAGAAGCTAACCAGCAATTGTCATAAGCCAACAGGTTAGGTACACTATAGTCAAATAGATGTGAAGTTCCTGTGGCTTCCTTGAAAAAGAGAAAGAAAGTAGCAAAATCAATGATGGTCAGAAGGAGATGGAAACAAAACAGACAGCTCAGCAAGATCTTCTATTTCTTCTGCTCTCTGCAAGATGTTGCAGGTCTTGACATGTCCTTCTTACACAAAGATTAAAGTCTGGGGACGTTATCACACCGTGATGTATGTCTGGTATCTTAAAAAATTAAGAAATAAATGTCAACGATGAAGAATAATTGAAATAGTCCATAGTTACACTCTGGGATAATGTTCAACCCTATAATTCATTCAGAGTGTATTTTAATGATGTTAAACATGCTAAACACGAAGAAAGCATAAGAATTTTAGGTGACCCTGATTTTTTAAATAACAGAAAAAAAACAATCTAAATCATGGTTGTTTCTATATGGTTGAATCAAAGATTACTTCCCCTTCTTTTAGATTGTCTAAATCTTAGAGATTTCTTACAATAATAACAGATCATAAAATAAATTAAAGGTTAACATTATATAGAAGTATAACCGTTTGCATGGAGAACAATATAAAAGAATGTAGAGAAGAAGAAAAATTAAATTAACCAGATATTAAAATGCAAAGCTTTGGGCTGTGGATGTGGCTCAGTGGTAATGCGCTTGCCTAGCATGCGTAAGGCACTGGGTTCAGTTCTCAGCATCACATAAAAATAAGCAAAACAAATGTGTGTGTGTGTGTGTGTGTGTGTGTGTGTGTGTGTGTGTATATATATATATATATATATATATATATATATATATACAAAATTTTAAAAATATGCAAAGTTTTAACAATGAATTTAATTAGTGCTGACCTGTAAAAAGCCAGATAGAAATCTACAGCAGGAAGGCAGGTAACCTGAAAGCAGATCCAATGACATGTAAGACAATATATCGCACAGGGGGCCTTCTGGGTCCTCTACAAAATAGAACCAAGACAGAATTAGACAGACAAAAAATGTTCTAGAGGAAATGTCTCCAAGAGAGAAAATAGGTTGGGAACTGGAAGAAGCTAAGAGAGTCACCAGATTGTGTTAGTCAGCCATTTGTGTTAGTCAGCCTTTTCACAATGACAAACACTTGAGGTAATCAATGTAAGAGAAAAGGTTTCATGTTTCAGTCCATGTTCTCTTGGGTATTGCTTTGGGCCTGTGACAGCACAGTTCATCATGGTAGAAGCACATGGAGAGGTCCCAATAGCCACCTCTAGGGCACACCCTCAGTGGCCTCACTGCCTTCCTCTGGATACCACTTCCCAGTTCCCAACAGAACCACAAGCTGTGAACAGATAGGCCTTCAACACATGGGCCTTTACAGAACATTCAAGATCCAAAGACACTCAAAGTCGATTCAAGACTCAATCAGATCTGACCCTAAGTGAAGGAGAGTAAAGAAGTGAAGTTTGAACAGAAGCATCTTAGGCTACAATGCAGTTCTTAGAGAAGTTCTGCAAGAACCCTTCCTCCCAGGAGCAGGCCAGTCTGGGCGTACCTGCCTCCCGGAGTCTCTGGTTGGGGCAGCCTGCAGGCAGCCTCAGAGCTTAAACACAGTCATGGAAGTTGGGGCACAGCAGCTTGAGCCCTTGATCAACTCTGCTCCTACACTGGGAGATCTGGGAGCACAATTCTCATGTCAGTCTCATTAACTCTCAATGGGGCTGTGTGGAAGTCATTAATGACTTAGAGAAACACAATCATGTCCTGACTTCTCACTAGCCACCAAAATCATTCCATTTAGGTCCACAAGTTAAATATAAAGACTCAAGTCATGAAAATTAGCCATGAAGTAGCCTATGGATTAATATCTGGAAGAATAGGACTCAGCTTAAAAAAAAAACCCACAAAGTTCATCCATATTGCATTATTGCAGTATTATTAGTACTTTATTCTTTTTTTGTTGTTGAATAATATTCCTTTGAATGGATATGCCACATTTTGTTCTTTCATCTGTCAATGGACATTTGGGCAGTGAACTTTGCAAAGTGCTAATTGAAACAAGCCAGACACACACACCCACACACAAAACTCAGGTACCATACAATTCTGTTTATAAGAAGTATCCAGAATAAATAAATCTAGAAGATAATTGGAGAGAATATGAGGACTATCTGCTATCTGCTAACAGATACAGGTTTTTTTTGTTTTTGTTTTTTGTTGTTGTTGTTGTTGTTTTTGAGAGAGAGAGAGAACTTTTTAATATTTATTTTTTAGTTTTCGGTGGACACAACATCTTTTTTTTTTCTTTTTTATGTGGTGCTGAGGATCGAACCCAGCGCCCCACGCATGCCAGGCGAGCGCACTACCACTTGAGCCACATCCCCAGCCCACAAGGTTATTTTTTGACATGGAAAAATATCTGCAAGTAGATATTGGGGATGGTTGTACAACCATATTTTGAAGATAACATTAAATAAAGTTTGTAAATACCCACAAAAGAAAAAATATATTGGACAACAAGAAAAATATATTTGACTCACAAATCAAAAATTAACATTGAAAAATTTTTAAACATTTTTTTAGTTGTAGGTGTACACAACACCTTTATCTTATTTTTATGTGCCTCATGCCTGCTAGGCAAGTGCTCTACCACTGAGCTACAACCCCAGCCCTGAAAATTGAATTTTAAAGACAAGAAAAACACACATGACAAAATAATATTTTAAGATATTATGATCTAATAGATACCCATGAGAAAATATTTTTAGGCAGAGACATGAACAAGCATTTCACTAAGGAAGAAATACTTACAGAAAATAAGCATTCTCACTAACAAAAGAAATGCTAAATAAACTTATCTAAATTTTTACCTAGCAAATTGGTAAACTTTTGGTGGCAGTGATGGTGGTGGTATTTATTTATTTTCATAATGATGTAAAATGGTTATTGATAAAAGAATTCTCTGGAACCTCTGTAGGGAATGCAAACTAGTCTAACCTTTCTTCAAAATAATTGACAGCCCCGTGTGGTGATGCAGGCCTGTAAACTCCCAGCAGCTTGGGAGGCTGAGGCAGGAGGATCTCAAGAGCAAAGCCAGCCTCAGCAACAGGGAAGCACTAAGCAACTCAGTGAGACCCTGTATCTAAATAAAATACAAAATAGGACTGAGGATGTGGCTCAGTGGTTGAGTGCCCCTGAGTTCATTCCCCAGTACCCCCCCCAAATTAAAATAAATTAAAAAATAAAAAGGGCTAGAGATGTAATTCAGTAAAGAACCCTGTGTTCAATCCCTGATACCAAAAAAAAAGAGACAAGTATTAAAATTTTTTAAAATGTGCATGCATACCTCGTAGTTCAGAAATCCCATACCCAACAAGCAATCCCATAAAGAAATTAGACTTACAGGGGCTGGGGATGTGGCTCAAGCGGTAACGTGCTCGCCTGACATCGCCGCACGGAGTGCTGGGTTCGATCCTCAACACCACATAAAATTAGAAAATAAAGATGTTGTGTCCACTGAAAACTGAAAAATAGATATTTAAAAAAATCTCTCTCTCCTATCTCTCTCACTCTCTCTTAAAAAAAAGAAAAGTAATTAGAGGTAAACATTTGTGCATAAAAATAATTACAGCCTTATTAATATTATTAAGAACCATCAGTAATGCATAGGACTAAAAAAGACCTAGAATAAGTATGTAATTCATGGTTTACTTATAGAATTGAATTAATGAAGCCATTAAATTTTTGTAAATACATTTACAAAGAGTTTAATAACATGAAAAATAATTATGGCATAATGCATTCCATTGAAAACAGAATATAAAATGTGACTATAGTGTGTTCTAAGTCACCTAAATTGTGTGTTTACAATACACACGGAGATTTGCCAGACTTTATTAATATTGGTTTTTCCCTAGAACATGGAACTATGGGTGATTTTTATCTCTTATTCAAATTTTCTCTTTATTTCTGACTTATTTTCAATTAAGACACATTATTTTTATATTTGTAAATATACTTTCATATTCATAAAAACTAACCATCCTCATAAAAACTGAAGCAAAAGCCCCTCTTAATGTGTATGTGTATATAAATATTCTTTGTGTTTACCCTAATTAATTTGGCATATGCACAGGTAGATACTGAGTCGAATTTAAAGATCTGGTCTCTGTCTAGGTTTAAACAGTACTTCAGAAATCTTCAGAGTTCAGACTAAGATCACTATTAGTTTAATATGAATATGGAAGGTGTCATCAAGAGAAAATAATCAGTTAATCTTGAGCTACTTGTATACACAGGAAGAAAATATTCACTGGTGATCGAATTAAGGAATTTTTAAAAATCAGATATTAAAACTATCACTGTATTTTTCAGTATATCCTTATAACTTGTGGTTTCTCCAGGCAAGGGATGTGTATAAGTGATGGATATTTATAAGATTTCAAATTCTTTCTTTGAAGGGCTTATAGCTAATTTCTCATGATTCTCTCTTAACTGACCCTAAAGGGAGTGGCAGCAACCTCAGACCTTAATATTTTCCCCCTGATTACAAGATTCCCATTCAAGGTAACTGAGGTCAAAAGTGTAAGCTGGGATGGAATCTGGGAGACTTAGACTGTCCTAAAAATGACAAAAAGCTGAACAGGCTGTAAGGTCGGTAGAACACCCGCCCTCCCAATCCGACACTGCAGCCTCTCATTGCTAACTGCAGCAAACAGACAAATATATGGTCTTGGGTGGGAGATTTCTGAGCTCTTCAAGTGTGGAGAACCAAGCCAAGTCACTTAAAGAGCCACATGGAGATACAGGCTCTTTGGGTGTCTGGGAGTGCTATGGTACAGATGGAAGCGCTGATCACACCCGCTCCACGTAGAAACTTTTCCAAGCAAGTTCACTCCACCCTCCTAAGTCCTGACCTGTTTAATTATATGCCTGGTCCTCGCCTTTCTGAATCATTAAGATTCCTCCTTTCATTATGTTTGCTGGATCTCTTTACTTTCCCAGCAAAGTGTTCAAGTGAGTTTATGCTCCTGTAAGTTAAAGTGTATCCCGTCTGCCATAGGGTCATAGGGAACTGACAAACTGGAAGAACCTGAAAAAAAAATGGATTAAAGCAAAGACCACAAAAAAGTAGCCAAAGCTATCAGCATACATTTCCCAACTGTACCACATTCTTCCAAAGAACTCTTATGAGAATCTACAAATGAGTCACGGCACAAATACTCCCAAAGTCTTTTCTTTTGTACACATTAGAGGTCATGTTCTGCTTTGTTATTTAAAATGTGTTTTCTCCCAGACTGTCTCATAAAGTTGTGAGAATTCAAAACTCTGTGGATGTCTAACATCGAGCAATGACGGAATTAATATTAGTGTTCCTTCCCTCTGCCCAGCCCCTCCCCATTCTGGCCTCAGTGAATGCTGCAAAATGCTCTCTTTACATTTAAGAAAACTAGGACACAGAGAAGCATGCCTACAAGACCTGGAAATGACAGCCCAACACCAAAGCCCAAGGCAGGGACTCAGAATAGTCAGCCAAGGGTACCCTTTCCAGGACCTGGCCTTGGCAGTTTCCGTCCTGTGTAAGCTTTATGACTATGGTCACTTGGTGTTACAGCCTGGGTTTCTGATGTTCGCAAAAGAATATGTTCCTAATCACAAAGCAGCCTTGGTTGACGGGAGAGTTCCACCAAATAACTTCAGGCTATGTTTAAAGGACAGCCCTAAAATGTTCCCTAAGTCATAATTGCCACACTGAGACGACCTCAGGATGAATGGCTTTCATTTCTTTGAATATGCCGTGTTCTCATCTTGCTGCATTTCTTTTACCTGCTCCTCCTTCCTTCATTCCAGGTTGCCACCTAACCCCTCCAGCGAAACAGCCATTCCCCATTCTGGTCTTCCTACCATCTGAGTTCTCAGATGCCATTGGCTTTGTTCTAAGCCCTCCGTCCTCCACCCCCAGGCCAATGGGTAGGATTATGGAGGATGAACCCTACCCTTTTCCATTCAGGGTTCTTTCTAGTGAGTAGACAAACCAATGTGGATATCCAACTCTCGAATGCATATACTGTGTGTGTGTGTGTGTGTGTGCACGCGCGCGTATGTGTGTGTTGTATTGAGATTCAGAAAGAAAAGCAATAGGTCAGATATATCCAGAAGCTCTCTTACACAACACACACACACACACACACACACACACACACACACACGACAAATCTTCTCATCCCTGTCAAAATAGTTTATGACCTTGGTGTTAAATCATGGCCCAACTTGCTACACTTGAACCCCAGAAACCTATCCATGTGGTGTAGAAAAACAGGTAAACTTCAGGGGCTGAGGAGGCTCTGGCTCTGGGGGTGTGTTTCATGGGGGGGAATCAGCACAAACTCTGGCTGATTCCTCATTCAATACAGGCTGCCAAGTGCATCAAATTCTGACAACCTGGCAGCCGCGGGAAGGCACAGCCCTTGGCTGGATTCTTGATCTCATGAATTACACGACTCTTTGGCCAGTCCTGTAGTGAATGGAAGCAGAAGCGAATCTGCACAAGTCAGAGTCATCCTTCTCCCCAGTCTGAGAAGCAGGAACCTTTGAGGTCTGATCTACTGAACCTCAAACCACATCCAAGAGCTTCCCCCAAGGTGAAGCTAACTAGGCCACAGGTAGCTCCTCTTCAGACCATGATGACTTTATTCTCTAGATTTTAATACAGTTCCTGCGACTTCAGAATCTGGTACCAAGACAATTGGTGAAGAGAAGAGAAGACCAACGAGAATAGGACAGTAAGCTCTACTTTTCCTATTTCTCCTCTTATACTTAAATTGCAAACATTCCAGACAGTTCTTTCTGGTTTCTTCTATAAATTCAACTTCTCATATATAGTACACTTTCATTCACTAGCTTGACTCATTTTATTTCTGCTGTCTTTTCCTCCTCCTGTAGAGTAGATCCCCTTCCAATTTCCCCTGACCGATAGTTGTCCCTCCTCTGTGGTTCTGAGGGTAGCCCACATTTATCATATGCCAACCTCCCTTCCTCTTTGAAGACAAGCACTGTATATTTTTCATCAGTGTCTTGGTAATATTTGGTTTATAATAAGTGCTCAATAAATGCCAATGGACAAACGAAATAATTAAGACTAGTGGGGGGAAATCTTCCATACAACTAACAGCAAAGCATTTAGAGGAATCCCTAGGAATATAGTCTCATCAAAAATTCAGTATTCTAGATAATGTTTGTGTGTGTGCACACAAACACACAATATTTCCTCACATGCGTGCACACACACACAATATTTCCTCAGAGAAAAGCAACTTCATTTTTTAATTCTGTTTCCATATAGTGAAAATTTGGTTAAAGAAAAAGAGTACATACCATAGTATATGCAGTTTCATTTCCATCATTGTCCACTGTTTGTTTTTCAATATACTCAGTGGTTTTAACCTTAGGAATAAAATTATGCTCTATGTGCTATCTATAAAAGCTGTTCATTTCATTTTTATTTCAAACAACCTAAGTTGCTCATCAGAAAGTTTTTGCATCCACAGATACACAAATGCATAGTACCTAGAAAACCTACTCTCTGAAGTTATTGAATACTGACAACGTAGCTGACTCATTCTCAAGTTCAAGCTGCTTATTAACATGTAAGATCCTTGAACTTAATTGCTTCACCCTTTGGGATCCACAGCACTCTGTGCACATCTCTATTAAAGCACGTCTCTCTTTACATCACTGATAGTTTATGTGTCTGAATCTCTATAATAGCAAGGTTTATTTTTTATTTATGAGTACAGTATTTAAAAGCACAGGTTCTGGAATTCAATGACCCACATTAGAATCCTGGCCTCTCCCCTCACCAGCTACACGATTTGCACAAAGTGCTTGTTCAGGTGCCTATCTGTATAATGGAAGTAGTAATAGGGCCCACTCTATTGTCCTAAAGTCTAAAGAGGCTCACAGATAATAGATACTCATGCAATTTACTGAATCGGTCCATTTCCTCAACTATGTTTCCTCGTGAGTCCCATAGCCACATCAACCATCTACGGGATTGCAATCCAAGCTTGTATTTCCTAACTCCATATTGTCCACCCATCTGGGCTAGACTGGAGGAAACTTCCCAACAGTACTGAAAGTTGAGCTTGGCCGAGGAAAGTACAGACTGTGTTATCACCCCTCAGTGTGACATTGCTGGTGCTGTCCAAGGCAATGAGATGTTCTTGTGAACTTGGTGACTTAATGTCCCAAAGCCTCTTCATTTAAGAAGGTCAGTATGAAGATATGTGCTCTGCCAAGTGCTTGGAATTGTTGCTGAAAAGAGAATGCCTGTTGTGCCTTGACCTGTTGTGCCATGCTCTGTGTGGGCTAAGACCATCAATCTTCCTATAGCTTCTCCACCTGGTGCTTCTGCTGCTGACACAGTACCACTGACTGTTCCCATTTGGTTCTGCGGGCTTGGCCTTCAGCCCTCTGACCCAGGGATTAGAAAAGGGCCTTTAGGACTAATAAAGTCTAGGTACAGGTACCTCACTGAATCCTCCAATAAAACAGTGTCTATGTAACAGATATAAATTCAAATATAAATCACAATATCCAATACTTAGGCTATTTAATGTGTTCCATTCATCCAAAATATGTGTTCACATTTTTACCTCTCTAAAATGGGAATGTTTCTTCCAATAACCTGGCACAGTACAGTTGGCAATTTAATGGTGTATCTTATAGGCATGATATCTTAGATTCAATAAAAACTACTAAATTACATCTTCAGTGCCTGGCATTATATCAACGTGATACTTGGCATATGAAAACTTACAGACTTAGGTGAATTAGTCCAAGATTCTACAGGCATTTTCTGAGTCTGAGAAAAGCTTTTTGGTGACTTAGCTTAGGCTGTATTCTCAAAATCCTGCTATCTCTAATAAAATAAAAAATAAACATAAGAATAAAGAGTAACACAATAGATGAGTTCTTTGACACCAGGAACCTTAATTTGAGAGAAGCTCTTTTCCTGGGTATCCTGGGTTTTTGCTTATGTGAGTCACTGGACAATGCCCTCCAGACCTGGCATTGCCTTCCATTGGTTCCCCTGACAGCTGAGCAGAGAATATGGGAAGGAGGAGTTGGCCAGACCTAGCTATGTCCTCCGAAGATGTCTTTTACAATAGACTCACCACTTTCACACACTAGCACTACCTTCTCCACCCAGCATCAGCCTTGTCATCAAGTCCCCTGGTGATTCACAGCCTGCCTTTTCTGGCAGCAGTATTGGGACTACACCCTGCACCCTTCGCTCTCTTGCTGTTGCTACTGTGATCTTTCTTCCCGATCCTTCTGGTGCAGTTACCTTCACCTTCCTGTTCTCTCCCAGGAATGTGCCCTTCCCCTCTCAGCTCCTGCTGTAAGAATCACCATGGGCCAGCCCCGTGGACAGCACGACTCTCTGCATGGCTGACACCAGAAGGAGAAAGGGCTTTAGTAGAGCCCTTCAGATATCTAAGGACCAGGGCCTCTTGATTTTTGGATTTTTAAAATAAGGCTCAGAAGAGGGTGAGGGACTTAACCAGAGGGACACCGTCATTGGTGAAAGTGAAGAATAGAACTGTGGTCACTGCCTTCAGGCCTTTCTCCCTCTAGAAGTATAATCCTCCTTCGGTTTAGATTCTCTTCATTTGCAGCCTCGAGAATAGCTGATAGAGTACATTGTTGGCCAACCTCTTCATGATTTTTCTGGACTATAATAAGAGGCTATTAGAAAGCACTGCACATTCCTATTATACCCGTGCTTTGTAGGTACAGCCATGTGGTTGGAAATAGGAGCTTGAAGGTAACTTGCATCTGACTTGATTTAAGGTCAGGAAAGAACTGCTTGTCCACATCAAAGAGGGGAGGGTGTTTGGGCTGGGAACTACAGGGATCAAACCATGTATCCTCACTCAGCCAAGCAATAGGTCCCTAGCCTTTGAGGCCTTCTCTGCCTGGGGGCTTTCCCCACCTTCATTCCTTCATCAATTATTCTTTACAGTAAAATTACATGACATTGACTTGGGGATGTACTATTTCCTCCCTGTGCTGTGGAACACAATGACTACTTTCCCTCTTGGGCAAAAAATGTGTACGTGCATGTACATATGCACACACACACCCAAACACACATACACATACACTCATGCATGATCTGAAGAAGATTCAATAATTTTGTTTCAAAAGCAAGAAAGAATGCCTTTCTACACACACTCATTGTCCCGACCATCCTGCATGGTGATCATCAAGGACCACTAGGCTCATCCCCAACACCTTGCAATGATTGTGTGTAAAATCCAATCCTTTTTGAGAGCAGGTTCCCTGGGGTGGGTCAGAGGTCCCTTCTCTGAAACTCTGATGCTCAGATCTTCCCCTCTCTCTTTCCAGGTACTCCTAACCTACTCCCAGGACTTCCCCAATCATCCCACTTCAATAAAGCCTCGTGTTTTATTTTGAAACGTCAACTCACATAATTCCAAATTTTGGGAAATAACAATATGATTTCTCAAGCCTGTCTGCATGGGTTTTCCTCCATGCTTTGTCTTTATCTCTTGAAGAAGACGCATAGAAGAGAGAAACACAAGAAGGCAAATGGGGAAGAGATGGAAGGAAATTTCTGCAAAAGTTTTCAACCAAGCACCAAACTACTTCCAGGTGACAAGTCTGGGTGCTTTGCTACCAGCTCCAGTGCCAATGGATGCCCTTACAAGGTGCCTCTGGTCCAGAAGTTGATATTAGGCAAACTAGGAATCACGGACTCTGCTGCCTCTCCCACATCCTGCAGCACACACAGCATGCAGTGCTACCGTTCCCATTGTAGATCATAACATAAGTCCTAAGGAGGACCATTCAAAAAAATGACAGTGGCAAAAGATGAGAGAGTCAGAGAGATTGAATCTTATACCTGATTATCCAAAAGCTTCTAAAAACGGACCTGCATACACTGAAAGCTACTCTTATATGCCCAAACGCTCCTTTTGTTTGCCATGTTGCACGTGCAAAAACATCGTTTGAGGCACAAAAGCAAAAACAACAAAAAAATACGAAACAGAGAGAGAGAGAGAGAGAGAGAGAGAGAGAGAGAGAAAAGGTAGCCCAAGGAGCTGTATGCCCTAAATCCTCTCCTTCAGTTTTTTGCTTATATGGTGGGATAGTATTCTCAGAACCTGAAAGCGGAGTTTTTTCCCAAGGTGGCCATGGAGAAACTCCATTTCAATAAACTTAAGACCTAGTAAGACTTAGGTTCTATTAAACTTCTCATATCTGTCATTCACCTTTATGCCTCTGTATAAGGTACTCAGCGACTGTTAGCTTAGTGGTAAATGAATGACACTAATAATCTCACACATTTGTGGACACTTCATAACTGACAGAGGCGATTTCCATAGATAATCTCATTTGATCCTCACAACTCAATGAGAGAGGTGGTGAGTCATCTTAGCCCCATTTTATAGATCAGCAGATCTCAAACATGTTTCAGTTTGGAGCAATCAGAGGTCAAGTGTTCCTGAGAGAACAACATGAACTACTGACATTTTAAATTAGATTGTCACTTATTGTAGATTCTGGGGTAGGCACTATCTGGTTATAGGTCGGGCAGATGCCGTGGGGGCTCTTAGTGGGTGTATTAGTCTAGGTTCTCCAGACCTATAGACTCAGGAAAGCTGATGGGATAATTCCAAGTCCAAAGGCCTGAGAACCTAGGAGGCTAATGCAATAAATCCCAAATTCCTCCTTCCCCTGCCTTTTGTTCCTCAGTAGATTGGATGGCACCCAGTCATAATGGGAAGGGCCGCCTACTCAGCCCACAGGTTCAAATGCTGATCTCATCTGGAAACACCTTCACAGACACACCCTGAAACAGTTCTTGGTCTAGCTTTTCAGCAACAGACATTCAGTTCAACACAAGGAATACCAGTGTGCCAGAGAAACCTGATTTGAGATAAACATCTACAAGTGAAAATACTTATTCATAAGTGATTAAATGGCTCTCTCTCTGTCACACAAATAATCAGTAACATATTCAGAGTTCAGTACATTTTCCAAGGAACTATGTTTCCTCTTTAAATTTAATTTCATTAACATGAAAATCTTAAAGACTGATTAATAACCTGAGAGGTGTAAAAGTGGTTGCCATTCTAATGGTTCTAGAACAATCTGATGGATCCCCCTTATTCACGGGATCATGTGACTCCTCCCAGAGGTGCCCGGAAATAATTCCATTATTTCACAATGAACCATTGTGTCCCATTTGGTAAATACTGAATCACATATTCACTTGAATTCATGTCCCTTTAGGTATTTTGTTCTCTTAGAGTTAATCTAAGACATGGTCCATCCAACTAAGACCTGAAGCCCAAATTCAGCCCAGTGCCAACTTTTATAAATAAAATGTTACTGGAACACAGTCACACCTATATGTGTCAGTTGTGACTACTTTCATGTGGGCTATCTTAATCTTTACAGAAAACGCTTGCTGAGCATAGGAACACAGGTGGTCCTGCTGTAAAGACTAGTTACAGATAATTTGTAGAAATAGGCATCTCATGCCCAACTCAGTAGTAATCAGCTCTATCACCCACCAAAGATTTTATAGAAGCTAAAAGTTCCTCCCAGAAGTCTGTCTTTGGTATTTGTATTTCATCAGGGAAGGAGCTTCTTACCAAGAAGTGTTATCATTGCTACGCAAGGGCATGGTCTTATGGGATAATGGGAGGGCACTAATGGGTGTCTCTTGCATTCGTCTCTTAACTTCACTTTGAAAAACAACTGGAGATGGCGAAGGGCTATTCCCTCTCAACTGAAAAAAATAAAAATTAAATAAATAAATAATGTAATATAATGACATGTTCTGAGAATGTTTTTGCAGAAACTCCAGGAGGGTAAAGTCCATGCCTCTCTACTTCACAGCTCAATCACCAGTTCCTAGGACAGGTCACACATGCACATGTACCCCCATGTGCAAGTGGGACTAGGGATTGAACCCAGGGACACTCTACCACTGAGCTACATCCTCAGCCCTTTTTATATTTATTTTGAGACAGAGCCTTACTAAGTTGCTGAGGGTGGCCTTGAACTTGCAATTCTCCTACCTCAGTCTATTGAATCACTGAGATCACAGGCATGTACCACCACATCTGGATAAAAATTAATGACTTAAAAGATGTTGCTTACTTGGTTTAAAAAAAATGTTTTCAAAGCATATTTGAGCTGTCTGCTTATAGAATACTACCAATTTTGTAAATAGCTGTCATGTAGGAAAAGCATGACATGCTAACAATTGTTTTTCTCTGTTGGATGGTGAGTTATTTTCTTATTCATTTCTGTATTAGTAAGTTTTCTTCAAGAATATGTAGTATTCTTTTAATAAAAATGATACTTATTTTTTTAAAAAAAAGAAAACGATTTTGTTAAGTGAAAGAAAATAACCACTTGTCTTCTGCTGCATTCATATTCTTCTCTCATAGAAAGATTTCTAAATTTCCAATGTGTGTCACTGGATCCAACATGTCTGCCACCAATCTGTATAGCATTATCATATTAATTTTTTTATATTTATTTTTTAGTTGTGGTGGACACAATTCCTTTATTTTATTTATTTTTATGTGTGCTGAGGATCAACCCAGATCCCTAAATATGTTAGGTGAGCGCTTTACTGCTGAGCCATAACCCCAGCCCCTATACTAATTCTTTACAAAGCGTAGCATTCTGCTCATCATGTTCCCAGTGCAAGAGCACTTAAGGAATCTTCCTGGTTGCTTAGTAAAAATCAAAGTCCTCTCTTTCAAGTCCCTCTGACCCCAATCTATTTATCTGGTCTTAGCTTTCTTATGCCTCATCTCAAATTTGACTTATATGGGTGGGACTTCAATATTCATACAGTTGGCTTTCATTCACATTTCCATCTATTATATAGGAACAGTATTGTCTTTCATATGCAAAAGCCTTTTTTATACACCTTTACCAGGAATTATTTTTTAGAGCTAAGAAGAGTTTGTAAAGAACAAGTAATTGTATTAGCTTTTATATTTTAATTAAACATGCAATAAATAAATATGTATTTGATACAGAAATAAACATGCAATTCACTAGGAAAAAAACAGAGAGGCTTAAACATGCCCTTTCACATATGACCTCCATAGTTTATATTTTAAAAATTCAAAAAGCAGTAGAGAAAGATTGACATTCAGCAAACTGACTGCAGGGGGAAAAAATATATATATATGTATATGTATATATATGTATAAATATGTATAAATATAAGCACATATATTCCCACTTCTTCTTGAACAACACACAAATTGTGAAAGTATTAAAGAATAAAGTATACATGAAAACAACAGGGTTCAGTATATATAATATTTTATTTGTTAAAGGGATACATTTATTTTTATACTTTATGTATTTTGCTCATACTAAATTTTTATAATGTCTAAATCATTGCAAAAAAGGCTTAGTGCAAAAACTAAAATTGCTTTTTGTACTAGGAAAAAAATATGAGAATGCATAAATAACTGTGAAAGAAGAGGGGTTTGATTTTGTTTGTTGCAGTGTTAGGGATCAAACCCAGGGCCTTGTGCATGCTAGGCAAGCACCCTACCGCTGAGCCACACCCCTAGTCCTTTAGAGTATCTTTGAAAGCATATAAACAATGGAAAATGACAAAAGTCATGATCAATAGACTTAACTAAAAAATTAATTTCTGTACCTCAAAAAATTAGTTATTTAAAAAACTTCTCACAAGTTAAAAAATTCCCCTAGGAAAAAAGATAATACTAAATTTTACATTAACAAATAGAAATGTGTTTAGCCATGTTAGGAATGAATGAAATGCAAATTATTACAAAAGGCGAGACCAACATATTAACTACATATATTAATTTCTGTGCCTCAAAAATAATTGGTTATTTAAAAAATTGAAATATTAAGAGACTTTCACAAGTTAGAAATCAAACAGTCCCCCTAGACTGCAAGTTAGCACAACCACTTTGATTGTCCACAAAAGACTAGGAGGGGGACTACCATATGAGAGCCATCCCACTTCCTGATATTTATCCAGTAGAACTGATATTTATCCAATAGAACTCAAATCAGCATACTATAGAGATATAAGCACATAGATGTTTATAGCAGCTCAATTGATAATAACCAAATTATGAAATCAGCTCAGATGCTCATCAACAACTGAATGGATTAAGAAAATGTGGTATACATACATAATGGAGTTCTACTCAGCCATAAAGAATAATGAAATTATGCCATTTGGTGATAAATACTTGAAATGGAGAACATCATGCTAAGTGAAATAAGCCAGACTCAAAAAGTCAAAGGTCAAATGATTTCTCTCATATACAGAAGACGAGCAAAATAAGGGAGAGGAGTGAAGGGAGGAATCTCATGAAAATAGGAGTTCTGAGGAAGGGGATAAAGGGTAGGGGGGAGGGATGGGTATAGGGAGGAATCGAGGAATGAAATTGACCAGATTATGCTATGTACTTCTGTGAATATATCACAGTGAATTCCCACCTTTATATATATCTATAAAGCATCATTTTAAAAAATAAATCAAGAAGTAGTAGGAAGACCAATAGAGTAAAGGAAGGGGAATGAGGTGAGGAGAAGGAGGAGAAGGGAAAAGGAAGTACTGAGGGTTGAAATGGAGCTAAGTATATTCCATGTCTATAAGGTTATGTCAGGACAAACTCACTTTTATAGGTAACTAATGCACTAATAAAAAAATTTAAACAAACAGTTCCTCTAGAGGGAAAAGACAGGTAATAACTTTACATTAAATTTACATTAAATAACTTTACATTAAAATTCAAAATATTTTCAGCCATATTAGTAATGAAAGGAATGCAAATTAAAACTATGAAGAGATACCCTCTTTGGGATCACTTCACGAAAACTAATTATAGTAATAGAAGTCAATGCAATGCTGGCGATGAGCAAGCTTATGCACTACCGCTGGGTGTAAATCAGAACAAGCACTCGAGGAGAAAGTTTGACACTGCTCATTAAGACCATTAAAAACAGTTACATTCCTAGGAAATTACCCTCAGAAAAATAAGAGTTTCCACCATGATGTATTAGAAAGATACTCATCACAGTGTTTTTTATGACTATAAGGTGGTAAAGAACATAAATTTTGAGAATGTAATTAAAACACTGAGCACCAAAATAACAGAATGGCATGCAACAATTAAAGATCAAGTGCATTAGATAATGGGGAAATGCCCCTGGCATAGCATTAAACAGGAGAGGATAATGCGGTAACATAATGGCAATTCAATTAAACTAAATTACATATATTTTTCTAATGTGTATATGAGTGTGTTATTAAGTCAATATACCTAAGTGTAAACAGTAGTGGCAACACAATACAATTTGGAGACAGTATCCAGTTGATTATTTTTCTAACTTAGAGCTTTCCTTATTTTCAAATGTTCACAACAGTAATCAGAAATGCATAGTTACCCATAGAGTTCTACCAGAAGCACTGGAGGCTTTGAGAGAGACTGTCAGCTCCCGCAGGAGAGGAGAGAGATGGCCCAGGAAGTAAATGTTCCTGCATTCCCCATAGAGAGAAAACAAAGGAATCCTTCAAGAAAGGAAGCGGCAGCTAGATTCTAGGAAGTTCTTTCCTTGGTATTCTTTCATAGCAATCCTCCTGCCTGGGTTCTTCCAAGGGCCCACTGAGCCCATTTCTATTTTCCTGGAACATGGTTGCTGCCTCATTTTTTATACCGACCCAATGAGAATCAGGGCCCAGTCCCATTCCCCCAGTGTGAAGATCAAACACCTGAGAAACGCTGAGGCAAGAGCAAAAAGGTTTATTTAATTAAAGGATACGAGAGAGAGAGAGAGAGAGAGAGAGAGAGAGAGAGAGAGAGAGAGAGAGAGAGAGACCTCTGCAGAGGCAGAGGAGGGAGTTCAAGTTGGAAGTTGGTGTATGAGGATATGGGGGTGTCCGATCCCTTTTGTTCATTCTATGTTTCTTTTCTTCTCATGCCTCCTTCTCCTCTTACTTTGCCTATGTGACTAGTGACCAAAAAGTGGGCCAAAAGGTGGAGTGTCCAAGGGGGAGAATGAAGCCGCCCATGGGTACAGGCAGAAGGGAGCAGCCCAGGGGGCCTTCAGGTTCCTCCCTAGTAGGGAGGAATGATTCCCTGGAGGCAGGCAACCTTGGCAACAGGTTGAAGGAGGAGGGAGAAGTGTCCTAAAGGTATTAGCATTTTATTTCCTTTCTTTTAGAACCGGCCCTGTCTTCCCAGGGAGACCCCATCACTCATTACCTACACTGTCTGTCCCTTTGCCTCCTGGCCTCAACAGCATCTTCCTCACTCCACAAGCCTCTCTTCAGAGAAAGAAGCATTTCCCTGTCCTCCAGCTCTGTAGTCAGCCCTTTTCTGCCTGAAGGATACGGATCCATGGTCCTCCTCATTGTGATCAGCATCTACACATCCCCAGCAATGCACCACGGACATTAATCACAAAACCAGGGGCACAAGTTGGCACCATGCTGGCAAGATTGCACTATGATGAAAATAACTACCCTGATCCTAAAGAACTCACAAGTGGAAATCATAGCCTTTGGCCCAGCTTTTTACACATGCACATTTGTTCACCCTTAATGCATTGGCAGGGTTGAGTGAGAATGGTCTTTTCTGTCTTGGTCTTTCTCTGAGCCCTTGGTCTTTTGCCTTTCTTTTTCTCCACTTTATTATCCACATTACCCATCCTCCTGACCCTCTGAACCAGCGCCCAGGGCCTCTCAACCAACAGAGTTTCTTCCTGCTCCATCTCTTGATTAGACTTTGATCCAGGGATCTAGCAGAGTTTTGCTTCCTAAGAGCAAAGGAATCACTGAAAGTTATAAATTTCATTAAGGAGCACCGTTTCAATGCTAAGTTTCCAAACACATATGCTAAATTTGAATAAGCATATTTCTTTTCTGACAACTCACTTGTGAACTTTACAGTTCTGACAATTACACCACTGATTGTCTAAGAAGAGCCAACTGTTACATTTTATCATCATTATCCCAAGATCAATGTTTAGCTAATACACATAGGAATGACCACACTAGCTGTTAAATTTCTGAAATATATAAGGTTGATAAATAGCCTCTCCCTGCAACCCCCCACCCTATCCCCTTGTCCCACCTCATTGAGGCTGACTCAATCCCTCATCCATGACACCCTGGATCTCCCCCAAATCTAGCAAATAAACGGTTGAGTTGATATTGGCAGAACAACCAGCTGAGCAACATATGCACAGCTATCGTTCACTCGGATCAGCTCTCAAGCCACAGAGGTAGTTAAATATTTTGAATGTTATTCCTGCAAAACATGATACATCTGACAAACATAAATTCTTCCAGTTGGTTAAAAAAAAAACTAGCCCAGTAAAATCTGAGCATGCAACTGAATTCCCTGGAGGGCTTGTTCAAGCATGTGGGAGTCACCCTCGGAGGTTCTGAATCAGGGTGGGGCCTTGGAATCTGCATGTCTCATAATTCCCAGGAAATGATGCTACAGCTGGTCCACTGCTCCATAGATAGCTCCCTGTTGTATATGTATCTTTGGAGCTCAAATGTCATCTGACATAAGAATCATAGGAGGAATCACATAAGACAGATTGATTCTTCCTCAGTGGCTCTGGGTGGAGGAGCCTCAAGCACTACGTTGCATCAGGCTCCCAGGTGATGCATAGGGACATGACCTTGATGCACAAGGTCTTACAGCACTAAAGAGAATTCACTCTTTACTCCCTCATAATGAAGGTCTTACCTTTAAGCCCTCTTTTCTGTCTATAATTCCCTTCTTGTCTTTCTTCTTTCATTTTTTTTACTTTTTCCCCTCGCTTTCTTTTGTCCTTCCTTCTTTCCTTTTCCTCTCACCTGGATTTATTTTCTTCCTTCCCTTTATTTCTGTTCTTCTTTGCTTCACACCCTGTTTTTTCTTATTGATTCTTAAATTCTTCAAATACCCAGCCTACTCGCAGGATTCTCCCTGGATTAAATTTTAAAAATAAAAAATAAAAGCAAAAAGGTAGCCCTGGTTTCTCAAAATGAGACTCCACCCAGACTATATTGGAGCTTCATGATTCCAACAATGAGGTCAGAAATGAGTCTAGGAAAATGCAGGCAGGTGCATGTCCGGGAACAAAGGAGCCAGTCAAGTGCAAAAGGAAAGACTGATTTCTCTTTTCTAGAAAACAGTTGACTCAGAAGATTTTTCCTTGATTAGAAATTTGCCCTACCTAATAACTAGGCACTCTTTCCACAAAACAAAAAATTAAACTGTCAATCTTGGTAAATTTAGCCATTTTTCTGGATTTTAATAGTCCTTAATTCTAGTTGAGAATAAACAGTCTTCTGTGAGCTACAGGCTTGTACTCTCCCTGCCCTTGGGCTGGGCAAGCTTCTTAGCTTATGGAAAAGTCTACAAGCCCTAACACCAAAGGGAGAAGTCCTGGCCCCACCTTGCTCAACTTGGGGAAACCCGTGACGTAGCAGAAGTTTGCTATTTTACTAGTTGTGTCTGCGAGTTGTGTCTGATCCATCTTTCCAAAAACGGTGGAAAGGGATATGGAGATGGTAGACATCTTCCTAGTGCAAAAAGAAAAAACAAAAATGAAATTCATTCTGACTTCAGTTCATCCACTGCTAAATGTCTTCCTGAGAACAGATAGAGTCTTCAACAAATGGTGCTGGGAAAACTGGAAATCCATATATAGCAAAATAAAATTAAACTTTACTAGTATTTTTCCCCATTTTTTATTGGTGCATTATAGTTGTACCTAATGGTGGGATTTGCTGTTACATATTTGTACATGCTCACAATATAACAATATAATTTGGCAGATATCATTTCCCAGTATTTCCCCTATCCTTCTCAAATATCTTTTTTTATATATATAGTAGAAGGAAAATAGCTGAACATTCACAAGAAAAATGGCATCTTGCCATTTGAGAATTCCTTGTGTCCTCAAAGCAACAGAAGATGGTAGAAACAGCAGGACAACTGGAAAAAGTATGAGTCCCCTCCAGGGCCAGCCACTTCACCCACTTAGAGCCCAGAGATGGATGTATGGATAAAATAGAAAGAAGGACTTTGCTGAGTTTTGTTCTACTACAAAATCTGCAATTTCTCATACTTTTGTTGTTCTTGTTGCTCTGAAGATTTGAAGAACATAGACTATGGCCCTATTTGGTTTATTTCTGACACCGAATTCTGAAAAATGGCAAATCATCAACTGCAGGGCTTTGCCAAACTGCTACTATTTTTGTGTGAGCTGATAGCTTTACATTTTTTTTAAAGGTTATAAAAACAAAGAACATGCAAAAAAAAAAAAAATCTATCTGTGGCTCCTGAAGCCTAAAGGGTCTTATCTGGCTCTTCGCAGAAAAGTTTTGCCAATCTCTGATTTAGTGCTAAAAGTGAAGTTTCTTTACCTTCTAAATAGGGCAAAATAACAAAGTTAGGGAATCTATGACTCATAAATTTTTTCAGGAAACCTATTTTAGGATTAAGACTTTAGTATTTTTCTCAACAGCAAAAGAATTCCTCTGAAATCCTAAATGAAAATATCTATTATGTGTTTACTATTACCCCAGTTACTTCTCATTTGGTGATTTGGGGGTGGAGATTGGAGAAGGGAAAAAGATGTATGGAAATCAGTGATAAAAGACCCAAACAAATCAGACACATTATTGATTCTGCAACAAGGGCCTCCATTTGCTGATGCTTGGCTGACCACGGGTTAACTAACTAGCCATGGCATAAAAGTGAATCTAGATCCAAACTCTGCCAAAGTTCCAGGTTCTGAGACTGTATGTTCAATGATGTCACAGAGAAGCTGCCCTTATATTCCAACAAAGATCCTACAAATAATCTAGCTATATTGATCCATCAAGCCCACAGGAGAGCTCCATCATCCTACAAATAGTCTAGCTATATTAATCCACCTGAGCCCCCAGGAGAGCTTCGTCAACAATTCTCCAATATAAATCATGGTGCATGTTATTAAAGACATGGCAAGTATTTACTTGGCTTCATTAAATAGTTCAGAAGTACCACCTTAAAAACCAAGTTGGTAAACAAGAGTTATTTTCTTCACCTCCCCATTCTTTCTCTGCTGTGGAGCAAGGGGAGGTTTTCCATTCTTCCTCTTTGGGTTGTTCCTTGAGAAATAGTCCAGTCTAGAGAGGCAGCCAAGGGACAAATTGATCAAAAAGGATTTTCTTCCTCCCCGATTCCTATTTCTTGCTCTGATTCTATCTGGACCTTGGCCAGCTCCCAATATATCCTGTTTCATAGATTCTGCTTTAGTAGGACCTGGAAAATTCTATCAAAGTGAGAGGGTTGATGTCTTTTCTTGCATCCTAGGAAAGAGAGCAGAAGCCTCAGACATGCCTCTGGAATGGGATGGAGAATAATAATGACCAGTAGTATCAAAAATTCCTAGGTAGATTTTTTTGTTGTTTTTAGAACTTTCTGGAGTGTTTGTGTGTGTGTGTGTGTGTGTGTGTGTGTGTGTGTGTGTGATTTGTTCAAATTAGTTATACATGTCAGTAGAATGCATTTTGACACATTATACATAAATGGAGTGTAACTTCTCATTCTTCTGGTGGTACATGTTATAGAATTACACCAGTTGTGTAATCATATATGCACATAGGGTAACAATATTTGATCCATTCTACTATTCTTCCTAATCCCTACCCCCTCCCCTTCCTTCATTTCCCTCTGCCTAATCCAAAGTAGGTCTATTATTTTTCCCTAGTCTCCCCCACACACACCTTATTATGAATTAGCATCTGCATATCAAAGAAAACATTTGACCTTTGTTTTGGGGGGGATTGGTTTATTTCGCTTAGCGTGATATTCTCCAGTTCCATCCATTTACTGGTTCCATCCATTTACTTTAAGACTAAGTAATACCACATTTTCTGTATCCATTCATCTATTGAAGGGGCATCTATGTTGGTTCCATAGTTTGGCTTTTGTGAATTGATTCTAAGTCCTTTGGGTATAAACTGAGGAGTGGGATAGCTGGGTCAAATGGTGATTTCATTCCAAGTTTTCTAAGAAATCTCCATACAGCTTTCCATATTGTCTGCACCAATTTGCAGCTCCATCAGCAATGTATGAGTGTGCCTTTTTCCCCCCACATTCTCGCCATCATGTATTGTTGCCTCTATTCTTGATAATTGCCATTCTGGCTAGAGTGAGATGGAATCTCAGTATAGTTGTAATTTGCATTTCTCTAATTACTAGAGATGCTGAACAATTTTTCATATAGTTGTTGATTAATTGTATTTCTTCTGTGAAGTGTCTATTCAGTTCCTCAGCCCATTTATTTTTTGATTTCTGACTTTTTTAATATTTATTTTTTAGTTGTAGTTGGACACAATACCTTTATTTTATTTATTTTATTTTTCTATTTGGGGCTGAGGATCAAACCCAGGGCCTCACACATGCTAGGTGAGCACTCTACCACAACCCTAGTCCCTCCTTAACCCACTTACTGATTTGGTTCTCAATGTTACTGTCCCAATAAATCTAAATTCATGTAAAAGGCAGAGATCATTATAAAGAAGAAACTTGCCTCTATAAGAGAAGACAGGGGCCTACCTTGTTTAAGGGATGATATGAGCGTTATCTCCAATCCTACTGATGGGGGCATTAGAATCAGGCCATGTTAGAAGAGGATATAGGGTGGGGATATGGGGAGGTCACGGTTCCTGAGCCCACAGCCACCAGACCCTCAGATTTAGACTTTGGACATTTTCCCTAAATGTGACTATACATAAGGTTGCAGAAATGACAATGAGCAGATTAAAAGAAAGCACTGCCATGTAACTTTGTTACAAAAAAAAAAAAAACACAATTTTTTAAAACACCACATGTTGGAAAATGCTTTTAAAACTTCATTTTAAAAATTTCCTAGGGATCTCACAGGATAACTGGGGCCTTGCTCTTCCCTGAGAAGTCCTCTCCTCTCCTCCCCAGAGACCTCTCCAGAGGGCCCACTGTCTCACTCCCACCTTTATTCAACTGTCCCTCCTCTTTGAGTGGACCTCAAGGTGGTACAAGCCTTTGAGGTGGATACTTGTCGTTCACCCCCTGTTTTTCCTTCTTCTTTCATTTTTCTCTTCTTGGCAATCATCACTATAATTACAAACTACGTATTTTAACTCTCCATCCTACTGTTGGCTTCTGCTTCTCAAATGTAAGCTCTATGAAGGCAAGAGGTTCCCTTGTCTGTGTTTTAGATCACAGTGGTACCCTTCTCTCTGAGAGGTCAGTTACCCCCGCCGAGAGGAATTTGGGTATAGGAGGAAGCACATCTTTGAGTTTTCAGTTTTAACCACTTGAAACTAAACCAAATGGGAACTTGATTGTCAAGACCCCACTACTATAGAGCAGGCACATGCACAGTATGAACCCCGTCCCCAGTGGGGATAGGCCCTGCTTGACTTAATCCAACTCATGATCCCGTCCCCCATTCATGCCAGGTGGCCCACCAGGGTAGGTCCCTGCTCAGGCGGTGTGAGCTGCCTGGGAAATAAAAAGTCTGAAACAATCAGTAAGAAATAAAGACAGAGCTAGAAATTAGATAGAAAAAGAGGAGCGCCTGATAGGCCTTCCCGTCCTGATGGGAGCTGAAACTGAACAATTGAAAAGGGGCCCCAATTCCTTATTTAAGGGGGAGTACATCCAAAGCAGGGATAAGGTTTCAGCGGGAGGAGTCTTGGTGCTTGCTTCTCAGTGTGGCAGGGGCCTTGCAGTAAACAGGTTGATTGGCAGTTGGCCCACCACACACATCTCCAAGAAGCTGTGTGGCTCCTGTGGGTCACCCCATCTCCGGTGCTGTGCTGAACTTGTGATGGAGCTGGGTAGGACGCCACATGAACTAGGCATCCTCCAACCAGTGGGGTTGGTACTGGCAGTTCCTGATATCTGGCTTTCCTGCCCAATGGCTTCAACACCGCTTTAGTTCAGATGGGTAATGGATGGCTTCCGGCACCCCCTCTCAATGATTGGTGCAGGGATGAGCACAGGATGCAGTTAAGATCAGCGGAAGAGAGAGTGAGCCCTGCTATTATGAAGAACTCAGGAGATGATGTTGTATCTTTGGCAGAGGGAATGGGCTCTGGAGGCAGGCCACCTAGATTAACAACCCCAGCTACATCACTCACCAGCTGGCTGACCAGGAGAAAGTTAATGAACTTCTGCTTTCTCATCTATGAAATAGAGATGATAATAGTACATATTCCAGAGAGTGTTTTTAGAGATTATAGGACAAAACATCAAGCACGGAGTAAATAAGCTACTATTGTTGCAATTCCAATGGGTAAAGGAAAAATAAATCTTGAACAGAGCCCTCTAGAGCAGCTAATCACTCACTCAGCAGTAGACATTCCAGGAATAGATACCAGGTACCCATTAAAGACCATGAGAGGAGCTAGGTGAATCAGGGTTGAGTCCTATATTGACTTGGAGAAATGAAACATGATCACTCCCCAAAAACAAAACAAGAAATTACTGAAGGTGTTACATTAATTTTTCCTTTAATTTCACCAATAAGTAAATCTTTAGGGCTTTGTTTAAAAAAAAAATCAAATATAGATTTCCATTTTGAATGACAGCTCACCTCCAACCTAGCCACTCTCATTTCTTTCTGGCCAACCTCATTTTCTTTCCAGAGGTAATTCACCAACAACAGCTTCCATTACCAACTCATTTTGTGAATAAACTCCTAAATGTTTTGTGGAATTTTCATCATTTATATGTACTTACAAAGAGAAATATGTCAGACCTCTGACACATTTATAAAAGGTTGTATTGGCTTGAGAACAATAAGGTAGGGCACTTGGTTAAGGTTTTGTTTTGTTTTGTTTTAACTCTTTTTAGTTATGATACAACACCAGGCAGGATCCATCTTCACATAATCACAAAAGCATGGAATTCAACCTGCTCTGATTCAGTTCCCAACACTTCCCACCTGCTCCTCTACCCTCTCTCCACTCCACCAATCCTTCTTGAATCCATTTACAGTTTATTTTTTTTAAATTAGTGTCCTGTGGGCACACCTGATACTGAACCCACCTTGCTGTATCCATGCACATACAAAACTTCAGTCAGATCATTCCACCACTCTTCCCTTTTTCCATCCCTTCTTCTTCCTCCTCAACATCTTTCATCAACTCTACTGATATTTCCTCTATTTTGATTAAATTCCCCTCACCTCTTTTTTTTCTTTCTTTCTTCCTTGTTTCCCCCATTTTGTTTTAGCTTCCACATATCAGAGAAAACATTCGACGTTTGACTTTTGGGAACTGGCTTATTTCACTTAGCATGATAGTCTCAGTTCCATCCATTCACCTGCAAATCCCATAATGTCATTCTTCTTCATGGCTGAGTAGCACTCCATTGTGTATTTTCTTTATCCATTCATCTGTTGAAGGGCCCTTAGTTTGGCTCCATAGCTTAACTTAGCTATTGTGAATCATGCTGCTGTATACATTGATATGGCTGCATCATTATAGTATGCTGATTTTAAATCCTTTGGTTATATGCCAAGGAGTGGGATAACTGGGTCATATGGTGGTTCTATTCCTAGTTTTTTGAGGAATCTCCATACTGTTTTCCACAGTGGTTGCACAAATTTGCAATCCCACCAACCCTGTGATTTTATTCTCTGTAAGGCTCTATGAGTTTCTGTGATTGAGCACATTTTCTCATTTGTGTTCTGGTTTCAGGATGAATTCAATACATTTTTGAAAGATGCTGGACGTCAACTTGTGGTAGTTGAATTTTCAGCAGACTGGTGTGGTTTCTGCAAAGAGATGTGTTCTGTTTTTCATGTAAGTATCAACAGTATTGAGTTCTTGGCTATAAAAGGAATTTAAGCCCCAAAAATAATTTTCCCAGAAATTCTTAAAGTTTGGCACTTATGACACACTTTGGGGCCATATAGCATTTTGGAGTATCCTGAGGAAATGGTAGAAAATTCACTGGGATCTAATTTGAGAATACCAGAAGATTAATACTACTCATCTATAGATAATTCAGCAAGGATTGTCAAGATGTGCAAGAGTCCAACTATAAAAATGAAAAAAAAAAAAACTCATCACATTACACTAATGATATTTTGCAAAGTTCCAGAGTTCAGAACTTTAAAATATTGGAATAGATAAGATACATATGATACTTATTTTTAGCTATAATATAGAAGAATAAACATTCCCTAATTCGTCACTTCTATTATAAGGGGGAAAAAGATCATAGGTCTCTTTTTAAAAGACATTCTCTATTTCATTTTTTTCTGTAACTTTATTGAGGTATAGACCAAAAAAGTGCACATATTTAATATACACAACTGGTGAATTTGGACATAAGCAAACTCCTGTGATCACCATTTCCACAATTAGATAATAAGCATTATCTATCACTTGTAAAAATGTCCTTGTGTCTCTATGCTTTTTCTCACCCTTCCCTGAAAGAGGTAGTAAGAATGCTTAACCTGAAATCTACCCTTTTAACAAACTGCTAAGTGCGCATCATATTGCTGACAGTAAATGCTACACTGTACAGCAGATCTCTAGAATTCATTTATCTTCTAAAACTCAAATTTTCTACCAATTGAACAACTCCCTCTATACGCCTCCTCCCCCACCACTCCCTAGTAACCACTGTTCAATTATCAGGTGAATATATAAGTGAATGTTTAGATACTTCATAGAAGTGAAATTGTGTAATATTTTTCCTTCTGCCACTGGCTTATTTCACTTGGCATAATATCTTCCAGGTCCATTCACGCTGTTGCAAATGGTAGGCAAACCATGTCTTACACATCCTTTCTTGTTCCCTGCTCTGCTCGGTAAAATATTCTAGTAAAATAATCTACTTGGTTGTAATGGTATGTTTATATCCAAACTTTTTTTCTACATATGCACTAGTTCATATTTTATGGTATCTCCAAATTAAAATTTTAATATTTAATATACTGTTTCATCTAACTTCTCTATTGTCCCACTTGAAAGCTCATTATACTATTCGGTTTTGGTAAAACAGAATCTCAGGGCATTTTCTTTTCATTTTTTCTTATTTTGCAAAAGTTTCACATTTACTTTTGCTCTCTTTCATTCTTCCTTCAAATATAAAAATGTCTTGAGCTGGGCACAATACACACTTCTGTAATCCCAGAGACTCCAGAGATGGAGGCAGGAGGATTTCAAACTCAAGGTCAGCCTGGGGAAATTGAGACCCTGTTTCAAAATAAAAAAGGTAGGAAATGTAGCTCAGTGGTAGCACCAAGGTTCAATCCCCAGTATAGAAAAACAACAACAAAGTTTTGATTCCTCTATGAAACTGAAAACTAAAAATATTCTGTTCTATTCTCAATGAGGTTTCTAATATTTTTGACATTTTTTTTACTTGAATCCACCTAAACTGATTCTAATCACAGTCCCAACCTTGACATTTAATTAAAAATGAACTTACAGTCAAACAGAGAAATGGGCTACATGTCATCTCAACATGCCTACTATGTCTTGGAAAATATAGAGGAAACACTTTAAAAAAAAAAAAAACATTTCTACACTTTACTTATTTCTATTGTGCAGATAAATGGGATTCACTGTGATATTTCCACATACTCTTGAACTGATCATGTCCATCCACCCCTCTTCTGTACCACCCTGTGCCTTTCCTCACCACACCCTTCCCAGTCCCTACAAATCTCTCTTGTACTTTCAGGTAAACTTTTTATTTATTTATTTTCATTTTTAGTTTCCATATATGAGACAGAACATGCAATACTTGACTTTTTGTGTCTGGCTTATTTCACTTAACATGATGTCCTCCAGTTCCATCTATTTTGCTGCAAGTAGGATTTTATTCTTCTTTATGACTAAATAATACTCGCTTGTAGTATTAAGATTATATGATGCATGTAGACAATCTTTATCCATTCATGTGTTGATGCGCACCTAGGCTAATTCCATCTTCTTAACTTTTGTGAAAAGTGTGGTTAGAGGCTTTACTCTAGTGATAATATTGGATTATTTCCTATTTCTCATTTGCATATCTATGCTTCTCTTGGGATTTATTCTTTCACTCCACTTCTGGGTGTTGGATTCTCTTAGGTACCTTTTAGAAGCCTGCCTATTGGTCATGAATTCTCTTACTGTATGCTTGCAGTAATGATCTTTATTTCTTCTTAGATTCTGAAGGACAGCCTTGCTGGGTGATCTTGACTGTCAGTGACTTTCTTTCAGGACTTGATATACATAATTCCATGCCCCCTGGCCTTTTCCATCAAAACCTCGGCAGTTAGTATAATGGGTTTGCCTTTAATTGTGCCTTGATGCTTCTCTCCTGAAGATTTTAAAATTCTTCCTTTGTCCTGTACTTTTGACAGTTTCCTATAAATTTTCCTGGTGATGTTCTTTTCTGGTCTTGTCTGTTTAGGATTCTAAAGAATTCTATACCTGGATGTCCCTGTCTTTCCCAAGATTTGGGAAATTTTCTGAAGCATTTCATTCAATAGGTTTTCTATGCCGTGGACATTTATTTCTTCTCCTTTGGGTACACCCGTAATGACAACCTTTGATTTTTTAGTGGTGTTCAGAGATCTTGAATGTTCTTTTCATTCTTCCTTAATTTTTTTTATTTCTGTCTGAATATAATATTTGTAAAGACTTGCTTTCAAGCTCTGATATTCTTTCTTCTGCTTGATCTAGTCTGTTGTTGAGGTTTTCAAGTGAATTTTTCATACTGAGCTTTTCACTTCTAATATTTCTGATGTTGCTTTTTTCCCAAAAAAATCTCTCTTTCCTCAATGTCTTGCTCATATATTCAAATACTGCATTGTCTTTCTTATTTCATGTCATTGTTTGTATTCTCTTGGATTTCATTGGACTTTAAAAAAAAACGTTCTTTTGAGTTCTTTATCAGGTATTTCATTCATTTCAACGTCTATGGAATCTGTTACTAGAGAGTCACGAACTTTATAAGATGTCATATTACCTTGTTTTACTGTGCTTCTGTACTTCTATGTTGAAAATTATGCATCTGTTGGATGGATATCTCTACTGTTTGTGGGACAGCTGTCTTAGGAAGCAGCTTTCTCCTGACAACGTGACTTGGCATAAAAGCTTAGTGTACAATATTGACTTTACTTCCAGCCTGGCACCTCAGTGTAATCTCCCTGTAGCTTCCTTGGCTGAGACTAGCAACTGTGGGCAAAGTGCATACTGTATCAGATCTGGAGAGACCTACTGTCTCTACAGGCCTTTGAGTAGGGACTCTAGCCATTTAGGCAGTTGTTGCATAGACAGTAGAGTGTGTAGGGTACACCTTCTGTGAGTACTCTTATAATGGGTGTGGGGGCCTCTCTCAGGTGATAGGGGTTTCCACAGGCACTGTTAATATTGGATACTACTTGGAACTGTTTCTGTTACTGGCTGCTCCGGTTGTGGCAAATGGCTTGAAGCACTTGTCCTCTGACTATAATTGATAATGGGTCTAGATGCTTCAAAGAGAGGGAAGAGGTAAGGGCTGGAATCACAGACCCCCCCACCCCCGCCGAGAAGGAACATTTTAATATCTAACAAACCCTTCCATTCTGACACTCAAAACTTGAAAAAAGAGAATCTCCCTAACTTTGCACAGAGATAGCCAGTGCTCAAGTGCAGGAGTATAAATCTACTCACGTGGCACAAAGTTACAACTGATCAAATTTCTACAGCCTACAGGAAGTATTTTCATAATGTAAAATGAAATCTAAGTCTTGGTAAACTCCCTTCTTCCTGCCTTCAGACCCTAGGGGTAACAGCTCTGCTGTTGCTACATCTTGGCTGTTGAAGCTCCTCCTACACCTGTCCTTGCCTTTACAGGTAATCATAGTTAGTCACTGCATAAACTTCCATGAGTTATACTAATTTGATTGTGCCATCTGTTTTCTGCTGGAATCCAGACTAATGCAAACACATTTTTAAAATAAATGTTGGTGCACCTTCATTGCAAAATATTATTCAGATATTTAAAAAAAAATGAAGTAGGCCCATATGGAATGATGGGATTATCTCTAAGACAATTTACCATTAGGTAAGAAGAGCAGAGTATAGAAAAAAATGTGTATAGTATGGTCCCATTTACATAAAACAGAAACACATACATTTACTTATAAAGGTATCTGTATTTATTTGTAAACCTTTATAGTACACAAATACACACACACACACACACACACACACATACACATACAAAGGGGAGGAGAAAAATGCTTATCAAAAAAGTTTGCTTTTCTATGAGTGAGTGAAAATTGGGGGAAATTGTAAATGGAAGAATTTCTTGTTTTTCGTATTTTTTTCTTGTAAGGCCCAAACTATTACAAGAGAACACATGCATTGCGTGTGATTTTTTTTTTAACTCATAGTACATGAGGGGTTTGGACAAAAGGTTCCACTTACTCTAGGTCACTGTATCAGCTGGCAATCAAATCTGGAAACAAACCAAATTGACAGGAAAAAAAATTAATACAAGGAATTAAATGCTTATTCAATCATTGGAAGCCTGGATGAACGGACTCTGGATTGAGACTCCATGAACAGGGGTCTCAGAACAATGCAGGCCCACCTGTGGGGATCCCAGCATTGCCATAATCAGAAGGGAGGGGAAGCATGAGGCCTCCATGGGGAGGGAAAAGCACCATCCACAGAGCAAGAGCCAGGGAGTCGGAACCAGGACCTCCGCTGTGACTGCCCCAGCTGCCTAGACATCCAGGGCGTTGGTGTCCGGGCATTGGAAGACTCTGCGGCTGCCTCCTACAGAACCGTCTCCCAGTGCCCCCTCTCTCTGTGCAGCAGGAATGTGTAAAGGTAGGAAGAAAGTAGCTTCGTGTCTTCTTCCAAGCCTCACCTGCAAGCATCCCGCTGATAAAACCAAATGTGTGTGCACCCAGACTCTAGCTGCAAGGAATCTTTCCTTTTTATTCCTTTCCTTTTTTATTATTTTTATTTTTTTATTTATTTTTTTTTTTATTTTTCAGGCTCTGCAGGAAAGGTTGGGTGGAATGAAGTTAGCTAGCCAAAGCTTTGTTCAAGGGAGGGGGAAGAAGAATTCAAGACATTTCAGATACACACACAAAAAATAAAAGTTTACTACCCACAGAGTCTCTCTGAAAATAATGCTAAAGGATGTATTCTGAGAATTTTTTAAAAATGAGTCATAAGATAATGTGGGGCTTTAAGAAGTGATTTTAAACCTAAGTCTTAATTGTCCTCCACAATCTCCTTTGACCTGGGCCTTAAAAACTTAGAGCAAGGGTCAGTCATTTTTCTGGTAAAGACCTAACAGTAAATATCTGGTCTCTGACCCAACTACTCAACTTCCCTGTTGGAGATCAAAACCCAATGACAGTACAGAAACAAAGTGCCAGACTGTTCCAATGAAACTGTCTTGATAAGAACAAGTCGAGAGTTGGATTTAGTCCACAGGGTGTAGTTTGGGGACCCTCAACTAAGAGAGTCAGCAGACATGAAAATGCTCCCTGAAAAGAGCATTTCTGGACAGGAGGGGTGGTGGATTTGTTGGGAAATCGCACGGAGTCGTCACGGTTGGCCAGCTCGCCTGCCCCAGCGTAAACGATGGACGTGGCAAAAGGTGAGCCTCAAAAACGAAACTGAGGCTGGTGAGGAAGGATTTTGTTTTATAAGTTCATGACTCTTCTCTCTCTCTCTCTCTCTCTCTCTCTCTCTCTCTCTCTCTCAAGTCAAAATAGAAGTTTTGTTTTGTTTTGTTTTGTTTTAATACCAGGGATTGAACCAGGGGTGCTCAACCACTGAGCCACATCCCTATCCCTTTTTAATATTTTATTTAGAGACAGGGTCTTGCTGAGTTGCTGAGGCTGGCTGTGAACTCACGATCCTCCTTCCTCAGCCTCCCAAGCTGCAGGGATTACAGGAGGGCACCACCACACCTGCCTAAGATAGAAGAATTTTAATAAGGATTTTGTCATGATCAAATGTGGATTTTAGAAAAAAAAAAAAAATGTGGGTCTGGGGATGGAACACAGGGCCCCGCCCATGCTAGATAAACACTCTACCACTGGGCTCCACCTCCAGTTGAGAACTGCATCTTGAAGAACATAGTGTCCTTCAACCTGCTCCCAGGAAAAAGCCCCCATCCCTCCCCAGACCCTGGGGGGCAGGTCTGGACCCACGAAGAAGCCTCACTGTTGCTTTGCTTTGTGTCTGTCCCTTTTCCAGCTTTGAAATGTTAGTCATCAGGTTGGTCCTTTGGACTCAGCTTCTGCCCGTGATCCTTTCTTCACCTTGGCACAGTCTGGCACTTGACCTGGGGCTTCATGCTCCAGGTAGTAGTAACACCAGAATGATGCTTAGCTCACCTGGACAACTTTGTGCTCATTTCTATTTTTGCTGAAAGACACCTCTAATGTGCGCTTTAATATGAGCACAAAGCTAATGGGGAATCTTTATTCTTTTATTTTTAAGGACATGTCTCTACAATACCAAAACGTAAGGTTTGCTATCGTGGATGTGGACGATTCTCCGGTAAGAATCTTACCCCTCAACCTGTGGATAGTTACAACCATTTGCATAGTAACTGAGCAGCATTGTCTCCATGATTACATAATCAATGTAGAATCAAGTAGAATTTCACTTTTTTTTAATAAACTGTGGTAAAGTCCCACATAATGCTCTTATATGTCTTTTATTATTATTTTTTAATTAGCAAATATGTGTTCCTCCCGCTGCCCTATCCCACCCCTATACCGTGGCAGCCCTCACTAATCAATCCCAACATTCTCCACCACTTGCCCTAGATTCTGCCCCAGAATCTTCTTCAGCAGAGATGCTCCAGGAAAACAATACCAATCCAATGGAATTAAGTTCAAGTTGAAAAATAGTTTCATGTCCATCTTGTGATAAATTATTGATCATTTTCTAAAACCAAACTGAATATATTATAAACTTGTTTTCCTCTTACTTTATCTTGTGCTTTTTTTGTGGGTTTTCTTAAATATCACAAGAGATTCCAGGATTTCTTCCCTCCTATCTCTAGAGCCATCCTTCCCTACCCCACCCCACCCAAAATAATCAGCCTCATATGCTCAACCCAAATTTGCCTATATATAATATCTTTGCAAAATTATTTCTCCTACCATTTCTTAATTTTGTGTGCATGTGTGCGTGTGGTACCAGTGACTGAATCCAAGGGCACTCTGCCACTGAGATATATTCCCAGCCTTTTTTTTTTATTTTGACAAATGTTCTTGCTAAGTTTCCCAGGCTGACCTTGTGTTTGAGATCCTCCTGCCTCAGCCTCCCAAATCTGGGATCACAGGCATGTGCCACTGCATCCAACACATTTGTTGACTTATAACAAGAAAAAATAACTGTGTTAACTTTCCATCACTATAACAAAATAACTGAGATAATAGACTTATAAAGAGAAAAGGTTTATTTTGGCTCATAGTTTTGGACGTTCCAGTCCATGATTGATTGGCCCTGTTGCTTTGGTCTAAGGGTGAAGCAACACGTCGTGGTGGGAGAGCATGGTGAACAAAACTGTTCGCCTCATTGCCAGGAAGCAAAATAGAGAAAGGAAGAGTTTGCAGGGTCCCACACTCCCCTTCAAGGGGGATTGACCTACGGATCTCTCACTCAACTCCACCTTTTAAAGGTTTCATCACCTCTCAATAACCCCACCCCAGGACCAAGTCTTCAACATGTGGGCCTTTGGGAACATTCAACATCCAAACTATAGTAAGAACAATAACAAGTGGTCTATAGATACCTTAGATTAAATAAGCTTTAGGATGAAAAAAAATATGTTATTCACTGTTCATCATTTTAAAGGTTGAAGTTGTAGAGGTTGAACCTTTACAAACTTTATTTATCTGCTAAATATGACAAAGACAATTAGAAATGATAAAATGCATATGATATATAGCATGGTGCCTGGTGTGTAATAGAAGTTCCACTTCTCCATTTCCTCTAAGCCTCATTAAAGTGTGACAGTACTTAATTACCCTTTCCGCTGAATCATACCCTGTGTACTCAGAAAGCACAGCTAGGATCATCATCTCTTTGTCTCTTTTTATATTCACAAACTTGTGCAACCATTGCTACAGTCATCTTTAAAATATTTTCATTGCTCCAGAAAGAAACACTATACTCTTTATCAATCACGGCAATTCCCTCCCTCCGTGCACCACACCCACCCACAGGAGGCAACTACAAATCTACATACCATCTATAGATTCGCTCATTCATAGAAATGGAATCATAGGTGGTCTCAACTGGCTTCTTTCACATAGCATATTTTCAAGGTTCATCCATGTTATGAAATGTATTGGTACTACATTATTTTGCTGAATAATATAATAATAATCCACCATATGGATAATACCACCTTTTATTTATCCATTCATCCATTAGTGAACATTTAGGGGGTTTGTACTTTTTGACTATTGTAGATAATACTGTTATAAAAATTAGTGTACAAGTTCCTGTGTGAACCTGAGTTTTCATTTCTTTTGATATATATCTACAAGTGGAATTTTGAAGTCATGTGGTAACTCAGCACTTAACTTCTAAGGAATGGACAAACTAGTTTCCAAAGTAACTACACCATTTCATATTCCCATCATCACAAGAAGAGTCCTAACTTCTCCACATCCTTGCCAACGCATGTAATTATCAGACATTTTTTTTTTTAACTGTAGCTCTTATCTTTTAAGGTGAAACAAAAAAAAAACACTTTTTAATAGTAATTTATTTATTGGGTATCATTACTATGGTCGTGAAAATTATAATTTACTGTGTTTGTGTGTACATGTGTGTTTGTATGAGTGTTTGCATTAGGGTGGGGAAAGAGATTTAATGCCAATTAAAAGGTAGCTATATTAAGGAGAGAGGTCCAATTCAGTTTATCCTGTGAATGGCTAATTTTCTTTGGTGTACTCAACAAGAGGAAAAAGAAATTCATCCTACCACTTGGAAGTAATTTGGAATGGATTAAGACTATTGGGATTTCAGCCTATTTTCTTGCCTTTGGACTCCAAATCTTTCACAAAGATGAGCAGTGAGGAGGGTGTAGGTATTAAAAGAAAGAAATGTGTGTTAAAATGCTAGACCCATACATCATTCCATGTCTTCAGTACGACTTACAAAGGTGTTTTTATTCGTTCCTATTTTCGCAATGGGCTCCTCTGCAGTCTTTCACAAGGTCCTTGACAAGAGAGTTCATTCACTCGGCATCCATTCTGTTTTGGCCTTCGTCTCTCTCCTTTCTTCTAGAGCTCTTGGATGGAACAGCGTAGGAATACTGGAACATTCATTCTCCGGTGTCACATTTCTGGAGGCTTTGAGTATGTGCTTGGAGATTTCTTGGCAGGAGAGTTTATAAACTGTCAGGCATGCCTGGTGTGGTGGCACATGCCTGTAATCCCAGGGATCCAGGAGGCCGAGGCAGGAGGATCGGAAGTTCAAGGCAATTTAACAAGACCCTTGGTAACTTACTGAGACCCTGTCTCATAATAAAATGGCTGAAGTTGTAGAACAAATGGTAGCAATCCTTAGCAACAACCAAAAACAAAAGCGTCAGGTGTCCCTGGGCTTTAAGACACACCTCCTGATAATTCAACAAGTGATATAGCTGGTACAGAGAGAGGACAACAATACGCTGACTTCTTACCATTTCTTTTCTTTCCCAGGAGTTGGCTGATGCTTGTCACATTAAAGCAGTGCCCACATTTCAGATATTCAAGAAAATCAAGAAGGTATGTTTCCATGGAAACCAGCAAGGTCAAATTAGATTATAGAACCATCAGAGCAAAAAGAAAGGGGGAAAAAAAGCCTACAATATCCTGGGTGGTGAAACAACACATTTATTCTTATCTCTTAGTAATTTTTATTTCTGAACTTACATATGGCCAAGAGGTTAAAAAATGCAAGATTTATTAAAAATATCCCCATTTAGACCATCTGAGGTGTTTGGACATAAGAATGCATAAGGATTATTCTACTGTTACCCCTAGCCTGGGGCAGAACCATCAAGAAAGAATCTTCTGGAAAAGAACATGATGAAATTCTCACACCGATGTAGTCACGTCATTAACACCACATGGAAAGATATTAATAAAAAGTTATCACAGGGCAAGATGAATATGACTGAATATGCAGATTCTAGATTCAGATTCCCAGGGATCAAATACCAGTTCTCCCACCGCCTACCTGTGGGACCTGGAACATGTACTTCATCTCTGTATATCCAGTTTCCCCATCTGTGAAAACAGGGATCATAATAAATTTTTCCCTCACAGGGTTGTTGTGAAAATTAATTCATTAATAGAATAAAGTGTCAGACCCATCCTGGCATCAAGTGCCCAACGTGTTATGTTAGCTGGTTAGCTGTTATCTTGAAGATATTCATGGAATAAAATATTTAAAATATTTGGCACGTGATCCAAGTAGCCATTTCATATATGGCTGGAGATATGAACAATTGTGCATATTTCATAAAATGTCATTTTGCCACAAACTTAGGAGGCACAAAATATTCATTCCTTTTCACACAATTCCCTCATCCCTGGGAACTTGGGCCAGAGAAACACTTCAAGAAAAAATAAACAGCTAAGTGTATAATAATTATAGCATGAAAAAAAATAAACGGAAGCAACCTAAATGTCATTTTTAGTAGAGTGACTAAGTAAATTATGATACATCCACTCTCTGAAATAGTATTCAATCAAAATGTTGCAAAGAATATGTGTAAACAAGTTTATTCTGAAACTTTATGAAGATTTGTATCTGCAGTATAATGAATAAAAGCATTTGACATGTAACTGTAGAATTTTATTTTCAGTTATTATTTGTTATACTTGCTGCACTATAATTGTTGCAATGAATTTAACTTAATTTTTTGAAAATAACATTACATGTTCCCTTGTGTTTTTACTTGAAAATTAAAGCTATTTAATATATGTTCTCCCAACATGTACTACCTCCATGTCAAGTTACCTGTGCGTCATATTTTATTATTTTCTCCACTTCCATCTCAGAAATAAGAATGTGTCCTTCTTCCAAAAATTGATCCCATCCAAGTATTTGGATTACATTCCCTCCCTTCTGTTCCAGGCCTCTATCCTTCAGTTACCCTATTTCAAACTTGGAGTTTGGACTTGTGTTTGTGCCATCTGACCTCCATTTTCCATTATCTATCAGCAGATCTCTGATTTTCTTTCAAGGAGCCAAGTCCTTTTCCATCCTGGCCCAGGTGCTCCCTGGGGACTTCATCTCTAGGTGTAGACCATTTCCATCAGGAATGGGCCCTGGGTTCTGGTCAAGCCAATCAATCCAAGACAAACCAGAGCTGATTCCAGGTCCTATGCTTGAGCAGTAGGTCAAAGTCTCCCCCTTGATATCACTGGGTTTGAATTTGGGAAGAGAGAGAGCTGAGACCATGACAACTAGCTTGTCACCATGAGGAAATCTGAAAACGAAGCCACCATAGAGGAAAGCGGCAGAGTCACTCACGCCAACAGATGCTCATGGCATTAACTGAACACTGCATGTGTCCAGGTCTGAAGTCTGAGATACCCGCTAGGTCCTGTAGACATGGGAACATTGGGTTGGATTTTCTGTCCAAAAAAAAAAAAAATTCTCATGTGTATATTTGTTGTTCTCTTAAACTGGTCTCCTTCATTTCCTGTTGAAAGAGTAGAATACATTTAATATTTTCATTTTTTATTTCCCACACATTCCCTCATCTATCATTCCTTAATGTCACCAACTCTTTCCACACATCTAATTGAAATAGCCATTCCTCAATCCTCATATTTCTTGGTTACACAAAAGCACAATTAACGAACCAGCTTGTATATTCTGGAAACGTCTTTCCTCTTTGGGCTTCTATCTCTGATCCCTCCCCCAAGCTCTCGTCTGGCTTGTCTCCTCTGGATTCCAACATAAGTGCTTCCCAAAGTTCTAACCTCTTCTCCTCCTGCCTTCTCCCCTTTAGCAATTGCATCCCTACTTCTAGTTCAAGCCATAAATACCTTTTACTGAGACAGATGCAACAGCCCTCTTTACTCCCAAGCTGTAACTTTGTTCTCTTCTCCAAATAAACTCCTGCCCAGCTCCATGTATGTCATTTCCTTATTTAAAATGTGCTGTCTTCCCCCCTCCGTGGCCTACAGAATCACCACTAAACCCTGTGTTCAAGTCTGGCATTTAGATATCTCCGTAAGTCTGACTCAAGCCACTGTTCCCTGCCCTTTTCTGTTTGACTCAGATCTGAACTCCAAGCACTTGGAGTCGTTCAGATCTGATTTGAAAGCCTGGTGTCTAGAAGAACCTTGGGTGGAGAGAAAACGTTCTGTGTGTGGCAAATGAGTAAGCAGGTGAATGCATGAGTGCATGTTTGTCTTGTGCCTACATCTCACCCTGGCTCTGCCTTCCTTCCTGGTCTTGTTCCCATCTAATTCAGGGCAAGTTTCCATCTGGCTCAGTACAGTTCTCTGTTTTCACTCCTTCTGTAGATGTTATTGCTTGGTGGCTGCTGCCCCTCAGTAGATTTTATTCCCATTTTATGATGATACAAGACTCTCAGTTCCCAACTTACTCTGTATCTAGACTGTTGAGCAGATACTAGCCATTCTTCTGAGCAAAGGCTTGGCCCTATTTGGTCTCAGCTCTGTATGGAGGTTTGAAAGCCCCCTCTAAGGGGAGGTGAGATATTCTTAAAAACAAGTATATCTTAAAAGGTATCTAAAGGGTACAGACGGATCTCTTGAATTAATGGAACAAAGTGCCAGCACTCCCAGATCATGAATGTTAGTGAACTTTCTGTTATAATAACAAATACCTGAGATAATCAACTCAAGTTTATTTTGGCTCATTGGTTTTGGAGATTTCAGTTCCTGTAGCTCATAGCTTTTGAGATACATCGTGGTAGGGAGCATATGGCAGAGAATAGTCACTCATATAATGGCTGGAAAGCAAAAAAGAGAAAAGGAAAGGGGCCAGAGTCCCCCAGTCCCTTTCAAGGACATACCCCCAATGACCTGAAGACCTTCCATCCTGTCCCTGAAGGCTACAAGCCCTCCTGACAGTGCCACCATTTACTGCATAGACCTTTGGAGATACTTAAGATTCAAAATATAGCACCAAGATCTCAAATTTTTATTTACTTGCTGGATAACTACTAGAAAATACCACTAGCTGAACTGGCAATGTACAAATGAGTCCACTTCTAAATTGTGTTTGCACCTGTAATCATGTCTCCTGATGTACTCATACCTGGATCAATTTAGATATCATTTTTAAAACTCCAGTAAAAATTGCAATAATGAAACTGTTTGACAAAAAAAAAAATGTCCATCTTCTATGCAAAAGACAAGAGTCATAAAAAGGGAGGAAGAGATCCTAAAAAGATATCCTTGCGTCTGAGCAGCACTGTAGGTTCTGCAGATCCTCACTTCTACTGTTGCATCAAGAGCTTCAGTTAAACCTTGACACCGCCGAAACCCTCCCCCAGTTCTACCTCATAGTGCTCTGAAAAGAAAGCCCCTAGAACCAGAGAAGATTTGGGGTGGCCAGGTAAAAAGATTCATTCATGCGAATTTCCTTTCCCTTGCAATAGAACTGACTAGGAAATCTTTCATTGACACCCACTATCTTCCTGGGGGTAGAGAAAAAATTAAATTCACTTCTTTGGAACCAACTCCATAAATGTGTTTCATCCTTCATCTGGGACAGCACAACTGGAAATGGATTTATTGAAGCAATTACGTTCTATTTATCTGTGTTTTTTTTTTTTTAAACCCCTAGAGTGGAGTTTCTATTAAGGACTGTTACTAGAAATGTCCTCACATTTCTGGTAAAATATCTGGCAAAGAGCCACTGTCCATTATACCCTTTCAAATGTGCATGGCATAAAAGCCTTATGATAATTCCTCCTAGAGCACAGAGGTAGGAGATTATTCACCTCCCTTGGAAATATGATCCACTTCCTTTCATTAGAACAAAAAAGTCTTTGCATTTCTCTTTTGCCATTATTTCCAAGGATCTCAGGATCCCCTCTTCTGATTGAATTCAGTAGCCTCCCTGTCCTGCAGTTTCCTGATATTCCTAGACATTCCCACATCACATCATCCTTTATGTTTTCATTATTTTATTTTGCCCTGATTCATGTTCATTTCAATTATTTTTAAAGTATATAAATCATAAGACAAAACTTCAAAAAATGAAAACAAATGAAGCCATTTGCAATGACCCGTGGTGGTTTATGGGCATTTCTTGGTTGCTGGAAATATTCACATAGAGGTTAGAAGAGCAGCTGGCAGGGATACAACATGAGCCACACCATTTTAGGAGAAAACCACAACCAATTTCGGGTAATCAAAAAGGCTTTTCCCTTTCTGCTGTACTCCTTAATGTTTTTATCCAGAACATCACACCATGTTCCAAGAAGATACATTGTGGTAAATAAGTTCATTCCTGCTCCACTTTTCCAGATGGGGCACCTTGGCTGGTTCTTTTAACACAGTATTCTATTGTAAGTACAGTAGTCCCCCTTTATGTGATAGTGGGGGCAGGGCGGGGGGTGTGCTTGCTCCATGAACATGTCTTACTATATAACCATCCTTACACAACCAGTCATGGCAATAGGAAATTCAAGACCACAACAGTCCGTCCAGGTGCACATCATCAATAATGATGTTTTGTGAAACAAGTTGACAAGCCAGAGTGGCATGGTGCATCACTTCAAAGTCATTGATCACGAATACCACACTTGGAGGGCCACACTCCTGGGAACTGGTGAGGGTCGGTCAGGATTCTCTTGAACACTTGCAAGAGGAAGCAGCCAGATCACCAGCCATTGTTCTTCTTTCAGAAGGAGTCACACAGGCCATTAAAACATCACTTTTATTATAAGCAGTCATGAGGCTCAACTGTGCTCACTGAAGAACATAGCTGGAACTCATGTCAACAGGCTGCCTGCAGTTCTCTTGAAGCCTTGACCTGGAGATGACTTGGGAGAATCTGGGGCTGCAGAGGGGAAGCTTACTGCCCAGGTAAAAGAGATATCACTGCTTTGCAAAACTGTCAAAACCCTAATGTGAGGAAAGACATGAGAGCCTTCCAGACCCCTCTGAAGAAAGCTGTCCAAAGGGACTCAGAGGAAAGCTCACCTGAGCAGAGTATCCCCCGAAAGACAGAGAACAGACATGAGCTCACTCCTTCACCTAGGCTTAAAAGGCATGCTCACCCCTGAACTGGGGAGAAAGAGGAGGGATGTAGAAAGCAGGCATGTGTGACCGTGTAGAAAGAAGGCATCTGAGCTGATGTTTTCAGTGGAAACATGAGAACAGGGGTGTAGGCCATTGAAGGAAGAGCCCTTATAGCCACATTTGTGCTTGAGAACAAAGTTCCATCTCACATTTCCAGCAGGCAGAAGACATCTCCTCCGGCCAGAGTCCCGAATCACTTTTCCTATTCTCTGTGTGGCTTGAGATGAATTCTCACAACATCAGATCCACTCCTCCTTTCCCCTTCTGTGGAAAACCACGCGGTGCTGAGAACTTGGCCCTCAAGCTGCATGTCAACCTTTCAATTGCAGGCCCAGGATAAGCTTGGCCTGAGGGCCAAATCAGACCCTGGGACCTGTGGAACCCAGCCACACCCAATTGTTTACATTCAAATTACAACAGCAAATTTGAGTGGCCCACGAATCCTGAAATAGGTATTATCTGGCCCCGTATCAATGAAGTTTGAACCTGAATCTAACACAGAAGAAGAAGAAAAGCACTTCTACCATTATTTATGCCAGCAATGTTCAAAGAGTCAAATATGTAAGAACTTTCTAAACCAGCAACAAGAAAAGGAAAATCAATTAGTATTTTACTGACCTCTCACTATGAGAACAAGTTGAAAAGATGGCTCATGCAGATAAGGGGGGAATAACAGCTTGCTCCTATGGGCTCTTTTCTTGAAATTGGGGGCATATGTTCAAGCTTCCTTCTTGTTAGGATTTAGCTCAACTCCAAAAACCTTCACTGAGTTCCTTGCATTTGCAAGGCCTGCCCTGGGTGTTGTGAAAAGTCAAGAGGAAGCGTTCAAATACTGGGCTGAGGTTATGCAGATGGTTCTGGGGAAGAAGTAGGTGGGGTTCAAAGGGAGAAGCCAAGACAGGATCAAATAGCACCACTGCCCACCTCTTAGCAGATGGTGGAGATAATTTGAAAACTTCTCATCTCTTCCATCTTATTCACAACATTGAATGCCTTAGTAAACCCTTCTAAAATAATATATTATTATAAATTATGAAATTGTATGTACAAACACTTCTACAGCCATCCCCCAGAAATGTCTTGTGTGGGTTGGTGGTTCTGTGCTACTTTGTTTGCTGCTGTTGTTGTTGCTGCTGATGCCTCAGGATTTGCTGTTGTTGTTAGCTAAGTACAGATGTCTGGGAAAATGATGAGATTGATTTGGACTGTGTAGCTGATCCAACTATATAACTTCAGTATTCACTCAATCAAAATTGCATATCAACTGGCCAAGACATTTTCTTATAATTATTCTATGAATGCATCATTAGTCAGACTCTGAAGTCTAATTTTTACTCTCAGAAATTCATGTGTTAGGAAGTTCCACTGTCTCCAGCCCTTTGTATTTTCTCAGTATCAGGAATAGACTTTTTGTAGGTGACCGAATACCTTTGACCTTCAGAAAACTGCCTCTGGTTGAACTTTGATGATAGATAAATGGTGGGGTAGGGGTCATCCCAGTACTCTATTTTTATATGTGTTTGAAAAGGTCTAGAATAAAAGATTTTTAAAACTTGATTCTTGGGCTTGGGTGGTCCTTTGTTCATGAACAGTTTCCCTCTGTCCCATTGGTCTCTGGACACTGGCGTTCATAGCTCTCATTAGCAGTCATTCTTGGGGTAGCAGCTGTGCATAAAAATTAAAGGCAAGAAGAGACATAAACACACTTAACTAATGCTTCCAATGGGCGTGTGCCTTTGAGAGGCACAGCCTAGCATCAGCTTAAAATGAGAAAACACTCTGAGCACAGTTCACAAACTAATTGTCTATCTTATACAGTTGGCCCTCCATATCCACGTGTTCCACATTCTTGGATTCAACTAATGACAGATCACAAGTATTTGGAGTAAAATTGCATTTGTACTGAACATATACAAACTTTTTTCCTCTGGTCATTATTCCCTCAAAAATACATTATAACAAGTATTTACTTTGTGTTATTATAAGTAATTATAATAACACAAAGTAATTAAAATACAATAAGTAATTATAATAACACATAATTATAAAATTATAAGTAATCTGGAGAAGATTTAAAGTGTATGAGAGTACATGCATAAGTTATATGGAAATGTCAGTCCATTAATATAAGGGTCTTGATCATACATGTATTTTGCTTATCCATGGAAACCAATTCCCACACTATCCATGGAAAACTGCATATGTTCAAAAGAAGGTTACTTATAAAATAAGTTCTTGTCAGTAGCTGTTTCTCATTTCTTGCTGCATTTATTAAGCTCCTGTGTATGCAATGTCTATTAGTCAATAGGGAGACATAAATGTAATATTGATAAATTGGACAAAGAAAGAATAAGACAATTGGTACCTAATCCCTGAAATTTAACACTACTGAGAATCTCATACTCATACTTCAATAACCAGAAATTAATATGGAATAATTTATGCTAAACCCATTAATGTTGTGCCTATTCTGTAAGGTTCTAAACTAGAAACCAAAAATATGGGGGGAAAATAAGAGTTAGTGTCCATCCTTGCTCTGGTGGAACACACAGATGACAAAGTCAATTATTTAATCATGGAATGTACAGAGTGCCATGGGATCATAATGAAAAAGTTCAGAGATGATGCCATGAGTTCATGTTCAACCACCATGAAGGCTGGATAAGATTAGCAACTAAGGGGCTGGGGTTGTGGCTCAGTGGTAGAGCACTTGCCTAGTATGTGTGAGGTACTGGGTTTGATTCTCAGCACTGCATATTACTAAATGAGTAAAATAAAGGTCCATCAACATCTAAAAAAATTTTTTAATATTAGCAACTGAGAAAAGATGGGAAGAAAAGAGTCTTAGAAAATAGCATGGGTATGTGTCAGACATTATTTGAATAACAATAAAATGATAAAATTATCACTAGCCTATGAGCTCCTGCAGGATTGTGTCTGTTTTGTTCACAATATATGCAGCTCATAGTAGGCACTCATTAAATACAGTTTTTCTTTAAAAAAAAAAAAAAAAAAAGCACAGGTTGACTATCCCTAACCCAAAAATCCAAAAATTCAAAATCCAAAAAATCTGAGATTTTTTGAGTGCTATCATAAACCACAAATCTGGTGCTTCAAATGTATACAAATTTGGTTCCATGCACAAAATTATTAAAAATATTGTATTGCGTTATCTCCAGGCTATGTGTATGAGATATACACAAGATGTAAATGAATTTTGTCATTAGACTTGGGTCGCATCTTCAAGATACCTCATTATGTATAGGCAAATATCCAAAAATCTGAAATCTGAGACACTTCCGGACCCTAGAATTTTAGATATGAGATAGTCAAACTGTATTTGTTAAATGAACAAACAAATCTAAGAGTTGAGAGTCTGTGGTAGGGGGAGGGACAGCGAGGTAGACAGGATAAAATCAAAGAGACCTTATAACAAGCTTGGATTTGATGGTGATGGGGGAAATGTTGAGGAAGTTTACAAAGAAGAATGGCATGAATGGATTTGTGGTTTTGAGCTTCAGGAAGGAGAGGAGACTTTGAGAAATAAGACAGGAGACAAATTATAGAGCTGTTACTAAAATTCAGGTAAAAGTGGGCAAAGGTAACATCCATGGAATTATGTAGCAAAGTTGATGTCACCTAAAGCCACCAGAATGACTGACATGAATAAGATTGGCAAATACCAAGTGTTGCCAAGGCTATGGAGCAACCAGAACCTTCCTCCTATGCTAGTAGAGCATAATTTGAAAGTCTATGGAGCATAATTTGAAAAACTGTTGGGTAGTTTCTACTAAAGTAGAATCCTATAATTCTACTTTCAGGTATACCACAAATGGGTTCTTATGTGCCCCAAAAGATTTCTCACAAAGATAGGAACAAAAATGTCCCCAGAAGCATCATTTGTCATAGCCAAAATGGATAAAAAGTGTTACATTCCTGCAATGGAATACTGAAAAATAAATGTACTGCTGCTACAAAGATAGATCTCCTGAGTATCACATTGAGTGAAAGGAACCAGATGCAAGAACACATATTAGAGAATTTCATTTGTAAAAGTTCATAAACAGATAAAACCTATTCATTGTGAAAAATTCAGAGTAGAAATTGCCTTTGAGCTTGGGAAATGACAGGGCAGGGGTGTCTAAATATACCTTGATGTGGGGTATGGCTACACAGTGTGCTTTGTAATAATTTTCCAAGCTGTACAATTATAATCTTTGCATGGTCTTTTAAATGTGGCTTCAGTTTCCTGGCTTGAGTGACAGCATGGGTGAGAGTGCCCTGAGCTAGATTCCAGGTACCTAGAAGAAAGAAGAGTCAGACTCCACAACAGTTGAGGCTCTTGTTGCACCTATGGCTTCTGGCTGACCTTGATGGCTATCCAAGTAGCGTAGCACAGGCATATCACATCTCTCCTCCCTGGCCCCTGCATTCCTAGAACTTGTGACATCCCACCATGAAAACAGTTTCCACCAAGAGAAGCCCATCTTTTGGGGCTCCAAAACTCTCTGATTCCTCAATTTTTTTTGCAGTAAGAGACAATCTAAGATAAGCAGACATAATCAGATTCACTAAGGCTTTTGCCATATGCAAAAAAAAAAAAAAAATATATATATATATATATATATATATATATATATATATATATTCAGATTCACTAAGGCTTTTGCCATATGCAAAATATATATATATATATATCTTCTTGTAGACCACTGGGAGTCCAGATAACTACCTGGACTTGCATGGTGGCAGTAACAGGGAAGAGACACACCTTAGGAACTTCTTATTCAACCCTTACCAGTGTCTGTCTCCTGCTCAGATGTCAAGCTACTTCTGTATCAGAAAAGTAGAGGGTAGAGACTGAGGAGGATTGTTTGCAGAAGGTACAATAAATGGATAAATGGGAGCCACTGCTCCCACATAATGAAGCCCACTCTTCCAGTTCCCATGAGAAAAACAGAGACTGAAGTGTAACCCAGAACCTCTCCCATCCTCCATTTCATTCCAGCTTTGGCTAAAGGGACAAAGTTCCTTTAAAATCAGATTATGAAACTCCTTCATGTCCCAGAGCAATCATTCAGCAGTCATCTGTTAGGAAAGAAAACCATTTGCAGATCCTTTCTGACAGCTTCCTCCCCTGGCCAAAGCCAAGGGGGAATTATTTATAGGGAGATGGTTACAAAGCAGGCAACTCAGACAAATAATGAAATTCTGCACCCACACCTAGGTAACTGTATTCTCAAGAGTCAAAACAACATTTTGCTGTAAAACAAGTGAATCCATGGCCGAGCAGGTAAGTGGATCCACAGCCGAGCAGGTAAGTCAATGCGATCAAGAGCAAGTTGAAGCCTTGAATTTACACTCAGGAAATAAATAAAATGACAGCCTCTGGCAGAATGCTGCTGCCTGGAGAAGCAGAATCATCAGGCGTGTGGATAGTTACCTTCTCTGCAGGACACTGAGCACTGAAGTTTGTTCTGGACTTTACCAACACTTGCTCCAAAGTCCTGACCTCATTCTTGGTGCCAAAACCATCCTTACTAGAAACAAGTCTTCACCCAATTCCAGCCTCTGTTTACCTATACACCCTTCCCTCTCTCCAACCACCAAATACAATTTATGCTAAAATCATAATGAGCAGTAAGGGTTTGGGGCTTCCATATTTCATCAAATATAAATGCTTATTAAAAATGTACCACTACTTCGTATACTACTAAAAAGTGTTCTGATTAAAACCAAGAGATGTAAAATTTTGAAGAGGAAATGTGCATCTTAGAATCAATTCTATACAATGACATGACAGAAGTCAGGGAATAAGAAGACACAAGCCATTTGGTTTTAGAAGATCATGTATATGAATTAATAGGTCCTCAATACCAATTCAAAAAAACTCCAATTATGGGGAATTTCCAATTACTGGGATAGACAAGAGGGATTTTGTGGAGAATTATAGAAACCTGGAAAATATTGCCATAAGCAATTTTGAAAGGGTGACAAATGTTAAAATATCATAATTTAATGTTTAATGTATTCTTTATATTTAAAGTATCTTGAAGACTATGGTAATGAAGGAGTTCATTTTATAACCAGGAAAGAAATTCCTCAAAGCTTCAACGTCTTTGTAATGCTTGAATAATGTTTTACCTTTGTGTGTTTGAAACAGATTTTTGAATTTTATGGAATGGATGTTAAAAGATTGGAAGAGAAGATTCAACAGTTCATGTAAGCTGCTACCAAATCAAAATATACATGTGACATTTTCAAAGGCAACAGCAAATGTGTTTGTTTTATTTCCAGCAAACATGGTAGAGTTCTATCTTCTCTCTCCTAACACTTGAATAGCAGAATACCATATTGCAATATAACTGCAACGCTGCTTAAAACTGTTGCAATATCAGAATTGTGTCATTTCCATTCTCCAGGGCAGCCTTAGCACTTCTCTGAGTTCGCTCCTTAGGCAATGTTTTCTTGACCTTCACAGCAGAGGCCCTGCACTGCTAAGTAATGCCAGGTCATCAAGGTTTTCCAGAGATTTCCAAAGATGCAATTCTTCACAGTGATCAGAGAACAAATAAATGCCCTATTATCCTACAGTGCTCCAAAATGGAACTTTCTCACCAACTAAGTCATTGTTTGCAATACAAAATTCTTTCCAACGCAGCATCTTATATTTGAACTGTCATTTTTCTCTCCTCTGCCTTTCTAAAATTCTCCTAAAAATAATTTCTAAATCTCACAAAAACAGAAAACAGATAATTCCTTCTCTTTTGTTTGTGTGTGTGTGTGTGTGTGTGTGTGTATGTGTGTGTGTGTGTGTGTGTTGTGTGTGTGTGCTTTGGTTTTTTTTATTTTTTTATTTTTATTTTTTTGGTGGTGCTGGGGATTGAACCCAGGGCCTTGTGCATGTGAGGCAAGCACTCTACCAACTGAGCTTATCTCCAGCCCCTAGATAATTCTTTTAACACCTATAATATGTTTTTAAAAACTGAGCAGGGCATATGCCTATAATTCCAAGTTGGGAAGTTGAGGCAAGAGGATCTTAAATCCAAAGCCAGCCCCAGAACTTAGCGAGGCCCTAAGCAACTTAATGAGACCCTGTCTCAAAATTAAAATTTTTTAAAAAGGGCTGGGGATGTGACTCAGCAGTTAAGTGCCCCTGAGTTCAATCCCAGGTACCAAAAATAAATAAATAAATAAGATATTTGAAGCCCAGAGAAGATGACTCTTTCTTATAACTGTGCTCCCCATGAGGTTGCCTCTGGATGAACACTGGAATCAGAAAAAGTAGAACCAGCTTCCCCAGCCATAAATGACTGAGATTTTAACAAAGAATGGGATCTGTGTTCTTTATTAGAATCCTCTGGACTACAAAGTAGGGGGAAATGGTACCTGCTAACTTGTTCATCCAACAAATACTTATTGAGCTCCTACTCTGTACCAAATGCTGTAACAAACATTAAAAATAAAACTTGATAGGAGGTTAGAAACTGGGGGTGGAGAGGTGAGGGAGGGAAGGGAAATCCATGAATTTCACGTATTTCTCTCTCTCCTCTGCTTTTCTCTTTGCACCTGAATCATCCCTTCTATCACTATAAATAGATGCTCTTTGTTTTTAAGTTTTCTAGCAGAAAGTAGCCTCTGCCAACCACTCCCAGTCATACATTATCACCTCCACCAAAGAGAACAGCCAGACCATTCAATTGGGAAAGACTCCAGACAGAAAGCTGGGCATGGTGGCACAAGCCTGTAATCCCAGCAGCTCAGGAAGCTGAGACAGAAGGATCCCAAGTTCAAAGCCAGCCTCAGCAACAGTGAGGCACTAAGCAACTCAGTAAACCCTGTCTCTAAAATACAAAATAGGGCGGGGGATGTGGCTCAGTGGCTGAGTGCCCTGGAGTTCAATCCCTGGTACCCCCTTCCCCCTCCCAAAAAAAAAAGACTCCAGAAAGAGGAAAGATAACAACACAAATCAAAATAAAATGACAAATTAAAAACAAAACTTGACTGATAAGAGCTGACACATGCATCCATACTTGCATATGTAAATATCATGTGCTAAGCAATGTGGTAATCCCTCTGCATTCATCACCAGGTTTTACCTGTGCAACAATCCTGTCAATATCATTGTACTGGGCAATGATTAGCAGGTGGCTTTCTAGGAGGAAAAAGTCGTGGTTCATAGTGGTTGCCAATTTCTGCAGTGTAAATACATAAGAATTTTACTCTGCTAGTGCCATCCCTAAACACAGAGTTGGAAGAGAGATTCACGATAGCCTCTTGTGAGCTGGTAAGATGTGACACACCACTGCCTGCTAGCAAGGTAGTTCCCTCCCTCCCTCCCTCCCTCCTTCCCTCTCTCCCTCCCTCCCTCCCTCCCTCCCTCCCTCCCTTCCTTCCTTCCTTCCTTCCTTCCTTTTCCAGTGCTACAGATGGAAATCCAGGGACTCAAGCATACTAGTGAACATTTACCACTGAGCCACATCCCCAGCCTGGAAGGTACTATGTTTGTGCCTATTTTCTTACACAGGACAAAATAGACATGATGAAGTAAAATAACTCCTTCAATTTTGCCCAGAAGAATCTTTATTAGAACCCAGGCTGTATGTTTGCCAAAGTTGAGGCCAAGGATTTAAGAAAAGTAATATAGTTGAGCATATATAATGGTACCATGCTGGTCTTAAATTCTACCAGTTAAACTCACTGCTTAACAAAATTAAAGATTAAAAGATTTCAGATCCAGCCAGGTGTGGTGGTGCACACCTAGAATCCCAACTGCTCTGGAGGCTGAGGCAGGAAGATCACATGTTTGAGGCCAGCCTGGGAAACTTAGTGAGACCATGTCTTGAAAGAAAATTTCAAAAAAGGGCTAGAGTGTGACTCAGTTGTACAGCCTTGCACAAAGCCCTGGGTTCAATCCCAAATACTAAAAGAAAAAAAAATGAAACAAAACATTCAGATGATCTTGTCGGATGCCCTCATTTTAAAAAGAGCCATTTAGAAGGTTGGAAGTGTAGCTCTCTGGTAGAACAGAGTGCTTGCCTACCAGACACACAGCCCAGGGTTCAATTCCCAACACCAAGAAAGAAAGAAAAAACAAGGGAAGTGAGATACAGCTAATGAAAGGTATAATTTTCAAAATCAAACTTGGACTTAGAGATTACCAGAGGATTTTGGTTAAGAACTGAGGGTGTAGTTTGCTGGTAAATACTTGTCTAGCATGTGCAAGGGGTCCTGAATTCATCTCTAGCGGAAAAAAAAAAAAAAAATTGGTTCCCCCCAAAAGTTTTATTTCTCCTTTTTCTTTTCCTTTTTAAACAAAAATCACAAATATTTTTAGTGATGCTATGTATCTTTCCAGCCCAGAAGGGACAGATGGAAATGTTCATGGGATGAGGAGACTGTGCATTACTTTTGGAGATCTGACTGCATTTCTTTCCCATTAGCCTAACCCTGCCACAGAGCAAAGGTGGAAGGACCTGTGCCCCATGGTATTCCTTAAATCTTTGGACTCAGATGTATGCTAGGTGCGTTCCACAAACAAAAATAGAGGTTCTCTGACTCGACTAAAGCAAGAACCCAGTTGAGTTCTGAACCTGTCTCTCTCCACCTGTTCCTCATGCATGCCATTCTCCCAAGCCCAGGTGATATCTGAGTGAGGCTCAGACAGACTGGGTCAGACAAGATGTCCAGGCCTGGATGGAAGCTTGGAGCTTTCTACTCTAGAAAGCCGGGCTGTGGAAACACAACAATATAGCAGGGAACTGTGAACCAGAACTGGCACTAGTAAAGGTGAGTAAGTCCCCACAGGCCACACTGTAGGAAGGATAATTTGAAAATTATCTAGTGACCGTGGAAAAGTCAATTCATATATATAAAAGTTTAATAATGTAATTGTGTAGGATCTTAGTCCGTTTTGTGTTGCTAAAATAGAATGCCACAGACTGGTAATTTTTAAGGAAAATATATTTATTCTTACTGTCCTAGAGGCCAGGAGGTCTAATACCAAGGTACTGGCATCTTGCTTGCTGTGTCATCCCATGATGGAAGGCAGAAGGGTAAGAAAACACATGAGTGAGACAGAGGAAAGAGAGGGTAACCTGACTTGTAGAAGAAATCCACTCCCCTCATAATGACACCAATCCATTGATTGCCTCTTAAAAGTCCCACCTCTGGACACTGTTGCATTGGGGATTAAGTTTCCACCCTATGAACTTTGGGAACAAATCATACCAGATAATGTGTGCATTTTAGATAAAGGAGATCCAAGGACCTTGCTCCAGAGCTGACACAAGTCCCTGGCCCTCTAGGAAGATCCGTGAAAGTGACTATAAAGAAGAGGAACAAGGTGATTGACTTCCATGCCCAGATGTGCAGATGTCACTTGGAGTTCCCCGTGCAGCCCCAGGCATTTTGTATTCTCAACATGCTGGAGCAAGCAGATGTGTCCTTTTCTTCATTGTTATTTCCTTCCTGCCTTCCATTTTAACCAGAAAACAGTCCCTGCAAACTCCAGGCTTCTTTATCTCTCTCTCAGCAGCAAGGTTTCCCTATGACTTCACCTGCCTAAAGGTGGAAGGTTTCATGTTTTTATTGGCCTTTGTATTGGAATAGGGAAAGAGAAGGAGACGTAACTTATTTCTTACCTCGTTGTCTAATGCTGAGTTGTGCTTTTTTAGTAATCCAATTTTTATATATCAAACACTCATGTATTATCCAGCCAGGGCATAATCTAATAATGGTTCTTAAATTGTAATTAATGGGTCAGCATTTTCTTAGAACAATAACAAAAAAAAATCTAAGTGCATCTATTATAGTCATGGGAAGTATTATTTAATGAAACTTGCTTAGTTATGTAACATTTATGCTAGGGTCATGATGTAAAATATACTTATTGTGGGTTCTACTGAGTCTGAAAGCCCTTGATATAAGGGGCCTCATTTTTGTCGGGGATGGCCTAGTATAGGGAATCCCTGAGTGAGCCTCTGGGACCAACAGCAGGAGCATTGCCTGGGAAATGCAAACATCAGACCCAATCCAGACATCCTGAACCAGAACCTGAGGGGTGCAGGTGTGGGGGACATGTGGGAAATCCAGGTGACTCTGGTGCACATTCATGCTTGAGCCCCACAGGTAAAGTATAATGGAAGACTGATTAAAAACATTGATGAAGCATTAGAACGAAAGAGTAATGACAAAAACAATTGGCAACATTTTTGATAAGAATCCCAGATAAACAATTAGAAAAGCAGATTCAAAACTCTTATCAACAAATTAAGCAATTAGACTTCCACAAAGATCCACTTGGTAAGCTTTCCCCTCTCCTAAAGGGACACAGGCGTCCACACATGTGCACACACAAACGGCATCTTATTAAGTCCTCCCCAAACCCCGCAGGACATCAGTCATAGCCATTCTCATCGGAAGAGGCAGGGAAGGGCACAGAGATGAGGTACTTGGTTCACAGTCACACCACTAGGAAACGGTCGAGCCCAAATGGAAGCACAGATGTGCTGAAGAAAATTCAAGGCATGATAAATGAATGTGACAAAATTCTCTCAAAGCAAATAAAATATGCCCCATCAATTTTTTATTGGTGTCATATCTAGAGCTAGGCACCCTGTCATAATGGCAATACTACATGAGGTAGACTAAAAATCACCCTTGGTTGAACTGACATTTAAATACAACTAGGTACCATGTATTTTATCTGGAAACTTCAGGTAGACCTGAAAACCCACCACAACCAACAACAACAACAAAAAAAAATGGCTTCCCCAGTGGCCGTGCACACAGGGCTCTGTGGCTGTACTTTCCTCTGTCTGGAAGGACCAAAGGAAGCTTCACAGAAGACTGTGTGGGCTGAGCTGGAGGGATGATGAACTTGCTGGTGATGCACATGATGGATGAGCATAGTCTGACAGGCAGAGAGGGGGAAGACCGTTCCAGATGCAGGGAAGAGTAGAGAGTTTGGAAATGATGCCTGGGGTGCATGAGCAATGCGGGGAGGGGGAAATGAATGTGAGAGCCTGGGCATGAAGGGGTTTGGCAGGAAGAGGAATGACTCAAAACTTCATCCTCCCGCCATGGACAGGAAACAATTCAAAGGGCAGAGCTGACACATCTTCCTTCCTTTGACATTTCTTCTTTCTGATAATCAAAACTTGGACTAAACAGTGTTTCACAAAATGTGGCCTGTGAACTAATGGTACCGTGAGAGACCATTTCAGGGTGATAGGAATTTCTTTTGCGGGGAGAGGGGCAATACTGAGGAGACCTTGACCACTGAGCCACATCCCCAGCCCTATTGTGTATTTTATTTAGAGACAGGGTCTCACTGAGTTGCTTAGTGCCTCGCCTTTGCTGAGGCTGGCTTTGAACTCAAGATCCTCCTGCCTCAGCCTCCAGAGCTGCTGAGATTACAGGCCAGCACCACTGAGCCCAGTCAGGAATTTCTTTAAGAACAATTGAAAATCTTAATTTGACTCTTATATGTATACTTTAGAAAATTAAAATGTTATTTTTAGAACAGTTGTAGGTTTACAGGAAAACTGAGCAGAAACTATAGAGTTCCCTGTACCCACCTCTACATTTTTTTTTTATTCTCTTTAACATCTCTCTAATAGTTGCTCCTCCTGCTGGAGAGATTGGCAGGGTAGGGCAAGAGAAAGAGGGTGGTTTGCCTTTGAGTCTTGGCTAAGCCATATACCAAGTAAGAATTCAAAATAAAAATCCATTTTTTTTCATTGTAATCCTTTGGGGAGATTATTTCTACTTCTGAGAACATTATAGATTATAGAATACACTAAATCTGAGCCCATTATCTTTTCCCCTTCCACTTCCACCTGCATTTATAAGTATTCATCTTCTATTTAAGATGTGATAATTTTAAAAAATTGTGTTGTAAGAAGAATCTCTATTCCAAAAGTGAATAGATGAAGTGTGCCTCCCAGGCTTGTTATTTCTAAATTGGGAAACCCTATGTCTATTCTTTCTCTCTTTATTCTCTTCCTCCTTCCTTCCTTCCTTCCCTCCTTTCTTCTTTTATATTCCCCAACAGTCTCTGGTTTAAAGTATAATAAAGTGGTTGGACATCCCAAAGACAGCCAAAGAAACTGAAGTTTTTAAATGCTCAGTGTTTTAGTGCTTTTCATAAACCTGACAATGTTTAACCAAAGTAGGACCAAGGCTGTGGTTTTCCATCTTTGTGTGTGCGATGCCTAGGATATTAGCAGGTACTTTGTGGAGACTTGTAAATATTGGTTAGATGAATGACTGAATGAATGACTCCAGGATTCCAAATGCAATCAGGAATCCATTTCTGTTACTACCTAGAAATGCAGGTAGAGATGGAAGAAGAAAAGATAATGTGCTCAGATTCTATAATCTATAATCTATAAACTGGTCCTACAGGAAGGAGCAAAACTGTCTATAGTTCTCATTATCTTGCCTGTAACACATAATAACAACTCACACACTGCATGGCTTCTGTGCACTTTACAAGGCTCTAATCTGCCCCCACACGGATCACATTAGGAGGGTGAGAACTAATAGTCGGCCCAAATGCAGACACAATAAACATCAGCAGCAGCCAGGAATGAATCTCCTCCATGTTGGGACTGACTCTGTCTCTATTTATCAAGCTGGCAATTAATCACTGTCTTTGGTTTTGAAGCTTTCCTGTGGGGGCAGCATGCAGGAATGAAAGAATCACAAGCTCTGCAATCAGAAAGACCTCAGGGTGCAGCTGTGACTCAGTCACTGCAGAGCCAGAGGCCTCCCAGGGCTCAGTTTTCTCATTTGTAAGCCAGGTTACGATGGCTACCTCCAAAAACATCATCGAGAGCATTAAATGAGATAATGTGCAGTGTTTTGTGTGGTACCCGCCCCTAACAGGTATTCAAGAGTGGTAATGAGGAGGGTGATGAGGAAGATTGTCTTTTCATTTCAACCTTTCCTACCAGATTATAATCTTACTGAACACATTGACACTTCTTTCTCTCTTTATTCTCTTCCTCCTTCCTTCCTTCCTTCCTTCCCTCCTTTCTTCTTTTATATTCCCCAACAGTCTCTGGTTTAAAGTATAATAAAGTGGTTGGTAAATAAAGTAGGGTAAAGTGTGGCAAAAAATTAAACTGTGTAGATGACTAGTAAACTCTGTACTGTCTTTCATAAATCATTGATAAATTAAGTGTGGACAAATAAGAAAATAAAGAAAAAGAAGTAATCACTTCTTAAAATAGCAAAGAATTGTTTGTTTGGGCATAAAATCTGATCTTCCTACATTTCCCATCAAGATTTCCTATTGAGCCAGGTGCAGTGTTGCACACCTGTAATCCCAGCTGCTCCGGAGGCTGAGGCAGGAGGATCGCAAGTTCAAAGCCAGCCTCAGCAACTTAACGAGGCACTAAGCAACTCAGTGAGACTCTGTCTCTAAATAAAATACAAAATAGACCTGGAGATGTGGCTTAGTGGCTGAGTGCTCCTGAGTTCAATCCCTAGTACCCGCCCCCCCCAAAAAAAACGATGTCCTATTGAATATGTGCTCTGATCACAGACACTCACCGTTGTGATCACACCTGAACAAAGATGGTAGCTGTCCTTCTCAACAGTTGCCCAGGTACAAATTCAAACTGATTGTGTTAGTCAGCTTTTCATTGCTGTGACCAAAATAGCTGACAAGAACTTAGAGGGGGAAAAATGTATTTCAGGCTCCTGGTTTCAGAAATCTCAATCCATGGCTCAATCCATCTGGCTCCATTGCTCTGGCCCTGAGGTAAGGCAGAACATCATGGCGGAAAGATGTGGTGAGGGAAAACTGCTCAAATCATGGTATCCAGGAAGCAAAGAAAGACAAGAAGGGTCAGGCATAGACACCGGTTTGAAGGCTACATTCCCGGTGAGCTGCTTCTTCCAGCCATATCCCACCTGCCTATAGTTACTACCCAGTTGTCCATTCAAATTATTTATCCATCAAGTGGATTAATCCACTGGGAAGTTGCAGCCCTAATCATTGTCTAAAAGTTCCACCTCTGAGCGAAATTGCATTGAAGATCATCACGTTTTCAAACATGAGTTGCGGGCAGGGCATTCTAAATCCAAGACACGGCAGTTGTTGATAATCTACTTTTAGCAAGTGAACTCTCACCAGGTAGAAGCCATTCTCCAAGCTTAGCCCTTATTCATTCCTGCTTAATTTAACTGCAGTTATCATTAAACTTATTTTTTCTTATTAAAATACCTTAACTTGAACCTAGCAAAGTCCTCATTGGCACCTTCCTTTGTAACCATGTCACTCTTACCCCAAAGCCTCTTTTTGAAATCAGTAGCATTGGACAATTTACTGTGATACAATTTTTTTTTATTTAATTAAGCCACAGTCTCTCCAGTGCTCACCGGGTCTATGAAAGTCTACTTTAGTCAGATTATGATTTTCTCAGCATAGCACTTATTCTAGGTCAGTATAGATGTGTGTTCAAACTGATCCTGTCAAGAAGGATCCAAAGATTGACGTTTAGCTCTTATTAACCAGAAAGGCAACTGACATCTCCCTTTCTAAAAGGCTTGGAGCTGAAAGGGGCCTGGCAACATTCAGTAATGCTTGGTTGTGTCATTACTGTTTCTCTTGTTATCAGTGCAAAGAGGAAAATTGATACATTATAATTATTGCACCCTTCTCTGTGTCCTTGACCTGGCCTGGAAATGCCATCCACCCAGCCACTCTTTGTTTTATAAAAAGAAAATGAAGATACAGGAAGAAAGAGGAAGAATTACCTAAGAATGAGGGTCCAGACTGGTTGGTAGGCAAAGTGAGCTGGCAGAAGTAGATCTTGCAGACTTTTCTCTGCTGTTTCCTTATCTGACCTTCTTGTGCATGCTGTTTGTATGAAAAGGTTATCTATATTACTTGATTTAAAATATTCCAAATACCTTCAATCACCAGTGGTCTTCAAAGGGCAAATATGCCCAGGTGCATCATATTAAATCCCCCCCGCAGATTTAAAAATTTTAAAAGGTAAATTCCTTGAGGAGATCGGGGGTGGGAGAGAAAGAAAGAAGAAACATCCTGGAAAAAGATTCAACGTCAGAAATCCGAGCCAGAGGAGAGTTGTGGTATAGAGGAAAGGCCGCTAAGAGGAGAGAGAAGATTCTAGAAAGGCAAAGCAGGGACCGGAGGAGATGGGAAACCACTCTATGGTTTCACCTCTGGGCTGCCCCCTGGATAGAATCTGAAATTCTGGGTTATTCCAAGGGCCAAATCTGCCACATATCAGCATAGCTCTGCCTCTGGCAGATGTGACTTCTCACAGTCTCTGACAGCCCTGTCATCAAGAGAGCTGGAGGTGTCAGCCCTAGGACACTTGGTGGCCAAGGCTACTCTAAGGATATTACTGAGGACATATTTCTCATGGTTTTAGCATGAGGAACGACTACATTTCTCAGAGTAGCTGTTTCTTTACTTTGTGGACTCTCTGAACCACGAAGCTGAACAAGGTTGTGGTGGTAGATGCTGTGACGGCTCTCCACACCCTCTGAACCAAGTCCGGAGCCAACAACTGGTTGCTGTGACTACTGCCTCCTGGTGGTTCCCAGCTGCCCCCTTCTCCCAGGAAGTTGACCCTCTGCTGACCAGAATGCTTGGCCCTGGGGACCACAACCTTTCCAAAGGCAGTCCATGGTCAGTGCCTGAATTGGAGGGATATAGAAGACCTATTGCCTAAATGGAGAAGCCACGATGGAGCTCAGGATTCAGAGCCAACTTCTATGAGTTTACCTGAGGTTAGTCTTGAGCAAGACCTTGCTTGGCTCTTTTTCTTCCCATCTCCTGTTTCAGAGCCTCTCTCACAGGCTTTTTCAGAAGGCCCCACATTTTATGAACTTACATGGCTTAGACATGGTTTGAGTGTGTTCCCCAGAGGTTCATGTGTTGGGAGCCTGGTCCTCCGTGTGGCAATGTGAAGAGGGGGTGGGTCTAGAGAGAGGTCGCAGGACCAGCCCCGTCCCAGATAAGAAGCTCTGGCTTCTTTTCTCTCCTTGTGGTCTCTCCTCTCACATGCACGTTCGCACTGTGATGACACCCACAATGAGACCTTCACCAGAGCAGAGCAGAGCAGAAATCAGCAGCATGCCCTGGAACCTCCAGAACTGTGACCTAAATAAACCTTTTGTAAGTAAAGAATTCAGCCTCAGGTATTTTGTTATGGTAACAGAAAATAAACTAACACAAAACCCCAATATCTGTGTTAGGCTCCGCTTCTAGGAACTTGACTTGTTCACATTCTACATCATTAAATCTGAGATCATACCAACTATAAATGTACTATTTTATGTATCATCAAGCTACATAATATAATTAATTATGTATAATCAATTAAAATGTGACAGGCCTTCTGTAGTAAAACACATCCTAATTTTAGGAAAGTCAAATATGCCTCTTTGAAATAATTAAATATGGAATGCTAAATATAGATGATCTTGTTGCACTGTGTACCTTCCACCTGTTACACATAGGCAAATAGGCTTTGTTTAAACTATCTTTTTACACATAGTAATTTAGAAATCTGAGAATGATATTCACATTTAGTTTTAAACATCTCTTATTTATGGGTAAGTTTCATCATATATTCAGTCAGAGAAGGTAGTAGTAGGGGAAATAATAATGCCTTATAAATTAAATAGCTGCCTATCAAGGTCTTTCAGGAAAATTATTCCTTTCCATAGAGTGTCAGTCAGCCTTGGAGTAGTTTCAGATTTATTGAAATGGAATGAGATCCAGGGAGCAATAATGGTGACAGGGAGCAATAATGGTGACCATCAAATTTGGGGGGAGTACCATTGCTTTCAGGATGAAGTTTATAATCTTAACAAGACTCCAGAGCCATGTGTGATCTTACCCCCAGCTAGCTCTTTAGCATCATCTTATAACCCTCTAACCTACACACACACACACACACACACACACACACACACACACACCAGACTGGCTTTTTTCCATTTTGAAAACACTCCAAGTCCTTTCCCACCACTAGGCCTTCTTAACATGCCACTTACTCTTTCTGGGGTGTTCTTCCCTGCCCACTCATTGCCCATTTCACTTTAACTCAAAAGACTCTTCTTTCAGGAAGACTTCCTTGACTTTCCAGATTGTAAAAGGACCCTTATAACAGGCTTCGTGCCTTTTATTGCCCAGTTGCAAATTGACATCTATTCCCGCAATTATTTGATTATTCCCTGATTAATCTATGCACTTCATGGGGATAGTTCCAAATTCTGTCTCACTCACCGCTGTACTTTTGTATATGCCAATGTCTGGTATACAGTAGGCACTCAATGAATACTGATTGACTAGGTAAATCAGGCTGTGATAACCAGCCACATCCATACTGAGAGGCAGTATGAGACAATGGTTGACGGAGTTTCAAGACTGAAACCACAAGTTCAGGATTAAATAGTGGCCCTGCCATTTCTAGCTGTGGGATTTGAGGTAAGTTAATTCACATTATCGTGCATCAGCTTCCTGGAGATAATCTGCAATCTCATTGAATCTAAGATGCTCTTTATGGTAATACACATCATCTGTCCTAAAAGAAAAACAAACCTATCAAACTAGAATACAATGCTTGCTTGGAATTTTTCTGCCGCAGTCTGGCTGGGCACAAATCACGAGCCACTGAAGCAGGAACAAACTTTATTTCTGAACTCCACCAGCACACTCCACACACGCTCCCGGGAACTCCCCCGGAAGCCATGCGGCTCCCCCAGGAACCAACAACCGGAAAATCCCTCCTCAGGCACTTCCCCAACCAATGGGAACTCTCCGGGAATCCCAGGGAGAGCTCAAGCAGAACTCAACGGGAACTCCGCCAGAACTCAAAAGTCATCATCTTAATGGCTCGCTAGCGTCACCTCTCAACCACTACTTCTGGCAAAAATGCCATGTGTCATCCCGACTCAGCTGTGGCCCTCAACATTTTTCCAAACAAAACTACCCTCTTTCCATCAATAGGGTTAGTGAACTACCATTCTCCATGATGCTACCTCTCCCGACTCCCTGCCCCGTCTAGGAGACTGTCTTCCATGACATGGAAGATGATTTTACCAGTAGGTGTCAACAGAAGGATTCAGACAAGAATCAGGATAATATCGTAATCAACAAATAAGCCAAACACATGCAGTATCAGCAATGTTCATAATTTAATTGAAATGTAAAGATAGGAACAGGGGCTAGGAATATGACTAAGTGGTAGAGTGATTACCTAGCATGTGTGAGGCCCTGATTTCAATCCCCAGCACCACAAACATGAACATACACACACACACACTTGCATATGTATGCACACACCCCGTGAACAGCTATGATAAGATGCAACATTGGCAGGCAACAACCCCATTAACACCAAGCCCCATTGACAGCAATAATAAGAGGCCATGGTTTGTAAGACACATCTCAATCTCAGAGAATCAAAGATATAAAAATAGGCACATCAACAAATTTGTAGAATTTAGTAGATCTTCGTTTGTTGTGAGAGTTAAGTATGTGGGCACATATGAAGCACACAACTTGTTCATATGAAATCTTGGACACATAATAATAAATCTTCATGATCACCCAGCAGATATGACCATCTCTACAAAGCAGTCTTTGGCCACAGTGCCCTCTCCTTGGACGCCTCTGGAAAGACCAAGCCAACTGATGTCTCCCCAAAGACAGCTCAATCCTCCCTCCCTCCCTTCCTTCCTTTTTTTTCTTTTATGGTACTAGAGATTGAACCCAAGGGTACTCTGCTACTGAGCTAACCCCCACACCTTTGTATTTTTTATTTGGAGACAGAGTCTCACTAAGTTGCCCAGCTGCCCTTGAACTTGATATCCTCCTGTCTCAGACTCCCCCGATGCTGGGCATGTGCACCAAGCCCAGCCTCATTCGTTTATTCTACATAGTGATGATAATAGTCAGGAGCCTGGAGAATTCAGGCTTTTCCAATGGAGCAGTGGTGGGATTACAACTCCCCTCTAGAATAGCAACCTCTTGAAGACAGTATTCTGTGTGCTTATCCACTATCACATCCCCAGTACTCAGCACTTAGTAGGTACTCAATACATGAATTTGAATGAGTGAGTTCATAATTCCATAGACATTTATTAGCATTAATGATGGTAGGGTGAGAGAATTCACACTGTGGAGGACATGACTCACAGCTAAGTCAACTATAAATAAGGCTCTGGTCCCCTATTATCCCCCTTTTCCATGGCAGTCTTGAAAATATCCCAGTTTTACGGGCCCATTTTAATGGAAATGAACTTAAGAAGTTAAAATTATATAATTAATTATACTGGGTGTCAATTACAATTACTTTTTGATCCAGGACTGCTCATGGGTCACCTGGCAACCGTGAAAGAAAAACAGTAGCAGGTGTTTGGGCTTGGTTCACACTTGCTAACTAATTAGATGGACATTTTTCCCCTTGGAAATCCTAAGTAGTTTTTATTTAGCTCCAAAAAAAAAAAAAAAAAAATGGCAGTTGGAACCTAGAGACTTTCAGAAACCTTTGTTAAACTTTGTTGCTTCTGGACTAGAAAACATTCTATCATTGAGATGCTTTTGTATATTTCTAATCTTATTTGTTAGGAGTTGATTTTATAGTTTGTCTCAGTCTTCTGAAGATCAAGTTCTACCAAGTAGACAAGACAGAAGTGGAGAGACTCAAGTTAGACTGTCACAGTTTGAATCATGGCTCTGTTGTTTACCAGCTGTGTGATCTTGAGTGCATTACTTAACTTTTCTGTGGTTCAGTTTTGAAATCTGTAAAATGAGCATATTAATGATATTCACACCACTATATTGCAATGTGGATTAAGCAAATGAGCAATGCCTCTATACACAATAAGTGCTCCATAAGTTTTAAACAAAATGCACCTTAGTTCTCAATAAGTTTTTTCTAATAATTGATTATTTGATAGCTTAGACACATGATAGAAGTTACTATAAGCAGGTGTACGTGAGGCTTGTATTTGCATATGCTTAAAGAACACCTCCTACATCTTTAGATTTGGTTTTGCTCAAGGATTGTTGGTGGAGAATATTGGCTAAGATTTTTGGTACCATGCAACAGAAACTTCTGCTGGCCTACTGTATAAGTCCATTTCCACCGCTATAACAAAACACCTGATTAGCTGGGTACATAACAAAGCACCTGATTAGCTGGGTACTTCATAGAGAAGGATTTATTTAACTCATAATTTTGGGGGGTCCAAGCACAAGACACTGACATATGTTTAACTCTAGTGAGGGTCCCACTGTATGACTATGTCATGGCAGATGAAATCATGGTGGGGGGTTGTGCGAGAGGGGAACAATCACACAAGATATCACACAAGAGAGAGCTAACATAGAAAGTGGGGAGGAGTCAGTCTTTCTCTTCTACATCCATTCCTCTTGTGGAGCTAATGGGGGTCCACCACCAAGAACCACTTAGTCCCTTCCAAGTGTGATTCCCCTAACATCCCAACCACCTTGTACTAGGCTCCATCTCTTCAAGGTTCCATCGCTTCCTGACCTCACCACACTGAGAGCCAAACTTCAAAACCTGAAACTTCAGAAGACACACTCTAAACCCCTACCTCAGCTAAGCACTCAGCTAAGCTACCTTCAGCAGAGCCAATGGGGGATCTTAGAATCAAACCTCAGAAAGGACAGGAACCAGGTATTTCTGGGAATCTGACTCTAAGGATTTTCCTTCTTGCATCACTCCCTAGAGATCTGAATTCCTGGGAGAGTTTGAGAGGCCTGAAGCCACATGCCCACCTTTGGTGCTCAGTGGTGGGGAACACGTGTGTCTGGATGGCTGGTCCTGACAAGATGGTGGAGAATGGTGGAGGCCAGGGTAATACAAAGGAAAGGCAGATGCTAGTACCAAAAACGTAGGAATGGCTGTGAGGCCGGCCAAAGCACAGCTGTCTGCCACATGAAGATGGAGGAGGGGGAGGGCAGGGTTCTCAAAATCCTGTTTATATTTGCACTGTAGGCCTTTCCAGAAATTTAAATATGTCTCTCTCCTCAGAGGGTACTTTCTCCCTGAGAGGCTGCCTCATCCTCTGGGCATTCAGGCAAAAAGAGCAAGAATCTGGCAATAATTATAAACTGCTTCTTTTCCCTGACTTAATAAAGCAGATCTCCTGTTGTTTGTGTTGCATTAATTTAAATACTAATCTTTGTCTCGCAATTTCATAATAATAATTTCCAATTCAATCAAAACAACATTAGGCTACACTTTCAGCGTTTAATAAATGGTAAGTTTTGAAGCTGCCTCATACATTCACAAATCCTTTTTTCTGTGGAGCTGTCTTTGGCTATAAGCACCGGAGCACCCAACTTGAAGCTGTGTGAGCCAAATCAAAACATGTCAGTGCACAGAGCTGATGTCCAGATGTAGGACAGGCTTCAGGGAACTCAATGGTTCTGGCTCCATTCTCAGTAAATACTCAGATGCTTTCTGCCCTTATTTTCTCTCTTTGTTCTTCATCTCAAACTGGAAACAAGACGACAAGGATTTTCTGGATTCACCAGGACATAAAGCAATATGTGATAGGAAAACGAGATCTTTTCTTTATGCAGGTTATCAGTAATAAGGTAACTTTCCCTCGACCCTTTTAACAGACTCATAGCTCATTGGCCCAGTTTAGATCATGTTTACAATTCTGAAATAACCTTGGCCAGAGTGATGCCACCTGCTAGCTGGCTTAGGTTTGGATTCTTAAACCAGCCACCGGAAAAGAGAATTCTATTAACCATGCCTGGCCCCCAACTCACAAGATACTGAATAATAACAAAGAGGAGGAATGCGGCATTGGTATCCCTCTGCCCTCATATCTAAACCTCCCTGCTGTTCCCCCCTCCATCTTTGAAAAATTTAAGACACAGGGGAGGGCAGAGGCCACTTCCCACTAACAGCCCTGTGAGCTCTCTGACCTCCCTCACAGTTGGAACAGGGGCTTGTAGCAGATGCTCCTCTGAGGACACATATCTGTCTCAGTCAAGTTCATTTCAGAACCCGTGAACCAAAAAGCCAGGGACCACCTGGAAAATTCATTTGAGTGGCAGGTGATGGCTAGTTTTCAAGGACAGGGGTGGAATGGTAATGGGACATCCAGAACAGAACTGTCAGATTTAACGTGAAAATACGTGCAACCCAGTGAAATTAGAATTTCAGATAAACAACAAATCATTTTCTGTGTAATTTTTTTGAGTATAAGTATGCCCCAAATATTGCATGGGACATATTGGCACTAAAAAGCTTCATTTGTTTGAAATTCCAGTATAACTAAGTATTGCATTTGACAGACCAAATCCAATGGTATCCAGTGTCCAGTGGCAGCAGTACTGAGTGGCCAAGTAAAGGAAAGTTATCATCAGACTGGGATTAGGACTTGTTTTTCATGCTGCTACCAACCTCCCTTTCTTCTGCCTGGTTTCCAAGCCTCGTTTTGCATTAGTACCAGAAATCCCGTGAGACTACACCATACATGTTATAAGCTTGCAACTATGGACCCTGGTTATACATACCTCAGCATCCCCTACTAAAACTTGAACCTGTCCGCTAGCACTGAAATCATTATAAACTATTAAATAGGAAAAAGAACATTTTTCTTTTAAAGCAGAAATAGTATAGTTCTATCTTCTACTAAAGTCTGGGCCTTAAAAAGAATAGAGTTCTTTGCAGGTTTCTGCTTTGTCAGTGGTTGAAGGAAGTTTATACAATACTTCCTGCTCCAACTGAGCTAAGTGTAAAATGAAAACAATTCTAGAAGGTTAGATAGCTTTAAGGTTAAGGGTTACAAAGCTCCAGCCTTGGGGGGAAAAAAAAAATCCCTTACTTCTTTTGGCCAATCCTGACTAATAAAACTAAATTCTTCTCATACACAATGACATTACTACTATTAAGAATATAAACAGGGCCAGGGTTATAGTTCAGAGGTAGAGCACTTGCCTAGCACAGGTGAGGCACTGGATTTGATCCTCAGCATCACATAAAAATAAATAAATAAAATTAAGGTTTGTGTCCATCGACAATTAAAAAAATTTTTTAAAGAATATGAGCACATTAAAAACCTATAATGTAAAAAGCATTATTAATATTTTTGGCTTCTAAATTATATTGAATTCTTATTAACTCTCTTCCCCAGAATACTCCATTTCTATAGTTTGAATTTCCTTTGAATCAAGGGTTGATGCTAATATACCAGTTGTCATTGGTGATGTGATAAAGCAACTTGATGAAGCTGAGGGCCACAGACTGGAAACACTGCCCTTCTGTCTTTTGTGTGTGTGTGTGTGCAAAACTACTGTATTTACAAAAATGGCACAAAAGTGAATTCAACAGTTGATGCACATGCATACTTCATTCACATCTTCAACAATGAAAGGTATTTAACACTACAAAACTAAATAAGAATACTAGCTTCAATGGCAGCTGTTAAGCACTGAAGTCACATAAGTTACACCAGAATGGGCAAATATTGCCCAAGTAAAATTCTATTGTTAAAGCTGAAACAGGTTTAAGGCCATTCAAGTTCAAGCACAGTTATACAAATCTTTCAAAGCCCCTCCTATTTTCATTTGAATTTGTGATCTTTCTTCAAACTTGTGGCTTAAACTTCTGTTTGATAAAACCCAGAAGGAAAATACAGAAGAAATCAATACAGAGGTTACATTAAATAAGAGTGACATACACAGCTATAATTAAGATAAGCGAGGAAGGCAAAACATTAAAATTGTAAAATTTGCTTATTACTTGTTGGAACCTATATTAGGAGTTAGGTAATATATACAAATATTTTCAAGTAGATTACTTATGTTGCTGTCCTTTTCATCAGTGCACTGTTAAAACTAATCAAAACCTCTACACATGTATATTCCCTTACAATAGCAGCACACACTATGGCTACCTGCAAAGCCGTCAGTCTCATTTAAATGACTTAGTGAATAAAAGGAATAAAAAGTGGATAAGTAACGTAGGAGGAGAAATAATGGGAATTAGAAAATTCATGCAGGTCAGCTCTTTTAATCAGCCAGCCAGCTTGCTGGCAACAAGGGATGGTTTCCGTTGAGGAAGGTCCTGTGGAGTGGGAATATGGTCACCAGTGACCTCTGTCTTATCCGGGGCTGCAGTAGGAAGTTGCTTGTTCTTCATCTTTGCTTTTGCCATGTTGTAATCCCCAGAATCAAAATAGTTTTGCCCTTTCTGCAATCGTTTCCTTAAAAAAATCTGAACCTCCAGGCTTTTGTCCCAGGTGAGGATACCTTGCTTTTAATTTTGCTTCTTCAGCTTTCTCTGGACCTGTCACTTTATCTTCCATTTCCTTCTGCTCCTCCGCCACCGAGGCCGCCTCCTGGACTTCCGCGGACAGAGCCTTCCCTCTGCCCAGCCCCCTTCTGTCTTCTCTAGGTCACGTAGGAAGCGTGTTGGGTCTAGATCTTGAACTTTGCTCTTCAGCAGGGCTGCCAGGACTGGTGGGGTCTCTTGGGCTCCCAGCTGATCCAATGCTGATAAAGATTGGTTGCTGAGGTGCTTATAAAGTGGACACAGCTGCTCCAGACTTTTCCAACTTCATCCCCCACATCTGGAGCTGCTAGCCTGGCTCTGGAAGAAAAATCTGAAGATTCTCCTAACAATCGTGAATCGCAAATATGAACAGACTACTAAAATACAGGCATGTGGGGCATGTTTTTCCCCACCCAGCATCTGTCCTTCTTTTCCCACTCAGCCTGATTTCTTCCTAGATGCGTGTTTCTCCCACACTATGTGAAAGCTTAGCAGGACAGTAAAACCAAAGCCACCATTCTGCCAGAGAAGCTGAAGATGCCCCTGTGGGCTCCTACAGAATCCTGGGTTCTGGAGAATTGCCTCCAGCCTCACCCAGTAGTGGAGCCCGTGACCAAGGTATGGTGTAACATGTAGCCATGGCAACCTAGTGAGTCACCCAGAACCAATGGGATAAAATAAGACTTAGGCACGGACTATCTCTGCTCTTTATTATTGGATTTGAAGTGACTAAATGACTACCACAACCAAGAAGCCTGTTTGAAAATAAGGCAAATTGGAGGATGTAGACCAAAAGACCAAAAAAGAAAGAAGGGTCCTGGTGACACTGCTTGACCTCCTTCATCAAGACTTACTGAAGCCAGCCCTCCCTCTGAAATTTCCTCTTCTAGGTCAATTTGATTGCTGTCACATGGAACACAGCTCCAACTGACGCTATGGGTTCTCCCCATGTGCCCAAATGAGACCATCCAGAATCAAAAGTGGTCTCAGGCGAGAGGCAAGGAGTTCCCTTTTGGAGCAGTATTAGGGTCTAATTCTGACAAGTCATCCCACGTGGGTGCCTCTGTCTCCTTCCCTGGCTCAGGAACATCCCCACCTGCCCTAGAGACTCATATGGTCACAGTGCAAATAGCAGAGCAATTCACTTTTTGCTGCATATTTAAGCCTTGGATAGTCAAACCACATTTTCCATTGAAAAGTTCATGGTTTTTTTCAGGGAGAAATGATTAGAAGTTAAAACTCAAATTTGTTTGTATTCGATGAATAAACGTTCCAAAGTATAACTTAACAAAATCTAACCCTGAACTCAAGATTGAATCCTACTGCACTGTAGGTTTGTTTATTTTTCTTGGGAGGGACTGGTATTTGGCTATATGTTTCAACTATCAAATTTCTCCTGAAAAAGCTAATGATTTCCTGAGAAAATGACTCAGTGTGACATTAAACTGAAAAAGTAATAAACTTCCCATAAGTTGTAAAAGTGCTATTGAAAGGGAGAAAAAAAAAAAAAACCCTCAGTGTTTCCACACTCCTTTAGGAACTATAGTAAAAAAGAAACTGGTACTATAAAATATGACATTTTATCATTAGGCGAATGATTTAGTAGTTTCTGGAATCATCAAGAAACAAAACAGAAAGGAACCTGATGTAAGTAGAGATGAAACCCCTATTCCTTAGTCCTTGTATTTCTACAAGAAAATTTTGGCTCCCAAGAAAGTACGATTATAGCTGCACATATAATCTTGTTCTCAGTCCAGTGTCTTGAAGAAAAATCGGATACTTGGATCTCTGTGGTCTGACCCAAGAGTCTTCTTCCCAATTGATTACAAGCTCTTGAAGAAGATGGGGGTGTGGTGAGTTACCTCTACTATGGCCCCCCAAATCAGACAGTGCTTGAGAGAGGAACTGAGAAAAATGTGATGTGCCTGGAGAGAGCGCAGGTTCCAGGTAGAAAGCAGCATGAGATGAGGTCATGGAACGGGTAAGGACCAGATCACCTGTGGTCTTGTGACGGGTCTTCGTCAGTATTTGAGTTTTTATTCAGAGACCAATGGAAAAACAAATCACTCAGGGTTTTCAAGTAAACTAGCGATAAGCTCAAGCTTACAACCTGGTTGTCTGCAGAATGGGTTAAAGAAATGCAAGCAGAGGCAGAAAGATGGATTAAAAGGGTGTGGCTGTGATCTAGATCCGAGATGAAGTAGTCAGAACAGGGGTGGTGACAGTGAAAGTAGAAATTAAGAAATGTGGATTAGTTGAAAACATTTTGTTGTATGGGATGGGCACAAAACATGATGTATTCTATCTGGCAGATACTACTGGTTATGTCCCACCACAATCCATTCTTCTCTATCATACACAGAATCCATGCATTTTACCTGGGCACATGGCTACCTGGAACAAAGGTTATACTTCCTAGCCCCTCTTCTAGCTAGATCCAGCCTTATAACTAAATTCTAATCCATGATGGGGGTGTGATATGTACAACTTCTGGGACACAGCTATAGTTCCTTTTCTCCTCCCATCTGATGCTCAGCACAAGGAATTTATGACAAAACTGTCTCTTGAACCATGAAAATAAGGACTGGAGCACATGGCTTGCAAAGGCTAGTCACAGAGAGTCCCTCAATCCCTCCCTAAAGTACACCAATTAGCAATATAAATTTGATATTTCTTCCTCCAAGGGTGGAGTTTTTTCCTACATCCCTAGAAATCTCACTGGTCCATACTTTCTTTGGCCAATAGATTCAGCAGAAGGGATGCTGTGGGACTTTCGAACCTAAACCTCAAGAAGCCTGGAAGTTTCCACCCTCACCATCTCCCAACACTGTCTAGATACCCACATAAAGAGACCTCGTCTGACCTATTGGCAGATGAAGGGTTGTGTCCAGGAGACCCATGCACTCCAGCCAACCGCCTGCATGAACCACACCAAACACAACATTAGATTCTTTAATATTTAAATTAAATTTCCCGGTTTTATTATTTAAAAGTTTTATCAGACCTGAATGAGTTAATATAAAAAATTCTTAAATTTCAAGTTAAACATTTTTGTGGGGGGCGGTTCTGGGGATTGAACTCAGGGCATCCTACCACTGAGCCACAACCCCAGCCCATTTTTTTTTTTTTTTTTTTTTTGTATTCTATTTAGAGACAGGGTCTCACTGAGTTGCTTTGTACCTCACTTTTGCTGAGGCTGACTTTGAACTCTGGATCCTCCTGCCTCAGCCTCCCAAGCTGCTGGGATTAAAGGCATGCGTCACCACACCCAGCTGAAGTTAAACCTTTTTTTTTTAATCAAAGAAAACAGTTTGCAAATCAAGATGGAAAATTGCCCATTTAGTCCTCTCCTTCTTTTATTCATACTTTAAATACTTAAATGCATTTATGCTTCTTATCTATTATTTGATTATAGTTAATTTTGATCAGCGTAGAAGTGAAGCTATGATGGAAAACAAAATTGATGGTTTAAACACAATTAATTCAAATAATATTAGATTTCATAATTATTTTAGCTGAAATACTTTGATTCCACTACAAGTTCTTCCTTTTTGGCCATTTATAGTTTTGTTTGTTTTCTTATCTTTTTGCAGTGCCAAGCCTCACATTTGCAAGGCAAGAACTCTACCACTGAACTACACCCCTAGCCTAAGTTATATAAATATACTATTCAGTGTTTTTTTTCCATTTTTATCTGAAACGTGCCTTTTCAGACCACCATTTGTGAGTTCTCAGAAATAAATTTGTTAACTCAATAATAACAATAACCATTTTTAACAACAATTTTACATGAATCAGTTTCCCCAAGGTATTTTTTAACAGCAAAATGAAGACAACCTCATGTCTGAGGAGTGTTATGCACCATACATTTTTAAATCATGTTGTCTCTTTAATTCCTCTTTGCTAATGAATTTTATATGAATTAATATTAAAAAATCAAGGACTTAATCAAGGACTGACCCTGGTCCCCTAGGAGGAGTGTTATCAGGGACTCTAGGCTTCACATACTTGTGCCAACTTAACAGTGATAAACAGAAGCTAAAGGCCATAACAGCATAAAAATCCAATAACAATGAATTACATTTTGGCCTGTGTCACCCTGACTGTATCCTCAGAGTTGCCATGGTCAGAAACAAGCATTTAATTTAATTACTTCTTTATAGTCAAGGGACTTCTAAATTGTTCCAGGACTCGAGATCCTGGAGAGCCATATAATACAATTGAACTTGTACTTCTTTTATGTCTTAAAAAAAAAAAATCCAACCACATAAAACTCTCATGAGACCTATCTCTTTCCCTAAAAGCTAAACCTGTTCACAAGAAGAATTGTGCATAGCTGGGTTGTTGAGGGCCACGGAATGATTTGGCACACCAATGTCTTTATAATTAAGGGTCAGGTGAATAAAAAATACATACTTTCTGACTAGTGGATAGAGTTAAGAAAGTTGTCTTCCCTGCAAGAGCCAGGTTGATTCTTGGCTGAAGACCAGCTGTTAATGGGACTGGGCAAGGACATTCCTCCTGTATCTACCCATGCCCTTAGGAGGGAGAAGTTTCCCAAATGTGATGGCAGGAACCGGACTCACTTCTATTGGAAATAGTTTCTTTCTTTTCCATTTCTCTTTTTATGTTTTACAAAGAATAATTATATGGTTGGAATAATTGGTGAAAGCTGAATGGATATCCTTATTCCCTACCGCCCCCCCACACACACTTTTTTTTAACAGTTCAGTTGTTTTCAGTATATTCCAAAGTTATACAATCCTCACAATTATCAAATTTCAGAATATTTTCAAGACCTAAAAAAGGAAGAAAAAAGATGTTTAAAACAAACAAACAAACAAACAAAAAACTCCTACAGACCCATTAGTAGTCATTGCCCATTCTTACTCCCCTTAGTTCCTGGAAAAAACCAAGGTACTTACTGACAGTATGGATTTGCCTATTTTGTACATTTCATGTAAATGGAATAATATACTATGGGTCTTTTCTGTCTAGTTCATTCACTTAGCATAATGTTTTCCAAGTTTACCCATGTTGTGGCATATATCAGAACTGTATTATCATGAGATCTATGATATTTTATTATGGCCAAATAATTTTCCATTGTATGAGTATCCTACTTTTGTTATCCCTTCCTTGGTGAATGGACATTTGGGTTATTTCTACATTTTGACTATTGAGAATGATGCTACTCTAAATATTCATGCAAGTTTTTGTGTGCTCACTTGTTTTCGTCTTGGGTATATACCTGGAAATATGATTGCTAGCTCATATGGTGACTGGGTTTGACTATTGAGGAACTATCAAACTGCTTTCCACAGCAGTTTTGACCATTTTTCATTCCCACCAGCAATGTCTAAGGGTTAGAATTTCCCCACATCCTGCGGGACACTTGTCTGCCTTTTTTTATTATAGCCATCTTAGTAAAGTAGTATCTCTTTCTGGTTTTATTATGCACTTGCACATGGCTACTGGTGTTGGCCATATTTTCATGTGCTTATTGGCCACTGGCAAACCTTTTTAGAAAAATGTCTTTTCTTTTTTATTATATTTATTTTTTATTTTTTTAGTTTTTCAGCGGACACAACATCTTTGTTTGTATGTGGTGCTGAGGATTGAACCCAGGCCGCACGCATGCCAGGCGAGCGCACTACCGCTTGAGCCACATCCCCAGCCCAGAAAAACGTCAAAAACGTCTTTTCAAATCCTTTGTTTATTTTATTTAAATGGCTTATGTTGAGATTTCTTTATACATTCTAAAGGCAAGTCCTTTATCAGACATACGACTTACAAATATTTTCTCCTATTCTGTGGATTTTTTTTTTTCATTTCCTTGATGATGCTCTTTGAGGCACAAAATGTTTTAATTTTGAAGAAAGCCAACACATCTATTTCTTGTATGTTGCATAATCTTTAGGCATCATGTCTAAGAAATCTTCGCCTAATCTGAGGTCACAAAAATTGATACTTAATGTTTCCTCCTAGGAGTTTATAGTTCTAGATCTTTGATAAATTGAGTTAATTTTTTGTAAATGGTGTAAGATAGGGACCAACTTTATCCTTTTGCTTGTGCCCCAGGACCATTAAACTCCATTTAATGGTAGTTTCATTGTATAAATCATGTACTTCTTTTATTGAATGTATACCCTAGAAATTCTTTGTGAATTTTGTATATGGAGATTATATCCCGCATCCTTGCTGAAACTATTAGTTTTAATAGTATTTGTCCCTCAAGATTTTCTCTATCCAGAATCATGTCATCTACAAAGAGAAAGTTTTCTTCCCTTCCAATCTGGATGTCTTTTACTCGTTTTTTCTTGACTAATTGCTCTCATGAGATTCTGCAGTATAATGTTGACTTAAAGTGGTGAGAGCAGATATCCTTGTAATTTACCTGATCTGAGGTTGTGTGTATTCTTACCCTACATTTCTGAGCTATGTGCAGCTCTTGAAGCATTACTGTGGATGGCTTGGATCTTGCTGGGTGGTCCTTTGAAATGAATCCATCAGATCTGTTTCCTTGTAGTTTTCCCTCTGTGCTTACTATAATTTGGATCTTAAATGTCCCCTAAAGGTCCATGTGTTGATGACTTGGTCTCCAGCCCATGGTGGTGTAGGGAGCTGGTGGGACCTTTAGAAAGTGGGGCCTAGTTCAAAGGAAGTTGGGTTATCAGGATTGTAGACCTGAAGGGGATATTAGGACACCAGCCCCTTTCTCTCTCTCTCCTCCCTTCTTTTGCAAACATGTGCATGCGTTCATGCACTTCCTGGCTGCCAGAAGGGGAGCAGCTTTGCTCCACCGTGCACTCTCCATGATGTTCTGCCTTGCCCAAAACTGACCATGGACTGAAACTTCTGAAGCCACAAGCCAAAATAAACCTTTCCTCCTCATATGTTTATCTCAGGCATTTTGCCACAGTGACAAATCAGACTGATATGGTAGTTCTCCAAGTCTCTGAATTTAGGATGAGCTTAGAAAGGCACCCAGTTAGATTGTCTTGTTTAGCAGCTGCATCCTATTTGAAAGCTACAATAACTATAAAAGATGTGCCTACTTTTATTCCCACTCTTGCTTTAGACATTCTTACAACTTGCAAGGCACATATCAGAGCACAATCTAAATGTTTCAATTTATTTCATCTATATTGCATTGTAAATGTATTTTTGTGTCCTTAAGGATGGCTCTTGTCCCTAGGAAGGATTATTCAGAGACTACATATTTTTACTATTTAAATTAACTTTATTGGAAGCATAGTTGTACCCATAATAAATAAAATATACCCACTTTAGTGCATTTTTCCTTGATTTTGGAAATGTAATGAGCTATATACCACAAAGATGTTTCCCTATTCCTCTTTCTACATAGATCCTCCCACCCAAGTACCTTGGACTCTTTCTGTCACTATAGACCTACCTATTCTAGAATCTCATATGAATGGATTCTTACAATCTTTAGGGTCTGACTTCTTCCACTCAGCCATGTATTTATAGTCATTCATGTTATTGTGTGTGTTGTTGAAAAGTACTCTATTGAATTCACATACCACATTTATCATTTCATCTGTTGAAGGACATTTGGGTTATTAATAGTGTGAGGCTATTATGAATAAAGCTGCTATGAGAATTCTTATGTAATTCTTGGTGTGAATACATATTTTTAAATTATTTGGGGTAAGTACCTAGAAGTAAAATTACTGGGTCATATGGTAATGTTTGTCTAAGTTTATTTTAATTTTTTTTTTTTACTAAACTGTTTTCAAAGGGATTGTACAATTTTACATTCCAATCAGTAATATATGAATAATCTGTAGTGAATCCACAATCTGACCAACATTTGGTGGTTTGGTTTTTGTTTTTGTTAAACTTTATCAGTTTAGGGGGTACACAGTAGTAGTTCGTGTATGTATGTATGTATGTATGTATTTATATGTGGTGCTGAGGATTGAACCCAGTGCCTCACATTGCTAGGCAAGCGCACTACCACCGAGCTACAACCCTGGCACTCACTGTGGTTTTAATTTGAATTGCTCTAATGATTTATGATACTGAGCATCTCTCAGTTCATTTGATTATGGGTCATTCATACATCTTTGAGAAATGTGTTCAAATCTATTGTCTTGTTTTTACTGGTTGTCTGTCATACTATTGAGTTGTAAGAGTTTTCTATACATTCTGGATTAAAGTCTTTTTTTAGATATCTGTTTCAGCATATCTTCTTCCAATGTATGACTTTCCTTTTCAATATTTTTAAACTTTCTTTTTCAAAAGAAGAAGTTTTAGTTTTAATAATTATTTTATTGATTTAATTTTACTTAGATGACAGTTAATTTCTCCTTGTGACATACATCCCTTCTCAGCACTGAAAGACTGGTTTTGTCTCCTGTTTTTATTCTGTTTTTAATACACACACACACACACACACACACACAGAGAAAGAGAGTGAAATGGCTAGATAAGATAATTAACATATGCAACAGCGCATTAATTTTTTTAATGTTTTTAGTTGTAAATGGATACAATACCCATATTTTATTTCTTTATTTATTTATGTGGTGTGGGATTGAACCCAGAGTCTCACAAATGCTAGGCAAGAGTTCTGCCCCTGAGCTACAGCCCCTAATTTCTTTATTTTATTTATTTTTTGGTCCCGGGGATTGAACATAGTGGCATTCTACTCCTGAACTAGATCTCCCAATTCCCCTGTCTTTTTTTTTTTTTCCCAATTTTTTTATTTTGAGTCAGAGTCTTACTAAGTTGCTGAGGCCAGTCTGGTACTTTTGGTCCTCCTGTCTCAGCCTCACAAGTCAATGGGATTACAGGCATACAACATCATGCTTGACATATCCTTAACATTTTTTTTGAGGTGAGGTAAAGTCAATTTATTATTTTTTTTCCTTTCATAATTGGTGATTTGTGTCTTCCTTTAAAATAAATAAAAAATTGTCTACCCCAAAATTGTAATAGAAGTTGCACAGTAAATTTTAATTAATTTTGTTGCATACTGTGTGATGACTAACAGTCAAGTTACACTTTTTTTTTCAAAATAATAATAATAATAATTGTAATCCCAGCAACTCAGAAGGCTGATACAGGAGGATCACAAGTTCAAATCCAGCCTCAGCAACTTAATGAGGCCCTAAGCAACTCAGAAAGACACTGTCACTAATAAAATATATTTTAAAAAAAGGGCTGGGACAGTTCACAATAGCTCAACTGTGGAATCAACCTATATGCCCTTCAGTTGATGAATGGATAAAGAAAATATGGTATTTATAAACAATGGAATACTATTCAGCATTAAAAGAGAATAAAATCATGGCATTTGCAAGTAAGTGGATGGAGTTGGAGAATATAATGCTAAGTGAAGTAAGCCAATCCAAAAAAAACAAATGCTAAATGTTTTCTCTGATATAAGGAGGCTGATTCATAATGGGGTTGGTGGGGAGCATGGGAGGATTAGACAAACTCTAGATAGAGCAAAGGGGAGGTTGGGGAAGGGAGGGGGAATAGGGGTAGAAAAGATGGTGGAATGAGATGAACTTCATTACCCTAAGCACATGTATAAAGACATGAATGGTGTGGCTCTACTTTGCTTACAACCAGAGACATGAAAAATTGTGCTCTATATGTATAATATGAATTGTAATGCATTCTGCTGTCATATATAACAAATTACAATGATGATGATGATGATGATAATAATAATAATAATAATAATAATAATAATAATAAGGCTGGGGATATGGCTCGGTGGATAACCACCCATTTTCAATTCTTTGTCCAAAAAAATAAGATGAAATAATAACAACAACAACAATAATGAAGTTTTCCCCTGAAGTTCATGAAATTGTTTTTTATCTTTTATTTTTTTTCACATCTTCATACATGTATTTTGTATAATGATGACCGTCTCCTTCCACCATCCTTGCTATTCCCCTTCTCCCTCCCTTTCCCTCTGTTTTTTATCTTTTAATGTTTTGTTTTTATTTTTTGTGATACTAGGGATTGAACCCAGCAACACTCTACCACTAAGCTACATCCCCAGTTCTTTTTATTTTGTTTTTATTTTGACAGGGTCTCACTAATTTACCAAGGCTGGCCTTGAACTAGCCATCCTCCTGCCTAAGCCTCCTGAGTCTCTGGGATTACAGGGTTATGTCACCATGGATGGCCTCTGTGGGATTTTTGAAGGAGTCTGGAAGCAGCAATGGAAAGCATTTTCCAGACTTTCTGGCCGTGGTATACAGGGAGGGGTTGCAGGTCATACTGTGACATACACTGAGATAAGCAAAAGTTTAAAGAAAAAAAAAATCTGAGAATACAATGGTGCTTGCCAAACCCAGAGGGTTCTAAGGTGCACAGTGGAATACAACAAGCAGTAGTGTGTAGATCAATTATTCACAGGGGTTATTATATTATCTGAAACTTGATTAAAATACTTAGCATTATGTGCATATATAAATATATCACAGGGAATTCCAACTTTATGTATATGCATAAAGCACCAATCAAAAATAAATAAATAAATGAACAAAAGGGAGATCAGTAGAGGAGAACTGGGGGACAGAGAAGGAAAGGGAAAGAGGAGGCACCAGGGACCAATTAGAGTAAATCAAATTCCACACATGTATGATTTTGTCAAAATGAACCCAACTATTATGTATAACTATAATGTTCTAATAAAAAAAAATAGCATTGAGGGGCTGGATGTAGTTCAGTGATAGAGCACTTGGCTAGCATACACAGGGCTCTGGGTTCCATTCTCAGCACCCCAAAAGGAAAGGAAAGGAAAAACATACTCTGCATGGAAAGTGTGATATATTTATGTGTCAACTACTTTTTAAAATCCAAACAGTTTATATTTAGACTATTGTAATCTATGGTGGTCAGAAACTAGCATAAAGGATGTTAGGTGTTTTTTTAACTGGTGAAATGAAGGGAATTCTAGATTTGTGAATGAGCTGGAAGATCGTCCTGGTTCTTCTTTTTCTCCATGAATAGAGCAGAATTGGCAAAACCAGGTGTGGTGGTGGTGGTGCATGCCTGTAATCCCAGTAGCTGGGGAGGCTGAAACCAAAGGATTGCAAGTTCAAAGCCAGCCTCAGCAAGTCATCAAGGACCCATGCAACTTAAGGAGATCCTGTCTCAAAGTTAAAAAATAAAAAGATGGGGGATGAAGCTCAGAGGTTAAGCACCCCTGATTTTAATCTCTGGTACCAACAACAACAACAACAACAAAAAAAAAATTCAGTGAGCTCTTGGTATGATGAAATGACCTCTTTGGACTTCATTTTCTTCCCTGCAAAATGGGGTACATAGTATCTATCTCCTAAGGGGACCTTGAGCGGAAGGAGACACACCTGGCTCTGAACTGACATAAGGATTTTCCCACAAGTATTTATTTGTTGCTTTTCCTTCTACCATTTTATCATAATACTTTGAACTTATTTCATGTCTCTTATTTTATGTCCTCATCTCAACTCTTTTAAATATGGTTCCAAAATCTACTTCAAAACACTGTGATCTCCCCAGGTCTGTCTGGGTGTGCTCCAGGACTCTCTAAGTATCATCCATCAATTCCAGGTACGTCAAATTAAGTGGTCACAGAAATCTGAGACCTGAGCTGGTCATGATGGCACACGCCCGTAATCCCAGCAGTTTGGGAGGCTGAGACAGAAGGATCTCGAGTTCAAGCCAATCTCAGCAACAGCGAGGGGTTAAGCAACTCAGTGAGACCCAGTTCTAATAAAATACAAAATTGGGCTGGGGATGTGGCTCAATGGTTGAGTGCCCCTGAGTTCAATCCCTGGTACCCACCCCCCACCCCACCCTCAAAAAAAGAAATCTGAGATCTGAGAAAAGCTTGCTTCAGAAGCCCTGTGGTTGTGTTCTCTTAAAACTAGGCTGAGTTCCCAAACAAAGATAGCCAATCTAGTTCTCCTGTCTCTCATGGAGCCTCAGACTGAGCTGACTCAGAAACCTGAAGCAAGCTCATCACCCATCCTCATCCTCCTCCTCCTCCTCCTCCTCCTCCTCCTTCTTTTTGGTACTGGGGATTAAATTCAGGGAAATTTGACCACTGGGCCACATGTCCCAGCCCTATTTTTTTTAAAAATATCTTTATTTTGTTTACTTATTTTTTTGTGGTGCTGAGGACAGAAACCAGTGCCTCACATGTGTGAGGCAAGTGCTCTGCCACTGAGCCACAACCCCAGCCCCACCCAGCCCTATTTTGTATTTTATTTAAAGTCAGGGTCTCACTGAGTTGCATAGCATAGCGCCTAACTTTTGCTGAGTCTGGCTTTGAACTTGCCATCCTCCTGCCTCAGCCTCCCATGCTGCTGGGATTACAGGCATGTGCTACTGCGCCTGGCTTATTTCTGCTTTTCTTGACAACATGAAAACATCCTTTTTGCTCCTCTAGTATCCATCTCCCCTTCACTGGTAATCCCCCAGATTTTCTCTACTGATCCAACAGTTCAAGCAAGGTTAAGTCCACCTTGTTCTCCCCCCCCCCCCCCCGCCCCAATGAAGATCAACCTTTGGGACATTTAGAATGAGAAGGATGTTATTCCTGCAGAGATGCCCAATCAAAGGAACTGAAGCCTGGCACTGACTGGGCCACTCTTGGATAAGGCCGACATCCTACCTGAGAATAAAACAATCAAAATGGTGCTCCATGATAGTTTTTAGGCAACTGGAGCTCCTGACAATAGGAGTTCCTAATTCTCTTTTGGGTTTATGACAGTTTTAGCTAGATTTCCTTGCAACTCGGAGTTCTGATTCATATATGAAGCCAATTCCCCAAGTAAGGACCTTTTTATTCCCCTTCCCATTTCTTCCTCCTCTTTCCCCTATAACTTCTCTGCCCAAATGGGTTCCACTCTGGGCTGTCCCAAACAAGTTTCCCATGCCTACAAATGAAATCCTAAGGACTCAGTTTCCCATGGCCCTGGGGGAAGGGGCACTTCCTTCTTAGGACCAGATCTAGCCCTTTTCTTCCACCCTTGGAGACATGATTCTCTTCTTTCTTTGAGAATCATGTTACAGAGCTCACTGTTCATTACAAATTTCCTGATCACTTAATTTACTCAGGAGTAACACCTGTTTTAGTCTCCCATTTCATCTGAGCTCTGACATCATTCCAGTTGGGTTCCCCTGCTCAACAGCTTGTATGTGGCATACACTACCCACCAGGCCCAGTTCAAAGTACATATACAGTATTTTAGCTCACTCAACCCTTGTAACAGCACAAGGTGCTATTATCCCCATCACAGATGAGGAAGCTGAGACACAGAAAGGCTATTTACACTGGCCTAGAGTTACCCAAGTGAGGATGAGAATAAGAGTTAATTGCAGTCCAGACTCCTAGTTCCTTATTCTCTGTTATTTGTTGCCTCATGTACTCCAGTTTATATTGGTTCTGTGGAGGTGAGAGGGAGCCAGCACTTCCTGCAACTGAGTCACCGGGCATGTGGGAAGTCGCCATAGAGATGCCAGCTGAGGGTGTCCTGGATGGCCATCAGAGATCTCTGCAGCTCCTCTCCTAGAGCTCAGCGATTTGTTGTCATTGCATATACAAATTCACCAACTAATAGATAAGCCAGAGAAGGGGACTGCAGCTGGACTGAGAACCCAGTGGTAGAAGGGCAAGTTACAGATTCGGCTCCCCTAGTGCTCCATGGGACTCTCCTGCCACAGCAGTCCATACTCTGTTTGTAATGGTTGCTGCATTCAGGGCAGTTCGTTCTCCCTGTGTGTAGGACAGTCCTTAGTATGTGTCCCTTGTGCATGTCTTCACCTATGACCCCAAACTACTCAGCCTTGTATAAATTTTGCAAAACTGGTTCCAAAACTCTGGTTTTCTTCCTTCCTTTCTGTTTGAGAGAGCAGCGAGGGGGAATCCAGGAGTTGTTTTCACCATCCCCATCCGAGGGCACCTAGCTGTAGCTTCATCCACAGCTGCTCAGCTCTGAAAATCCCTCAAGGATTTCCCTCCCAGGCTTCTGGCTCTCATTCTTCTCCAGCACAACAGCTGCTCCACCTCTACTTCCGGCTCTTGACAGGCACTCCCAGCTTCACAACACCAGCTAACATACTTATCTTACACAACCCCCAGATCCCCAGACCCAACCTGCACATGCGTCCCTGTATCAATACAAACTGTTTCAGTGGTCCTGGATTAAGAACACACTCACGCAACTGTGTAAATATAAGGTAGCCAAGTCAGGCGGCTCAAGATACCAGCAAGCCTAATTAGTATGCACAACGGCTATAATTAGAACGATTTACTGAGTACTTACTATGTGCCAAGCACTGTCCTAATCGCTTTATGAGCACTTAATCCCTCAGAACACCACCACCATAAGATAGAGACCATAATGATTCCCATTTTACAAAAAGCAAAACTGTGACCCCCTGAGATCAGGCCCTGCCCGGCGTTACAACTGTATAACAAAATTGCAGAGCTCATTCCGGCTGCACTTACATCTCACACGCAACTGTCTGCTGGTCAAGAGCCCAGCCAGTCGCCCGGCCGTCTAGAGTACTAAACTGATGTGTCACTCTGGATCGGTGGGTTCATCGGTGAAAGTGAAAGAAAAGGAAGAAAGAAGAGAACTGTCGCGGTAAAATCCGAAAAGGAGGCAAGGGCGCTCACAGACACTTCCTAGTCATCGTTACTCAGCACTTTATGGGGCACACGGTGCTGGGGAGCCCAAGCAAAGCCAGCCTTTTCGAGGAATCCAGCCCTGCCTGGGCGGTCCCAGGACTGGACAAATTTCCAGCCTGGGCGTGTTCAATTTAGGATGGATGACGCTTTCCCAAGTGGCCACGGAGGGACCCTGTGGCTCTAGGATAGCCAACCGCCTCCCACCGCCGTGCGCAGTCAAGCCCCTCTAGGTCGCTCCACCAGTTCCGCAGATCATTTTCAGCCGCGCAAGGGCAGCGTGGCGCCTAGGTCTCAGGATCCGAGCTGGGGGGCGGGCCCAGGAGCTCCGCTCGGCGCCTGCGCCAGCCGAGGCCCCGCCCCCGCCCAGCTCCGGGAGACAGGGCGAGGGCGGGGCCAGCCTCGGCGCCTTGGCGAGCGCGGGAGGCCAAAGCGGGCGCGCCCCCGCTACACGCAAGACGCGCGCGCGCGCTCCGCCCCGCGGCGCCCCGCCCTGTCGCTATAAAGCGAAGGCGGGCTGCGCGCTCGCCTCCCAGCTCTGTCCGGCGCCTTGCCTTCGTTTACATCGTTTGCAGCCGTCTCTTGTCAGATCCCCCAACAGCCAAAATGGTGAAACAGATCGAAAGCAAGGTACGTGCGCCCGGGAAAGGCCAGCACGCAAGAGCAGCCTCTGTAGCTGGGGAAGGCGCTGCGCCGGGAGGTGGGGAGGCCGCCTCTCCGCATCCTTGGGGAAAGGGGACGCGGTGGCTCGGCCTGGGACTGAGAGTAGCCAGGCCCTAGGCGCGCCCGAGATTGCCGAACATGCCTTGGGGGAGGGGAGGAGAGGAGCGAAGGCCCCCTGGAGGGCGGGATTGGGGTGCCCACCCCGGTCTGTACCCTGGGCACTGTGGAGGTAACACGCGCGCGTGCAGCGCCTGGGGGTACCCATATTGCACCTCTTGCACCCGCAAACCCTGAAAACCCCGATTGGAGGAAGGAGAGGGGATGGACAGGGTCCGCCCTTAGCCCCTATCTGCATCCAGATACGGATCCAGGCAAGGAGATGGAGGGGCCATTGGAGAAGGCGCGAGGTCGCTGGTCACCACACTCTCCGTATGCAGTGTAATCCACCCTCGTGGGGTGCAGTGAGCCCCTTGAAAGCGGGTCTAGGCCGGAGACCCCACCTGTTAACATCAGTGTCCCGCCCCAAGCAGGACGCCTTCCTCTTCCACGCAAAGTGGACAGACCGATCCCTGCTGGAGACCCTCAGGAGCGTGCCCCAGGTGGCTCCAAGGAAGTGAGGTCCAGGCCGCGCCCGCGGGACTCCTCCTCCTGCGGCGCAGGGCGTGTTTCCGGCAGCGCTGGCTTTGGAATGACTCAGTCCCCAAGGCTGGGCCCAGGGGCCTCGATTGCCCTACCCAGCAGTGGCTCGCCCACCTTCAGGTTTTGCCGGAACGTGGAGTAGCTGCGTCCGGCTGTGTGCTCATCGGCCTTCGGGTACCAGCTAGTGGTACTGTCCTTTTAAACATGCCCAAGGGAAAAAGTGTTCCCGTATTCGAAAGTTATAGCGAGCTGAATATCCTCCTGATTGGAAAACCCAGAGCCTGACATATAATGTCTGTACTGTAGCCAATCGGAACTGTTTATTAAAAGGAGAGACAGTAAGTGAGTGGGAGAAGTTTGATAGATGGCAGAGCCCTCGAGATCATTTACCCTTAGGTACTCTCCCCACACCCGTGCACCCTGAGAAGGCAGAGGAAGGCAATCTTGGCGCTCCCGAGTACCTGTTTGGTACAGATGGGCCTCAGAAACAGAAGTTGTTACATGCAAGGTGTATGATGGTCTCCGATCCATTTGTTACTTTGGTTATCAGTAAATCTCAGCTTCCTTTGGTTATTGTTTGTCATCTTGTCTTTAATTTTTTTATTATTATAATCCTTGTTTTTTAAAAAATAGCAACCCTCCCCCCATTTGTAGATAAGAGATCCTTAATAGTGCATTTTGTTCATATACATTTTTCAATATCTGTGTAACACAGCCTGTGCCTGGGAAAGGAAGGGAAGGCAGAGTTTGTTCTTAAGCGTCTGGCAACCTCAGTATAACCAAGCTGGTGGAACTCATTATGGAGCCAGAAGACCTTGGGACTGGCCTGGGTTAGTTTGCTCACAAACCCACCCACTAGGAACAGGAAGTTGCTTTTGGTTCCTGGGGAATACCTGCTCTGACCTTCCCTGTTGTAACCATGGTAGCTATGACCCTCCTCTGTCCAGTTAAGAAAGGTGTACAAAGGTGACAAGATATTTGTTACTTAAGAAAGCACCACAGCTTGAGTCCAAGGGCATGGCAATCATGGTTTTGTTTTTTTGTTTTTTTAAACAACTTATTTATCTTGGTACTGGGGATTGGAACCAGGGATACTTAACTACTGAGCTACACCCTCAGTCCTTTTTGTATTTTGAGACAGGGTCTTGCTCAGTTGCTTAGAGCCTCACTAAGTTACTGTGGCTGTCCTCAAACTTTCAATCCTCCTGCCTCAGCTTCTTGAGTCACTGAGATTACAGGCATGTACCACCATACCCAACTCTTAAATTTTTTCATCCTGGTGTGTTAAAGTTGGTACCATTGGCCATCCAGAGCAACTGTTTCTGAGGCACTGTGTAGGTAGTATGGGGCCTGTTCCAGACATGAGTGCAATAATGGGCCGTAGATGCAATGGGGAAGAAGAAATCAGAAGTTGTAGTTTACCCACAATTTTTTTCTTTTTTAAAAATGACAACTACCATTTCTTGAACTCCTACACATAAAGCACTTCACTAAATGCTTTTCAAACTTCTCATGCTTATCACTTTTGGAATTGAATGTGTTTAGGAAAAGAGATGTTAGACTCTACTTTTATTTTATGTACCTTATGTTTTGTTTCCAGGTTATTTGTCAGTGATGGGAACATTTATCAATCATGATTGTTAGTTTCTGGGCGCTAAAATTTGTGATTTGCATTTTCATAAGGTAATCTTGAATAATTTTCAAGCTGAATCTATTTAGGCAAAGTTAGGTCAGAAGAGAATCTTAATGAGAAATCTACATATACCTGGCTCTGTAGCTTATATTCACTTAAGCCAGAAGCTCTTGTCAGAATTTTAGGTAGTTTTGCTTGAATTGGATTCAGAACTGTTTGGGGATATCCTTGAGGATGTTTAAAATATGGTACTTTCCATCTTGAAAGTTAATCTCATCAAGTTTTTGATCAAGGTCACTTCTTCATCTTTTGTACTGTCTTACCAGATTCTTGCAGTAAAGAATGAGTTGATCAGGGCTGGGATTGTAGCTCAGTTGGTAGAGCATTTACCTAGCATGTGTGAAGCATGGGGTTCAATCCTCAGCGACACGTACAAGTAAATAAACAAAGGTGTTGTGTCCATCTACAACTTTAAAACATTTAAAAAAAAAAAAAAAGAATGAGTTGATCAGATTGTGTTATGTGCATGTATGGATATGGTATAGTGAACCAAATCATTGCCCAAAAAAGAAACCTTGTTAGACCTGAAAATCATCCTAGGGAAGTCTCTGAAGTAATTTTATCTGGAACAATCAGTAATTTCTTGGAAAAATAATTTCTTACTTCTATTCTCTGCTGCATCCCTATCCCCCACCCCACATGCCCAGATTTCTCCACATCCAAAAGTGGGGTAGATGGGCCTGTGTAACAGAAAAAGTTACTGAAGCACACCATTCCAAAAACATGAGGTAGAAATTTAAAATCTAGGAAAATAACTGTAGTTTATATGAACCCACATTAGGCTTTTGTTTTGGGTGTGTGTTTTTACCTTACAGTGTTTTATTCATTTACTTTCCTTCTTTATTGAACCAGATCTAATATAGTTCTTGTGGGGGAAGGGAGTGTTATTAATTTTTGATTAAACCCAGTTTGACCTGCAAATTGAAGAAAATCTAGATTTCAGATACAGAGGTTTGTGCTTTGATTTATCTTCCTTGCCCCAGTTTTGGTTTTGGTCAACATTGACTATTGTTAAAATGAGTCCCTTATAACTAGAATGTTAGGTTCCTAGGGTTACAGTATCAAGACCATTGGTAAATAATTCACCGGAGGTGGTGGTAAGCAATCTCTTCATTATTAATGCTGTTTAATATGTATTTTTTAAAAAATGTTTATTTTTTAGTTGTAGTTGGACACAATACCTTTATTATGAGCCTAGGTGAACCCTATACCACTGAGCCACAACCCCAGCCCCTTAATATGTATTCTTTTTTTTTTTTTTTTTTTTTTTTTTTTAAAGAGAGAGGGAGAGAGAGAGAGAGAGAGAGAAAATTTTAATATTTTTTTTTTTAGTTATTGGCGGACACAACATCTTTGTTTGTATGTGGTGCTGAGGATCGAACCCGGGCCGCACGCATGCCAGGCGAGCGCGCAACCACTTGAGCCACATCCCTAGCCCCTTAATATGTATTCTTTATGCAAAATAATATCTACAGAAAATTTTCTTCATGAGTAACTAAAACTGATTTCCTTTCATGAGCAATGATGAGGGTATTATTTTGAACTAAAGGGCAAAAATCAAAGGTTGATGTGCAATGTCATCTCAGCTCTGGAAACCCAATATGCATGCATGCATGTGCACACAAACAAGAAAATATCCTTACACCAACAGAAAATGACTGTTAGGGGGTCAGTTTTCAGGGCTGTTTGTTTATTTTTAGCTTTTTGCATATTCTTTCATAGACAAATTTATCAGAAATCTTAGCTTTTCTTTTGGAGTAGCTTGTGAATTTTAAGTTGTTAAAATCTGTGTCCTTTAGAGACTAACCCACGAAATTACAATTATCTTATATTAGACAAAGGTGCCAGAAACATATTTGAGAAAAGATAGTCTCTTCAACAAATGGTGGTGGAAAAACTGGAAATCCATATGCAACAAAATGAAATTAAACCCCTATCTCTCACCATGCATAAAACTCAACTCAAAGTAGATCAAGGACCTAGGAATTACACCAGAGACCCTGCATCTAATAGAAGAAAAAGTAAGCCCTAATCTCCATCATGTGGGATCAGGCCCCAACTTCCTTAATAAGAATCAATAAAATGGGATGGATTCAAACTAAAAAGCTTCTTCTCAGAAAAGAAACAATCTGTGAGGTGAATAGAAAGCCTACATCTTGGGAGCAAATTTTTACTCCTCACACTTTAGATAAGTACTAATCTCTAGGGTATATAAAGAACTCAAAAGGCTAAACGCCAAAAAAACAAATAACCCAATCAATAAATGGGCCAAGGACCTGAACAGACACTTCTCAGATGATGATATGCAATCAGCCAACAAATATATGAAAAAATGTTCATCATCTCTAGCAATTAGAGAAAAAGCAAATCAAAACTAATCTAAGAGTTCATCTCCTGTCACAATGGTAGCTATTATGAAGACAACCAACAATAAGTGTTGGCGAGGATGTCGGGAGAAAAAGCACACTAATATATTGCTGGTGGGACTGCAAATTGGTGCAGCCAATATGGAAAGCAGTATGGAAATTTCTTGGGAAATTGGGACTGGAACCACCATTTGACCCAGCTGTCCCTCTCCTCAGTCTATACCCAAAGGACTTAATAACAGCAAACTACAGGGACACAGCCACATCAATGTTTATAGCAGCACAAGTCACAATAGTTAAACTGTGAAACCAACCTAGATGCCCTTCAGTAGATGAATGGATTAAAAAAAAAATGTGGCTTGGGGCTGGAGATGTGGCTCAAGCGGTAGCGTGCTTGCCTGGCATTCGTGCAGCCCGGGTTCGATCCTCAGCACCACATACAAACAAAGATGTTGTGTCCACCGAAAACTAAGAAATAAATATATTTTTAAAATTCTCTCTCTCTCTCCTCTCTCTCTTCTCTCTAAAAAAAATGTGGCTTATATACACAATGGAATATTACTCAGCAATGTAAGAGAATAAAATCATAGCGTTTTCAGGTAAATAGATGGAGTTGGAGAAGATAATGCTAAGTTAAGTTAGCCAGTCCCCCCCAAAAATGCCAAATTTTTCTCTGATATAAGGAGACTGATTCATAGTGGGGTAGGGAGGGAGAGCATGGGAGGAACAGACGAACTATGGATAGGCAAAGGGGAAGGAGGGGGCAGGGGGTTAGAAATGGTCAGTCCATAAGAATTTAGTGACTGTGTACCAGATACCTAGATTTGATATGGAAACATTGTGCGTAAAAATGTTATTTTTTATTTTCCTTTCATTTACTTAGTTTGAATATAAGTTAGCCAGTTCATGATACTTTATTAAACAACAACAACAAAAAAAAGTGAAGACATAAGTATTATCTTGTTATTGCGGGTGGGACTGCAAATTCTTCTCAAGTGACAGTAAGGCTGGTGTAGAATTTCTTCATACCTGGTTTCTTTGACTCATTGGAATTTGCTGAAAGCAGGACCTCTGAGCTGTACTTGTGTCATCAAGTCTCCAGAACTTTTGGAAATGAAACTATTCAGCCTGTTTTTCTTCCACCCTTTGTAGGAAGCTTTTCAGGAAGCCTTGAACTCCGCAGGAGACAAGCTTGTAGTAGTTGACTTCTCTGCCACGTGGTGTGGCCCTTGCAAAATGATCAAGCCTTTCTTTCATGTGAGTATGAGCCCTTGGTATTTTGGGGTCAGAAGTCATCAAGCTAGAAGAGGTGTTTGGAGGTGGTAGTTTTTGTTTTGCTGGATTAATAGTCTAAAAGTAGCAGCAAAAAATAATAATAATAAATAATATTGATTCAATGCATGTAGCCTCTTGTAGACAACTCTCAGAAGTTAATTTTGTTTATCTGAAATTGTTTAGCTTTTTTTCAAGTTGAAACATGGGCCCAATTTGGCTCAAAGTTGATGTACCAGATTATTTTACATGAGGAAAATCTTGATTCAGAAAATGTATTTTATTTATGCCGACTTGGTTCTTAAGCTAAATTTTTAGGTCTTTAATTAGTCTCTACTTTCATTAACTTTTCAAAAGAAGGTTGAGTATATCAATTGCCATTATCCAGTTCTAAATTTTTTTGGATTTTGCATTTTAAATTTTCCAGTCCCTCTCTGAAAAGTATTCCAATGTGTTGTTCCTTGAAGTAGACGTGGACGACTGTCAGGTACGTAGCTGAAATTCAAGACACTACTGAGCTTTTCATGTTGGCCTTTTTCTCTGAATAGCATAATGCTTTAAAAAAGTATCAAGCAATGGTAGAACTGTAATTCTGTCTAAAATATTGTATTTCAGAATAGGTGATGGTGATGATTATGGGCTTAATCCTAGATATCAGGAGCTAAGTACATCATATCCTAAAGTATACATAAAAACAGATAAGGTGTATGATTAAGGCTTCTGAATCATATCACTCACCCACTTTCTAAAACCCTGCATTCTACCTGCCATTCTGTAATGCTCAATAAATAGAAATTGACTACAATAATTAAATCCATAGGCTTTATAAGTATTGATTCATTTAGATCTTTGTGCTGATGTCATCCCCATTTTACAAATGAAAAAACACACAGAGAGGTTGTCTTTGGAGTTGAAAAGAGTATGTGGCAGAGGTCAGATTGAAAGTGAGGTCATCTGACTCCCCTGTCTTTCCATCACACTTTAGAGGATGCTGCCTTGTGGTGGATTCAGATGGAGGTCTTAGCATGTGGCCCTCGCTGCTCACACGGTACACTGAACTTGGAAAGCTTGTTCAGGATGCAGCACCTTTGGACATCTTTACAGATGTGGGAGCATTTTAGGCAGGCGGAGTTGGGAGGGTGTGATGTAGCAACAAAGGTGCTAGACCTAGGTTCTCATCCTGGTTCACCAGCTTCTGTTTTAAGCTCATCTCTCACCTTCTTGGAGCCTAGGATCTCTGCCTACAGCAGATCACCTGCCCCAGTCACAGGCTTCCCCTTTTCTCCATGAACTCTTCTCCAGTTACCCCTTTTTGTTCCCTGGACTACATTTTTTTCCTTTCTAGGTGTCCCCCTGATTTATCTTTCCTTTTGCATTTATAATAGCCATATGGGATGGATCCTCCACCCAAACTTGCTTGCTTTATTTCCCACTTCTGACCCTCATTGAAATGGATACATACTTTTCTGTGCCTCAGTTTCATCCTCTGTAAAATGTCAGTGTTAGGTCAACATCATTGTCACCAGGATTCTATAAAATGCTTAGAATAGTTCCTGGCACATAGATGTCCATTGAATCTTGTCTATTGTTAGACAGATTCCATAACCCTAAGCCCACATTCTGCTCGAAAGGCCAAAACTGTTGAACACTGAGATCTGCTCAAAAAATTGTGGATTTTGGATTTCAAATTTTCAGATCACCAAAAAAAAAAAAAAGACAACCAGTAAAATCTATGCAAATATTTCAAAGTCCAAAAAGCTGATACCTGAAACATTTCTGGTCCCAAGCATTTTGGATAACAGATGCTCAACTGTACCAATCTCTGTCTGTGAATAGACTGTTTTGGGACCAGATATAGAATGAATGAATGAATGAATGTATGTATGTATGTTATGGTTCGGTACAGTTTTCGCTCTAGATGTATTGCAGAATTTTTCTTTTTTTCTTTCTTTTTTTTTTTTTTTTTTTTTGTTGGGGGGTGGTGAGCATAATTGCTCATGTTTATAGGTGGGGGGGAGGATTCTTATTCCCCATTTAATTTTTTTTTTTTTTTTTAGCCATTTTTTTTCTATATGGTCACTTTAGCCAGGAGTAATTGGCACTGGACTACATAAACTGAATGCTAATGACTGTCACATAGAAACATAATTTTTATTAGAAAGTAGTAACGTGCCAGATGCCATGGTAGGTCCTTCACATGCATTGTCATAAAATGCTCACAGTGACCCACCATTGCACAGGTGAGAGGACTGCAGCATGTGGGCCGACATATAACATACGAGCAGAGCAGCACCCTAAACTCTACCGAAGACAGGTGCTCTTCCCGCCTCCATCTTGAACCTTTGGGAAGTAGATGCGTAGAACAGGCGGGGACTTCCCATGAAGTCCTTCGTGTCTGCTTGGGGCACACTTGCCATCACCCTGAAAGTGTCTTTCAAAACTTGAAATGACCCTCTGACAAATTGGGGCCTTTTAATTTTGCTTCACTATTCTAAAAATCGAGCAGCACAGAGGTTTTTATAGCTCCCTAAACTCTTAGGAAGAAATTATCTTGTAGATACAACAGGTGCAAACGGACAGTTAGAAGACTGACTTGGATGTGTAAAGTGGTACACAAGGAAAATAATTTTATGTTCACAGAAAGATATGAGGACTACCCCCTTTGAATAGATCCTATTTCTTTGACAGCCAACAGGGTGTGATACTTATTTTGTAAATTAAAACAAGAAACAAAGTAGCTTAGACCTGAATATTTTTGCAACCTTTTGGAATGCCATGTGTTTTGATTTTGGTTGGAAGAGTCAACAATGAGTTAAGGATAGAGGTGGAGTATTAGCCCAGAAGCCAGTGAAATTAAAGTTCATAAGGTTAAGCAGAGTCCTATTCTGTTTACTAATAAAAATCTAAGATAGGGCAAAACCATAACTGGACAATGGGTCGATGGTTGCCAGGTAGTCAGACTTTAGTGCTGACTACAGGGGCAGCTGGTGGAAAGTCACATTTATCAGATTGTCACATTCCAACACGGTGGTATTGGAACCAGGCCAAGTTTCTGTTTTTAAAGAAAGGAGTGCTGTTTTAAAAAAGGAAAAAAAAAAAAAACTTAGGATTAAGAATTTTTTTTAAAGCTCAAAGGAAAATTTTTCTACAATGTGCATGCCTTTCCAATCACTATAAGGATAGCCAAGTAATCTATAAAATAAAAAGTGATGCTGGAGCTGGGCAACTTAGTGAGAATCTGTCTCATGTAAATAAATAAAATTTAAAAATGACTGGGGATGATCTCAGTAGTACAGCAGCTCTGGGTTCCATCTACAGTACAAAAAAAAGACGCGGGTCTGGGGTGTGTGTGGCTCAATGATAGAGCATATGCTTAGAAAGCATGAGACCCTGGGTCCCCAGTACTGCAAAAACACTGGACAACAAAATAGATTAAAAATAAGACATTAACAATAGACAATAAAGAGTCAGTATAGTTAATAGAACTATCAAACTTTACTGGGATCCTTAAAATATTTTTAGTAGATGATAATGCCGTGTTCATGGACATTGATTCAACATTATTAAAATACCAGTACTCCCAGATTTATCTAACTTTAACCCACTTTCAACAAAAACAGATCATGATGTCCTGAAACAGTATTGCTAGGAAAATTCTGGGAAGTTTTTTTTACAAAACAAACTAGGGAGACAAGTTAGCCTCAGCTTCATAAATATACCATATATATTAACTGCATTAATTAAAACATTGTGATCCTGTAACCACAGTACAATGATCCATAGGAAAAAAACTAGAAAGCCCCAAAAGAATAGAACCAAGTCTTTGTAGCCACATATTAATAATTAACCATAGAATTAAAATGTTGTATCATTATTTATTTTCAAATAAAACTAGAAGAAATATAAAAATTAAAATCATAGGAAATATTGAACATGAAGAAATGATAGCCATTGTGAATACTCTCTTATGTAATCTTCGGTGACAGTTATTACCCCTCTTTGGCCATTGAGCAAATGGACCTGGAAAAGCTCACAGTTTTTAGTAATTCAGCATTATTTTAATAATTTAATAATTCAACATTATTAAAATACCAGTAAATATTTGATTGATGCAAAAATCTATAAATCCTGTGCTTTCAAAGGATAGGATAGGTTAGGGCCAGTGGGTCTGGTTAAAGCAAGGTCTTAAGCTAGCTGGCAAAAGTCAAGGTAAATACTGGTAAACTGATAGAAGTTCCCTGGAGGCTTTAAAATAAGTATGTATTTCAGCAATTCTACTTCTAGAGTTGATGAGAAAATTGAATCAGTTAGCACAGGTATGTATATTCATAAGTAGGAACCCCATAATAAGACTAGAGAGACTAAATAGAAGCAAGAACTGCTAATTCTGAGGAAGAACCAGTTTGGCTTTAGTGCTGCCATTGCATTCATGACAATTGCTAAAATTGTCTTAATGCAGAGACATGGAGTGTATAATGAGAAGGAATCTGATTTGGGACTGTTTCATCAATGCTCAATCCTCAAGTCTTGTTTTAATCTTCTCCCCTGCTACCTGCCCTTCCCCCTAGGACGTTGCTGCAGAGTGTGAAGTCAAATGCATGCCTACCTTCCAGTTTTTTAAGAAGGGTCAAAAGGTATGTACATCTGACCTTTAAGAAGACTCAAGGGAAAAGGGGGGGGCATGTGGTATGAATGAAACGATGGAAATGACTTTCCCTTCTTAGGGTGAAGCATGTCACTAATTTCTTCATTCAAGAGTATCCAATAGGCCATTTTTCATTGACTCACATAATGTGATACCTAACTGATAATTGATCTTTGATAGAACTAGACTCTAAATCTCTGTGATTGGTGCTTTATATTTATATCATAAAGTATGTAGGATTTCTTAAACATGAACAGGTCGTTCATCATTGTTAAGAGGTAGTTCTGCTAGAAACTTGTACTTGAGCCTTTTGACTTTGAAGATTGTTCTTTTTGTTGTTTGTTTTCGACTTTTTAATTTAAAAGAACGTTATTCATTGAAGTTTATTTAAATAAGCTTCTTTTTCTTCCCCCATCCTTCCCTCATTCTGTGATCATATGTACAAAAAAGAGATGTAATGCCACATCTAACGTCAATTCAATATTCCCTTCACAGGTGGGTGAGTTTTCTGGAGCTAATAAGGAAAAGCTCGAAGCCACCATCAATGAATTTGTCTAATCGTGTTTTCTGAAAAACGTAACCAGCCGTCAGCTGTTTAAAACTTGTAATTTTTTTAATTTACAAAAAGTATGAAGTATGGAAGCTATATACCCAATTGCCATCTGATTATAAATGACAATAAAATATTAATTCTACCCTTTTTAAAACTGCCTGGTGTGTCTGAATAGTTTTCAAAATAAATAAGAAAGGACCATATAATGTCTTTATTTTTCCCCACTTCTGGGGATGGAACCCAGGGCTTCACAGTTACCAGCCAGCCATTAAGCTACATCCTCAGCCCCAGGCTTTGTTTTTTTTTTTTTTTTAAGAAAAGAGTCTCACAAAGTTGCCCCAGCTGGCCTTGAACTTGCAATCCTTCTGCTTCAGTCTCCCAGTCTCCCAAGTAGCTGGAATGTGTATACCACTCATCTATTTTCATGTATTCTATTTTAGTAACCTAATAGCCAATGATTATTTTAAGAAGATTTCTGGAAAAATTTTATTAAAGGCAATACAGGAAACAGAATAGTATGTTAGAATTTATTATCCTGTGACTTTTCTGAACAGATAGTATTCTCTGTTCTAACAGGTAAATCTACTCTGCTGTCAGCATGAACATGGGCGTCCACCCAGAATGGAAGTGTGTATGTCTAGTATAAGATTCCTGTGCCAAAGGGCACAGTCCAATGCTAATTATGTTAATGGTAACGAGAGTTTTATTACATTGATTAGAAATTTTTCATAGTCCAATCAAAGGGGAGTTGCTCTAGACATTACCATGAGGGTTTGGGTTCTAAGAAAGACTTAGACCAGATAGAGGCTCCAATCTGAGTGGTAAAGTGTAAACTGCTAGTTACTCAAAGAAGACTGTTGTGTCCTAAACAGCAAGGGTCTGGGGGCCTGCTGGAAGACATGTTTTTCAAGTTTAATAATGGAGATCATTTAGAATTGAAAATATGCTAGGCATCTGCCTTCTGTTAATTTGATCTGTGTAACAATCCTGTTAGGTGTAAATTCTGTCATCCCCAGTTGCCAGTGAAGACAGGAGAGCTTAGTAACTCCCCCAGGACACAACTAGTTCAGCACCAGACAGGTACCTCTCAGTGTAGGGATCAGAGTGTGTAGTAAAATGACGGCCCCTACCTGGCTTTCTTGCCTCATCTAAAATCAGTGATGAACGTAGGTAATCTCAAAACTGAAGAAATGCCCATAAGATGCCAAGCTCTGTACTGGGCTTGGAATATAACTGTAATCAAGACCTCTGCCTGTCCTCCTGCAGCTTACATTCTAGCTAGAAGGCAAGCGTGTGGATAATAGGTTGCTATGTATTCTATGAGGCAAAGGGAACCAAAAGACTGGACGGAGTAATTGAGAGGAATGGGGAGATATTGCTCCAAGGAAACGAATTTGCATTTATAAAGTAAGTTCTGGGGATCTAACTTCTGTCCTTATAATTTTCAGGCATCCTTTATCCATTCTGGATACCAGTTCTTTATTGATTGTTTTTTGTTGTTGTTGTTGTTGCAAACATTCTCCACATGGAGCTTGTCTTTTCAACCACTTCATGGGGTTTTTGAGTAAATGGAAACTTATTTTGCTATTGATGAAACCTTGAGGTCAAGTGGATTGTAGCCTTTAAAATTGCAAACATTTTTTGTAATAGTTTATGGCACACACATTTCCTACTCAAGTTTTAATTTTTTCCCTCATATTTTAGCTAGTAACCAATAAAAGAAAACTTTAATCACACAAATAAGTGCTGAAAGTTTGGAAAAAATATATAATATCAACTATTGGGCTGTTAGATGAGCATTGAAGTTAGTTAAGTGAAACAGCAGTTCTTTCTCTTATTGCTCAATGTACTTGATATTTACTGTGATAATGATAGGTTTCAAATCCAATTTCATGTCCTCCGGTTTTTCAAAATGATAACTAATTTTCAGAATGCAAAGGTGCTATTGAAACAATCATGTCATAGCCATGCAGAGGGCACATTAGTGACAATTGATCAAAGAAAAATTATATGTGAAGACAGAGCTTTGGGGCTACTGCTTGGACAGATCCCACAGCATTCTCTTTCCCAACCAGCCACACCTTTATTGAGCCTCCTGGGCATGTGGGCCATTTTCCTTTTACATCTCTCTGAGTGCTTCATCTATAATGGGCAGCAAAACAGGGCAAAGTTGGCTGCTCAGTACACCACCCAAGTGTTTGTAGCTGGAGCCTCAAGTCTAGGCAGGCTGGATCAATGGAAGATCAATAAATTATGCTGCACCTGTATCCAGTTTGCCTTCTCTGTAATAGAGGCTGGAATATGTTCTAGTAAAGAAGGAATCTTAAAATACTTTAATCCATGCTAAGAAAGACCACTAGAGACAGAAGATGGATTGGAACAGTTGTCCTCAGCTTTGATTGCACAGTCAAATCTACTGGGTTGCTTTAAAATGTCACTGGTAGCTCGGGCCTCACTTCCAAAGAGTCTGACTTCATTGCCTTAGGTGAGACATAGCCACCAATCATTTTTTAGAAGGATTTTCAAGTGATTTAAATGTATAGCTGATAAGGAGAATTGCTGGATCAATGTGCAGAAGGGCAGGGATATCAGCAGAGACTCTGCACTGAGAAACAGGACCTGTACTGTTACCCTGGAGTCAAAGGTAGGGTCCTGGCATAGTCCAGTATATCTTACACTATAGTCCTGGAAGCCTCTAGCACATGCAGTTTCCTGGACTTCTACATAGTTAGAATTTCTGGGGAGGGGACACAGTGATCCACATTTTAGACAAGCTCCCCAGGTGATTTCTAGAAGGCTGAAGTTTAAGACATAGATATCCTGGAGGAAGGACCGCCATCATTCTATCATTCCCTGCAAGTATACTATAAAGATGTAAAGTTAATTTTAAGAATTCTTCAGAGTGGAATATACCCCCAATGAAACTTGTGTGTATCTGCAGAAAAAGACACGTGTTAGAAGGAGCCTTGGCAAAACCAACAAAAGAACATATTAGGCCAGTTTTCAGAGAATTAGTACACCAGCGTTCTTTCAAGCGTTGTTTTTGACCTTGTTTGGTGCATAGCTCTACAGGACTGATCCAGCTGTGGTGGTATTTGGTTGCTGTCCGTGTAGGAACTGGAGTGCAGGAAGGAAATGAGTGGAAGGAACAACAAGTAAGAGAAATGAACAATGAACTTTCCCTCTCTTCTTTCCCTGGCAGGTAGAACAATTCACTTTTCCACTTTTTCTTCTTTCCTCTGACAGGTAGTTTATACTTGTATTACAAAGTATTTCCCTGGAACCAGGAGGATCCATTTTCTTTCTTTTCTTTTTGTTTCAATTCTCACTTCCTAGGAACTCACAAGCTAGTGACATGTTGCAACAGTTGCACACACATGACACCTAGGAACATTTCCCATATTACAAAATTCATCTCACTTTTGGACTTGTATATAAATATAGGCCTGGATAGAACATGTGAAACCTGATACTAATGATAATTTGTCACATTGGTATGACGATGGACTTCGAATACTAAAATTGAATCATTTTACTTTTTATAAAAACACTTAGGAAGATTTAATTTATATTTAACATGTTTAAAATTTTAGCTTTGCCGGGGATTGTAGTTCAGTAGTAGAGTGCTTGCCTAACACATATGAGGCCTTGTGCTCCATCCGAAACAAAAACAGAAACAAAATACTTTGGCTTTATTGATTAATTATACTTTTGTCCTTTGACCTTTAGGACAATATTGAATAATTAAAAAGAAAACCTGAGCTGGGCACAATGGCACACGCCTTGATCCCAGCAGCTCGGGATCAGGAGTTCAAAGCCAGCCTTAGCAATGGCCAGGTGCTAAGCAAGACCCTGTCTCTAAATAAAATACAAAATAGGGCTGGGAATGTGGCTCAGTGGTTGAGTGTCTCTGAGTTCAATCCCTGGAACACCCGCCCCTCCACCCAGAAAAAGAAAGAAAGAAAAACTCTCTTTCGAAAAATGAGACTATTCTAATTTTTAAAATTTTCTAACATCTAATTTTTATTTTTAGATAAATGTATATTCAAATGTTGAATGTTTGAAACAACTACCCATCACTTTTTAATCCTTTAGATCACTGAGTACAAGTCAAGATCATAATAAACAGGTTTTAAAAAAATCTCCATGCCAGGCACAGTGGCACACGTTTGTAATCCCAGCAGCTCAGGAGGCAGAGGCAGGAGGATCATGAGTTCAAAACCAGCCTCAGCAATTTAACAAGGCGCTAAGCAACTCAGTGAGACTCTGTCTCTAATAAAATACAAAATAGGGCTGAAAATATGGCTCAGTAGTTGAGTGCAGCCCTGATACCTCAAAGTGGGGGTTGAAGCTCAAGAGAGGGAAAAAAAAATGGAAATTTTTCAAATAAGAAGACTTAATTTGGCTGCCGCCATGGCGCCCGTGAAAAAGCTTGTGGTGAAGGGGGGCAAAAAAAAGAAGCAGGTTCTGAAATTCACCCTTGATTGCACTCACCCTGTAGAAGATGGAATCATGGATGCTGCCAATTTCGAGCAGTTTCTCCAAGAGAGAATCAAAGTGAACGGAAAAGCTGGAAATCTTGGTGGAGGGGTTGTGACCATTGAAAGGAGCAAAAGCAAGATCACTGTAACATCTGAGGTGCCTTTTTGCAAAAGGTATTTGAAATATCTCACCAAAAAGTATTTGAAGAAGAATAATCTACGCGACTGGTTGCGTGTAGTCGCTAACAGCAAAGAGAGTTATGAATTACGTTACTTCCAGATTAACCAGGATGAAGAGGAGGAGGAAGATGAGGATTAAAACTCTTTTATCTGGAATATTTTGTATGAGTTCTTGAATAAAACTTGGGAACCAAAACAGTGGTTTATCCTTGTATCTCTGCAGTGTGACTTGAACAGAGAATGGGAACCATGGCAGATGGGCTTTATGGGCTTCTACTTGCTTACTTGTGATTACCTTTTCTTTTCTGCTTGGAAATTTCACTTCTCACAGTAGTAACCAAAGTAGGAGGAGAAAGCTGTTGGAAGGGCACTAAGGAGTGTCCAGCACTGAGCAGTAGATTGAGGGTGTGGAGATGCAAGCTTCACTTGGTCTCTATTTTATTTTTAAAAGTACAATTGTATTTGGTTATTTTCTCAAAGGAAGATTGAGGGACTTAATGTGCGGTTTCTCATGCATTAAAGACAAAACTAGTGATATTGTTCTAAGATTGCCTTGTGGGAAATGGCAGTGTCAATGACATGCGGGTTTCTAGACTTCTGTCTTTATTTTAAATTACAAATTACTTTTAATGCTCACAACTATGTACGCTAATCCTTTTTCTTTCTATGCCAATAAAATGTGATCCTTTAAAAAAAAAAAGACTTAATTTAAGACTGGCAATGCTGAAAATTAGTAGACTTTTTGAGCCTAATTTTTGTAAAATTCAGAATGGGGCATTATAAATTATTAATGGAGATTTAATTTATGGTGAAAATGAACAAGATAATTATTCTTAACAAATCCACAACTTGAATTTCAAGTGAGATTAACTTCTTGCAACTTCATATTTGCTAAATGATTCGTTAGCTACTAATTAAAATGCTGAAACAGAAAAGAGAATTATTCATATTGAATGCATAATTCAGAAGGAATAAATGTAACTCTGTACCTTGTAAGACACAGAAAAATTCCATCTGTGAAGTCAGCAAATTGACCCAAAGGACAACCCTCTGGGATGTTAGTATGTTTGTTGGCTAATCATACTGGAAAGTGACCCTAATCCTTTGGGTAACACGAGATTGTTTCTAGCAAAACACAATTGCTTCAAGTTAATGATTTTCCACTGGATGAACAAAACAGAAAATAATAGTATTTCGTTTAACACCAGTTCTTTCCCCAAAAAGGTGTATAAAGCATACCTTTCTTTTCTGATGTGTTGACATCTGGGACCTTATCTCCTTGGGGAGACTGAGTCTCCCAGGGCTAGCCAATTCCTACAGATGGTAACTGGACTCACTTGTGGGCTGTCTTTCATATGCAAACCCACCAATTCAGAGCCCTGGAGTAAGGCAGGTGGATAGGGGCTCTTATATTCAGGGTCCCTCCACCTGCCTGACTCTCCCCAAAGCCAGGTACCAGGCAAACAGTGCCTTTGCCCCAGAGCCCACTGAAATTATTCAAATCAGTCATTGATAAAACGAGCTTACTCTGCAATATCTGTTACTTTCTGCAGAAGCCACAGTAAAGGGCTTTGCTCTATTCCCCCCTCACTTCCTCTCCTTCCTGATCAATCTGGCACTTAACCTGTGTGCTATGTTCCCTTCTCCTGGAACTGTGAGTAACCAACCATTCCTTCAATGGCAATCATCTAACCCGCTGACGTCCCTACACCTGAAGAATTAAATCTTCATTTTAAAACAGAAACTACAGAGGCTGGCTCTTATATTCTAAATTCAAGGAAAAGTAACTTGTTACTATTTCGTGTTCTGCAACTAGTCTTCAGGATTACCTTGGGTAGGTATTGATTGATTACTACCTAAACTATGTCTAAGTTAGATGTCTAAGTTAGATGCTAGTAACTAGATTCTTCATGAAAGGAATATGAACACCACTTGTACACACACACACACACACACACACACACACAATGTTTATGCAATTACTAGAACTGAAAAAAGTGAGTAAACTATTCATTATGTTGAGCAAGAATAAGTCAATACTGAGTAGGCTTGAGGTTCTTCTAAATAACAGTAGCAAGTGAAGCATGTGAGTCCTGTGTAAGCAATCTTTGCTTATCAGACCATACAATATCTGCAATGGAATGTAGGGGGAAAAAGACTATTTTGGAATTTGGGGTAGAATGGCCAAATACATAAAAACAATAAGACAAATGAAGGACTATTGGTCAGGATGGAGAATTCAAACTGGAATTTATGGATACAAAAAAGGGGTCAAATATATTCAAACAGTAAATTGATATTCAGTTTAATTAGGATATCAGGGATCAATGTCGTTTTAACTAAAAATTATTAGACATATTGTTGTACTAGAAGAAGAAGAAAACAAGGAAGGCAATGTGGCTATTTTGCTCACTTCCTGTCTTTCGTAAAAAGTGCTGCTGAATTCCTTTCCATGGGCTTACTGGCCTCTTTTATGAAGAAACTATTAAAGTTTTTGACTGTTTCGGTATTGCTTTGTGGGATTCTCTATATATTCTAGTATAAGTCCATTGATGAGCATTTTATATCCATTCTGTGACTTGCATTTTTACTCTTACTAGTATTTTTTATAAGAAATTAAAATTTTTGGGTGTGTATATGTGTGTGGTGCTGAGGATTGAATCCAGAGCCTCTCACATGTGAGTTGAGTACTCTACCTATATTCTTAGCACCACCACAGCCTGCCAGGAATTTCTTAATTTTAATGTAGACCATTTTATCAATCGTATCCTTCATTAGTGGTTTTTTGTTTGTTTGTTTGTTTTGTGTTTTTTTGTCTTTCCAGAAGCAACCTTAGCCTTCCCTCGGTAAGTAAAAACATGCAATGATTCCTTCTAGAAGGAAGATGTACTAACTTTTTACATATGAACCTAGAGTTCATCCTGATTTGAGTTTTATATGTGATGCAAGGTAGAGGTCAAGGTGTATTTTTCCTCGTGAATATGCATTGGACTAAACACTGCTTATTGAAAAGGTCATTTCTTCTTCGTGTTGCTCTACAGTGCCACCTTTGTCATGAGCATGTAATGCTGTTTATGTCAAGGGGTTTTTCTTTATCTGTATAAATTTGTGTGTGACTTGAAAATTAACTTCTCTTTGATTTAGATTCACTCTCCACTTGGGCCCCTACATAAATTCAACATAGAAACTGTTGGAAGATTTTATTGTTGTCAATAGACCATCAGAGAAGGTCTCCTGGGATTGTATCAATTAGCTTTCGGGATTAAAGTATAAATTCCAATTTCTGAATGGATCAATACTTTCTTTAAATACTTATTCCAACCAGGGATGGTGGTGCATGCTTATAATCCCAGCAACTCGGGAGGCTGAGGCAAGAGAATCACAAGTTCAAAGCCAGCCTCAGCAACCTAGCAAGGCCCTGACTCAAAATAAAATTAATTTTAAAAAGGTGGAGGAAGGTTGGGGATGTGGCTCAGTGGTAAAGCACACTTGGGTTCAATCCCTGGTACCAAAAAAAAAACCAAAAAAACTTCATACCTCCTTGCTTTGTGGGAAACATGCAAGTGCAGCCAGGATGAACAGAAACATGGTTGCTCCTCCAGTCTCCTCCAGGCTCAAATTTCCCAAAGGCCCAGTTTGTTTATCCTTTGTCATGGATAGTTTCCTGCTACTTTCTTTCTCCTTTGTACATTCAAAAGATTGTCTATAGTGCTCTCCTAGAAGTGCTGGGCCAAATTTGGGGACGTTCAAGCTGAATAAACATATTCCTTTGTCACTCTCCAGTGAGAAAATGAGGCCATCCAGGCCCATGAGCAGAGAGTTTCTAAGGAGAATCAAACAATTAAAGACAAATGCAAAGAACTTCTAAGAGGTTGAAAGGCCAGTAAACACCTAACTTGATTTAGATTGTCAAAGAGTCAGTTACTCTTGGGCTTACCACACCCCCAAGTCCACCAAAAGACAAAAAAGGCTTATTAGAATATCAGAAAGGGCTAAGTTGAATATCAAAACTCAAGAAGAAAAGTGTGCCAAATTTGAGCAAATTTTACCTGGTGAGTTCAAGTTGGGCAAATTCTGGAAGCCCAAGAGTTATTAGCAAAACCTTCTAGAATCCAAAAGTCGTTCATTATCCACCTTCCGTTTTAACTTGAGCCCTCCACAGCACCTCCCTCAAAGAAGGGTGGCAAGAAGCAGATGAGATGTTCTGCCATCAGCGAGGTGGTAACCCGGGAGTATACCGCCAACATTCACAAGTGCATCCAGAGACTGGGCTTCAAAAGTGCCCCTTGAGCACTCAAAGAGATCCAGAAATTTTCCATGAAGGAGGTGGGGACCCCAGACGTACACATCGATACCAGGGTCAACAAAGCTGTCTGGGCCAAAGGAATAAGGAATGTCCCTCATATCTGTGTGCAATTGACAGAAAATGCAGTTGAGGATAAAGAATCACCAGGCAAGCTCCTATACCTTCATTATCTAGGTACTAGTGACCACTTTCAAAATCCTACAGTCAATGTGGGTGAGAACTAACCACCAATTTTCAAATAAAGTTATACTTTTAAAAAGTCATTTTTCCAGTAGACACAAATGCAACTGAAATCTCTGGTTAAAAACAAAAGCAGGAAGCTGGGCATGGTGGCAGATGTCTGTAATCCCAGAGGCCACAGCAGGAGAATTGCGAGATCAAAGCCAGCCTCAGCAATTTATCAAGGCTCTAAGCAACTCAGCTAGACCCTGTCTCTAAATAAAATACAAAAAAAAAAAAAAAAAAAGGACTGGAGATGTGGCTCAGTGATTAAGTGCCCCTGGGATCAACCCCCAGGACCAAAACAAAACAAAAAAAGCAGGAAACAGTAGGGTTTTCAATATATTTCCCGTTCAGTGCACCCATCTGGATCTATGCTCAATTAACAAGCTCTTCAGATGCTCCCAGTGTAAGTAAACACAGAGCAAAGGCCTCTGACTTGGACGACTTGGACGACATGCTGAGCAGAAGCTCACGGCATGAATAACAAGATAAGGCAAACCCACAGGTCAGATGGCTGTGGGTAAAGTTCAGGCTAAAGTGGCTGAAATTAGATTTGCTTGACCTGCCTGAGTCTGGGTGACAGGATCAGAGTTCAGAGAGCAGTGCCGAGGGTCCAAGTCCTGCTCATGTTCAGACCGGGCAGAGGACTCAGAGGAAGATGAGACTAGAAGCAGGTGCCTCCCCTTTCACCACCGTTGCCACGTAGCTGCAGCTCCACACACAGACTAGCCAGGAATGTGAACAGAAAAAGGTTTCTCTGGAAGTAAGTAGATTGACCAGCAACCACTGAAAGAGTTCAGCAGTTGGGGTTTGGGGCTGCACCCTGGCAAGCAAGTTTGAAAAGTATGGAAGCCCAGGCTGCTCCTCCTGTGATTTAGATTCCATTGATTTAAGCTGAACCCCCAACATAAGTGATTTTTTTAAAAGTTACTCAGGTGATTGTGGGTGTGTGGGTGTGTGTGTGTGTGCGTGCGCGCACACGCACGTGTGTGCTTTAAACAACAGAACTTTCCTTCTCACGGTTCTGGAGGCTGTGAAGTCCAAGGTCAAGGCTGCAGCAGGTTGGTGTCTGGTCAGGGCTTCCATGTTGGCGCCTACTCAAGGGATTCTGAGTGGGTGGTGCTGAGGGAGACCCTGAATTAGGTCAAGGACCTTGAGACAGAACTCATCTGCCTCAAGAACGGTTGCCCAGAATGTGGGCCCAGACTTCTGGGGAAGACTTCTCAGTCAGTGATCAAATTCAGAATGAAATGATTAAAAGAAAATAAAATTTATGCAGCAAGGGTCCAGTTGCTCCTAGGTGCTCCCGATGTTCAAAGCTTGGACAAAACATGGTAACCAGATTAAAGTCATTGAAACCAGGCATTTTTAAAGAGGGTTTTATTATGATAAAACATCTTGTAACATCTTGTTTTATTATGATAAAACATCTTGTAAAACGTCTTGTAACTGTAATAAACTCAGGATTTGATACCACAGTATGCGGGGTAGGGGTCGTGGCTTGAGCACAAGCTTTATGCTCAACAGAGAGCAGTGGGTATGAATCCTGGCCAGCCCACCGTTAGCTTCAGGACCTTAGGGGGTCTCACTCGACTTCTCTGAGCCTTGAGTGCCTCAGAGAAGTGTTAAAAGGGGGGATAATAATATCTTTTCCTCAGAGGGGTCATAAGGTTGAAATAGGATGGCATATGAAAGCAACTTTGTTGGTTAGACTTTTTTTTAAATAAATATTCTTCTTTATTTTACATTTATGTGGTTCTGAAGATCGAACCCAGTGCCTCATGCACGCTAGGTGAGCACTCTACCACTGAGCCATAACCCCAGCCCCTGTTGGTTAGACTTATTGATGTAATTTTGAGTTAAAGCAAAGATGTTCAGAGAAGGTAGAAAAAAGACAACAGTCATGAGCCCCACGTGGAGTTCCCTGGGGCTACTGCAGCCTCTTTGGGGTGGGAGGCAGTCCTGGCCCAGCTAGACCCGCTTCTCTCTGATGTTCTACTAAAACCATGGTTCAAATGTTTTCACGCATTTTCTTTGATTATGAATTAAGCAGCTCTTTCTTGACCCGTTTTAAAGGTCTGCTACCCTTCTACATGAGGATCCCTACCTAGTAGAGCTTCCACCCCCAAGCCAATTCACACAGACTGTTGGCTAACCTTGGGTGGCTATCCAGGAAGAGTGGTGGGGTCACATGGCACTGAGATGTATAGGGAAGCCCTCTGAGCTTCCCAGATGGGGTCCTAGAGCAGGCAAGTTTCTCGAAGGGCCTGAGAGGTACCATGCCAACCCTCAGGCCCTCATTATAACAGCTGCTGTAACATCGAACAATAGACCTGTTTTTTGTGCAGCTATGACTTGAAGTCCCCACTAGAGGGCAGGAAATTTACACTAAAGATGATGGACTTTATTCTTTTCTTTTCTTTTTTTTCTTTTTTCTTTTTTTTTTTACAGGTGAGTGAATTGGATAAATTGTGATAATAATTGCAATAATAAATGGTTATATAACATTTATTGCACAATTTAGATTTAATAATGCATCACTTTCTATGAAAGAACAGGTTTCATAGTCCAAGAACTCTACCAGATACTTCACATATATTATTTCATTTATTCATTGCATTCTCTTCTAGCTCTTATCATAAATTATAGTTATAAAATTGTTAACTTGTTTTTCATTTTTGTCCCCACCACTAGACTGGAAGTTCTATGAGTATAACATTTATTTTATTCCTTAGTCTATGCTTAGTACTGTGCCTTGTAAGAGCTGAATAAGAACTTGCTGAATGAATGAAAGAATCCCGACTACAAAACCAAGAGGTGGGGACAGTTATTATAGAACAATGTGTTTTGTCATTGGTGAAATTATTTTCAAATTTCATAGTACCTCTCTTTGGGTATTTTAGATAAATTATTACATTATGTTTTCCCTGATATTCTATCAATAGCTTTCATGTTGTATGTTAGGGAGAAAAAAAACCTGTTCTTTCATAGAAAGTGATGAGTATTATTGAATCTAAAATCAGTAAGAACTTCCTCTAGAAGTTGTACTATTAATTACCTTGATTATAGGTATTGTATTTACCTAGATGAATTTGTGAACTTCTATTCTATAAAAGCTAATCTCGGGCCAGGCACTGTTCTAAGGATTTTGCATCCTTACAACAGTGCTATTATTGGCCCCATTTTACATATGGGGAAACTGAGGAACAGATAGAGTAAGAAGCTTTTCCTGCATATCATCAGTAGTAAGTGGAACATCCAGAATTCAAACCCAGAAATTCTGGCTGCAGACTCCATATATATAATCACTACATTGTTTCTAAATTTTACTTACAGATTTTATACAATTTTTACACCAAATAATAATTGGATAGGTAATGCTTTGAGTAGGTCACATAAAAACAAATTTGGGAGAATTTTTTTGCATTTTTCACAATCAATTTTTAATCCATCTGAAATAATAGGAATGGGGGATGGGAGTACAAACAGATAAGAAGGTGTAATTTTCAATCAAACTCTTTTTAGCCGGGGAGTTATTTTGCCAGTACAAACTATAATCCATTTTCTTAAAAAAAACAAAAACAAAAACACCAACTAACACAAAAGGCCAGCTGCCATGGGGCAGAGATCTTGGATTATCAACAGAAAAGCTAAAGCATAGGATGCAAAATCTTTCTATATTTTGCAATGTGCAATTAAAATAACATACAAGAAACGTACAACCCAGCAATTCTACTCCTAGGTGTACATCCCAAAGACTAAAAACAGGTATTCAAACCAAAACCTATCCAGGAGTATTTATAGCAGCACTGTTCACAATGACCAAAAGGTGGAAACAACCCAACTGTCTATCAATGGGTAAACCTAGAAGAACTTGAAGACATTATGCTGAGCGAAGCCAGTCACAAAAGGTCGCACACTGTACACCCTCATTTATATGAAATACCCAGAAGAGGCAAATCCATAAAAACAGAAAGCAGCTTAGTGATTCCTGGAGACTAGCCACAGAGGGGAAGGGAGAAAGACTGTTTAACTGGTATAAGGTTTCTGTTTGGGACGATGAAAATGTTTTGGAAGAAGATAGAGTGGCAGTTGAACAACACTGTGAATGTACTAGATCCCCTCAATTGTTCTTTTAAAAATGAGTAGAATAGTAACTTTTATAGTATTTGAGCTTTTCCTTTATTTCAAAAAAAAAGCTGAAGATGGAACAAATTTAAAAATAAAATTGACCCATGGCTTAAGTCTGTCAACTATTCCATTTTCAAGTACAATGAATCCAGCCTACAAAGGCTGCTCCATTCTTAGGTTAAAATATAACTAATCACCAAAGTACTGTCATTTGTTTCAATTGCTCTATTTGCTAAAAGGATAGCAAACATCAAAGAACTTTCAGAATGAGATACAGATATTCAGCTGAATGCAGATAAGATCTCTTTGAACATTATAATAATTGAATGTGATAAGCTATGTCCCCAAAATCTATAGGTGTTTGGGGTGAAATCAGTCTGAATTATGCACTATAAAATTCTAGAACATTCTCTTTCTTGAGTGGTGCAATTGCCTGGTCATTTAGGAGTTGGGATGGGTGGCTGACACCATGCATTTCTTTCTTCAATACCTGCTATAATTCTTTTATCTTACAAAGGCTGGGAAGCTTTTTATAATTATATTTTTCCCGGATTTCCTTGCAGCTAGGATAGTGCACACGGTTCAGCTCATCCAACTGGATTCCCTTAGGTAAGGTTTATGGGTAGATGCAGGATTGGGGCATATCTGTAGGTTTGATTCGTGGTGGAGACAATGTGATTTGGGGGCCAGGAGTTGTCCTGGAAGTTTCCCAACTTAGCAGGTGGTTCCTCTGTTCAGTAATTCCAGTAGCAATGGTACTGCTCTCATAGTCAGGAGCATGCCAGTTACCCATGGCTGTGTAATGGGCCATCCTGAAACACACTTACTTAAAATGACAATTTATTATGATTTATCTGGTCCCTCTGCTGTCCGAGCTCAGGTAGGCAGCTCTCCTTGGGATTTCTAATGAGGTTACATTCTGATGTTGGTGGGCTGCAGTCACCTGGAGCTCTGCTGGGCTGGATGTCTCCAAGGGCTCACTGACTTTGCAGTGGATGCTGGCTATTGACGGAAGCTGCCCTCTGAGGTTGTTGACTGAAGCAACTACATGCAGCCTCTGCACACTGCTCAGACTGCTCACAATATAGTGTGTAGACTCAAAAAAAGGCAAATTACAAGAAGAAGCGTTCCAAAAAGCTGTCAGAAGCCACAGGTCAGAGCTACCCCATATGAATGGACAAAGAGAATGTGGTATATATACACAATGGAATATTCCTCAGACAGGAAGAAGAATGAAATTATGGCATTTGCCAGTAAACTGGTGGGACTGGAAAATATCAGGCTAAGTGAGATAAGCCAATCCCCAAACACCAAATGCTGAATATTCTCTCTGATTTGTGGATGCTAACCCCAAACAAGGGAGGATGGGGAGGGGAATTATAGAATCTACTGGACTAGATAAAGGGAAGAGAGTGGGGAGGGGAATAGGAAAGACAGTAGAAGTAATTAGTCAGAATTTTCCTACCCTTGTCTCTGTATACATAGTCAGGATAACTCCACATCATGTACGTCCACAAGAGTGGGAACCTGAATAAAGTAAGTTACACTTTACGTATGCATAATATTCCAAAATATATTCTACTGTCATGTAAAACTAAAAATAAAAAGTAAAAAATGTTGGGGGCTGGGGCTGTAGTTCAGTGGCAGAGCACTTGTCTTGGACATGAGAGGCATTGGGTTTGATCCTCAGCACCACATTAAAAAATACACAAATAAAATAAAGGCATGCTGTCTATCTACACTACAAAAACTTTTAATAAAAAATAAATAAAAATTTAAAAAAACAAACAAACAAGGAGCTACCCCAGGAATAGCATAGCTTCCCGTCTACCAGACTTTCCTGAGCAGAGATTCCGTTCAGCAAGCCCAGATCCAGGAGGGTAACCGAGGCTCCACCTCATGCTGAGAGAATGGCAAATTCAGTGGCAAGAGTTTGTGATGGGAAGCAGTGTTTGTGCCGGCCTCGTTGTACCTGAAGCTCAGCTTTTTCCCTGATGCTGGTCTAATAATGAGGACAAACTTTGGGGGAAAAGTTGTATTGCTTTGTATTTGCTTTGCTAGCAAAGGAGAAAGGCACCCATTGACATCACAGAGGCCATCATTCTATCGGCTAGGGAGAAGAGAGGGCTTTCCAAAGGGGGATACAGTCAGCGGGGTAGTGCACAACTGTAATCCCAGCAACTCAGGAGGCTAAGGCAGGAGGATCACAAGTGTGAGGCCAGCCTGGGCAACTTAATGAGATCCTTTCTCAAAATAAAAAGTAAAAAGGGGCTGGGAGTATAGATCAGTGGTAGAATACCCTGGAGTCCAACTCCCAGTACCACAGAAAACAAATGAACAAATAAAAGTGAAAAGGGGATACAAAGGCTATTTTTCAAGCATCATTATCAATAGATCTAATTAATATTTAACTCATATCTGAAAGAGCTATTGTTCTAGTTTCCAGGTCCGGAGGTTCTTTACTCTCATGAACAGTGAGGGGGAGGGCAACTAGCTTGGCTTAGGACAGGAAGACTGTTAACCTGCTCCCCTCAGGAGAGAAGAGGAAAAATTTTTTTAAACATAAATTTTAAAATAAGCCACCAGTGGCTGAGCAGCAAGGTTTATATTCAGAGCATAAAGTGGACCCCTGTTACACTTGGAAAAATATGTAAGGATAGAGGCAGAATTATCTGGAAGGCCTGTGTTGCTCTTTCTGCTTTCCCAGTCCTTTATCAGCACCTGCTGCCCTGTATGAAATCTTCTACATCAACGGGCCAGACTGGGATGGGTTGTCTACAACTGGATCCTCATCAGTCTTGGTGGTCCTGACTTCTCTGCTCTGGGCAACAGCATCCTGACATGGTCTTCTCTATGTAACTGCAAGAGAGCGTTGACACGCTGGAGATGGGCAGCATTTGGAATTTGGAGAGCCCTGGCCTCAACTCAGCCACGTACCATTGCAGAGCTCCCAGTTCCCCATCTGGAGAACAAGGACGAGAATAACAACACAATGGCACCTGCCTCACAGAACTGTGACGTCTAAATGGACAGTACAAAAGCAATTTTGCCACCGTGCCTGGCACCTGGAAGGTCATGCTTGATGAAGTCTGTTTTGCTTGTTTGCTCAGCTGGGGTTGCCTCCCCCTTTTGGGGAACTGCTCCACATGGAGGCACAATGAAATTAAGTAACTGGCTCAAAGTTACCTGCTAGCAGTAGGGAAGGTCGAAGTCTCCATAGTCCATGGTCTTGATTCTTACATCACACCTCTGTTTAAGCTAAGAATTGAAGGTGGTTTCAAGGAAGCAAGGACAGATGTGCCTGCTGCCAAGGTTGGGGATGCAGTGCCGATAGAGCTGGAGGTGAAGGTAAGTAGAAGAGTGTTCTAGAAGACAGAGAGCAGCACATACCAGAGCTCCAAGGAGGAAAGACACCGAGGGCATTCAGTAAAACAAGAGAAGGCCGAAATGCCCAGAGAGCTTGCTCCCCTCGTTCCCGTCATGGCAAGGAAAGGGCACAATTTGTGGGGCCACTAGAGTAAATGGATGAGCTGTTTGCCACAGGAAGCACCTGTCCCAGGGTCTGTGGGTCTCGATCTTGGGCCTATCGATAATCTGCTTGCAAGAAAACTTGAAATTTGGGGAAACTTGACCCAGAGACTGGAGAGTGAGGGAGCCCAGGGCAGGCACAACCTCATGGGCCACGAGAAGGATTTGAACACTAGCTTGAGTGGACTGAGAAGCCTCCGAAGGACCTGAACCAGGGGAAGCCACGAGGTTCAATTTCTTTTGTGCCTTTGGGAGAATACTAACCGCTGCAAGGAGAATGGATAGGGAAGGACAGGAGGGGAAGCGGGGAGCACTGTTAAGAGGGTGTGTCTGTGTCTTAGAAACGATGACAGCAGAGACTGGGTTGGTGGTGGTGGAGGTGGAGACAGGTGTATGGGTACAAGATATTTCTAGAGCTAAATCTCTACAGCTTAGGGATGGATTTTATGTAAAAAATGAAGGAAAAAAGATAGTGACATTGCTTCTTCCCCAGGGTTCTCATGGGGAATTAAATTGGACTTTGTAATGTTCCTCTAAAAGTTAAACACACAATCACCGTGATCCAGGACTTCCAACGAAATTGAAATGAGGGACTCAAATAAATAAGCATACACCAATCTTCATAGCAGCATCCACATACCAAAAAGATAGAAGCAACTTAGTCATCCACAGATGAATAGACAAATAAAATGTGATATGTCCTTACAATGGGAAATTATCCCACTATGAAAAGGAATGAAATTATGATACATGCTACAACATGTATGGACCTCGAAGACATCACGCTAAGTGAAATAATCCAAACACCACATACACACACACTAAAACAAACACTGAATGATTCTTCCCATATGAAGTCCCTAAAATAGACAAAATTGTAGATACAGAAAGTATACCAGAGGTTAGCAGGCCTTCATTGAGATGGTAATGGGGAAGTCCATTAGCTAATGAGTATAGAATTTCCATCTGGGATGTTGAAAATGCTCTGGAAATGGATAGTGGTGATTGTTGCACAACATTGTGGATATACTTAGTGCCACTGAACTGTACACTTAAAAATAGTTAACAAGAGTAAATTTGGGGTTATGCATATTTTATCATAATAAAAATTTTTGAATATGCACAGAGCAATTAGTACCTACTTGGTCCATTGCAGTTTGGGCTCAGGAAATGTAACTGTTTTCGTATGTCTTGTCTACTTTCTCCTTTTTCAGAGGAATCTCCCTTACTCTATAAGACTGAGAACTTGGATTTTATAAGTTTGACCTGGAACACTTCTTGATACCCGAGTCCTTCTCCTTCGCACCTGGCTCTCCTGTGGACACTGCCTGTTACCACACAGACCCCCAAATTACAGTCCACTCCACAGGATGAGGTCCCCTTCACTGGAACCAGAGAGAAGACTTCCTTTCCTTACCAACCTGCCCTGTGGGTTTGTCTAAGCCCCTACCTCACTAGCTGTAGGGGTGGGATTACCTCAGATTGAAATTATTGTAGGAAGAGGAAAAGCTAAGAATCCAAGTAACTTAAGCACTCCTGGAGTCACCCAGTAAGAAGAAACCCAAGCTGAAGTCCTTCACAAGGGCAGGACTCTCTCGTGTCTGCCCCCACTGATTACCTGGCCCTCCCAAATTTTGGCTCTCAAAACAACTCCCCTAAGGGTTTCCTCTTCAAGTCTCTGAATCTCCACCCACCGACGCTGACCTTTGCGTTGCAGGGTCTCCAGTGCAAGGTAGTGTCTCAGGAGTGGTACCCCAGGGGTGAATGGCATCTGTCGCCACCCAGGTTTCATTGAGCAGCTGGATCCCTTGCACCCAGTGGTCCTGGGTCCTCTAGGTCCAATTTGCACTACCATAGGCTCCAGCAAGAGCCATGGGAAGAGTGGGTTCCTTTCATGAGCCAACCTGCTAGATGAAGCACGTGACTCTTTTTCAGACATCATGTAGCAGGTAAAATATAAATATATAGAGAAGGAAAAGATTTCCTCAAATAACAGTATTTCATTCCTACTCCCAAATCTTGAACCCTGAGCATCCTTGTAGTTTACTTCCTGCTTCCCTGGGGGGTCTACCCAGGGGGTCTACCACCCTGTGGGGCAGTGGTCACCGTCATTTTCCAGCAAGGGCTCCCAGCCTCAATCATATTTTTAAATTATTCCTAAAGACTCTTCAGGATGGGATACCATTGCCACTTCCCCCCTTACACTATCATTACTGTTATCATAAAGGACAAGAAAAGGAAGGCTTATTCAATAAGTGGTATTATGACAATTGATGATTATTTGAAGGAAAAGAATAGCTAGATTCTTGCCTTATACCTAATACTCTACCAATAAAATCAATTTCAAATGGATTAAAGATGTTGATGTTAAAACAGAGAAACCATATGAACTAAAAAAAAGGAACTTGTATTAGTCGCTCAGTGGTAGAACATTTGCCTAATATGTGTAAGGCCCTACACTTGATTCACAGCACTGCAAAATGATGATAATATTAGAATAGCAGCCTCTATCTAATTCTCATGGAAATACCGCAATGATGGACACAATGAAAAGACAAAAACTGTTAATACCAAAAGATAAGTGCTGACAGAAAATGATAAAATACAGTAGAAATTGAGCCCAATTTTATGGCAGATGCAGCTGGACCAGCATGGAAAGGTCTCATGTTCAGGTGGAGAGACCCAACGATAAAAAGAGATGAAACAGCTTTGGCCATCTCCCACTACCTATTCTTTATCCAGGGACCCAGGAACCCAGGAAAAAAAATGGGTAAATATAGACCCAGGGAACCAGAAAACTAGCGCAGTGGAGAACTTTAGAAATATACCAATCTTCCAGCCAGGCACAGTGGCACATGCCTGTAATCCCAGAGGCTCTGGAGGCTGAGACAGGAGGATTGCAAGTTCAAAGCCAGTCTCAGCAGTGGCAAGGCACTAAGAACTGAGTGAGACCCTGTCTCTAAATAAAATACAAAATAGGGCTGGGGATGTGGCTCAGTGGTCAAGTGTCCCTGAGTTCAATTCCCAGTACCCTCCCCACACCAAAAAAGAAATATACTAATCTTCCAACATTCTCCCCTCAGATTAATTGAATCAGACTATTCCGAGGAGGCGGTTGAGCAGTGGAGTTTTTGCCATGTAGCCAGGTGGATAACCAACCATGCACACAAATTGCTTAGATGCTCTTCCATAGGGCAGGTAGGGAGACCAGGAGATCACCCTGGGCCATTCTGACCACCCTTATAGTCTGGGAAGCCCCTCCTCACTGTTTCTCCTATCATTGTGCTACACTTTTTTTTTTAGTTTCCAACATTTCCTTCTTCCTTCTTAAATACTGGTCTTCTCCAGCATGTGGCCTCTTAAAATATCCTCAGTGAAAAACCTCATCCAATTCCAAGCCTTCAGTTGGCACATCAAACAGAAGACTTCCATCCCTAGGAGGTAGAGTGGGTATTTTCTCCTCCAGAGCCCTCTTCCAAGAGCTCACACCTCCCCGCTGAGGAAGTGCTGTTCAACTCAAGCTGGGATACCAGGAAGGGGCCTTGATGAGGTAAAGACGGCAACTTTCTTTAAGGCACATAATAACACAGAGGGTATGTTAAAAGTCATCTTGGAGAAGACCCATCCATCCTGAACAATTCACCCCTCCTCCAATAGTTCGAATATTATCATGAACCAGGGCCCAAGATAAAGAAGTTAGACCTGGGAAAAGAGAGGAGAAAGATGAATCAGGAGCATAAAGGATGACTTCACTGCCCAGTGAACATGAACTTGAAACTAGTGGGGAAACCAAAAAGAAAAAAGAAAGAACCCTGGGGGCCATATCTTGATTTTATGTGTTCCTGACTCATGGTGGAAGTTTTGCAACATTTTCACAAATAACGACATCTGCATTTCCAGCTCAGGTCTCTCTATCAAGTGTCCAACACCCTCCAGATGACCATAGGCACCTCAAATATACCATCTAAAACAAATCCCCTTCTTCTTGCTTCCCCTAACCTGCTCCTCCCCTGAGTCTATCTCCGTGAAGGGACTGTCATCCCTCTACCTAACATGAGTCAAATTGTGTCCTCCTGGTTCACATATTGAATCCCTAAGCCTGGAATCTCACAGCATGGCCTTATTTGGAAATAAGTTCATTGTAAATTTCATTAGTTCTAAGTTAAGATGAGGTCATTAAGTTGGGCCCTAATCCAATGACTGGTGACCTCATAAAAAGGAGAAATTGGGACACTAAGACACACAGGGAGAACATCATGTGAAGACAAAGATCAGTGATTCTTTTATAAGTCAACAACCCCAAGGACTGGCAGTCCACCACCTGAAGTAAGAGGCACAGAACAGAGTCTCCCCCACAGCCCCCAGAAGGAACTGAACCTGCTGACGCCTTGATCTTAGACTTGTAGCCTCCAGAACTGTGGGGCAAAAAGAAAGATCTATTGCCAAAGCCACCCAGGTTGTGGGCCTTTGTTAAGACAGCCCCAGGAAGTAAATATGTCATCCAATGAAGATTGGCCCTCCATCTCCCCGGTCCCTGCTGGATCCTCTCTGTCTCATCTCTGAACATGAAAGTGTCCTGTGCCCTTGGCCTTGTCTCTGCAAGGATATTGGGGAACTGGCAATCTGTGAGCATCCTATTAGAAGAAGACAGAAAAGGACTTAGTTGACCAAGTGGAACAGGATGGGTCACAGCTGAGGTAACACAGAGGGGCCATCTGGCATTCGAAGGGGATGTAGAGATGGTGGAGCTGGCAAGCAGAGCGGGAGGTGGCACCTGGCTGTGGGTGAGAGAAACACCAATGTACCGCTTGGTTGGCAAATACCAAGAACACAGCGGCTGCATCGAATGTCAAAGGGGTGGGGCTGGCTCAAGGCCAGGGCTCCCCTGGGCTCTGTCCCATGGCAGACTTTGGGGCTGGGCTTTTGCCCAGGGTGTGTGTCAGGATCTGACATGAGATCTTATGTTGGTCTTTGCTGTGAATTCCCCTAATGCACGGCCACAGTGCAGCGTCTCCGGCACCAGCTCTGTGGGGCTGCTGGCGAGTTGCTTTTTTATTTTTAATTTTATTTATTTATTTATTTATTTTGGTACCGGGGATTGAACTCAGTCACTCGACCACTGAGCCACATCCTCAGCCCTGTTTTGTATTTTATTTAGAGACAGGGTCTCCCCGAGTTGCTTAGCGCCTCGCTGTTGCTGAGGCTGGCTTCGAACTCCTGATCCTCCAGAGCGGCTGGGAATACAGGAGTGCACCATTGCGCCTGGTGCGGTGTTGCTTTTGACAGCTGCAAACGAAGCCAGCAGGTTTTGATGAGCCAACAAAACCTGTGTCCAGCCCGAGGTGTGTGAGCTGGGCAGGCACCTGCGTTCCTCAGCTCGGGCTCCAGCGCTGCAGGAAATGGGGGAGCTCCCTATAGCTCTTGGAATTGGATTCTAAACTTCAGGATCAAGCAGTGGAGGACTTGGAGTAAGAGACCTCCTGGGCCTCACAGAGGACCCCAGCAGCTGTGCCTGCCTTTCCCTTCATCCCCCACCCCTCGTCCCTGCTTCCTGCCTGCACCATCTTCTTGCTCTTCTCTCGCCCCATCAATCCCTCCTTGTCACCATCACCTCCTTCCTCTCCCCTTTCCTTGTCCCCTCTCCAAATCTTCCTTCTCACTAGGACTTCTCTTTCTCCTCTTTCTTCCCACCTCCAACCTCCCTCCTTCTCCCCTCCCTTCAGTTTCTCCCCCTCTCTACCTTTCCCTTCCCTTCATTTCTCTCCTCCACTTTCTCCTTCCACCTTCTCTCCTCACTTCCTGCTCTGCTCTCCACCCTCCCTTTGCACCCACCGCCCCCCTCTGCCTATCCCCCTCCCTCTCTCTCCCTCCCCTTCCCCCTGCCTCACCCCTCAGTGTTTGTTTTTCTCCCGGATCCGGATGAAGGGATTGGCCTGCCCGTGGCCTGCCCTGCTTGGCTTTGGGCACCCGGGGTCCTGCTTCATGGCTCAAGGCTCCTCCTGCACTCAGGCCCCAGGGCAAGGACCCCCTGTCAGCATCCAGCTCCTGCGAGCCCAGTATGAAGGCCTGAAGAGGCAGCAGAGGACCCAGATCCACCTCCTGGTGCTCCCCAAAGGTAAAGCTGGGCAAGTGCTGGGGGAGGAGGACTTGTCTGTGGGCAAAATGGAGGGCAGGGCCATGCTCTGTCAGTCTCTTGCTGGAGAACAGCAGAGTTGCTGCTGGTCCAGTCAGACCCAGATCAGGGGAGACCTGAGCAGGACAGCTCCACACCATCTTCCCCCAGGCCAAGTAAGCCAAGGGCCTCAGCCCGGCATCTGACCAGTAGTGCAGTTCCTGGCCTGTGCACCTGGGTACTGAGCTTGCTAGACCGGTCAGCCTGGTGAACCAGGTTTGCCCCCTTGCTCAGCCAGCTGGGGTGACAGACACTCTGCTTCCTGCCTGGATTTAACAGAGGCACCAACTGCAGACCCAAGAAACTGGCTCTGGAGAAAGAAGACATGGCATTCCCACAATCCTGGGCCAGAGGAAGTACAGGAAGCACTCCAGGCTCATCTAGCCTCAAACAGCAGCCAGGGCAGTATGCTCAGGCACAAAGCCCCCTCCTCATGGGGAGACCCCCAGCCCCTTTAGGAACTCAGATTTCATTCCAGGATGAAGTTAAGGACACAGAGGCTCAGAAAGTAAGTGGTTGATAAATCCCAGCCCTTCATCCTCCAACAGAGTGGAACAGGCCAAGGGAGGAAGGAAGAGCCTCTGGAAGGTCAAAGTCACACCCTCAGAGTTTCTGCAGGTATTAGTTCAGTTCAGTGGGGAGAAAGAAAGGAGAGCAAAGCAAAGCTGGAGTGGTCTCCCTTTTGTCAAGTCAGCCCAAGAAGGAATCAGGGCCCAGAGGGCCCTTATTGTCCAGGGCAGGAAGTGCCCTTCAAAAGAAGGCTCTGCAAAAGGCCACCAAAGGAAAGCTTTGGGAGACAAATAGGGCACCTCTGAACAGAAGGAGCCCAGCTCTCATTACTCGGGCTGTTGTCAACCAGTGGGATCCATCTGGATGGAACTGGCACAGCCAAAGGCCCCACCTCAGCAGGGCATAAGCTGCCAAGTTCTAATGCCCTATCCCACTCTCAGGAGTATACCTTCAGGCATTCAGCAGACATTTACTAAATTACACCCACATGCAATGAAAACCATGTTTAACACACCTGCAATTCAGGCTCACAAATCCAATGTCTTAAGGGCATGATTCAAAAATATTAAAAACACCTCATACTTGTCATTTCCCATAGAATCCACCATCCCCGGCCCCACCCTCCCTGCTGGTCCTTTCTCCTGCACTTGGTAACAACACTTCCTTTTCCAACACGACCATGTGATACTTCATGGCAGGTTAATGTAAAGAGTGCTCAGGTCCCCCAGGCAGGTCAGGGTCTCTCGGGACACTTGTAGCAGTTTGTGGTGCTACAATCTTTATATAATTGTGACAGGTAGCGTGCTATATAATGAAGTGGCAGTCATGCATGAGGTCTTAGAGCAGAGCCCAAGTTTGCCATTCCCAGTCCCCTGCAGACCCAAACAAAACAAAACAGATTTAAAGAGCAAAAATGGTATGAAATTGTTCTATGCTCTTCAATTGCCTTAATTCTTTTTTGCTTGGACAGAGCAGAAGCAGCACTATTTCGAAAGTATGGGGGAAATTGCAACAAAGGTTCTGCTCTGGGGCCAAGTCCAGGGGTTTGGCTATGTTACATTCTCTCCTTTGTCCACTTTGGACTGCAGGCTGGGATGGACAGTTCAGCAGGTCCTCCTCTGAAGACCTGCCTGTCTACCATGGGCCCTTTCCTGCTGAGACCAGTTCCTAGCTTCTCCCATTATATCCCCGTCCTTCCTTGTTCTCCCATAAGCACATAGGCTTCAGAATATCTGTAAAGGTTTTCATGCTTGTTACTTTAAGAATATAGTGCAGCTGCTTCTCGGCTCAGTGGCTCATGCCTGTAATCCCAGAGACTCAGGGGGCTGAGGCAGGAGGTCGTGAGTTCAAAGCCAGCCTCAGCAGTGGCGAGGCACTAAGCAGCTCAGTGAGACCCTGTCTCTAAATAGAATTCTGTAGGCAGGATTGTGGCTTCTCTAGAGATGGATGCCTCTATTTTCTGTTCCTTCCATTTCTTTGGGATTCCTAGAATCAGGGCTCAAGGGTTTCCTTCTGATTTTCTTCCTCCAACACAATCTCCTCCCTGTTCTTGCTGTGTACTTTGTCATTTTGGGGCCTCTTTAAGATAAGAGGGGCCAGGACACTCAAGGAAACTTGACTGACATCTCAGAAGACCCCCAAACCAGTCACTGACTAGCTTTCTATAAGAAAATGCCTTTCTGCCACCCCTTCAACCCCCGTGGCCACAGAGAGTTCACAAGGAATTACCATTTTCAACAAAATAGTGGGGGGGGCAGGGAGTAATAGTGGCCAGGTGGTGGCGCATGCCTGTAATCCCAGCAGCTCAGAAGGATGAGGCAGGAGGATCAGGAGTTCAAAGCCAGCCTCAGCAATTTATAAGGCTCTAAGCAACTCACTGAGACCCTGTCTGTAAATAAAACACGAAAAACAAGTTGGGGATGTGACTCAGTGTTTAAGTGCCCCTAGGTTCAATCCCTGGTAACTGCCCCCACCCCAAAAAAGTGATAGTAATATTCCTGAGAAAGAAGGGAGACATCAGTCTGCATCTTCGCCTCTGAAACCAGTTTGGAAAAGCAAAACTTCTCAGATGTCTTCCCCAAACAGTGTCTGTAGTCTAGGAGAAGGACAATGGCCAGTTCTCTACAAGGAGGTGCTCAGAACATGGCTCCTCCTTCCTCTGTAAACTCATTATCAGAATCTCAGGAAAGATACAAACCCCATAAATTTCTATCAGGCATGGTGGTACACACCTGTAATACCAGCTACTCGGGATGCTGAGGCAGGAGGATCACAAGTTCAAAGCCAGCCTGGGCAACTTAGTGAGACTCTTAAATCAAAATAAAAAGAACGGGGATGTACCTCAGTAGTAGAGTACTTACTTAGCAAGTACAAGGCCCTGGATTTGATCTCTAGCATTGTAAAAAATAAAAAAATAAATAGAAACAACCTTTTCCCCTGGAGAGTGTAAATGTATCTACATGCATGTGAGTGTGTGAGTCAGTGTGCTGCTACTATGACAAAATGCCTGAGAAAATCAACTTAAAGGGAGGAAAGACTTATTTTGGCTCACAGTTTCATAGGTTTCAATCCACAGTCATTGCTTTGGACCTGTGGCAACATAGTACATCATGATGGAAGTGTGTGGTGGAAAAGGTTACTCACTTAATGGTAGCCAGTAAACCAAAAGAGAGAAAGAAACTGCTGCCCCACTAGTCCCTTCAAGGGCAGCCCAATGGCCCAACTTCCTTCCACTGTGCTTCACCTTTTAAAGATTCTACCATATTCCGATAGCACCACAGGTTGGGAGCCAACCCTCTAACACAGGGACATTTGGAGGACACTCCAGAGCCAAATTACAGTAGCATATGTGTTATCTCTTGCTCCTACTATTTTTCTGACCTCAAATGCTGATTCCCATCTCTTCCCAGAGCTCACACCCTTCACTTTTAACCCTCCACTATGCTTGAATTTTTCCATAATTAATTTGCTTATTGTATTTCTGCTTTTCAAGGACAAATCCAGATGAAGGTGTGGGTTTTGTCTCAATGTTCCCTGCTATATTCCTAGGACCTAGAAAAAATGAGGCCTGGCACATATTCAGTCCTCAATGACTATTTATTGAATAACGATGTAATTGTATGTGAGTATGTGTGCCTTGGGTCGGGGGTACATGTGTGCCTGAGCAAGTGGGACCATGTGTGTCTCTGTGTATCTGCACACGTGCAGTGGACATTCTGGGTATGGCCTTTCTTTATCCTGAAAGCTCTGAGCCCCCTAAATGAGAGAGCTGCCTGTGTATCTTCCTTTGATGACGCTGCTGACGCCTTCTTTTCTCAGGAGGACACACGCATAATTCTGCTGAATCCATGATCAGTCCTGTTTGGATTAACAAGGAGGCAAGGAGCTCCCTATCCCTGGAAGAGGCAGATTCTGAGGTGGAGGGGGTTCTGGAAGAAGCCGACCGAAGCGGTCTTCAGACTCCTGAGTCTCCATGGCACACGCACCTAGAGATGCATCGCTTAGTCCAAACCTTCCACCATGAAACCAGTCAAGTGAAGCCCAAGGGCCAGGCTATGGGGTCTGACCAAAGGCTCCATCCAGAAGGAGACCCACACTTGTTTGAAAACAGTCACCCGACTCTGCAAGGAACCAAAGTCCCAGAGACAGGCCAAGGTCGATGTCAGGTGGGCGGTTCCCCAATAAAGATCGTGGGACCCAGCTTAAAAACTGACATTCAGTTTCTTCCTTCCATAAAGGACTCCCACAGGTCTGGCAGACCTGCTTACTATCCATTTCCCCGGAGGAAAACTCCCAGGATTTCCGAAGCTGCCCGGAACCTGGGCTTATATGGCCCAACCTGAAGTTTTCTGCTGGGCCACAGATCTGTCTCATCAAAAAGCCAGCAAGGCAGAGTCTCTGGCTCCCAGCAACAGCTGGACTATCCCAAATGTAAGAACTGCGGGAAATGAACTTCATAGTGGGAACATGAATGATCTTGACCTTCAAAACACCAAGAGGTCAGACTGCTCACCATTTAGGATCAGATAGTACTGTCGGATCAAGCATCTGCTTCTGTAAGAAGAGTTCACTATGGAGCCCTAGATGTCCATTCTTTGGGGGATCCGGTAGGACACCCTGAAAGAGGAGAATTCTGAAACAGAGTGAGGACTTTAGCCAATGGGGTACCTGAGCAATGCCCAGGGCGTAAGGGGCATAGACAATCTTGATTTCAATATTTTCTGAGTCCTCCCTCAATATATTCTGAATAATACGAGTCTGAGCATTCAGAATCTTTTCCTGGCTGCTATATCTTGGGGGCTGTGTCACTTAGAAGTCATTACACCCATTTGTAGCAACCACACAATTTCATTTGTAGCCTCCCATAGAATATGGTCACCCTGAGTAAGCAGGGTCAGATCAGGGCCAAACTGACTATTTTGTGTGTTTAAGGGGTCCATAGGAAAGGTGGCCATCTGTCACCTGTCACTGAGACATGCCAGCCTCGTCACAGACTAATCTCCTTCCATCCTTTCCTCTCTTCCTTTATTCATCTTTCTCTCTTCTCTTCCTGCAAATTAACTGCATATTAAAGACTTCCAATTATTGAAAATATATAGTGATAGAAGACCAAGAAAAAAACAACAAAAAATGAATACTCTTTCTTGGAAAATTTTTTCCACAGTCTGCCCCATTTTTAGCCTAACTGGGATCCCTCATGTCCTTCCTTAGGTCCAATTCGTGTTTTTAAACCTAAAAGTCAAGTAGGTGCTGTGGGTGATGTGAATGGTCACTGTTTAACTTCAGCAGTGACATTTAAACACTCCTAAGGTGATTTTCTCTCTTCTCAGATTCTCTCTCTATGCACCTGCTCCTGGACGACCCAGAAATGAACTCCAATATGAGGATTCATTGTTATTCCTTTCATAGATGATTAGTAAGATATAGTTGTTTCTTATACTCTAATGAAAATGAAGGAACATTCTTTCTTTTTAAATTTTTTGTAGTTGTAGATGGACAGAACGCCCCCATTTTATTTCTTCATTTCTATGTGGTACTGAGGATAGAACTCAGTGCCTCATACATGCCAGGTAAGTGCTCTACCACTAAGCTACAGCCCCAGCCCATGTTTTTCTTTTAAAACAAAACAAAACAAAACAAAACAAAACTTTGTCCTTTGCTTTTGTTTTAAAAAGGGTCTCACAGGCAACCTGTCTTAGTTTATTATTTTTAAAAAAACTTTTTTTCTCTCCTCATTGTTCCAAAGGCTCCTGCAGGCCTGGCAGTACGTGCAGGACACCTCTGTTCTGCATACAGGATGATGGAGACTTCATGGATGTGGAGTCAGCACACTGGGTTTTAATCCGGCTGTTCTTGATGTAGGATTTGGACTACTTAAATCTCTCAGTTTCAGTTTCTGTAAAAATAAGAGAGAAAATGCCCATTTTTGAAAGATTGAAAATAATGTGTTCACCTGGGCATGATGGCACATGCCTGTAATCCCAGCGGCTCGGGAGGCTGAGGCAGGAGAATCATGAGTTCAAAGCCAGCCTCAGCTTAAGCAAGGTGCTAAGCAACTCAGGGAGACCCTGTCTCTAAACAAAATACAAAATAGGGCTGGGGATTTGGCTCAGTGGTCAAGTGCCCCTTAGTTCAATCCCCGGCACCCCCCAAAAAGAAAGAAAGAAAATGATGTGTGTAAAAGTTTCTGGCATTCTCAATAAGAGGCAGTGGTTGTTATTTTAAGTTCATTACATCTCTCTCTCCACTTCTCTCTCAGCCATCAACCTCCTGCAGACTGCTTCTGTTCTGAAGATCTTTTTTTTTTTTTTAGAATTTTTTTGAATATTTATTTTTTTAGTTTTCAGCAGACACAGCATCTTTGTTTGTATGTGGTGCTGAGGATCGAACCTGGGCTGCATGCGTGCCAGGCGGGGGCGCTACCGCTTGAGCCACATCCCCAGCCCCTGTTCCGAAGATCTTTAGCCATGAGCTTCTGCCCAAATTCAATGACTTCTTTAAAAATTTTCTTCTCTTTTACATCTTCCGCATTCGTGACAATTAGCATTGACTTTGTGTGTCTTCCTCTCCCATTCCTCCTATAGTTTTGGGATCTCCTAGCTCATCGACGTCTTTGAGCTCCTTTAGGTCAAGAAGAATGCTTCATTTTTCTTATTGCTCCAGCACATGGAGAGGGTGCTTGGTAAAGATTCAAATGAATGAGTTAGAAAATCAGAACCATGTCCCTTCTTACTTCCTGCTCAATGGCACCAATCTCTCCGTTCCCCTTAATTTATAGATTTTCAGGATTTGATTATTTTTTCTTTAATGAATTCTCGGTTAGGAGTAAAAGTGGAACAACTAATAGAAGTAAGATCATTCTAAGGAGAAGGAACAGGATGTGTAATGACCCCGAAGGACAAAAGATCCTGCTGTGTTTGAGGAACTGAAAGAAGGCTGGTGTGATTCTAGTACAGTAAACAAAGGCAGGAACAGATGCTAAGGCAATGTATTAATCAGGACAGGCTATGTTTTGCTTCAGTAACAAGCAACCCAAATCTCACAAAATAAACATATTTTTCACTCATGAAAAGTCTACTATATGCAGTGGGCAAAGTTCCAGGGCAGCTTTTCTCCATGTACAGTGTTATCAGCAACTCACATTTCCACACAGTATTCTCCTTCAGCATAGCAGAAGGAGAAAGTGCATAAAAGTCATATACTGGCTCTCAAATCACTTTTGCTCACACTTCACTGTCCTAAACAGTCATGTCTGTATGAGGAAGTATGATCATCCCATGTGCCTAGAAGGAGAGAAGAAATAGAAACATGGCTGAGCAGCACTACAGGCTAACACAGGTAGATTGCTAAGGGCCAGGCTGATGACAGGCCAGGTTGTTAAGGGCCTCATAGGCATCCACAGTATTAGATTTCATTCTGAATACAATAAGCACCCTCTGAGGGGTTTAACTAGGAAACTAAAATGATTTGATTAGTAGTTTAACCAGATCACTCAGGTTGTTGTAATAACAATGAATTGAGGGTCAATTTAAGAGACAGTGTCAGGAAAGAAGTGGGCAGGGCCAGTTTAGTGGGAGGGATACTGTTGGTTTAGGTGAGGGAGGAAGTAGAAGAGATGGAGAAAAGCTAAATACATTTGATATATATTTTGGGACTAGAATCAGTAGGATTTACTAGGGGACAAGTGCAAGTTCAGTTTAAAGGATATTGAGTTTGAGGTGCTCGTGAGAAACAAAGGTCTAGAGTAGTCAGGTGGATATAGAAGACTAGAATTGGGGGCTAGAGATAATGAATTTAGGGGTCACTAGTATGTAGAGATACTTCAGAGAATGAGAAAGGATGAGTCCCCTGCGCAGACTGTACAGAGAGAATGGTCTGGAATGAGCCACGCAAACTCCCATTTTGCCTAGGAGAAAAATCCCTAGTCCTTACTTAGAAGAAATGGGAGGAAAGGAGAAGGAGACAATGAGGGACACTGAGAAAGAGTGACCAGGGAGAAAGGAGAGCCAGGAGGTGTGAGCCTTCAGAACTCAAGAGGCAAGAGTTGGTGCCAGACGCTTTCCTAACTGAGAACCCACCACGAACCCCCTTTTTCTACAGCCCTGACCTTCAGCCTGCAGCTGTGTTTCCTTGAGCAGGGGTTTGAGATGCCAGGGTCCCAGAGGTGATGCTACCGGATGAACCTCTGCATCCAAGGGCAGGACAATCGTCAGCAAGATCAGGGTCAGACTTGAGGGATTGCTACCAAGGCTGGCCTGAGGGTGCCTTTGCCTTTCCTGGGGAACAGGCTCATCTGCGAAGTTATGTGGGCAGAGGATTGGGTATTCCAGTGGCAGAGCTTGAAGGGAGGGGAGACTGGGGGAAGGGCTCATGTTTGTGCTCTTTCAATCCCTTCCCACAAGGCTGCTCCTGCCAAGAGCATTGGACCAGAACGATCTGCTTGTCAGTCACACACACACTTACACTTACCCCCTACCAACTCCTGAGCTGTCAAACCTGCTGGGGCAAGGGCTCAGGTTACTAGCTTGGCAGGCACACTACCCAGGCCTCTGATTTTTTTCTTTCCTGTGCTGGTCAGAGCTCTCTCCACCCTCTGCACAGTGTTAGCCCAAGGCGGCTTTCCTAAGGTAGAGAACCAGCTCACCTGGTGCCCTAAATCCTGGACCAGGCAGGTGACTTTGCTTAGAGGGCCCCAGCCTCCCAGTTCCCAGAGAAGGCTCCCCCAGGTGGCTGCCACACCTTCAACTTGCACCAAGCAGACCATCCAGTCTCCTCTTTGCTGTTGTAGACAATGAACTTGACTTGAGTTACCTCCAAGAGCCCTAGAGGATACCATGCCCTGGGGCTGCGGGAATATGGGCAGACCAACCCAATCCGTGCAACACCCCCCGCCCCAGGGGACAGACTCCCCCATGCTGTCGCAGGCCGAGTTCCTAACTTTGAGTCACTGTTGTTAAGGCTGTTCGTTCCAGTTCTTAAGATTTCAAACTGCCTGAATTTAAAAGTCCACCTCATAGTCAAGTCAGATTCCATCTACTGCTCCCAAGTACCCCGCCCAGAATAGTCTCCATTTGTACCTTTAAGGGAGGGGCGTGGTCTTCTGGCTCACTAGCCCGCGCTTTCCTCTCGCGATTGCGCCACCTGGGGGCACAGGTAGGGAGTGGGCACGTCCTTTATGAGACTGCCTGTGGTCACCGTCTTTTCCCTTGGCCGGTTACACGGGCCTCGCTCTTCCTCTGCAGGCTAAATGTGGACCCGTGGCGCGACAACAGGCTCCTGCTGTTGAGGGACTCCGTGGCCCTGGGAGTCCGTGGGGAGAAAGGTTGGGCCAGATCCAGCCGCCTCCCCCACCTCGGCTGCACTGAAGCTCCGTTCTTGACCTTTGCCTGGATTCTTCCACCTACCTCTGCTGACCCAACCGGGCCGGTGGTCACAGGCAGCAGGCAATTTCTGCACCTTCTCTTCCCAACCGTCCCCCACCGTGGTTTTCCCCTCCAAAGTCTCCCCATTCTCCTGTGCCAAGCCTAGTGGCTGAGCAGTCATTCAACGAGAGAATAATGAGTGGGCCTTCGGAGGCAGGAGAGAAGAAATGAGGACAGGTAGAAGGAGACAAACAGGGAATGAAAGACGGACCTTAAATTATTATTTTTTTAAACCTCCCCCTCCTTTTTTTTTAGTTTAAGATGGACCGATACCTTTATTTTATTTATTTATTTTTACATGGTGCTAGCACATGTGAGGCACTGGCTTTAATCCTCAGCAACACATTAAAAAATGTGTGTACACACACACACACACACACACACACACACACACACGAAGAAGAAGAAACAGTCCTAATAGCCTATACTGAAGAGGGAACGGAGGTGACAGGGAAGAAAAGTCATGCCCTGCCAGCCCCCATAGGAAAGGTACTGCGCATCCTTCCCTTTGCTCTAGAAGTCCCTGGGCCTGTGACTGTGAAGCCCCAGGTGCGTTTGCTTTAAGTGTACCTGCTTGGGGTGGTGGTGAAGAGCAGGCAGAATCTATGTAGAGAGACTTTATGCCTTTCCTGAACACCAAGTAGCTCCTGCATGCCAGATTCTGTCTGGGACGAATGGGACAGAGACATAGAAAGTCATGCACTTTGTTCTTGAGGGTGAGCAAGGACACACTGAAAAGGCAGAACTCATGGGGTAGGTCTTAGTTCAGGTTGCCATGATTAAGTACCTTCAGCTGGGGGGCTCATCAACAACAAAATTTATTTTGTACCATTTGGGAGACTGGAAATCCAGGACTAATTCAGTGGTAAATTTGATGTCTGGTGGATGTCTGCGTCCTGGTTCATAGAGAGCTGACTGCGTATAGTGTCTCACATGGTGGAGGGTGCAAGGGATCTCTTTGGATCTCTTATAAGAGCATTAATCTCATTCATTGGGGGGGGGGCATCCTTAAGACCTAGTCACTGCCTCAATGACCCACCTGAAACCACCAGATTGGAGATTAGGCCTCAGCTTATGAAGCTGGGTGTTATGTGTGCAAATATTCAGTTCATAATGGAAGATCACAACTTTGTCTTCTTCAGCCAAATTGGGAGTGGGGGAGATAAGGTGGGAACTTACTTGAGCCATATGATCATGAGATGGACTGGGAAGAAGCTCAGTGCTGGCATTTTGTGTTTCCCAGATGGGTCCTCCTTGACATGGGATGATGCCTCTCTGCTCCTGTGGCTGCCTATAACCATCTGCAGCTCCTTGCATGTGGGTGTAAACCTCCAGTTCCTTTCTCATCCACATGGCCCTGTCCTGGGTGCTTGTTCCTTTCTACATCTGCCTTCCTCCTCTGAGAGCTGGACCATGACTGTGTCCCACTCACTCCTCTGAAACCCAGGACTCATTTAAAATGAGTTCCTAGGATGTTATGCTTTCCTCTGAACCCCTTGAGCAAATTCCTACCACACTCTTGCTCTTCTTGCTGTAGATTCAGAATTGACTCAAGTCTGCAGTTATGAAGATTGGAAAAAAGAATCTGATGCTACAAGACAACCTATACGCCTCAACCTGCTCAGACCTCACTTCTTCTGTCTGCCCGGAGTGAGCTTTCTGCTGTTTACATCTTGCATACAGCTAGGGGCGATAACCTGAAATTTCTTTTGCAATGTTTATGGAGTCCAGAGGGTTGTAGTTATCATCTCTCATCATTCCTTTCATAACAGCCTGTTAATCTCTCCAGTTAACCAGACTGATGGCCAAGGACCAAGTTCACATAGCAAACAGATAATTTAGATGGCATTAAGTTTGTGAAGGTTGCCGGGCACAGTTGTGCACCCCTGTAATCCCAGCAGTGGGAGAGGCTGAGACAGGAGGATTTCGAGTTCAAAGCCAGCCTCAGCAAAAGTGAGGCACTAAGCAACTCAGTGAGATCCTATTTCTAAATAAAATATAGAATAGGGCTGGGGATGTGGCTCAGTGGTTGAGTGCTCCTGAGTTCAATCCCTGGTACTCCCCCTCACCCTACCCCTCTCCCCAAAAAAAGATTGTAAAGGTTTGTGAAAAGATGTGCTTGGACTGCACATTAATTATCAGAAGTACACAGGGCTCAGGTAGTGACTACTCAGACAGCTGTATTACAAGCAAAGCTTACAATTCAGCAGTCACAACAGATAGATGTGCATTGAAAGAGGTCTGCGGGTCTCAGGCCCCGGCTTCTTTGTCTTTCCATCGCTGAGCCACATGGGTTTCCAGGTCTCAGAACCACCAGTGCATGCAAAGTACCTAAATACTAGAAACCTAAAGTTTACTTGTGTTGGGAGGTTCTTTTTTTTTTTTTTTTAAGAGAGAGAGAATATTTTAATATTTATTTTTTAGTTTTCGGTGGACACAACATCTTTATTTTAATGTGGTGCTGAGGATCGAACCCAGCGCCCCACGTATGCCAGGAGAGCGCGTTACCGCTTGAGCCACATCCCCAACCCTGATGGGAGGTTCTTACAGTGGTCAGCTTTAATGTCAAAAGCTCTAGGCTCCACCAAAACCATATGCATATCATAAACCCAATTATTATTACCAAACATTATACCTAGGCTGGTACATTCCTCCAGAAACCACTCAGGAACCCATGGTTAAAGAACATCATTTCTCTTTATTTAATGCCTCCCGTAGCTCCAGGCAGTACTGGAGGTAAGCATGCCGTCAATCCAGACCAGCCCAGATTAACAGAACTGAACGACACGACAGACATATTCATCAGCCACAGGAATCTTATCCAGTCAATCCGCAAGGCTTGCAGCTCAGAGATAAACTAATATGAGTACAAGGAGCTACATGACCTTGAGAAGCACTGAAAAGTGAGACACAGGCAATGGGGATAAGGGTATCTGAACAAAGTCAATTATTTGTACCTGTATGTTTGTCTTTGTGGGGGTCACAGTCCCTTTGAGCCCGCATTATGCATACCAATTCTAGTCCAGTGATATGCAGGATTTGTGAAATGTGAGTATTCATGTGATATTGGTGTTGGAACAAGGAAGTGTGCAGAATCCTTGCATTAAGATATAGGGGTATCCTGTTCAGCTAGAGGTCTGTTTTAGTCAGTTTTTGTTTGTTTGTTTGTTTAGTTTTTCGGTGGATACAACATCTTTGTTTGTATGTGGTGCTGCAGCTTTTTTGCTACTGTGACTGAAAGACCCAACCAGAACAATTTTAAAGGAGAAAAACTGTATTTGGGGACTCATGGTTTCAGAGGTCTCAGTCCATGGACAGTTCCATTCCTTGGGGCTTCAGGTGAGGCAGAACATCATGGTGGAAGAGTGTAGCAGAAGGAAGCAGCTCACATGATGACCAGGAAGTGGAGAGAGACTCCACTGGCCAGATTCAAATATGTACCCCAAAGCCACACCCCCAATGAATCACGCCCTCCAGCCACACTCCACCTGCCTCCAATTACCCCTCAGTTAATCCCATAAGGGATTAATCCACTGATTAGGTGAAGGCTGTAACCCAATCATTTCTCCTCCAAAGCTTCATGCATTTTCTCACGTGAGCTTTCGGGGGACACCTTGCATCCAAACCATAACAAGGTCCTTCCAGGACTATCAGATAGTTCTTCTATGTTCTTCCCATCTCTCCTTGTAGCTATTCATCTTCCCATAGTTTGTGCTATTGTAACGACAGGAAAGAGTGAACTGGGTATGGAAATTCAAAGAGAGAAGTCATGCAACTCAATCAACTTTTTTTTTTAAAATAACTTTATTTTATTTGTTTATTCTTTTATTAATGTGGTGCTGAGGAGCAAACCCAGGGCCTCACATGTGCTAGGCAAGTACTCTGCCACTGAGCCACAATCCCAGCCCCCTCAATCAACTCTTAACAGCCTATTCCTTTGGCTTACTTGGAGTTGTTCCCTTAACAGCTTTTAATGGAAGCAGCAAAACTCCTGGACTCATGGTTTCCCAGCCTTTAGTAGGTTAACAACTGTCTTAATTGATGCAGGCAAACCACTGCCATTGAGGCCCCAGGGAACGGAGCCACTTATGTGCTTTGTAACACGGCTTACTAGACCTTATGAATTCCTAAGGTATAGGAAATGGAGCCATGCCCATGACAACAAGATCTTGGGGGTGGCAGTAACAAGATAGAGAGCTGAAGTCTCTAAATGAGTGCTTAAAACCCAGACCTCAAGCGCTACCCTTGGACTGTAATGGGAGAGAGAAACTTCTGCTTTTTCCAGGCACTGAATTATTTATTGTCCCTCTTTGTTGACCATCTAGCTTTACTCTATCCAGGACAGAAATGGGCACTTAGAACTGGGATAATTTCATCAAGTGTGTGTGTGTGTGTGTGTGTGTGTGCGTGCACACACACACACACACACACACACACCAGACACTGTATTTTGTGAGCTGGGGTTATTTTTGTGGCAGGTCAGAATAATTTTCATAACTGGATAGGCAACTGCAATACCTTAGAAGGCAGACCCAAGCTGATATACTCTTGGGGAAGCAACTGGAAAGAGCCAGAATTTTAGTGCATTGGTTCTTGGGGATGGTGGCTGATTTTTGCAGGCACAGTGGCCCTCCCACCTGCATCCTCATGCCGCAGTCATTCAATGTACATGGCCCTATTTCCATCTATTAATAGTACCATCTGCCCTTTGGGTGCTAGTCTGTGCTGAAGATGGGCTTCACTCATCTGGGAGCAGGCACTGCAGGCCCAGGATTGGAGGAGAGTTTCCTATTGAATCGACTAGATGAGAAGGAAAGTGTGGGAAGGCAGAGCACAGGCTTGGGCTCAGGTGTCTGGCTTTGAATCCTCCTGTCATCACTGGCTCTGTCACCTGGAGCAAATTATTTGAATTCTCTGAGCAGGAGTCTCTTCATTTAACGAGGAGAGGATACTAACAGCCCGAACCTCAAAGGAATGTTCTAAGAGTTGAACTAAATAATCCACGCCAAGTGCCCTTAAGCACTGAGAGCTATTATTGGTAGAAACATGCAGGTGTCCCCTGCCATCTGGCCACAATGGTCAGCTTTCCATTGAAATGTCAGTGAAGTGCCACATTTGACAACAGGTTACAATGCACGAAGCAACAGGTAGGATTGTACACAGGGTAGTTTTGCTGCAGTGTTTGAGGGACTCTGTATACTTCTCCATGGATTCCTGTCTAGTGGAAAGTGAAACTCGTCCTTGAACCCCCAAGGAGGGCCCATGACCATGGAAGCTGTTTTACCTGAGGGAGCACTGCCACCTTGTGGCCATACTTCATACTTGCAGGCACAGATGGGCGTCTTGAAGTCAACTGAAAATTGAGGAAAGGCAACTTTCCCCTATGGGTGAAGATGCTTCTGTAGCCTTCACCTTCATCTTGAGACGCTCCTTCCTACATATCTCCTTGCAAGTTCCTGAAACATTGTGACCCTCCACTAAAGGGTTCTGAAACCTCTCTGGCTTTTAGTAAAAGCACATGGATTCCTCTATGTCTGGAAGAATATATAATTATATGGGTCCAATAGTGAGAGGAAATTTGAGAATATCTGGGCCATTCAAACCAGCTGTTACTTTGCACGAGCTCAGTATGCTTGCTGCACCATGAATACCAATCAGTCAAGAGGCACAGTGGTGGGAATGAAAGAATTTTATTAAGTTAAGCTAAGTGGAAGGTGTCAGGGATTCTTTTACCTAAGGAACCATCTTGCAGGGGTGGTTTATATAGGAGATAGGTGATGGCAGATTGGCGGACGCCTCCTCACAGGTGGAGATTTGTGGTCAGATGATGCACCACTGATCCTAATGGCCTAATCAAGAGATGATTTCCAGTTCTACCAGTCTCAAAAACAAAGGTCACTATTTGCTTAGGCTATTGTTGTCACTGCTTAGTTGGCCCCGCCAGGAGTTCCTAATTTACACAATGGTCAGGGTAGAAGGGGTAGCTGCCCTGAGGCCTTCTTGCTGACCACCAAACCTTGTAATGAAAGAAAACAGACTTCACCTGGTGATGGTGAAAGACACAAGCCAAAGTTAAACAAAGAGGCATGAGATCTCAGTGCTCGGTCTCAAAACTTTTTATGGAATCCTTATGTTGGGTCCAAATTTACGCTTTTGTCATCACTGTGCACCATCAAAATTTCTGATGGTCAAATAAATCCCTTGATCTGGACCTGAAATAAAACTCCGAACAAATGTAAATTTTGTTCTCTTTCCTATTTTCTTCTTAATCTGCCTAGCCCCTGTTAGAGGGCCTCACCAGATAATCACGAACACCCGGAACCATATGTACCTGCGGCATGAATCTGTTTCCCAGGCGTGTGTGTGTGTGTGTGTGTGTGTGTGTGTGTGTTGTAAGGCATTGAACCCAGGGCCTTGGGCATGCTAGGAAAGCAACTGTACCACCAAGCCACATCTCCAACTTCACCCTCTAGTTTTCAAACATTAAGGGGTAGGACCACACTTATTCACGTCTTGCGAATCACTCTGGACCATTGATTCCCAAAATGAGTTCTCTGGGCCAGTGGGAGCAGCATCTCCAGGGAACTCTGTTGAAAATTCTTGGGCTGCTCTTCAGACCCACTGAATCAGAGACTCAGGGGAAGGGCCCTATTGGGTGTAATGAGCCTTCCAGATGACATGGGCCCCACTCAAATCTGAGGACCACTGCTCCCAACAGGCACATTGATGGTACCTGCTAGAGAACACTGAAGAGTTAGAATGTTCTAAAAGGACATGGGCAGAGAAAAAGATAGAGATCTGCAATTTCATTCCAGTGGTTCAGAGTCCATCCTGTGAATTCAGAAGTTTGAAGAACTCTCCTACCACAGTTAATGGGTGTTGAGATCATTTTTTTCTTGGTACAAGAAATCTGTACTGTGCAAACATTCTTCTTCCTTCCCAGCAGAGAAGGCAGGATACTTTTAGAAATTGCCAGTGTGGCATCACCAGGTATCTCCTGGGACCCTGTTCTTTCCTTTGGCATCATCTCGTACCTTTAGAACCTTCCAAGTTCTACTTTTCAGTTCCCCAGATTCTCTGTGTCCCCAGCAGCCCAATTATGAATTCTGGGTGGGTTCTGTGCAGGGAGGGGTGTGCTCCAAGGTGACTTCATCACCTTCCATGTGCCATGATGACCGCCATCTTGCCACCATCAAAACATGGAGATGAACCTGGGGTAAGGGGCATAGACCCCGACCCTTCCCACTGAGGGTCTATCACAGACCCGTAAGCTTGCATACCCACCCTTGGCCTAGGGAAGTCTTGGTGCCTTGACATGGGAGGGTCGTGATGAGAGCCTGCTTAGTAAGAATCCCAAAAGACTTGCATCCAGGCTACCCCAGACTTGGAAACTGGCCTGTCATAGCCTGAGCTCCCAGTGCCTCCACCCACCAAATGGCAGTTCCTTGACTGACTGGGCTCTGCCTAAGGCCGCCAAATCTGGGACTGTCTCCATAGCCCCTGGTTCCTGGAGGGTCCCCACAGAGGCGCTTCCTTCCTTATTAGTGGGTGGACTGGAGACCATAAACTGTTGACATGAAAGGCAATTTTTTCCCCCAATTAAAGGTACGTGGCGTCCTTGGCCCTTTTCCCCCAAACTCGTACTCTGGGTTCCTTTATTTCCCTACTCCTCCCTTAAACCCCCACTCTTTTTTGGCTGGAGCTTTATTGTGGTATCATTTGCATAATACAGTTTGCCCATTTCAAATATACTATTCAATGATTTTTAGTCAATTTGGAGTTATGCAATCACCACAATTTTAATTTTAATGCATTTCTGTCACACAATCATTTGATTCCTCTTCGGCAACAGTGGGAATGCCAAGGCCATCTTCTCTCACCATCTCCAGGGAGAGATGATCCCGAAGAGAGGAGCCCAGAGAAAGTTCATCCGAAGGAAGAAACTTCTTTGCTGCTCCTCTGCAAACTCCACTCCTCCAAATTTTCACACCAAACCTGAGCCTGGAGGACCAGCGGGAGGAGACGTTGCCAGCCCACCCAGAGCTCACGCAGGTCTGCTCTGGCTTCATGTGAAAGTGCCACTGTGTGCTTCTGGGGGATTGGGGTGCTGGGGTTAAGAGCAACACTCAAGGCAGGATGCCCAGGTTCAAATTCAAATGTTGCCATCAACGAGCTACATGGTATCAACAAACTAACCTACCAGAGCCTCAGTTCCCTCACATGTAAAATGGAAACCAAAAGAGTGCACCCCATGAGGTTCTTACAAGAGATACAGTGGCCAGATACATATCCCACGCCTATATATCCAGCAGTCAGGAGGATCCCAAGTTCAAGGCCAGCCACAGCAACTTATGGAGACCCTGTCTCAAAATAAAAAATAAGGGTTGAGCTGAGGGTGTTGCTCAGTGGTAGGGTGCCCCTGGATTCACTCCTAGTAGGAGAGGGAAAGTGTGTGTGGGGGGGTGCAGGCAGTGCCAAAATCTGGTTGCCACGGACCATCTTGTATATTGAGAAGGGGCTTTGGGGACAGTCTGCTACAATGACATTCCTTTGTCCCATAGGTGCTGCAACAGAAGCAGGGGCCAAGGGCACAGGCATGTACTCAAGGTTAGGCTAGTCTTCCCAACTCCCCTCAGTTAAACAAGTAGCCATCCTTTATAAAAACACAACACACATCGGGTTTTTAATGAGAAAATAACTGTATACTTGCATTGAATGCCTCACAATCACTATAAAACCGAAGCAGGATAATAACATCGAAGTGGTTAACATACACAGGAAAGCCAGATACAGAGTATAATTTTCAAACACAGTATTGCTGCTTTTTTTCCCCCTCCTCCAATAAAAAAAAAAAAAAAGAAAATGTCATCTGGATAAAGAGCAACACAATCAAAATTGGCAGCTCACTGAATGCTAAAAATTCAGGAAATCGATTCTGTAACTAAAACTGGATATAGTCACCTTCTCTAATACTTAGGCTATTTTTTTTCCAATACATAGTTTAATTAAATCCATTCTTCATTTGAAAAAAAAAATGTTTGTCTTCAGCGACAAGAGTCAACACTGCTTTAGTGTTTCTTGTTATGAGTGTGTGTGTGTGTGTGTGTGTGTGTGGACACTGATATAGATACTGCTTCTATGTCATCGCCTAGGGTGGGCAGCATGCATGGGTAATTGCATTGTCATCCAAGTAGAACTCAACCAACCTCTGTCACTGACAGACCCTGTTTCCATAATTTCTGGATGAGAGAACCAAGGCGTGTCAGTGGTTAATCGGCTCTGGAAGAAACTGGACATCCATAAACACTGCAGCAAGGAATACTTCTGGGAAGGCTCTAACGTCTGCAAAATCTCAACATTTGTTCTAGCTGACATTAAAAGGCTTGTGCGCTATTGAAGGGTGAGGCCAAGCCTTAGGGGCAGAGAGCTTCCTGAGCCTCTTTCTCCTGGTGGATTAGGCAGGAATGACTTTTCTCCAGGGTTCTGTTCCATCTTCAGGAAGCTACAGGGGTTCATGTGAGATCCCAGAGCACAGTGCTGTGTCCATGGCACAAGCATGGGGTGGCAGTGAGGGGGAATGTTTCTTGAATAAATAAAAAAAAACAAGAGCACAGAGAAAACCTGGCTCTACCCCAGGGAACCGTAATTTTTAATAGGAATGTAATGGGATTGTCAGTGAGTAGAGCAAGGAAATAGCAGTCATCGGGAAGGCAATTTGGGGGAACTAGTAAAAGTTGGAGATGTAGGGGACACAGTAAAAACAGGTCCGTGACTGGGAGAAACAGTCACAGAAATCACATTTATTTCCTCATCTATTCGTGGAGTGTGGCCCAAGGGATCCTGGCTCCAGAGCAATCAGTGCCTCTTGTTCAATCAAGGTGGCCTTGAAAGTGATTCCATGAACTGGGTGGCTTCCTAACGTTCCTCCCAGCCGCCAGCTCTTCTCCATTGCAGCTGTCCCGCGGGTACAAGATCCCCTTCCAGACAGAACAAAAGCTTAAGGTAAGTGGTGAAAATGGTTCCCTCTTGTGGAAAATGGGGGGAGTCAGTCAACACCATGTCTGTGTTCCATGTCTGTCCCAGAGCATGAAGCACAGTGTATTTCCTGAGCAACCCATAAATGGAGCCGACTGGCCACCATCCTGACTGCCACTGTGCTTGGGGCCACAGGTGCTGCTGCCTCCTCTGCTCCTCTGCATGTGTCTCCTTAGAGAACGCCCCTCCCATTCGGTCCTCAGCCCAGAAGTCCTTAGACAAATGGCGGTCCTCCTTCCTGGGCGCTCCCATTCCAATGGGGCAGGACTTCTCCTCTAACATGGAGGTCACCTTCCTGGGAATACCTGGCTCCATGCCAGCCTCTGCCACTATAAAATGAACTCCTGTATCAGGGGTCTTATTTGTTCAGTGTCCCCCAATGGCTAGCACTCGGCTGAGCATTCAGGAGAATGAACCATCCCAACTGCCAAATGCCCACATGCAAGGCTGGCTACAATCTGCAGAATGTGGGTGCATATGACAGGTACTGGAGGCACTTTGAAAGGATCTTTAGGGGTTATTGGCCAGTTCCATCTTTTTACTTTATGCCCACCATTTGTGAATAAACTTTCCCTCAAAGTCAACACTAACAAAGATAAAGAAGCAAAGATAATGTGGGTAACACTACATACGGGTTTTGTGGAATTGCTACTTATGAGAATAACATATCAGAGCTTATGACATAACAATATGAAAACAAAAAAAAAAGAATTTTAATGTGATCTAATTTAATTATTGCTTTAAAAAAATAGTTTTAGAACAAAGGAAAAATAACGAAGGCTGGTTAGTTATTTTTTCTCATGGCCAGAAATAGAACATTTTCTCATCCAGAAATTTAGGGCACCCAATTACTGAATGCCCTTATCATATTGCTTTAAATGACAGAAAAGAGTAAAGCTAGCATCCTCTAGTGTATACTAAGCATGAATCCAAAGCATGGGAATAAATAGGATACGTTCCTAAATGTCAAATTACAAAACTACTCAAAACTCTGCAATTGTGATTCATGCAAATACCATGTTAGGTCAATTTAATATTACAAATACTGCATCAGCTCGGTGCCTTTATATCCCTTTTCATAAAAAAGAAATTCTCACTCACTCCTGATGCTGGCTAACAGCTTTGGAGGAAATAACTGTACACCCAGGTGTCGTGAGCAATCGAAATTTAACACACACACACACACACACACACACACACACCCGTGAACATACACTTGTTACACAAACACACAAAGGTGTACACACACACACACACACACACCCCATCTTTAGGATTTGTAGTTGATTCCAAGCCTGCACTTAAAATTTCTATTCTATATTTTTCTCTTTAGCATCCTGAAAAGCACTCAGCCAAAAAATAATCTCTTTCACGTCCTTCTTCTCCCTCTCCCTCCTCCCTCGTTCTCTCCCTACCTTCATTGACTTTAATGTTTCCTTTCTATTGACCCCAAACATCCCTTCCTTCTTTCTACTACCTCTAAGGCTCACTTTATAATACAAAATAGTTATAAACACTTTTATTTCTTGCCATCTACCTCTCTAAGGCAGAGTTTGACCTTTATTTCCCCCCCAATTATTGCCATCTAAAAATACCCCTACCATCTTGAACCAAGCTGTTCAATGTGTACAGGTTTTATTCATGTTTATATTCCCCTATCCCATCATAAAAATAGTTGTTGCCCACTAAATATAGTTTTCACGTGAAGAAACGTAATTGTGAAAATGTGTTCTTCTAAACTACACATCAGTCAAGAGTATAAGCGGACAAGATCCTAAAGCTAAAATAATCCATTTGGTTTGGCTTTCTCACCCCACATTCCTCAACCTCCTAGTGTAGAAGAGATTGCATCTGCAACATGAAGATATATTGTCTTAAAAATATGGATTGTATGCATTGCAATCATTAATTGCTCCCAATTAAAAACAATCAAATGTAAGAGAAATATTATCATAACTGCCTCTTTGGGGCAACCACCGAGAGGAACACCATTCGTTGTATGGCTGCTGGAGAAAATGGTGCCAATCCAACACCTTGGATGCCACGAGCAAGGGGTGGGAAGCCAGAGCAGAGAAATACCCTGTGCCACAAAGATGGCAACAGCCTGGGCCCTACAGCTCACTAATGGACTTATCCTCACTGTCTGTCCTCATCACCCACCAAGGCTGGTCAAAGGTCTGCCCTCAGCAAATATGTTGATTTGCTTATAATGTCTTTCTCTTTTTGGATCAATTGTGGACTGGTCCAAATCCAGAGGCTTCTTTGAGTCAAAGAAATCCTTTCTCTTCTGACTCCTGGGTCTCAGAATTTGACGGGTGGACCCCCTTTTTGCTTTATTCTTCATCGTTGTGTGTTGCAGTTTCTGGTCTACAGAAGGATTGCTGAGTTTGTATGCACTTTAATAAATAGTCCATCAAAAATGCTTTGATGTGATCATTTCTTGGTTTCTTGGTATCCCAAGCACCAAAGAAGTTTCCTGGGCCGAAGGAAGTTCATTCATTGTCCTCTTCCTCCTGGTTGGCGTAGATCCCTGCCTCCCAGCGCAAGGCCAGTGCGCTCTTCCTTCGATTAACCCTTGTGGCCTCAAGGACCTGAAGAGAAAGGGAAAAAAATCACTCAGGGTTCATGATGCTAATTATGTACATGAGCCAACTTCCCATTTCTTTCCTCTATTCTCCTCCTCAATAGCATCCACATGAATGAAAAGTAATGAAGTGTCTGGTACTGCGGTTGGTAGAGAGGACAGGGAGGAGAGACTGGAACTGTGCCATCCAATATGCCACATGGCTACCAAGTACTTGAAACACATGACTGAGAAACTAACTTAATTTTACTATTTAACTTAATTTTAACTTACTTAAAATTAGTAAATAGCCCCTTTGGCTAATAACTATCATATTGGACGGCATAAGGACAGATCCTCTTAAGTCTCTTCATAAACAGGCAGATCAGAAAGTAATTCCTAACTATTGGACCAGTGTGGATACAAGCCAGGCTTTGTGGATCTATGTAAGGTATGATCATATTTGTATCACACCAATCTACTCTGGCATAATTAAACACAAAGAGTCAGTAACTGAAAAATATAGCTTTTGGGGGTCAACAAAAAGCAATCTCTGCATTTTGATGAAACTTCTTTAGGACCACGTGTACTAATAAAATCAAAGGTGACAACATCAAAGACCACTGAAATGGGTCCTCCTTCCCTCCTGTTCACTAGCACAATCTGTAAACTCCTGAGTGGAAGACTTTAGCCAAAATGTTCCAGCTGTAATTTTATTAAGATGAGGTGCAGATGAATGGCATTTAGGTGGCCAACACACAAGAAATGGTCCTAGGTCTTTGCAGTAAAAGCAAGAACCAATCATGCCAACCAATTACTCTGGCATTAGTTTAGGGTGCGGAGTTTCTGATTTTAAAGAAAAGTTCAGTAGAGCCAGTACTGGTTGGTTTTCCAAACTGCAATGAAGGCTTTGATTATTCTAAAAATAATCATTTAGGCAGGGGACACTGATGTTGGCAACTCCAGAGACGCCGGAGATGCAGGTTACAGGCAGAGCTGGTAAAATAGGCATAAGCAGGTTCTGAGGAGACTAAAGGTCTGGGGGTCCATCTCAACCTGCTTCTCTGCATCTTTGTCCAATGAATGGAGCTTTGATGTGCTTTCCTCTGCAAAGCCCTCCCTACTCGCCCCCAGCAGGGAGAGCTGGGATGTACTCAGTCATGTCTGCTGAATGAATGATGCATTGTGAGGCACCTAAGCCATGTCATCAAGTGTCCTGTTGATAAGCAATCCAAGGTCCCTTATTATCTAAGAAAAATAAATTAGAAGAAATAATAGTTCTAGAAGTGGTACAGTCTAAGTAGAGCATTTCTCTGGCCAACGTGGGATAACATGGAACTGAACCAGAACTGGACTGGGCCTGCAAGGCCTGGGCCCTGTTTCCAGCTCTGCCCATTGGCGATCTACATCTGCCCAACTTGGCAGACTTTCTCAGGAGGCAGTGTGAACTCTGGAGTCCAGGCAGGTCTCGGTTTAAATTCTAGTGACTGCGTGACCTTGGAAAAGTCACCCCTGCACCTCAGTGTCGCCATGTAAAATAGGATCATAAAACCCACAATTGACCTGAGGAATAAATGAGGCAATGCATGTAAGGCATTTTAGCATGGTTCCACGTGAATAATGATTTAATGAGTAATAATGATGTTTAAAAAGTAATAATAAGGTCTCAATAATCATTTCTATCATCACGTGAAAGGATTTGTACTGTATGAAGTGGAATATAAGCACACAGCATCTATATAAGGAACTCTGTCTTGTGTAAAATGATCAACTGCCTTTTGGACTGCAATACAAGCTGACGTTGAAAGGTTTATTAAAAAAAAAAAAAAGCTGGAAATATATCAAAGGTTTTGAGTATAAGAGTCCCCATCCTTTTCAAATGTTCCTTGTCATTTAAACCCTATTTTAATAATCAACTTGAGCAGATTTAGCTTGCCATGTTCTTTGGGAACTCATGCTATAATCTGTCTGCCCATCCACCTTTCAAGCATTTACTGGGGTCCTACCTGTGGTTAGGCAGAGTGCTGGCATGTTGGGGACAGAACAGTCCCTTTCCTCATGGAGCTTAGTCACAAAAAATGTGATGGGCAGACGTCAGTACTCCTAATTAGGGGAACATTTACCAGAGTTTGGGTTTGAACACCAACTGGTCAACTTACATCAGACGAGTTCCCCTTTCTTAATTCATTTCTCTTAATTTGGATGACCACTTAACATGATCTCATTTTCTGATAAAATCTAAATTCCTTGGTAATAGCACAGACAAGACAATAAATGAATCGCTATTGAAATAACTGAGACCTTAGCATAAAACCATTGTTGGGTTCATAGGCCCTGTGATCCAGGACTGTGTTGGAGTAAATCCATCCTAAATTGGCCTTTGAAGATTCAAAAGTCAAGTTCTTGGTATGAGCACTTGCTTCTTAATTAAAACCCAGATCTCTGTGTGTGTATGTGTGCACATGTATATATGTGTATGTAAATCTCTAGCAAATTTAGTGTTATTATTTTAATTATTGCATATTTACTTTTTATAGTCTATGCTTTTCTTTTCTGGGCTAAAAGCACATGCCTCTAGGGCTATAATCATAGCATACACATCATAAGTACTACAAACCAGTTACTGTTTTAATCCTCAGGACATTCCGTGAGATTCAGGCCATCATGACTCCTATCTTACATGATGGAGACTGAAGCACAGGGAGGTCAAGTAATTTGCCCATTGTTGCCCAGTCAGTAGGAAGAAAAGCCAAGATTTGAACCCAGCAAACTCTGGGCGCAGAGTTGATGCTCAGAGCCATCAGGCTATGTGGCCGTGAGCCTGGAGGGAGAAGCATCATCGGAAAAGAGCAACACCCATTCTCCACAGAAATGAAGAGAGGAAAACATAGAAACTAAAAAAAATAATTAATATAAAAGAATACCCAGGGGCTGGTAGAGTGGTAGAGTGCTTGCCTGGCACGTGTGAGGCACTGGGTTCAATCCTCAGCACCACATAAAAATACATAAAATATAGGTATTGTGTCCACCTACAACTAAAAAAAAAAAAAAAAAAAAAAGGAAGAATACTGAGACCTGATTTGTTTTTGTTTTCTCTCAAATTAATTCAAATTCAGGATGATGATGTGTAGGGGGGGGTCAATTCTCTGTGAGCAATCCTCTAACATTGTTTTTGTCTTTGTAATGTGTAGTGCACAGCTTAACTTCTATGGCAATCAGCATAGACAATACTATACAGCAGTTTGGGGGGATGTGAAGTAAAAGATATGTTAATGAGTTACCCCTCTTAAATATTGATATTTTTTCCTCTTATTTTCTCTTCAGTAAAAGTTACGCTGTGTCCAATTCTATCTTCCTCATATATATTTGACTGGATTGTCACTGTTCTAAACTATATTCACTGAAATAGGAGATGAGATTAGGGTCTAATTCTAAGTTGTCATTCCCTAGATGAGAACCACACTTGGTCTATGAGGAAGGAACACAGAATGGTATTCTCAACGTTCACTTTGTGTTATGAACAAAAATTGCAAATAATTGACAGCTCAAATCTATAGTTAAATATAATTATTTTGCTAAACAGTGAGATACATAGAGATATACACACATACATGCATGCATGTACACCTAAACAATGTTCTAAACAATAGAACAATGTTTAGGTGTACATACATACATGGGTTTGGCATAACTGATTTGAAGAATAATTTGCAACATTTAGGGAATGCAAGTACATAACAGCCATACACCCAGTTCTCCTACTAGGAAAATTGTTTTCCTAGGTGCATGGAAAAATATGCAATAACATTCAGTGAAGCATTGTTTATAATGACAAACAAAAACAGAAACTGGAAACAACCTGCATTTCCATCAATAAGAGAGTGAATAAATAGTGATATATTCATTGAATGGAATACTATACAGCAGATATACTGAATCTAGAGCTACATGAGCATATCTGAAACCAATGCAGACTGAATAGTCAGCAGCAGAGGCTACCACTATATGACTTACCACTTATAGAAAGTTCAAAAACATGCAAAAAAAAAAAAAAAAGGACATTGTTTAGGTGTACATATATGTGTAGTATAAAAGCATGCATGAAAATGAACACCAATGCCAAGAACAGTTACCTCTCAGGAGAGAAAAGGTGTGACAAAGAGACTGAGCAATAAGAACTGGGAGAAGAAACAAGAGGGCTTGAGTTGTATTTGCAACATTAACTTCTTTTTAAAAATATTTAGCAAGTGCTATGAAATAATAAGAATGGGCAAAGCTGGAGGAGTAGGTCTTATTATGAGATTGCATTTTATAATTGGGGACTTTGCATGCCGGCTCCACGACATCAGGAACACAGAACAGTGCCTGGCACATGGTAGACCCTTAATAAATCGTAAACCAGGTGAGTAAATAATGACTTGTATATGTGAAAGAAGAAGCTTCCAAAACAAAAGTATAAATTGAAAGATCAGAAGGACCTGGTCATGGGGTTGGTTCATATTTGGAATAACTCATCCTAAATCCATGAAATGGGGGAGCTCTCTGGGTTTGTGTTAAGGTAAGCGGGACCGGTTAGAATCAACAGCTCAATCCACATGAGTTGTACTATTTTCTAACCAAACCAGATTAGATTTGCGACTCATGCCTAAGGAAACTAAAAGAAGCCAAACAGCCCATCATTTGTGCCCTCCAGTTCAAACGTCTTCCAGATCCACGGGTGGGCAAGGTCTTCTCCAACCCCACCGCACAGCACAGCACAGCGAATCATCGTTGCATGGACTCCGGCACCGTGAGGCAGTCCCCCAGTTCAGAAAAGGCAGGAGGAAATCCACGTGGAGACAAGCTGTTTTTCTTGCCATTCTCATGTAACACATCAGGAAACGGCAAACCACAACAGCATGCACCTGCATCGAGCATGCACTGACACCAAGACAGACAAGTTGAAAAGTACCTCAGAGGTCACCTTGCAAGACAGTAACTTAGAGGTGTACTGGCAGGAAGGGAAAAGACCAGGGTTAGTACACAGCAGACACTCACAGAGTACCCCGCCAATGGGAACCCACACCACGCCAGAGGTGGGCAGGAGGGGCAGTCACTCCAGGAGGCCACCACACACCCACGCCAAGACTTGCTTCATCTGATATTTGATTATTTCAAAGTCTGTATCTCTTGGAGCAAGTAGATACCCTATTATCCTTTAATAAAAATATCAGATAAGCCGCATTTTGTTAATTCAAGATGTTGCTTTCATTTTTCTGCACTTTGAATTAACGGGATTCTTTCCATTTTGGATTTGCCAGACTCTGGAGCCAGCTTTTCAAAAACTCTTCCTGTAGGCTTCTCTGAACCTTGAGGTTCACTCAAAGAAGACCCTGATCTCTAAAGAAGGCACTGCCTTGGGTGACCATATACACAGCCACCCTCATCAGAACCCTGGAGGACTGCATAAGATCCCTGGAGTGGGGTGGTCCTGTGATCATCACTTAGAATTAATATGAGCATTACAATACTAAAATAATAGTTTTACAGAAGACTAAAAGTCCTCTGTAAGAATCCATGGGGTTGGGGGTTGAGTAGATCCAACTACCGGAAAGGAGACAAAAAAAAAACAAAAAACAATGTGGGACAGCCCAGCCCCTTCCAGAATTGTGGTAATGAGCTTGCATTTACACTGCATAGGGCATCTGAGGAGTTGACTGGTGTGGGGTACTGTTAGTCATATAGACTTAGTACCCCTGAGTCTATGGGCTTACAAATCTGTGGGCATCAGCAATTTCTTACATGAAACACTTAAAAATTACACTTCTGAAGTGGTCAGACTAATGGCTGGGAGGTGAGGACTCGGAGCTCTCCTCTCCTTTGCACCTTCCCTGTCCTATGAGAGACAGGCAACGTGAAGCATCCTTGCTTGTGGCTGGGCTTCCCCTAGGGCCTGGGGAAGGGAGGGGCTCTGGGGCAGATGGGCTTCCTTCACCTACTCAGTGAGAGTACAGCGGCATCTCTCAATGCATGACTTCATTTAGAGGGAAAGTTGAGATAGAAATTCTTCTAGAGAAGCAGGAAGTGCCAGACCCCAGTTCTGACACAGTCCAGGGAACTGATGAGGCTTTCTCTTATTCGGAGACAAGCAAGGGTGGTTGCAAGAACTTTCAATAGTAATAGTGTCGGGGGCTGGGAATCTAGTTCAGTTGATAGAGTGCCTGCCTCCCATGCACAGGGCCCTGGGCTCAATTCCCAGCACCACCAAAAAAAAAAAAAAAAAAAGCCAGGGAGAGGGGAGGAAGGCCAGGAGAAAAGGAACGGAGGGAGGGAGACAGAAAACACAGGAAAACCCTGCTGAGTAGATCCTGTGTTAGAAGTGAAGATGGGACTGAGCACACAGAGGGCTCAATGTTCCTCATGCCGCTGAGCTGACTAAGGCCACCTCCCTTTAACTGGAAAAGGGGGAGGAATCTACCAACATGTTCAAGAGAACCAATGAACCCTCATCTTTACCTTCCTAGGCTCAGGTCATGGTGTTTAACTAAATGCAATCATGCAACTCATAACGGCCTCGTGAATCCGTCCCCTAAAGGGCTTCTTGAGGCCTGAAGGAAAGCAATCCAAATAGCTCCTGATTTGTGCCCACCAGCCCAGCTGTCCTCCAGACCTACAGTGGGCAGGGTCTCCTCCATCCCCACCTCAAGACAGCTCCTTTGCAAGGCACCAAGAAGCCCTTTAGGAAAGGATCAGTCCATTATGAGTTGAAGGACTGACCAGAGATGGCATCAGACCCAGAAAAAGGGCATTTCCAGTAAAATAACAATTCCGGAGAAGGGAAACCCGCAATTAAAGTCAGGTGGCTACATCTGGGCCCACTGCAAAATTACCAGGTTAAAGGAGTGAATGATTAAAAGGATGAACAGTGAGCCTGGGGCAGAGGTGCAGCCTCTCTGAGGAAACAGGGTCTTTTTCTAATAATGGTAAGCTGCCCTGGGTGTAGGGGTGGCCATACAACCCTCCTTCCTCAAAAAATTAGCCAAGGACTCTACTAATGAGTGGGCAGAACATGGAGCAAGGACACACCCACTGATGTCCGTACAGAACAAGGAAGCCCGTCCAGGTGGGTCACCTGTGGACTTTGACCACAAAGGGAGTGCCATGCTCAAGTTCTAGTAGTAAGTGCAGCCATTTGGGGATAACTTCTTTTGGGCAATGTTCCATATGTCGCTGACCTTTTTTGCTCACCAACTGCAAAATGAGCAGGTTCCCTGCCCCCTGGCCTGTTTTGTACCTTTTTTTCATTAAGTGGGAAAACTGGAGACAGCAGGGCCCCGTGCTGTGGACAGCTCCACATACTGCCACTCCTGTGATGTGATTAGGGGGCCCTGGACCTGTTTTAAATGGCAACAGTTTTTCTCAGTTTTGATGGCAGAATTCTCTCAGGGAAACTGCAGGCTTGGTTCATGCGGGCTCCTTCTCTTTCTTCATGCTCATTGCTATCAATGTGTCTGGTGTTATCTCACCACAGACACGTCCCAGTTATATGTCATTTTTGCTTTTAGGTCTGCATTTTCCTTGCGAATGCAGACCAAGTAAGAATTCTTTTTATTCAATTTATAAATGACTTGCTACTTTCTAGACTCGGGTTTTGATCCTGGGGGAGAACCCACAGGATCCTTAAAACGTGGTTTCAAATTTCCAAAAGGGCAGGCAGAAATGCTGCCAGGGGGCTTGTAGGAAGGAAATGTTGGCTGGTGAGATGCCAGGGAAGATGCTGTATGGCACTAGGTGACACTGGGGACATCAGCGTGAGCCAAGTGAGGTTCTTAGAGGGTACACAATCTACAATGCCATTTTGCCCTGCTAATAGTGTATGTGCACGGAGCAGGAGAACAGAATTATTTTACTTTTAGAAGAATTGCCCTTAGCTTCTAGGAATAGGAAGCCAGGCTACCAAACAACCCACCTGCTCTCTGTTATTGTCCTTCTCATATAAGAGACAACTAAAGAAAAACGGAAAGGGGCCACAGACCAGCTAGGGGGAAAACTTCAATGCATTTTCCAGTGACTCATATAGATACAACAGAAAAGATCCCCTAAACTGGGAGGGCTAATAGACATGCTAAGAGGTGGCTCAGAAATTTAGTCTGGCTGAAAATCATGTAATTGCTTTAGAAGCAATCTGAGTATATTTTTTTTGAGATTGGATCTCTGAAAAGAGGAGACACCAGTTGAATAAGTTTTATCCTGTTCTTAGAATTTTTAAAAACACAAACACTTGGTTTGATTGTAATGTCATTCGACTTCAAAACACTGGGCCTTGCGTCCAGGACCTGGAAATAGCAACAGCTTGATTTGTTCGTAGATTTCTTCCTTACCTGAAATGTTGAATTACTTGGGCAAAATAGAGATAGGAAGCTGCCTCTTCACTGTGTAAGGGAAGGGCAATTAGAATATTAAAATGCTGACTCCATACTTTACTTTTGGCTTCATTAATGCCAAAAGGAAATCCAACCTGGCTGGCATTCATGAGGTGGCTGCCTGAGTGTCAGAGCAGGTACAAAGGAGACTTCAGCCCTCTGCTTAGCAAATGACTAAGAATTGGCTCTTTCCTTCTGTGTACAGTGTTTTTTCTATACTCCAACACAATAAGCATGTACAAGAGATAACACAGAGTGTGCTTGGAAAACATTTGAATGGGTCGCTACTAAAAGGGTTGATTTGTTCTTTCCCGTCCACATGGTAACATGAGGGACCCACTCGGTTGACCTCCAAAGTTGCTGATGTATGTTCTGGATACACTTTTCTGCACCACCTTTCAAAGCAGCCACAGACCACCAAAAATACCTAAATGTGAACTCTGTACCAAAACTGGGGCTGCAAAAAAGGGCTGGCTGAAGAGACTTAGTGGGCAGGAAATGTCCCACAGGCTCAGGAAGGAGCTGCTGCCTCCATCACAGTGAAGCCCAATAGGAATGTCCTCAGCAGACACCGCAGGACAGGCCCCAAGCCACTGTGAAATTCAGAGAGCAGACCATAGGCTCCCCTGTGTGCCTTTTCTTCCTTTCTTTCTCACCACATATTTTGAAAGCAACTTTCAGTCCTGGCTTCCGTCCCAGAAGTCCTTTAACCTGGGATGAGCCTGCCAGAGGTATGAAAAGTGTAAACCGGTGCGGACTTTCCTACTGTGAACTCCAGGGCACTCAAGTTTAAGGTGACCGGGTAGTTCATTATCTAAAGCAGGATACCTTTTAAAGGGAAAGGGGTGCTATTCATCATTATGCCAGGACAATAGGCATAAACCAGGACCCTCCTGGGGTAAACTAGGCAGTTTAGCAATCCCAGCTAGGTGGGACTTGAGCACATCTGGGCCAGGGATTGATTGATTACTTCCAGGGATGCAAAGAGACTGATGCCCGAGACTTCCTCAGGGATGGTGTGAAATCTTGAGGCTGATCCCAGGCTCCTTGGGACCGTATGGAACAACTCTAAAGTCTTTTGCAGGACAAAGAAACCAGAGTGGATGACTTCCTTCATAGTTCATGTGAAAGCCACATGCAAAGTTCTGGGGTCAGGGACAGGGTAGTCGCGTGGTTTTCAACTGTCATTTAAAATGGCTCTTTCTTGCCAAACTGCATAAGAGGCTTGGAAACAACCCAAAACACATGTCTCCCGCCCCTTTTTTTTTTTTTGGAGGGGAGGGTGTGGGGGGCAACCGGGTTATTGAACTGAGGGGTGCTTTGTGCTTTACCACTGAGCAACGACTGCTGTCCTTTTTATTTTGAGATGGTGTTTCACTAAGTTGCTTAGGGCCTTGCTGAGTTGCTAGGACAATCATCCTGCCTCAGCCTCCAAATTTACTGGGATGACAGGAGTGTGTCACCATTCCCAGCTCACCCTTGTCTTTTTGAGCACTGTGGAATATTTATAGTGATTGCTCACAACGTAGATTTTTGAAGAAGCAGCATTTCATAGTTCTCTAAAAACACAGAATGTGCACAAAGTAGGTCAAGCGGCTCCCTGGCGCTCACTCCTGCTCCCTCCCCGAAGCATCGCCCGTGTGTGTTGTCTTTCCACACCCCAAACATCTTGTGCACCACCCTTGCCAGGGGCTCAAGCTATCTTTGGCCAGAAAAGGCCACTGTTTGGGAACCAAGGCAGAAACCCAAACCCAAACCCAATCCACTCATGTTAAACCACACATTTGAAAATTGGTTTTGGAACCGCGATGCTATTCAGAAACAACTGTATACACATCCACACCTGAACTGGTACACCACACACACACACCACACGGACGGCCGCCCTCGGAAAGTGAAAGGAAAGGAGGAAAAACTTACACTACTATCATCCATTCTCTCGCGCCTTTTAGATTTGTGTGTCTCATAGTCTTCCATGAGGGTCTGCATCAGGTTCTTGGGCCGCTGGGTTCCGGCAGCCTCTTCGGGGGCTAAGTCAGGCTGCAAGCTGGGGCCTTCGGTTGTGGGGGATGGAGGAGGTTTGACTTTCTCTATTTTCCCTGAAACAATACGAAGAGAACACCCTTTCTAAGCTCATCTGCTCATGGCTGCTTTCAGAAAGAAGAGAAAACCGGCAAAAAGAAAAGGCAACTTCTGACATCGAGGGCGCCCCCAGAATGAAGGTTAAGTGTGGGCCATTTAGTTACAGGGGACAAAACACTGCAGAGAATGCGCACACCCATCCATCAGAGACCCCAAGGACACTAGTTTTAAAAGGTTAGTTAGATCACACGGGCCTGGCGGGCATTTTGCAAATATGTTAGTCAGACCATCCTGGCCCTGGTTGCTATGGAGACGTGTATTTTATCACAGGTCAGAGGATGAGACTTGGAAGAGGTGGCACCTTGAAGCCTTTGAGGCCCAATTCTTATGAGAAAACCAGAGGTCACAGGGGAGACCAGGGGTGGAACCTGGCCTTCCTGGTGTCCTCTATGTCAGAGGTGGCCAAGTGCCGGCTATTCTGCCCGGGGTTTTCTACATGGGCATCACAGTGTGGCAAACCCTTTGAACGAGACTGTGGCCATTCCTCCCAGGTCACTCCAGTCTTAAATGGGTCAAGCTTCATTCATTCATCTTACCTGCTGGGGTCCCGAAAGCATTTGAGTTTGAGATCCTCCAAACCTTAAGGGACAAATGCCAGCGAAGGTAGTGTGTGTGGTGGTGGGACGTGAGGGGCAGGGGGTATCCACCAGACGCGGAGTGGTGAGATTTTAGCCCTGGATGCTCTCCAGGAGTTCCCAGATAAGGAAATGAGGCCAGTGGGTGGGGACTCTGGACACTTTTGCTAAGACCATTTGTATTCTTCTCTTGGGAAAAGCCTGGGGCCCTGGCTTCTGGCCCATCAAAGAGTAGACTTTAGTGCCACTGAGACCCAGGTGCACCTCTGAGAAGGTGCAATGGCAATGGTGTTTTTACACAGGCCCTTTGAGGGCGACACAGCTGGGCTCTGCAACAAGGAATGTGGAGAAAACAGAATACATGGGTCCTTTCAAGCCCCAAAGTGGGTGGCACTGGGGGCACCAGCTGATCCACATGAGGCGCTTAAAGGGTGCGAGAAGAAGCCACATTTAAGAAGCCACATTTTGGCCTCTGAATAGAGCCAGGGGAAGTTGAAGTCCCACGTGACCCCTTCTGGTCCCAAGCTTGGGGAAACTCCCTGCCTTCATCGCACATCCCAGACTCCTTACTTGGCACCTGCCTGACCTAGCAGGAGTCCCAAGTGTAGGCTGAGTCTGAGTCTCCATGCGGGTGGCTGTGGCCCCTTACCAGCACAGGCTCCTTCCGATGGATCTGGAAAGGCCTAGAGCTTGGAAGCTCCAGATTTTAATTCCTGCGCCCTCACTAACTGGTTACTGATTGGCAAGAGATCATGCTTTTAACGCTCCACTTTAATATTCAGCCAATCACTTAAATTCTGAGCTTCCACTTCCACAGCTGCCAAATAAGTCTGGGAAGGAGCTGTCTTTGTGAGGTCTTCCAATTTAAATGTTATACTATTCCACTGAACACATTTGGCAAGCAGAGCAACCCTTATCAATATAAAAAAATAAGGCACACGGCCATCACATTTGTTGACTAGATGGAAAGTAGTTTTGTTTGTTTGGGGCACTAGGGATTGAACCCAGGGGGCACTTCACCACTGAGTCATATCTCCATCCCCCGTCTCTCTCTTTTTTCGGGGGTGGGGTGGGGAGAGGTACCAAGGATTGAACTCAGGGGCACTTGACCACTGAGCCACAGCCCCAGTCCTATTTTATATTTTATTTAGAGACAGGGTCTCACTGAGTTGCTTAGCACCTCACTTTTGCTGGGGTTGACTTTGAACTCACGATCCTCCTGCCTCAGCCTTCCGAGCCACTGGGATTACAGGAGTGTGCCATGGTCAATTCACTAAGTCGCTTAGGGCCTTGTCAAGCTGCTGAGGCTGGTTTTGAACTTGTGGTCCTCCTGCCTCAGCCTCCCAAGCCACTGGGATTACGGGTGTGCTCCATGGCACCTGGAGGAAAGTAGTTTTTAACATACAAAAGAGGGATTCCACTTCACAGCCACAATTGCACTGATTAACTTAGTAAAAAGCATATGCAATGATCCAGATAATTTAAAAACTCTTGTTACCAACAATAACAAATATTTCAAAATCTCCAAATTCATAAGAAATCGTTTCTATTTTTTATTATAGGAGTTAGGAACTGCTAATAATGGCTCCATAGGCATTTTTAAATAACCTACAATAAATATTTATCAAGATTTTACCACCTGTGGTCCTTCCTTCCTTCCTTCCTTCCACTTGTTGCATTTTTTAAAGAAATCCCAGACCTGGGGTCATTTTACCCCTGTACACTTAGCATACACCTCTAAAAATTACAACTGACTTTTAAATTGATGGCTTGAGAAGTGGTCCAGCACAGAGGTGAGTACACAGGTTTTGGAGCCCTTGTGCTGCAGTTTGAATCCACTACTTAGGTGCCAAGTAATTCTGGGCTGGCAACTCACTGTTTTTATACCTCAGTTTCCTCATCTGTAAAGCGGATATGATGACAGAAGTACCCTTAGATAGTTGTTAGAAAGACTGAGGTAACATTTATAACAAGAGTATTTAGAACAGAAAGCATCCAATGAGTCCAGCTACCATTTAACCATTATCTCAAAGGATAATGTGACTCCGGGGTGAGGACACACAGTTTCATGAGTATCCTGCAGCTCTTCCAGGACCAGAAATAGACACCAAGTTGCTTTGTTGTCATCTCCAGTTGTTGACCTCAAGTGTCCAGGTAATCTCCCATCTGCCACTCGTCCGGCACTAAACGTCTAGAAGGCACAGTAGAAATCCACTGCCTCTAGCTGCTGCCTCTCACACACCAGGCAGCAGGGCCCCCCGGCCTCGCAGAACTTGGTTTACCTCCTGGGAAAGCCTTTTCACAAGCTGACTTGATTATTGAAGCATCTGTCTACAAACTGCAAAAATGACCTGAGGATATGAACCGATTCAACTATCAGTGAACCCCCCAAGCATTTGAATGAAGACCCCCTTAGAGGAGGGCCTAGCTGGTCCTGGTCGCTGATGGATCCCGGCAGGAGCTGTTGACACGAGCTGATAAAACCAGTTAAGTCCACGAGGAAACACGTGTACTAGCCACTGAGCAAATGCTTATGGATTGGGACAGAACCTCCCACAAGGAATCAGAAGAAAGAGTTCAAATGCCTTCACTGGAACACATGAAATCAAACATTCCACGGCCACAGAATCACACGCATGGCTCTGAGGCAATGACAATGGCAATTCACATATGGCCTTTATATCACTGAATCCTTGTGTCTTACGATGTAGTTAGGGTGGATGTCCTGATACCTGGAAATGGCTTGGACCCTGGAGGCCCAGAGGCTAACTCCAGCCCAAGTGACAGTTGATAGTCACAATTACAGTCTGGCACCCAAACCCCGTGTTGGTGGTAGCTGATCTCTAGGGGGAGATGAAGGCTGCAAGGAAGCTGTGGAGGAGGTGAAAGGTGGCTACAGGACGTGGTCAGCCACAGTCAGACTACAGTAAAGACACGTCCTGCTTATTTATTTCCTATCATTCCAGCAACTCAAAGCCCATCCCTGGTGCAAGTGTTACCAGTGACAGCCACCAGAGGTCACAGGAAGGAAGGCTGGCTTAGTAGGCCTGGAGCAGCTGCCCCCCCAAGAGGAAAGATGGCTGACAACAACCTGAGAGAAGAGGCTTTGTTCAGATAACCAACCAAGATCATGTCACGGCCTCAGGTGGGGCTGTCACAGGTCCCCAGACAAAGGAGGTGCTGTGCCTCATGGTCAGTGTCAGGGGAAGCTGCCTTGGCCAGACTTTTCTGCTGGGCCCTGTAATCCCCCACTGTCTCAATGAGGATGGTGAGAAACTTCTGCTGCTCTTCCCCCAGCAGTGGACACTGCAGATACCTCCACTGTTGGACCTCAGGAATGTGAAGTGAATGGTCTGTGCCGCAGGCCTGCGAGGTCAGTTGCATCCTTACCAGTGGCACCATGAGGCCCTCTGAAGTTCTCTGGCCTCGAGAACATGCCCCAAACAGTGAGTTACCCTTGGTGCTCTGCTCCAGTGTGAATCTCGCTTCCTCTCTTTCCCCAGGGTCCCTCCCTCCCAGCTTACCCCATCCAACCTGGCCCTGGCCGAGGTTATCCACCTGCTGAGTGATTCCATAGCTGAAATACCTCCAAGTAGCCTCCAATTCATAAGTGTCCAGTTTCTCACCTGGACTTAACATTCCACAGAAGAGTTCTCTTGAAGGACCACTCCCCCCCGCCCCCCGCTGCCCCAGTCACAGTCCTGAGAAACAACAAGAACAGACTGCCACATAGAGCTAAGGGCAGCCCTGGGTTGCTTTAGACTGAAGAGTGGACCTGATGGTTAACAGAGCAGAGGACAGGTGCAAGGTGACCTCTACATCCACCGTAGGGAAACAACAGAACAAAATCAGACTGAAATTCTGAGTGCAGAACAGGAAACATTTCTGAGTTTATTTCATAAACGTGATTTTTGTTCAAACTACTCCATCTACAGTAATATCAGACTTGACTTTTGCAGGTGTTTGAGGGTAAGCAACTTGGCTCGGCTGGATCGATTTCAAAGCTGTTTCTAAACGTGTGTCCTATTACCTTGGCTATGTGAGCTGGTATCCTCAATGTTGTAAACAAGCAAAACAACCCCCCAAAAAAGCATTGTAAAAATAAACTTGGATTTAAATAAGGAGAAAGGGGAGAGGAAGGCGGGGGGGGGGGGGGGGGAGAAAGGCAGAGAGACAGAGACGAAGGTCCTACGGGAAGACTTCTGGGTTTGGTCCTAACATAACCATGAACTGCTAATGCAAGAACAAAATGCAGCATAATCTCACATTTATTTAACCAGAGAAACTCACTTCATGGAATACCTATTAAAATTTCAAGGAAGGCGGTTTAGGAAATATGCTTCTCTGGCGTATAATACTGGCTAACCAGCTTCCAAGGAACTTTCTGGCACTAGCTAGTTTGGCTGACAATTAAGAATGAGCACAAAGCTTATGTACAAGAACTTCTACCTTAGTAATTAAAAAGATAATTGAACCAAGGTATCTGCCTACAGGAGAATGGTTACATTAGGTATGACTAGTTTTTAGCCATTACAAATCATGTTTCAGACTAGTTAAAAGTCATAGAAAAATACTCAAAATATATTAAGAGGAAAAAGCAGTTATATTGTAGGCATTTAAGAAGGTAGGCTCAGGGGCTGTCTCATGGTGAGGCAGACTAGGGAACAGGGAGAGAATTTCATTACAAATCCATTACCAAAACCAGGCAGGATTTCATTACAAATTAGCCAGCACTGTGTCCATGAGTGGAAAAGAAAAGCGGGAAACACGAATTTGTGTTTCCTGTTTATTTATGAGAAAGAGATAAAGCATTTTCTAGTCCAGAGAAAGCAAGCCGTGCCTTGGCCACACTTAGGGATTTTCCAAGCAAGAAAGGATTTCCCTGGGGCACTTGAAGTGGGCTGCGCTGACAGGAGGCAGAGAAAAGAATCTGCAATTCTTCCCACCCTAGGGAACCCGGGAGAGGGCTGTGTATATTCGGAACACAGCTGTTGTCAGTCCTGACAGCTCAAATCCTCCTTCTGTAGGAACAGGTCTAACTTCAAAAAAAAAAAAAAAAAAAAAAGTAACAAATGTGAATTCCAGAAGTTTAGAGGTATTTTGTGGAAATCAAAAGTTTAGAGTTCGGTGATTGTTAGATTCCATCTCCATGGAGTCTGAGGTCTTCAAAGATCCTTTGTTTCTACATTTCTCAAGAGAAAAGAAAAAGCCACCACCCACTCGTATTTAAAAGCCACACCAAACAGAACAAAACACCCACCAGATGACATGCCTGGCCCAGTCCTCCTTCGATGACCTTCTTTCTTCACACTGCACTAGGACTAGGTCGCAAACATCTAAAGCAACTCACAATTCTACAGAAAGTAAGGAGCTCCGTCTTGGCAGTTGCAGTTTCCTTTCCTCTCAGTGAAAGGGAACATCCTGAATGTCAGCCCAAGAGCACACAGAGGCTGTGACCCACACGAGGAGCTGATCATTTTTATTCTTCCTTCTCCTCCTTTGAAGGCCCCAGGATGGAATGATGGGAATCTTGCATTGCAAACCTAGCTCAAGAATGAGAAATGACCCTTCCTGGTGGAACTAATCTGAGAAAATGTCAAATACAATTGCTTCAAGGTCAGACAGGTTTTATTTGATGAACTGCTCACCCTATGAATGCCACTGGAAGATGATAAAAATGCACGAGTCCAGTGAACTATCAGAAAACACAAGAAGAGCCATGTTAGACAGTTGACATGGACTATGTCAGTTCCCCCACCGTCTCCCTGAATCTTGGGAGAGAACCAGGGAAGCCAAGCTTAAGATGAAAAAGAGATAAAAGGTTCATTAAAACAGTAACAATGACAATTATAGTGAAAAGCATACTTTCCCACAAGATCTTTTTATTAAACACATTCCTACTAACATGGTGGGCTTGGCTGGATGAACATCACCTCTCCACAAGAAAAGAAAAAGGGAAGCAAACTGATGGTGATTGATACTTGTAATTTTACTATCACCCAATACATTTTAATGATGAACTTTGTCATTCCTTTGTTTTTGAAAAAGAGTGACTACTGAAAACTCATTCCTGACGTCAAGTTTTAAAAGAGTGATTTTAATTCCACGGAAGTACTTAGAAAAAAACTAGGAATAGAAACAATTTGATGACACACATTCTGTTATTATTTCAGGTTCACAGCCATTGCAGAAAGCAACTCCTAAGTAATTCTCATCAAATGAATCTGAAATGTCAAACTCACTGGGAAGCACAGAGCAAGTCACTATGGTCAGTAAGAGATGCAGTCATATCCTGCCCCTGATTCTAGCAGTCACTGGGGACATCCTGCTCCCAAGCCTGGCTTTGATTAGTTCATTTCTTACCAGGGATCTTGTAAGAATTATGTCTTTTGATTCACTTCCTCTTTCTCAGCTCAAGACTATGCACTTTCTTTGTATGTAGCTGAGTCTAATTCCGTGGAAATCTCCCCCCTAACTTGGAGCATGGAATAGCCGTGGGGGAGCAAGCAAACAAGGACATGTGTATTGACCCCATCAAGCTGGAGCATCAGCAGAAGCCAATCCAAACACCTGGATCTATCAGAAAGCTAGCACAATTAGCAATAGAGCAGAACCTGCTTGCACACAGGAAATTAAGCTGACAGGGGATGTTCTGCCTTTTTCCAAGTTCTACTGCCCAAGAGCCATGACCCTAGGCTTGTCAGAGAAAAAATCTGGGAGTCTCTGCCTTCTCAAGAGTGAGGCTGAAAATTTCTCTACTATACACCCTCACCTTTTACCAAATGCTGCTTTAATGGAGGCTTTTCCTACCAATTTCTTTCCTAACGGTGTGTATTTTTTAAAGAAACATATCTGCGAGGTTCAGATAAACCGGGAGGTTCAGGGAAAAGAAAAGAGAACAATCAAAGGCAATCATGACATTCTAGGCCACGGGTTTAAATTAGTTCATTTTGACCCCGCTACACCTAACACGTTCATGTAAAGTTAACAGAGTGAACATTTATCCCTGCTTGTCCTCAAATTGACAAGTCAATTTCTTGTGTGTGTACCCTTATTCCCTGATTCAGGGAATAAGCCTTTTCCAGTGAACTACCAGAAAACACAAGAACAGCCAAGTTAGGAAATTGACATGGATTATGTCAGTTCCCTCACTATCTCCCTGAATCTTGGGATAGAAACAGCAATTTAGCTTACTTATAAATGGGGCATTGGAATTCCATTGTGAAGTAATAAGGAACCATTCAAAGTCACTATGTTAGTGCTGTTTTGTGGCTTCTGAGAGACAAACCCAGGCCATTGAAAGCAGAGAATTCCAGAGCTATGTTGGCTCAAAAAAAAAAAAAAAAAAAACAATGTTCAGAAAGGACCCAGAAAATGCAGGAATTGGGCCTGTGACTGGGTGAAGGCAGAGGGAGATTTAGCTCAGTTCAGTCCCTGAAGGCTGGAGAGGCTACTCATAGGGTAGGCTCAGCTGAGGTACAGGAGAGGCTGGAAAAAGATACGGAGTCTAGAGCAAGTGGGCTTGGGTTCATGCCAGGCTTTACCACTTCCTGGCTGAGTAGCTTTGAACAATTTATTCAGCCTCTCTGGGAGCTAGTATTAATTCTTTGAAAGAGCATAACAGTATAGGTTTTTATGCTTCATTCCAAAATTCATAAAGCTCTGAAAACCAAGTTTTTTTTTTTTTCATAACTTATTTGGCAGCAAAACATGACATGAGACTCTTCTTAGTATTTATTTATCCACTTAATGCAACTCATTTTTCCTTAGTTTTACAGCAGACATTTCATTCTATGACAGGGTTCTTCCCTAGAACTTTCCAGTTATATTAAACCATGGCATCAGTACTGCATTATAAATAATAGCATAAACCGTCATGACCCTTCTAAAATCAGAGAAAGTCTGCATCCAGATATATATCAAGGGTTCAGAGAGTTTGTGTGAGATTTTTAGAGGACTGTTGGGAGAAATGAGAAAAATATGAGTGAAATAACTAGTATGGGACACAGCTTTAAGGTCTTGTTGAGACATGGCTATAGTGATTAGACTTGTGTCACCAGAAAATGTTCAGGAAATGCAGCAGTGGACAACAGCCATCTGTTGGACATTCCATATTAAGCTTTAGCTAGCTTCACTTGGCCAGCTGGGTCCCTGCAAGCTGCCCAGTAAGTAAGTGCCTGCCTGACAGAAGAGGAAGGAACTGCATACTGCTGATAGCCCCCTCCCACTAGGCCTGTGGTGGAACCCTCCTCCAGTTGCTGATAAAGGGTTTTCTACTGTGGAGCAATGGAACTTGGCCTTGTCCGGCTCTAATATAGCATGAAACGAGCCATCAAGCTCCACCTCATGAATATTGTATTGATATTCACATACATTATACATCTTTTTTCTTTCTTTCTAGGACTTGCCTTTGTGATATTTAAAGACAATGAGGAAGGGGGGGAAAGACCCAGTTAATAATCTTTAGAGTGATATAATGATCACTCATGCAGAATTTTCATCCAAACTGACCTCAAAAGTCAATCAATACTCCCTGTAAATTTCATTTTTATAAGATGTATAGCGATCACGTCTTTCCACTATTAAAGACAAGAGCAGACATTCCACTAACGGGACTGATATCCACACCTCCTCTTGCCATTCACCATCATGTACCATCCTACTGGGGCAAAATCATCTGACTTGGTAGATCAATTTAACATCCAGTATGGAAACAGAAACTGTTTCAAAAAAACAAAACCAATCGTCACCTGGGTTTCTCTGGCATGCTTAGAACTTGGAAGTGAAACCAGGATATCTAATAATAGACACAGGCACTAAAGTGAGAACTGTCTGTTGGCACCCCCAATCTGAAAAGATATTTGAAACATGTCTAACATGATGTTAACTGTATGTAACATCAATAAAAATGTTTGGGTACCCCCCCTTCCTCTAATTCTCTCTCAAGAGTGTTTTACAGCAGTGTGTGGGTCTCCCCTTTAAATAGGCCTCCTGCAGATGCCAAGTTGCTTCCTTTATTCTCCACTGCTGAACTCTGTCAGCAGGGGGCGTACACGTGCAAACTCTCAGCAGTTTGTCAAGATGGCGGCATGTCTTCAGAAGTACTGGAACATGGAAGAGCATGATCCAACCCTGCCTAATGCACTAAAGCAGGGACCCATTCATGGATGAAGACAGGGCAACTCGGAGATGTGCAGAGACAATTAGCCCTTGGAAAGCTCTCACTGGCTTTCCACTGACCACAGAATAAAGTTTCAAGTCTAAGACTTTTAATGTGATTGATTAGCTCTCTGTTACCTGGCTCCAAATCAATTTGTGTTTTGTTCGAAGCTCTTCCCTTAACCTACCTTGGCCTGATTTAAATACTTCAAGTGTGCCAAGTTCTCGATTCCTTCTGAACCTCTCTAGGAGCAATCTATCCCACTCCCTTCAGCCCAACCTCTTTGCCTCCAATTCTCAGCTTAGATGGTTATTTCCCCAAGGAAAGAAGACTTTCCCTATCCTCCAAATGGGGATATGAGGATATACTGTTTGTTCTGTGTTCTCACCAGTCCCCCTGATTCTCTGACATAAAGCCGCTGTGCTGCTGTCATTTCCTTTACTGAATCAAAACTTCCCTAAGAGCAGGGACTGCCCACCTTGTTTACCTTTTATGAACAAATGTCACTCCAATTCTATTTCAATGGCTCTCCTTCCTTTAAAAGTCAAATGAGAGCCAACAACATGGACTTTCCAGATAGGGAATCTTTGAAAATGGCTATATCAAAATAGAACTCCTATCATTCTCCACCCTTTAAAGCTAAGAATCAAAACAAAACAAACTCAAAGCAAAACCAAATCTCTTTGACACTAATGGAATAGGGTTTGTGTCTAGATAATTCATCAATGGGAAGGGTTAGTACATCTCTTCTTCCGTATGGCATCTTGATATCAGTAAATTTTATCTGCCTTAATGTTTTAAGATTCCAGCATATTTCTACCAGAAGTTAGAAATTATATTTTTCATCACCTAATACTGAATCATCAATCTGAATCACACAACAAACCAGCTGAGTCACTTCTTCTGGCAGGAAATGTAAAGCATGCTGTAGGGACTTAGCAATACCTCTCACAAAACCAAAGTTAGAGCCAGTGGTCCTGACCCTGGCCATGGATTGTTCAGTTTGACTTCTCAGACTAATGTGTCAGCTTCCTCCTTCATCTCAAACTTGGAGGTTGGTTGGCAAGTAAAACAACAAAGGTTTCCAGGCATAGACAGAAAAAAAATTGCATTTGCATTCAGTTTCTTTTTATCCATGTTGTAATTCTGGGAAGACTGGTATCTTCTTTAAATGTTCTAGAAATAAGCATGGAGGAATAAGGGACACACACGTCATAACGGTGACTGTGTTCAATGTGACAACCAGATCATGAAAGAGTGCAGACTTACACAGATGAATTACTATCTTCCTAAAGGGACCAAAATCTATCCTGTGGAGATGGGACATGGGAAAGGAGAGCAGCATTAGGACGGAGGGAAGCTGAGGGAAAAGTGGTCCTGGGTTGCTGGATGCCAGGTGCCAACATTAAGCCCTGACTTGTTTTAAGGCCAACTCAATCCTGGTGGGAAAGCTTGATGACAAGAAATGTCTTTATATCAGGCAACTGTTTACATGCTAGAAGTAATTTGGGAGGCAATATGGTGAGTGTTCAATTAAGAGATGGAGTAGGAAAAAAACCCAAATACCCACCTCTATGGTCTGAATGTTTGTGCTCCCCTTTCCAGTTCATATGTTGAAGCCTAATTACCAACAGGGTGGGGACCTTCGGAGGTGATGAGACCCTGAAGGCTGAGCCTTTATGCATATATGAGATCTCTTATAAAAGAGGCCATACAGAGCTGACTGCAAGGACACCAAGAGAAGATGTCATCTATGAACCAGAAAATACCAGACATCAAATCTGTTGGCACCTTATATTGGACTTCCCAGCCTCTAGAACTGTGAGAAATGAATTTCTGTTGTTTATAAGCTACTCAGTCCATGGCATTCTGTTATAGCAATCTGAATAGACTAATAGAGTGCTGGTCATATGTGCGTTAGAATAGGTTCTCCAGTAAAATAGTGCAAAAGAGGGCAGAGCCAGCTTGAACTGGTATGTGTAGGAGAACCATGGTACCTGCTTTTCAGGTGAGCAGAAGGAGTAGAGGTGCCCAAAGAACTTTCCTCCATCAGTGAGACTTCAAGTTCCCTTAATATCACTTACTCATGTAGTTGACTCTCCAGCTTGGGCTGAAACCAAGCTGGTACAAGAGACGTTTTTCCAGGACAGGATGCGCAACAGATTATCTCTGTACCAAGCCAGGTCACAATTAAAAATTTTTAAGTAAACCTGACAACTAAGAATCTTTGCAAAAAGGTGACTTGTCACTCTTAAGCCTGGACAAAAACTCCTCTCTCAAAATTCTCCTTGCTTCAAGCACTCAGCTGGCTCTGTGGCCATGACCTGAAGGAGGTCCCTGTGCTGCTCCTCTTCCCTTTTCTTCTCAATTCAGCCCAACAGTCATTAGGTGTTGCCTGCAGTGGGGGTGGGAGAAGCTACAGTGGCCTAGAGGGATGTGCTCAATGCAGGTGGGCAGAGCACAACAGTGACTCCCTAGGGAGGGTTGGAGCCCAAGTGGGCTAAGGAGGTAGTGGTGAAGGGGCGGGCAGGGGCCATCCAGAAAGTGATGTTGGTACCGAAGTTTGAAGAGGAAAATGGAAGACTGGCTGTATGGTGGGGATGGGGGATTAACCAAGTAATGAACATATTGAGGATAACTGGAATAATCAAAGCATTTTGTTATCAAGAAGGAGGCTATAAATATGGAAAGGAAGAAAACATGAATGAATCTTGTACTAGAATAGAATTAAAATATCTCAGAGTTAACTTGGGGTTCGATCGGTAGATAGATCGATCGAATGATCTTTAAATCTGTACACTGAGGGTACCTGGGAGCAGCGACAATTTGCTGAGCACACCTGATACCCAGACCTTGGTTTCTAAATACCATTCTCTGCTAAAAGAAGCAAGTGATCTTTGAAGATATGAATGATTTCAGGGTTGGAAAAGCATATGATGAAACTAGAACATCCTTAAAAAGTGATGCTCAAAGAATGAGGACATCTCAAAAGGACACTAAAGTTAGCCTGAAAGGACTCCCGTGAGAGCTTTCTGAACAAATTGAGGATAAAAACAAGAAAAGAAATAGACGAGCCGAGCATGCTGGCCCACACCTGTAATCTCAGCCACTCAGGAGGCTGAGGAAGGAGGGTTGCAAGTTCAAGGCCAGCCTCAGCAACTTAGCAAGAGCCTAATCAACTTAGTGAGACCCTGTCTCTAAGTAAAAAAAAAAATAAAAAGGGCTGGGGATGTGGCTCAGTGGTTAGAGTGCCCCTGGGTTCAATACCCTAGTACCAAAACAAAACAAGAAATAGATGATAAATTATTGAATTATTGAATGTAATACTTTTCCATAAGACCATACTGACATATAAGTAATAGATTTAACATTTGAGAGGAGTGGGGAAAAGAATCAAAGTATCTCCCACAAAGGAAATGGAAAAAGGTAGCTTTACTGTGGGGAAGCCTCGCAGCTTCTCCCTCACTGAAGAGATCAAAAATAATATAAAATGAGGGCTGGAGAGACAGCTCAGTTGGTAGAGTGCTTGTTTCACATGCACAAGGCCCTGGGTTCGATCCCCAGCACCACCAAAATAATAATCATAATATTAAATGATCCGAGCTAAAAGCTGCCCCCGACATGGGACACACTAATACCAGCTACTACCTATTTGGAGACAGTGAGGATGCAGCACCAAATATATGGTGTTCCTACCAAAGATGCATACAACCTGAATGTCATCACGGGAAAGGCCCAAACTGAGGGGCATTTTACAAAACTGGGGTTCATAGGGCATCGTGTTTGGCAATCTACTCTTAGAAACATGTTTGTACTTGGGGATTTTTCTTAAGGTTTGAAGTGGTTTCGAAATTTAAAAATCAATACTGAAGAGTGACTTTGCGTCATAACAGATGTAATGGAAGCCAAGCGTCAAGATGACTTAAGATCTGGGTGGACAATCCTACTTTAAAGTAATGCTTCTAAAATTATCTCTGGCAAAGGACCCATCCCTCCCGCCCCCAGTCCATTGTGGACCAATATTTCTGTAAATACGAAACCCCACATTTGGACAATAGAAAATTGCTGTAAGAGTTTTCAAATGCTGTATCTATCAATGTCTGCACTGATCTCAACACGGACTGGTGACATAGGAGCAGCTCTTCTCTAAGAAAACTGCATGGGTCCCCAATTCCCATCAGATTCACATGCACTGTTACCCATAACAGGAGCAACAGCAATCACCCTAACTAACATCAACCATCTACACCAGTTATTCGAGAAAGGGACTGCCGAGGGTGGGGGTGGGGAAAACAACAGGAGGAGACTGAAGACCAGCCTTTGCTTACTCTAACTCAATCCCTCTAAATAGGATGAGACCACTCCCGGTTCCAAAGTACAGGCATGCCTCCCGTCCGGTCAGGGAACACGTTCTGAGAAATGCACTGTTAAGTCACCTCATCCCTGTGTGAACATCATAGAGGGTACTGACCCCAGGAAACGGCGACAATGTCACCAGGTGATAGATACTCGTGGAACCACCATGGCACGTACCAGTCTGCTGTTGACCGTCATCAAGCTGTTCACGCCTATAACTGGTGTGTGGTGACGTAAGAGAAGTCAAATCCGATCGCCCAGAAGATGGAGAGAGACGTCCTCCATGGGTCAGTCTGCAACACTGACTCGCGACTAGGACGGCTAGGAAGGGACCCAACACCCCTGGGGGTTAGCAGAGCATGTTCCCCCAAATCGAATAGGTTTGATTTCATTCGAGTCATTGAAGGTCAAGCCACTGACTTCATACAGTCCACAGGCGGGCCCGCCCTGATGGGTTCTGTGCCTTACACGACTGGATCCCTGCCAAGAGGCCGCCCTTCCGATAACAGAAAATGATTTTGTGTAATAAGCCAAGGACAAGATGGAACCACAGGCCAGGGGCTACCACCTCTGCTGGGAAGTGGGAGACACCATCGGGGCTCCAGGTTCCTCCAGAGGCACTCTGACCCTCCTGGCGCCGACAGCCTCATGCCACTGCCCCCTGCCACACGCGCAGCGGGGGCTCCACACCGAAACTCCTATGCTGGAATCAGATTCCCGCGTGTCCAAGTGCAGGAGGCAGCCTCCACTTACCTGGGGCGGTTTTGTAGCCGGACGCGGTTCGGGAGGGCAGCGATGGGGCGTTCCTGGTCCTGGGGCTCGGTGCGCTCTGCAAGACTTGTCTCTGCCGCTTCAGCTCCTCTTCCCTCTCCTGGGCTGCTCGGATCTCTTCTTCGATCATGGACAACGTCCGCTGCTTCCTTGACCTCAACTTGAAGGGCCCGACCATCACGTCGGATTCTTGAGTGGCCAGGAGGGAGGCTGTGCTTCTCAGCTCAGCAGCCTCCGAGTACTTGCTGAAATAGCCCCCCTCGGGCCTGGTCTCCTCCATGTTGACTGGGCCACTGGGCTGCCCGGTTGGTGGTAGCTGGGAGGGCCCCCTTTCCCTGAGAGCCCTGTCCTCCGCAGGCAGAATCTTTGGTAATACATCCCTTTTCTCTTGAACAGGAGAGGACACTTGAGGTGGCTCAAACATGCTCTGGGGCTTCTCCGGGCCAGCAGCTCCGGTTTCAGCTCCCTCGAGGGTTGTGTCAGGTCTCCGCTGCTCTGCTCCAGGCTTGCCGGCCTGGGGCGCGGCCTTGTCCACCTGCTCGGCTATGGCTTGTTGAATGGCATTCTGCACCAGGAGACCAGCCTGATATTCCAAGGACTCATCCACCGACGGGGAGTCCCCCAGTGTGGAGGACGGGGAATAGAAACCATGATCGCTAAATGACTTGGAGACGCCCTCTCGGCCCTCAGAGGGATTGTCTGTCTGTGGAGTCTGAGGCAGAGAGAAGTCAGCCAGGGAGTTTTCCTGGAGGGCATTGGTTGTCTCGTTGGACGCCCCACTGTCACTGATGTTGTCCATGCTGAAGTCGTTGGACAAGGTCTCCAGGACCGTGGTGTCCTGGGACCTCACCGACAGCTCATCCAAACCTGAGTCAAGCTCCTCTTGGGTCAAAGAGACATTGACCGATCTCGAGAACTGATCCAAAATGCCATGCTCATCATCCTTGACCACGGTGAGGACAGCCCGGGCGCTGGTAAACTCACTGTCCTCGGCCCACAGTTTAGATAAGGGCCCACGTTTGGAGGGCTCGCTGTAGGGCCCTTCCTTTCCCTGAGGGGCGGTGCTGCCAGGGCCTCCTCCCGCCGACTGGCTCTCCAGCGTACAGGGGGCTTTCTGCCCCTTGGCTGCAGACACGCCACTGTCCTCTGGAGCTACCCCCATAGAAGCCGGTCTCAGGATGGTCGGGGGTTTGTCCGAGTGGATGGACCCCAGAGGCCGGTAGAAAGGCTTGATGGAGAACAGCCGGGGTGTACTCTGGCCCTTGGCCCCCGTCTGCCTGGAACTCTCCATCAGCTGGAACTGTTTGCGAGCGGCAGAGAAGTCAATCTGTTCTGTGACAATGTCCTCCTTTTCAGTCCCTTGAGCGGAAGCAGGGGCTGCGCAGAGCTCTGGAGGGGGCTGCTGCTGCTGCTGTTGCAACAGCTGCTGCAGCTGCTGCTGCTCCTGCTGGGCCCTCCTCTCCTTGCGCTCCTTGTACTTTTTGTGCGACTCCAGGTGTTCCTCGTCCAGCTGTTCCTCGATGGTCTTCTCCTGCGGGGGATTCCACCACTTGGCAGCGATGCCGGGATTCTTCTTCACCGCCTGACTCCGGATGAGCTCTCTCCTCTCCTTCTCCAGCTCCAGCATCTCCTCCGAGGGCCTCACCTTCCTCACACAGAACTGCTCCTTCTCACGCTCGTCCTCCTCGAAGAGCTTGGAGGGCTTCTTGTCTTCGTGGAAGGCGCGCAGCTCAAACTTGGCCTCCTTCTTCAGGGTGGTGAGCGTGAACTCCCCGTCTCGGGAAGAACAGCGGGAGCTGGTGGAGGAGCTGGGGCTCGCAGGGGCCTGCAGGCTGTCCCCTGGTGTGTCCTGGGGCTGGTCGGGGGAATGGCCATTCACTCTTTCCGTCTCGGCCATGGTGTCAGAGGGGCTTCTGCTGAGCTCGATGTGCGGGGGTGCCCGCCTGCCCGCGGCTCCCTCGGCGGGTTCCGGCTGGGTGGCTGGGTGGGCTGGTGGGCTCAGGCTGCCCACCAGGGTGGCCGCACCAGGCTCTGGGGAGGATGTCCCGTTGTAAGTTCCATCCACCGAAGAATCACAGCAGTTGGCCTCCAGCACCTCATCTAGATATCGGATCTCTCGGGCCACATCATTATCCAGGGACTCATGGTGATCAGAGAGGAGGCCATTGTGAGGGGGCGAATAGAATGGGGAGGGGTGGTCTATGGAATGGGGGGTAGAGGTGATTCCAGGAACACTTTTACATTCTGTAACAGACACCTCAATTTCCATGTTTTGGTGATCGGAGGGAAGAGATCTGGGAGCAGGCTCCAGGAGATTGGCACGACAGCTGTCTCTCTCAGTTTTCAGCTGGATATCATCCTCAGAAAGCTGCGGGGGCTTCTGGAATAAAGAGAAAACAAAAGTCAAGGTTAAATGTTGTTCTTAAGTAGAGATCTCCCTCCTAGTAATATCTCAAATATTAATTTTGTTGCGGGAAGAGGTGCCTAACCCTCTTGAATTTACAGATTTCATCTTGTTTATTGGATGTTGGCTCCATTTTTAAATTTGATCTCCTAACATGGAAGAGGTTACATAATTGATGCACCATAGTCTTCTAAAATAGTTCATAGCCAACTACTAAGGCTTTGTCATGGGGCTCTGTACATGTCCCCGGTTATAAAAAGAAGGTCTTTTTGCATGAACAAGTCTTAAAAACACCATTCTCTGCCAGAAACAAGGAACTTTTTGGAAAATCTTTCCATAATAAAATACTAGAAAACAGTAGATCCCTTCAGTGGCCCTTCTCAGCTACAGTGCCCCACTGCCATGGCCGTAACTGACCGTGTGCATTAAACGCCACAACCAAAGCCACTGACTACATAGTTCTGTTCTCGGGGGCTGCATCAAAACAATATTCCTTAGTGGACTGTTGTTTGGAAAGCCAGTCACCCCTGGCACCTCCCTTCTGGTTTCTAAAATGCTTTGTATTTGATATCTCCAATTTGTGGTTGGGTAAGAAAATCATGTCTTCTTGATGTGGTTTTGGTTGTAAATGGATCTTTTATCTTATTTATATGTAATGCTGAGGATGGATCCCAGGGCCTCACACATGCCAGGCAAGTGCTCTACCACCGAGCCACAACTCTAGCCCCTCTTGATGCATTTTTAAACATGTCATAGCTCTCCATCAGTTATTGAGCTCATTCATGGAATTGGTTATTTGACACTATTTTAGTAAGAGTACTTTTTAAATTCTGTGATTTCTTTTTTTTTTTTTTAAATATCAAAGGACTCAGGTTTATCTGAGAGAATTCCAGCAATAAATTATGAACTTGAATTGAGCTCCCTACAAGGATTTCCTTAACACCTTAGTCAGCTTTGTTTCCTAGGGTGTGCCAGGTACTACTGACATGGTACAATGCAAAACTCTCAAATGGTACAATTTACATTTATTTAAGTTTTCAACAATTTTGAAGGCTTAGATTGTAATATTAAAACACCACCTTATGATGATTCTCAGGGAATGATTACAAAATTCTTCCAGGAAAAGTGGAAATTAAAATTTTATTTCATGAGGTCTAAGGGCTTGAGCATTCATTCTACGCCCAGGATTGCAAAACTCTAATAACTATGCAGAAACTAGGGACCTCCTTCACTTACCACATTCTCCTTCAAACTTGAATCAATCAAGTAGCATGTATTTTTTTGCTAGTAACAGGCAACAATAAAAGCTATTCCTTCTTTGTAAATACCTTTTGATTTTTTTAAAAAATATTTTTGTAGTTGTAGATGGACAGAATGCCTTTATTTTGTTTATTTTTATGTGGTGCTAAGGATCAAACCCAGTGCCTCACACATGCTAGGCAAGCACTCTACCACTGAGCTACATCCCCAGCCCACCTTTTTGATCTTTGATGTTCTTCCAGAGTTAGTTTGGCCTTTTTAAGATTTTCCAAAAAGTTCCTTGTCTTGTACTTGATGACTATAATCATTAAGGTCTTTATTTTTTTTAAGGTACATACACGTGTATGCTGTTGATGGATCTTTATTTTATTTGCTTATATATAGTATTGAGAATCAAACCCAGTGCCTCACACATGCTAGACAAGCGTTCTGCCACTCAGCCCTAACCTCAGCCAAGGTCTTTATTTTCAATCATTATAACTAACGGTTCTTTTACCTTTAGAATGAACTAAAGATGTCTAAGAAGGTTTTGTTGCCCCTTTAAAACCACTGAGCTAGCTGTTCACAGTGGTGCATGCCTATAATCAATCCTGGACCAAAGAGGCTGAGGTGGGAGGATCACAAATTTGAGGCCAGCCTTTACAATTCATGGAGGCTGTGTCTCCAAATAAAAAATAAAAAGGGCTGGGGATGTATCTCATTGATAGAGCACCCCTGAATGCAATGCCTTGTACTGAAAAAAATTTAATAAAATAAAACCTCGCACATGTGAGCCACTCGGTTCAATCCTTAGCACCACATAAAAGATAAATAAATAAAGATATAAAAAAATAAAATAAAATAAAACCACTGAGCTAAACTATGTTTTGGCAAGAAAATTATCAGTAACTTCTCATAAGTCATTAAGAATTACAAAAAATTTGAATGCCTGAAACACACTGGCTGGCATTCAATTTCAAGTCAACCTAGGCCAACGTGAACCGGTTCCGTGTAAAGCTATTACGGGAACAAACAGGCCAACCAGGAGCCATACAGGTCACATTAACCCCAGCTTCATCTGGCCACTAATTCATGGGAAGCAGTTTTCCCTCTGCCCTTTCAGCTTTGGCAGATGGGGTTAGGAAACAGCAGGAAGCTACTGGGATTGAAATGTGGTCCAATAATCACTGCTCTACTGAAACACAAAACACTTCCCAATAGTTGAGGAAGGGAAGGAGGGAAATGTGGAGGGGCAAAAGGCAAATAATTCTCTAGTTCATTTATTCATGAGTCCATTCATTCAACATGCAGGAGGCTTCCTCTTCAGGGCCACAAAGGAACAATAAGCTTCAGAAGAGAGATCCTTAAGAAAAATCGGACTTCCCAAGCTTCCCAGGAAGCACGACCCTATTCTAGAGTTGACTTAGAGTCAGACAAAGTGAAGAACTTTCCTCTCTGTGTTTCCTTGCTGATCAGAGGTAGCAGTGGCGGGGCCCATTTTCACAGGATGTCCTGAGCTCTCTTCTTGAGCCTCATATGGTCATCCCTGTCCCTTTCTCCCCAAAGGCCCCACAGTTCAGGTGGTCCATAATGGATGAGCAGATACACGTCAGCTTTCTCCTTTTAGAATTCAAAGCTTATATGGACTTTTCCAACACATCCTTTTTGAACTAGAAACAACTGTTCCCGATATAGATTTTTTTAAATCTTCGAAGAGTATTTGGTGGTATGTGTTTTTAGTGTCAAATATATTGCCTTTGGAGCTGGGATTGTGGCCTAGCAGTAGAGTACTCACCTAGCTCGTGCGAGGCCCTGGGTTCGATCCTTAGCACCACATAAAAATAAAGATACTGTGTCCAACTACGACTAAAAAATAAATACTAAAAAATATTGCCTTTACTTGAGTCATAAATGATAACAAGTATATGAAATTCCCCAAGATGAAAGTGTATATGATTCTGATTTGATGCATGTTGAATTACCATAAATATACCACATAAAGATGTATAAATATTACATCTCAACAAAAAAATAGTAAGTTATGTTCTGTGATCTGTCAACCCAAGATATTAAAAATACTGGTTGCTGGTTAAAAATGTAAGCCTGGGTGGTGCATACACCTGTAATCCCAGTGACACGGGAGGCTGAGGCAGGAGGATTGCAAGTTCAAAGCCAGCCTCAGCAAAAGCAGGGCACTAAGCAACTCAGTGAGACCCTGTCTCTAAATAAAATACAAAATAGGGCTGGGGCTGTGGCTCAGTGGTCGAGTGCCCCTGAATGCAATCCCTGGTAACCCCCGCCCCCCCAAAAAAAATCTAATTCTGGTGTCCCGTTATAATTTGAGATGATTCTTTTCCAGCACTTTTTTTTCCTTCTTCTTCTAATCTAAACACTGGAAGGTATAAACAGGAAAGGGGTTTCCCTTCCTGTGAGTTACCTGGGGTCCAGCCCTGTACTTCCTATAAATTTAGAAAATTCTTCCTGCTACTCAATTTCCAACTTACTTCTGAGAGTCTCTGGCTCTAGGCCCTACTCAGTAAAGTACTTAATGAGACAAACAACTCTGCTGTACTGATTCACAGTCATGCATCAGAGGTCCTGAGTTCTGGTGAAGTTAGGCAACAATTCTAACAAGAGCGAATTCTTAAGTTCTACTCTGGGCAGGAAGAATTTACCTTTACGCATGATGACCCAATGTGATCAAAGCCACCAGAAACTACACCAGGTAAATGCAAATGAACTGGAAATCCCGCGTTTCTGGACTGGGCATCATTAAATGATGTCCTGTTTAAACCAACCAATGCTTATTGCTCCCTTTGAAGATAAGAAGGACCAGAATTTTCCCCAAGCTTCAGATAAAGTGACCCTGACTCCAGAATCAGATAAAATATGCATTCATCAAATCAACTGGAAAGTCCTTTCTGATATAAACTGCCCCAATGCAAAGAAGACGAAGATATGAAAGAACCACCAAATTGCGTTTTCTAAGGTCAAAGAAAAAACTAGGGTGCTGCTAAGAAAAATGAGGGTGGCAAGGGGGCTGTGGGAGATCCTCTGCCTGCCACAGCCACCCCTCCAGGTGGAGCCCTAATACCATGGTACAGAGAACCTGCCCTTCCTCCTGGTTTCCCAGAATAGCTAACCGCTGGTTAGGAAGTCTAAAATTTACTTTAAAACACTTGGGTAGAGACAATATAAGGCAGCCATGTGTTTCTGAAATTAGTTTAAATTACATTCTGGGACAGACAACCATCCTAGGAATAGACAGACCCTCAAGGAGTCCTCAACTAGGATCTAATCAGAAATCCCAGGCTCCATAGGTGCTGTTTCCTCCAGGATTTCAGTTCCCTTTTAACTCTCCAGGACCCCTGAAGCTTTGCTAATTAGCATCATTAAAGTGAGAAATGGGTTTCCATTAGTGAAATTAGTGGCTTGTCAATTAGCATAATGAATGTCAGAAGTGGACGGAAAAAGATGCAGTTCAAATTTGTGGACTAGCCAAACACCCCACCCTTTTATTTAAAGAGGGTGAGCCCCGTTGTGGTTTCTACAGACTTATGGCTGGTGTTTGCGGTTCAGAGGACCCAAGTGGTTTAACACCCGATAACCAGTAAATAACATCCTTTGCAAAACTGCCACATCTATCTTCTTTCAAGGTGGGACCAGAGCCTCTTTAATCTCAGAAAGCTGAGACCAGGGAGGTTACAGAAAATTATTTTTATGCCTATTTTTAAGAGTTTTACTAAACAAATGTAAGTGTGAGTACCAGAACTTGATCTATGTCCTGCTTTTTAAATTATTATGGCCTGCTTTTTAAATTATTATTATTATTATTTTGTGGTTATAGATTAAACACAATACCTTAATTTTATTTGTTTATTTTTATGTTGTGCTGAGGATCGAAACCAGTGCCTCACAAGTGCTAGGCAAGTTCTCTACCACTGAGCCACACTCCCCAGCCCTATGACCTGCTTTTAATATAACCTGATAACCTGTTGGCAGCTAAAGTCACTATTAATTTATTTAAAAGTCCTAAAAGTTATATGAATCAAATTAGCTTGGGTGAACTGACAACGCAGATGCCTAGGACTCCTTCATCTAAGCGATGCAGAAAATGTGGTGATTTAGTGTTTGGAGTTGAAGGACCAGAATCTGGGGTTATTTCTTTGTTCTACTATAAAAGTTCTTCGACAATTATGGAACTCTTCTGGGAGCAGAACTTGTAAGCAGCGCTAATGATAAGTATCTCTGAAAGCCTTTGTAAGCAGGGCTAATAAAAATCTCTCTTAAATCCTTTTTAAGCAGGGCTAATATCTCAAAATCTTTTTCAGAGTTAAATTGGAAAATGTATCTAAAAATACTATGAAAATGATAAAATGGTCAATGTGAATATTCATTATTATTAAATGATTTTACACAGAGGAGTAAATTACCCATATTAAATTCTTTCTGGGAGCAGAATGACTTTCTTTTGTGGAAAGAGCAATGGGTAATGGTGAAGTTTTCACTTTAAGAAGAAAAGCAGTCAACATGAGGAGATTAAAGGCAAAAAGACCCAGGAAAGACTAAAAGGCAAACCCCAAGGTATCTCTCTAATCTCCCTAATCTTTCCCCACCCCAGATCCTTAAGTGTTACTTTTACTTGCAGCTAAATTCAGTTAGGAAGATGTAAAGTGAATAATTTTGTAAAATGTCCTCAAAAGTCGAATATTGAAGATGCAATAGAATGGCCAGTCAAGAACCACCCAGACCTGGGGGTCCCTTCACATGGGAAGGGAGGTGGTGTCACACATAGTATGGAACAGAACTTGCCACCCCCAGGACTCAGGTAGCCACATGCATGTCTGAGTGAATGAGGCAGTATAGCAAGCCTGTCCTGTGGACACTGAACATCATACCTCATGCAGTTGCTGAGGTAAGTCTGACGGCTTATCCTCCCACAGTACACACACACACACACACACACACACACACACACACACACACGTACACAGTCTCAGCTGACATACACAAAAAAACAGGACCCCTCTGTTAAACGGGAAAGGCAGGGATCTTACTGCAGTTTTAAGACTCAGAATAAGAAGTTTCGAGAAATAAAAAGACTTTTCCCCTAAGATCATACCTGGCTATTAACTGGCATAGCAGATATTGAAAGGTCAGTCCTTAACTCTCTCAGTCTGTCAAAAGGTATTCTCTATGACAGGAGGCTTCCCAAATAACGTGGGAAATGTTAAGAATTGATGGATTGAAAGAATATTTACTTGGCTTTTTGGTTGACACTTGCTCTCCTGAATTTCTGTAGGTATGTGAGACTCAGAACTTGGCTTTAAAGAGTCAATAACCCCTTTCTTTATTCAGACTGAGGCAGAGAGACTCCGTAGAGGCACAGTTTCCGTTTCTGCCTGTCAGGTCCTCCCATAGAAACTTCCTGCACAGTCTCAGGCATTTCACCCTGTGGGCTACCCTCGGAACTGGATACTCTGATTTCTCTGACAGCCTCCCAAAGGTGACATACTAAGATCCCACATCACAGTGGGAAAGGGCTGTGACTTCCCACCAACACCACAAAGTCAAGGGCACAAGTGAGATTCTAGAAGCCGGGGCCCCTGCTCTGCTGGGCAATGGACACCAATGTGCTTTCTTCCTCCTCAGGGAACCTGGGCCTGCAGCCAGGCACCTCTTTCCCAGAAAGAATGTTCTTAGCAGGTCTGGCTGGGTCCAGACATCAGAACAGTGTCTTTCCCTACCAGACCAGAAAGTTGAAGCTCCTACCCACTCTGAATACCTGCTTGGTTCACAGCTTCCCCTCTTCCCCACCAGGACCCCACCTCCGGGCTTCCTAGCCTAAATGCACAGCGCATGACCCAAATCACTCAAACATCAGGTACCCGCTGCACAGCCAGGCTTTTCAGTTCTGAATAACCCAGATTACTTCCTACTAAAGCCATGATATTTAAATTAGAAAAGCTTTCCCCAGGTAATAGGTGACCCGATCCTTTAATCCAGTTATTTTAAGTTCCATCAAAAATATACCCTCACTCTTGGCCTAGGAACAGAGGCATGGCTAGGAAATAAAAACCTCCTCATAGTTGGAAAAATCAAAAAGCACACCCATTTTCTCTTCTTACCTCTGCCCTCTTTCTTTTTCTCCAGTCCCCTGTTTAGCACACAGGGCACAATCACCATCCAGCAAAGAACTAGCTCGGCGGGCCCTGCGTGGCTGCCCCAAGAGTGGTTCTTCTAGACTCTCTGGACCCAGATGTCTCCGTCACAAAGGCCAATGGGAGGAAGGAGTGAAACTGGATGGGGCGGATGCTCAGCAAACCTGCACGACACCTCCATCATGTCCTGTACCTGGGGCCATGTGCATCCCCAAAGCTGAGTTGAATGATTGCCCACTACCCAGCATGGAGCTCACCAGGCTTGGAGGGAAGAAGTACCAATTCACATAAAAAGAACAAATAGCACAAGGTGAAGGAAGCTCAGCAATAACTGGAAAGACGATTCTGGGCCTTTTCAATGGTGTTTGACAGTGCAGGCTACACAGAGAAAGCTGAACCCACCAAAGTCCCCCCAGGCTGGCTGTCCTGCAGCTCCTCTGTCCCTCCCTGCTGAAGATGGCTGGCTAGAGGAGTGGGACTCGGTGGCCTCTTCGGCCACCTCTGAAGCACAGAGAGCAGGAATGCTGGCTTCCTCTTTCCACGTCCTGCTCCCAGGGATGTGCAGAGGAGAGGACTGGTGGTAATGAGTACGGACCACATTCCAGTACTAGGCAGCCTTTCCTCTTCCACCCCCCAGCAGAGCTGCTTCCGGCCAATAAAACTGAGGGCCTGTGCAGACTGTGGGAAACAAGGAGGCCAGAGACCCCTCCTGGCTGACAGAAGGCAGGCGGCCAGGCTTCAGACCCCAAGCCTTCCTGGGCAGTTGCAGGCTAAATTTAGACCAGGCTGCCTGGGGTCAACGCCCTGACCCCAGACTAACACTAACAATGTCTCCTGGGTCATGAAGCCATTACAGCCGAACATGACTAGGGCAGTTCTAAAAAGAAACCTCAACTCTTTGGTGGCCAAAGTCCCACTCCCCCTCAGACAAGCTCTGCCTTTTTTCAGAGAGCTGCTGTGGGTTTGGCCAGAGCAGTGGTCAAGTCCTGCCATTCCCCCTGGCTCATGCCTCAGGCCCAGCTCGACATGAACCCCCTTCTGGAAGCCCCTGCATGGGGAACAGGGTTCACCTACGTTGACTCACATTCCCATGAAGAAAAGTGGTTCACATTTAAGGTAAGAACGGCCCCCCACCCCCTGCTGAAAGGCGCCAGCGCAAATGTCAAGTTGTGCATCTGGACTGTGTCAAGGAGTTGATTAACACATTTACAGCTTGGGCTTTCTGTGAAATAAACTGGAGACTGTGTGTGTGTGTGTGTGTGGAGGGGGTGAGCGCTGGGGAGGGGAGGAAAGGAAGGAAGCTGTTGCCTTAGCTGTGGCAACTGGTGAAAGGGTTATTTCTTTCCCAGCTTGCAGACCCACCCCTAAGGGAGTGGCGGAGAGGCGCTGGGAGCTTTCTGGGTTCCCCTGAATGAAAAGAGAGGTAAGTTTATTGTTTCCCCCAATGAGACTTGCAGGAGTCCTTAGGGGTGGCTGCCGGATGCTCTAGTCACCAAAGTCCCTTGGCACTGACACTACTTTGCAGCAAAGTCCCCACCTCTGGAATAAACCAAGATCAAGGCCCCAGAGCGAATTCTGGTCCCTGTAGCCTGAAACTTCTAGTGCAGGCGATTCCACTGAAAGCAAACGCAAGCCTACCTCCAGATCTTTATGACTTAGTCACATCCCTCTTGGTTTTAAAATAGTTCAGGGTCTTGGGTTCCTGCCTCGCCCAATCAGTAATGGCAGGGACAGAAGCTGAGCACCGCTGTGGACCCACCAGAATCTACTACGTTGAGGTAGAGCCCAGAGGAAGGAGAGAGGAGTGCTCAAGTGTTAACCCTCTGTGCCCAAGAGCAGAGATGACTGTGTGCGCACGAGCAGAGCCAAGGGGGTGCTCCTCCATCCCCACGGGACCTCCGAGGCCGAAGCCACAAGTCCACCTGCGGACACCGTGAGCCCCACAACACAAAAGTAGAAGGCGAGATGGAGAGTAGCAGCGCATCTCTTGGACAAATACAAGAGGACGAATAGAAAACTAGTCACAGAGTCACTGGTCCCTTCATAAGGCAGATTCTGTTCTGGAAAAACGTACACAAATACTCTGTCACAGACACACTCTCAAACGGTCTTCAAAGCCTCTCCTGGCACAGACGACTTGTGTAGCTTGTCACTAAGATGCAGAGCTTCCTTTGCTTTCTACCATGAGAGCCAGGAGTTTTACAAGATTGCAAAAATAATAAGAATGAATAATAATAAAAGCAGCAGCAGCACGCTGAATGGCCAATCCAAGCTCAGCTGCCCACATTCTACAAGGGAAGGCCTCCTCCACCGTCCAGCATCACACCACTCAAAACCCCTCCTCTGTAAAGACACAGGCCTCAAATAGGAGAAGAACACTCTCCTATTACATTAGAAAGAAAAGGACAAAAGATAGGTCAGCAGACATGCTTACCCTGCCCAGGGCAAAAGCCCAAGAGTGTGTGTCTCCGGTCAGAACTGCCTCTTTTTCCAGATAGATTCCAGGGCACGCACTGGCTGGAGCTGGACAAATTCCTTTGGAGTCTCCTGACTGAAGACTGTGATGTCACCATCGGCCCTCCCTCTGCTCCCTAAAAGGCCATTCATACCAAGAAGGACTTTAACCGCCCCCCCAAGGTCTGGCCCCTCCCTAGCTGGCCAGGCCTGGAGGGCAGCGGTCTGCCCTGCTGCAGGCAGCTCTAGCTTGCTTCTGTCAAGCTCAGAAGCTGAGCAGCAAAGCAAGAGCTTGGAGGTGTCCATATAAACCAGTTACCAATTCTTGAAAATTCAGAGATAGGCCTTGGGACAAGCAAGGAATTACTATCCCAGTGGTATTGGGGCTGAAAAAAAAAATTTGAAAGATCCTGGAGAAATCTCCAGTTAAACAGACTTGTCGGGACAGCTTTTATAATCTCCACTCAAAGAGAAAAATAGTTAATATCTAATTGCATTCTTCTTTTTAAAAAACGGCTCATTAAGCTGCCCAGGCTGGCTTCAAACTTTTCATCCCTGCATGCCAGACTCCTGGGATAGCTGGGATCACAGGCATGGGCCACCACTGGCTTCTTTCTAAAAATTCTATTTAATGTATTTGAAGCCAGACAGTATATGCAATTTGGTAGTCTTTTTTGCTTTTCCTTCACATTATCTCACAAGCACTTTCTATGCAATTGAATGTCTTTTCTGTACGATGTATTTTAACTGGCTACATGAAAGCCCACGCTGAAGTGGGCGGGTGAGCCTCAAGTCAGAGGTGAGGGCTCCCATTTCAAGGAGCACTGGGGTAGATGGCTCCACCACTGCATAGCTAACCAATAATCTTCTGCCACCAGGAAAACAGATCTGTGTTTGCCTTAAAGAGAGACACGACTGTCACAAAGATGTCCCTCGCTTGCTTGTTCACCACAGTTCCACTCAGTCTTGTGGGGTGGTGTTTATCAGTGTCCCCTACCTGCAGACACCCACTGGCTCCCATCTCTGTCCCCAGGTTCTACCCACCTCATTCCCCAGAGCTCTAGGTTGATCTGGAGGCATAGCTAAGGGTCCAGCTGACTAGAAAGTCAGAATTTCAGACCAACTCGGTGCAATGAGACATTCATTGCCTTCAGTAAGATTTTGGATACAGGAAACAGATTTACAGTAAGCCGAATGTGGAAAGGACTACGAATGCTATGCATGGCCCTCTGGGGCTAGGGAATGTGAGGTCAGTTTAGGAGCAGTTTGTTCTGATAAAGTGGCATAAACAGCCAAAGACAGCAGCAGGGTTCCCCTGTGGCCTGCGAGTTGGCCAGCAACACAGAGCTCCCAGGACGCTCTGGAACACAGGAAGCAAGGAAGGAAAAACCAGAGTAAATGGAACCCAGGCGGAACCTTTGAAAAGGAAGCTGAAACTCTGCAGATATTTAGAACATCTAACCAACGTTTTTCATATGCTGAAATCTATTTAGAAACATCGAGGAGTTGCTCAATGACTAACCTAGTAGGACCAAGTCACTAGAGAGCTCTTTGGAAACTCAGACTTTATGTGGCTCTTTGGAATAGCTGCATAATTGGAATGTTCTATGGTGTAGCCAAAGGCATTTCAAGATGTCTATCTACTTTTGACTTAGTCAACTCGTCTAAAGTAAAACAAGGAGGGAAAATCACATGCCATGGGGATGGCACTGCTCTGCTGAAGGATGAGGAACCAGGGCTGGGTGCAGTTCCTCATTCTTAAGTGTACTCCTGGAGTCTCAGCTGCTTGGGAGGCTAAGGCTGGAGGACTGCCTGAGTCCAGGAGTTTGGAGACCAGCCTGGGCAACATAGAAAGACCCTATCTGAAAAATAAATAAATAAAAATTTTAAAAAGGAATAAGGACAGAGGAGGAAGAATAAGAACTGGAGCTGTGAGACAAAATACATTTCGGTTTTATAGGCTACTCAATTTGTGGAACTCTGTTAAGGCGCCTGAAAAAAATAATACATACACACATGCATGCTCTCACACTCATATTTATGCATGCATAGCACACTCACCCCAGCCCAGCTGCCAAAAAAAAATGGGGGGATAGAGCTTTAAAAAAAAATATTCTGCAGCAAAGTCACCATTGGGTACTCCAATAAAGTGGTTCATACTCAGAGGAAGAGGGAGACATGACATCGGCAAGGTTAAGTTTGGGTTGTAAAAGCACACAGAGCTAGCCCACCTCTGCTAACACCTGAGTCCCTGGGCAGACATGGGCAGAACAGAATCTGCAGCAACACCTGGCTGCTGCTTGTCCTTTGCCACCTCCCAGGCACAGGCTCTGAGCTTGGGGAGGTTTTCTTAGTTCATGCAAATAAATTTGTAGTGCCAATTTGATCCTCCTGATGCTGCAACCTGTTCTGGTTAGTCTCTGAGGGAGACTTGCACTAGGGGGAAAGGAAGCCATTTGAAACTTGGTCCTGATTGGCTGGGAAGCAAGGCAAGGGCCCAGCAGCTGGGGTTTTGCAACAGCTGATAACCTTATGACTGTTGTTTAGCTGGTATCTATTGCACACCTACTCTGTGCCAGGTCAGTGCTATTTATTGTTACACACCTTCTATTTAATCTTCCCAGTAAATGGGGATTCTCACCCCCTCTCCACAGCAGCAGACCCCAGGCCATGGTGGCCAACCCCTCCCCACAGGCACACAGCTGTGCAGGATCAGACTTCTGCCCCCAGGGAAGCCATTGGGAAGAGCAGGAGGGAGCAGGCCCAGGAAGTAGGCTAAATTAAAGCAGAAGAGGTAAAAAGAAAATTTAAAAGGTATATGTACTATAAGGCAGCAGAGCCCTTGGCCCCCTGCTGTGGGGCTATGGGAAGGCCTGGGGCTTGGTGTTCTGACCTGCAAAATGAGAGAATTAAACTAGGTAAACTCTCAAAATTCACTTCCCCTAGTCTCTGTAGTTCTGTGGTTTCAGAATGAACCTTGGGCACATGAGTGGTTCTATTGGGCAAAGTCGAGAAGCAGCAGGTGTCAATGGAGCCGGGACAGAACAGTCCTGGATGCTTCTGCCAAGAGAGATTTCAAGAGTTCCAGAAATAAGATCAACATTCTTTGACATGCCCCTTGCCAGAACTTTTTTTTTAGAGGAAGGATTGTCATTTACTGAATATAACCATCCCATTTCTAGCAGTTATCAGTCACTTGTACCTTAGAGTGACAGAATATTCCAAAAATCAGATTGGACGGGGTCAGGGGGAACTGGATGGAGCCCAGCACTGTAGCAGGCTGGCTTCAGAAGCAGCCAGCAACACCTGGCCTTCTGCCTTGGCATCGGGGGGAAGGGGAGAGAGTTGCTCTGGGAAGGTTTCTGGGAGCTTTCTTTGCAGCTTTTTATACTGTTCCAAGACCCCATTAAGCACATGCTGAAGGAAGCCTAAGCCTTGAGCATCTCCAGATGCTTCTTCTGAATGGCCAGAGCTGCCCCCTCCTCCCCAGAGGCCCAGGCTTCTATCTCAGTATGGAGCCACATCTTTAAAGCAATTTATACTTAAATGTGAATCCCAAGAGACTATTTACAATTTAAAATAGGCACTTGTTTACCCAGAGGAATCCCTAATTGAATAAAGTGTGGGAAACATTACCACAGCCAGCCCTTAATGTATTAAGGGGACATGGATGAGAGAGGGCAATTAGGAACAGGGACTTTCCTTAGAACGATCCAAGGAACACCCTCTCTGGTGCTCAGGACACTGAACCACAGAGCAGGGGCCTGGGACGAATACAGGGGCCGTACAAATATGTGAACCACTCAGCTCTGTGGGACATTGTCACCTCCCTTCTGTAAGAAGCATCATTCTACAGCGAGAGAAAAGAATTCCCAGGCCCTTGCTCTGTATTCTTTACCATCTCCATTATCACTGCTCCAACAGGAGGGAAGGAAGCCTGGAGCTCTACTATGTATGCTTCATTCTAGAAGCAGATGAAACTAGTGAAGGCGTCTAGCAAGCCCATACAGTGCCCCGTCCCCTTCCTGCTCCCCATTTCATAAGTCCCTCAGTCAAGGATCTTAGGCTCAAAAAAAAATCCCTCTGTTCACTACCTCAGACAATATGTTTATGTCCCCTGCAGGAGCACTGGCACCACCACAGTGTATCTCGGAGGACAGAACTTTAGAAGAAGGCATTGCCATATGGTCTAAAACAGTAAACACCTGCAGGCAACACAAATGCGTAGCAATTAAGTATCAGCATCTCAAAAAATGAGGATCTGTGAAGCCCATAGAAGGCTATGAAACCTGTAGAAAGGATATTTATCATAACCGCACGGCAAACTAGAAAGATGCTATACAAATATGTATGCCCACACCTATAATCCCAGCGACTAAGGAGGCTGAGACAGGCTAGATTCTGCAACTTAGCAAGACCCTTTCTCAAAATTTAAAATGAAAAGGTCTAGGGATGTGGCTCAGTGGAACAATGCCCTGGGTTCAATCCACAGTACCAAGGAAAAAAATCAGAAGTGTGTGTCAATGAGTAGTATTCAACAGGGTCCTCCTTCTTTGTACACGGTTTAACAGCACTCTCTTAGATCAGTTATAAAACATCAAGTTTGAAGGACAGAGCTTCAGAAGTGCTGGCCTATGGTGAGCATGCCATATATTAAAAGGACCCAGTGGGTAGCAGTTAAAATAAACTGGTAATATATTTGCAGCATACCTCCCAAAGACCCAATAATAATATATGAATAGGAGCTGGCATAGTTGCTCAGTGGTAGAGTGCTTGCCTAGCATGTGTGAGGCCCTGGGTTTGATCCCCAGCATAAAGATACTGTGACTATCTACAATTAATAATAATAATAATAATATATGAAGAACTCTTGCAAATCAATAACTCAAAAAAGTTTTAAAAAGATATAGGCTGTAAAGAGATATAAATTATTCTTATACATATTAAAGATCTTCAATCCCACTTGAAGGGGACCTGTCCTCCCATCACACCCTAAACTCTGCCTCATTTTCTGGCCCTGGCTGCCAAAAGTAACTAGCTCCTCCCATGACCTGGTTCTTCTAAGACAGACCCTGTGGGGGCCCGCCACCGTTTTCCCCCTGAAGATGTGCCCTCTGGTGCTGAGTGAAGCCTGCTTGTCCGTGAGGTCTCTCTCCATTTTGTCTTTTTATATTCAATTTCACTTATACAAGAGAGACACAAAATGAAATGGTAAGTTTTCCACCTGTAAAATTAGTTATCAGCACGTGAGGAAAGTATTTCCCTCATCCAGCTTCAGGAACTTGGATGGTAATTTGACAATATGTACCAACTTCCAAATATACCATGCCTTTGGCCCAGTAGTTCTATTTTCAAGAATCTAGTAGACATGGTGGCACATGTCTAAAATGATCTATACCCAAGGATCTCCCAGGTGACATTGCTTGCAACTATAAAAAGACTACAAATAATCCACATTAACAGAAGACTAATATCGTCAAGAGGTGGAATATTATGCAACTTTTAAGTATCAAGTATTCCAGGATATTGGATACAGTGCACTAGTTTTCATGTTAACAAAATAAATGCAATCTCATGAATATTTTTATCTGTTTTTACATGCGTAAGTATATGGGATATATATAGACTGGTTATGGTAGAGGTCCTCAGAAACCTATAGCAAAGGTTTGCACCAGAACGGGGAGCAGGGAGGCCAAACAAACTAAGCTTCTTTGTGTCCTTTTCTACACCTTTTGAATTTTCAACTTCGTGCAAATATTACCTTCTGAAAAAAGAACTAAGTACATAAAAATATAAATAGTTAAGTAGGTGAGAACTAACAGGACTTACGGCACCTGTAATGGGCAATTAGGCACCTGGAGATTAATTCACTGTCTAAAGGATATCCTTTGTATATAAATTGTTTAGAAGAATCACATCAACGTATTAACCTTGGTTAACCCCAGAGAGCTGGAATGGGGAAAACCAATGTTGGGGGTGGGATGAAAAGGTGAAGTGAAGCCTATACCTTGTAATTTATAAAGGTTTATGCTACTGAACATATTACTATTGTAAATAGAGAAGCAATAATTGAAGATAACCATGCATTAATAAAGGTTACAAATTTGAATTTTTAAATACATTTAGACTTTGAAAAGTCCAGGGTGTGTCTACTTGTTAGGTTTCTCAAATCTCCACGTAAGGAATGGAAAGGCCTTCTTCACTCAGCCATGACGAACAAAGGCGCATCAGAGCTTGCCCTTCTCTCTGGAAGGTTCTGCTTTGTTGCTGGATATATCAGGCATTTATGTGAGCCGACTCTCACTCTCACAACTGGAGGACAATATATTCTTCATTCTTCCTTCTTCATGGAAGAGAGGTCACTGGCTCTCTATGATGCATAGACATTTCCCTTTCATGAACCGCCCATTCCCAGAAAAGTTGTGAAACACTCTGAGTAGCCAAATTTGGAAAGGGGGGGGTGGTGTCAAATGTCACAGAATTTCATGAACTATGTCAGAGACAGAATGTCATAGGAAACCCCCATGGACCAGTTTCCCAAGATCTGATCAGCCAAGGAGAGAACAAAAATTGGGGGCTGAATTTTTATCTATTATTCTAAACAAGTGTCTCTTTTTTAGTCTCTCTCAATCTATTCAACTTAAATGTATGGCCAGGCATGGTAGTGCACACCTGTAATCCCAGTGGCTCCGGAGGCTGAGAAAGGAGGATCGTGAGTTCAAAGCCAGCCTCCTCAGCAAAAGTGAGGCACTACGCAACTCAGTGAGACCCTGTCTCTAAATAAAATACAAAATAAGGCTGAGGATGTGACTCAGTGGTCAAGTGTCCCTGAGTTCAATCCTCAGTACCCACCCACCCCCAAATGTATGGGTAAGCCAATCTGGCAAACTCCCGATCCGCCTACAAAATACACACATACCACACAGAGGTCCACTGAATTGGAGTCAATTTTTTGTTTAACTAAAATATTTCAAAGCTTTGCGCAAAATAATAATATTTTGGGCTTGCTAAATTTAGTCTTCTGTAAGCAAAAGCACCACACCTCTAATGAATGTTTAAAGTGAATGCTGGGTGTTGGACCACAACTCTGCACTTTAGCAATTCAAACCCCAGGACCCAAGTGCTAAGTCTGCCAGGCGATTCCCTGCCTTTCTGTCACCCAGTTCCTAGTCCTTAGGTAAGGATTGAGGTCAATAAAGGTACTCAGATTGAGCCAGGTCCAGGAAACGGATCAGGCCCACCAAGTGTTTTCCCACCCAAAGACAAGGTGTTTTAAATGCCCACAGATTACAAGGAAACCGGTGGAAGGCTCTGGAAGGTTTAGCCCTCCAGCCACTGTCCCACCAACGCAGGCAGGAACATCACCATGAACTGTCTCCCACTCTGTGAGCTCTAGAACAGTCTTTTCTTCAAAAGCTCAAAGCCACATGTGAAGCCAGACTCTGCAGCAATCAGAGGTCTGACCCAATCCACTCCACGCACTTTGGCAAAGAAAGAAAACTCCAGGAAAGTCCAGATGTCCAGAGTGCTGCTCTGCCGGGACTGAGCAGCCATTCTAGATAGGGACTGGCACTGGGGACACCAGTCTGATGAAGGACAGGGCATGGCAGGCAGCCACCAACCGTGAAGACTCAAGCCATTGTCTGCAGGGGATTCTAAGCCTGGTACCCGGGGTATACTTGTAGACATGTACCCTTGACCTTGAGGACCTAACCTTGGTGTGCCTCAGTCTTTGCTTTTAGCCAAAACCAGGAGAGTTCCTAGAGTCTCATCCCTCTGTCCAGAGACTTTTTTTTTCCTGCGCTTCCAAGTGCACCAAGACCACACTCTGGGAAGTTCAGGCAGCCCAACTCTGGGGACAGCTGAGGGCTAGTCACCTGCTTCCGACAACTGCTTCTGTGGCTCTGAATGCCAGGAAGGAACCTCTGCAGGAGAAGGAAGACAAGGAATTTCTCCATCCACCAGGGGGATGCATGATGAGCCCAAGTACAGTAATGTGGGGAGCAATAGAGGCCAATAAGCATTGTGCAAAGAAATGTGCTCCTTCCCATCACTGATGCCAGCAGACCTGTCCTTGCCTTAGAGCCAATAACAGGCTGGGGATATAGCTCAGATGGGAGAGAGAGAGACTAACAATGAAACGGGATAAAATCTGAGACCCAGCAACAAGAAAGGGGCCTCTGCTTCTTCCTGTTTACACTTCAGAGGGCCCTTTGATCTGAGGCCACCTGCTGCTGACCATTTTGCTGCTGTGGCCTTACACCTCACTATCTCCTCCTTCAATGTGTGTGGGAAGGTGATCCAGTTAGGAAGGACCCACTGGAGAATAAGTCGGGGTTTGAAACTTCTGGTATCAAATTGACTGTGTTACACTTACAGAAGAAATTTCCTCCCCAGAGACTTGGTCTCCTTATCTGTGAAATGGGTCTGATAACAGGGATTGAGTTGTGCCCGCCCCCCATTCATGTACTGGTGGAACCTGATAATGTGATCTTACTTGGAAATAGGGTCTTTGCAGATGTAATGTGTCAAGAGGAGGTCATAATGGGAAAGGGTGGCCCTAACTCGAAGGACTAGTGCCCCTTATAAGGAGAGGACATACAGATACCTACACAGAGGAGGATAACTTCAAATGAAGATGGAGGCAGAAGCTGGGCACAGTGGTATATGCCTGTAATCCCAGCAGCTCAGGAGGATCACAAGTCCAAGCCAGCCTCAGCAAAAGCTACGCGCTAAACAACTCAGTGTGACCCTGTCTCTAAATAAAATACCAAATAGGGCTGGGGATGTGGCTCAGTGGTCAAGCACCCCTGGGTTCAGTCCCCAGTAGCCAATTTAAATAAACAAAAACAAAAGGATGGAGGCAGAAATCGGAGTGATGAATCTACAAGCCAAGGAATGCCAAGCCTTATTAGCACCAGCAGGAAATTAGGAGAAAGGAAAGGAGCAGAATCTCCTTCCCAGTCTACAGGGGGAACCAACCCTGCCATCCTTCATTTCAGATTTATGACCTCTTGAACTATGGGAGAATAAACTGTGATTGTTTTAAGCCATTCTGTTGCTAGTCCCTTGCTAGGAAATGAACACAGCTTCCTAATAAGGCTGTGAGGGAGATGCAGGGAGGCACCCAGAATGTCCCTCACCTGCTATTCAGGCTTGTTCTCCCTCTTGGTGGTAGGACATTTCAAGCATTATCACAGGTGGGTTGGCTCGTGCTGTTTTAAAACTTGGGGACAAGATAGGAAAAGCCAAAAAATTGAATAAGAAAGCAAAGGCTGAGGGCTCATCACTAACGGAGAAGGGGCACAGGGTCCACAGTCCTTCTAGGGGTTGGCCAGCACTGGTGATCTGTTGATCGTGACCTCTACTGAATACTTATGATAGATCAGGCTTAAGTGTACGTCATTCACTCACATGGACTCCTCCAACAAGCCTGTGAGGCCAGTGCTCTTGATATCTCAATTTCATAGCTCAGGAGGTGAAGGTCAGGGCGCTCGGCTTGCCCAGGGTCTCCAGCAGTAAGTGGCAAAGCTGGAACTGAGGCAGACTGGCTCAGGGACTTTAACCACTGACTTGCCTCCGGCCAATGCAAAAATTACTACATCCTTTTTCTACCTTACTATACACAAGTAGCCCTCCATATCTGAAGGTTCCGCATCCACAGATGTCTGTGCCGAACATAAACAGACTTTTTTCTTATTATTCCTTAAGTAATACAGTAGCAAACTAATCACATAGCATTTATATGTGTTAGGTATTGTGAGTATTTAATGTATATGCAAATACTATACCATTTTGTATAAGAGACTTGGTTTTGGTACCCAAGGGAGGTCCTGAATCAATCCCCCATGGATATATATGGATGATAATGGTGACAATTACCTAGGTTTGTGGGCATTTTTACTATGTTCCTTAGATACACTGTCTCAGTAAAACCTCACATCAACCCTGCAGAATAGTGATTATCACCATTTTGTATATGAAAACACTGAAGCTCAAAGCTTAATTTGCCCAAAGACACAAAGCAAGTTAGTGCCAAGTGGAGATATTTTATTTTATTTAGTTGTAGATGGGCGCAATTTATTTATTCATTTTTTGTGGTGCTGAGGATCGAACCCGTGCCAGCACCCAAGTAGAGATCTAAACTGTGTGGCTTTCCAAAGCACATCTTGAGGTCTTTCCTGCCTTCTCAGCAGGGCTCCTAGGTGACAGTCCAGAGATGGTGCCTGCCATGCACCCCTACTTAAGATGCCTGGCATTCTCCTCCTCCTCTAACACTCTAGGTGAGTGACTTTTCTTCAGCTGAGTGGTTGGAATTCTCCAGATAGTGTCTGTCCACTCCCAAGAGTCTGTGTTTGTCTTGTACACAGGCTCCAGCAGGGAGCTCAGAGCAGCCAGTCCATTCCGGACACGGACCCTCCCCAAACAAGCAGCACAGAAGAAGGTGCTGATCTAAGAACAGGAAATAGCAGGGGCTGGGGGGTCGGGGAGGGGGGCTGCGCTTCAATGTCTCAGGAACCCAACCAGCAAACATCTCAAGCTGTGAGATGCTGGAAGCACTGGGGGGAAAAAGGGTGACAGGAGCCAAGATTGTGCTTTGATGTACTGAAGGTCTTCAATGTATATGAAAGTTCAATTTAGGAGTTTTTGATAGTGTACAAGCGGTGGGCTTCAGTCAAGAGTATACTTCAAACTTCAAATTGCCCTCTCCAGTAGCTTCCAGTTATCACCATTTGATGCTGCTTTTAAGTTCAACTTTTCTTGTATTGCACGTGAGTGAGGTCATGTAGCATGACTTCCTATGTAGACCTATTTCACCTAATAACATGCCCTCCAGGTTCATCCAAGTTGTCACAAATGACAGGATTCCCTTCCTTTTTAAGACTTTGTAGTATTCCATTGTGTATGTACACCACATTTGTCTATGGTGCGGGAGGGTTAAACTGGGGATTAAACCAAGATACACTTTATCACTGAGCCGTATCCCTAGCCCTTTTTATTCTGTAACAGGATTTTCACTAAGTTGCTCAGGCTGGTCTTGAACTTGGGATCCTCCTGCTTCAGCCTCTTGAGTTGCTGGGATTACAGGTGTGTAGCCACCATACTCAGCTGACACATTTCTTTATTTATGTGCAGATGGACATTTAGAGTGACTCCAAATTTGTGCTATGGTGAATAAAGCCACCGTGAATATTCGACTGCAGCCACCTTGTGGCATACTGATTTCATTTCCTTTGGCTATAGATCTAGACATGGTGAGGTAGGATAAAGGAAATGAAAAAGATACATTAAAAGAAGACAAAAAGAAATGGGCTGGGGATGTGGCTCAGTGATAGCGTGCTCACCTAGCATGCATGAAGTACTGGGTTCGATCCTCAGCACCACATAAATAAAACAAAGGTATAAAAAAAAGAAAAAGGAAACTATTATCTGAAAGTCTTATGCTCATATATTCCTCCTACCTTTTCTCCCTATGTCAGCTCTCTCTATCAAGCCTTTCTACTCCCAAATTTCTGGGAAATCCTCAAATATTCACTCACAATTTTAAATTAATGGAATTCACCCACTCAGGAAAATTGCCCTGTGCACTATTAATTAACCCACTAACACATCTATTTTTAGAGCAGATTGAGCAAACCTGTGATATACGATACCTTCCCAGAATCCTGTCACATTGGATACTTTCCCAAAGCTAAGCATTGATCAGATAATGGAGAAGACATCAATTTAAGGATCCTAAGAATTGCCAAACCTCCATAAACCATCTGTGATCACCAGACTGATGTTATCCCCACACCCACCCCCCCGACAACCTTCACCAAGTTTCCTTTAAGAGCCCAAGAACCCCCAAAGCACTTTACTCTCAAGATAGGCTGCACCACCCCCTCCCCCAATCTGGACGTGTACCACTCCCTTTCCTGAATGAATCTCTGTGCCTCAATAGCTGAGGTGTGCTTAAGTTCTTTATCATCATGTACGTCAAGGACTCCATCAGCCTGAGCTGAGGTCCCCCTTTCTGGGCACTCCTCTGGTGACAATGTGATTGCTGGATAATGTGATACTTCTATTTTTCATTGCTTTTTAAAAAAAAAAAAAAAAAAAAAAACGAAGAAGGAAGGAAGGAAGGAAGGAAGGAAGGAAAGAAGGAAAGAAAGGAAGAAAGAAAGAAACTACACCAAAAACACTCCTAAATCTGGAATGAAGAGACCTGCCACTCTTTTCAAACCCGATATACTTTCTTGAGCCCTTCCCATCAAGGTCCCCTCACTGGTCCCTGCACCTTGACATGTCCTTCCTTTCCCACTCCCAGGCAAATTCATCTCAGCTTTTCAGCAAGGACCAGGTCATACCTGCTCCCAGGTGAAGTATCTTGGTGACTTTCCATAACCCAGTGAAGTAAGGGCCCAGTCACACCTGGTAGGCTATGACAGGAGCTCCCTGGGGGCAGGGTTGGCATTCAGGGAGCCATTCACCTGTCACAGTTAAGGACTGTCACCACTGCCCTCTTTCCTAGAGGATGCGGACACCACCGCTTTTGTGTTTCCTAGTGGGTTTTACATACCTCAGCCCGTGACCTCTAACCTCAAAACATGACCTCTACTTTGGAGGTTTCTGAAGTTTTAATAACAGGCTATTCTGCTGCCAAAATTTTTTCTTCCAATTACAGGCCCACTATTGCTATTACTAAAAAGAGTATTTAAAGATTTTGGTTTAGGTTTTTCTAAAATTTTCTCCTTGCACTACACTTGTTAACTCTGAAATGTTTTACTTGTTGAAAAAGAAAAAAAAAAAAAAAAACTGGGGAAAATAATTTTTATAGACTTTTAAAAATTTGTGTTATAATACAGACAGCATAACATTTGCCATTTTAACCATATAGAGTGTGCACTGCAACTGTATTAATTACATTCACAATATGGTGCAATCATTAGCACTATTTCCAAAACTTTTCATCACCCAACTCAGAAACTCTGAAGTCACTCAGCAATATGGGTCATGACTTCTGAAATATTCAGTTTAATTAGGACACAGAATCTAGGTAAATGGATTACCTGGTAGCAACATGGCTGGGAAGACTAAAAGGAAATAAAATGATTGTTGGCTATATCATTACAGAGGAATAAATATTTTCAAAAAAAAAAAAAAAAAAACACACTTTCTACATCCATTTAAAAAAAATAAAGAAAACCCAAAATTCACTTTCTAAACTCTTGGCCATTAATACTCATTGGTTACTAGTTTAAGGTATCTGAAAGTTTAAAAAAAGAAAGAAATTCAATTTGCAAATCTCAAGCACACAAATTTGTCTTCATCTGCACTGTGCTGCTTATTGTTGATTTCAGCTTCCTATCACAAAATATATGGTTCTTCTTACTTTTAAATTTTAAAAAATAGCAAATTTTTAAAAAATTATAACCAATAATTGTTGAAGGAGTTAAAATAAGTTGTTTCAAAAGTAAACTATGGTTATCTCCACCTCAGCCTCAATTGATATTAAGATCCTATTTCTAAACTCACTTTTCAAACAAACCAAATAACTAGAATACTTTTGCATCTTTGTAACCTCCTGCCTGGGTGGAGATTATCCTGCATAAGAAGATATCCCCAGATAGATAATGTCAATCAGTGGCTAACACTCAGAGATAATCCCCTTCTTGAAAAGTTAGTTTTCAGTTTAACCTTCAGTTGGGTTAATCGATGACTTATCTTCCATTAGGAGCCCCCAGCACATCAAAGCATAGTTTGGGAACAGAGCAAACCAGATTGGAGGGAAGCAGGCTCTTTAACCCTCGGGCCTAATTGCTGGAATTGAGTATTTCCTAATGGAGATAGCTGCTCTCAGTTTAGGAAACAAGCCATTTGTTTGAGAACTGAGATGGCAATCCAATTCCTGGGCTGTTGATGGACATCTATGCCCACGTGCGTTTGTGCACACACACAAATCAACATGAGGCTTTGTCCTCCCAACCTTTCCGGATCCAGCCTAGGCCTGCATTTTCCTTTTTTCCTGGGACCAGCACAGGGTTCCTCCATGATCACTGGGCACCCATTACCACTCTGTCATTAACACTATCCTTCATGCATACACAGAGGGAGGCTTCCCCCACCCCCGCCCCAGCCTGCTTACACACCCCCCCAACAATAAAGTCCAGACCAGCTCTTAAGTATGCCCCTCCTATTTAGGCAAGCTTCATTTCACGCTCCACAAAGCTGCTCCTCTGAGGAGACAAGCTCTTTGGACTTCAGGTCTCCTTCATGGTCAAATCTCCCAACCTACAGTCATAAATATATTTGTCCATCTGGGTCAGAGTCATGACCATGCTGAGATGCTGGGTGGTCCAACCAGGTCTCCACCTCCAGCTAACCTGATGGACCCAAGGTTTTCCTCATCAAAAATACTAAATCATAACAAAGTATATGTATAAAGACATGAACTGGCGTGAATATACTTTATATACAAAGTATATGAAAAATTGTGCTCTATATGTGTAACAAGAATTGTAATGCATTCTGCTGTCGTGTATTTAAAAAAAATAAAATCAATTAAAAAAATACTAAATTATGTTTGCAAAGAAGCCAATGTTCATCAATGCAAAGACATGCAGAGGTAACCACTTGATAACTTCTAAAGCAACTAAGACTTTGGTGTCGACTAATGATTTATGTATTTGTATTTTGCAAAGCAAGACTTGGGAAATTTGGCTCTAATAAAAAGAATCTGAAGAAGAAAATAAGAGCACTAGAGAGACACAGCCCCGACTGCTTTACTTTATTGGATAGGTGCTTCTTACAGCATAGTTCATGCTAAAAAAGCTTTGGAATGCAAACACACAGGCTGTTGTGCAAAATTAACTAGCTCACAGAGTTTGCAAGTCCAAAGGATACTTATAATGAAGTTAGTTCTTCCTTGATGTGACTGCTGGTGAATCTTCTGTGCACCCACTTGTGAACAGAGAGACCTTGTCCCCTACATAGTAACAAACGGTGAGTTGACACTTATAGGCATCTCATTAGCTCTGTGGATTAGCACCAATGAACAGGATATTAATAGGGTCAAGTATCAAGGGGTTTAAACATATTAATTTGTAGTCACCAAATGAATCCTATTGACAATTAACTCCTAATTATTTTTTAATGACAAATACACAGTGCATGTACACATATGGAGAAGTAAATCAATAGCCACCTGATGTCAATGACAAAATCTGCCCAAAACTTGAGAGAAAAATGCCATACCCATTAGATTCAATGAAGTTAATTCAATTCCCAAGTAGAATCTATAAAGCAACCCCAATTAAGTAACAATAAAACAAGCATTTAGATGCAATAATGGAACCCCTAGCATAGATGAATGCTATTATAGGCGCCTCAAGACATGCATTATGTCACAAATTCATTCTGAACACTCCATTCTGGTATAATTAACCCAAGGGCTTTCCTGCAAGCCAGATTCCAAAGAAGGCACAGAATACCTGTGTACTGAAACTTCTCATTTCTTAGCCCTAAAGATAAATTCTTCTACTGAAAGGTACACAGAGCCTTGCCTGAATTTAAAGTCTAAAAAGGGATTGTAGCTTTGCTCTTTCTACCATCTTTATCTCTTCTCTTGTAGTAAGATCAGGGCTATTTTTTTGGGATGACTCGTGACACAGTATATAGCTTACAAGATAATATCACTAACGAAAGTGAGTTTGGCAATCTGTTCGCTGAAATCTCTAAGGGTTTGCATTCTAGAGAGTGAGATTCAAGATAGCCTCAGGAACATAAGACACACCTGCTACTATTTTGCATTTCTATAGCACTGCAGAGAAGATAGGTTGAAACTTCTATGATACACAGAGAAACAGAATTTAAGGTCTGAAACATTCTAACCAGGTGCACAAAATCTCAAGTGAGTCCAGGTTTAAAGCGCATTCCAACTAAGCAGAAGAATCAGGTTTTGAAATTGATTTCATTCCACATCTGTGAGCTTTGGCAGCTCTCTATCTTGGTTCTGCCTTCTTGGAATTCCGAAGCTAGGTCTACTCTGCTCATCCCAAATATTCGGGTCTAAGGAGTTTCCAGGCCACTGAAGCTGATAAATCAAGGGCTTACACTGGTATAAAAACCATTCCTCGGGACTTGATAAGATGAGGCCTCTGGAGTGCTGATGCTTAAATGCTTATTTTTCAAGTCACTGGGACACAAGCAGATTAATCGTTAACTGTTTTGCCCTGAGTGAGATGCAAAGATTCAAGAATCGCACTTACCAGACCATCAAGCAAGGGATGACTTGTGTTCTGGGACAAATTGTAAGCATTACCTAATCTGGACCAGTTTCAACTTAAATCTCAATTTGTTTGGTGGTAAATATTTAAAACCCCAACAAAAATCGGGACAGATTCCAGTCTGAGGCTGAAATGAACTTAAAATAGGATGCCTTGCCCTTTAAACTAAAAAAAAAAAAAAAAAAAAGCAACACTCTGGTGAATTTCCCAGCCTGCACCGAAATCACAGACAAGGAGGGAGAAGGAGAACCGGGTGGCCAAGTGACAAACCAACATAGGCAGCCTCCTGTGGGAAATTCAATAGGCTCCACTGTTTTTTGGTGTGGAGACCCCTGAGTGGTAAAGATGCAGCAGCTGGCACTTCAACTCGAGGTGCTCCAGGGGTCACAAGGCAGGTGCCATGGCTGACATCTCATGCCCACAATGAGGTTTTGGGAGTGGAGCCTTTAAGAGGTGATTCGTCCACTCATGCATTAATCAAAGGAGTGGCTCTGTCATAAAATGGAGCCCCCTCTGTGGCACTGCTCTACCTGTCCTCATGATGCTTCCACCACGCCTGACACAGCAGGAAGGCCCTCTCTGGATGCTGGGCAGATACCAACGCCATGGTCTCAGCCTCAAGAACCCGAAGAACGAACTTCTACTCTTTATAACCTACCCGACCTTTGAAATTCACTTATAGCAACAGAAGATGGATTAAAACAACAGGCCAGAAAGAAGGGAGCAGATGGATCCAAGTTCATGTGGCCAGAGAGAAGTGAGAGAGAGAGAGAGAGAGATCTTTTCCAATGTAGCAAATACTTTATTCTATTGAAAGAGGCTCTGGAAGCAAGGGCCCATCAAATTCTGGAAGCCTTAGTTTCAGTGCCTCCACTGATAACAGATCAAATCTCAAACAAATAAACCTGTAGGGCAACTTATGTATGTCACATGGATACATAAGTGGACATTTTCTCTCAAGATAAAAATGCAAGAAAAAGTAGAAAAGTCAGTCCTCCTTGTGGCCTGCTGGTCTAGCTGCCCCCAACCCCAAGGCTAAGAGTCTGGTCAGAGATAAGACTCTGGCTTCTGCTCCAAGTGCCCTGGATCCTGGCTGTACACACACTGCCCTGGGGCTCCAAGAGACAGTGGTCCGAGGACTTTGAGATTACAATTCCAAGCCCTATATAAACAGTGAAGCCAGACTTGAAATAATCTATCAACTTTTGACTATTTGATTTTTCCCTAGCCCCAACAAAACACCCATGAAGCCAATAACACTGTATGACAAATGGATTCCATTTGATAAAGTTTAGATGTTTAATAGATAATAATAAATCCCCGTATTATTTCTGAACAAGTTACATCTTTCTAGCAGCTCAGTAAATATTGTCTAGATAGAGAAGTAAGCCTGTCCCTTTAAACACTGTTCCATTAATATGACTATTACAGCTCTCCGAAGGTACTGGATAAGCATTTGAGGCTGCAGGTGCTGCTAAGACACCAACTGTACCGCAGAGATAGAAAGAGGATGGGGAACTGGGCACAATGGCACATGCTATAATCCCAGTCACTCGGGATGCTGAGGTAGGAAGGTTGCAAGTTTGAGACTAGCCTCAGCAACTCAGTGAGGACCTAAGCAACTTTGGCAGGATTCTGTCTCAAAAAATAAAAAGGGTTGGGGATGTGGCTCAATGGTAAAGAGCTTCTGGGTTAAGTCCCCAGTACCCAAAAGAAAAAAAAAAAAAAAAGTGGAATTTAGTATCAACCAAAACCAGTTTGGGGTCTTAGTTTTGTGCCTGCACGCTGTAGGATCTCTGAGTCTCAATCTCCTTATCTGAAAGGGGGACCGATGTGGTCCTTGCAGTGTAACTGCATTTGTTGCAGGAGATTGTGCATGTGCCCGGCTGACAGGGCTGTCATGGTGGCGAAGCCAGTGGGGGTTGTGGCAGTAATCTAAGAGGATGCCACAGCTCCTCCGGATGGATCCAACAGGCTGCCTAGTAAGCAGGTCACGCATTATATACAAAAGGAAAATATTTCATACAGAGGATTTCCCAGATGAACCTCCTGCCAAAACCCCTGCACTGACATTTTAAAAGCACGCAAGCAGCTGTAGGTGATTTCTGAGGCCCACAGAAGTCAGCCATGTGCTCCCTCCGGGGAGCCCAGCAGAAAAGGATGGCAACAGCTGCCCAAAAATGTCAAGTGGGGAGAGGACAAAGCCATTAGCCTTGTCCCAGAGCTCATGCCTGGAGAGTCGGCAGCAAGTTTTCCTACCCTCAATTTGACTTTCAAATGATCCAGAAAGTAAGGGGGATTAGCTTCCAGTGAATGTTCTGGAGACCCTTCATGGGGGGAGTAGGAGGCTCAATTTCTAGACACCTACCCTTGAACTTTGGGGACACTTGGGGAGTGGAAGGTGTGGAACCTTAATTCACCATGGCAAAACTCTCAGGGGCAGCCCAGTGTCCTGAAGGCCTTATTTTTTAAGATTTCTATGTTAGCTAAATTTGATTCCCTCATAAGGTAGAAAAAGAGGAGATGCTACAGTTTGGATCTTGACTAACCCTCAAATGCTCATGTGCTAAAGGCTTGGTCCCCAGGGTGGTGCCATTAGAAGAGGTATTGAGGATGTGCCCTTGAAGGGGACTCTGGAATGCTGGCCCCTCCTTGCTCTTTGCTCCCCCCGTTCATGATGTTAGTGGCATTTCTCCACCACCCATTCCTGCCACGACGTGCTGCCTCACCACAGACCCCATGTCCTGAGACCAATAGATCATGGACCAGACACCTCCAAAACTGTTAGGTAAAGTAAACCACTTCTCTTTACAAGCAGATTATGTCAGGCATTTCGTTACCGCGATGGAGAGCTGACTAACACAGAGGATGGAACCTGGTAGAAAACTTCACAGTCATACTCCATGCACCCTCGGATACACCAGGGACACTCGCTGGCTCTCAGAAGCTTCAACGCCTATCAAGCATTCTTTATAATCTCTAGTTACACTTACTGTATGCTAGATTTCCAGAAAATTCCTGATGGAGCACCTATTTGAGTCAGGAAGCATCAAGACTTGGCTCCTAGTGACCTTCTCCAGGCACTCACCTCCCTGAAAACGACCCTTGGCTCACTTAGCAGAGGCCATCAGGGCGTGGTGAGCCCGCAAACAGGTTTCAAGTAAGGTAGGAGAATCCCCTTTCCCAGCCCTCAGGGCTTGGTCCAGCCACACATTTTTGTCATCGTATGTCCACTTGGGAAAGTTTTTGTGGTAACCGAGGAGTTCTACAAAAGTTCCTTGACATAAATCCTAAATATAATCCCCCTTTTGCAAAAGTGCTCACCTAGTCTTCAAGGGGTCAGTGTGGGGTTACTACATATCAGAAGCCAGGTGACATAGTTTTCTACCTCTTCTGGGTACAAGGTGCTTTCTATCTGGGACACAGCAGCAGAGGGACAATTAAGCCATCCATTTCCAATGAGCTTTCTCAGACTCCTGGCCTCACCCTCTATAAGCAGAGGCTTTTGCTGGAGGACTGTTGTCTGAACCTAACCTGAGTCCCTTCCACCACCCTTTTTTTAAAATCAAACACTTCGTCAGTGTCATGATACATTGCCTCTGAGATAACTGGGAAGAGACTAGGTCCAGAGACGGGCACTGGAACAAACAGCCAAGTATCAACTTCCTTCTAGAAGGGTCTGGGCCTGCTGCACAGACCCTGACCTCCGTCTCAACTTCCAGGACAGCAGCAAGGCAACCTCTGTCTTTCTATGGACCCCCATGATGCCCACCCTGTCCTTCCAAACCTCAGTGTGGGTTAAGATCAAATTTCTCACACTTGTTAATTTGGATTTATAGAAGGTTGTTTGCTAGAATGAATCTATGACACAGTGCTCGTCAGCTTTTCATCACTATGACAAAACAGCTGAGAAAAACAACTTAAATGAGGACGAAGATTTATCTTGCCTCATGGTTTCAGTCCATAGTTGGCAGCTGGGGGTGGGGGGGGGCAAAGTGCTGGGCACCAGGACAAGACACACCAATACACCCTTCAAGGCCATGCCCCTCGGTGACCTACTTCCTCCAAAGAAACTGAACTTCCTACAGTTTCCACCTCCAAATTTTGAATCCACAGATGAGATCAGAGCCTCAAGATCCATCAAACATTTCCCAAGAGCCCCACCTCTGACCAAGCCTTCAATATATGAATCTTTGGGGAACATTCCAGATCCAAACCATACCATGCAGTTATTAATAATCTTTTTGATAATGTGCTTAAGTGTTTTGAAAAGAGGTCTGGGGATGCAGCTCAGTGCTAAAACACTTGCCTCGCACATGCAAGACCCCAGATCTGATCAGTTGCTTGCATGCGCGCGCACACACACAAACACACACACACACACACAAACACACACGCATTGTGTGTGATTCTCCTCTGGCCTGCCCCTCCCCCTGCTGTTCCCCCAGCCCTTGGCTTTCAGAGCTCCATTATGTGCCACAGTGCTAGGGAGGAAGCCAAAAGGTGTTGACAACTGGTTTTGCTCCTACTCACAAGAAATGGGAATCAATTAAAAGTCCTCTCCATAACAGAAATACAAAATTACTATAATTTTTAACCTGCCAAGGCAGAGCAATTTCAAGGCAAACCTGATTTGAATGAGTATCTGGAAGTTAGAGTTCTATCTGACCATTTCTCATTTTTCAGATTTTATTTTCTGAGGACTCCTGAACTGATTCATGCAAAGCAAATGAGATTTCATAATAGACCCTGCTACAATTCCACTCCCTGGGGGCAAAGCAATTCATTAAATGTCACCGAGGTAATGTTGCCCAGCTGCTAGGGAAAGTCTGTGTGCTGTCTGGGCTCCTGCGGGAAGACGTGCTTCAAGTTCATCTTAGGGAACTTAAGGCTGATAACTTGTGCCTTCTTACGCTTCCTTCCGAAAGATAGTTGCTCAGGATGCTCAGAAAAACATCCATTCCTGGCTGCCTAGAAACGTGAGCATTTTTTCCTGATAGTAATTTCACCAGTTCAGGCGAAGCAGTTTCCCCCTCTCCTAGGCACCAGATGTCAGCAGAAGGAAGAAATCCCAGAACAAAGCATATGGCACAGGCTGATGGGAGCAGAAGGCCGCAGGGCAACTCTGAATCCACTTCTGCTTCTATTACTGTACACGTGGATTCAGTAGGAAAAAACAACAGCCTTATTTATTTCTAAAGTGCTCCTCTCTTATGTATTTGAGACTTTTAGACTTAGCCAGGAAATCGGGAATGAGTAAGATTTTTCTTTACCATGGAGACAAAATTTGCAATCGGTTCTTGCTACTGGGGGTGGGGGTAGGGGCAGTACTAGGTATTGAACGCAGGGGCTCTCAACCACTGAGCCACATTCCCAGGCCTATTTTGTATTTTATTTAGAGACAGAGACTCACTGAGTTGCTTAGTGCCTCACCATTGCTGAGGCTGTCTTTGAATATGCTATCCTGTCTCAGCCTCCCGAGCCACTGGGATTACTGCGCCCAGCATTCATTCAGGGAGGTGATTTTTAAAGACTCTCTGTTGCAATAGAAAGCTATAATTCTTAAATGTCAAAAATTGGGAAACTGAAATCAATATTATACCCAGAAAATCTAACTGAAAAATACTTATTCTATATCCAAAGCTCAGGGAAGCGGGTAGTGGTGAATATGTTGGCCTATTTTTCGAAGTGTATTTATTTAGGTATTTGCAATGTATTTATGTGAAGTCTTGGAGAACATGGAGGGAGTATGAGAAGTGTAAGAAAGAGCTAGTGAAGGTGGGATGGCAAGGTCCTTAGGTCACATCACTATTCTTTATTAAGGTTTGATTTTGCATGAGAACAGAAACCAGCCTCAAGGGACTGAACTCAGGAACACTCAACCACTGAACCACATCCCCAGCCCTATTTTGTATTCTATTTAGAGATAGGGTCTCACTGAGTTGCTTAGCACCTTCACTTTTGCTGAGGCTGGCTTTGAACTCACAATCCCTCTGCCTCAGCCTCCTGAGCCACTGGGATTACAGGCATGTGCCACCAAGCCAGGCTAAAATTCACCCTTTTAAGGTGTGCAATACTTTGTTTTTTAGTATATTCACAGATTTGTGCAACTATCACCACTACATAATTTTTGTTCAATGAAGGAATGAATCACAAGCTTATCCGTAACACAGCTTTAAAATGCCAGGCTGCATTCTGAACACATTCTATGAATTAATTCTTGTAACCACCCACCCCTAGAAATCTATGAAACTGGTACTATTATTAGTGTATTTTATGGAAAAGTCAACTGAGATTTGGATATAGGCAGTTTGGCTGCAGAACCGGCTTTCTAAAATTCTGTGCTTCAGCCTGAAATTTCTGCTTCTATTAAAAGAGGCGCTGACACAGTGAAGTTCCTTATTTATGACATCATTCATGCTATGAATAAAAACAAAATATCAACAGGCTTCCTGTTCATGTTTATGATGAATTTGTCCTGTGCCAAAAAAATGTCTCTTTCCCAGGAAGTAGCAAGAAGACTGCTAGATGATACACCCCTGGGTGGGGGAAGGCATCTGCCTCACTTAGGGGCCCCAGCACCTGACACAACCAATGTCTGAAGAGCACCAAACCAACATCTCCTGCCACTGCGCCACACACGGACCACTTAGATGTCTCCATCAAGGTCACTGCTAGCCAGAAGGAAAAGTCAGGTGGCTGTGACAGTTATCAAACAGAAAACAGACCCAAATCACATCAGCAGAGCCAGAGGCCTTTAAATCTGATATTAAGGCTGCTTTTTTTCTTTTTGGAGTGATAAGAATAAATTGGTCAGAATAAGCCAAGGAGAAATACCTCATCTTTTATGCATAGAAGAAATAGCAAGGAACTGGCCGCTCTCTACAGTCTAATTGAAAATCAGACACACGCATGTACCTGTGGACACACTGGCTCAGGGGATTGACTGAATAGTGCTGTAGATTTAAGCAGACAAGGAGGTGGGTAGACTTAGAGATGGACTACTTTCGACACTCTGCTGGTCCCAGCCCCAACTAGGATAACAAGTGGCCTGCCCAAGATGCTCTGATTCTAGAAGCTCAATACCCCTTCTTCTGAGACTCTTAACAACCACTGTGCCCTGCCATGGGAGGGTGTGGGGGACAGCAAAAGTCTTGGTGCTCCAAAATAGCTCAAGATGGGAAGGGGGATGGAAGGGAAGAATCACAGTCATGGATTTTTATGCTAAAAAAAAAGGTCTTCTTCCCCCAATTCCCACTTGTTTTATACAGCTCCCCAAGAACAAAAAGGCAATTCTCAGGCTTGACAGCAGGCCAGATGTGATCTGCTTTCAGAGCTCAGGTCCAGAGGAAATCTCAGGGCTAAAAGGAAGCACAGCCAGAGGCCTGGGTGGCTGCAGGGGGGGGCTGGCCCATTTCTGTTTCTAAAGCAAATCACAGGCCCAAACACAAGCAGCTCAAGTTAAAAGCAGGTCAACCCCCAGGACTCACAGCTATCAAGAGTGTGCAAAGCAAAACAGCCAGTTTTCATATTCAATAACCAAATAAGTTTCCATCCTGCATCATGTATTCTGGATGAGCCCTTTACACAATGTCCCCCATTGATATGGTCTTCAGAGAGATCTCCGCGGGGATTTTCTGGGGTTTTCTGGCAGTGCCTTGCTCCTAGGCAAAAGTCCCAGGGCAAAAGGGAGCCGCCGCCTCGCACTGATGCTTGGCACAAGAAGAAAAAGGTCCAGCAGCCCCAAGATAACTTGAGGCTCATTATTTCTTCTGTGCCTAGAACTGTTACTTTCTGGTTTTTCTCTTTATTCCCTCCATCAAATTTTATAACCAGACACCCAAATATTGGTAGGGGAAAAAAAAAACACCACAATAGTCAGAAGTAAGGATACATATCAGCAGAAATCTTTGCCAGAAGCGGCTAAAGGGTGTGGCCAAGCCACCTAGTCCATTGTGCAAAATGTACAACTGGAGAGTAACTTAGGGTCTAGATTCAAAGGACAGCAATGGCTCCAGCAAGTACCAGACCACCTACATTCACAGCAGCATTATTCACAACAGCCAAAAGGTAGGGGAAAATCCACACCCACTGGACGGATGAATGGATTAACAGACTTTGGTGTATATAGACAATGGAACAGTATTCCTCCATAACAGGGAATCAAGGGCTGGGTTGTGGCTCAGTGGTAGGGTGCTCACTTAGCACGTGTGAGGCCCTGGGTTCGATCCTCAACACCACATAAAAACAAATAAATAAAATAAAGGTATTGTGTATGACTACAACTAAAAATAAATATTTTTAAAAAGGGGGGGGGGCAATTCTAGCACAAGGAACAATACAGACAAACCTTGAAAAGATTGTGCTACACAAATAAAGCCAAGACACAGAAGGGCAGATGTTGTCTGGTTGTGTTTGGGATGATGAAAAAATTCTGGAAATAGATAATGAGGATGGTTACATGACATTTTGAGTGTAGTTAATGCTATTGAGTTTACTGGTTAATGTCATGTATATTTCTCACACACACACACACACACACACACACACACACATGCCTTCTTTGTATCTCCAGCACCTTACACCCTCCAGTTCAACAGAAGCAACTCCACCAAAACCCTGCAAAGCTACTTCTTCGCAGGAGGGTGGGTGTGAAGTTAATGCTGACCAGATTACCATGCACCCCCAGTGGCCAGAGCGGGATTCCTGCAGGATCAAACCATCACTCCAACAATTCCCAAAATGACCCCCACCTGCAGAAGGACAAAGGAAAAAAAAATCCATCCGGCTTCATTTCTCCAAAAGCTTTCTGCCCATCAGCCTAGGAGCTTTCATTTAGATTTTCTGTCTGCAGAAACCGAATGTTTGCATGATAACCTAGGTCATGAACACTAATGTGGTCCCAGATACACACCTGTTTGGCACAAGAATAGAAAAATAGTTCTTGATGAGTCTTCAAAGACACCATTATTTTACTAAAGATACATTCATTTGAATGAGGTCTTTGAGGCAATTTATTCCAAAACCCTCAACTAAAGCCTAAGGATTTATTTATCTAACAATTATTGAATACTTACCATGCGCTAGGAATCCACTATTCAGGGGTGTAGGGTTTAGTAGGTTTTTTTCCTCAGATTCTGAATCTTTGAAAATCAATTCATTCTGAACAGCTTGCCCATTCCTAAGTCGTTCTTTGCCAGGGGACATATTATCCTAATAATACACCCGTGTCAAGTATTCTGTGCACAACATTTCTTTAATTTCTTCTAAACTTCAAAAGTTTGAGAGGACAAAGGCATGAAAAGATAAAGGAAAGCTCTCAGGCTTAATAAGGGTTGCCCAGCACAAGGACTGCCTGCTCAGGGCCTCTGGCTGTCTTGTTCCTTGTTTTACTAAACCAGGAAATGATTTCATCTTCTCCTGGGCTCGGTTGTCTTTAAACTACTCTTTGTAAGGACATCCCCAAGACCTGTGCCAGGCCTTGTGGTATCAGATATGCAAAGATGTCATTCATACACACACCCACTGTGTGGTGATGACAGGCCCCAAGACAGAAGCATCCAACAAGGTGGCAAACGCAATGGTGACCAGGGTCCTCAGCTGTGGTACACTGATGATTAGGGCCATATGATTCCCTGTGGGGATCACTCTGTGCCTTGTAGGATATTTAGCAGCATCCTTGGCTTCTAAGCCAATAGCACCCACCTGTCATGATTAACAAAAATTGCCGCATTACCTCTTTGGGATGAAAGGGCTCCTGCTTGAGACTGGTGGGAAAGACACTGGTGTTAGGAGATCGCAGGACAGGGATTCGTAAGCGAGAAAGGCCCGGTTCAAGAATGCTTCCCAGAGAACCTGCCATCTGAATTGAGTCTTAGGCGGGGCAACATGAGCAGTGAATGGGACAGGGTGGTGCAACACCACTCTGAATGGCAAGCAGGCCAGGGCCAAGTGCAAGGCAGGCCTGGGGGAGCCCAGGCTGGAGAGGAGGGCGGGGCTGGATCATGAAGGTCACAGAGGCAGCGGCCCTTTACATCATTGGACTAATTATGGCTGGCTTTGCTTTTGTGTTTATTTGTTGTGGGTGCTGAGGATCAAACCCAGGGCCTCACACGTGCTTGGCCACTGAACTACATCCCCAGCCCCAAGTCTTCAGTCTCCATGAATCCTCATCCCATGTTTCTGATGTTTAGATCCAAGACAATATTTCTACTCTTTTGGCAACAATAATCAGTGCTGAAATTAGATGCCAACTGCGGATCTGATTTCTTCTCTTTTTATGTCTTGGCTCTTTATCCCCAGGGGCCAGGTTCCCGTCCTCACTGATGCCCTGACAGGCACAAGAGCAGCTTCCAGCATGCCCTGTCACCCTGGCTAGCAGAGTCCCACAGCCTATTGATTTCCACTATTCTCCTCCAAAATGCTGCCCTTATCTTCTAATAATCAAAAAACAATTGATCAGTCAGTCCTGAAAATGTTTGTCTTTCTGGAAGGTCAGCCTAGAGTAAATGTTTCTAAGATTATTAGAGGGGAAAAAAAAATCTGGCCACATGGCCTGAATGTAGAGGACATGTGTTGTTTTGATCTGACACCCACATCCCACTATTTCCATTAAAGAACTCTCCCTTTTGCCAGTCTCTGCCTTTTACCCTGTGGTCCAGGGAAACACACACACACACACACTCTAGGATGAGCACATGACCCAAGCCTCACAGTCAAAACGCTTATCCCCACCACCATCAGGGGCAGGAGAACCAATCAGAGCCAATGAGAGTTCATTCTGAGACTTGTTGGAACTGCAAGGAATTGAGAAAATCAGATTTAAAATTCTGGAGCTGCTGTCTTGACACCACAAACAAGAGTCTGCCAGAGACTAGAGTCAACCCAGGGAGAATCAACACACCGAATGGGGAAAGAGGGACAATGAGGAAGTCATCTAAACTCCTGGATCGCACGGTTCCTGAAGGTACACATCTCTGTACCTTTCAGTAAGTAATATGAGCCATTAAATTCCTCTTCTTAAGCCAGGCTGACTTAGGCAAGCCACACTTCTTGTTTCTAGTGGCATTTCAGTGCCCTTAAAACCACACAGAACTTACCTAAAAAGTCCATGTTTGAGCTGGGTTGTGGCTCAGGGTAGAGCACTTGCCTAGCATGTGTGAGGAACAGGGTTCAATTCTCAGCACATATAGAAATAAAAATACAGATCCACTGACAACTAAAAATATATATATGTAAAGTTCATGTTTAAGCTTACAAAAACAAACTGAAAAAACTGATTTTTTTCATTGTCAGTATATTATTTATAGTATTTAGTTTAATTATACTATTTGTTACAAATTCCTTCAGGTTTTTAATTATTATATTAATTATATTATATTATATTAATTAATTATATTATATTAATTATATATATATATTAATTAATTATATTATATTAAAATACAGAATGAAAGTGACCAAATTATGTGCATGTACAAATGTCACAATGAATCTCACTATTATAATTATAAGGCATCAATAAAAATTTGTTAAATATGTATACAATACACTATACCACTGAACACTCATGAGTTTACATATAAAGAAACAACTAGTCAGTTCACAGTATTTTCCCATTTATAACTCTCTGAGAGTAGGATCAGCAACTCAAATCTGACTTCTAACCTCTCGCTCAATCTTATGGATAAAAAAGTCAGACACTGCTGTGCGACCAGGATATGAAATGGCTCAGCTCTATCTTCAGAAGTAATAGTAAATATGATACCCAAATGGGCCAACAGAAATTTGGAAAAAACAAAAATATATTTGGGGCTAGCAAGTGTGAGGTCATAGGTTCAATCCTCAGTACTGCAAATATATAGAGATATGTATACATATATAGACACACACACACATACACATATATATGATATGGGGGATATCGGAACTGTTCTATAATCTTGATTTTGCTTTGTGTAAATAGAAAATGAATAATTCTTAAACAAGGACAAGAAAACCCATTTTACACACACACACACACAAAACCAAGTGGACTCAGAAAAGCAAGAGAGATCACACACATTATTTTACCAATCAACACATGTAAATCTGAAAAACTTGTAAGTTTAAGTCCCCTCTCTTGAGACACTGCTGGTGACCATGACCAGGGCCTTTGTGGGCTTGAAAACGTGCACCTGGGCGGCTCCATGCTTCCCATCCCTCCTTCACCACCACCACCATGTGGACACGTACACAGGTCACACGGCTATCTTCCCCACTCTTGATGCAGGCTCGGGGAAACACAGATACAAAAACTGCCACCAAACCCCTGCAAGGACCAGGACACCTAGCCAGAAGAGGGTCTGAGAGGGAATTCATGTCACCGTTTTCAAACCCTAAGAAGGATACTCATAGCTTTACCCATGCCTGCGGACTTCGGCAGCACATTCAAGGTCGTGGCAGATATACCTTCCATGCGTAACACGGCTCAGGGGCTATCTGCCTAGCTTCCAGCAGTGCATCTAAAATCATTATTAGCTGGTTTAGAAATCATTGCAGCACTGAATAATCAGGTAAAAATCCCAGAACACTTCTACCAAAGTTCTACCTCCTTGAAAAGAAAGCCCTACGTAAGTGAAGGTGTTACAGTGGTTGCCAGGGAAAGAGCAATCATTTACCGAAACTTAAAGAGCAGCAGCATTTGTGTAACCTTAGAGCTATTCTGCTTTTGCTTTCTTAAAGAAACCCTGCCCCCAGGAGCACAGCTCAGCTGTTTGGAACTTCCAGTCTGAAATGCTAAGGACATGCTCTCTGGGTGCCCTAACACCTTGAGTTCAGAAATGCAATGTCCCTAAAGGACAAAGGGGAAATGTGTCTTAAGGAGAGTGAAGCATGAAAGGTGAACAGACATTCTCCCAACAGCCAGCAGCAGAACTCAACAACAGAGAACCGCGGTGACCTACCGTGAAGAGAGAGAAGAGCATCCAGGTAGCGATCATGACCTAACTCTGCCTCGGTTGCACCTAATCTTGAGAACCAGCTGCTCTACAGCTTCGCCCTGGTTTCCCTTTCTTCGGTTGCACCTCCAGTGTAAGGACACAGCCCTCAGCCAGGTCACAGCGTTTCAGGTGAAACAGGACTGAGCCCGCATCCTGCACCTGTGCACAGGTACCTGGCGGTCGCTGCCCCAGAAACCACACAGACTGCAACGTGAACCGGCCCGACTTCTCCAACTCAAAGGTGCAGTTTGGAACCACGTTGGAGCCTTCAAGGGCAAATGAAACAGGAGTCGACTGTATTTATTTTTACACAGCTACCAATGATCAGATTACATTTTTATCAGATCGATTATGATTCAACAAATGCTAGGTGCTAATTGGATTCAACGGTATGGGGATGGCAAGCCCAGAGTAAGCAGCGGGCAGTTCATTTTGCTCTTATTTTCATGAAGTCACCATGACTTATTCTATAATACAAACAGCAGAAAGTGACCTTCAAGGTGTGTTCCTCCTGTAAAGCTGCTGGCTCTCCACAATAAGGAAGAGTCACTGGACACTGTGTTTACAGTAAAGAGAAGTAACTCTATTGGTTCACACAAAGGCACCTTTACAAAGAGAGGAAGAAAACCTGTTTAGCAAAGAGGCAGGAGCAAAAAGGGACACGGGCACCTCGTGAAAAGGGATACAAGATGAAGCCAAGATACTGATACCCGTTACTGTACAAGAATCTAATTCTAGGTCCCTTAGACACAATCCCTAAGTTCCATCCCTGGTACCCTCCTCCCAAAACAATCCCACTTTTATAAAAAACTGTTTTAAAAGTTTTGTTGTTGATGTGTTTTGTTTTGTTTTCCCAGTATCCTCTTTTGAGATTTGAGTAAAGATAAGGGAACTTCTGCTTTGGGCATCAGGTAGGATGGCTGGACCCCACTACAGCCGAGAGGTAAGCTGGCGACCTCATCCTTGGCTGCTGGAGTCTGTCAGTGTGGCCTCCTATTTTAGTCCCAGTCTGGGCGTATTGGGAGAGGCGATGGAAACCTTTAGGGGGTGGGATCTAATGGGGAGCAGTTAGGTCACTGGAGGAGGCCCTTGAAGGGCTACTAGGATCCTGGCCTCATCCTCTCATTTTTTTTGAATGCTTTATATTATCTCTAGAGATCATTTTCATTCTATAAGACGTATCTAGTCTTGGCTTCGGTCCCAATTTCAACAAGTGAAATTTCAGGAGGCAGTGCTGCGAAATACATCCACGTGCTCCTCCACAAGTAATCTAACTTCCCCTGCTCACCGGCTGCTTACATCAAGCCTGTCAACGCCTCCCTCCTATCACTCTTATGTACAGTCTGGGTCTGGGTCTGCCTGAAGCCTTTCTACCTGCCATTTCCTCCCCCCTCCAGGCTCCTCTTTGGGCTCAGCAGTGTCCTATCTATCTCTACACTGTCCAGATGGTAGCCACTAAGCACACGTTGGCTATTATTTACTGAACACACTCCCTTTCTCCCTTCTTAGCACTTACCACCACCCGAAATGATGTTGTCTATAGCTGCTTTCTGGGACAGAAACCTTGTCCATCTCACTTCCTGCGAATCCCAATACCTAGAACCGTGTTTGGCACAGAGCACTTAGGAAATCTTTGTTGAGTTAATCAATGAACAAATCAGCTTATCAGGCTGAAGTGCCATCTTGGAATGGAAAACAAGGGAAATCCACCAGCGTGGCTAGTGAACTGCTTTCACCAGGACTCTGACAGAGCGAGCCAGGGTCCCCAGCTCATTGACAGCATCTAATCCCACACCCAAATGGCGAGAAGGGTAAGGACCCTGCAAACCAGGGTCATAAGGTTGGAGACTTAGACTTAAGATTCTGCAAGGACAGACATGAAGCCCCCCTCATGGAGTGGGTTAGAACAAACAGCCATAACCCTGACGGCCCTATGATCAGTCCCAGCCCTCGTGGGGACACGTTGTGGCAGGTACTAGGCATAGCACAATGACCCACACAGACATGGTCCACCAACCCATGGAGGGTACCACCTCCTCAAAGAGGCCCACGTCGGTAGCATCAAGGTAAGGCACTGGCTCTGCGGCTCTGCTGACAGGCTCTTTCATGCTCTCCATGGAAGCACAAAAGGGGACACTTCGCTCAGCAGGGACAGGAACGGAAGTCTTCCTTGAGGGAGGGCTCATGAAGCCAGGCAGAGCCACCCATGCTGGAAAGGACAGGGTAGTAAGGAGGTCAAGTGTGACCGGGAGGTACTATTCCTGGCGGCAAGGACAGCAGAAACAGACACCTACACATAATGCTACGGGCACCGACCGCAAGGCCTGGCTTTGACTCAGCAGGGGACGGGAGGGCAGGGAATAAGGCCAGAGGCATGGGTGGGGCCCACTCCTAGGCCCCTAGGTCTTGAATGCCAAGGGCTCAGGTTTTATTCTTAGAGCAATGGGAGACAGACTTCAAGTAAGGAGATGTAATGACTACCTGTTTTTAAATGAGCTTCATGACCCCAGGGATAGACTAGTGGTGAAGAAACAGGAAAAGGGCATTGCACTTAAGACAAACACAGTAGGTAGGACAGGGACGGAAAATGCCACCTGTGCCTCCAGAAGTCTGATGGCCCAAAGCCATACGGCTGCCAAAGACAGGCTGCTATAGTTGTGTCATTTGGACTGACTTTACAAGCTAATGCATGTGCACACATACGCGCGCGCGTGCGTGTGCACACACACACACACACACACCCCTCTCCTGAGCCCAATGCCTACAGGAACAACAGCGTTAATCAGAAAACTCACAGCAAGAAAAGCAAGGCCCTGAGGAATTTATTGAGACCCTGACTCTGGGGGGTGTGGGTCAGAGGTTAAGCACCCCTTGGTTAAATCCCTGATACAAAAAAGAAAAGAAAAGAAGGAAGGAAGAAAGTCAGCCAGCCAGCAAATAGTGACTAAGTAGTTCTCTGCAGCTTTTCAAGGACCTCTGTGTGGGTCTGGCTAAGGTACTCTAGATTCAAATCTAGTAAACACTGATTTATCATTTGTGCTAGATGTACTCACAGACATTATCCCCTCAGTAATTACAGCAATAAACACATGTACTGATAAGATTAAACAGCAGTTACATTGCCCAGAAAGCTGCAATTAATTTTGTATATTTCAATTCATTTCACTTTTTATAATTAAATTAATTCTTACCTTCACTGAATAAAAAATGCGCATAGCAAGCACATAGTTTTTAAAAATCAAATAATAGCTGGGTGGGGTGGCTTGGGAGTCCAAGGCAGGAGGATGAGTTCAAAGCCAGCCTCATCAAAAGCAAGGCGTTAAACAACTCAGTGGGACCCTGCTTCTAAATAAAATACAAAATAGGGCTGGGGATGTTGCTCAGTGGTCAATCCCGAGTACCAAAAAAAAAAAAAAAAAAAAATCAAATAGTAGTTTAATAGTTAAATTTGCCCCACATCCTCTCCTCAGCCTTAAACCACTTTCAAATCTTTATTTCTTTGGGTATTTCTACACTTCTACAGATGTTTCAGTTATCTGCTTGTTCTCCCAATATTTTTATTAACTTCACAAATTATGGTTACTTATTCTTCATTGCACTTATTATTAGGATTATGTAAGCTTTGTATTCCACTGACCTAAGAAGCATATAATTATGTTCTTTTCAAATTTTTCTTCTCTGAAGTTAATAATTACCTCATATGCCAATTGTTAGTTTTCTATGTACATATTACTAACTTCTCTCAAAGCTCCAAATCTGTGAAACCTCCTAATGACATTTTCTAAATAGTTCAGTACAGCAGAAAAAAACTATATTCCATTTTGTCCCATGGATCCTTGTCTTCCTACCTCAGCCTTCCTTAGCGGATTGTTAAGACTTCATTTTACGCTCTCCCAAGCTTGGATCCCTGGTTTTCTGCAACCTACACCTTCCACTTCTTTAACTTATTCCCTCATTTTGCTGGAGCATATCCACCAATATCTTTCTCTTTCCTTTTCCCACATTTGGTTTAATTTGAATTACAAGTTTAAAGCACTAACAGTTCTATGGTTTTTACAGAAAACAATTCCTCAAGTCCCCATACTCAGCCTGCTTCCCTCCAATTCTTCTTCCAAGACTTTAATGTCTTTTAGGTGATTTTTGGCAAAAACTTTATATTGTTTCTTTGTGATAATTTATTGTTGGCATTATTCATTACTTCCTAATATGAAAAATGAAAATTTAGTGATTTTTCCAATCTATGCCCTCACCACATGAAGGTAACTTTTCCCAATGTCATCATATGAAAATTTTCAGAGATAGGATTATAATAATGAAAAATTACTTCCAGATGAGCAATGGGGTTAGGATGTACTTTCCTGAGCATCTTACTGTTTTATTCAGAGTTAATAACATTATCTCCCTATCTTTAGACTGGTACTTTATCTATAGGTCTTATTAATTTAAATCTAAACCTCTCATATTTCTAAGTCTCTTATCATGATATCCACATGCATCAATTCTATCAATTCTACCTTACAAAGAAAATCACCTCCTGGGCCTCTGACAACACAAGGAGCACATTTCCTGCCATCAGCATCTAGAAGCTTCCCCTGCCTGTTTCATGTTACATCTCCTGTTTCCTGTATCACTCCCCATTCCCTTTCCTGTTTTACTCCATCTCAGTGGGCTACCTTCTCTAGCTACTTCTTGAAAACTTGTATGTCTGAAATGTCATTATTCTATCCTCACACTTGAGTGAAAGTTTGGCTGGGTATAAAACTTCAGCTTTAAAATCATTTCCCTCTTGATGCTGGTGCTGCTGCTGACAACAGCATCTAAAGGAAATGACTTGAAAGCTGAAGTTTTGTAATTCTGCAAACCTAATCAGAGCAGCATCCTAAAAAGTTGTTAATGGGATAGGCTAAGAGCCAACTGATGTATATGACATAGTGCATAAGGCTCGGGAATATGTCAACTTTCTTAAAACTAACCAGGCATCCTTATTCACCCACACAGACAGCTTCAACCTGCTGCCCCAAATTTCACTGCTGTTGTCTCCTCTCCTATTACCTCTGCACTTGTGGACAGCCACCTTAACTCCCTTCAGGGAAATAAACCAGTCACAAGAGGACAAATGCTGTGTGGTGCACTTAACATGAGGTGCTTAGAGTGGCCAAACCATGTGACAAAAAGAAAGATGGCGGTTTCCAGTTACTGGGAGAAGCAGGCAGTTGGGAAATCACTGCTTAATAGGTGCAGAGTTTTAGATTGGGAAGATAAAGTTCTATCCAAGTACAACCACAGAAATGTAAAGTTGCGCTGCAATTGTGTACGATGAATCAAAATGCATTCTGCTGTCATATATATCTAATTAAAATGAATAAATTAATTTTTAAAAAGTTCTAGCCAAGAATGTTTGTGATGGTTACCACCGTGTGGAAGAACTTAATACCCCTGAACTATACACTATACACTTAAAAATGGCCAAAATGATCAATCCTATGTCACACAGATTTTATTAGAATAACGAAAAAGAAAAGAGATTACTTTTTTTTTTTTTTATCATTCTTCATGAAGTTTTCTTTGGTAGAGGGCAAAAGCAGATGGTTATAATCAATCTTTATGCAGAAGTCTTTTACAGCTAAGATTTTGTTGGTTGTTGCTATCGACATAACACTGTGTGTTGTTTCTACAGACTGTACTCCAATAGATGATTTCAAGGGTGATTTTTTACCACATCAGCTTTTAGAATCGGCCCTCCCAAGTTAAGATGCCACTGCCTGTACAACCTTGGGCTATATTAACAGAAACATAAGAACCAGAGCGGCGAGGTTCTGGACCAGAACACAGGATGTGCTCTCAACTGCACATATTACAAGGGTTGAGGTTGGTGATGAAGGGCTTTAACCGGTGAGGGAACTGGGGATATTTAGCTTGGAAAATAAGTTTTGGTGAGTTGCAGGGGAGGGTTCATATACAGCAGGAGAACCCTGCCCCCAAATCTCTAATATCAGAAGGGCTCTCATAGGAAAGAGACTCACAGACTCTGTGAAGCCCCAATAAGGGTTAGGCCCAAGAAGAGAAGCTACCAGGTGAGTAATTCCAGTTATTAAATAAGTGATGAGAAACAGAATTTTCTGTCGGTTAAGTCGGACTACCACTGGAGAATGAAGCTGGGTTGTTGGCAGGAAAAGCCCCTGGGGAAGGGCTGCTGGTCCCTTTCAGCCCTGGGGTGCTTCATGAAGGGTTTGCCCAAGCAGTCATCGAAATGCTGTACCCTGCCAAGCCAAGAGGAACCAGGGATGCTCTATTTTAAGAATGTGATCCACTGAGAAAAACAGACACTCCTCAAAATAGGAACACATGATTACAGGCAATATGCGGGCCACAAGGCTAGTCTCACCCCTGACTTTCCAAAGTCGACTTTTTTTTAACAAAAGTAAATTCCAAAACAACAACAGTCATTCTCAATGAAACGCTCTGGTGCGAGTTCTGAAATTGTTTCTTCCTAATAAAAATATCTTTGAATTTTCACTTTTCACCATGGTAAACTTTTAAATTGAACTTATTTGACTGTTTCTTTCCCCAAAAAATAATCATGTCCTTTGAAGACTCTGGAAAATCAAGTAAGTGAACTCTTAGAAGAATTATCTTCTATTTATTAAAATGTGACCCACTAGAGATCGGAGTTGTGGCTCAGTGGTAAAGCACTTGCCTAGCACGTGTGAGGCACTGGGTTCGAAACTTAGCACCACATAAAAAGGTATTGTGTCCATAAAAAATGTATTTTAAAAAACATTTTTAAATGTGACCCCTAAAGCAATAACTGCATATTACCATGTTAAACAGGCCTCCCTACTTTCCCACCACCACCATCACCCCCCTACCCAGTACTGGGAATTGAGCCCAGGGACACTCCATTGCTAAGCTACACCACAGTCCTTTTTTTAATTGTTATTATTATTTTTTTTTGTAGTTTTAGATGGACAGCATGCTTTTATTTTATTAGTTTATTTTTATGCGATGATAAGGATAGAACCAGCGCCTCACACATTTTAGGCTAGGCAAGTGTCTGCCACTGAGCTATAGCCACAGGCCTCCACAGTTCTTTTTAAAATTTTTGAGAGTGATCTCACTAAATTGCCCAGACTGGCCTTGAACTTGTGATCCTTCTGCCTCAGCCTCCCAAGCAGCTGGGATTCTAGATGTGCACAACCACCCCCAGCTACACCCATTTAAATGTCTATGTATCCTTCATTCAGTCTCTGGAAAGACATCACACAAACCGGACATTCTTGGGCTTTTGTTCACTGGTTTCTCTGAGAAGCTTTAAATACTCGGCTTATCAACAAAATTAACACAGCTTTTGCCAGCATTAGGAGATGGAAAATCACCAGAAAGACAGCAACAGCTACTGCTGCCCCAGCACTCTGAGCACAGGCTTCTCACTTCCACCCATAACCAGGAAGCGTGGGCCACGCAGACATTCATGAGCTGCCTGTCACAGCCACACCTGACCTCACACCTCTGTGGTTTTGAGGATCCAGAATTATCGACGGGAATGGCAACTTCTATTGAACCCTCTCCTGGTAATCTGACATCATGCATAAAGACGAAAGCTGACAGGATGAGTGGCTCTTTCTCTCTAAAGTTTTCTTTCTCTCCGGAAAACAGAAGGCACCGAATGCAGCCTTCCCTGCCCCCTGGCATCACCGTCACGAGTCTCCTCCTCAGCTGCACCTTTCAAGTCACCAGCTGGGTTCGGGGCTGACAGGTGGAGTGTGTATGCCCCGGGTGTGAGGTCCTAGCTTAGCATCTGGGTGGCCATCTTAAGTGACAACTGCCATTTTAAGGCTTTCCCACCCAAGGGCCTTTCTGAGAAGGGCTCACCACTCCCTCTTACCAAACCCACCCTTAATCACCCACGTGAGGACCCGCCCAGCTCTAATCCCTGAGCCACCCCCATAAAAGTCTCAAACCCGAAACTTGTATTGCCTCTCTCCTCTATGGAGAGAAGTGCTTTCATCTGTCAGCTCTGACAAATAACAAACTCTCAATAATAATAAGCTCTCGTGCATCTCTGCCTGGCCTCCGGGTTCCTCACTGTCCTTCCACGGGGCTGCCTAGCACTGGGCCCACCATGCAGTACTGCTCCATGTCTGTGCATCAAACTGGATGATGAGGAGAGGACAGTCACTTTGTAAGAGAGGGAAGCCCAAGCCTCCAATCATAGACCAAGAACAGAGGGACAGAGACAGCATCACGCTCTGCACCCTCAAGAAGTGAGGGTGCGGCTCTCACCACTGGATGAATCAATAATTTTCCCTCCAGGTCTTTTCCTTGTAGAAAAACCAAGGAGACTTAAAATTAACCTAACATCGCAATTTTTATTTTTTGGTTTTGTTATTGTTGTTCTTGTTGTTGTTTGGGATTTTTTTTTGTGGTTGTGGGGGGAGGCCACTGGGGATTGAACCCAGGGATGCTCTACCACTGAGCCACATCCTCAGCCCTTTTTATATTTTATTTAGAAACAGGGCCTCCCTAAGTTGCTGAGGCTGGCTTTGAACTTGCGATCCTCCTGCCTCAGCCTCCCAAACTGCTGGGACTATAGGCGTGGGCCACCAAGCCTGGCTTCTTTGGGGTTTTTTTTTTGATGTTCATTTGTTTTGGTTCTGGGTGTTGGGGATTCAACCAGGACCTAGTACACACCAGGCAAGGGATCTGCCGCTGGGCTACATCCCCAGGCTCCTAACATCTCAGTTAAATACATTCCATGTCCCCACTCCTCACCAGACATCAGAGTGTCATATTTGCTTCCTTTCCGATGAAAAGCTGACCAGAGGAAATTTTGAGGCACTTCATCAAATCTTACGAATGGGAAATAATACTTCTTCGCATGCTAATGTAAGATAATCACTGAGGGCACAGAGTACTGATTTTAAAAGCAAATGTCTTTATTCAGCCAAGGTTGAACTGCCCAGGGCACTATTTCAAATGAACTATACAAGTTTCCTAAAATTAGTCGTTCCATGCTGTTGCTATTGTTGGACACCTTTTAGACGAAGTGCAGCTAAATGTATTTTGGCCAAAGGGTCAGGAGGCCACCGCGGCCATGAGCGATGTTCTTGGAGCAAACACTCAGTCACAGCAGATTCTCTCTCAGATTACAGAGCAAAATGTGTCCTCAGCCATTATTTTTAAATACTTGAGTCAACAGTAGTACAAGGGCACAGTGAGATGTTTTCCTAATCAAAAAAAAAAAAAAAGTCTCCCAAAGAGAGTTTTGATCAAAAATTACCCTCATCACAAGGGAATGAAAATAGAATAACAAACGGATATATAATAAACTCTAAGAAAATCCTGAAAATATTATTTCATCTGCATTGGGGGATTAAAAACTCTTTTTCCCAATCTGCTTTTAATGACATTCCCAAACAATGGGAGACAACAAAAATAAATTTTTAAAAATTCATAAGCACTAGCTGGGCATGGTGGCACATGACTAAAATCTCAGTGATTGGCAGGCTGAGGCAGGAGGATCCCAAGTTCAAAGCCAGCCTCAGCAGCTTGGCAAGGAGGCCCTAAAGCAACTTAGCAAGATCCTGTCTCTAAATAAAAATAATGACAAAGGGCTGAGGATAAGGCAAAGTGATTAAGCACCCCTGGGTTCAATCCTTAGCAACCCCCCCAAAAAAATCTCATAAGTGCCAAACAAAACAGTCATGTTTTTCCAAACAGAGAAATAGATAACTTCAGAAGAATTCATCATGGGAGAATACATAGGTCTCAAATATTCAGCAGACAGTTACTGAAAGCCTTCTATTGACCAGGTCTAAGCCACTAGTATTCTTGAGTAGGTCTAAGAACCCCACAGAAGCGCATCATGTGGCTAATATAATAAAATGCACACACAGCCCATACCAGAAATACACTGGCTGGTGGGTAAAGACAGCCCCTGGACCAAATCTGCTGCTGGTTCTAGTAAACACAGTTTTAATGGAACGCAGCCAAGCCTGTTCATCTACATAATGTCTAAGGCTGTTTCCAAGTTTCAATAGCACAACTGAGTAGCTGCAACACAGACTAGGAGGGCTGCAAAGACTGAAGTATTTACTGTCCAGTCCTTGACAGAAGGCGCTTGTTAATGCCTGGTCTAAATCAAGACAGTATCTGCAGGAGAGTGGGGCATGGTCTAGTCCATATTTCTCCAGATAGCTTTTGACTGAGGTTATGAGACAGACAGTGGGGCTGGGGATGTCTCTCAAGCGGTAGCGTGCTTGCCGGGCATGCGTAGGGCCCGGGTTCGATCCTCAGTACCACATACAAAGAAAGATATTGTGTCCTCCAAAAACTAAAAAAAATAAATATTAAAATTCTCTCTCTCTCTTAAAAAAAAAAAAAGAAAACTAAAAAAAAAGAGACAGACAGGGGCCACTGTAAGAGAGCCCCTGGGCCCAAGAGCCAGAGACCTGAGAGGCATGCCTAGCCTCACCAGTTACCAGACTGCTCACATAACCTCTCCACATCTGGGGTTTCCCTCCAGTCCAGAGGGAGAACCAACAGCAGCTTGGGACCTCCTCCAGGAGGTGAAAGTGTGTTGGCCACAGAGAAAACCCAACCTCAAAGTGAATGCACTCTAATACTAATTACAAACCAGTGAATGTATGTTTGCAACATACCAAGGGCCACACTAGGTGCTTTCTTTGTGTTACTTCATCCAGTCCTCACAACTGCCCTATTAGAGGGGTGCCATTATGATCCACTTTCATAGATAAATGAATCAAGGATCAGAGAGATTAAGGGATTTTTACCCATTGTCACACAACTATGTAAGTGGTTAACCTAAGGCTGAAATCCAAGACTGCGACAGTCTAATAACTATTGAGAGCACTGATTCCCGGAATTCCAATTCCCAAATCAAGCCATGTCATGAAACAAAAGACCCACTGGAATTGCTTCTGAGACCTGGGCCCAGCATGGAATGGTATGATCTGTGTGACAGCTTCACTCAAGTGCTAGAGGTTAGGAATTGCCCATTAAATAAACATTAAAGTTCTATCTACACAGGGAGGTGAAAGGGAGCCAAGCAAGGATACAGTAATCTTACCTTGACAGGTGCCAGGATCAATTTCAAATTACTAAGTAACACATAAAAAGTGGATTGAGACACAGTCATAGCTCAGAGGCAGTGTCTGTTATTTCCATTCTGCACACGTCTAGATATTATGTGTGCATAATCTGAGACCCTACCTTGTTCCTTGATAAAGCATCTGACAAAGACATTATAGAAAAAAAGTAACAACATAGGTTATATCCCATAGCTTTTGATTTTATATCTCTGGTTTTTAAATGGAGTTTCATTTGGCAACCTATCAGATTTTAATTGATACATAAAAACATGAAAATCATACATATTTTGGGGTACCAAATAATGCTTCCATACATGTAGACATTGTGGCAACTTGTAAGATTTTACTACAGCCAGTTTCACCTTTGAAAAAAGCAACAGGAAAATAGGCCTTAGGAGCCTATAAGGATGTCAATCCAGTACTTTCACTTCCAGGATCCTATCAAATAGAAATGACCAAGGATGCTTACATCCGGATGCCTGCTGCATTGCTAGTTATAAAGTCAGATGCTGGACACCTCCAAGTCACCCAACATAAACCATTATCTAACTAGGATTCGATGCAATCTGGCAGCCACAGAAGACCACGTGTAGGAACAGACCAGTTCACATGGAAGGACACTACACACAGAACTAGCCTGTCTTCTTCACAAATGTCCACTTCCTGAAAGACGTAAGAAGAACTGGAGAACTTTTCCAGACTAAATTGGGGGTTAAAGAAATGAACCTCTGAATGCAAAGTGTAATCCTAGACTGGACCCTGGTTTGGAAGTTTTTAAAAAATGCTAGAAAGGGTATTTTGGAAAAAAAAAAATTCAAAAGATTTGAAGATAAAGTTTACATTAGATGACAGTATTATATTAATGTTAAATGTCCAGTCTCCTGAATTTCTTTCTTTCTTTCTTTTTTTTTTTTTTTGGTACTGGGTATTGAGCTCAGGGACACTCAACCACTGAGCCACATCCCCAGCCCTATTTTGTAATTTATTTAGAGACAGGGTCTCACTGCTTATTGCCTCTCTTTTGCTGAGGCTGGCTTCGAACTCATGATCTTCCTGCCTTAGCCTCGCAAGTCACTGGGATTACAGGCATGCACCACTGGGCCCAGCTCTGAATTTTTTAATACTATCACAGCTATATAAAGTAACATAAATATAAAATTGCACAGTAGCTGCAACTTATTTTAAATGGTTCGGGAAAAAAATTATATTAAAAATTATGCACAATGTATGTATAATACATTGACATAAATATGAAGAAAGAAAAATATGAGAAATATCAACAGCTGGCGAAGGCAATGCAAAAACTGCACCATTTTTTAAGTTTAAAATTGTCAGAATGGCGGCTCGGCTCCGGAGGCTGAGGCAGAAGGCAGACATTATAGAAAAAAAGTAATAACATAGGTTATATCCTATAGCTTTTGATTTTATATCTCTGGGTTTTCAAAGCTAGCCTCAGCAATTTAGAGAGGCCCTAAGCAACTGAGCGAGACCCTGTCTCTAAATAAAATTTAAAAAGGGCTGGGGATGTGGATCAGTAGTTAAGTGTCCCTGGGTTCGATTCTCGGTACCAGAAAAAATTTGTCAAAATGAAAAAATAATATATATACTTGAAATTTTGTTACATGGGAAAATGTTTCTGTTGAAGTGAGCAAAAACATGAGGATACAAAAGTATACATTCAGCACATGTCAAGAATAGGGGCAATTTAAAAAATGTATTAGAGCCGGGTGTGTGGTGCACACCTGTAGTCACAATGACTCAGGAGGCTGAGGCAGGAGGATGCAAGTTCAAGGCCAGCCTCAGCAACTTCGTGAGATCCTGTTTCAAAATAAAAGTAAAAGAAGGCTGGGTATGTAGCTCAGTGGTACCGCACCTCTGGTCCCATCCTCAGTACAAAAAAAAAGTATAGTCAAAGAAAATAAGCCCCCGGCGCTACCAGTTGCATGTCATTCCTGAGTGTTAAGATTCTGTTTGAGTTTTCTTTTCATTGTTTTGATACTGCTATGTATCTATCTTTTTGATAACTAAGCACTACTTTTCTAATCAGGAAAATGAACTCTTAGAGGAAAAATTACATATTTCTACAAATCACATAAACATCTGATTCAATCTTCAAACACTTTTGTGTATCAGCCTGATACTTCTCATCAGTGGAATTTGAAGATAAGGCATCTAATCTTAGATTAAATCCTGTGTACAGCAACACTATAACCTTGGCAAATTTCACAACATATCTGGAATGTCTTTCCACTCGAACCTCAGAAGAGCAAGGGTTTGGTGTATACAAACTTGACACTTCATGGTTTTCCAGAACCTTCTCAAGATTGCCAAGGGACATCAAAGCTGCTTGAATTCCAAATCAGATTCTTCTAATCCATTCCTTACATTAATGTTTTTTTACTTATTTATTCTAAAAATTAGAATACGACATGCGAATGTAGAAAGTTACATGTATGTATATTATGTATATTTTCTGAACCACTGGAGTCCATTGCAAACGTAATGACCATTTTTTCTAATACTTCTGTGCACATTTCCTAAAAACAAAGACATTTTTCTACCTAATCGCAATCTGGTCTCAAAATCTTGCCACTGACAATGATAGAATTTTCTACCACATAAATCAAAGACCCCTTGCAAATTTTAAGTCATCCAGATGATGTTCTTGCCAACATAATATACCCAGAGTCCCACAAAGCATTTCATTTTCATGCCTCCAGTCTCCTTCAATTCAGGGCATTTTCTAGGTCTTTCCTTATCTTTCCTGACCTTGACACGTTTAAAGATTATAGATCAGTTATTTTGTCGGACCCCCCCCCTCCCACATTTGGAACAAAATAGTAGCTAAGAAGTTTATAGTAAGGAGCACAATAGCCCGATACTAACACATCTTCATAACAATCACACTGAGAAATATAGAACAGTTTTTCAGAACTTGCAGAGAAAAGAATACAGGGGAGAAGTCCCAGACTGTAGAAACAGCACTTTGCCAAAGGTAAATCTCTCCTCTGCACAAGTCACAGAAGTGGTGACATTCAGTTATGGAACCTTTAATCCCTGGGGACACTGAAACATAAATATGATTTGCCCTCTAGTTATACCCTTGGGGCTGGCATTGAAAATACACTCTTGACTCATCTGAACTTTCTTGTTTGCTTTTTGAACAAAAGGCTTTTAGTTGAGATAAAAATAACAAGTTGGGCTAACCCTGGCCTGAGTGTGTGGATCCCGCACAAAGTGATCCAGAAAGTGTCACATTGTCCTAGCAGCCGGGGGCAATGCTCAGTTCAGGTCAGGAGGCTCCCTGCCTTCAAGTGTCCCCATGGAGAGGGCTTCCAGGAACTCCCATGGGAAAATCACCTGTAGTTGTTTTTGTTTTTGTTTTTGTTTTCACTCAAGTGCCTTCTTTTCCCAAAAGCTTTGTGTTTTGTCTGAAAACACAAGACCCACAATGATGATGACGCATGCTTGCTGGGAACACTCTCTCATGAAGATGAACTTGCAGATAGAGGCTTCAGGGCTTCACATGAAAGACTCATTCAGAGCCCTGGAATTGATAATGAGGTTATTACTGAGAGGTGCAGAATCGATTGTAATTTTCCTCACTTGTATCTGGCGAGCACGCTGGTGGAAACCAATCCTGAGGCGATACTTCTCAGTGGTGCCGGGTGAAGGGTCTAGAAATAAACTGTGATGTATTTCTTCTTTGCTCATGGCCTCACATGTCCATTTTCTAATTAAATGGTTCTCTTTAGAAAATCCAAATGGAGTGGGTATGCCAAGTAAAGCAAGGAAGGAGAGAAGAAAGCATGCTAGGTGAGCCAGAAGGGGCGATTCAGGTGTCCTGTGGAGGAAGACGGGAGGCAGAATGCAGGAGAGAGGTGATGCCATGCTGAGGAACCAGGAGGTGAGGGAATCAACCAACCAGACACTGGTCTGAGAACTGGGTTATCTGGCTGCATGTAAAGGGCAAGACTCACACAGAGGGACTGTGCCCCAGGTGGTGCACCCTCCTCTAGAGGGTTTCTCCCCCCAGAATACTGTTCCTGCACCCCAGGACCACGAATCCTAGCTACAAACCTCTCTCAGACCAATGTCTCCCTCTCCACCCACATCCTTTCAACAAGCCCTTTGCTGCAATTCTACAAGACACGAGAGGACAAAGACAAGTCACTTCTCTCAGGTCCAGCTTCAGTTTTTCTTCCTTTTCCACAAATGACATCACAGGTTAATTTTTATCATCCATCTGATTCTAGAAAGATCCAAGCTTAACAGCAGGCAATTTGTGGACCCATTTTGGTCAGCATCTTGCCAGGTTGAGTCATGGAGGTGGTCGCGGGTGATCGCACCATCCTCAGCAACTGCAGAAGTTTGACTTCAGGGTCTTTTTGCTGTCCTGGCTTGGGCTGGCCCCTCACTGTCTTCCACACACAGGAGGATGAGCAGTACTGAAGAAGTCCTGCTTCAGCGCTGACAGCCCGCGCCACAGCTAGACACCCCGCCCCGTTTCTCTTCTGTGCCACCCTGTCTGCTGAGCGGCTGCAAGAATTTATCTGGTAAATTCTCGGGGCATAATGTTAAGTGCCCGATCCTGGAAGGCTGCTGTGGAATCTTACCCTCACAGAAAAGACAAAAGGAGGAAGGATGGGAACACAGCCAGGCAGAAGTCAAATGAAAGGTCAGGGGAGAATGAGGCTCCTGGTCCTTAAGGCCACCAAGCCCTCAATGGACTTGGACCACCACAGCCACCTCCAGATGCATCCTCCGCGTTTCTGAGATTTCCAAATAAGTGGCAAAATTTGTCAAAACATTTTAATCTTCCTGCATTAGATCTGGTTTCTTAACAGGGCATCTCATACCATCCCTGACTATTATAGAATAAAATCATTACACATGGAAGTGGTGGAATTTATTTCCCTTTTCCATTTCTTCAATTTCCTGCCATTGTCTACATTACAAGACGTGTAAGATGCCTGGTGCTGAAACTATGCAGACAATTAAAATAGATGACACACATCTGCAGTTTTAATGAAACAAGGTAAATCTCAAAAATGTATGCAGAGTGAGATGTGCTGCTGCCGCTTGGTATATAAAGCTATTGAGTGAGTACAGCATTATCTCAATGTTAGTGGCCCTTTTTCTTAATATTTCACAAAACAAAAAATAAAAAGGCTCAGCCTATCACTTTTGAAAGGAGAAAACTGGGTAAAGTCCTAAGGAAATGATAAAGACTCAGATTTTTTTTTCCCTCATTCTCTCTTCCACTTCTTTTTCGGCCTCCACCATCACCTCTGACTACATTGGCTTTGCTGCTATAATGGAACGTGGCAAAAATTTGACATTTCACCAATTGACCTAAGCATGGTATTTCCCTGAGATTAGTGTTATATTTGGTTCAGAAAATTTTCCTGAGAAGGAAAAATTGAAAAATTCGATAATGAATGACTGATAACCCACCCTTTACTGTGCCCTCATATAAGCTTGCTGTCTGCACTATATAGATATATATTAGCGAGAAAATCACAAGTTGCCAGATTTTTCTACTGAAATGATCTTACAGATCTTGTACATTTATAAACAATGCACATGAAGTCCATTTAAACAGAGAGCACAGGTGCCTCTAAAACACCAAGATTTTACCATTTGATAAAACTAGATCATCCTAGGAGAATTTTACAGACCAAGTTTTAGCCAAACCACCCATGACAGTGTCAAATAATGTGAATATGCCCTTTCTAAGCACCAGTGAACAGGACAGTCACTGGTCAGAAAAATTCCTAAACTAAAAATAACTGATGTGGGTAAGAAAGGAAGAATTACAGAGGACTAGGGTCCATCCAGGTGAGCACTAACAGAATGTGAGAAAGCGAGCTGAGCTACTGACTATTAAAGACATTAGAGAAAAAACAGATTGGGTCCACAGGGGCCATGAGGAGGGGAGGCCAGAGGAGGAGAGCAGAGGTTTCCCTAAGTCAGGCAGCCCCTGCTTAAATGTAAGACTGTAGGACTGGGAGTGCAGCTGGGTGGAACCAAGAAGAAAAAGGAAGGGAGGGAGAGGAGGAAGGGAAAGGAAAGAGAAGAACACACACCTCCAAGGTTCAAGCAGGTATGAAAAAGTGCATGCTCTGACCCGGGGTCACAGACCCCAAGGTCAAATATCAGGACCCTACTGGAGCAGCACAGCCTGTAGTCATCTGAGTTCATTCAGGCAGCTAAATACGTAGTAAGGAGAACACAAAACTTCACCCGTCCCATATACTCTATAAAGTTTTGAAATAGATTTTTCTATCACCACCCAGCTATCACATCGACCAAATTACACGCCTTAATTTTTTGGTCTATAAAAACGAGAGGATTCAATAAAGGATTGATAAGGTCCTTCTTACATTTTCTAAAATGTGAATAATAATTACAAATATAATAAACAGAATTGAGTTCCCAGGAAAAAAAATTATTATTTTAAAAATTGTAAAATTTTTGCTGAACTACTCAAACAATAGTGAAAAGTTTCTCTCTTCTGCTCCCCCAATTTGGCAGTCTGTATCCTTCTGGAATTTTGTCAGACCCAAGTGTGTGACTTTGAGCCACTCCTTTAGTTTCTCTGAGACTCAGTTTCTTTATGTACAAAAATGTCCTCTTAGGGGAACATGAATGGATTTAAAGTAGGTGAAAGTGTTTCCGCAGTGGGTTTTGTGCGAGGTTAGTCACTCTGCTAGGAGTCACAGTCTGGTGCTTCCCTCTCTGGAGTCTGCCAGGAGTCCTGTGGGGTGGGGATGAGGCCAACCCTCTTCCTCTCCAGCCTCGCCATTCCTTAGCTGGCAGCCTCCCTCGTGAGTCAGGGCAATCAAGGGTGGGCACCCTTGACTTAATCAAGTGACATTAGTCACTTGATTATGACTTAATCAGTAAAAGTTCGTGTAAAATTACCTCTGAATCATGTTTGCATCCTTCTGATAAATCAGAGAAGGAAGAAACTGATGCATGAAAGTGACCACTGGGAGTCACTGGGTCACAACTATATCTCCAGTTCATTTGTGCCCCACCCCCAAAGACACAGATCAGAGGAGCAACTGGATCAGGTGGAAGCTGTCATTACCACAGTACAGCTCCATCAAGAACATGGAATGGAGGGCTTCTAGGGGTGTGGCAGAGTGGTAGATCACTTGCCCGGCATGCACGAGGCCCTGGGTTCAATCTCCAGTACTGGCGGGTGGGGGACGTTATGGAATACGGAAGAATTTAACCACATTAACACACTAATAAGCCACAAGAACAATATGCAGAGGACTCACATTAGAAATACATCCATCTCATAACCAGAGGATATTTCTCTTCTGTTCCTGGGACCGATATTCTGAAGTCAACTATGAGGCATCCACAAATAATGATTTATAATTAATAATAATTATAATTAATAATTGTTATCCTTTCAAAACACATGTCAATGCATTTGATTCTGAGTGTTTGGGGAAGGGAAATTTACCTTTATTGAAAACTTGGTATGTGCCAGCCACTTTGGATTTATTATTGCACTCAATTCTTATCAGCAATAACCAGTCATAGGGAACATTAACCCCAATCTGCAGTTTACGAAACCAAGGCTTCCCGAGGTATAATCACTGGATCAGGTCCTCCTGGGCTCCCGGCCTCTGCTGGACTCTTTCCCTACAACCTCTTCTTCTTAGAGAGAGGGCTACATTTGGTTTTGTTGACACTGTGGTTTATATAAACACTATAGTTTATTCTATATCTTTAAGAAATCAAATCTTGGGCTGAGGATGTGGCTCAGGGTAGGGTGCTTGCCCAGCATGCATGAGGCCATGGGTTCAATTCCCAGCACTGCAAAAAAGAAAGAAAAACCTACTGGAAGGGCTGGAGATGTGGCTCAGCAGTAGAGCGCCCGCCTAGCACATGTGAGGTCCTGAGCTTGATCCTCAGCACCACATAAAAATAAAGACATTGTGTCCAACTACGAGTAAAACAATAATTTGAAAAAAAAGAAAGAGGGCTGGAGATGTGGCTCAAGCAGTAGCGCGCTCGCCTGGCATGTGCACGGCGCTGAGTTCGATCCTCAGCACCACATAAAATAAAATAAAGATGTTGTGTCTGCTGAAAACTAAAAAATAAATATTAAAAAATCCTCTCTCGGGCTGGGGATTTGGCTCAAGCGGTAGCGCGCTCACCTGGCATGCGTGCGGCCTGGGTTCGATCCTCAGCACCACACACAAACAAAGATGTTGTGTCCGCCAAGAACTAAAAAATAAATATTAAAAAATTCTCTCTCTCTCTCTCTTTCTCTCTCTTTAAAAAAAAAAAAAAAATGCAGATCACATTCTGTTGCCTTTAAAAAAAAAATTCTCTCTCCAAAAAAAAAAAGAAAGAAAAACCTACTGGAAATTTTAAGTCAAGGTGACACTGAAAAATGTCCACTTCCTATCCTATATTCTCATGTCCACATCATAGGAGCTTTCCTTGGTAAATGCTCTGTCACTATTAAATTATGAGAGGTGCTGTCGTTTTTAAAGAAAATTCCCAGCTAGCTCTCCCTCCAGGAAACCTCAGGTCCACCACCAGAACAGCTGGAGCTCTAGTGTGTCCATCAACTCACCATAACCAGGAAGTGTTACCAAGGCCACTGTCATTGCCCTCAGCAACTCCACCACCACCCAAACCCTTTCCATGCTCCTTAGCTGCCCCTTTAAATGGGAGAGTACAGAAGCCTAATCAGGAAAACAGGAAATGAACCAAAACACAAAAATCAGCCAAGTGAAATCTGCTGGAGAGTTTGTCCTTCTTAACCAACCCAGTTTATAAACCCAGTTTATATTTTCTTCAAGTGTATTGAAGAATATTAACTCAAGAGGATTAACCATCCCATGTAATTCCGCCTGCCCCAAGTTCTATGGATACTCTAAGTTATGGTTTTATCAAAAAGTTTGGAACATAAGCAAATGAGAATTTAAACCCCATCCGGAAAATTCTCACTTGCTAAATCCTTACTTGCCTACAGGGCACACAGGTGGTTTCAACCTAAATCACCTCATCACTATCAGGAGATTTGGGCAAAAAGCATCCAAATAAATAGATAAAACAGATATCCCAGTTTCATTTTCACTTCTAACGACAAATATAAAAATAAATGTCAAGGCAGCACATCATCCCGCTTCCCACTTCAGAGAGGTTGGACAATCCTCAACTTAGAAGAGATTTTTGATCAGAAATGTTAAATAGACAAAGCCAGAAAACCATGGTGTGTGTGTGGGGGGGGGGGTGCAGAAAGGGCTCCAGGGAGGTGTGTGAGGGGCCCCACACTAATCTAAGCAAAGCTCAGAAGTCTGTCAATTCTGGTACAAGCCATTCAGCTTCAACACATCACTGAGAAAGAAGTCTACGACTAACACCAGTAAACAAAAATACAGAGCTTAGTCCCCGGGAAAGTTGAGACCTGGGTATTTCTTCTCTCTCACAATATTAGCTTACAGCTTAGCAACAGCAGGGTGGAGGAGGAAATTCCTCCGTTCACACCCACCCACCCCCCAAGTGCCTTTTGAAAGGGGACTGTGTACAACGCATTTTTTTTTTTTTAAATCTATTGTTGGGGCTGGGGAGACTCAGATGTTTTTTTTCTCCTCGCTAATAATGGACTCAACTGCCTTGAAGTCCATGAACTCCAGAGTGGGAAATACCAAGCCGACAAACAAGATTAGGTTAAGTAATGAATCAGCCAGATGATGTGCCTTAAACTTCACTTCTAGAATACTTTAAGGCATGCATTAGCAGCAAAATGTCTCCTTCAACAAAGTTATTTAATTTTACTTTATTTATAACTTTAAAAAGTTTTCTTGGGCTGGGGTTACAGCTCAGGGTTAGCATGTGCTCAGCATGCATAAGGCCTTGGGTTCAATCCCCAGCACCCCCCCCCCAAAAAAAGTAGGATAAAAATGTTTCTTAACTAAAGAGTATTTTATAACTTTAAATTTAAATAATCTAAATATGAAGTCTTTACTGCGGGAAGAGCCACGAAGTCACTGTCTACCCAAGAGACTGGACCCTAGCCTCTCACTCTCTCTAGCCTGAACAGAGTTTGAGAAAGCAAGCTCCCTTCCGGTCAGTCATATGAACTAGATGAACATTAGACTAACAGTTTTTCTTCCTCATTCTGTATCCTCCCAATGATAAGAAAGTCAGGCTGTATTTATTTTGATTATCAGTCATATGATAAAAACAAAGAGCTATCTCTTAACTTAATAATGAGTCTTAAAAACTACCCTTACCATAATTTTAAGGGTAGGTAAAGTAGTAAAGACAGAATAGGAAACGGGAACACTTGGAAAACTGCAGCAAAAACAGATACTAATGTTTTAAGTCATATTAGAATAAGAAGGCTATTAAAAAGAGCCATACAGAATGACATTAAGTAGGCAAAATGTTGCTTCCTCTATATTCTAGTACAGTGCTAACCAGGTGGCAGGCTTTCTGTTAAACTCTTTACCTACATTTTATCACTTATTCCTTTCAAAAACTCTAGGATGTGAGTACTGCATCCCCCTTTTGCAGATGAGGAAACCAAGGCTTACCAAGGTTCTCACAGTAACATACATAGAAGTGACAAAGCCAGGGTATGAGCTTGGTTACCTAACTCTGGAATCCTGAATTTCAATCTATGCTCTGTATAAACCATCTTCTTCCACAAAACTCCAAGCCATTCACTTTACAAATCTGCACCTAGATCCTAGCAAAACTGGTGTGTCACATTCTATAATTTCTGCACCATAATTTACTTTTTCTCATTATTTGAACTTTGTGTTTTTTCCTAGAAATAGTGAACTCCTTCAAAACACAGAGAATTCTTTTGATCCCCTGAGGAGCTCAGGGATGGATACAGCACGCCTCTCAAAATAAGGGCAGGACAAAAGACGGAAGCACGCAATTGACCACCAAGTGGATGAATGGACTTAAAAATGTGGTGTACACACACACACACGCACACGCAAGCACACACACACAAAATGGAATCTTATTCAGCTTTTCTTTCTTTCCTTCTCTCTATTTTTTCCCTCAGTGCTAGAGACAGAACCCATATTGTCCTGTTTTTAGAAGGAAAGAAATTCTGACATAGCTACACCATGGGTAAATCTCCAAGACATCATGTGGAGTGAAAGAAGGCAGTCTCAAAAGGACGAGCACTAGTGATTGAACTTACGTTGGGTTTCTATGGTGGACAAATTCATAGAGACACAGAGTAGATGGGTGGTCACCTGGGGCTGGAGAAGGGGGAAGGGGGAGCTGTTCACAGAGGCTAGAATGCCAAGATCAAGGTATTGGCAGGGCTGGTTCCTTTTGAGGGCTGTGAGGAAAGGATCTGTCTCGGTCCTTCTCTTTGTCTTTCCTCTGTGTAAGGCTGTGTCCAAAAGTCCTCTTGTTAGAACCTAACACCAGTCAATTACCAGGCCCACCCCAAAGATCTCATTGGCCTCACAGTTGACGTCCTCACGTTAGGACTTCAGCATAATAAGACTTGGGCTACTTCATGTATAACTAAAAAGAACAAATTAAAAAATTTTTTAAAAAGACAGTAGAATGAATCGGACATAACTTTCCTGTGTTCATGTGTGAATACACAACCGGTGTAACTCCACATTATGTACAACCACAAGCCTCTGTGAGCCACCCAGGCTGTGGCACTTTGCTCTGACAACCCTAGTCAGCTAACACATCAAGGACTGGACAGCAAACCGGTGATGGATGTCCCCTCTCTCTTATACTGGTTTCTCCCTCTGAGGTTGTCCCAGGGGTTAAAGGTGACCATCCTTACATGGCACACACACAGGGCCTGACTTTCAATAAATATTCATGATCATCAGGAAGCAACCTAAACTCACCTTGAACCAAAGAGTATCTACTCTATGGAAGATTGAACTCACTGAAAAAATAGACTTAATTTGTAACTCTTGTCCAAGTTACACCTATTGAAAGAAGTTTGATCACAATCTGTGGATAAAAATGAACTGGTGTTAAAGCCAAGGCTTCACTAAATTGTACCCCCTATTGTATATTTTTCCTCTCTTCCTACAGACTCTGCTTGGTTTGGATGCACTGTCCCTTCAGCTTCAGGAACTGGTATTTGCAAGAGTCATTGTATAATGATTTTTCCAGGCAGATTTTGAGAAGCAACATTTGGGACAAAGAGGATTTAATGGACCTTACAGAAGTGGCAGAGAGCTTGTCTAGCACCTGCCAGGCCCTGGGTTGGATCCCCAGTTTTAAACAAAATAAATACATAAAGTCAAATTAAGAAACTAAGCCCCAGGGGCAACTGATAGATATTCAGGTGGTTAGAATGAATAACTTAACCATACTGGAGGCAAAAACTCCTGGTCCAATCTGTCCTCCTTCCTCTGAACAGCTGTCTCTGCACCTATTCTCAGCCAGCACAGAACCAGAGTAAGGGTGAAATATAAGCTTGGATTTGACCTATTCATCTCACCTTTCCCAGTGGCAATGTCTTCATCTTTAAAGTTTTGGGTTAAACCTACCCAAATACAGAGTGGTTGTGAGGCTAACATAAGATGTACCTGGCCCACAGCAAGCACTCAAGCATGGATAACAAATAGATAACAAAACAGCATAACAAATAGCATATAACAAATAGCATATAACAAATAGCATATAACAAATAGCATAGCAGGCCATCTCTCAGGTACCCTGACCTTCAGTTTTCTTTCACTCATTCATATACCTTTAAGACTGACATTTTAGCTGGGTATGGGTACACATGCCTGTAATCCCAGCTACACAGGAGGTTAAGGAGGATCCAAAAATTCAAGATCAGCCTGGTCAATTTAGTGACAGCCTGTCTCAAAAATAAAGCTGGGTGCAGTGGCACACACCTGTGATCTCAGCAGCTTGGGAGGCTAAAACAGGAGGATTGTGAGTTCAAAGCCAGCCTCAGCAACAGCAAGGCACTCAGCAAATCAGTGAGACCCTGTCTCAAAATACAAAACAGGGCTGGGGGTGTGGCTTTAGTGCTTGAGTGTCCCTGAGTTCAATCCCCAGAACCAAGTAGTGAACTTGGGAGGCTGAGGCAAGAGGATTGAAAGTCTGAGGCCAGCCTGGGCAACTTAGTGAGACCCTGTCTCAAAACACAGAATAAAAATGACTGGGGATGTGGCTCAGTGGTAGAGCACCTCTGGGTCCAATCCCCATTACCATAAAACAAAATAAACAAGATCCTTATAATAACAACAATCAAAGAAAGCAGAAGCACACAAGAAGAACAAGAATCAACTCTTGTGTTAGAATTCTGGACCTTGAAGAAAAGCAAGTTTAATCAGAGTAAAACAAGAAAGTAGGTGGAGATATTTGTGGTAATTCTCAAGAGGGCTTTTAGAACGGGTGGTTAACAACTGGGATTCTTTATTGGATGTAATTTCATTTTGAAACTTTTTTTTTTTTTTGCATTCAATACACAATAAGCAGCCTGGTTTCACTTTCTGGATTTTCAGCTCACCAAAGGAAGAAGAGGAGGCTAAAGGGCAGGGGAGATGAAGGGAAAAATAGTTCCAGATGTTCAGGACCAGGCTTTAAAGCAAAAGAGAAGAAGGAAGGCAGGAGAGGTATCCGCGGCAGAGGTGCCTCCAGGGTGGTGGAATCAAAGGATCTGAGTAAGAATAGAAGAGCAGGGACGGTGGGGGGCAAAAAGGAAGGTGGCAGGGTGTGTGCCACCTCCCTTGCCCAGCCTGGCACTTTCTATCCTTCCTCCCCAGCCTCCAGGTGGCGCACTGACCGGCACAACCTGCCTGGGAGCTGAAGGTAGGGCTGGGCAAGTCTTAGGAGTAAAACAAAGCAACACAAGGGTGCCAGGCAGGACTGCTTCCGCGGAGGTGGGTGTCCTCTTGTGGCACCCCCATCGTGGGCACTCGGGACTTGCCTAGAGAAATACTTCCACTGCATTGTTGGTACTAAAGCCAGACACTTTCAAAAGTAAGCTAACAGAAATCTTGCATCAACCTAAGTTCTTTTGCTCTCTGAGTCCCAATAACAAAATTCACATTTGCATAGTGCACTGCAATTTGTATCATCTCATTTAAGATTTGCTTACTTCGATTAGCATATATTGGAAGCTACAAAAACATACCTACAGAGTGTGAATTTTAGATACAGACAATTATACCAGGGTTTCTCAACATCAGCATTCTGGAAATTTCAGAGGCTGTTCTGGGCATGTAGGACATTTAGCTGCACCCCTGATCTCTATCCATCCCTTCCCTCACTGAGACAGATCTCTCAGGTCCAGCCTGCGGGTTACAGTCATGAGGCTTGGCTAGTTTTCACAATAGTAACTGCCAAACCTTCCTCCAAAGCCATGGTAGCAGAGTTTCCTGATGCTCCAACATGCACAGGAATCCTTGGGAATTTTGTTCAAATGCAAATTCTGAGTCAGTAGGATAGGATTCTCTAGTTTCAACATATTGCTGGTGACACAAACACTGCAGAATCCTGGAGCAAACTTGGAGTGGCAAGGTCTTACAGCACTGGGTTAGCAAAAGAAGGAAGCAAGGTAGGAAAGCTGGCCTGATATTTAGTAGCAGCAGGACCCTCTGGTTACGTGAAGTCCCTGGTGCTTCAGTATCCCCACTTGAAAAATGATGGTGATTTTGAAGATTATGTAAGATAGTGGAGGGGAAGCAACCAAGTTGGTATCTGGCACTCAAAAAATTGTTATTCCCTTTTCCTTCCCCATAGCTCCTCCCCCAATGAGAAAACTCAGTCCATTTCAATTGATAACTTCTCTTTTTCCTTCCCCTATCTCAACACCCCTGTGTGGGTCCCACCAGAACGTCAGTTATCCTTTGGAGGCTGTGGATTGCTTTGGTAATGAAGCATAGGATGAAAAGAATATTTTAAAACAAAGTACACATTGTGAATGCGTGCAAAAGCAAGGCCTCCTGCTCTCCAGGGCCATCTCTGAGCTCCACTTGACTAGGAACTTTTCTCTAAAGGAAAAATGATCCCAAATGGGAATTATCACAGTGCTTTGGATGTGATCTAAGTTGCCAGTAGGGTCTGTTCATTTTCTTCCTCAAATGAATTCTGCTCACCTGTAATTGTATCAGAGGGGAATTCTTGCTATCCTTTGCAAGGGTAAAAATGTTCTGATGCAAACCAATAATTTGCCAAGCTAAATATAGCTTTGGAATCACACAGCACATGGCACACAGACCCTTGATTTTAATTCACATGCCAAAAAAAAAAAAAAAAAAAACTTTTGAATTCAGGGTTGTTAAATACTAGACTTTTCTAGAATATGAACTAAAATGTATTCCTTTGGAGAAAATCACTCCTCCAAACCCTCACAAAAAAATAGCTAAACAATGGTGTATTGTATTTGTCTCTGTTTGTACACTATACCAAAAAAAAAAAGACTGAGGCACTGCTCCATAAGGTAGGTTTCTGCGTTCTTCCACCAAAGACATGATGTCATGATAACGTGGGCTGACACCATCAGAGGCACTGGGACAGGGGCGGAAAGCTGGCAGCTAACTGCTGCCAGGAAAGTGTGGTTTGGCCTTCCTTGTACTTCACCCAGGTGCCGGGCTTAGCGGGCACTGGCAGAGCTTTGAATTGGAGACGGAGTTGGCAGCTAGCTGCAGGCTGGAGGAAGGGCAGGTAGTGTCCCCCTGTCCCTTGCCTTGGGGTTAGCAAGTTCCACAGGGGTCTCTGCTACAGGAAGCACTAACGCAGTCCTAGTCCCTCAGACTCTCCACAGACCCTCAGGAATGGGCCATGGGCATGGATGGCCTCCTGAGCATCCCCCGCCCTCCCCTTCTCCCTGCAATTTGGTGTGGTATGGGTGGCAGCCACATGCACACAGCAGGACTCTCTGGTTACATGAAGTCCCTCTTTTTCTAACCTACAAAAGACTAAAACCTGGAAATCCTGGCAAATTTCTAAAGCCCACACCCAACCCACTCCAGGTACTATCTTAAGGTCCCTAGTATAGTCTGAATGGTGGAATTAAGAGGTGAGCAACCTGGGAGGTGATTAGGTTTTATAAGTAGAGACCTGGAAACTGGGGTTAATGCCCTCATTAAAAAAAAAAAAAAGGTTGCAGAGATTCTTTATCCCTTCTACTATTGAGGACACAATGAGGTGTCACCTGTAAACCAGAAAGTGGGCCCTCACCAGACAACAAACCTGCCAGTGCCTAGAGCTTACATCTTCCAAGCCTTGGGAACTGTGAGACATAACTTTCTGTGGTTTTTAAGCTATCTAGTCTATGGTATTTTGTCATAGCAGCCCCATGCAGTAAGCCAGTTCCTTGCTAAAATATGTGCAAAGCAATATTTTGTCTTTACATAGTTTGGAGGAAGGCTGATATTTCTGGACCTGCATTACCTATCTTCATACATTCATTCAATTTCTCACCAATTGCAGGTAGCAGATGAGGAATTTAGGGTTTTCACATAGCAGAAAGCTCAGAGGAGTATTCAGAGACCTGTTGTGGTGGATTGCCTGAGTTCCAGATATGAAATCCCTCGAGACCTAAGGCTGGCAATTCCAGATTTATTAGCTTACTTAAGAATTCCCCTGGGGACCTTTGTCCAGGGTGCATTTCCTTACCAGGATAGCACATGTGGGCTGGTGGGGAAGTACTCAGGATCCACTATAGGCTTGTGCCTTGAGGCAGGAAGTTGTCAAGCTTCGTTTGGCATCACCATGACAGGTGGTTTAAAGTCAGAATCCAGGCTCCTCAAAGGTGTGATCCTGACATTTGTGTCAGGGCTCAGGATTCCCTGGGTGATGCTGGGAGTGACAGAACCACACATCCACGTAAACAGTGGAGATTCCCAGGAAACCAAGTGTCTGGCGCAGGGTGTAGACAATGGAGTGCTGGACCTCAGCCGGGCAGTCCCTTTCCACAGATGTTTTGAGGGGGAATTTCCCCCCACCTGACACTAACTGAAAAGAAAACTCTGCACAGAGGCACCACGAACTAGGCTGTGCGCTATGGTTTTCTACTTTTTCAATCACACCACTGCAGATCCCTGGCTACTTTTTCAATTGGATGAAATTCGTTAAATGTACAGGCTTCTCCTAGCCCAGGACCACAGCACTGACCGGATCCTTCCATTTGGTGAAGAGGTTTGGGCCAAGAGTGGAGGATAGTTTTTCTGTGTTATTTTCTAAAGAATGACTTCTAATGCTGAAGAATGAACTCAGTGTTTCTGCTATGTCCAGCCACCTCAGCATGGTGCTACAAAATCATCCATCCTCGGGATGGGGAGATAGCTCAGTTGGTAGGGTGCTTGCCTTGCATATATACAAGGCCCTGGGTTCTAATCCCCAGCACTACAAAAAAAAAAAAAAAAAAAAAAAAAAAAAAAATCATCCATCCCAGAAACAAATTCTAGGCAATCTGTCAGAAATCAAATGATAAGACAAAGTGGACTGGATTGACTAGGTTTCTCAGATTCTTCTGAAAACCTTTTATAACCTTTTATACTTCAGCCTTCAGCCCAGCACAGTGGCACACACCTGTAATTCCAGCTACATCAAAGGCTAAGGCAAGAGGATCATAAGTTCAAGGCCAGCCCAAGTAATTTAGTGAGATCCTGTCTCAAAATAAAATAAAAAGGGCTGGGGATATAGCTCAACGGCAGAGCACCCCTGGGTTCAATCCCCAGTTTTAAAAAAAAAAAAACAAAAAAAACCATTTTAACCTTCATTGCAAATTATTACTTTGTATTTTAATCCACATTCCTGATTTAGAAAACAGTCAATTTGCAAATCCCTGGCTACTAAAACTTGCAGAAAATCCCCACAAGTATGGGAAGAAAAGTACAATGGCATCCATCACACCATGGGTCACTGATGAACTTAAAGCACAGGTTTACAGTCCTAAAAACTGGGGTCCATTTTCCTAATAAGGATGATATCGAACACTGGAAGTTCATATAGGGGGCAAGAAAAGTGGAAGACATTACCACAACTGCTTTAAATGCAACTGCTGCTTTAAGAATAAGGGAAATAAGAGGAAGAATAGAAAACATGGTAGTACACGCCTGTAAATCCCAACAACTCAGGAGGTAGGAGGATCCCAAGTTGAAGGCCAGGCTCAGCAATTTAGCAATTTAGCGAGATCCCTGGGTGTTCAATCCCCAGCACCAGAAATAAAAAACGGAAAAGAGTAAGGGGAAGGGAGGATGTCACCAGATACACTGGGGTCAAAAGGAGAGGACTAGGGTGGGGGGTTTCAGGCCTGGAGAAGCTCCATAGTCAAGGCTGCTGGCTCATTCTGAGGGATGAAAAATGACTTGCTCCTCAATTGCTGGCATTTAAAATGTTAACTTTAAAAACAGCTTGCTTATCATTTGTACCACTCATAAAGATCAAAAAAGAGGTTGGTTAATTTAAAAGCACAAACACATACAATAGTCTTTGGTCTACATCTCATTTAACACGTGTTGGAAAAGAGATGTTTTTGGTATCCCCATCTTTATAGATGAGTAAACTAAGATTCCATTTTTTTAATTTTTTTTTTTTTTTTTTGGTTTGGTTTTTATACTAGGGACTGAACCCAGGGACGCTTAACCACTGAGCCACAACTGCAGTCCTTTTTATGTTTTGAGACAGGGTCTCGATAAATAGCTTAGGGCCTCATTTAGTTGCTGAGGCTGGCTTTGAACTTGTGATCCTGAGGATTACAGGCATGTCACATGTTCCCAACTAAGATTCCAATTTTGTGACATGCTCAAGATCTTAGGGAGAACTTGGTCAGCGGTTAAGATGCTTGGGCAACACCATAGCCATAAATAACTACAGTATCTATATATTTGGCTCTGTTTACCTGATCTGCTCCAATCAAAATCATCCATTACTCCCCTGCCCACACCTAAGATAAAAGGGTTTAAAACACAGTGACATTCCCCACTGTGTTCTACAGCTCCACCTGCTTCCTTGCCGTTCATGACTCACTCTAGTCAGCACAGAAGACAAAACAGACAACAAAACTCAGCCCCTCAAATCCACTTAAGGGAAGCTCCATCCACTTTCTCATCACCATCGGGGTCTTCTGCCTGGACAAGGATACCAGCAGCACCTGCCTGCAGAGTGGCATCTCCTACATGGCCTTCAGTACTATGAGACTGCTGAGTTTGTTTGATGGAAACAAACTCCAGTCACATTCTATTGATGCACCTGGTGGCAAAATCCTGAACTGCCTATGGGAAGACCACAGAATTTAGCCACAGTAAACTCCCCACGGCAGGGAGGCCATGTGGCCATTCACTACACCTCAGAGCAGGTACTCTGTCACTTAGAGCCCTCCATCTCTTAAGTACTTCTAGTCAATCACATACTATGGAAAAATCAGACAAACTCTCTCTCTCTCTTTGAGACAGTTCTTCCTTTTAGGACAGGGATGATTTAAACTTTCCTATAATGCATTCCTAAAAAATGTGTTTGGAGGGTAAATGTCCAAAATCTGAATAGTAACCGCATATGTTCATAGAGAGGATTATCTTATAAAGAAGGGATATATTAAAAAGAGGGGTTACCTTATCTCCCATCACAGTGTATGGAGCTGTGCCTCCCTCTGCCATAAGCCACAGAAAGGATTGCTGGGTGAGGCTGGTGCCACTGAAGGGACCTCAAGCTTAAGTTGTTTTTTTTTCATCTTTTCTTTTTAAAGTTTCACAGGAAATCTACCTCTGGGTATGAATTTGCACATAAAGAAAATGATGCCATTTCTATCAAGACTTGCTAAAATTGTTAAGCCTCCTAAGTATGCTGACCAATTACTTTAAATTTCCAATCGCTAGCCCAGGGTCTCTGATCAATTATCTAAAAAAGTGGAGACTCCTTTTTTTTTTAAGATCAAAGAGTGGCCATTCCAGAAGTTAACTGGAGACAAGAGTATCCATTCTGCCAGGTGCTGGGGCTTCTGCCTATAATCCCAGCTGCTTGGGAGGCTGAGGCAGAAGAATCAAAAGTTAAAGGACAACATGGTCAACTTCATGAGACCCTATCTGGAGATGTACCTCAGTGGTAGAGAGCTCCTGAGTTCAATCCCCATTACCACCACCCCCATACACACACAAATAGAAGTTAAAAAAAAAAAACAAAACTGCACATCAAGTCTACCAGTGTTGAGAAGTATAAATGAAACTAAACACTAAACCTTTGGTTCAGAAATAAATTTTCAGCATGCTCACTATTAAAAAATCCCTCAACACACCTCCACCAAAATTCAATTTCACCTTTATTAGAAACATTTCTCATTACCCTAATAAGCAGAGAACAGTAATAACAACTGTGATAGAAATCTGGGACATGGGGATTTTAAGAGCCCACCAATCTGTAAGAACAATATCTAGACAATAATTAAAATAATAACTACCAAATCCAAAGTGTTAGCATTTTTTAAAAATGACATTTAATGGTTAATCCCATAATAAACATGGAAAGTTTTAGAAATAAAATGACCAGAGGGTCATGTTTCCCCTCCCTTGACAATGAAGACAACCTGCTTCACCTTATTTGCCAGAGATCCTGAGGCTACTGAGTCAGAACAAGCCACTTATGAAAGTGAAATAAATTCTGACCACACTACTTGGAACTCTGCAGGCAGGAAGCTGTGCCAACTGTCATGCCAGAACTATGAGATAATGGGGATTTCAAAATGTTTGTCCCATCTTGATGCCCAGCCATCCCTCTCATGATAGCACCTCAGCATCCCAGAAGGAAACTGGAATGAACCCTACCGCACCGTCTGTTAGTTGAGGAATCAGGACACCTAGGCAGAATTGGTTTCATTTTTTTTTCCTGGCTCAGGATTAATTTTGTTGGTCGGTCCAAAGTAATTTCAGGGCCCATGTGACTTTTAGTGTGCCCTCACCCAAAGTAGAAGATGCTCTTCAAGAGCCAAGGGTCAAACTGGGGAGGAGACAGCTAGCAGCAGACTGCTGTTTAGCACATACAAGTCTTCGTGTCTAAAAAAATAAAATAAGAGTAAAACTTCCCAGATACAGATCATTTTGGGACATGTTACTATAAAATTTTATCGATAAAATGTAACATGTCCAAAAATGATCTGGATCTGGGAGAAAGAGGGAATGTCTAATTAAATTGGGAACACTTCCAGGAAGGAAAGTGTGATGCTTAAGTGAACTCTAATCAGAACAAAGACAAGGAAACAGATCCCCTGGAATCACAATGGCAGGTGGGCTTGTCCTTCTTCCGCCTGCCAGGCTGACGGTGAACGAGTGGCGGGACAGGGAGGCTCTTCCTGGGAGAAGTAAACTTCCACACACATTCAAAGGTGTAAGAACGTTACAGGCGCCAGCGGAGGAAAGTCCCTTCAGGCGTCTTGCCCAGCAGTACCCACAGCACTTAATGCTACACGGAAGGGTACAAGTCTGTCGGAGCCAAACCGCTACTGCCCCACACGGGAAGCTGGCTGTACCGGGTCTGGAGAGACAACGCGCTGCTCCTCTAAACGAGTCACCCCTTTTCAGACGCCCCCTTTATGTGGGTTGGGAGGGATCCCCGGGGAGGGCGGGCTCGCCGCCTCACTGCCAGGTGCACGCAGCTCAGCCTCCAGCCCCATCCGGCCACCTGCGCCACCGCTCATCGGCGCTGACGCCCGGCTCCCACAGGCTGCGTGGGGGTCCCCTCTGGTCCTCGGGTTCTCTAGAATTCATCGGGACCGCCAGGGTTTCTCCTCGCTCATCCCTGCGGGCGCGTCGCCTCCACAGACCTTACAGGCACCACCTGCCCAGGGCTCTCCCCGCCCCTCCACGATCGCCGCCTTCCATTCCTCCAAGTGTCCCCACGAAAGACCAACCAGATGTGTGGGCTGGCTTCATCCCGGATAAAACATCAGATTCTAACTGCTTCGGGTCCAGCCTCGGGTCCGACCTCCTGGCTCAGCTACGACCTGGAGCACCCTCTCGCTTTCCGGCAGGGGGGCCGCTGCCTCCCCCTGCAGCGAATCCGGAGTTCAGTACGAAAAGGCTCCAGCTGGCTGGGGACCAGGCCAGCTCAGGCCTCAGTCTCCCCACAAAGCTCCAGCCTTTCCGAAAATGCCCACCGAGCGCCCAAACCACAAGGCAGGACCAGCACCTTCCTCGCGGGCTGGAACCAGAGGTTCCATCTGCAACCTGCCGGGTCTGGAGAGATAACCACAGCCACGTTTGATTTCACTGCTTTTCCTGTTCATCGCGTTTGTGGGGAAAGGATGGGGGGGGGTCCTCTATTTTTTTTTTATTTGTTTGTTTGTTGTTTATTAGTACCAAGGACTGAACCCAGAGGCGCTTTACCACTGAGCTACATGCCCAGTCCTTTTTATTTTTTATTGTGAGACAGTCCCGCTGAGCTGCTGAGGGTCTCGCTAAATTGCTGAGACTGGCCTCCAACCTCTGCGATCCTCCTGCCTCTGCCTCCGGAGTCGCTAGGGCTACAGGCGTGTGCCACCGCGGCCGGCCTACGTTTATTTTTCAGTATGTTTAAGGCAGCCAAAAGCCTGCCCTCCCCAAACTTAGGAACTCAAAAGCACATGGTCAAAATCCTTCCAGCCTGACCTGTTGGCCGCACACGATCCGCTACGCAAGGATCATTTTAAAGTCCGCGGTGCTTCCAAAGACTCCCAGATCTTTAACCTTTCGCCAGTTACTCTTTCTCCATGCCCAAGGAACTGAAACTGCTGCGCCCCAGTTTGGACACTCACCTCTGGGCGCCGGCTCCCGCGGGCGCAGTCCTCCAGCTCGGCTCCAGAGCCGCGCGGCGGCGGCCTCCTACTTGGGGCGTTCCCGAGAATCCGAGGAAAGGCGCGCGGCAGCCCGAGGCTGGGGCCAGCGCTTCTGCCGCCTGGCGCAGCGGCCGGGCGCTCAGGAAACCACCGATCCCCGCCCGCCCTCGCCGGCCCCGCCCCTTCCCCGCCCCTTGCCGGCGCTCAGCTAAGGCGGTCTGCAATTCTCCACCCTTATCCCCTACACTGCCACCCACCTTTGCTCTGCGGCCTGGACCGTCTGTGCACAAACCCCGAGAAACGAATGAGCGGAGAGAATGGAGGGATGGAGAGGTGGCGGGATGGATGGGGCGCGGGAAGCGGGGTGTTTCCTAACTGAGGAGGGCTCTGCGTCTGAGCAGGTGGACTTGTGTCAGCGCACCGGTGGGAGCGGCGGTCACCAGCCAGTGGGTGTGTGTGCGGGATGCACACGTGCGATCGAGCGCACGTGAGAGTGTGTGTTGCCTGTGCGCTTTCCTACCCGAGCGGGCAGAGAGCCCCTCGTCCCTTACTCAACACTGTTCTGGCCCTGGTGTAAGCGGGATCTCCGGAACTGGTTCGGGAGTGCGTCTTGGTGAGGGTAATGTGGTCCCGGGGTATTTAGGGGTTCCCTTTGTTGCCGTCCTGAGGCTGAGATGTGGACAGATGCTCAAAGATCACTGGCTTGCCAGAGCTTGCTGCTGCCCTCCGAGTGCCGCAGCCGGTGGCTTTACGGTGTCAAAGCGCGCGCGTTAACAAGGCCAGCGGCGGGGAAGGAGGCAGCTGATACTCAGCGTGGGGCTCGATTAGGCAGGTGGCCAGCCATCCCTCCCTCTGGAGCGGTCTGAAATTTCAGTCTGTCATCCCCTCCCCCACCATGAATATTTAAGTAATGTTAATGACCCTTCGAAAATGGACCATCTAGAAATCCCAAGAGAGAACACAAGTGTTCACACAAACGCCCTACACAGAAAACAGCTTTAAAAAAAACAGAAAAAGAAAAAAGCTATTGTGTGCCCCACTTTACCACACGTTCTATGCTGAAAAAATTCACCTGAAGTCCGCTTTCTTTAGGCAGGCTTTCTTGGTGATTCTCCAGCATTGCAAGTCAGAGCCCCTCCCCCACCCCTTGAGTTTTCAGCCTCAAGTGGCCTTCAGTTTTCTCAATCCCTAGAGGAGGTCTTGGACTCAATTTTGCATGTCAAACACAGCAGGAAGGTAACTGTGGTCCACTTTTTGCTTTGAATATAACCCTTACTGCTCTGCCCCTTTTGGGGGGGCGGGGGGAATGCTGGGGATTGAACCCAGGACTTTGTGCATGCGAGGCCAGCACTCTACAACTGTGCTATATCCTTAGCCCCCTGCAACTTATTTTTAATAATGGACATTTTTCTTTCTCTTCCTCTCTCCCTGCTCCTCCCTAATCTCCCCCACTCCCTAATCTCAGGGGAAATGGGATTACCATTCCTCCCCATCCTTGGCAAAATTAATCTGTCCTTTGAGGGGCTGGGCTCAGTGGTAGAGTGCTTGCCTAGCATGTGTGAGGCACTGGGTTCAACCCTCATCACCACATAAAAATAAATAAATAAAACAGAGGTATTTTGTCCATCTACAACTGAAAAAAAAAATGCCAAAAAAAAATAATAAAAATCTGTCCTTGAGTACACACCCACCATAGGAACAAAGTAATCCAGACTTTGGGGACTGTACCAGAAAATCTCAGAAATCCATGGAATTTAGCCTTTGAATCACCTTGTGTTTCTCCTTTGCTAGCAAAGCAATAAACCTTTTTCCTTTTTCTCAAAACCGTGTCCTTGTTATTGGATTGGCATCAGGGCAAGGACTGAGCTTTGAGCATAGGAAGACAGTGCCAAGGCCTGACTCTACTTTCCTCAACCACAAAGGTCCCTGAGTTCTAGTACAAAGAAATAATTCCACTGGAAACTACCCAAAAGCCCACATCCACCAAGGATGCAATAAACTTTGAGGTTTATTTGCACCTTTACCCAGGGATAGAGGATAAAGCCTACAAGGGAGACTTTAACTGTCCTCAGTTTCCTGAAGGTCAACAGACTCCTTTTTCTTGGCATTTAGAAATTATTTCATATCCTTTTTGCTTATTTGTCTTTACATTGCTGAATTTCAATAGCATTTTCTGGCCAGTGGCTATAGATTCCAGAGCTTCAGCCTTCAATGGATTTCCTTCCTTTCTTCCTTCCATCCCTCTTCCTCCCTCCTTCCCTTTCTTCTTTCCTTCCTCTTTTTTCTTTCCTCCTTTCCTTCCTTTCTTCCTCTTTCTTTCTATCCACATGTCCCTGATTAAATGAGTTAAATATTTGGGTGCCCTACATCTGATGGATTTTTCTTTTTTCTTTTTACAGTGCTAGGGATCAAACCCGGGCCTCATGCACACTAGGCAAGCACTTTACCACTAAATCATAGCTCCAACCCTTTACTAACCTGTTTTTAACATTTTAATATCATGTGAAAACTCACTGAAATGAGCATGTAAAGTATCACAGTTATTTATTCATATGGACCACAGACTCTCCAAGGAAGAATTCTAAAATTACAGCAGAGGTGATACTTTATAAGCAGTGCCATGACAGGTACTTCATCATTCTCTCATATGTTCATAAGTTAGAGTAGGTGTAAAAATTTACAAATAAAATTTGTTTCATTATTAAAAGAGTAAAGCACATTATACCAACCTTACTATGAATTACTTCTTTTCTAAAGCAGTGTCAATGTTTTGTTTAAATTAATTTTAGGGGCCTGGGGATGTGGCTCAAGCGTAGCGCACTTGCCTGGCATGCGTCAGCCCAGGTTCCATCCTCAGCACCACATACAAACAAACATGCTGTGTTTGCCAAAAACTAAAAAAATAAATATTAAAAAATTAATTAATTAATTAATTAATTAATTTTAGGTTTGGAAATAAAGCCCAGGGTACAGTGCTTGCCTAGCATGCAAGAGGCCCTGAGTTCCATCTCCAGGGCCACCAAAAAAATACTAGCTGGGTGTGGAGGCTCACCCCTGTAATCCAGCTACTCAGGAAGCTGAGGTAGGATGATTGCAAGCTTGAGGTCAGGTTGGGAAAAGTGTTAAGACCCTGTCTCAAATTAAAATAAAAAGGGCTGGGAAAAAGCACTCAATGGTCGGTGCTTTTCTAGAATGCTCAAAGCCCTGGCTCAATCCCCAGCACTGCAAAACAGAACAAAAAGATGCAGATTCCTGGGCTCCAACTTTAACTATATCAGAATCTGGGGAAAAAAGCTAATAAAACTGTATTTAACAGCTCCCATGTGATTTTCTTTCTTTCTTTCTTTTTTTTTTTAAATCTTTTTCAGTATTGGAGATTGAACATAGGGCCATGTGCATACACCAGAGCTCTATTCTTGAGTTATACCCTCAGCCTTTTTTATATTACCTTGAGACAGTTTTCGCTTAGCTGCCCAGGCTGGTCTGAAGCTTGCTATCTTTCCATCTGCTCCTCCCCAGGAATTAAGATTATAGGTGTACAGAAACGTGCCCACTTCCATGTGATTCTTAAGAATGTAAGAATCTGAAGAAGAGTGGAGATTCGAAAGCCTGGCTTCATCACTCAGGGCTAGCTTTAAGGCTGGGTTCATCACATCAGTTTTCTTAACATAGTTATTAAAATTGAGAATATTTTATGAAGCAAGCACATTTATTTTCCTAATTTTTTTTTTTTTTTTTTTGTACCAGGTACCAGGAATTAAACCCAGGGGTGCTTAACCACTGAGCCACATCTCCAGCCTATTTAATTATTTATTTATTTATGTACCAGGAATTGAACTCAGGGCACTCAGCCACTGTGCCACATCCGCAGCCCTGTTTTGTATTTTATTTAGGGACAGGGACTCACTGAGTTGCTTAGCACCTTGCTGTTACTGAGGCTGGCTTTGAACATGCCATCCTTCTACCTCACCCTCCCAAACTGCTGGGATTACAGGCATGCACCACTAACCACGTTTGGTTTCCTTTTTATTTTTTATTTAAAGACAGGATCTTGATAAGTTGCTGAGGGCCTTGCTAAATTGCTGAGGCTGTCTTTGAACTCTTGATCCTCCTGCCTCAGGCTCCAGAGTCTCTGGGATTACAGGCATGTGCCACCACGCCTGAATTCTCCTAGATACTCTTTAGGACACATTTGAAGCAAATAAATGACTAGTAACTCCATGAAATAACTGTAGCTGAGAGGTGTAAATGTTGCATGCTCTCAAAGGATGTAGGCATCCTCTAAGACACAAAACCTATGGGCATTTTCTTAGGGGGTGAGAAGATTAGGATTTGTTTTACTGTGGCCTAAGTGTACATTTACTGTTCCTGTGGCCTCTCTTATGCTGCTGACCCACTTTAAACTGTGCCCTGAGCAAGAGCAGCCTCCAGGGAACTCAAAAAATAGGATGTATCTACCAAAGACACATAAAAAGTCCAGGTGTCTGGGAAAAGAGTCAGCCTATAGACAGGTCAACAGAACCTCTTCTCAGCCTCTCCTCAAAATGAACTAAATGAGGGCTGAGGTTATGGCTCAGCAGTATAGCACTTACCTAGCATGCATGAGGCGCTGGGTTAGATCCTCAGCACCACATAAAAATAAGTAAATAAAATAAAGGTATTGTGTTCAACTAAAGAAAAAAAAAACTGAGCCAAATGAACTAAATCCAACAAATAATGGCCTATAAGTAGACAGATGTCCGAAAGCTTACAGAAGATTAGAAACTAGAAAAAAGACTGGAGTGGTTCAGGGAGCTGATCTGAAATTCAGAAGGAGGAACCAGGTCTAGTTTATCATGAAAGAGAATTTACCATCTCTCTTTCTAGCAAGGAAAAAGATCAAGAAGCATCATCTGGGAATGATTCCCAAGGGCTAAATGGATTCCATGAAAAGAAAAGTTTGCTACAGGGGAAAAAAAAAGAGTAAGAAAAAGGGAAATGAACATAAAAACAATAGACAGGCTCACTGTCCTCAAACTAACAGCTATAGGTCAGTGGCACTTTACATCAAAAAGAAGTATCCAGGCTGGGGATATAGTTCAGTTGGTAGAGTGCTTGCCTCGCATGGACAAGGCCCTGGGTTCAATCCCCAGCACCACACATACACACAAAAAAAGAAAGTAGATATGACTTCATGACCTGCGTGATTCTACATCATGGACAACCAGAAGAATGAGAAATTCCACTTCATATATGTATGACGTGTCAAAGTGTGTTCTACTATCATTATAATGAATTAGAACAACAACAACAAAAAGGTAGCAGGAGAGGTCATTGGAAACTAGGAAAAACCTCATGCCCTAGGCATCCCCATGGGACAAGACACACCCCTGAAAGTTTAAAAGAATAAACAAATTAGAGGAGATATTTGCATCATGTACAACATAGGTATTATCTCTAATGTGTGGACGGTTCTTACAAATCAAATAAGAAAATTGAAAAATATTACCAGGTCCTTAGTAGAAAAATCGACAGGTAGTTTATGGTTAAATATGTGCAACTGGCTATTGAACTGGTAAAGAAATACTCAAAACTGTTTCAGTTAGTTTTTTCACCACTGTGACCAAAAGACCTGATAAGAACAATTTTATAAAAGCAAAGTTTATTTGGCATTCACAGTTTCAGAGGTCTCAGTCCACAGACGGCCAGCTCCATTGCTCTGGTCCCAAGATGAGGCAAAACATCCTGGTAGAAAAGTGGTGCAGGAAAGCAGCATCAGAAAGTAGAGAGACAGCTCTGATCAGTAAGAACAAAATATAAGCCCCAATGACCCACCTCCTCCAGCCATACCCCTATCTGCCTGCAGTTACCACCCAGTTAATCCACTGAAGTGGATTAATGCACTGATTAATCCAATCATTTCTGAAAGTTCTCGTATTGTCTCACACATAAGCTTTTGAAGAACACCTCAATATCATATCGGGCTGAGGATATAGCTCAGTTGGTAGAGTGCTTGTCTTGCATGAACAAGGCCCTGTTCAATCCCCACCACCACACACACACACACACACACACACACACACACACACATACACACAAATAACACTTCATATCTGACCCATAACACTCTTCATAATTAAAGAAGCTCAAGTGAAAATGAGATAAGGCCAGGTGAGGTGCGGTGGCACACGCCTGTAATCTCAGTGGCTCGGAAGGCTAAAACAAGAGGATCTCAAGTTCAAAGCCAGCTTCACCAAAAGCGAGGCCCTAAGCAACTTAGTGAGACCCTGTCTCTAAGTAAAATACAAAATAGGGCTGGAGATGTGGCTTAGTGGTCAAGTGCCCCTGAGTTCAATCCCTAGTTATCCACCTCCCCCGCAAAATAAAAAACAAAGCTGAGATAATATTTTTTATATAGTCAGGTAAGTACATAAAATATAAATAATAACTGTTGAGGGAACAATTAAAATCATTATTATGATAATAAGTTGGTAAATCCTGAAAACAATTTGGTACTATCTCTTGAGATTAAAAAAAAAAAAAATGGTCTTAAATGCCAACATGGGCTGGAGATGTAGCTCAGTGGTAGACCTAAGCTAGCATGTTTGCCGTCTCATCCAGGGATGCCTCTACCCCTGTGCTACCAAGAAGCAAGAAAGCCCTCACCAGATATTGGAACTGTATGCTTGGACTTTCCAGTCTCCAGAACCATAAGCTAAATAAAGTTCTTTATAAATAGCCCAATCTATGCAGTTACAGCATGATATTCAACAACAGAAAATGGACTATGACACCCGACTCAAGTTCAAAATATATAAAAATAGTGAGGTATATATAGGATGACCTCCAACACCATGTTGGAAGGAGTCCAAGCAATTTTAACAAATGTAACAGAAGAGAATTAGCCATGTATGCTGGAACCCCTGAGACAGCTTGTCAATGAGTCCTAGAACTCTGATCACTTGCTCATCCTCTACTCAAATAGGGATTTTACTACTCTTCTGGATATTTTGTATACTTTTGGATTCCCCAATTGACACATTTCTCCAGTGATCTTGGATATATTCATATTCTCTCTCTCTCTCTCTCTCTCTCTCTCTCTCTCTCTCTCTCTCTCTCTCTCATCAAGGACTGAAACAGGAATACTTAATTACTGAGCCACATCCCCCAGCCCTTTTTTTTTATTTAGAGACAGGGTCTCTCTGAGTTGCTTAGGGCCTCACTAATCACTAATCTGCTGAGGCTGGCTTTGAATTCACCGTCCTCCTGCCTCAGCCTCCAGAGAAGCTGGGAATACAGGCCTGCCCCATGGCTCCTGGCTGATTTTTGTTTGTTTGTTTGATAGGGAGGTACTGGGGATTGAACTCAGGAGCACTCCACCACCGAGCTACATCCCCAGCCCTATTTTGTATTTTATTTAGAAACCGGGTTTCGCTAAGATGCTTTGCACATCACCTTTGCTGAGGCTGGCTTTGAACTCATGACCTCCTGTTCAGCCTCCCAAACTGCTGGGATTGCAATCATGTGACACCACAGGTGGCAGTCCTTACACTCGTACTGATTTACAATTGTGGTTTATCTGATTAAAAACACTCTTCTGAAAGTTCTCTCCTCTCTGTGGCTAGGACTGGTGCTGAGTGGGGGTCAACTCTGGAGATGCTATAAGTTAGTGGATCACCTGCTGGCTTTCATCAGAAGTAGCTGAAAAACTCTCTCTGTGTGTGTGTGTGTGTGTGTGTGTGAGTGTGTGTGTGGTGTGTGCCTTTCCTGGGTGATCTGAGTTCCAGGACTCCATATTTGCTTAAGTTTTCCGTGTGAGTCTCTTTCTGGCCTGACACCCCAGGGGACAGTGTCCTGTGGAATACTTGGCCCACAAGCTGTGTTCCTCCCTTCTTGGCCCAGCCTGTGCTGCCGGTTTTTCCTTCACTTCCCCTCCAGGGTCGCTGGCTGCTTCTTTCCTGCCTGTTCCATGTTTATTTCCTTATCCTGCTTCCTCACACTTGGCCTTTCCTCTGCCAAACCTCTCAGATACGGAAGTGGCCTGTGTACACTCACCCCAGCTGCTCCAGCCTGTTAAGCCCTTTAAAAACACTCCCATAGAATTCTCGCAACCCAAGCAAGGCATGCACATCTAACTGATCCCTGTGTCCCACACTGTAGCTGGACTGTGCCTTCTCTATTCACTACTTGACATCAATTTCCAGATTGCCCAGTGAAATACACATTTCAATGGTTCTGAAACAGGTGAGGCACTGTGGTACATGCCTGTAACCCCAGTTACTCAGGAGGCTGAGGCAGGAGGACTGCCAAATTCGAGCCAGCCTCAGTAATTTAACAAGACCCTATCTCTAAATAAAATAAAAATGGCTGGGGGATGTAGCTCAGTTGTAAAACCCTCCAGGGTCCAATTCCCAGGAACTTCTCCCCACCAAAGAGAAGAATGTATTCAAGTATTACTTTGGTAATTAACAACAACAAAGTCCTGTGAAGTCCTATGAGGTCTAGGTTTCTTGGCTGAGAATTTTATCTCATTTTACAATTGAAGCATTTAAAAAATCTAGCAAACACCCCTTGATGGAGAGACAGCATAACACAAGGTATTCATCAAGCATGGCATTGAAAACACGAGATATGTCTAATACATTTGGAATGTATACAACCAGGATGCTGGAAAAGTGCCACAACATGAAATTTCAGAGGAGAGTTTTCATCCAGCCAGTTGACCAAGCAAATTCACCTCTCATTGGTGACCTGGGAATGCAAATCTGCCCTTCATTTCCAGTGGTGCGTAAAGTCCTCTTCCATTTTAAGTAAAATGAGGATTTTTTTTTTTTTTAATCTGTGCTAGGAATGAAACCCAGGGCACTGTGAATGCTAGGCAAGTGCTCTGCCACTGAGTCACACCCCAGCTCCTAGGACGAAGAATTTTTGTCTTTGTTTTTGCAATGCTGGGGATTGAACACAGGGCCTCAGGCATGCTCAGCACATGCTCTACCACTGAGCTACACCAGTCTTGAGAATTATTTTTTATTATTATTATTTTATAATGAGACTATCCAAGCCAGTCACATGGCACATGCCTGTAATCCCAGCAACTTGGGAGGCTGAGGCAGGAAGATTGAGAGTTCAAATGCAGCCATAGCAATTTAGTGAGTCCTTGAGCAACTCAGCAAGATCTTGTCTCTAATAAAATATTTAAAAAGAGCTGGAGATATGGCTTGGTGATTAAGTACCCCTGGGTTTAATCCCTGTTACCAAAAAAAAAAAAAAAAAATATATATATATATATATATATATATATATATATATATATATATATATATATACACACACTATTTTATTTTTTGTTGTTGTTGTTGGGTGGCGGGTACCAGGGATTGAACCCAGGGGCACTCGGCCACTGGGCCACATCCCTGGCCCCATTTTGAATTTTATTTAGAGACAGGGTCTCACTGAGTCTTAGTGTCTACATGTTGCTGAGGCTGGCTTTGAACTGGAAATCCTCCTGTCTCAGCCTCCAGAGCCGCTAGGATTATAGGTGTGCACCACCATGCCCAACTGACTCTATAATTTTCTTAGTTCTTTCTAGTTGTTTCTCTTCCACTAAACTTTTACCATATAGGCCATGAATTTATGGAAAGAATCCTACAAATTTTCAGCCTTATCAGAGGGAAAAGATAAACATTCTAAGTTTTAATAATCTTTATTATCATAATGCTATCTTTCAGTAGCCTTTAACTTACTCATCAAATGTTTTAATATTGACAACTGTCCAATGAGAAAATATCCTTTCCTTCTACTTTATTGAGTATATCAAATGGCTTAGCCTAGCTTGAATGTAAGTCCACCAAAGATGAAGGGCCTTTGATTTTATTTGTTTGTTTGTTTGTTTTTAGACAGGGTCTCACTATGTTGCTCGGGCTGGTCTCAGACTCCTGGGTTCAAACAATCTTCCTGCCTTAGCTTCCTGAGAAGCTGGGACTACAAGAGTGCCCCAGCGTGCCCAGCTTTTTTTTTTTTTTTTTTTTTTAAGAGAGAGAGAGAGAATTTTTTTTTTAAATATTTATTTTTTAGTTTTCGGTGGACACAACATCTTTATTTTTTTTATTTTTATGTGGTGCTGAGTATCGAACCCAGCGCTCTGCGCATGCCAGGCAAGCGTGCTACTGCTTGAGCCACATCCCCAACCCCGTGCCCAGCTTATTTTAAGAGTTATATACACAGAGTAAGTTAATTACTCCTCTAAGTCACAGTAAGATGATAAAGTGTGAAGATCATTTAGCTATGGAGAATGTTAAAAGCCTCTTCTGCAACATTATTTATAGCCTCTGGGGACCTTGGCCAACATAAATTATTGCAGAAACTATAATAGTTTATAATAGAGTTGACTAAAACATGGATCTCATGTGCATTCTCCAACTCATCAAGTAGGTGCCTTCTCCATAGCTCCCAGGCCCTTCCCTCCTCTCCTCCTTTCCTCCCTGTCTCCCTCCCTTTCTTTCTTCTTTGCCTGCTTTCCTTCCTTCTTTCACTCTTCCCTTCCTTGGGCTGGCTCCTTCACTTCTTCCTTTCCTTTTCTCTTTCTTTTTTTCTTTTCTTTTTTCTTTCTTTCTTTCTTTTTTTTTTTTTTTTTTTTTTTTTGTGGTGCTGGGGATTGAACCCAGGGCTTTGTGCATTCGAGGCAAGCATTCCACCAACTGAGCTCTATCCCCAGCCCCCACTTCCTTTTCTTTTTAAGCTACTGCATAGATAATTTTAGGAGCCAGCATTGCAAATTCAAATACTCTAAGAAGCCAGACAGATAATATGAATGAGTAAAGCTGCCAGACATCTCAACACAGTTTGGGACTCTAATAAAGGACTCAGGCTCAGAGGAGTGGGGTGCCTGACTGGCGAAGTGATTTATGGACAGGCTGAGATGAGATAGGCCTGCATAGGGCCTATCTCATCTGTATGTTCACATCAGCCTGGGGCTGCTTTTCCTTGGCTACCCTGGGGCCTTTTTTATTTCTTTGCTTGGATGGGTGAGGGCACATCAGAAAGCTGAGATGAAAGTTAGATGTCACTCCATGCACTTTTCTCATTTTACAAAATAGCAAAATGTCACTGACTCACAAGGCCTCTGGAGCCCAGGGGCTGGGTTTGAATCCTGCTCCATCACCGGTGGGCTGTGTCAACCCTCAGAAAGTTTCTCAGCCTCTGCATCCCTCCAAGTCTTATCTTCTCCAGGACACTGTCCCAGGAATTGTACCCTCCCCCACCCTGCAATAGAAATATTCTCTCATCTCATTAAATATGCTGTGGTTTTCTCTTAAAAAAAAAAAAAAAAAAAATATATATATATATATATATATATATATATATATATATATATATCTCATGTGCATATAATTAAATTAACCCCACTATACTGAATATTTAAAATTTAAACAGGTAGATCTTATGTTGGTTTTTCACAATAATTAAAATTCAAAACAACTTCCTTATTTCACCTCATCTCTCTGTTCTCCTTAAAGCAAGCACTCTTAGGAGATACCTCTACTCCCCCACCCTCCACTCACTTCCTTGGTCCCCATCACCCCACCAAACAGCACATGTCAAAGTCATCCAAGACCTCAGGGTGGCCAGACCCGTGACCGCCTCTCAGAACCCACCAGGCCTGCTCTTTCAGCAGGATCCAGTCCAGAATCTCTGACACTCCTTTTCAAATGGCTTCCTTCATCTGCCTTCCAAAACACTCTCTGGGTTCCCCTCGGATCCCACTAGCCATTGTTTCTAGGTATGTGTTTCCAGTTGCGCTGTAGCTCAAATCTTAAATGCCCTCCAAGGCCCAAGTGTTAAAGACTTGGTCTTTAACCTGGTGCTGATGGGAGGTGGTAAAACCTTAGGGAGGGGTCCTAGTGGGAGGTCTTTCTTTGCTCTCTGGCTGCCATGAAGTTAACAGCTTTCTCTACTACATGCTCTGGCCATGATGTATTGCTTTGCCACAGGACCGAAAATAACAGGACCAATCAACCATGACTAAAATCTCCAAAGTTGTGAGTCAAAATAAATCTTTCCTTTTTTTTTTTTTTTTTTTTTTTTTTTTGCAGTGCTAGGGATCAAACACAGGGCCTCATGCAGGGGCCAGACAACATTTTGTATTTTTAAGTTGACTATCTCATATATATATATTTGGTACTGGGGATTGAACTCAGGGGCACTCAACCACTGAGCCACGTCCCCAGCCCTGTTTTCTGTTTTATTTACAGACAAGGTCTCACTGAGTTACTTAGCACCTCACCATTGCCATTGCTGAGACTGGCTTTGAACTCAGGATCCTCCTGCCTCAGCCTCTTGAGCTGCTGGGATTGTGGGCGTGCACTACCGTGTCTGGCCTCATCTATCTTTTTTTTTCTTTTAATTTAAATGGACACAATATCTTTATTTATTTATTTATTTTTATGTGGTGCTGAGGATGGAACCCAGTGCCTCACACGTGCCAGGTAAGTGCCCTACCACTGAGCTACAGCCCCAGCCCACCTAGTCTGATGTATCTTAATATAGTAACAGAGAGCTAACCGACAGGCTCCTTCTCATCTATCCAGACTTCAATTTGGGAGAAGCCACACTTGGGGCTCAGACCCCTCTTCTTTCTCAGGCCATTCTCTCTTTGATTTCAACCAATGTATGGCTGTGCACTGATGAATCCTAAATTTATATCCCAGCCTGCTCTCTCTCTGGAACTCCAGGCTCATACTTACCCTCTCAATGGAATGCTTAGAAGGCGTCTTAAAATTAACAAGTACACAGCAAATTCCTAATTTCCTCCTGGAACCTGACTTGCCACCTGGACGGAGACAGACTCTATCCTCTGTCGCTAACACCATGTCACCCATACCTTGAAATCTTGAAATACTCTAATTTCTTTCCACAGCACTTAGCACTATTCTTCAATCTATTTACTTGCTAGTTTTTTTTTTCTTTTTTAAATCTATATCCCACTAATAAGATGAGTATACTACATGGGTGCAGGGATGTGGTCTCATTTGCCAATTTCTAGGTGCTCAGAGGTTGGCATAAAGTAAGTGCTCATTAAGTGTTTGTTAACAAAATGAAAAAATGACTGAAAAGTCTCTGTTCATAGAGCTTACATCCTAATAGAATGTGGAGAATGAGAAAAAGGAGAAGAATACCATAGGTAATAGGAAAGAAAATCAAAGGCCCACTGAATCAACCCACATAGATATGAAAAATGCATTATATATCATGAGGGGAAATTGGTTATAAGGAAACTAAAGCTGGGTGAGGAATACATATTGATGGTGGTAGAGGAGAGGTGCTATGTCATATAACATGGTCAAGAACAGGCTCTTGAACAAGGTAACATTTGAGCAGAAACCTGAAAAAAAGACCAGAGGAAAAACATGGGGAAAGAAGAGGAACCGTATTCTGGCAGAGGGAACAGCATGTGTGGAGACTCTGGGCAGCCACGTCTAGAGCAGCCAAGAGGCCTGCAGAGCTAAGGAATGTGGATGAGAGGATGTTGGCAGTGGACCAGCTCACAAGGTCCTTGCAAGCCATAATTAGTACTTTGGGTACTTTTTTTTTTTCCTGAGTATGATGAGAAGCCACTAAATTATTTCAAATACATAAATGATTTGATTTGTTTTGGGCTTTTAAAATATCACTGTGGCTGCCTCTGTGAGGAGCGTGTACTACAGAGGAGGAAAGCAGAGGCTGGGAGACCACTCGGAAGCTATGGTAGTCATCTGGGCAAGGGACAACAATGACTTGAACCAGATCCTCTGGTGAAGTGGCGGTGGCAGCAGAAGGATCAGGCTCCAGGCATGACTGGAAGGGGAAGCCTTGTCCCCAGAGGCACCTGATACACACCAACTCCTCCTGTGCCTTCCTCGCATGCATTTAACCACACACAGGCACCAGACACACAGCCTGATACTTCTTATTCTCATTTCAATGAAACATTCCTACTAAGCAGTCCAAAACAGCTCCTCTCTGATCAGGTAGGAAATTTCTTTGCAAAAGCAAAGAAGCCACTCACCAAAAAATGCTTTCTGAAGTTTATTGGGTAAAACAGGTTTTGGATTTTAGGGGGCTCAGAGGAAAATGCACTTTTAAAATACTAAGCCAAGTAGATTTTTCCACAATGTGATTCTAGAAAAGAATTTAGTATTTCCTATGAAAAGACCCCCACTGACCCCAGATTTCTACACTGACCATGGGTGAATTCATCTGGCCTTTCACTTTTGTCTCCTGTTATCCGTGGCATTCTTTCTCTTTAACTCCTTAATCACAAAACACAGCTATTTTCAGACATGTCACTTACACAAAGAAGGCGCGGCTTGAACGTTATTGATTCCCTCCACCGGGAAGGCACACTCTCTGCTCTTTTCTTTGCGGTGGGTCTGAATTCCAAGTGAAAGCTGGGTTGTGAGGTTAACTGGCCGAGCATTTCCCAAGAAATATGCAGGCAGAAGAGCGAGCGTGGGTCCCAGGTGAGAGGGGCTCTGGAGCCATGGTGAGGGGGTGTGCTGGCAGCTGACCGCTCTGATTCTGGAGAGGGCCTTCCACATGTTGCTTTGCATCTGTGCCTCAGTTTCCTAGCCTTTAAAATCAGGGCAACGGCATAGTATCGATTATGGGTTTATGGTGAGCTCTGGGTAACTTAATGCTTATAAAGGCCGTGGCACCATCCTTTTAGATTCCCAGTAGGTATTATCATTTTATTTACTTATTTATTTGCCAGGAGTTGAACCCAGGGCCACTAATCTGAAACCACAGTCATTAAGTTGATTTTTTACTTAAATATCCACAAATCCTATGTTCCATGTGGCATAACATAGAAATGCAGATATCCTAGAGAAACTAAAAGAATTAATTCCCCACAGGTCGGATCTGTTGGGTGTCATGACGTCTAATCCATTCTGGACTTCTGAATGCTGAATTTCTCCAGATTCAATGAAAGCTCTAGTTTTCATTGTAGTCTCAGCTGCCCTTTTATACTGGAGCAGTTCTGTCTTATGTGCATGAATCACTGCAACAGAATGCTAATGAAAAATGTCATCAGAATGCTGATGGGAAGGAGACCCAAAGGCAAGGCTGAAAAACAACTGGTTCTTAAGAACCAGAGAAGAGATGTGGCTGGAAAATGTCCCAGGAGTTCCCGGAAGGTACGGGTGGGAGCAGGACTGACTCAAAACCAGTAGGGTCCTCGGCCTACTGATGGGACAGAATTTCAGCATGTGTCAGTCAGAGGCCCATAAATATTTAAACAGGAAAGCAGATACACTTTTTCAAGGGAGGATGTGCGCCATCTTGAAAGAGAGAGATGTGTTCTGGGGACTTCTCCTGGCTCCTCCTCCTCTTCTTCTTCTTCTTCTTTTTTAAATTTGTTTGTAATTATAGATGGATAACATGCCTTTATTTTCTTATTTTTGTATGCAGTCTGAGGATCCAACCCCGTACCTCACATGTGCTAGGAAAGCCCCAGCCCCAGACCATTCTCTTCTTTTGATACTTTGCTTTACGCCACGCTCAGGATGAACCCAGGACCTCACACAGGCTAGGCAAGCACTCCAGCACTGGGTCACATCCACAGACATTCTGACTCCTCTTTTAAAGGAAACTTGAAGAGGGGTGTGTGGGGGAAGGTATGTGGTGATGTCATCAGTCTGGTTATCCAGGACAGTTTATGGTGATGGGATCTACGGTGGTCCATTTGTTCTCAGGATCCTTGAACAGACCTGGTCTCCATATCTGATCAAGAGATAATGCTAGAAAGTCCCCTAAATTATAAGTTTCTTAAAATATTCTATCTCTTTTTACTTAATCTATTGGTAGATACATTAATAATGTACAAAGTAATTATCATGAGTGATTTTATGGTACCTGTAATAAGATTTACAGATTCCCAAAAATTTGGGAGTGACAGGCCTGGGAGAAGAACTAAGATAGAGTGGGACAGGCCTGGAAAAGTATGCGGAACTTCAAATTAAAATTACATTTTTCTTGTCCTTCCTTTGTGTCTCTTTTCTACTTATGTCTTTTATTTCACCTCTCCTACCTCACCATCAGAGAAACTGCAGCTCTGCATTTGAAGAATGCCTGAGTTCAAACACAACTGCAGAACAGCTTGATATGGATCAGGACCTCCCTCACAGGTCTGCCAAAAGCATCACCATTGTGTTTTATGAGGCAAAATGGTAGACATGGTCTTTAAGAGCAAAGGCTACTGGGCTACCTCTGGGCTCTGGCACTCTGTGGCTCTGTGTTAAATAAACATGATAGGAGGCCACTGTTTGGAGCCAGGTTCCTGCACTGGGTCTTAACAGACCAGACTTGCTAGGCGTGGTGACACACTCCCATAATCACAGAGACTCCAGAGGCTGAGGCAGAGGATCAGGAGTTCAAAGCCAGTTTCAGCAACAGCTAGGCGCTAAGCAACTCAGTGAGAACCTGATGTAAATAAAATACAAAATAGGGCTGGTGATGTGGCTCAGTGGTCTAGGGCCCTTGAGTTTAATCCCCCGTACCCCTCCACACACAAAAAAAGAAAAAACAACAGACCTGACTAAAAATAAGAATGGAGTCATCCATCCTAAATTTCAAGTCGATGAACCAAAATAAGTTGTTTACCTAATATTCTAAGAAACCAGGAGAAATGTGAGCCAACAGCTGAACTTCCAAAAAAGAGCAAGTTTCCACTGGAAGGTTCATGAAATTCCCTTTGCTCTGATCCTTACAAGAAAAAGGTAGCCAGAAGCTGGGGAGGGTGGTGCACACCTGTAATCTCAGTGATTTTGGAGGATGAGGCAGGAGGATTGCAAGGTGGAGGTCAATCTGTACAATTTAGCAAGACTCTCTGTATTAATTTATTTTTTAAATAAAAAGGGATGAGGATGCAGCTCAGTGGTAGAGCACACCTCGGTTCAATCCACAGTACTGCAAAAAAATTAAAGGTAAGCTCAAGTAATCTGATGTTAACCAAATCAGTTACATATCTATTGCTCTGTCTCCATGTCACTGGAGGAAAAAGGAAAACAACTTTGAAATGACCAATCTGCTTTTTGTTCTTTCTTTCAGCATTTTTTCTTTTCTTTTTTTTTTTTTTTTTTTTTTTTTGTGAGGGAGAGTACCTGAGATTGAACTCAGAGGACCTTGTCCACTAAGCCACACCCCCAGCCCTATTCTGTATTTTATTTAGGGTCTCATTGAGTTGCCTGGCAACTCATTTTTGCTGAGGCTGGCTTTGAACTCACAATCCTGCCTCAGCCTCCTAAGCTGCTGGGATTACAGATGTGTGCCACCATGCCAGCTTCAGCTATTTTCAGTCCTCTGTAAAACCAACTTTGTGGCCTGGGTGTGTAGAGCACTGGCCTCCCAAGCCTGAGGCCTTGGGTTCAAGCCTTAGCTCTGCAAAACAAAACCAACCTCCTCTGCTGGATCATTGTACCACTTATTCTACTTTATGGGATGAAGTGTTGCCCGATTCTTGATCTTTAAATTGTTGTAAATTTGTTCTTTGACACAATTACTTAATGTCTCTGCACCCTGTTTCTTTTTTCTGTAATTTTTAATTTTTTTTTTAGTTGTAAATGGACACAATACCTTTATTTTGTTTATTTAGTTTTACATGGTGCTGGGGATTGAACCCAGGGCCTCACACATGCTATGCAAGCCCTCTACCACTGAGCTACAACCCTAGCCCCTTTCTGTATATTTTTCAAAACAAAACTATTTTTTAGTTGTAAATGGACACAACACCTTTACTCATTTTTTTAAAAAAAATATTTTTTAGATGTTGATGGATCTTTATTTTATTCATTTATTTATATGTGGTGCTGAGAATTGATCAAACCCAGGGCCTCACACATGCTAGGCAAGCACTTTATCACTGAGCCAGAACCCCAGCCCCTACTTTACTTATTTTTATGCAGTGCTGAGGATCTAACCCAGTGACTCACATGTGCAAGGCAAGTACTCTGTCACTGAGCTACAACCCAGCCCAATTTTTTTTTTTTTTTAATATCAGGGATTGAACTCAGGGGCACTTGACCATTCAGCCACATCCCCAGCCCTATTTTGTAGGTTATTTAGAGACAGGGTCTCACTGAGTTGCTTAGCACCTCAATTTTGCTGAAGCTGGCTTTGAACTTGTGATCCTTTTGCCTCAGCCTCCGGAGCCACTGGGATTACAGGTGTGTGCCACTGTGCCTGGCCCCAATTTTTTTAGTTTTTACTTTTTGGTACCAGGGATTGGACCCAAAGGTGCTTACCCACTGAGCCACATACCCAAGACACACACATCCCCCCCCCTTTTTTTTTTACTTTTTATTTTGAGACAGGGTCTCACTAGGTGCTTACAGCCTTGCTACATTGCTGAGGCTGGCTTTGAACCCGCAATCCTCCTGCCTCAGCGTTCAGAGTCACTGGGATTACAGCCATGCACCACTACACCTGGCTCTCAATAGATGATTGATCTTCATAGTTTCACCTTACAACGTTGTGGTAAGAATGAAATAAAATAGTGCCCCCAGTGTCCAGAGCAAAGCTGACACACGAAAAGTTCTCCATAAATGTTCGTTTTTATTCTTGGTATTCATTTTATTTAACTGAAATTCACTAGAAGACTGAAAGTGCTAGAGATCAAAACTCAATCTGTGAGCCCATGGGGATTATGGTGACCACCCTGTATCTTCTGTATCCTCCCCTCCAGCCCAGATCCCTTGGGACAGCTAGTGGGATGGCTGTTAGTACTTTTCTCTCTCTCTCTTTTTGTAATATTTTTTTAGTTGTATATGTTCACAATACCTTTATTTTATTTACTTATTTTTATGTGGTGCTGAGGATCGAACCCAGTGCCTCACAAGTGCTAAGCAAGCACTCTACCACTGAGCTACAACCCCAGCCTGGTACCTTTTTCCTTTTCAAAAACAGACTTAAGAATGCCAAGCTAAAATATATGTCACATCTCTGCTGGCTCATGTCTGAAGAAGTAGGCACTGTTGCAATGGTAATAAGCTCAAGTGATATAAAAGAGCCCAGCTCTTGGTACATGGACCTATTAGGGTTTTGCAACCCATTCTCCTGGTTAGGAAATCAATCATCCCATCTGAACACATGTCTTTTTACATGCAATTTACACGTGTGTTATGATTTTTACAGTGTTTTTTTTTTTTTTTTTTTGGCAGGGCTGGGGATTGAACCCCCAGCCTTATGCATGCTAGGTGAGTGTTATAACTCCAGCTCCATGGAGTGTATTTTTTAATTATAAGTTTTTACAACATCAGAAAAAAATCAAAGGGAAGGCCATTGGAAAATGGATAGAAGAGGTGGAAAAGGCATTTGACAATTTATCGAGATGGGAGAACTAGATCCTCACTTAATTTCAAATGTTTACTTAACGAAGCAAGATCATTCTTCCTAGGAATGCAACAGATAGTTCCAAGAATTATGCTAAAGATGTAAGAGGCCTCGGCTACCTGACTTGTTTTAGAAGGACAAGGCCTATCATAAATGACTATTCGAGTTCTACCCAGCTTTTCAGAAATCATTTCTGATCATTTGGGACCCTCAGGGACACAAACAATCATTTTTTTCATATATTAAGTGGGTAGGCAGACAGGTTCCCCACCTAAATGGAAACCATCTTTTAATTACACTACAGACTAGTGGTTTGCATCAATAGGACCCGTGTTTAGTTTGCTTGGCTTAGATCCACCAGAAGTTGTAGACCCAGGTATGTACAAATGAGCCCTGGCTCATATCTATGATTCTAGCAACTCAGTAGGCTGAGGCAGGAGGATCAAGAGTTCAAGGTCAGCCTCAGCAACTTAGTTAGGCCCCAAGCAACTTAGTGAGACCCTGTCTCAAAAAATAAAAAGGGATGGGGTTGTGGCTCAGTGGCTGAGTACCCCTGAGTTCAGTCCCGGGTACACACACACACACATACACACACACACACAGAGCTGGATTGGAGACAATCAGTCTTGAGAAATCATGTGTGTGTGTGTGTGTGTGTGTGTGTGTGTGTGTTTTGTGGTGCTGGGATTGAACCTAGGGCCTTGTGCATGCAAGACAAGCACTCTACCAACTGAGCTATATCCCCAGCCTGAGAAATCAGGAATATTTGAATGTGGGCTCTGACCTGTGAGATAAGAGTGAGACAGTTTCTAGGGCTTTACCTCATTAGTCATTCCCACCGTTGGAATGCTCCAAATGTGCGTAGAAGGAAATACACTGATGTGTTCAGGAAATATTTGTGAATGTTTCGGAACTTTTGCTGGGAATATCCAGGCCAGTGCCATCTATTTTAGGAGGTGACTGCTGAGAGCCAGGGAATGTTACCAATTCAGAGAATTGGTAAAATCATAAGAATATTTCATCAACATTTTAACTATCTGCAGAAAATGAATCAGGCCAATAATGATAGCCCAGCTGAAATAAAGATTCTAGAACAGGCTTCAGAAAAGTCATGATATGGGGTGGGGCACATACTAATAGCAAAAAAGAAAACTTAGCAAAAGATGGCCAAATTTCCCTAAAAGGCCCATCAGCATGACAAGAAATCTCCCTCTGCTTTAATTTTTACAAAATGGTTCTGTCTCTCTGTCCCCACCTTACAAAAGATCCCTGAAATGACCCATCTGCTTTAGTCCCCTGTTCCTGCTTTTTCTAGTCCTTCTCTGTCTACAAAACCATCTTCTCAGCCAACTATAACACTATTCCACTTTATGGAATGAGTGTTGCCGGGCTGAGAAGAACTGGAAATAAAGCCAACTAAGATCTTGATACCAAATTGTAACTTGTCCTTTAGTAACTGTCATACCTGAAATGGGAGGGGAGGGAAGCCATGGCTAAGAAAGAGAAAGAGAGAAAGGAATCTAAACGCACAAATAATACCAGACTACAATGATCAAAATACGAACACATTTATCTGTTCCCTTCACCCCTCCTCTCTGTGTCTGCTAGACTTGGCAAATACAAATACCCAACACCCAGTTAAATTGGAACTTTAGGTAAACAACAATTTCTTAGTACAAGTATGTCTGGTGCAATACAAGGGGCATACTAAAGTTAAAACTTTTTTCATTGATTATCTAGAATTCAAGCTTAACCTGGTGTCTAGCATTTTTCTAATAGCACAGGGGATTGAACTCAGGACTTCACACATCTAGACACACACTTTACCATTGAGCCACACCTTTAGGCACTGGTGATCAATATTTTATCTGGCTAAGCTACTCCTGTCCCATCCTTGGAGCTCTCCTGATTTAGCTAATAAAAACATGGATGTGCATACGTTAATACCCAAATACAGAAGTGTCTTCCCAGTGCTGGGCACAGTGGCACACACCTGTAATCCCAGCACCTTGAGAGGATGAGACAGGAGGATCGTGAGTTCAAAGCCAGTCTCAGCAAAAATGAGGCGCTAAGCAACTCAGTGAGACCCTGTCTCTAAATAAAATACAAAACAGGGCTGGGGATGTGGCTTAGTGGTCGAGTGCCCCTGAGTTCAATCCCCACTACTGAAAAGAAAAAAGAAGTGTCTTTCCACCTGGGTTTAAAACCTGGCTCCAGCACACCTGGCTTTAGGGTCTGGAGTAAATTACCTTGCTTTACCATGCCACAGTCACCACTTCTGCAAAATGGAATTCACAACAGTTCTTCCTTAGCAGGGCTGTTTTGAAGATTATGTGTTGCATGTCAGGGTCTAGCATAGTCCTCAGATCAGTGCAAACACTTGATCAGTGCTGGCTTTTATCGGTGGGAAGGGAACACAGTGAAAAAACAAAAGGGCCAGGGAAGAAGGTACCTGAGAGCTTTCATTTGCCTGCAATATTCCCATCTGTACATAATAATCGAGAGTTGCTGATGGCTATGAGTTCATTTATTTGACAAACAGGATGTAGCATATTGGGATAATAAATAACCAACGTTGACACAGTATATTACAGTTTACAACGGAAACTTTCATCTCCATTTCCTTTAAAATGTGTATTTTTAATCTTTCTTTTAGTTTAAAAATTATTTGCTTTCGTTTTGTTTTATGATATTGGAGATAGAACCTAGCTAGCACCTCTCCTCTGGTAGACAGGTGCTTTTCCACTAAGCTCCACCCCCAGCCCCAAAGGTGTATTTTATTTTTTGTATATTTTTTTAGTTGTCAGTGGACCTTTATTATTTAATGAATGCATTTCTATGTGGTTCTGAGAATCGAACTCAATGCCTCACACATGCTAGGTGGGTGCTGTACCACTGAGCCCCAGTCCCAGCTCTACCAAAGGTGTATTTTCTTTTTTAAAGAGAGAGAGAGAGAGAGAGAGAGAGAGAGAGAGAGAGAGAGAGAATCTTTTTTGTAGATGGACACAACACAACACCTTTATTTATTTATTTATTTTAATGTGGTGCTGAGAATTGAACCCGGGTCCCACCTGTGCTAAGCAAGCGCTCTACAGCTGAGCCACAATCCCAGCCCAAAGGTGTTTTTTTTTTTTAAAGGATATCCTGAAAATTAACCCATATAATACTGGTCTGCCTCTTACCCACCATTGGCAACCTCCTCTGACATTCAGTAACCTAAAAGGATTTAAGTATTCTTTTTTTTAAAAAAGAATCTTCAATAAAATATTTCCTTTGGGCAAGAAGCAAATTTAGAGCGATCTTTATGTAAGTACCAGCGTAGGAAGGACTTCTGGTCCCAAATGCATCTTTTTGTCCAAAGCCCCAGCCCCAAAGAATCCTTCCTAATGCCGTCATCATAAAATACAAAGGGCAACTAGTTCTCCACCTCTGGCAACAAAAGGCTCTCAGCAGAAAGGCTTCTTAAAGCAAAAGCCAAAGAAAGCTCTAACCTGTGGCCTCTAATCGCCACCCCATCGGAAGAGCTGAAATGCTTTCCCCCTTTTGTAATGGAGAACATCTGTCCTTCAGCCTCTCTCCCAGCAAGAAGTTTTACATACAGAAAGCAACATGTTAGGAAATAACGTGGCTTTCCTGCCTTCTGGATTAGGAAACCTGCCCTTTTCCAGTGACTCTATGGCAGGAGGAATCTCCAATGTGCTTGAAGGGTACCAACCTTGCTTCTTGCTTAAGCACCAGAGAGAAAATAGTGTATGTGAATACAGGCTCCTTTCCCAGAAAAATATTCTGCTGTGCTAGGATTTTGTGTGCTTCTCTTTACAAACATAATTTTTAGTCTTACTGTATACAGAAAAAGAAGGCAAGGAAGGTAAAGACGGCACGAGGGGATTACTTTCTATATTTGGTTAGAATGACAGCACAATTTTAATCCTACAGGTATTTCTTTAACATGTATTAGGTTGGTTTGTTTGTTTTGGGTACTGGGCATTGAACCCAGGGGTGCTTCACCACTGAGCCACATCCCCAGCCCTTTTTATATTTTATTTTGAGACAGGGAAAGGATGAGCTGAGTGCCCCCTCCCACTTTAGTCAAGAACAAAGTCCCAAAAGAAAGAAAGTCTAGTACAAAAAAAAAAAAAAGAAGAAAGTACCTCACTCAGAAAACTTTTTTTTTTTTTGGTACCAGGGATTGAACTCAGGGGCACTTGACCATCAAGCCATATCTTCACCCCCATTTTGTATTTTATTTAGAGACAAGGTCTCACCGAATTGCTTAGCACCTCGCTGTTGCTGAGGTTAGCTTTGAACTCAGGATCCTCCTGCCTCAGCCTTCCGAGCCACTGGGATTACAGGTGTGTACCACCATGCCCAGCAGAAAACTTTGAGAACTTGCAATGAGACAAAGAGAGGGTGCTTTGCTGTAAAAAATGCACAAATTATGGCAAACAAAAGCAATCAAGCCATTAAAAATTATCTGCAGGGGCTGGGTCTCGCCAGCTGCCTGCGCGGACAAGATGAGCTGGGTTCAAAAGAGATGGCTACAACATTAAACGAAGAAATCACGGACATCACGGACATGAGTTTCTCAGATCGAGGGTGGGACTGCTCTGCGACCTCAAGGGACCTCTTCCATGCTGGAAGGCAAGAGAGCGTGCACCCAGAGTCTCTTTATTTTATAGGGAGGGCCCACAAAGGAGATTCGATGGAATGTTCTTCACCAAATAAGGCAGGGGATAATGTTTCAAAGGTGGACTTTGGGATGTCTGGTGATCAGCAGATTGATTGACATCTTAGTAAGTCACACCTATCTCAGGTGCTATGTGGGATCACAGGCAGAGAGAGGAAAGGCACACTTGAGTCCCACAGCCCAATCAGCGTGCAATGCCAGGCCTGTCCCCTCATATAGCTCCAATTCACATAGCTCACACACACAGCCCATGGATGGCTCACCACAGCTGGGGTTGTAGCTCAGTGGTAGAGTGCTTGCCTATCATGTGAGAGGCACTGGGTACAATCCTCAGCACCACATATAAATAAATGAAATAAAGGTATTGTGTCCAACTACTATATATATATATATATTTTAAAAAATGACCTGCAAAGGTGGTGAGTGGAGCTTAGTGGTAGAACACCTGCTGAGTATGTGGAAAGCCCTGAGTTCAACACTAGCACACACATACACATAAACTAACCTCATACAAAATGGCCAAGAAGCACATGAAAAGAGAAAAGATATTCAAGTAGACACCAGAGAAATACAAATCAAAGTCACAATGAGATACTTTATATCCACCAGGATGGTTACTTTATACCCATGCATTACTGGTAGGGTGTAAAATGGTACAGACACAGTAGAAAATGTAGTTGATGGTTTTTCAAACATTAAACACAGAGTTATCACATGATGCAGCAATTTCTTTTCTTTTTTTAAATGTTTTTTAATTGTAGGTGGACACAATACCTTTATTTTATTTATTTATTTTTATGTGGTGCTGAGGATTGAACCCAGTGCCTCACATGTGCTAGGCAAGTGCTCCACCACTGAGCCCCAGCCCCAGCCCATGACCCAGCAATTTCAAATCCAGTGAGACATATGTCCACCCAAAGAGCCACATGTAACTGTTCATGGAAGCGTTACTGACAGAAACTAGAAACAGCCCAAAGTTCATCAACTTGTGATTGGACAAAAATGATAAAAAGATAGGGGCTGGGGCTGTGGTTCAGTGGTGGAGCACTTGCCTCACGTGCGTGAGGCACTGGGTTCGATCTTCAGTACTGCATAAGAATAAATACATAAAATAAAGATATTGTGTGCATCTACAACTAAAAACAATTTAAATAAATAAATAAATCAAAAGATGACCCAGAACTACTGACGTAGCTCAGTGGTGGAGCACTTGCCTGTCATGTGCCAGGTCGTGGGTTTGAGCCCCAGCATCATAAAAAATCAGCAGTGTTTGGGGTACCCAAATAGTGGCATACTCAGAAACGAAATATTGGCCAACATTAACAGGAATGGAAAGGATAGTGACAGCAGCTATGCCATGGATAAACTCGAAAAAACAAAACAAAACAAAATATGTGCTAAACCAGACACAAAAGAGCACAGGTTGCATGAGTCCACAGCCTTGGGCTGGAGTAGGGAGGGCCATGAACTGTAATAGGGACCGAAGGATCTTGTTAAATGTTCTAGAACTGGTGATGGTTGGTAAATCTGCTAAAAATGATTGAATCATACACTTATAGAGGGGAACTTCAGAGTATGAAAATAATATACATTAGTAAAAGTGTATTAAGAAAACCAAAGCAGTAATAAGAAAAAGGGGAGAGAAAAAGAAAGGAGCTGTAATTTGGAGGTGCTGAGTGAACAACCAAACAGAGGAAAGTAGCCTTCGAGGGGAAGCCAGGAAGTGGGCAGCAAGAGGAAGACCCTGAGTGGGAACAGAGGCAACGGGCCTGAGAAAAGCCTGAGATGGGCCTAGTGCAGCCAAGGTGAAGGTGGACGCGCATTTGCTTTCCTAATAGAGAAGACTGCACACACGTGTTGGACATGGGGCCAAGCGCTGGGCATGCTGACCTTGATGGAAGTGGCTTCCTGGCAGGGGAGAGGCTGGATATTATGTCATGACATCCAGGTTCTTTATGTGTCTGGCTATGGAGGAGAAGGACCAGCAATGCTGTCCAGAAAGTGCTGATGGAGGAGGGAATATTTGAACCAAAGAAAATTAACCAAGGGAAGGAGAGGAGGAAGATCCAAGAAGCACTGAGTAAAGGCCATGCTTTTTTATCCTCCCCCCATCCCCTTTCTTTCTGTTTTGTAATGCTGGGGATTGAATAGGCCCTAGGCCAGGCAAGTTACCCTACCGCTGAGCTACACCCCAGCCCTTGTCTTTTGTTTTTAATATGGAATGCTTCAGGAATTTGCATGTCATCCTGGTGCTGGAGTTGGGGGACTCAAAATATCCTGACTCTGGTAACAAGTTGGACAACCAGAGAGGCAAGGTCAGCAGGATGCTAAGACAAGGTTTTCCAGAAGCAATCAAGCCTTAGAAAAAATGCTAACTCGCCTTTCCTCCCTCCCTCCCTCCCTCCCTCCCCCCCCCTCTCTCCTTCTTTTTTGTGATGAAGTCTTGTTTTATTACATAGTCTGGTCTCAAGCTTCTGGGATGAAGTGATTCTTCTGCCTCAGCCTCCCAAGTAGCTGGAACTATAGACTCAGCATTTTAGAATGCTACTTCTTAGCTGGGTGCAGTAGCACTTGCCTATAATGCCAGCAACACTTCAGAGGCTGAGGCAGGAGAATCACAAGTTCAAAGCGAGCCTTAGCAATTTAGTCAGAGCCTAAACAATTTAGTGTGACCCTGTCTCAAAATAAAAATTAATAAATAAAAAGGGCTGGGGATGTGGCATAGTGGTGAAGTAGCTCTGGGTTCAATCCCTGGTACTCTTTGTCCAAAAAAAAAGCAAGCTAATTTCGGGGCCTGGGGATGGAGCTCAGCAGTAACACTTGCCTAGTATGAGGGAGGCCCTGGGGTGATCCTCAGCCCTGATTCCCCCACAAAAGGTGCTAATTCTTAGGCTCAGATTTTCTGTTGAAAGGATCCTGGAAAGTTTTCCTTACTTTCTTCCTTCCTTCCTTTCTTTTTTTTTTTTTTGGTGGTGCTGAGGATTGAACCCAGGGCGTTGTGCAGGTGAGGCAATCTTTCTTTCCTTCTTTCACAGCAAGTGATTTCACAGTCTGCAAAGTTTAACGAAATACTGATCCATACCTTTTATTTCTTCATTAGTTAGTTCATCAGTGTCTGGACAAGCAGCAAAACAGAACAAGATACAATATCGAAGCTGCCCTGAAATAAGACTACCTTTTTCTTCTAGTGAGTGGTGATGATACAAACTGAAAAGACTCCTGGCTCTCCTAAAACAAGAGCAGGTAAAACTAGCTTTGTAAAGGGTGAGCAGGGTGAAATCAGGTAGTAGAGAGGAATCTGCAGAATATTGGTTCACCAACCTCCATGGCCTTAGTAATCAAAAGAGTAGGTGAGGACAGGGTGGCGCTCAGTGGTAGAGCGCATGGACAAGGCTTGGGTTCCGTTCCCAACACTTCAAAATACATAGATAGCAACTGAAACAGACACACACACAAAAAAAGTTGGAGGGACTCTTGGAAAAGTCCTAGTATTAATCTCCTAGTGAAGCCATAACTAAGTGGCACAAACTTAAGTTGACACAACAGAAATTTATTCTCTCACAGTTCTGGAGGCCAACAGTTCAGAGTATGAGCGGAGCTACGTTCCCTCAAGAGGTCTACTGGAGACTTCTTCCTTGCCTCCTCTGGCTACTGGTGACTCCATTTGTTTGTTCATTTGGGGGTTTGGGGGAGATGCTGGGGATGGAACCCAGGGCCCTGCATACACTGAGCAAGCTCCCTGCCACTGACTGACACCCCCAGCCCTCCGTTGGGTTTTAGGCTTGGGCTGCAGAATTACAATCTCTGTCTCTGTCTCCTTACAAGGCCTTCTCCACGCATATCCACTTCCTTCTATTTTATTAGGGCACAAGTCATTAGACTTAACATCACCCAGTTAATGTGGAGTGATCTCATCTCAAGATTCTTAATTATATCTGCAAAGACAGTTTTTCCAAATAAGGTCACATTCATAGGTACCAGGAGTTAGGACTTGGACATATCTTTTTGAGGGTGGGGAAGTGGTGTTTTGCAATTCAACCCACTAACCGGAATCATTTAAAACTGTCAAGCAGCCTGCAGTGTAGATCAGTAGCAGAATGATTGCAAGGCAGTGAACTGGACCCCAGCACCTCAAAAAACAAAGTCAGGCAGGCCCATGTGGTGTGCCTACCTACTTCAATGTGTTTAGAAGGTGTTTTAAATATAACAACTCTTGTGCCAGGGTTGTGGCTCAGTGGTAGAATGCTTCATATGTGTGAGGCACTGGGTTTGATTCTCAGTACTACATATAAATAAATGAATAAAATAAAAGTTAATCAACAACTAAAAAATAATATATATATATATATATATATACACTCTTATTATTAATATTCCTTAGAATGACAGGTTTGCTTAAGAATTCACTTATCTACATCGTATATATTTTTAGAAGCATGACTTTGCTATTTCAAAATAAAACATAGTATTAAAACACTATAGGTAGGGGCTGAGGATGTGGCTCAAGAGGTAATGCGCTCGACTGGCATGCGTGGGGCGCTGGGTTCGATCCTTAGCACCACATAAAAAAGAAAATAAAGATGTTGTGTCCACCGAAAAACTGAAAAATAATATTAAAAAAACCACACTACAGGTAGTAGCCAAAACTACATTTAGTTAATTATGATATTTTTGTTTATTTGGTTTGGTGTGAGGATTGAACCCAGGGGCACTTTACCACTGAGTTATATGCCTCCAGCCCTTTTTAGTTTATTTTGAGACAGAATTAGCTGGAAATGGGGCACAAGACTCTAATCCCAGTGACTCCGGAGGCAGTGACAGATCACAAATTTGAGGCCAGACTCAGCAACTTAGCAAGATCCTAAGCAATTTAGTGAAACCCTGTCTCAAATAAAAAGGGGTGGGATGTGGCTCAGTGGTTAAGTACCCCTGGGTTCAATCCCTACTACTAGTACAAAAAAAAAAAAAAAGAGGCTCTCCCTGGGTTGCCCAGGCTGGCCTAGAACTTGAGATCCTCCTGCCTCAGCTTCCAGAATCACTGGAATTACAGGCTTGCGCTACCTCACCTGACTCAGATGATCATGATTTAAAAAAAAAAATCAAGAACAAAGCCAAAAAAAAAAAAAAAGTACAATATTTCAGAAAAAAATAATTGTTAGCATTAAAATAGATATGTTTATCAAAAGAAGATCAAAGTGGAAGAAGTAAAGAAGAAGTAAAGGTATAATTTCTGTGGATATTCCTTCCCCTTGAGAAGTGTCAATAAATCAAGGTCTTTTTTTTTTTTTTTTTTTTTTTTTGTGTGTGTGTGTGTGTGTGTTACTGGGGATTAAACCCAGGGCCTTGTGCATGTAAAGCAAGTATTCTACCAACTGAGCTATATCCCCAGCCCTGATAAACCAAGTTCTATTGCTATAATGTTTTGTTGTTGTTATTTGTTGGGGCTCACAGTGCTGAGGATTGAACCCAGGGCCTCACACATTCTAGGCAAATGCTCCAACTTTGAGCTATATAGCCCCAGTTCTTTTTATTTTTTGTTTTGAGATAGGGTCTTCCTAAATTACTAAGGGTCTTGCTAAGTCACCAAGGCTAGCTTTGAACTTGAGATTCTCCTGCTTCTGTCTCCCAAGTAGCTGGGATTACAGGTGTGCATCTCCACACCTGGTATCATTTGCTTTTATAAAAACTAACTCCCATCTTTCTGATCATTTATTTATCCACCCATACCACATCTGCAGCTATACCAGAAACACATCTCACAAAAAACAATTCTTGGGCTGGAGATATAGCCCAAGAAGAGTGCTTGCCTCCCAATCCACCAGAATTCAGGAAATTCTATGTCTGGGTGCCTCACTGAACGATATCAGTGAATAGAGACAGAGAACCCGAGCAGGTGGAGGGTGAAGCTCCTTCTGCCCCAGAGAAGCCTGCATAGGCCTCCATCGCTCTAAGGGTACACAAGACCATTCAATCCTCAGCACCCCCCAAGAAAAATTCTCAAAAAGATAACAGATTCTGAGATAGCAAATCTAAACTCATCGGGTTTCACTGTTGGCACCCATCTGCCTTTTGCCCAACACCAATCCTAGATTCAAACTAGTCAGGATTTGCCTTAACAGTCAACAGAGCACCAATATACCATTGCAACTTATAATATTGCAAATCCTGCTAAACACAATAACAGGCAAAATGAATTATCAGCATGGATGGTTGTTATGTAGGTTAGTTGCCTTTTTGACCAATCAGGCTACTGTCCTGTTTTTCATTTAATTTCACATTTAATTTCTGCCTTGAACTTTCTAACATAGATAATATTACTAGTTCAGCCTGCATGTTACAAAAAACAAACAAACAAACAAACAAAAAAACCTTAAATTGATTTATCTTGTATAACTTATAATAATTCCAGGAGAGAAACATCTGTTCTATCACAATTTCTAAAGGGACATTACTTCTGTTTTTCAAAGAGATATTCAGAAGTGGCATATATTAAAATTCTAATCATTCAAACAAAAATGTGAGAAAGTTCTCCCACCCCCGGACTTTGTTTACTAAAACACAGAATTCCATAGAGGAGGCCCACTCTTTTATGTTGAAACCAGTAATAGAAGGGAAGTGATCGAGGCTCTGATAACTTTTACTATGGGTTCCTTAATCTAGGCAATGGTTACCAATTTCATGCATTTAACTTGAGCAGTGATAATTTAGTTGATTCCCAGATGAGTCATTTTGCAAACCTTTGGACATTAGCATTCTAGCTGGAATGGCCCACGAGCTGCCTTCCCGCTGACATCACTGGAAATCTTGAGTCAAGATCAAAGTTACTTCATGCCTCTCTGACCTTTCTTCATAATGCACAGTGGGGCCTGATTTCTCAGCTCAGAATTTTCAGATTTGCTTCACTGTCCCAACAGGGTTACCAATTGCAAATAGCCTACATACAAACCGATGTTCACTGAAGACCCCCCAACAGGCCCATTGGAAATCGAGTCTTAGATTCTGGCATTCAGGTGGTTTCCCAATCTAGTACCAGAATTCAGGAAATTCTATGTCCGGGTGTCTCACTGAGAGGCATCAGTGAATAGAGACAGAGAGCCCAGCAGGTGGGGAGTGAGGCTCATTCTGCCCCAGAGAAGCCTGCATAGGCCTCCATTGCTCTAAGGATACACTTGGAGGATCCACCTGAGAAAGATCCCTTACCTTCAGAGTCATGTCTGGGCTGGATGTTTCTGGGGCACCTGAGCCTGTCTCATCTCCTGTTAGCAGCACACTTTGCCATCCGACCCCTGGGGAAAAAAATAAGTCCATTTGAGCCAAGTGGATTCAGCAGACATGGAAAGACACATAGATGTCCTTTGGTAGATTCCAAGCCTGTATGAAAGGAGACAGATGGTGACCTGTGGCCACTTACCTACCTGGGGGTTACTGGGAAAGCTTCCTTCTGGAAGTATGGTCAGTTAGCACCTCTTCTGTTTTTATCTAATCTCCAATTTTGGACTTCATTATCAAAAATGTGATGTTCAGTATGATACAATTTTTTAAAAATCCTGAATTTTACAGATTCTGTTCCTACCCCAGATGTTGCAGAAGGGGTTGGAATGAACTCCTCCAACATCCAGGCCTCATGCTGAGGTCTCACATGGGCCTTAAAGTGAATCCCAGAACACCAGAAGCCTACACAGCATACACACTCAGTAGAAATGACTCCAGATAATTCCCTGTTCTCAATTCCACACACCCCCTGGAAAGGTCTGAGAGTTTATTGTCACTTTTAAGAGTTTATTATCACTTTTAAACCTGTATGCATTTTCCCTGCACGTCTCATGGGGTGCTAGTGTTTCTTTCTTCTTAAAGTTGTCCAAGAATGGATATCTGGAAAAATGCAAAGTTTTCTTCTATCTGACCTCAAAGAAGAGATCAGGTGCTGTTGTTCTGAAGGAACACAGTTTAATAAAGCTGCACTAATCCAGACATGATAAGGTAAATAGAGCTGGGATGGCCTTAGTGAAAAGTTTGAGGTAATGACTTTCAATGTATTACAAGTAAAGTCATCTCCTTAAAGGCTAATAAAGAATACTTCAATTTCTCAGAGTCTACTTTAAGAAGAAGATAATTCCCCCCCCTCCCCCCCCCAGTGCTGGGGATTGAACCTGAAGCCAGATTTAAAATTAGGTAGTCAGTGTAGTTATGTAAATCGGGTCTAATATCGAGTGAAATCTAAAATGGAGGCCATGTTGAGAATTAATTTCCAGAAAAGTTGAGCAACTCTTAAAATGTTAATGAAGTCCCAAGAAAAGCCCTAGGCCCAAAGTCCAATCCAAAGAAATGTTAATGAACAGCCCCAGTGTATTTGAAGATAGCCCATCCCAAAGAAGTGTTAATGAAGTCCTTCCTGCCCAGATTATTTCTTTGGCCCACCTGTGTCCCACCCCTCGGGCCTTCCCACCTACATCCCATCACTGAAAACTATAAAATGGAGAGACAACCGCACTTCCACGGATTCCACTTCTTGGGTCCCCTTCTTCCTCTGGGAGAAGTCTTTTCTGCTGTCCTTTAACAAACTTCTAATTTCTACTCTGACTTTGCCTCCGTGTGCCTCTCTGGTGTTATTCTTCAACATTGGGGAAGAAAGGGGTGGGGATGTGGCTCAAGCGGTAGCGTGCTCGCCTGGCATGCGTGCGGCCCAGGTTCCATCCTCAGCACCACATACAAAGATGTTGTGTCCGCCGAAAACTAAAAAATAAATATTAAAAAAATTCTCTCTCTCCCTCTCAGCCACCTTAAAAAAAAAAAAAAAAAACATTGGGGAAGCAAGGGTCTTACCTCCCATATTGGGCATGCACTCTACCACTGAGTTACACTCCCAGCCCATATGAGTTTATAACTGGTATTATAACTGTTTTAGAAATGAGTGCTTAGAACATGAAATATTAAAATACATGCAAAACTGCATGTATTATTTATTTACATCACTGATTTCTTTAACAAATAATTTTCCCTAAGGATAACTCAAGAAGAATATTCATCTGAGACCCATAGACCTGTGTGAATAACCCAAATTCCAAAATTCCAACAGTCTCATATTACATTAATTCAGGACTGAGAAACTTTACTGTTTGCCAAATAGTGAATATTTAGGCTTTGTGGTCTTGTCTTTTTGTTTGTTTGTTTTGTTTTGTTTTTGAAGGACATGATAGTCCAAAAAATTGTACCACACAGATCATAATGATCAGCATACACATGATAATGGCTTTTCTCTTGAGTATCAACATTGCAGTTTTTTTGTATACTGAAATGTTTCAATAGGACCAAGAACGTTAAGAGAATAAATATCTTAGATGAAAATGGACACTAATAATTCTGGTGTTCTAATCCATAGAACTAATTTAAACCGCCTATGAAACAGTGACATAATGTTATCTAGTTATGAAGAACAAAAGGTCCTCTTAGAAGTAGGCAGTCTGGGCCAGGCCTGGTGATGCACGCCTTTAATCCCAGCAGGAGGATCACAAGTTCAAAGCCAGCCTCAGCAATGGTGAGGCACTAAGCAACTCAGTGAGACTCCGTCTCTAAATAAAATATAAAATAGGGCTGGGGATGTGGCTCAGTGGTTGAGTGTCCCTGAGTTCAATCCCTGGTACCCCCACCCCTAAAAAAAGAAGTAGGCAACATGAACTGCTAAACTACTTTTTTCTACTTTAATCTTTAGTTTTTATAATTTAACTTATGTCCACCCTGGCTTGGTCTTGTCTTTTCTGTTGCCAATTCTCAAGCCTCCTTTATAGAGTAAAAGCAGTCATTGACAACATATAAACGAACAGGCACAGCTAGATTCCAATAAAACTTTATTTATCGAAACAAGCAGTGGGCCAGATTTGTCCCACAAGACATATTTACCAGCACTGTGCTAAGCTAAGAAACCAGAGGGCTGGGGATGTAGCCCAGGGGTTGGTAGTTTACAGCTTAGCACACAAGGCCCCCAGCACCAAAACAAAAGAAAAACAAAACGAATACAGAGGTGAGTAAGTTTGCTACACTAGCGTTTCTAATATGAATCAACCGACCAACCAGGTGATAAAATACTAACAATTATTTGAACTTACATGATATTTGAATAAACTAGTATGAAATTAATTAAATTTTAATATATTAGCATTGGTTACATGTCCTTATTTTATATGCTGGGTCTTTTTTTTTAATATTTATTTATTTTTTTAGTTCTCGGCGGACACAACATCTTTCTTTGTATGTGGTGCTGAGGATCGAACCCTGGCCGCACGCATGCCAGGGGAGCGCGCTACCGCTTGAGCCACATCCCCAGCCCTATATGCTGGGTCTTAAAAGCCTCGTTTTACTAGATATTTGCACAATGAATTACTCAAGATCTTTGGGCTGTAATTCACTGCAAGGCGCAAATAGACTTCGACCAGGTTTCAGAAATTGGGTCAGAGGAGTTTGGTGACATGTCTTAGAAATTCCTGCAAAGACATTGTGGGCTTTGTCTTATTCTCAAGTTTCTGGGACAGAAATCTCTGCTCCTACATAAATAGATTATTTCCCTGATGTGTTTTGCATTAACAGACTAATCATCACTCTTGGTTTAAGCCATGTTAGTAGGTCTGAGCCTACAGACACACACATTGGGCATAATGAATAACCATATGGCATTTAATTAATTAATTAAAAATTTTTTTTGCAGTGTCAGGGTTGCTCTATTACTGACCTACATCCCCAGCCCTTTAATTTTTTATTGAGACAGGGTCTCACTAAATTACCAAGGCTGGCAATCCTCCTGCCTTAGCCTCCTGTAACCCTCCTGGGGTTACAGGAGTGCACCATGGTGATTAGCATATTCAATTTAAATGGAAGTCTATAAAATTGTTCTGCAAATATTCATTCCCCTCCCCTCCCACTATGGGGAGAAATTATTTTCCTTGTCCTGCTGATGTTTTCTTTGACTGCAATCAAGAAAACACTTCAAATTTGATAGGAAGTAAATAGGCCTAAGAGTAGCAAAGTTTGGAAATGGGCTTGTATGGTGAGCTTTGACCTCTTGCTCTACTGCTTTGGCATGAGAAGGACATGTCCCAGCTAGCCTACAAAGGAATGGGAATCATGGGGAGAAGACTTGAACTCAATCTTCATGTCAGAGACAATCCAAGTTTAAGTCACTCAACCCCCGTCCAAGGTCTGCACATATAGGACAATAAAAACTATTGAGTAGTACCAGAATGACTTGTGAAGCAGGGTTATTATAATGATAGCTAATAGATAGAATGTATAACAAAAATTATGAATAAAAATCATTTTATATCAGGCATTCTTTTTCTTTTGAGATGGGGTCTGACTATGTTGTCCAGGCTGGCCTCAAACTCATGGGCTCAAGTGATCCTTCTGCTTCAGCCTCCCAATAGCTGGAACTATAGGCACCCACCACTGTGTCAGGCTGGATCAAGTACTTTTATCTTTTTATTTTTTTATTTTTTTATTTTTTTTATTGGTTATTCAAAACATTACAAAGATTGCAGAATCACATCGGTTACACATCCACATTTTTAAGTACTTTTATCTTTAATTATGCAAATTTAACTGCAGCATAAAAATGTATAATGTCACATAAATGTATTATTCTAGTTTGGGAGGAAATTTCTCTCTGCTGAGATCGTGCCTTTTGCAATCAATACTATCTTTATTAAGAGTTTTATGGCCAAAAGAATGAGATAAAAGGGTTGTGGGTGTAGCTTGGTGTCAGATGCGAAGCTCTGGGTGCAATCCCCAGTACAGGAAGAGAGGGGGGAGGGCGGAGAGGGAGGGAAGAGACACAAACATTAGCATTCTCAAAATTTTAGACTGCGATCAAGAAAACACTTCATACTTGATAGCCTATAACTTCTTTATGGCAAGCTTGAGTAAAAAAAAAAAAAAAAAAATAGATATAACACTTCGGTTTAAAAATGTTCTTAAGCCAGGCGCGGTGGCCCACGCCTGTAATCCCAGAGGCTTGGGACTTGGGAGGCTGACACAGGAGGATCTTGAGTTCAAAATCAGCCTCAGCCAAAGTGAGGGGCTAAGCAACTCAGTGAGACCCTGTCTCTAAATAAAGTACAAAATAGGGCTGGGGATGTGGCTCAGTGGCTGAGTGCCTCTGAATTCAATCCCTGGTACACAGCTCCCCAAAATAAAATATGCTAAAAATGGCCTTAATCTTAAATTGTGAGAACAGAAAAGTTTTATTTTTTAATATTTTTGTTTTGTTTTGTTTTGGTATTGGGGATTGAACTGGGGGACACTCAACCACTGAGCCACATCCCCAGCCCTTTTTATTTTTTATGTTGAGACAAGGTCTCTCTGTAAGTTGCTGAGGGCCTCTCTAAATTGCTGAGGCTGGCTTCAAATCTGCAATCCTCCTGCCTCAATTTGGGCTTACAAGGATGTTTTTATTGCTTTTTTAAATTAATTTTTTAATTTATATATGACAGTGGAATGCATTAAAATTCTTATTACACATGTAGAGCACAATTTTTCATATCTCTGGTTGTATATAAAGAATATTCACATCAATTTGTGTCTTCAGACATGTACTTTGGATAATAATGTCCATCACATTCCACCATCATTTCTAACCCCATGTCCCCTCCCTTCCTCTCCAACCCCTCTGCCCTATCTAGAGTTTGTCAATTCCTCCCATGCTCCCCCCTCCCTATCCCACTATGAGTCAGCTTCCTTACATCAAAAACATTTGACATTTGTTTTTTGGGGATTGGCTAACTTCACTTAGCATTATCTTCTCTAACTCCATCCATTTACTTGCAAATGTCATGATTTTATTTTCTTTTATTGCTAATATTCCATTGTGTATATATGCCACATTTTTTTTTTATCCATTCATCTATTGAAGGGCATCTAGGTTGGTTCCACAGTTTAGCTACTGTGAATTGTGCTGCTATAAACATTGATGTGTCTGTGTCCCTGTAGTATGCTGTTTTTAAGTCCTTTGGGTATAGACTGAGAAGAGGGATAGCTGGGTCAAATGGTGGTTCCATTCCCAGTTTCCCAAGGAATCTCCATACTGCTTTCCATATTGGCTGCACCATTGCTGTCCCACCAGCAATGTATGAGTGAGCCTTTCCCCCACATCCTTGCCAACACTTATTGTTGTTTGTATTTTTATACATCTTCCCACCTAGACACACAGTTAGATGAGTAAGTCCTTCAGCCTCAGCTTCCAGATCCCTAGCATGGACCTCTCTGTCTGTAGTCCCTGTCTGTGCTCTGTTAATTTTCACAGCTCCTTTCTTTCCTGTTGATCGCTGCTGGGAGCAGTGTTGGAGAGCTGATGGGACAGTGTGAACAGAATGTGGGAGCTGAGCTCGGGGTCTGTGTGGAGAAGCAGGGACACACAGAAGGATCTGCAGGGAGACTGGTTTGGCTGAGGGCAGGTCGCCACAGGATGGAGTGTAGAAATCTATAGACAAAATAGCTTGTGAGTTTGAACAAGAGCAGACAGAATGTCACACTGACTGAACAGCGAAGACAGCAAGGCGGCTAAGGAGGCCTGGAGGGGCATCGACTGAGGGCATTCTTATTTTGATCCTGGTTATTTAGTTATTTATTTATTTATTTTTTGAGAGAGAGAGAGAGAGAGAGAGAGAGAGAGAGAGAGAGAGAGAGAGAGAGAATTCTATTATTTATTTATTATTTTTTTAGTTTTTGGTGGACACAACATCTTTCTTTGTATGTGCTGCTGAGGATTGAACCCGGGCTGCAGCATGCCAGGCGAGCGTGCTACCACTTGAGCCACATCCCCAGCCCTTGATCCTAGTTATTATAAAAATAAAGAATTGGCCCAGGAGGAGAGGGAAGCCCTGCATGGGATGGAAGCAGTTATACTCAGATTCCCTAGAATCGCCAGTTGTCTGTCACTGGGTGAAAGCATAATAAGACAAAAAGAAAAGAAATTGTGAATGGACCTGAATGTACCAGAGGGCACTTTGAGCCAGGTGTGGTAGCTCAGGCCTCTAATCCTAGTGACTCAGGACGCTGAGGCAGGGGGACGGCCTTGCTAAATTGCTGAGGCTGGCCTCAAACTTGTGATCATCCTGCCTCAGCCTCCCAAGTTGCTGGGTTTTCAGGTGTGCACCACCATGCTTAGCTGGGTAGTAGTAATACCTATTATTATTATTCTTTTGGTATCAGGGATTGAACCCAGGGGTGCTTTGGCACTGAGCCACATCCCAGTGCGCCCCCTCCCCACCTTTTGTGGTGCTAGGAATTGAACTCAGGACCTTGTGCATGCAAGGCAAGCACTCTACCAACTGAGCTATAGCCCCAGCACCCCAGCCCTTTTTTATATATATATTTTACTATTTAGAGACAAGATCTTGCTGAGTTACTTAGGGCCTTGCTAAGCTGCTGAAGCTGGCTTTGAATTCTCCATCTTTCTGCCTCTGGCTCCTGAGCCTGGGATTACAGGTGTCCAGCTGATAATGGCAATTCTGAGCCAAAGTCCTAGGAATAGGGTAATGACAGCCAGCCCACAAATGGGCATGGAGGATGAGTGGGGACTAAAGCTTCACTGTTTTAAAGCATGGGATTGGGAGTTGTTCATGACAGAGCATAACCTAGACCCTACTTTTGAGAGGAAGGAACCCTCCTAGACTAGCCTTCTCCATCAGCCTCCAGCTCCCATTATAGAGAGGTCTCTGGATTAATCTGCTGAGCTCTATCCGGCCATTTAAGCTTTATCTCTTCAATCAGGTTACAATGGTCCCTACTTCCTTCTCCTTGGGGACCACTCTCTGCTTCCACTGCACAGTCCATGTGCATCCCATGAAGGGTTTAGTTTCTGTAGACAAAAGGCAAAAGGCTGCATGAGCAAAACCGCCCTGAACATTCCTTAAGTCTCCCACGAGCATCATCAGTGCGCCCAGTGGAGTCACTGTTTGTTCTAGTCTCAAAACAGACCTCCTTCTTCTGTTATGGACCAGATGCTGCTGTTGGCTTGTATGCGGGATCACGTTGTATGAAAAATACACATCTCCAAACTCGAGATTTCGCATGGTTTGTTGACACTCAGGCTGTGAGAGACACAGGAGCTGAGCCCAACTGTGGGAACCGCAGATTAGCATCTCTCTAGTTGCCCTCATACTGGGGTACATTGTTGAGGATGCTTTTGGTCACAGGAAATATAAAGACCATTTAATGGTGCCTTAAACAGCAGAGGACTGATTGGTTCATGGAACAAGAAGTCCAAAGACAGGGTGGCACGTGGCTAATTCAGTGGTCCAGTGGCCTCAGCTGACCTCTGTAATTCTCTTGTCTTTCCTCTATGATACCAAAATGGACACTGCCATTCCATGCATCAAAATAATGTCCAGAAGCAGGAAAAGGGATGATTCTCTGATTCTCTTCCCTTACTTGTTTTTTTTTTTTTTTTTTCCCCAAACTATGGATCAAACCCAAAAGTGCTTAGCCACTGAGCCACATCCCCAGTTTTTGAGACAGGGCCTCATTAAGTTGCTTAGAGCCTTGCTAAGTTGCTGAGGCTGACTTTGAACTCATGATCCTCTTGCTTTAGCTTCCAAAGCCACTGGGATTACAGGCATGTGCCACCATGCCCAGCTCCTTTACCTATTTTTAAGAGTAAAGATGCCTTCCACAAAAGCACCCGCACCCAAACACTCATTCAATCTGACCCCCAAAATTCCATTGGTCAAAATGCACATAAACCTGACACAGTGGTATTTACCTGTAGCCCCAGCTACTTGGGAGACTGAGGCAGAAAGATCTCTTAAGCTCAGGGGCCAACTCACAACACAGTGATCCCATCTCAAAAATAAAAACAAAAACAAAAAGCCAAAACCCTATTCCTAAATCATTCATGGAAAAAGAGCACAGAATTATCAAAGTTGTCTTGAAGGTTAACTAATCAAGATGCCCCATGGTTGGGGAGGGTCTCAACTTTCTCTGAACACATGGGAAACCTGGACGATGAACAAAGGGACAAAACAGGATCCTGGCCAGCAAGAAAGAATTGGGGAGGTTGATGACCATCAGTAGGGTCAGTCACAAAAGGACACACACATAGATTGGAACAGCATGCAGAATTTCATTTTCAATTCCTATTTTTCTTCTCTATTTTTCTCATTTATTTAGTTAGAAATATATCCTTGAAGGCATAGAAGTTAAGTACCCAGGTGGTACTGGAATTCAGTCTTGCCTCTAGGGAAAGTTCTTCCACTGTGGGGTCTTAGCTCATCCCAGAGTGACATCTTAAGCCTCCGTGGTCACAGGGAACTCACAATGCTGGTCATTAGCCCCACTTGTAGGAACTAAATAAAACCTGGGCAGAGAGAGCCCTAAGTGTGTCCACAAGTGTTTGCTGATCAAGGCTGTGTCAGTGGGCCCTTATTGACTGGGCTGTAAACACCCGTGGGCAGAGACCAGGCCTGATATAGTTAGTTTCCTCCAAGTGTCTGTTAAATGAGAATTATTGGTTTGGGGCAGCCAGGTTTGGGAGACAGGATCTTGACAGTACTCAAAGGAAAAAGGAGGAATCTAAAGGGGAAAGGGGAAGGCCATGGAGGCAAGTCCCATGTCTCAGTTATCCAGTCTAGATTGAAGAAATAACAGGCTGTGGTTGGACCTGTGCTCCAGGACCAGCAAGGGACCCAGAGAAGGAACCACATGGAGATGTAGTCAGCAGACATAAACCATCTGGGTAGGGAGACCCTGAATGCTTTGAAGACAGGGCTGTTCATTCACCAGCCCCAGCTCTAGGCCCACCTCAGCCCCAGTCAGCACAGTGGGTCCAGCACACAGTAGGGGCTCATTATATATTTCCCACATTGAACTGGAGTGGAAGGAAGCTGAGATCACCTACGCCACTTTCTCTTTAGGGTAGAAGTTTCTTGTACAGTGATGAGTGCCCCTTGGCCTCCACGTGGCCTTTCCCTGGTCATTTTTCTCACCACCTTACAGAGCCATGCTTATGTGGCAGCTGTCTTAAAATTTGAATGACAAACAGTTATGATCCACGTAGCCTGGCTGATGAACAGAACAGAGGATGTCACTACGAGTGCACAGCTTTGTTTGCTTGGACTTTCTGGAAGCCTCAGGCTTCCATCCTTCGGATCCATTCTGCACGTCCTCCTCTTCATACCCATCTCAACCCCCCACCCCCCAGCCATGACCTTGACACAGCTGTGGACTGCAAGGATGGCTAGAGCCCAGCTTGTGTGTTTCCTTAAAAGAAGCGAGGCTCTGAGGTGGACAAGAACTTGTCAAGGTCTCACAGGCAGTAGCTGCGAAGCTGGGACCAAAAGGGACAAGAATGTCGTCTTGTCTTCCCTATACCAGGCTTCTTTCTGGAGCCCAAACTTTATCAACCCATTTTACAGACAAAATATTGGCCCATTGTGAAAGTATTTTGTCTGAACACAATAGAAAGAACCGGGCTGGGGTCTGTGTCCCACGGTTTCTCCCTGCTCTTATCTAGGCACAGACAACCTTGGAATTGAGACCGGGCCAGATATTTCTCTTCCTTTTAATTGGCTTTGGCTCCAAGTAACTCCGTGGGCTTTTTAAAATCTCACTTTGTTCTTGGAGGAGTTCTCAGCAGGGTGGATATGAAAACCCAGCGGAACTTGGGAACAATGTTTTGCCTTTAAACAGTTGCCTTCGGGAAACTCCACCCAAGGATAAGCTGATGGGGCCTGCTTCCTCTGGATGGGAAGCCCTGCCCAGGGCTTTGGAGGAGAAGGGCAGGGTGTCATCCTGCCCCAATCCACCCTACTCCAGGTAGTGGCTCATACTTGACCCAGAGCCCCAGCTTTCTTTTACTTGGGACAAATAGAAGGCCAGACCCAGAGGACTCTAGAAGCAATGGTGGCAGGGACATTCCCCCCTCCCCCAGGAGAGCTCTTTGGGAAAGAGGTCCACCTTTGTATGACAAGGAATTTTCCTCAAACTCACTTGGAAGGCATTGGATTCCGCCTTCTATCTAGACCTCCTTGAGTCAGGGAAGCCTCTCTGGGTGCCTATGAGGAGGCATGTTCAGAGATCCCAAAGATGCACAGAGAAAAAACCTCAATGTCTGGCCAAGTGTGCCTCCATGACTTCCCAAGCCCACTGCTCTCTCTATGCAATGTGGCTGCCATCTTAGTAATAGTGAAGCGAAACAGTACTGAGGACAGACAGTGGGCCAAGCACCAGGCCTGTGTGGGAGGTGTCTCATTCAATCCTTATGCAATCACACAAGGCAGGCACAATAGTATCCTATCCCCATTTAAACTGAGACTTAAAAAAGCTAGAATCAGGGAGTATGGGGGTATAGCTCAGTTGGTAAAGTGCTTGCCTTGCATGCACAAGGCCCTGGCCACTACCAAAAAAAAAAGGCTAGAACCACTGAGGAAGTGAGGGGTGGAATCAATATTTAAATCCCAAACGCTCTAAACTCTGGCTATTTGACCCCGAACTACTTCACAACAACCCAAAAGATGAGTGTTCTATTTGTTTTTGGAGATGGGACAGCAAGCCTTGAGGGCACAATTGAATGAAGAAGATTCCCAGAGGGGGGTCTTTCTTCCCTGAGATTCCCACTTGGCTGACATCTGAGCTCACAAGGCCCAGGTCAAAGGAAGGTTTTGGGTGGGACCCCTCGAGCTGCCCACGACTGGCCCCAGACCTAGTCCCCTGTGATTTAGCCTGGGGGATCCTGGGGCTGCTGGATATCAAGTAGGATCTGGGCAGTTCTCCTGTGAAGCAAAGACAGCCCAAACACAGGGTCCCTGGGGATCCCAGGACAGTCTAGTGGCGCGAGGTAACCTGAGCAGCCGGACTTCTGAGAGATAAAAGATGAGGAAGAATATGAAAGCACCCAGAGCCTCAGACCTCCAACTTGGGTTTAGAAACCCCCCAAAGAGCCAGAGGCCTCACAGGAGAAAAAGTGAAACCCTATAGCACCCAGGGCTAGAAAACAGCCAGCTGTTTCCTTCTGAGCCTCTCTTTGCAACCATGAGTTAAAAAGGAATCATCAAAATAATAGCTAGCATTTCTTTTCTCCTTCCTTCTCCCTCCCTCCCTCCTTCCTTCCTTCCTTCCTTCCCTTCCCTCCACCTCTTCTTTTCTTTTTCTCATTACTGGGGATCAAATCCAGCCCCATTTATTTTTTTACTTTGAGACAGAGTCTTGCTAAGTTGCTGAGGCTGGCTTGACACTTGCAATCCCCTGCCTCCACCTCCTGAGTTGCTGGGATTACAGCGTGCACCACCATGCCTACCGTCAGCTTTCGTTTCTCGAGTGCTTATCCTGTGCTCCTCCTTGTGCCGTATTTCACACATATTATCTCATTAATAATAATTTAAAAATTTCCAGGTGAAGTGCAGGCACTATTTTAAATGCTCATTTTCCAGATGGCAAAAACAAGGCTTTGAGAGGTACACCATTTGGCCAAGAACACATGAGTAAGGTGTAGATCTGGGATCTGGATGAGGCTGTCTCACTCGGCTACTTATGCTGCAACTCACTGCCCCAAAGCACTCTGCAAATGGATGTGGCCTTGGTTAGAAGGACCAGAGGGAACACTCCTCTGGAGATAAAGCAGACTTGCGCAAGTGTTCCTGGCCTTCATGTACAAATGCTCCTATGTGTACACATGTGCACAGACACTCCTATGCACTCTCGTGTATCACATACAGATGCACACACGCACACGTGCCTAGCCCATACACATAGCCACGTGTGCAAGCACACACTGCACATATCTGGGCATGAGCCTGTAACAGTTTTCCAGGTACCGCTGTCTGCCCAGGAGTCTCGGGCCTCCCTTGAAGGAGAAAAGAAAGGAAGGGTCTGAGGGTAATCATCAGCCCAGAAGTTATCAATGCAGCTTTTTTACCTTTCTCTTTCTATGGTTCTTCTTTGTCACAGCATCTGAGAGTGGGTCAAAAAACTGGGTGTGTTATCGCCTGTCCTAGACTCAGAAGTGCATTTCAAGCTTCCTTCTGTTTAGGAAGAGGAAAGCAGACTCCAATTCCATGAAAATGAGAGCAGAAGAGGATCCTGGTGCAGTTTGAAATGAGTTTTATAAGACCCTTGTGGCCCAAACTAATTTTGAAGATGGTTTGTTTGGGCTGGTCTGAGCCGGTCCCCAGAAATGAAAGACTTTTTAGGCAACTGTACCTACTAACAGCAACTCAAGGGACTGTTCCCAAATAGGGTCCTGACTCAGGAGTTAGAAAACTAACAGCTTAAGACCTGGTTTCAGCCGAGTGCAGTGGCGCACGCCTGTAATCCCAGCAGATCAGGAGGCTGAGGCACGAGGATCGCGAGTTCAAAGCCAGCCTCAGCAAAAGTGAGGTGCTAAGCAACTCAGTGAGACCCTGTCTCTAAATAAAATACCAAACAGGACTGGGGATGTGGCTCAGTGTTTGAGTGACCCTGAGTTAAATCCCCAGTATCTCCCCGCAAAACAAAAACAAAAACAAAAACAAAACAAAACAAAACAACAACAAAAAAACAACAACCTGGTTTCATTCTCAAGTTATTCTGTAGTTATTATCATGTAGTGGGGAGGGGCCCTTCCCAGGTCCGACAAAGGCTCTAGTTATATTTTCCACACAATCTGACCGTTAGGGTTGTCAACCAGATTTCACTAGGCTGGAAAGACCCTTGCTATGTGTTCCCTAAATATGTGATATGAAATTAAACAAAAACCCAAGCTACCATCTTGGACCCAATCTCCCTTCAGAGAAGACATGTCCACCAGTACATAATTAAAACAGAATGGAAGGCGGTGATGGGGGCCTATTTAGGGCTCTGGACTCTGAAGGGTCAACCACCCAGTTGGTGTGCTATGATGTTCCCTCTCTTGTCCTGGAAAGGGTGCCACTGTGCCGAAGGACCTGAAGGGACATGAAGAAGCTGGGCTCTGCAGGCTCCCCCCCGTGCCTCTCTCCATCCCCACTGTGAGGACCCCCAGCTCAGATCTGTCCCCCCCTCATGACCAGCATCATTTTTTCAGAAATGCAGCGTTGGTCACAGCGCTCCCTCTTCAGCCACACACCTCGCATCTGTGGTGCACCAGCCATGGGGCCCCCAGGTGGAAAGACCCAGCTGCTGAGCAGCCTGCAGGGAGCTAAGCAGACAGCCAGTGTGGGAGGCGGTTTTCTCCGGGCCATCCCATTTCCAGCTGCTCAGTCCCCTTCCTTCCCTCCCTGAGCAAGGCCTCCCAGGGGTAGGTGGCCAGGATGTTACATTTCCGCCCTGAGTTCTGGGAGTCCTGCCAGAGCTTCCTCTGCTGCTCTTGGGGGGTGGGTGTGGCATTTTAGAGGTGTTAGATGACCTGTGAGGAGCTTCCCCGCCATTCAGAAAACCTACCTCAATCAAGGAGAAACAGAAAAAGAATATTTTTAAAGAACCCCCTGGAAAGTTCAGGAAGGGTCTGAGGGTAATCCTCAGCCCAGAAGTTATAAGTGGCAGCTTTCTTCCTTATAGACGCTGCAGTATATTATTAAGGCAGGCCTAATAAATGAATTCACCTGATACCCTCAGGTCAGGGTATAAAACAGGACAGTCCTTGACTTGCAGCTAAGAGAAGTGGGTAGAGGTCAACCTGCAGAACCAGGACCAGGGCAGGGCTCCGGATCAGAGTCTCCCCTCAGGGTCTGGGAGTAAGGAGCCTAAGGAAGGGGCACCCCCAGAGAGTCGGGGTGTGAGTACCAGCAGCTAGCTTACAAAGCCTGTGGGTGGGGATTGGCAGATGGGAGTCACAACAGAGAGACAAGCAAGATCAGTGATAGAGGATAGGAAAGCAGGATGTGGTCAGGGTGGATTCCAGACACAGGACCAAGTCCCTTGGCTGGGACACTAATGCTCTTAGCAGGCTAATTGTGCTGGGGGCAGGGGTGGTCTGTTTAAAGCATTTGAGTTGAAGCTGCCATGGGACTGATTGTGCTGAAGGCAAAAGAATAAAAGATAAAAGTTAGTCTTTATGTTTTATGACCCAGAGTTGTTTTGAATTCCAGAATGCTTGAGCCATTGGAAATCTGATGATTCTCAAGCTTCAAGTCACCTTTGGGAGTCGGGCTTGACCCACTGGCGTAGTCCGGGAGCAGAGGCACAGACAGTTCCAGGAGACCTTTGGGAGGAACCCACAACTTAGAGCCAGAGTACTGGCACCCCCATCCTTCCTTCACTGCCATGTGCAAGTTCATGTCTTTCCTGGGCACAGGTGCAAACTTTTAAAAATACGCACAAATTCAAAATAATAGAGGCTGACTCTGGTGATTTGATAAATGATGGGGAAAAATGATTAATGTGAGCTCCCTCCCTCCTCCTCTCGGCTGCTGAAAGCACCCAGCATCCGCTTCATTTCTCTCCCTTCCAGGCCCTTTAAAGAGTATTTCCCAGCCCAGTAGCTCGGCTTTTTTAATACAAAATTGGGGAAATCAGTAGGGAGAGAAGGTGAGAGGAAGGAGGGAGGGGAACAAATGCAAAGCTGCCTGGTTAGGGAGAGAGGAGGAAGAAGAGGGAGGGGGTGGGGAGCAAGAGGAGGAGGAGAGAGAATTGGTGTGCAGAGGTGGTTTGGGCCATTGGATTCCTCATATCCTGCTAAAAGCGCCCTCCCTTGCCTGTTTCCCTTTGGATACTGTCCTCCTTTCCTAGTCCATTCAACTCACATAAGGCTCAATTCCTTCCTCAGGAGGTGGTCAAAATTCCACTGGCAAATGTAGTGAGGTGAAAGGGACAGAGCTGACCCAAAGAGATTGAACTCAGGGGCGCTTGACCACTGAGCCACATCCCCAGCTCTTTTTATTTTATTTTTTTTTTAACTTTGAAAAAGAGTTCCATTAAGTTGCTTAAGGCCTCACCAAGTTGCTGAGGCTGGCGATCCTCCTGCCTCTGCCTCCTGAGCCACTGGGATTACAGGCATGCACTACTGCATCCAGGGGAGGAAATGTGATTTTTTTTTAAAGCCACTTTGAATTAACATTCTGTCAGCTGTGACCCAAAGCACAACAACGAAAGGAGACCTGCAAGAGGGGAAGCTGCAGGGGACAGAAAAGGGGATCTCCACTGATGTTCTTCAGGGATCAAAGGGAAAGATTGGTCTCCTTTGGCAGATTCTGAGTGGGACTGAGTTTCTGTGCATGTGACATTGCACCAAAAATGGTCCTAAGAGTTGCTAGAGTGTTTACAACGGGACTTAGAGCATCAGGAAATACGAATGGTCAGGAGAGCTGCTGGGGGCTGGGGGTGTAGCTCAGTGGTACAGCGCTTGCCTAGCCCATCGCCAGTAAGGCAAAGATTTTTTAAAAAGAAGGAAGAGGAGGAGGTGAAGGAGGAAGAGAAGAAGAGGAAAAAGAGGAAGAAATACTAAAAGTCATCAAATTTCATTCTCTATTTAAAATTTTTTAATTAAATTTCATTTTTTTTAGTTGTTGATAGAACTTTATTTTTATTTATTTATATGTGGTGCTGAGGCTCAAACCCAGTGCCTCACATATGCTAGGTCAGCGCTCTACCACTGAGCCACAACCCCAGCCCTCATTCTCTATTTCAATTTAAGCATCATGAAAAATTCCAATTCTTAGCTTGGCAGGTACACTCCTGTAACCCCAGGACTCAGGAGGTTGAAGCAGGAGGACTGCAAGTTTGAGGCCAGTCTCAGGACAAGGAACTTAGCAAAACCCTGTCTCAAAACAAAACAAAAAAAATAATAGAAAGGGCTGGGGATGGAGGTCAGTGGTAGAGCATCCCTGAGTTCAATCCCCAGGACTGGAGGGGGAAAAAAAATGAAAAGGAATTTCTATTTGCCCACTTCCAGGGATAGGAATTCACTTCCATAGAGGCAGCCTGTTATGGGTGAAATTAAAGTCCTTACCCTGAGAATCTAAGAATATGACCTTATGTGAAAATAGGGTCTTTGAAGATGGAACCAATTTAAGGTAGGGGTGGTAAGGCGAGAGAGAGGCAGCCCGGGGAAGACGGCCCTCTGTAGACCCAGGCAGAGCCTGGAGCGAGGCTGCCTCGAGCTACACAATGCTTTGGGGCCACCAGAAGCTGAGAGAGGCCACAGAGGATCTACCCCTAGAGACTTCAGAGACAGCACAGCCCTAAAAACACCTTGATCTTGAATTCCAGCCTCCAGAAGTAGGAGAGCAAAAATACCAACCTAGAAAACAGGGTTGTTTTAAGTCACCTGTTTCAATCTATTCTCTTTTTTAGCAGTTTTCATGTCCCAATGTACATCTTGATATTAAGCTAAAATTTAACTCCATGCAACTACTAGTCCCCAGCTCGGCCTTCTGGAGTCAAACACACGTCTTTTGTTTGTTCACAGAGTGGCGTAGGAATAGTCTAGGCTTCAGCCATGTCCTGACGGAGACCTCTGTTTGCTTAGGTGCCTAGGACATTCACCATCCTGGTGCCTCTTGGAGTCTGGTGGCTACAGCCATAGAGCTGTGGGCTGCTTCTCCACTGGCCACCAGGCTGAACAAGGCCCTTTAGCATCTTCGGGCTAACAAAGCTTGGGGATGGACTGCAGCCAGCATTAGGAGAGTGGCTGCTCCCTCTGATGGTCCCCCAGAGTGCCACCTTCCATTCAAAATGTTAAGGAAACATGGTGAGAGTTAAAACTGCAATGACCAACTCTCAGAGGAAGAGGCAAAAGTGGGAGACACACAGAGGTTTTCAAAAGGCAGCAGGGACGTCCCTCTCAGAGCAGCCCCTCCTGGGGCTGCGTTCCCAGTCCCTACAGTCAGAACAGAAGTGAGAGATAAATGCCCTCAGGGAGCCCATGTCCTGGAGCTTCACTGAGAAAGTCCCCACCAGCCAAAGATAAAGTCCCACATTAGTTGAAAACAAATCCCTCAGCACTGAGGGGAAATTTGGAAAATACAGAGAAAGCCTGTCAATGTTACTGTCTTATCCTTTCTCCAAGAGTAAAACATGAACACAGAATTCCAGGATGGGGGTTCATGCTGATCTCACAGGGAGCAAAAGTCAAGGTGCTCTGACAAAGGTGCCAATTTCTGCCAGTGTCACTGTCTCCAAAGGACCCTCCTGCACCTGAGTGCCTTGTAGCACTGTCCCTCAGGGCTCACCTTTAGATTGGGGTCAATCTGGGGTAGTCTCACATATAGTGTCACTTACGGAAAGAAAGTGCTTCTGTGGGCACATGGTGCCCGCCGTGCTGACGTGTGAAGGGGCAGCCCACTGACTTACAACCTCAGCAGGACAGGGAAGGGTGGACTGGACTGGACTGGCAATATGTCTGCAGGGCTTCTCTAGGCGTTTGCACACCACCGGTGGAGACTGGCTCACAGAGCTCTCTCCGTCCTTCATGTTATCGCCAGGAGCAGTAAGCACCCCTGAGAAGGATCTCTTACCAGAATAATGTGCTGAAGATAACCTATTAGGAGTGATAAATATTAAAGAAAGATGCTTTATTATTTATTATGTATTTATTTTTTAAAGAGAGAGAGAGAATTTTTTAAATATTTATTTTTCAGTTTTTGGTGGACACAACATCTTTATTTTATTTTTATGTGGTGCTGAGGATCGAACCCAACGCCCCACGCATGCCAGGCGACCACTTTGTTACCGCTTGAGCCACATCCCCAGCCCTTTATTTATTTTTTAAGTGGGGACTGAATTCAGAGGTACTTAACCACTGAGCCACATCCCCAGTCCTTTTTAATATTTTATTTTAGAGACAGGGTCTTGCTGAGTTGCTTAGGTCCTTGTTAAGTTATTGAGCCTGGCTTTGAACTTGCGATCTTCCTCCAGAGCCTGGGATTACAGGCATATTTTTTTAAAAAATATTTATTCTTAAAGTTTTAGGTGGACACAATATCTTTTTACATTTATGTGGTGCTGAGGATCAAACCCAGTGCTTCATGTGTGCTAGGCAAGCACTCTACCACGGAGCCACAACCCCAGCCCCTACAGGCATAATTTTTGATTAAGGTATACCCTTCCGAAGAAAGTGTGTATTCAAAGCAAATGGAATTTGGGGGCAATATTACCAGAGCGTGACAGCCTGAGACAGCACTTGTACTAGTTTGACCACAAGACAGGGACTTTGGAAAGCAGTGAGTGTAACCAGATAGAAAAAGGGAGTTGGAGAACATTGGTGATGAGCTACCAGTAGATGACCTCCACTGTTCGCCTTTCCAGTCACCAAGGGGCCAGATGGCCAGAAGCACAACCTGGTGTTCAGATAAGGTGAGTAGAGGGGCCTGCCGGGAGGGGCACTGGGGCACGCCAAGGGGCGCTCTTTTTTTGCTGCAGACTCAATCTGTCCTTCAGTCCCAAAGTATCCAGAATTCTTTACCTCCCCACACACCCCTCTACCTCCCCACACACCCCTCTACCTCTTTGCTCCCTGAACTCAATTACCCTTCCCTTCCTCACTTACTCTCTTTCTCCTTCATTCCCCTGCTTTTAAATTTTAACATCTTATGAGGAAAACCTTCTTTCCCTCCCTTCTTCCTTTCTTTCCTTTCCCTTCCTTCCTTCCAAGCTGGGGACTAAAACCAGGGCCTCGTGTACACAAGGCTAGTTTTCCATCATGGCACTACTTTCCCAGCCTACAGAGAAGAGTTTTATAACTTGGACTTACTTAGTAGAGAAAGTCAGGCACGGTTGTGCACGCTTGAAATCCCAGCTACTTAGGAGACCGAGGCAGGAGGGTCAAAAGTTTGAGGCTAGCCTGGGCAACTTAGCAAGACCCTGTCTCAAAATAAAAGATAAGGGCTTGGTGGGGGATGTAAGTCAGTGGCAGAGCACATGAAACACAAGGCCCTGGGTTCAATACTCAGTACGACCAAAAAAAAAAAAAAAAAAAAAAGATGATGAGCTGTAGGAAACATCCCATAAAATTATTATATAAAATTGGTTAAAGTGGGATTTTCAAATTTGATGGAGGGAAAACACTAAAGATATTTGGATACCTAGAGTAAATAAATTTAGTAAATGTATCTGGAATTAACAAATAATTACTTAAATTGAAGTGTTTATTTTAAAGTTTCAGAGAGGGCAAGGGGCAGGAGCCTAGCGCAGTGGTACGGCGTGTGCTTACATGCACGAGGCTCTGGGTTCAATCCACAGCACTATAAAAAGAAGTTTCTGAGAAAGGAGACAGCATCATAAATGGCAGAGAAACGTCTCCAGAGGAGTGGTGGCATGTGCATTAGGAAATGCTTCTAGAACTAGTCATTCCATGCCTGTGATTTGCAGCTTTGCTTTGATGCAATCACCCATCGCAATAACCAAAACGTATGAGGGATCTTTTCAAAAAACCATGCACAGACTTCAAAGAAGAGCAAGGAAAGAACTAGAAAGAAGTACGGGGACAAGACTTAAGGAAAACAGTTCCAGAGAGAGTGCATCAACATTTCTTACACAATGAATTTCCGAAAATATCTCACAGGCACAGCCTGAGGCCTGTTTTAATTGGCACAAACACAAGGGAAATAGAAAATCTAAGGCAGAGCGGCCAGTGCGTTGAGAAGACTGTCCGGGTGTGTCTGGATATCAGAGAAAATGTTGAGAAGGAGAAAACTGGACATAAAGGAAACCTACCCAACTCAGATCACATGGGAAGGCTGCAGGCATCTTTTGGTAGGAGGCACTTACAGCCCTTTATTTTCAGAATTCCACTTTTAAGGGTCACTGTGAAATGGAATTCTATTCATAGCCTTGACAGCTAAATGAAGACCAATCAGAAAATCAAGGCCAAGAAAATTACTGCAAAATTGGGGGGTTTGCTATGAACTGTAGCAAAATAATTCAAGAAAACACATTTAATAACATTTAATCAAATACACTCCCCCTCCTAAGCTTTCACACAGTTTTATGCCATTGAATTTCTCAAGTGTTGATTTAAAGTAACACATTATACCCAGGCTTTATTAGAGATTAGCTTTCTTTGTATTTTGAAGTACAACCTAAGGTTGTTTTAGGATTTGGATTCTGGTGTAGGGCAGGGGGTGGGCGTACATTTCTTTTGAATTCGATGAGGAATTACCAATTGGAGCCAGTTTAATGAGGAGAGAGAGGTGTCAAATTAACTGGGAGGTGTGTAGCAGGATAAAAGAAAACTCAAGAGAGTTTTACAAGACCATTAAGCAGATTTCACATGGGGGAAAAAGTCACAAATACATTTCACCACAATATAGATAGCAAATGCCTAGTTCAGAAATATCATATACAGAGGTCTCCTGCTTTCTAAACTGTTAACATATATATTTTCCAAAGTTATAAAGCATACATTCTTTAGTACTAATGGAACCCACCTTACATCATCAATGATAAGATCTTTTGAACCCAGGACCTCTTGTTCATGCATGCTGAGTGGGTGCACCACCACTGAGCTACACTCCCAGTACCTCAAAGTTATTTATTTAATTTATTTATTTGTTCATTTGTTTGTTTTTGCAGAATTGCAGATAGAACCTAGGGCTTGGCTCATGCTAGACGAGCATTCTACCACTGAGCCACAACTTTAGCCTCATATCATCTTTAAGATGTAAGTTTTCTATGGAAGTGAACATTTAAATTGCAATGGTTACAAGGAGATTTTTCAGGAATGTATTTGATACTTAGAGATCCATTTAAGAGAGTAGAGATCTATTTAACAATATTAGTTTATTTTAGCTACCTCAATAGGGTTATTAAGAATACATGGAGGCCAAATGTGGTGGCACACACCTGTAATCCCAGCAGCTCAGGAGGCTGAGGCAGGAGGATCATGAGTTCAGAGCCAGCCTCAGCAACATAGCAAGGCCCTAAGCAACTCAGTGAGACCCTGTCTCTAAGTAAAATACAAAAAAAGGGCTGGGGATGTGGCTCTGTGGCTAAGTACCCCTGAACTCAATTGCTGGTACCAAAGAAATAAAAGAATACATGGGATTAAGGATTTCAAAGGCAATGGAACAGTTAGCTCCAAAAAAATGGTCAAGACTAAAAAGAAAGATGAAGTCAATCTACCCCTTAGGAGGATTTTTAGCATCCCATCAGAATTATTTGTTCCTAAATAATTTTTCACTTTTTGATACTGAGAAGATGTTAATTATGGTGATTTATTCAACAAATAATTGTTGTTTTTTTTTTTGGTATAAATCATCTCCTGATGCCACCAAGTACCTGGCTCATGGTTTCATTCAAAACACCTTGTTGGGGGGTATCTCGAGAGCTTGCAGTGCTTGGCCTCAGATCAAACTGAATATCCTAGCAACAAGGGGTGTCTCCTGGTCTAGGGGCTGACTTTGCCACCACATTGTTCTGACTGGTCCCTACATGCATTAGGACACAGCCAAACCCCCCAGGGAGATCAGACCCCACAGTGCACTATCAGTGAAGCAGAGAGAGTTGGAAGATGAAATAAGGAATATTTATATCCGCATGATGGAACGATGCCATGATGTGTACTGCCAACGAGATATTCCATCATGTGTACTTTATTCTTTTATATATGTGTGTGTGTTCACATATATATGTGTACATGTGTGTATTTATATGTGTGTGTGTGTGTGTGTGTGTGTGAATCAAGTTCATGTGTATTGACACGGAAAGCTCTTCAGAATGTCACTAATTTAAAAAATAATAATAAAAAGAAGGTGCCCAATAGTGTATGTAATATCATGTCCTTTTTTTGGATACTGGGAATTAAACCCAGGGATGCTTAACCACTGAGCCATACCCCAGCCCTTTTTATTTTCCATTTGGAGACAGGGTCTTGCTAATTTTCTCAGGGCCTTGCTTAGTTGCTAAGGCTGGCTTTGAACTCATGATCCTCTTGCTTCAGCCTCCCAAACTGCTGAGATTACAGGTGTACACCACCATGCCCGGCACATTATGTCCTTTGTATAAAAAAGGGAACGTAATAAGATTATTTTTTAATTTTGATCACCTGTACATCAGAAGCATTCATAATAGATCAATTAAAAGTGGTTACTTTTGGGGGGTGGCAGAGGAGGAAATAGGGCCATACATTTAAAATGTGACATCTCAGTGTCTGTGTGTGTGTGTGTGTGTGTATAAATATATATATATATATATATATATATTTTTTTTTTTTTTTTTTTTTTTGTACCAGGGAGTGAACTCAGGGGCACTCAGCCACTGAGCCACACCCACAGCCCTATTTTGTAGTTTATTTAGAGACAGGGTCTCACTGAGTTGTTTAGCACCTTGCTTTTGCTGAAGCCAGCTTTGAACTCATGATCCTTCTGCCTCAGCCTCCTGAGCTGCTGGGATTACAGGTGGGTGCCACCATGCCCAGCTTTTTATATCATTTTAGTTTTTGAATCCTGCCATCATCAAGTAGTAAAAGAACAACTCATTAAATAAGAAACACATTTGACAATGCTCTTTCCATACTGCAGACTGTAGTAAAAATTTGTTGAAATATTCCAGGCCTGATTTTCCTAGTTTGTAGCTATTTTAAAACTGTTCCTCAGCATGGCTACTTTGAGGACCACTGAATGCAGGCTCAGGAATAGGCTCCCCGAGTCAGAATGGCCATTCCGAGTAAGCTGAGCTCTGCCAAGTTAGCCGAGTGCCTTGATCACTTGTCTTTTCCAACTCACTCTTGGACTGAATGGATTCTTAACCAGCAGGCAGCCAAATCAGCCAAAGGCTCTCACTGACGCTTAGCAGTGACACAGCTGGGAACATCACACCACTGAGGGAAAATACAGATCCAGGCAGCCCTGGAAGCCCATTTTATGTTACAGTTAACATCCTTTGGTTCTTGTAGGTTCTACTTAAATTTTACAATGTTAGTTTCCATTTCTGCAAGCTACTCTACTTTGTGGGCTATGGACATGGGTTAGAAAATAAGAACAGATAGGTGGAGAGGAGAGACGGGGATGGGGAATGATGAAGAAGAAGGTGAGGATAAAGGGGGAAGGAAGAAGAAGAAAGAGAAGAAAAAGAAGAGAGCATGAATAGAGGGAGCCTGAGAGAGGAGAGATGGTGTGGGGAAAGAGAGAACAAGAGGGAAACAGGTGGTATTTCATAAACAAAACCAGCTCATCAACCAGGTGTTCAGAACGATGATACACTTTGCAAAGGAATGAATCCAGGCCTCCTGGCTAGCTCACAGAAGCCTGTAACCCAGCCTGAGAGCAGGGGACTTTGTTGAGGTTGTCTCTCATCAAAGGGAGAAGACCCCCTCTCAATAATTCCCATATGTTTGAAGGATTTTAGGGAAAAATTTTTTTGGGGGGTGGTATGGGAGATTGAACTCAGGGGCTCTCAACCACTGAGCCACATCCCAGCCCTATTTTGTATTTTATTTAGAAACCGGGTCTCACTGAGTTGCTTAGTGCCTCGCCATTACTGAGGCTTTGAACTTGCAATCCTCCTGCCTTAGCCTCCAGAGCCACTGGGATTACAGGCGTGCTCCACTGCGCCCAGCTAGGGAAAACTTTTGAAGTAGGTGGGGCCACTTCCAATTCTGTACCAGTTTTCTGTATTTTGCTGACCCCTCCCCAAAGCTAACAGAGTCTGATGGGCAGCCAGCCAGCTGGCTCTGCCCTGTTAACCAAACCAAGACAAAACAGCCCCTGTACCCCCCGCCCCCGCATCTGTTTTGTCTCAGTCTGACTTCACAGAGAAGTTTGCTCAGCCATATTATGCTAATGACTCATTAACTTGCTTAGAGGTATTTGTCTGATTAGTCCAATCAAAACTTTCTCTTTTTTTTGGCGGTGGTATTGGGGATTGAACCTGGGCCTGAGTGCTTTATTATTGAGTTATATCCAAGCCCTTTTTATTTTTAGACAAAGTCTTGATAAGTTGCCCACGCTAGTCTCGAATTAATGATCCTCCTGCCTCAGCTTCCTAAGTAGCTGGGATTACAGATGTGCACCTTCACGCCCAGGAAAATGCCTTAATTATTAAAGTTCTGTGGTCGATAGGGACCAAGAGGCAGCTCAGCCAGATCTAGCATCTGGCCCTGGTCTCAGTTCCCTGACAGCCCCTGCCATGCAGCACCACTGTCTTCTGTCACTTTTCTGCCATCTCAATCCTTCAAGTTCGTGCCAGCAGCTTAGGTGTGGCCAGTAATGTCCATTTTCCCATAGTGTCCTGCACACACGAGGAAACACTCAGCACGTATTTATTGGTTGACTGGGTTCAAGATACTTTTACTGCTCTAATTTTTCTTTTTTCTTTTAGTTGTTGATGGACCTTTATTTTATTCATTTATTCATATGTGGTGCTGAGAATAGAACCCAGGGCCTCACACATGCTAGGCAACTGCTCTACCACTGAGCCACAACCCCAGCCCTTAAATTTTAAGTGACTTTGAAAAACAAGCAAAGATTAAATTTCTAAAAGTCTGGAAGTAGAGCCAGAAAACCGGAGTTAAGTCTGTGCAGGCATAAATGTCTATTCCTAACAGTCCTAGAGGCAGGAAGTCAAGCTCAACCCATTGTACAGGGAGGGAAAGAGAGGCATAAGATCATGTTGCTTGCAAGCACCTGAGCTGGGGTTGGACCCTAAATGGCGTGGTACCAGAAATTAGGTTCTTGACCATTCTGAGGATCTTCTCCTTAATTGAATGAAGCCACGTTTAGAAGAGTACCCTTGTACAGTACAGAGGGGTCCGAATGCTAAGTCACTACTGAAGTGAAAATAACTGATTAGAACAATTGCTGTGTGGGGGTAGCTCCACTGCATTGCAACCAGGCAGCCTGAGCTCCTGCTGTAAGTGCCCTGAGGAAGCAATTAAAAGGCAGGTTTCTAGGCCTTGGTTCCAGACATTCTGATTTTACACGTCTGAAGTGACACTTCCAAGCTGAATTTTATCAAGTGGCCCAGACAATCATGCTCAGAAGCCCTGCACTAGTGAGAGGTCTGGCTTTTGGAGGCCAAGCACGAGCAGACCTGAGCCCACAACATATAACTGGAGGCCAAATCCTAGCTGACGTACTCTGAGGCCTTGGGCACGTTACTTAGGCCTCTTGAGCCTCAGTTTCCAAGAGGAGCCTGCGGAGTCCTTTCCAGAGAACTTGTGTAAGTTCTCTCACTTGGACCCCCCAACTGCCTTGAGAAGAACCCTTTACATAAAGAATCTGGACAGTTTAGTAAGTTTTGAAGGTCACCTTAGCCTCAAGGGCAGATGATACCATCCCCATTCTCTGAAGAGAACAAGGCTCAGAGCTAGCAGGTGGCTTTATCCAAGGAGACTAAGATGGCGGAGGGGGACACAGGGGATGGTGTTCTTGGCCCAAGTCTTGTTCTTTCTTTTATTCTAAGGGTGTGTCTGCTGTTGGCTAAGCTCCTGGAGCTTAAGAAAAAAGTAAGGATGGAGCAGCTTTCTACCCAGACAGCGTATCAGCGAGGGCTTCAGGAACACTAGAACTCAGCTCCCAGGACACGGAAATCAAGAACAGGGGCCTGCACTCGTGTGGGGCAGCCTTTCCTCTCCTTAGGACTATTCTGAAAACAGCTGTTCTCTGAAAAGCAGCCTGCTCCCAGGAGAGGCCTGTGGTCATGCAGATCTATCTGCCATTAGGTGAGAGGCTTTAATTGAGCTGAGGGATGCATTCAACCTAAGATCTAAAGCATCTTCTCCAATCAGCTGAAACACACACACAACACACAAGATAAAAAGTAAAAATACCCCCCCCCCAAAAAAAACAAAAAACAAATAATTCATGACGTCTTGTTTTTCAGTCTGTTCTGAATTTAAAGGGAACCTCAGGGTGTTCTGAATTATCACTCACTAAACCCAACAACATGATAGAAAATTGCACGATCAATGTTCCTACCTCACCCCTTACTCTTTAAGAGCTGAGCTCTGCTGATGGATTGTTCATCTGCTGAGTGGTGGTTGTGTTCCAGCCACTGTTCTAGACACGGAGGGAATAAAGACAAGACAATGGCCCGCAGAAGCTCCCGGGAAGACAGGCACAGAGAAAGGTATCGGCAATATGGAAAGTACAAAGACAACCCTAAACAACTTTAGGCCCAGTTTACTACATTTTCTGGAAAGGTAGAGGCAGGGGCTAGTGGCATTCTCGGGAGAATAAGAGACAGACGGGGGACTGGACCCCACATGGCCACACATCTTTTCCTGAAGCTACACTGTCCTCAGACTGTGACCCAGGAGGGGGCTTAAGGAAGGGCTGTGTCCTCCCTCCACCCTCACAGCTCAGCTCTTGACCCAAACGAGGACCAGAGCAGAGAGGGATGTGGAAAAAGAAAACAAGAGCCTGCTGTCCTCTCTCTGTGTCGCCATCAGCCAGCTCACCACTTTGTCGGAGGAATGCCGTCAAGTGCGTCCACAGGGACACTGCAGAATGACCTGGGGGCTACTGCAGTGATTGCTCCACTTCCTTAACACGTTCTGGAAGCCACACCTTAAAATGGCCAAGGAATCTCAGGGAGAATTCAAGGAAGATGACGTAAAGGAAAAATAATCTCCACTGAAGGATCCAGAGTGGGGAGATGCAGGGACATAGAGGAGAGAAATGATCCTCAATGAGACGAGCCGGCAAGGATGAAGAGACGCCTTGGGCCATGGGCCATGGAAGTGGTGAAGGAAGAGTCCATAAGAAGGAGAGGATGGTAACTAGTTATGATGTAGACGCTCCTTCCCAGGGAACTTCATATACATCTTTGGGAGCAGCTGATCAACTGGGGACAAGGCTCGACGCCACCTTTAGGCATTCCATCCACCAAGTTTGTGTGCAGATTTGTTCTTTAACACATGGCAGGTGCTCAGAAGTCGGGTGAAGAAAGGAGCCCATGAGAACCCAGGTTTTTCTCAAAATGTTTGACCACTCTTGCTGTGATCCACAGAAATTCCTGCCAAGTTCCACTGACTTCTATGGCATGTGTAGGTCTGCTCTGGACCATGGGCTCTGGGGTGGCAGTCGGGGCCGGGGAGGGGGGGTTTCCTCCTTCACCCTCTGTACCCCCTTTAGCTGCCAACTCAGTACTTGCCAATGACGAGGCAGGTGTCCACCATTCACTCGCCCCCCCCGCCCCCACCTCTGGGGCTTTGGTTTTTACCCAGCTTCTCCTCCTCTGTGTTCTGGAAAATGCTTCTTGACTCATTCCAACATTGTTGTGAGGGAGAGCTAACATCTGCAAACCCTTTCCTAACCCATCTGGGTGGGGCATCTGAAATGGCTTAGGGCTGTGGTCCAGGAGAGACAATATCCAAGTCGGGCCACTCAGAGTCCTTCTGCAGAATCCAGGAACTATGTCCTGTGTCTTCTTGTATGCATTTTTTTTTTTTTTTTTTTGTACTGGGGATTGAACCAAGGAGCTATGCCACCTGTCCTTTTTTTTTTTTTATTTTTTCCAATTTTGAAACAGGGGCTTGTTAAGTTGCTTAAGGCCTCCCTAAGTTGCTGAGGCTCTCCTCGAATCCCCCTATCTTGGCCTCCTAAGTTGCTGGGATTACAGGCATGTGCCACGGTGCCCAACTTCCTTGTCCTTATTTTGAGGTGAAAATGGAGTGTGGGAGTTGAAGGCAGCCATGACTCTAGCTGGTGGGGAGGGACTGCCTGACGGATGATGCTGACAATCAGAGGAGGCAGGAGGTGGAGAGCAGAGCACCTGGGCACTGGAGTCCCTGGTTAGTCACGCCTGCAGCCCAGCTGTGCTCTGGCCCTTCCTGTGGTCAGGCTATGTGAGTCAATAAGCACCCAATTTTTCCAGACCAGTTCAAATTGGGTTTTGTCACTTGCAACCCAAAGGCTCCTGACTAATACAGGGAACAAATTACGATTGGTATAATTGGGCCTCTGAGGAGCCCAGAGAACCACCAGGAAACACATGATCATTCTGCACCTCCCTCACATTGGTGAAGTCTGCATCGATCCAGGAAGCATATGAGGCTTGGAACAGAGGTGGTGGGACATGGGTTGCCTAATTCTGCAGAAGCACCAGCATGTGTGACAAATCATTAAAGTCCACGTGAATAGAAAGTAATAAGAGCCTAGATGATCAAGAAAATGGATCCAGGCATCAAAGAGAAGAAGGGCACCTGGAATACAAAGACGTGCGGTGGGAGAGTCTTCAGCAGGGAGATTCTGGTCTCTATACCAGGAAGGAGCTGCTTTGCTTATCCACTACCTCCTGTTTCCCAGTGCAGCCTCGGAGGGCAGCACCCTCACTGAGAACCACGGCACTGGACTGAGTCCACGTCTGACTCTCAATGTCTGGTTCTCGGACCAGCAGCGTTAGCCTCACTTGGGAACTTCTGGAAATGCAAATTCTCAGCTTCATACCAGGCCTGCACAATCACAACGTCTGATTCTGGGGGGCCTAGAATCTTAACCAGTTCTCTGGGTGACTCAGATACATTATGAAGTTTGAGAAAACCTGGCACAGTATTTTGGCTAAACCTGCAGCTCTGGCTCCAGGTTCTTGGGTTTCACATGAATTATAATATGAACTGTGCCTATTGGATTTGCACTAGATGAGCTGCTTATTATCTATAAGTCTGTGGGTAAGTTACTTAATCTCTTTGAGCCTTAAATTCTTAACCTGTGAAACAGAAAGAAGAGTAGTAACCACGTAACAGGTTGATTTGAAGATTTAATGAGATGATATGTGTAAAAGACTTAATTTAGCACTTAGCAATACAGCAAGCACTCAATAAATGCTGGTTCTTTACACTGTTTTGCTGCTGTTATGATTCCTGGGCAGCACCTCGGCCTAGGGAAGCCAGATGTAACCTCTCCAGAAGGATGTGTTCTTCGGAAACACTACAGTGGCCTGTATTTATTCTTTCTCCTCAGCAAACCTCTACTCATCCTTCAACATACTGCTCAAGGTCATGTCCTCTACGATGGTTTCCCAGAACTGAGATTCCTTCCTCCAGGGGTCCTCTATTGAAACCTCAAACAACCTGCTTATCAACTCTGACTCTACTTCTTCCTAGTCATTTGATCTTGGGAAAGATTCTTCACCTTTCTATGCCTCAGTTTCCTCATGTGCAAAATGGGATGAATAATCATGCTTTACCTGTCGGGTTGTTGGGGGGATTAAAAGAGGCAATATCTGCATAGTGTTTTCAATAGTGCTTGGCATAAAGTAAACTATCAACTGTTAGCTCTGTTTCCTGTTTTCCTGGGGGCAGGATTGAGGAAAGAATGATAAGTGAATGAGTTGGCACAGGGCCAGGACTAAGGCCAGACAAGCAAGGACTTGCATTGGGTATAAAATGTAGGCAAAATAAACCCGGTTCCAATAAAACTTAGTTTCAATAAAAAATGGTTTCAATAAAACTTTATAAATACAGGTAGATGGTCCATGGCTGTAAGTTGCTAATTTAACTTTTAAAACTGTTGCATTAAAATATGATTTATTTGGATTACTGAGGTATGGGGCATGGTACACGATTGCTTCACCTGCTAATCACCTCTTGGCTGACCTTGAAAACACAGGCCCCATGGTTCCCAGCAAGGTGTAGCCCTTCCTCCTTTTACCCTCTGTCACAGTCAGCACGAAGCATGCCGTGGAGACTCCTAGGCACATATTTTTCAGGCTCCCTGCCCATGGCATGGGACTGACTCAGTCTGCTGGTCTTCCCAAGAATGAGCTCCTTTTTGAGACAGAACTTTTGAAAGGAGTGTAAACACAAAACACACTAGTGTTCAGCTACAGTTTTCAGATAAAGTCAACAGTAATAAAATTATTTACACACATGCGTATATATACTGTGATGGTTAACTTTCTATGTCAACTTGATTGGGCTAAGGGTTTCCCAGATGGCTGAGAGAACATCATCGCCGGATATGTCTGACTGGGTGTCCCCGAGGAGATTACATTGCACAGGTAGACTGACTACAGCAGATCTTCCCTCACTAATGTGGGTGGGCATCATCCAACCTGTGGAGGGCTGGGATAGAACAAAGCAGGGAAGGAAGGGCCAATTTGCCATCTCTGCTTGAGTTGGGATATCCATTTCTCCTAGTGCTCCTTGTTCTTGGACTTCTGGACTTGGGCTGCGACTTACACTAAGAACTTGGGCTGGGACTTACTGCCCTGTTTTCTGGCCTTTAAGTTTGGATTGGCATTACAGCTTGTGGACAGCTGACCAGCAATGTGTAGCCCTTCCTCAGCCTCCATCGGGACGTGTCAGCCTCCACTGAGGAGCCAATGCCTCATAATAAATCTCTTCCTACGTATCTATATCTATCCTATTGGTTTTGATTTTTTTTTTTTTTCTGGAGAACCCTAATTCTCATACATACATACAACTGTGTGTGTGAGTGTGTGTACACATATATCTGTGTTGTTGTTTTTTTTTGTGTGTGTGTGATATCTTCTGAAATGTTTAAAGATTTGTGTGACCATACCAAGCAGAAAGCAGGCTCCCCTCTTTCAAAGATACTTCCTCAGAGAGGTGATATTTGGCCAGAGACTCTGCCGTGGGGCTCCTGTGCTGTCATTTCAGGTGCCTTCTGTATCCCAAGAGGGAAAGTTTGACACTGAGCCTACTTTTTTGCTAGGGCCCCCCTTCACTGAGAAGCTGCCTGTGTTTGAGAAGCAGCTGCCTCCGCCCCCATCCACTGTGCTGCAGGCAGGCCCGGGGCTGGCCTGGGCTCTGGTGCAGAAGCAGCCACGATCAAGAGCTGGTTTGTCTTACGTTATTGCCCACTTTCCAGGCCACGGCAGGGGGCTTCTCGCCTTCTTCTTTGTAATGCCATGCCATTAAAATGGAGACCATCTGGGGAAGCCAGAGTGGCGTGCTCTGGTAGCCGAAGCAAGGCGGTGACCCTGGGCTGACTCAAAATCGGGTCGAATCTGGGTTTCTCTTTCTCTTTCAGGCTGATGCTCAAGTCTCTGGGTCTGTTTTTCTGTGGCTCTGAGTGTATCTAAGGCAGAGGCAAAGCCCCAGGAGAGGACTGAGAATCAGAGAAGATAGGATCAGAGATAGGACCAGAGAAGACAGCAGGAAGGGCATGGAAGGACCCCGCCATACCCCCAGGGGTTCAGCACGTCCTGTTACCACAGGCTGGGCACGTGACCATCTGCGCTGACCTCTGTGAGTGCCCTTTAGAATTCAGACTTGGAAACTGTCCTTGGCACTCACCCCACCAGGAAGGGCCTTGACAAGAGCCATGCGCCCCTGTCCTTCAGCTCTCAGCCTCTCTGATGTCATCAAGATGTGTCCGTGTCTTGTGCCCTGAGTTTGGCTGGATACTCCACCATGGACGGAGGCTGTGCCCTGCATCAACCCACTCATGGGTGGGACTTATCTGCTTCTCATTTAACACAAATTCCAGTAGAACAGGAGCAGTCCCTGTCTTAAACGTCATCATGCAAGAAGCTGCCACCCAGCACAATGCCAGTTATACACTCCAAGCCAGGCAGTTGAGCTAATTATTGGCTCTATCTTGAGCAAGTTAGCCATATCAAGCCTCAGTTTTCCATTGTTTAAAATGAGAATAATAATACCTACTCCATAGAGTCACTATGAACAGCACTTGTGACAGCATGAGGCAGACCGTATTATTATTTGCAATTCTTTTCTTCTCTTTTTTTTTTTTTTTTTTTGGTGTTGTTGGGGATTGAACCCAGGACCTTGTGCATGTGAGGCAAGTACTCTACCAACTGAGCTATCTCCCAGTTCCCTTCCAATTATTTTCTTCCTCCTCAGTAATGCTCATTACAGCAGCACAACCCAGAGACAAAGCTGGCTGATACACAGTGCCTTCCACAAAGGAGGGATCTAGTCAATCTTGGCAGGGTGAACAATAAATACTAAGATCTCTCTTGCATCAACTGTTCCTGTATGATTTTGTGGGTGAGACATTTAATTACTAGAATGAATTCAAGGTGACATCAAAGGGAAGTGGAATTTGAAAAAAAACAAAAACAAAAACAAAAAACCGGATGCTACTAGGGTACAGCAGTGTACATAGCATTCATTTCAACTGAGAATTTATTGAGTTAAATTTAAACATTTTTGCTAATGTTTATTGAGTCCTTACTAGAGAACAGTATGCTAAGTCCCTTAGACGTGTTTAATGCTCACAATTTTGTTCTAAATACAGTGAGATAGCAAAGCACATGGCACCCAAGGGTGATGTAATGTTTGTGAACCTTCTGTCCCCATAACACCGTACCAGAATTTGCAGGCTGTTATCTTGGTGGCACTCGGTGTAGACAGTAGTGGGTCATATGGCCTCTCTGCTTCACCTTTGCTATATACTTAGTGGCAGGGGTGGGTAGGGAAGTTGCCAACACTGTCCACACCATACGGATGAGGAAACAGAGGCTTTGAGAAGTGCAAAGCACGCCAAGGGTCATGCAGTCAGGCAGCAGCAGAGCCAGAGGTGCCAGCCTCAAAGCACCAACCCCTGCACCAGGCTGTCACCCATATTCATGAACAAACCAGGTTCATCCACCCTTCTGCTGGTTCCAAACTGAATAATCCTCACCCTACACTGGCACAGTGTTTCCGATTGGGGCTATGTTCCTCCTCATCAGCAGGTTACCCCAAACTGCCCAAGGCTAAGGGGTACTAACAGGAAAGGGGAACTGGGGAAGCTGTCATGGGCTTTCCTCTCTTTCTCATTGACGCCTACACTTGGCTTCCCATGGTGGAGCCAACCCCAACTTCCACCCACTGAACCTGTGTTTATATGCCAGGTCCTGCAGGAAGCACCCACACTCTTCAACGTTGTCCATGTCCACAGAGGCCATAGAAAAGAGTTATTAGATGTGAAGGAGAGACATTACCTCTGACTGAGTATCAAAAATGGCTTCAGCATTTAAGCTGGCTCAGTGGAACGAGTGATCTCAACAGGCTGGCATTGCAAAGAACATTTTGGAAGAACAACAAGCTCAGGGCAGGGGACATGGCCCTGCTGGGGCAGCAGGCATGCAGTGAGTCATATGCCTAGAAGCGCAACTTGAAAAATCCCAGCCCAAGGAGATCTGTTTTTATACTCTGTAATATAAAGTCCGCCTTGAGCCTGGTCTTAAAATACCCTGCCCAAGGAAGTTCACACCTGAGAGGCAATTTAAGTCCTGGGGCTTGAACCCGCAGGCACTCTACCACTGAACCACATCCCCACCCCTTTTACAATTTTGAGATAGGGTCTCAGTAAGTTGCTGAGGCTGGCCTCAAACTTGGCGATCTGTCCAGCCTCAGCTTCCTGAATAGTCAGGATTATAGCTGTGAGTCACCACGTCTGGCTTAAGTCATGTCTTTTGGGAATGTATGGGGTTTTGAAGACAAAAGTCTCCAAATGACCTGAGTCTTAGAAAATATACTGTGGACACTAACTAGGATATTATCCCAGAGAGCAAAGAGGCATTCCCTTCTCTGTTAAAGAACAGTGAAGAACGGAATAAACATGAAAGTCTGAAGCTCAGCATGGATAAGGAGAAGGATTCATTCATTTCTCAGATATTTACTGAGCACCTACTATGTACCACACTTGATTCTAAACATTTAGTAAACACCAGAGTAAAAATTCCCACCCTTGTGCATCTTTCCTCCTAAGGAAATTTTTTTTGAGGTGGTCAGGGGTACCAGGGAATGAACTCAGGGGCACTAGACCACTGAGTCAGATCTCCAGCCTTATTTTATTTTTTATTTAGAGACAGGGCCTCACTGAATTGCTTAGTGCCTCACTGTTGCTGAGGCTGGCTTTGAACTCGTGTTCCTCCTGTCTCAGCCTCCTGAGCTGCTGGGATTACAGGTGTGAGCCACCACACCCGTCTAGGAAATTTTAATATTAGCAGGTACTTACTATTTGCCAAAGGCACAACTCAATGTGACACTTGTTAACTCAGCCAGACTTTGCAAAGACTCTATGAAAACGAGTAAACTAAGGCTCAGAACTGTTCACTCATCCTCAGACAAGGCACCAAGTGGCAGAGCTGGACTGTGTCACAGGCATCCTGCTCAGTGATGGCTCTGATCCCTTCCCCAGTACTTGTCTCTCTACACTGTAAGCAGCTATAATAAGAGAAGGCTGAATTCTAGTTTCTAGCTCACCAAGTAATGACTACCCTGCTTCCGGCTTCTATGTTCACCTCTTGAAGAGTCCCCACAGCCCTAAGCCCCACACTTCCAGAAGTGACGTGGCTCCATCCTCCCTCCTGACTGCTCTAAGGCAATGTTCTTCAAAGTGTGCAGGACACCAATTTGTGCCCCTCCCTAACTGGTTACTGGTCTGTGACAAAGTAGGTAAGGAAATGGAGAGAATAGGTTTAGGAACCTGTGTACAGTTTGTTGAATCTAAAATAACAACAAAATGGGCACCTGTACTCTTATTTTTGTCTCATTTTTTCCTAATAATTCATTTTTGTTGCACTTTACAAAGCACTGTTGAGATGAATTCAAAATTTTAAAAGAAGAAAGCCAAGTCTGATCCTTCACCACAGAGAGGGGTTTGTTCTCAGGGAGCTCAAGTTCCCTGGCTGATGGATTGCATCCCTGGGAACAGACAGGCCCTAGAGGCAAGGTCTAGGAAACATCGGTGAGGCGCTTTCTTTAGTTCTCCCTCCTCTCCATTTCTAACAGGTGGGTGGGTTTTGTGATCCTTGGGGAAGGAGAGAGTGTGACAGAAGTCGCTTTTGGTCAGTGGGCCTTCAGGTCTTTTGCAAAAGCTCTGCCTGCTGGTGGGGTGTGCTGGCAGGGGAGGCTCTGGGCTGCCCCAGGGGGAGGAGTCTGGGAGAGCGACACCGTGGTATGTGGGGGAACCCGATGCCAAGGCCAGAGTCTCCCAGCTTCTGCCAAAGCTTCTGTCCCCACATTTGGCTCAGAAGTCACCCACACTCCAGCCCTGAAGGGGCTGTGATGGCCAGGACAATGACATCCCAACAAGGACCAGTGATGGTGGGCCTTGCCCAAGATGAGCACAACGCCGGTGCACAAACCGAGGCTGGGGAGAGCCCCACAAATACCTGAGCTTGAACTGCCTGCCAGGCCGGCAGCACGGGGCTCAGAGTCTGATCACAAAGAGAATGAAGGGGTATTTCTTGCCATGACTGCATGAACTGAGATGGGCACCCGCTACCCCTTGTGAGTGATGTTTAGGAGCAAGAGAGAAGGCCAGAGGCCCTGGAGGGCTAGAAGGGGCGGGGGGCCCTCGCGATTACAGTTCCTTCAGCCTGGAACACTCTGAGCCTCCCAGTTTCCCCTCAGCTGAGGTGTCCCGACTTCAGAGAGGCCTTTCTGGGAGGTGTGTGTGCATGCATGTATGTGTGTATGTGTATACATATGTGTGTGTGCGTGTGTGTGTGTGTGTGTGTGTGTGTCTGTGTGCCCCCGAGTGCCTGCAAGTGTGCAGGGAGGAGCTGTCAGATCAGAAGTCCTTACACTTCACACTCCTATTGCTTGGCTGCTTTCTGACACTGCCGTCTCAGCTCCAGTACCCCACATCCTTCTGCCTGTGTCAAACTCCACAGTTCCAGAGACAGCACATGAACTGGGTCACTCTCGGAAAATAGGGGGATCACACGCTCAGTCCCTGGAAGAAATCCCATGGTAGACATTTTGATAGACAGGTATCCTAGGAAGTCCCTGGCAAGACAGTCGGTCCCTGAGTCTAACTGACAGACTCACTGGGCGTTGTGAAGCAGAACCCACAGTCAGCCCTGACAATCAATCACCTTGGGACGCCTCTGGGCCTCCTTCCCTAATTCCTTTACACAGGCATCACACGGAGTCCCCAGTAATTCGGAGGCTGGAAGCTGGACATGAGTGGTGGACGGTGGGGGCCTGAAGTGATTACCATGGAGGGCTATCAGAAGCCCATCCAAGAGAGGGGCTTCTGTCTTGGGAGAATGCTGATGGCTTCCTGTTGCTGATCTAGCTCCAAATCCTGAGAGAAAATCTGCCCCGGCGAGCTCTGCTCACTTCTGCTCTCAGCTGAGACTATAAACAGGAAATGGAGAGAGCTACTTCCAAACAAGATCTCATTATGATCAGGCTAGCCGCTGTCAGTTTTCATTTTCTCCTGAAATCCCAGTTTCACTTTCCATTTTGTGCAAGTGGAGAGGTTTCCTCTTAGATCCAGGCCTCTCACAGTCACCGGTCCTGAGAGGGCACAAAGCTGCTGGACCAGCTGGACCGTGAAGGCCCCAGGGACCTCTGAGCAAATGCAGGAGTCTCTCTTACCAAGAGGCTTGTTCTGGACAGGTTACCCAAATTCTAGCATTCTCTCAGACCCCAGAGCACTGGTCCTATCTCCTTTTTCATTCATTCACTAGTCCAACAAGTATTTATTGGGTCTCCTTTGGTGCCAAGCACATTGCTGGACATCAGACTATTGCAGAGACAGACCAAGTCCTGCTTTCATGGACCTTAAAGCCTAGTGGGGGAGCTAGAGACCCAGATATTCACATCCCACCCTGCCTGTTGAAGAGCCACCTGGTCCTCCACAACAGCTCAGACCCACTGAAACAACCCTGTCAACCTTCCCTTGTCAGAGCCACCTCAACACAAGCCCGGGTGGTGGCTCTAAGACACGCCTGCAAGTTCTCTGACTCATCTCCTTTCAACACATGCAGTCTAATTGCCTTTCCCTTGCATATGGGTGGTCTTGGTGACCCGCTTCTCTCAAATAGAAACTGTGGAGGCCAGGCTAGGCAAAGCCTAGTTTCTCTTGGAACCTAGCTGCTGAGCTGTGAAGGGCTCCTTGCCACATGGAGAAGCCATGGGTATAATGGTTAGGTGTTCTAGCTGACAGTCCCAGGTGAGGTCCCAGGTGATGGCCAGCACCAACTGCCAGACATGAGAACAAGGGAGCCTTCAAGGTGTTCCTCCCCCCGCTATAGTCTGACCACCACCTCAGGAGAGATCTGAGCAGGAACTGCATGTGGAACCATGAGATGTCATAATAACAGCAATGACAATAATATAGTCATCCCAAAGAATCCATGGGGGAATGGCTCTAGGACCCCCAGAAGATATCAAAATCTATAAATGTTAAGTTCTTTATATAAAATGGCATAATATTTGCAATATAGACTATATATATCCTTTGCTACATTTTACTTTTATTTATTTATTTATTTATTTCAGTACTTGGGATTGAATCCAGGAATGTTCTACCATTGAGCTACATCCTAGCTATTTTATTTTTTTATTTTAAGGTAGGGTCTTGCTAAGTGGACCAGGCTGGCCTCTAACTTGCAATCCTTATGCCTCAGCCTCTGCAGTTGCTGGGATTATAGGTGTGGTGCCTGCCTCTCCCACATACTTTAAATCATCTCTATTAATAACTAATATAATACCTAATACTACATAAATGTTATGTAAATAGTTTTTCTATTGTGTTATCTAAGGAATAATGATGAGAGGAAAAAAAAAGTCTGCACATGATCAATACAGATGCCATTTTCCCCCAATATCTTCCACCTAAGGTTGGTTGAATATGTGGATGTGGAACTCATGGATGTAAAGGGTTGAATACAACCATTTTTGTTTGAAGCCACTATGTGTGTGGATGATTTGTTATGCAGCATCAGATAATAAGAACAGCACCCAGTCCTGAAATACGGGGACCTCCATTCCTCAACGACAGGATGTGGTCAACAGCCTGGCAGCATCAAACCACCTGGAAACCTGTTAGGGATGCAGAACTGTGGGCCCACCTTTGACCTGTTGAGCCAAGAACCTGCATTTGAACGAGACTGCCAAGTATTTCACATGCATGAGAAGCACTCCTTGGCAGTACCAAAAAATTCAAATGCAAAAAATAAAAAATAAAAATAACATAACCAATGTCAGTATACCAACTCCCCAGATTTAATAGATAAAAATAGCAAGCACATATCCTGTGCTGAACACTATTTAAAGTACTTCACAAATATTAACTCACTTAACCTTCACGACAACCTGGTGAGAGAGGTTCGGTCATGTCATTGATCCTGTGTTATAGAAGAGGAAATTGAGGACAGAGACATTATATAATGTAACTCCAAAGACACACAAGGTCATAAACAACAGAACTGGTAACAATTCAGGGGACCTGGCTCCAGAGTTTAGCTATTCTGCTTCTAGACATTTCGATTCCTCATTTCCATCTCCCCAAATCTGAAGTGCATCAAGTGTCCTTTAATATCAGTCTCCATCCTTTGCTTTCTTTGCATCGTGGCCACCATCCTCATTTAGCCAAGGCTCCTGCAGCAGTGACCTGGCTGGTGTTTAGCCTCTGGTCACCTCAATTCCTTTTTTACAATGCCTCAGGTTAGTCTGACTGCAAACACCGCTCTTGCCTTCCTCCCTGCCCACACATCTCCAGGGCTTTGCTCTGCCTGGCAACCAAACAGGCCAATGTGCCTTGAAACCTGGCCCCACCTCTAGTGTCCACCAGAAACCCACAGGGCACAGCAGCAGCAGCAGTAGGTGTGCCTGACGACACACGCACCTCGAGGTGTGCTCACACATCCTCCTCCTGGGGCTGCCTCCTTCCTCGCCTCATCTCCTCATCCTACAAAGTCCATCCCAATTGCCAGTTCCTTGGCAAATCCTTCCTTGACCCGTTTTAGTTCAAAGTATGAACTCACCTCTCCACTCAGTTAACAGTAGCATTGTTCTATGTTATTGTTGCTGAGCTGGGGTTTTCTACTGTTGCCCAGGCTGGTCCCCAACTCCGAAGCTCAAGTGATCTTTTGATCTTTTGCCTTGACCTCCCAAGCAGCTAGGAGCCCTGTATCTGGTTTTCAGCATACCTTAGTAATTTTTGTTTTTTGTATTGTCGGTGGCCGGGTGTTACAAGAGGTTTTTTTGTTTTGTTGTGGTTCTGGGGATGGAACCCAGGGCCTGGTGCATGATAGACAAGCTACTACCTGAACTTGAGACACTTTTTTTTTTCTCAGTAAATTATATTTTACAAAATTTACCATTGCAACTATTTTTACGTGTATCATTCAGTAACATTTAAATACATTCACATTGTTGTACAACCATGTCCATCCTACCACTCATTTCTAGAATGTTTCCATCATACCAAACTCTGTGTCTACACCCATTAAACAATAACTCCCCATCCCCCAGCCCCTGGTTAAATCTATCCTACTTTTGGTCTCCATGAATTTGACTAGTCCAGGAATCTCATACAAGTAGAATAATACAATATTTGACTCTTTCCTATCTGATTACTTAACACACTGTTTCAAAGTCCATCCATGTTGTAGCATATATCAAAATCTCATTCCCTTTTATGGCTGAATAATAGTCCATCATATGACTATACCACATTTTATTATCTAGACATCTGACATTGGTTTTTTTCCCTACCTTTCAGGTATTGGGATCAGTGCTTCAATAAACAGTGGTGTAAAGTATCTGCTCAAGTCTCTGCTTTCAATTCTTTTCACAGAAGGCATATCCAGTGGGTTTTTTTTTTTTTTTTTTTTTTTTTGTACCAAGGAATGAACCCAGGGATGCTTAACCATCAAGCCACATCCCCAGTCCTTTTTATATTTTATTTAGAGACAGGGTCTCACTAAGTTTCTTAGGCCCTCACTAAGTTGCTGAGGTTGGCTTTGAACTCACGATCCTCCTGCCTCGGGCTCCGGAGCTGCTAGGATCACAGGTGGGTACCACCATGCCAGGCCATTTCCAGTTTTATTTTCAACACAAATCTACTGAAGTTCCACTTCCTAGATGAGGAAAAGGAGGTTCGGTGAAGTCAAGTCACTTGTCCAAGGCCATGTGTCTATGGCTTAAATATTATTTTTCCAAGGACTCTGGTTTTATCAATACACATTTACTTCTAGAACAGATAGTAGCTACCTGGAACTTGAGGCTCTGCCTCTGTTAATGTTGGTAGTGATAACAATGGCCAGAAACAGATGAAGAAATGACATCCTTGTGTCTAGCAAAGGTGCGCTGGGATGAACACCTTCTTCTTCTCTTCCATCATGAATCTGGATCATAAGCCTCTGAAAGAATTAATTGGGTCTTCAATACACCTGACTCTACAGTCTGAAAGTTACTGTCCTGGTCAGGAGAACTTTTTTCTTTTTTTAGGGTTAAGGAATAGAAATAGCTGTACAGTTTTCTTCCAGAAGCAAAGTTGTACTTAGGTGGAAAGCCCCTGATTCAGTGCCAGCTCAGAACAGGAAGGTCACCACGTAACATGGCTGATGTTTCAGTGGAAGACAGGGAAACCAAGCTTCCCGGTGCGACCATAACTGGAGGGGGTTCTGGGGACACAAACTATTAGAGCTAAAACTATGGAAGTCCCAGGCGAACTGGGACCCACTGGCACTTCAACCTGCAGAGCATTGTGTGGGGCAGGGTGGGGCCACTCTTGCCTTCATCCCTTCCTCTCTTATTCTCACTGGCTCACACCTATGACTCCTCACTAGCCTCCCTGCCTCTCCCTGCCACTTTGATCAAAAATCCTCAGCCTTTTCCACACTGATTACTCACATTAAGGACCACAAAGTCCCATGTCAGTAAGGACCAATAGGTCCTGTGGATGAAGGACACAGCTCTGATATTAGAGAGCAGAAATGGGTGGAGTTGCAGCTATTTGCACCATTTTGGGGGCTTGGAACAAGTACACAAATAGAGGCCCAGATAAAGCAGGCCTCAATATTAAAATGTTGAAAATCAAACTCAAAGTTATTAAACTACACTTGCCCCTTCTAAGTTGGAAAATATACTTCATCCTGACTCAGAAGGCCAAGTTCAAATAGTTCTTGGATTCCTGGGAGTCCCTCACGGAGACCCAGTGGTACAGAGTGACATGCTCCAGCCTGTTACCTGCTTCCCTTGTGGCTCCCAGCTCTGTCCTGCACCCCCAGGGGCCTTGTCCCTCACAGTGGACACATGAGCCTGCACTTTAAAGCTCTATCTACACACGCCCTTCCTTTAAGGCAAACCGCTTGCCCTTGGTACACTGTCCAGGGAGAAGACAGATACAGGGAGGAGGCCCATGTAAGTCCTGGAAATGAGTTGGGCTTTTCAAGCAGATAATTCTGAGTTCTGGTATCTGACGCACAGCATGGAGCAGGAAGGAGGCCCCAGGGAGTGGGTGAATCCCCTTCACCTAAACTCTACTCGCCCCATAGAAAGGGTGTGACCAGTGCAAGGACCTATAAAACACAGGGCCAGGACAGGAGCTCCTCTTACCTGCATAGAAGATAGCATTGGTCAAGGAAAGTAGATGGCCCATAGAAAGGAGCAGCTGAATTTAATTCTAGCTAATTCTAGCCTCCTGGAAATGTGGGTCAATATGGTTAGATCTTCTGACTTACCGAGAGAGGATAAAAATGTAGGAATTGTTGATTATAAATGCAAATGAAAACCAAACTAAATAGCTTTGATAAAGTAAAGGTCAAACATAATATGCCTACAGACCTATCCTTGAAATCTTAGTTTGTGACTTTTTTACTGAGAAAACACCTGTCTATTCACATCCTGGCCTCTAGCCACGTCTGTTTTATCTCCCCGAGTCCCCTCAGGTTTCTTGTGTCCTACTAAATCAGATGACCAGAGACAGCCCAAGCTCGCACCTTGGGCCCTCTCTTCAGAAACACTCTCTCCTGATGTGTCTTTTTCCTGCTCTCCGACATCCACACTTACTCTTCAAGAGCAAATGCAAATCCATCTCCTCCAAAGTCTGCCATGATTACTCCTGAAATTCCAGATTTAGGTCAGGGCACCAGAGTGTGAATCCCAGCTCTGCAATTTTGCACCAGCATCTCTCTGGACCTCAGATGTAAAATGGGGTGATATTTCCATCAACCTCAAAGAACTACTTCTTGTGAAAGTTAAATAATGTAAAACATATTAAAACATTTAGTAACCCGCTGCAGTGGTGCACACCTATAACCCAGGGACTCAGGAGGCTGAGGCAGGAGGGTCACAAGTTCAAGGTCAGCCTCAGCAACTTAGTGAGGCCCTAAGTTACTCAGCAAGACCCTTTCTCAAAATAAAAAATAAAAAGGACCGGGGTGCCGCTCAGTGGTAGAGCACCCCTGGGTTCAACGCCCAGTACCAAAAGAACAAACACATTTAGTATATATTTCAGGGCATTTAATCAGTGCTTAGAAAATGGTAGTCAAATAGAAATTTTGAATTTGAGTATTTGACTTATGCTTTAACCAGGGGCTAGCAAAAGTAAAGTGCCAGACAACAAATATTTTAGGTTTTTGGGGCAATGGTTTCCTTTCTGACTATTCCATGAAGCATCTATAGACTACACATAAATAAATGCATGCAATTGTGTTCTCATAAAACTTTATTTACAAAACCAGGCAGAGAGCCTAACTTGCCCTGAAGACCAGAGTTGCTGACCAGTCTTAGGGCTTTGCTCCCTGACTCTCCAAGCCACTATCAGGATTTCTACTAATACCTAACATTTTAATTCTGCCAACCTTTATCAGGAAGCATCCCAAATTCTTTATAAAAAAAGTTAACCCTCATTGCCACTTTATGCATGAAGAAGCTGAGGTACAAAGGAAAATGCAGTTGGATTTGAGAACCATAACTCTAAGCCACTGCAGAGCTTGGGTTCAGACGTTGGGGAGCACCTGCATAGACCTGGGTGTGTTTCTTGGTTTCGCTGCATGAATGTGCATTTGCAAGGAACCTTAAGCCCCTCTCCTCCGTCCTGTGCATGGTTGGTGGTAATCCTAACTACCAACACACCCAGTAGCGATCTCCTCTAATGCCAACAGTGGGCACCACATGAGTGGCACAGGCCAAGAGCCCAGGTCCTCTGTGGGTCTCTACCTGCCTAGCAAGCACCAGGTGTGAGAGTGATCCGGCTTTCTTGCTTTAATGGATCCTCTTCCTATAGTACCCATAAGAATAAGAAACTGATCAAAAATGGGAAAGAAACAAAGGAAACTATTTGAAATGAAGTGGCTGTCACACAAGACTCTGCCCAGTCCTCAAAGCAGCCTCTTTGGGTAAAGGGGTCTTGCTGTGCCCTGAGCACTGTTTCTACATCATGAGGAACTTCCAAGGCACAGATATAAGGAAAGGCTGGCCTCAAGTGTGGGAGGGGTGGCAAAGCAGAGACCCCAGTATGGTCACTCTGATCACAGCCTTCCTTAGTGGTCCCTGGTGAACCTGTCATGCCTGGGCAATGTTGCTCTACTGCATTTTTGCATTTTGGCCCCTGATCCCAGTTACAACACATGAAGCGTCCATCTTATACCACGTATTGTATACACGCTAGACTTAACTACAGAAAATAAGGAAGAGTGTGTCCAGCTCCTGCGAATGTGACCTGGATTGGTCCCTGGAAGATAATTCACCAGAGTTAAAAGTGGCTCCCTCAACTTGGCATACATGGTGAGTTTAACCTAGCTGCAGTGCTCAGTTTGCAATGGAGGCTTCTTATTGATTTTAAGCTATTTGTTCTGAAGAACTAATAGGATATCTTTGCCCAAATGTGCATACTGTGGTGTGCACTGCACAACTCTAAGGATGCCATTCACATAGAAAATGGTGTGATGGAGTCCTTAGAGTATTTTGCAGTATACAACGTGAACAATCATACCTGGCAGCCCTGCTAGGGATCTCCAGTTCCATTCGCGCCAGCCAGAATTGGTACAGTTCAGCGGCCTGATTCTTAAACGACTGGTCACTCTCAGAGTGTCTGCTTGCCTTTAGCCACTTCTGAAAAAACTAGTAACATCCACCTTGTTCTTTTAGGTCCAGGAAAATTCCCTGTCTCTGCTTCAGCTGTTAAACTTGCCTGGAACCTGCTGATGGGAGTTCCAAGAGGACCCGGGGATGCCCCGCACCATGCTGGCAGAACTGAGCCACAGATTCTTGCCTGGATCCCCCGTCCCTTCTGTGCTTTTGCATACACCCCTGGCCACCCACTAGAGTCAGCTGGAGCATGTCATAAATGCCTCTGGCTTCACCTGCACCAATTAAATCAGGATCTCTGGGGATGGGAGGTGGGTAGAGGGGGGCTCATATCATAAGAAATGTTTGGATTCTAATCCTAAATGTTCTCTTGCAACAAGTTGAGTTCCAGCAACCCTAGAAGGTGGGGCCATGTTTGGAAAATGGTTTGCCCCCCCCCAGAACTCATGTTGAAATGTGTTGCCATTGTGTTGGTTTAGGGGCCGGCTTTTAAGGGGTGTTAAGAAGGACTGATGCCTTTCTCATGGGACTGGACCAGTTACATTGGGCTCTTATCAAGGATGCTGCCCCTTGTGTTCACCTCTCTGCATGTGCTACTTGTCCTTTCACCTTCTGTCATATTATGACATCCTCACCAATGCTGTTGCCATGCCCCTGGGCTTTCCAACCTCCAGACTGACAGCTAAATAAACTTCTTTCCTTTATAAACTACTGAATCTCATGTACTTTGTTATAGCAACCAAAAAGGGACTGAGATAGGTAGGAATGCATCTCAGGTGAAAAACGGGCTCATTCCGTAGAAAACAGAAGAAAATAAAAAGTGAAGAGAGAAGGGAAGGGAGAAGAGGGAGGTTGAAAGAACCTCGGTTCTTTTCCCATTAAGGTCCGCTTATTCTCTCGTGTTAAGCCAGTTTACAGCTTGCTCACGAAACCTCTGATACTTTAAAAGTCAACCAAGCTGGGCACGGTGGTGCAAGCCTATAATCCCAGCAGCTCGGGAGGCTGAGGCAGGAGGATCGTGAGTTCAAAGCCAGCCGCAGCAAAAGCAAGGCGCTAAGCAACTCAGTGAGACCCTGTCTCTAAATACAGAATAGGCTGGGGATGTGGCTCAGTGGTTGAGTGCCCCTGAGTTCCATCCCTGTACTCCCCCTCACCAAAAAAAGAGTCAACCAAGAAGTCTTGTGATGAGGTGTCAGCTGGCTGGATCCCCTGGCGTACTGAACAGAAGGCACAGGCGTATGGTGGAGCTGGCTGTGAGGCCCACCAGTGGCCCTGAGTGCCTGTACCCTGTGTCACCTTCCCCCTCTCTGGAAATTCACATCTGCCACTCACTTCTCTCAAGTCACGTAGCTGGAGCCCAATTGGATCAGACTCTGTGGGTGAAAAACTGCTTATGCCAAAGACAGCTCTTCCACATGAGCAGATGCTACTTTTGTTTGTTTAAATGATCAGGATCTTACTGGAGCTTAAATTTGCTGCTGATATGTTCACTTCATTCCTCATAAAAGGATCTGCGTGACAGGCACCTGGTGCCGCAGAAAGACTCTGAAGTCACCCTGGCCAGGATCTGAATTCGGGCTCCCTCTCTGCTCTTCCTGTCACTTTGCGCAAGTCACTCTGCTTTTCTCACCCTCATCTTCAAAATGAAGAACTGGAATTTTTTAAAAAAATACAGACGGTAAGGTGGTGCTTCCCAAGTTTAAGGGTTCTGTGGTCACATAACACTGAATCCGTACCAACAAAGTCATGGCCTTTTTTCTTTTTTTTTTTTTTTTAGTTGTAGTTGGACACAACACCTTTATTTCATTTATTTATTTTTTATGTGGTGCTGAGGATAGAACCCAGGGTCTCACATGTGCGAGGCGAGCGCTCTACCGCTGAGCCACCACCCCAGCCCCAAGTTATTGCCATTTTGATTCCCTTTCATTTTATCCACAGTAAAGAGATGGAAGTATAGTTCTGATCCTTCTCTAACCCTTTCCTCCTTTTAACATGAGAGAGCTAGTCTCAGGTAACAACCAGCCACCCATACGCAGCTGGAAATTAATAATGCTGATTCACAGTGGTCTTGTGTTGCTTTTATGGCATTATTATTTAATATTATTAATGACACATTATTTAAGCACAGAGTTGCCTTTTAAGTAAGTTTAAGTCAGAGAAGTGGGTTAAAATGTTAAGTAATGGTATACACAGGTTGGTCTACACACAGGACAAAATAAAGTGATACCCCAAAGTCCAAAAGTTCGGAAAAAACTGAGTTAAGGAATGTCGAGTCTCTGAGCTATGGCCAGGGAAAATAGACCCCATTCTTAACACTGTGCTTGTAACAATCTATGAAATGGAATTAAAGTCAGCTGACTCTAAACAGCACAGACAATTCACACTGAAGAAGAATCCATCCTGCCCCCAGGATGTCCTTGGGATGGACCTAAGGACCCTGCTCTGTGGCTCTTGTTTTCAATACTCAATGACTTAGACGTGGAAAAAAAAAAGATGAGAAATATAATTATCATCTTGGATTTGATGAGACTTTAAAGTTAGAACAGACAGTGGATCCCAAGGAAGAGGGGATGAGAACAAGAAAGACAGTAGAATGAATCAGTCATAACCTTCCTATGCTCATGTATGAATACATGCCCAGTGAAACTCCTCATCTTGTACAACCACAAGAATGGGTTCCCAGTTAGAACAGGTTGTACTCCATGTAGGTATAATGTGTCCAAATACACTCTACTGTAATGTATGTCTAAAAAGAACAAACAACAACAATAACAACAACAAAAACCAGTGGATCCCATTGGGTCTCTGATGACAGACCCTGAAAAGAAAGGTCTCTGTTTTTATCGTTTATTAAACTGTGACACTTGGTGCTGATTGTTATTATTATTCTATGTAAAAGAAGGAAGTGAACATTATGGAGAATATTACTCTTCTGTGAACACAAGATTTCAAGAACACAACAAAAGACTACAAATTAAAAGGGAAGGAAAGATCACATTTAAATACAGATGGGTTTTGCCTTCTATTATTTTTTACTAAGAAGGAATATGGAGCCCCCAGAACTATTCAACCATTGATAACATTTTCCCAGGAATGAAACTTTTTACCATGAAGCACATGATACCACAGATTTCCTTAGAACACTATACTGTTCATTTATTCTAAAAAATATAGATTGTGCTCCATATGTGTAATAAGAATTGTAATGCATTCCACTGTCATATATAAATAAAAAATAAATTAAAAAAAAGAATAGAGAAAAATCATTCCCAGGCTATTGACTGATGTAGAAAATGTATTTTTCCCCCCACTGGAGTTGTAAGCCTGAGCCCACCAGCCTATGTTAATCTATTATCACATCAATCAAGTGAGTTGTTCTGTAGCAAAAGTACCTGATCCTGATATTAGTTTTTTGCTTATGGCCTGTTCAAAACTAAAAGTGCCACCAGCAGATTCAAATCAAACACAGTATCAGGCTCCATTTTTCCAGCGAGTTCAGGGGACGTTGATCCAGGTTCTGCCATTACCTTGCTCTGAGTGATTCCCATGTCCATGTAGGACTCGTTTGATCCAGCCATGAAATGAGTGGATTATTGTAGATTAAGGATCACACGCTAAATGCCTGCAGGGGCCAGGCAGGTGATGGGAAAACAGGAAGCTGGCCAGGAGTAAGATAAGACAAAGTGACGGTGGTGGATAGAGAGTATGGTGTCCCTCCACCTACCCCCACCCCCACCCCCACCCCCGGCAAAGGGGCAGCCACCTTCAGCCCCAGGAAATGTCAGCTAGGAAAGCAGCACTATTGTTGCTAGAGACTTTGAGTTATCAAGAAAAGTTGGTAAGCCATACTTTTAAAATAAGAATTCTGTTAATTATTGACCATGCTTTTAAATTAAGTTTGAAATATCGGCAGGTGACTGACATAACTGTAGGCAGATTGAGCCTGTGGATAACTATTGTGTGACTTCTGCCCTAGAGATCTTGTAAACTTAACTGCCAGGTAGCAAATTTTTGCTCTTCTGTATTGACAATAAAGTGGAGGATTTGACTCTGAAAGAAGCAGAAGAGCTGAGTCTTGGGGGTTGGGGGGGGCAGTGTCATCTACCAGTGGCTGTGTGAAGGTGCTAGATCCTAGCTCAAAAGGTGCTGGCACGCCATAGGCAACTGTTCTTCTTAACCGTTATGACACAGGCAAAACAATAACAATGACAATTGCCACCATCGACAACCAAACCACCTGTTTACTCCAAGATCCACATGCCACCCCTAGACTTCCCCCCCCCCAATGCTAGGGATCAAACACAGGGCCTCAAGCGTGCTAAGCAAATGCTCTACCACTGAACTATACCCCCAGTCCTTGTCTCCCCTAGACTTATAGAATCTGGGCTAGACTTCACAGAACTTGGGCGATTCTGTGAATCTTTTTTATAAGCAAGGAAGAAAAAACTGCCAACAAGACTCCTAATGAACAGGTAAAAGAACAACTGGTAACTTCACCATTACCTTGGCAATGGGTCCACAGAAACACCTCCCAGCCTCTAGGAGGCTATGCCATTAAGAGCATTTCCTTTGGAAGGTAAAGAAATAAGAACTAGTGCTATCATTATTATTATTATTATTATTATTATTATTATTATTATTATTATTATTTGCATAAAGGACACCAAATCATTCTGTATCCAATCCCACTGGCATCCCAAAACCATTTTCATGACATAGTGCTTTCTGTGTGATAAGAAGTAGAAAGTGCATCCCCTACCTAGACTCGACACCAATTTCTAGCCCTGTTACACCTACTGTCTCCATGATTCAACATTCTCATGTATAAAAACAGAGTCATAGCAATGTCAACCTAACAGGGTGAAGATTCAGTGCACCACAAAAGCAGTCACCACCTGAAGGCGGGCTGGGCACTTTCCCTTTTGACCCGTTCTAAGCCATACCTGAACAGCTGATAATCTTCACATTCAAGAAGGGTGAGATCTTTGCTGGGGACAGATACTTTCCCATCACAAGTAACCTATTTGTCATCCACTTCCACTTACTCCAGGCTTTGCATAAATTAAATTTTCTTTCGCTCCACAACAACAGGGGGCAAGCTCCTACATTTGTCCCCATTGGTATGCCGTAGAGCTGTGGGGTGTATATGTGCTATCATGGTTCTTAGTTACATGTGCACACATTGAAGAGTTTTCCATTAACAAGGAGAATAATGTTTAATTTTTTAAAAAAATAAAAGCGCTGCCACCCACAGTGTAGGATGGATTAGAGAAAGCCATTCCACAAACACTTGGACCAAATGCTTTGGCACCTGGAGACAAGCCAGTCATGGCGTCTCCAGCACTTTTCACAAGGACAAGATGTCCTCATATTTCCTCCTTTTTGTATTGGTTGAAAGTCTTGTCAATCAACCTGGCTGCTTGAACAGTTTGTGAGACACCATTCCTGTTTCCATCTTCAAATTAACTTCCAGACATAAAGACATCAAAAAAATTCACCATGAAACCCAAGCAGAAGAGAACTCCCCACTGAATCCATTTACTTGTTATGTTCCAGGAATACAATGCCCTGTGACAGCTCTGCAGGTGGTGTCCCATCTGTTGTTTATTCTATCAATCCTTAACCGTTTGGCTTTTTACTGAGCACCTGCTATGTGCCAGGCCCTGATATAAGCCAGGAGTTGGTAACTCCAAGCCCACAGAGCAATCAGCCCTAGTACCTGCTTTGTAAATAATTTACTGGAACATAGCCATATCCTCTCATTTACATATTGTGTTAAGACTGCTTTTTGGCAGAGCTAAGTAGCTGTGACAGAGATCATTTGGCCCATAGAGCCAAGAATTTTTTTTTACTATTTACAGAAAAAGTGTGCTGACCCTGTTCCAGGTAAAGAGGATACAATGGTGACCAAGTGAAGCAAAGTCCCCATGTCTTTGGGTGTTCCTGTATAAAACACTGCACTGGGTGGACCCTATTACTTAGGGGCAATCTGAGTTCACCCAGGGGATCACAGTCTGGGCTGCTGCTGGGACTTGCAAGGAAAAAGACAAGGTATGACAGGTGTGGAGAGAGATGGGTGAAAAGGAGATGGAAAGAGGAAATGTGGGGAGATTGGATTAGTTAATGTAGAAATAGGCTGGGTCAGACAGGCTGTCAAGAGCCCCACCAAGGGGCACCCAAACCCATAGATCAGGTGTCACATGTCTCACATCTTAAAACATGCAGATTACTGGCCCCCCACCCCAGGAATATGAATCTGAGTCTCAGAGGCCAGACTGAGCCTCCATACTGTTCCCAGGGACCCCCAGGTGATTCTGCAGCATGCTTAAGTTGGAGAGCTGCCGCCGGCTGAGCATTAGGTTTTAGTGAGTGGTTGAAGGCGCACCCAGCACAGTCAAGGCCAGAGCCCACGCATAGCAAGTGAGAAGGGAAAAGAATTAGGGCACAGACACGCAGAGGTAGATGCAGTGAAAAGGCAGTTTATTGTCTATTAATACTGTACAGAGGAACAGAGAGAAGCTACAAGTACAGCATCAGTTGTTGCTGGCAGTGTGTGTGTTTTTTTTTCATCTGAAGGAAACAGAACAGTCAAAGTACACTTCAGGTTACAAAGTACAGCAGCTAGCCCAGCAAGTCTAATTCAGAGTAAGCACAACAGGCTCCCACCCCCCACCCCCACCAACCAACCACAAATGGGTGTATTTACAGAGATGTCACTCGCCCCGAGGGAGCTGCTAAAGCTGAAAATTCCATTGACAACCTACATTCACCGAAAAGCTGCATCAGACACAACATTTTCTGGAACCCCTGTAAGATTTTTTGACTCTCCCAAATCAGGAGCTGGAGGAGGAAAGAATGTTCCAGAACCCTGTGAAGGACAGAACTCTTCCCACTTGCCAGAATAGGATATCAGAGAATTAAGAGTTGGAGCAACATGCAGAACAGTGCAGATCAGCTATTGCCTGGTGGCCTCTTTGTATAGAAAGACTTGTCATTGCAAAATTAAGTGACTGGATATCTCCTGCCCACCTAATCTCAAAACCCGTAGGTTTCCTGTTTTGATGAAATTGGCTCTCCCTAAGCACCTTCAGGCAATTGCATTTCAATTTTTGGAGACAATATTCACAGAAGAGCTTGAGCTGGCTTGTTGGAGGGATTCTGGTGATGAAGAAACATTATTTGCATGGGAACCATAGAGGCTGTTTTTCTTGAAATGGAAGGAGCTCTCAGGACTTTGCCTTGATGTGAGGAGGATCCTGGGTTCTCAGGGTGGGGAAGGATGCTACCTTGGGTAGAGAGTCTAACCCAAGGTGGTGGGCAGACTCTGAGGTCTGACTTACTCCGTCAACGAGTTGTAGGAACAGGAGTGGGCAAAGATCTTCATGAAACTGAGTGTGATCAGATGAGAATTCAGAAATTTTGCAGAAAATTGGGACAAAAATTCAAGAACTCTAACAATTCAGAAGCTCCTTCATGGATGATGGATAAAGACAATCTTTCCCATTTCTACTGAGCTCTGAAAGAACGATTCAGCCTCAGTGATGTGAACAAGGCCAATGCCTGCTAAGTTGTATCTTGCTGGTTTTTACATTTACATGTGGACTACAGATGGCTAGATGCTTCTGACCCACCGTGTCATGCATATTACTCAAATTTGTCACTAAGAGCGGTCCCTTAACCATAAACATAGCAATTACTCATTAAATATGTAGAAGAGTTGGATTTTGGTAACTGCTAAAGTTGGCTTGCTTTAAAAAGAGCTATTTCCTTCCAAAAGATTGTTATGTATTATTCAAGGTGTAGACTAGAGAGCTGTCAAGCCACATAATGTGGTTTATCTAATGGCAGATATAGCAAGCTCAAACTTACAACCTTATTCTATTTGGAAACATGCAATGGCAGTGCAAGGGCAGGGTATGAGACCATTACCTGTGTCTCGAGATCTGGGATAGTGCTGTAGAACTCACCAGAAAGTAACCTTAATGGAATGGAGAAATAACTTAGTCGATCGAGGGTATTTGCAAACTCAAGCTCCATAATGCATACAGATCTCATTATAAAAAATATTATTCCTTAAAAAAATACATAAATGTAAAATATTCCATTTCTATAGCCACTCCTTCTTCCCACCCGTATCCTGCTACTCGTCTAGATCTAGACTACAATGAATAGATACACTCCTCGGCAATGGCTCCATTTGAGTCCATCTCTCTTGCTTTTTCAAGCTATGCAATTGTGCTTAAACTGTGCTTGCAGAGCCAAAGAGGGGGTCCACAAGTTTACCTCTCTCTCTCAGTGGGAAGGACTGTGAGGAAATGAGGGTGAGAGGTCTTGTCTTGTGCCCCATGGGCCTGCTCCAGGAATGTGTGATTTTGCAGACTCAGATGGAAACACAAAAACATGGTCAGTTGGTCATTGGTAGAAGGGCAGAGGTAAGGCCCAAGCTATGCCCTCTTTAGCCCCTCTGGGCCACACCTGCAAGGTTCTGCCTGAAGGCTCCTGTGATGGAATTCACAGCTCTGAAAAAGGCTGGGTTGGAGTGGGGAAGAGAATGTTGTGTGGATACAGCTTTGGAATATAACCTGTGTTTTTTTGTTTTTTTTTTTTTTGTTTGTTTGTTTGTTTTAAACAGGACAGAAATTGAGAACATAAACAGTGATGCTAAGGCAAACTATCAAATGGCACATCAGAACTCTTTTTTGTCATTCATTTTGTTGACATCACAAGGCAGATACATTCTGTAAACATATATGCTATACAGTACATTAACCAGAGGAAAACGAAAAGAAAGCCACCCTGTATTTCTTTTCTTTCTGTAATTCTGTTCTTTCACATCAGAAGGACTGCCTAATGTCTAGGGAGAGTTGTATGGTTCATGAGCTTTTGATAAAAAATGCAGTGACTTGCAAAAAAAAAAAATAGCCCCAGGTGACCACTAAGAGGCAATATGGGGAGAAGATGATCATTCACACCTCAACCTGTAGAAACTTAGAAAATAGTCACAAAGTATACAAAAGTTATTGATTTCAGAAAACATTTTGTTTTCCTGCTTAGTAAAAGAGAACATTGAAAAATTAATTTTTTTTTTTTTTTTTTTACAAAAGTTAAGGCTGTCCAGATCTTTGACGCAGAAAGTCCTGCAGTCCCCCAAATGACACAATTTCACACTGACAGCAAGCATTCTGGGCAACAATTCCGACCTTCCGATGTTGCACAGGAGGGGAGAGGGGAAGCAGAGGCTGATATAAGCTAGATGAACATGCAGCTGAGAGAGCTGGTCTAAGGACTTCCCAGGGAAATTTCTCTTTGAAACTTTCCAAATGTCATCTTTATTCTATACCTTTCTACGTTCAGAAAAGAAGCATTTTTTGTTGTTGTTTAAATGGGAATTATATGAAGAAATTTGCTGAAGCTATAAAAATATAGACGCAAAATTGCACTGTGCTCCTAATTAGTGACTTTCCTTTTCCCCTAGAAAATGCTGGAAGATTTTTCTGATAAGTCCAGAAGAAGGCTACCCAATGACCGCGAACAGGTAGCAGGAATCAAAGATTCCATCTTCCTCATTACTTTGAACTATTTTATGATACATACCAGCAACTCCAAGGTCTCGTTGTGTTTTTCTAACCCAGAGGACAAAGGGTACTTTTTGGTTCTATCCTCATCAGTAGAGTTCAATAGATGTTGTTTAAGAAATCGAGGAGCTTCCCACAGATTGCATATTTATAAAATTTTGAAACCTATTCTTAAATATGCAGAGAATTCGTAGTTTTGATTACTAATGTGCATGATGCAGAAATACAACAGGAGACTGCCTGCCTTGGAATGGTTATTGTTGTAATCTAACATTGCAGGAAATGAAAAGACATCTACAAGAAGAGCGTTCATTAGCGAGTAGAACTTTCTGGTGAGTTCTGTGATGAACAGAGATGACTGAGTTTCTAGATCTTACATTGGAACATTACTCAGTGCATTTTCTCTGTTTTTAAATGGACAAGGTCAATGCTTTTTAAAAAGGAAGATGGGTATGGTAGTTTGATTTCTGCCTCTATCAACATATACTCTTTCCTCCTCTTTTGAGGACATTGATATTCATTGGTACATTGGCATTAAATAAATGGCAGTTTTCAATAATCCCTGGACATGAAATTCTGCAAGAAGTTAAGGAAAATAAGATGTTCCCATGTGACTCCAATGTTTTGTCCCAGAAATGATAACATATATCCAGGAAACTCTACATATCGTTTTCCCCCTTTTATAAAAATCTGACCCTAATAGAAATAAGATAGTCTACTTGCATGTAGAGAAACACATTTATCACCAGAAAGCAAACTGGAGAAGATGGTTATTTGAAGCAAATACATGTATAATAACATTTTAAAAAGTAACTTAATAAAACAAATTAACTCTAGAATTTGAGTTTCCTAATAGCCTTTGAATAATTTTAAGATTGCTCAGGAGGTTTTAGGAAATGATGTTTTGGGTTTGTCCAGGAGGGAATTCCCTAGCTCCTTTCCTCTTGACCCCCGATATTAAGTGATATCACTGGACACTAGCAAATCACTTTTAGAGGCAATTATTTTTTGGTTATTAAGGAAAATAATATTATCATGGGTGAAAGAGGTACAAGGTAAAAAAAAAAAATCCCTAAATTTTGTCTTAAAAATGAAACAAAACAAAAAAAGAAAAACAAAGAAAAAAAAGTCAAAGATACTAAGTCATCAAGAATTAATTAATTATTTTCCGGCACTAGGAATTAAACCCAACGGCCCTTTACCAGGGCCTTGTGCGTGTGAGGCAAGCACTATACCAACTGAGCTATATCCCCAGCCCTCCAATCCTTTTTATTTTTATTTTTAGACAGCATCTCTCTAAATTGCTGAGGGTTTCCCTAAATTGCAGAGGTTGGTCTAAAATTTGCGATTCTCCTAAGTCAGCCTCCAAAGTCTCTGGGATTATAGGTGTACACCAAGCATCCAGTTCCTCTTTTTATTTAAAAAGGGAGCTGATCCTAAAATTCTAAAAGAAAGCTCAGCTAAACATTAGTTTAATTGGGAATCAGGGTTTTGGAGCTCTATTACTGATTCTTTAGTTAGTCTGGTTATATAACCAAATACCCTGCATCCTAAAAGGGGGCCATACCATGCATAATACAATTTTCAGAGACAGAATGTCAATAGCAGCAGGAAAGGCAGAATGCTTACAATCAGAACTCCATTTACATATTCATCGTTAAGAGGGTAACTTGCTGCTGTAGGTGGGATTGTAGGTCGCATCCCGTAAAAGGGCTGGCTGAGCCTGCATCCCCCATTAAGACAGGAAAAATCATAGAAAATAGACAAATATATAGATGCCATATTCAAACACCTTCATTTACTGTGGCCACAAATAAATTTAAGAAAGGCAACACATCTTCCTGAAACCCATTAAATGATAAGCTTTAAACATAAAAGTATAGAGAGGTCTAATTCATAGAATTTGCCAGTCACAATTCCCCATAGCAAGTGATGAATGCGGGTCGATTATCACTGGTCTTTCTGACCTTAGGAGCTGTGCTGTAGGAAGAGGAGCAGACCGTTTTCTTCATGGGTAAATCATTCACTTAGGAAAGGGCAGATGGTTTCAGGGAGTCATCTACCCCCAAGACTGTTCATCAGAAAGAACTGGCTCTGCCATTCTATTCGCTAACTGTGCTTTTTAACAACTTACATCGAACGGATTTAATCCCCAAGTGAGTAAAAAAGATAAAACTATGGCAAACCTTTAGATTGTTTCTTTCCTAAGTAAATTCTTAAAATAATAGATTGTCCAAAACATTAAAACCATTTTCTCCTTCTAAGGAAATAGGTTTATCTACTTTTTATTTTATTTAATATTGAAATATTTAAATGATCATTTCTTGAGGAAGATGAAACTCAGAGTAGTGAGACTTATAGACATTAAAACCAGGTTTCTAGATAATAGAGCAGTTTCACTCCATTGAAGCTACTTTGGTGAACCTGAGACTTAGAGATAATTCTCTCAGTTATCCAAAACAAAGCTGTGGAGGGAATCATTTTAGAAAGCAGAGCTTAACTCCTTTGTTTTTTTCCTTCCTTTACCTTTTTGTTTTTTTCTGTTTCCCTATTAGAGGTGAAATGAATCATTTTGTGCTCATTAAAATTTTAATTATTTGAGAAAAAATAACTGTGAGAAATTAAAAATGCCAGTGTTTCCTCTTCAATTGGAATAAATACAGTTACAAGCCAAGACATTTAAAAATAATAATAGATTGAGCACTGAGCCAAATAAATAGGACAAATTACATTTTCTGTAACACATCCTCAAGACCACCTTGATTTTTTTCCGAGCTCATTTCTGCAAGAGTTAAGACTTTAAGCAATATGTCATGCTGTTTTTGAAACCAGGTTCTATGGCAATATAGATAACTCTGTGAATGATGTGCGTGACGCTGCAAGCATCTGGGCACATAACTTAAAGTGACACTATCTTTTATTAAAATTAGGTAAATAATACACTTTTATTTAATTACTCTATTATTATTCTTTTTAAAATTCCTTCCCTTTGGTTTTACTATACATGCGGCTGTTCACTTTGGGGCAGCACTAAGAATTTATTCAAGGACTCCATCACGTTCTAGGTAAAAAGTATTCCTGATGTTCAGAATCTCCAGAAGTTTAAGAAACAGAGCTCTGAGGAGCTCAGTCAGTGTGCCTATGATGAACGAATTTAAGTACCTGACACTGAGAAGATAAGTCTTTCTTCATCTTTCAACTTTTTTTTTTTTTTTTTTTTTTTAACATCTTAAAGAGGGTTTTTGAAGGGCAGGTAAACCTACATGTCGAAGTTACCTGAAACAGTCTCATGGGAACAGAAAGAAAAGAGTACAGATGCAAGACTCGAATCAACTGGGCACAGGAGATGGACAGTTAATGCTGACAGCACCATCCTAGATGAAGTGGGAGCACAGAAGCAACCACTGTAGGTCAGAAAGACTGTTCTAGAAACGTGGTCACTGCAGAGATACTCCTCAAAATGATCCTCTCGTGGAAAGTAGATTAACATGATCAGAAAATATCCATGAAAAAGAAAAACAATATAAAATTTACTTTTTTTTTTTTTTTTTTAAAAAGAATAGAAACAAGGCTCATGGATTTGGCCTGTCTGAGCTTAGAGATCTCGACTGATGCTTAAAACAATGGTCGTCTCATGTCCTTAGAAAATTTAAAATGGTGCTTCTTGTATAAAGGGTTCATCGGTTAAGCCATGGAAAGAGACACAGCTGCTGACGGGCAGTGGTTAGACTCAGGCCTATACTTCATCTGTGACACACACTGCGTTCTTTCCTTTCCCATGAACTTTGTTTCAGTTTTAACAGAAGGAAAGCCATAGACACACAATACTGTAATCTGGAAGCATACATAAGGCAGCAAAAAGCATCACCCTAGAATGGACAGGTTAAGGAAGGTCCACTTTTGGCTACACTAGCCACCAGCTGGAGCCCACAGCATTTTGCCACGTGAGACAGAAAAACAAGATCCACAGCGAGGGAGGCAGTGAGAAGTCAGGGGCGTGGTGGCGTGTGTGTGTGTGACTATGTTAGAGGAACACTCTAGGAAAATGAAAGCCCCCGTGCCAATGGGTTCGATTCCAGTCAAGTAAATTAAGGCTACAAGATAATTGGCTGAGATGAAGAGTCCATTCCAATCGAGCAGAAAGGAACCGATTCACTCTCGAAGACACAAAAGAAAGGTTGAGAGGAAAAGCAAGTTCTTGGGAGGAAAAAAAATGGAGCACACACATGCACGTTGTTTCTCAGGTGAGAAGGAAAAAAAAAAATTAAGAGAGATCAAAGCAATCCAACTGCAAGGCAAGGCAGGTGTCTGCTCCCAGTTCACAGTATTGCAGTTAGTGGTGGAGTGAGGTCTATGTAAGTGGTGGAGAGTAGAGAGGCTGCCCAGAGGAAGAGGGAAGAAAGAAGTGGTCACATGACAACACAGCATTGACAGCGCTTTTTCTTTTGGGTACCTGGGGCTGGCTCTGTGGCCAGGCTCTCTTCCTTCCCTTCTGGGGACGAGGGTTCTGTGGTATCTGAGACCGGCCTCCCGGACACAAGCTCGGCTGCGTTCCCATCAATGGTGGACACGTCCGTCACTGTCTTCTCTCTCAATGACTTCTCATCGTCTTCGTCGATGAGGACCAACTCAGCCTTGATGGTTTCGTCGTAGCCTAGCACCTTTTTCGTCTCCTCTTCATCTTCGATATTTTGGTAGCCCATAAAAATCATGGTGACGGGCTGATCCAAGCTTGCTTCTGGCCCTTCCGTGCTGGGGGCGTGGGTCTGCTGCCCTGGGTTCCCAGGAGAGTGATCTTTCCTAGATTTATGGACCATTTCTAACTTGGCTTCTTTGCAGAGCATGTGTTCCTTGGGGTGGCCGAGGCTCCCGTCCGCAATCACAGTCCTTTCTGACACGTGGTCTCCTCTCAAGCTTGATTGTCCAGCCTTCTGAATAAGCTCTTCCACATCCTTTGCGCTTAATTTGTGCACTCCGTTTTCTACCACGGTGCCTCCCGAGTGCACCTCATACACTACTTTGGTACCATCATCATAGACTTTGACTCCTCTCTGATGGACCCCCTCTGGGCCAATGGTAGATGCAGAGAGAATCTTGGTCTCTCCTGTTTGTTTGTCTTTCTCCACATTAATTTCCATGGCGTACACAGCTTGAATGAAAACAAGAGAAAGGAAGTGCATGTTACAACAAAAAAAGCCAGTGATTGGTTAATTGCCAAACAGACAGAAAAAAAAAAAATGGCTCTGTGCCCTCTCTATTCTAACCGCCAAGCATCCTGAGTGTTAGAGTGAGGTGCACATCGTGGACAGAGGCGGTTGCGTGTGCGTTTTAACACAGCAGCTTAATGCACTGGGAAGACAGAAGTACACAGTCACTGTATCTCAATGACACTGAGACTTTCAAGGAAGAACTGATAAAATAAGGTCACACGAGACTTTAGATTTAGGCGGAAAGAATTACAGGAAGGCTGACAACCCGCACATTTACCTTGGTTGTGGGCTTCCCTAGGTTTACAGACAATCTAAAAGCCCTTGGTTAAGATGTGTCCCAGTTCCAAAATCTTAAATCTTTTGTCAACTCTTTCCTCAAGTGTTCTCAATTCCTGTTTTTACCCTCTCCTGTTTTTCTTTTCTTTTGTGGTGCTGGAGATCAAACCCAGGGACTTGCACGTGCTAGGCAAGGTCTCCACCACTGAGCCACATCTCTAGCCCTCTCTATTTCCTTTTGCTATGAGGGCGAATATGCCCAGGCTTTTCTAGGAGAGACATGGATATCCTCTACTATGCTATAAAACAGGGTGTTTGCAAAAATTACAAGGTGTGAAGTAATTCATGTCACATGCTTTGTAAGTACTTCAGTCAAGTTTCCAAAACAAGAACTAGGAAAAGAACAAGACAGACGCAGCGGCGTCCTATGACACTATAGTCTAAGGATGAAATCGCAGAAGGCTCTTTCTTCTTCCATGTACACAGTGCCAAGTCCCTGCCATCCTGCCCCTTAATATCTTTTCTGTCGTATTCTTTCTGTCCCACTGCCATGACCCAACATGAGACTCCTTTCCTCTTCCCTGGATGGTTGGAAGAACTTCCTACTGGGGAAGCGGACTCTCTAGTCTTGTCCCCTCCGACTCACCCCACACCCTGCTGCCAATCTGGTATTCCTGAGGACCAGCTCTTTCCTGTCCTATAGACACACTCTCAGGACACCTCATCCTTTCAAGTCCTTTCCCTCATAGGCTCCCTCTGAGGCACACTTTCTGGATGGGAGGAAGCTGGTTCCCAGGCCCGCAGAGCCACCTGTGGGGGCCCTCTTTACCTGGATGATGTACTGACACGTCCGACTCAGCAGCCTCAACGTGATCCCACCTTCTCATGAAACTCTTCCACAGTCTTGGTGTTAAAACCCCCAGCACCACTACTCAATCCGTCTCTCAAGTCAGAGCCACACATGATTCATGGTTTTCTTCCTAACTTCTCACCTCACAGCCAAACAATCACTGTAAGGGAGACCTGCTTCAGACCGTCCCTTGCATCTCCTCACCACCACTTCCACGCCCCCACAGCCTCACCCCGTATGACAGCCTTCTTCCAGAATTTCCTGACTCTTCTCTCTTCCACTGTCTCAGGGACAGAGGCTATTGCCAGAGAGCCAAAGGCAGCCTGGGGCCTCTTTCTGCATGACCAGAGGTTTTCACAGTTTTAAAAGGGAGGAGGAGGGTGGGGTGTGGAAGAGGGTGAGGAGGAGGGTGAGGAGGAGGGGAAGAAAAGGAAGAAAAAATATAAAGAATATGTAATAGAGATCCTATGTGGTCCACAAAGTCTAAAACATTGACCATCTGTTCATTTATAGGAAAAGTTTGCCAAGCCTGTGCCATGCCTGTTCACCATCTTGCCCATGAAGTCACCTTATTGGGAAACCCTCTGCTGCTTCTTGTCAATAGAGGATAAACACCAACTCCACCACTTGGCCAGCTCCCTTCAGAAGTGGCCTGCGACCTTCTTTCTCTCCCAGCCCTCTGTGCTCCACATACTCTGGCCACAGTAAACCTCTTACTGTTCCCAGGACACAGCCCAGCCTCCCTCTGTGCCTGCTGTCCTTTGGCCTAGCCTGCCCTTTGTCCCTGTCCCATGGCAGACTTCTAGAGCCTTGCTTATCACGGTTTGAGTCCCCGCCTTTCTGAATATCTACCTGCTAAGAAGATCCAAACTATCTTTTCAAACATATATTCTATCACTCCCTTTGCCTTGAGCACAACCATGTAACACCATTCCATATCTAGGTATTTCCTGTTTTTATGATTCCCTTCTGAAATGTCCTTCTTTTGACTTTCTACCCAACCAAACAGGACCCATTCATCAATGTCAAGGTCAGCTGCCCCTCTCCCATGAGCTGTCTTGGGTCCTCCCATCTCTAAGTCACCCTTCTCTCCTTTAGATTCTCTGAACACCTTTTCTAAACTTATCTGAGGGCACATAACAATTTCCACCCAGCAGTATAATTGTTTGTGGGAATGTTTTATCACCTTCATAGACTTTTAGGATCCTTGAAAGTAAATTTGCTGCCTGCCACCTTTCTATGACTCTCCCACTCTGCCAGCACCCACCTTAGAACCTTTTGTATAGAAGGTTCCAGACATTCACACCCATGAAACAAATGCTACTAATTAAAGAGTCTAATTTGATGGTCTTAACATAGTCACAAGTACTTTGTATAATAATATGACACCAATAAGAAGTTACATACAGTAATTAATGTTTAAACTGATTTTAAAAAACAGCAATGATATGGTTCTGTCTGCTTGCATAATAAGACAGTCTTTTAACAGTTCATACTTCACCAACAAGATTAAGGACAAAAGGCAATGCCCAATTTTCACCATTACTGTCTTAGAGGTTTCACTTGTTTTGTATTAGGATTTTGAGTTTTCTCAAGTGACACAATGGAAGGCCAGCCATTATTTGTCACTGAGGTACATGGGCTTACATACTAAGATTGTGATGTCAAAAGAAAAATTCATCTCAGTTATTTCCTGATTTTCTACATGATGTCATCAGGGAAGTGAAATACAAATTTTAAATTTTGCATGGTCTCCAAAAGCCTGTTCTTGAAATAATTACAGTTATATTAAAAAGCACAATCTTGGGCCACAATGTTCTATCTTACTACCATTAACACACTCAAGAGACATAGGTTGTCAGTTTGCAGGTACAATATTGAATTATCCCCAATCATCCAGAGACAGGTGAACAAAATGACGCACTGACCCACCATCAATACAAAATATAGAACAAAATATTTTTATTTTCACATATGTATGTGAAGGATACAAATTATTAGCCCGGAAATGTTTAGAAATGTCCCTCTTCCTTTGGTGTCAATGAGGACATGTTATTGTCGTTTCCATCCCTCCCCAACCCCCCAACCTCACTTTACCTTGTTCTGCTCCTAGAATCAGAGACTGGAAAGAACAAAGGTATGATGAGCTCTTTGCTAGGAAGGTTAAGTAGATCCACACATAAAGGGGTGAGGTAATGACGCGGCCACACCAATGAACCATATGTGACATGTTTTATTAGGGTTACATAGTGCATCTATGTTTACATGTTATGCATGTTTCTTTCAATATTTCTAGAATCTGAGTGTAGAATATTTTAAGCCTTTTAACATACTTTATAATAAGACAAATTTAAGATATATTATGCAATAAAATGCAATATTCATATTTTTTTCCTTCAGATAAAACACAAGCCTTTAAAGGAATCAGATTTTTAGCAGGTTCCTCAAGGATATGCTCCCAATTCCTTCCTGCACTTACTCTTGAACCCTTCAAGAATGTCTGGCTTACCCCAAGAACAATATTTGGTCCTCCTGGAGAATAACATGAAATGTTATTTAGACTTTCAGAAAATTGCACAGGCGGTGTGAAGATTTATCTTAAATGTATTCTGTATGAGTAAGCACTTAGATTTTGCTTCAGTTCTCCAAAATGTATAAACTATGAATGATGGTAGATATGAACAAGTAGAATAATAAGACTTCACTTTTAAATTCAACATTTTGGGGTTTTTGTTCTGTTTCTTTCTCTTTTGGTACTGGGGACTGAACCCATGGCACCTGCTAAGCATGTGTTCTATTAGCTCTTTTTATTTATTTATATATTTTTATTTTGAGATAGGGTCTCACTAAGTTGCTAAAGGGGCCTCAAACTTGGGATTCTCCTACCTCAGTTTCCCAAACAGCTGGGATTACAGGATTGGCCCACCACACCTAGCCTAATGCACCCAATTTTCAATCCTCTTTTGCTTCTGACTGCTGCCAAGCCGTTTATTCCAAAGCCTCTCGCCCCTGGCAGCCCTTCGTCTCTCACCACCAAGAATGCCCTCCAGTCTGCCCCTGGCTGCCCTCACGCTTCCCCATGCTGGAAGTGCCTGCAGTTTGTACAGTGGTGAGGGTCAGAGGGGCCTGGTGCTTCGGTTCATCTTGGAGTGGCGGGGAAGAAAAAGTATGCTTGAGGGGAGGGGCTTTCTGGGGAGCCCCTGAAGGAGATTCCAAAAGAGCCCCATAGACATATGCAAAGGTAACAATTCTCCAAAACTTCCTGGAGGAAGAACTTGGGCAAGAAGCGAAACGTATGAGATACAAGACAGTTCAAGGAACATTTCACTCACAGGTTGACTGGGGTATGGAAGTATACTTTTATTCAACAACATATTTGACTATGGATTTCCAAACATTACATACTGATGGAGTAGATAAAGCACTTTCACTAATCCTTCCAACAATCCAGGGAGACAGCTGAGCACGATGAGTGAAGAATCAGAACCACTGTGGCAGCGGGGCAGGGTGGCGCAGGGCTGTCATCCCAGCGGCTCTGGAGGTGGAGGCAGGAGGATTGCAAGTTTCAAAGCCAATCTTGGAAACTTAGTGAGGCCTTAAGCAACTCAGCGAGACATGGTCTCAAGATAAAAAATAAAGAAGGGGCTGGGGATGTGGCGCAGTGGTTAAGCACCCTAGGTTCAATCTCTGAAGCAAAAACAAAACAAACAAACAAAACAAGATATGGCTGGCTTCTTCAGAGGGATGCCAACGAACAGCGCTTAAGTGCTTTGATTTTGCGCCTCTGTGTATGGTTTTCTTGGTTCTTGCTCCCCCTAGTTCTTCCATCAGGAGCCCCCCCCTGAAGGAGGAGACTCGCCTCAATGGCGGGGGTGATAATTCTAGGGTCTGGGTTCTGAAGACACCTAGGTGTGGAGGAGACAGGGAGGCCCCTGAGAAGTCACCTACCTAAAAGCCAAGGTGAGGGCTTCAGGACAGAAGCCACTGTGGCCTGAGGCTCAGGGGCCCGGAGATGGGATGGGTATGAGGAGCAGATCAGCTGGGTCCAGGTTCCAGCCCATTCCCCTGGCCCCATCCCCTCCCTGTTGCCTGTTTCCTCCACCTCGAGCAAACAGCAAGCAACTGTAAAGGCTGTCGGGAGCTGAGAGAAGAGGAACGAGGTCATCTGACACAGGGAAGCCGGGGAGCAAGTGACGTGACTTCTTTTGAGAAATAAATCCAAGAACACACAAAACAAGACCATCTTCCTGGAGGGTAGAGAATTCCATCAGTGCTGAATCCCTTGACTGGGGCTTCTCCCAACTCACTTCCTTTGCCCTTCTGGGATCATGGGAGGAAGAATAAGGCTGAGGTTCACACGGAAAGTACAGGTACCACCCGTCTGCTGTCGTTAGTCAGGGGGAGGCAGAAACGCAGTGGATCAGCTTCCAACTCGGATCACTCCACATCTCTGGGCCTTGTTTTTCTCATTTGTAAAATGAAAACTAGCAGCTCTGTTGTGTCATGGTGCTGTGGACAGCTGTGTGGCTCACGAGTCAGTGATGTGCAAAGTATATCAGGAGAGCAGCAGACAGGCAGATGGCGACTGTCACCCACCAGGGGCGCCTAGCTAGGGTCCCCCAGTACAAGAAACATTCAGGAGCCAGCACTGCAACCTGACATGTGATTAACAAGCGATGTGTGTACTTGGCTGACTGAAGGAACACACATATGTGTAGTTTTCACCCTCAGAGCACACGATTATACTCGTACATAGGTGTGCACACCCTCTCTCGAGGTTGGAAATGTGAAATCAGCTCTTATGATACTGACGACAATGAAAATGAGGAAATTAATTCACAGTGGAGTCTCCCTCTCATCCCAAACTTTTTCTTTGAATTATTTGTCTTCCCAAGATACCTTACTATTTTACAGCACAGTGGGGTGACTACAGTTTACAACATTTTATTACATGTTTCATAAAAAATGAGAGGACAGGAGTTCCCAACACAAAGAACAGAGATGGAAATGCTAATCATCTGAGTTGATCATTTCACGTTGTATTCATACACTGATCGATTACACTGTTCCCTAGAGATATGTACAACTGTCATGAGTCAGTGAAAAGAAATCCAAGCGTCTATACATAAATGACCCTTTAAAGAGCCTAGGGAAGAGGCATGAAACTGATTCTCACAGCCCTCCAAGGAACCATCCTACAGACATTGATTTCAGGCTTCTAGCCTCCAAGACTGTGACAGAATAGATTTTCATTGCTGAAAAAAAATTAGCATGGGTGTGATGTCCTTGGATAGCAAAGGCAAAAGCCAGTTTCTCATCTCTGATTCTGTGTTTATCTTTTTGGTAAAGAAAAACAGATGTTAGTCTGAAAATTACCAGCAAGAATACCACTGAGATCAAAGCTCTGATGAGAAGACTGAAACCAACCAAGCACCACAGTCAGAAAGGTCCTCTGTCCTTGGGCTCAGGGTCCCAGTTTCCTTCTCCCTGACTTTGTCTCAGGAATCTTGAACATCAGGAAAGGTGCTGGCAAGTGAGCCTGTTAACTACAAACTGGGACCCTGTGGTGTGCCACAGGCTCTAACTTTGGTTTCAACCCACAATATTTTTTTTCAATGTGAAATGATGAAAAACAATGGAAGACTGCATTTCAGATTCAAGGTGGTACTCAACTGAAGAAGAGTGAGGCTATCAAGTACCATAATCACGAGTTACAAAGACTCTAACAATATATAATAAAGTTTTTTTTCTACTTTCAAAACTGCCAAACCCTTGATTCAAATGGAATTTGATGCAGAAATGAAAATACAATGGAAATACAAGGAAGGGAAGCCACTCTGTTTGAGATGAGAGAGAATACTAGAGCCCCGACTGTCACGTCCTGTAACTTTCCCCTCCACCTCCCTGCCTTGGCTCCGTGGAATCCCCAACATCTGCTAGAGACAAGCTTACAAAAAGAAATATAAGTCATAGCAAATCGACAAAGGGCAGAAAGGTTCATAGCTCATTCTTATTTTTGTCTTTTGAGGTGCAGGAATGATTTTTATAGGTGCTTCTACATGTTGAGCAGGTGACATGGTGCATGAACAGGAGGGAGGTGGTAGACTGCAGGTTTCCACTGAAAGGATTCAGAAATGAGGCCTCACCTAGAAAAGGCATCAGCAAGGCTGAGCAGGCAGGTGAAGCTTTACTGTAGAAAGAGAAGCTGAAAGGCCAGACGCCACAGAGGCAGCCACTGGTGTGTGGCATCCTGCTTCATTGCAGGGGGTTGGTCAGCCTCTCTCAGGGTGCATTGGACAGCTCTGCCCACCTTGTTTCAAGAAGACTAGAGACAAAATGGGGAGTGTGCAGAGGAGAGGGGCAGAGATGGCAGAGGGTGTTGCCAAACAGTCTCATCATCTCAGGACCAGGGGCTGGGACAGTGGCGGAAAGGACATTTAAAGTGAGGATCTGGGAAAGACAGGAAGTGATTGTCATTTTCAAATGCTTGAAAGAACACCAACTTGGGATTTGTTCTGAGCAGCTCCAGGGGGAAGGAGAAGGAACAAGAGATGGAAGATGAAGGCAGATAAAGGATAGCTCCATCCGAGGATGAATTTTCCAACAGTCAGAACCATCTAGAGACAGAATGGGCAACCTAGAGGAGATCAGGCTGCAATCACTGAAGTGTGTGACTGTTGTTTGAGGACCTCTTTGCGGAGGGCCATTATAGCAGGGATTCAACCATCAGTATAAGGGATTGGGGTACATGCCTCCCGGTTCTGAAGAGCAACGGTTCTAAATAAATTCTAATTATACAGAGTCTGAAACCTTCTAATACCAAACAACTAGAATGTCTCCATCATGCGATCATGACAGATGACACTTACAAAAATGGCTCTAGGATCTTGCAAATTTCCAAAAGGATGTCCTTAACGTAGGATGGATTGTATCTAGAATTCTATTGATGAGTGCCACTGGTTGGCATGCCATATGGGCTCTGTGTGGCCACTGTTAACTACAATGGATAGTTTGCTCATTCTAGAAGCAGCCCAGACAAAGGAGTCAACCACATGAAATTTGATTCCTTCCACACCTTCCCTTATATGTATTCCCAGAGTAAAGCATTTATGCAAATTAGTTCTCAACTAATAAACAAAAGCAGATGAAAACTTATTTTTAAAAAGATTCTGATCACACATGCTTTTAAAAATGCATTTACTACTTAGGTGATTATGGTTTTGCAGCATCTTCAAACATGAAGGATGCCAGGCTGTGGTCGCACATGAATTCCCCACTTACAAAGCACATTGTTATTCTTGTACTTCATGTTCCTTGATCACCAACAAATTCTTTCCCTATCTCTTAAAATTAAGTCCCATATACATGTCCTACCCCATCCATGAGCTGATCCATTAGCTGGGTCATATTACCCATCCTTTGAGGGGCAGGAACTTGCAGAGAGGAGTTGGGAGGAAACAATCAATCCCCCAAGTCTCTAGTAACAAGCAGGTAGGCGCGTGACTTTTCAACATTTGGTATGCATGTTGATCTCAGAAGTGTGTCTCAGAGCACCCAAAAGAGCCCGCAGTGTAAGTGACTGCCAGTGGTTCCTTTGTAGATTCTGGCATATCCATCCTCTAATTGTCCAGGGACACGTGGACCTGGTCCAGGTTTGGCCAGACATCACTTACAGTCCCATCTAGTTCTAGAACTCTCTGAGTCTGTATGTAAAAATAGTATCCTGAGGTGTCTGCAGAGATGCCCAGCAGGCATTTAGATTTAGCCCGTGGACATGACAGTTATGTCAATTCTTGCTTTCCTTTCACTTTTACATTAAACTTTTTATATTATTTTTATATTATGCTTATGTCATAAAATATTCAGATTAGGCCTATATAAAAGTCTTCTGGCTTAAAAGTACACGACCATTTTGCTTTACAAGATGCCATTACATGCTTTGTTTTAAACAGACTTACCTAGAGGAGACAGTGTGAAACCGGTTGCTCCTATTTGAATTTGCCTACCTTGTCACTAACTGTGCAACTCTGGGAAATTCATGTTTTCACTGAATCCCCAGCCCTCGGTGCATTTCTGTGTGGAGCAAATGGGTTGGTTTGTAGGGGTTTATTATTCGTATCCTTCTGGTTCTGATTTCTGAGGCACATTCACAAGAAACAAAGCATGGCTCTCTTTAGACTCTACACTCATCAACATCTTGTTTTAGAATCTTTACCATTGTCAGAAATATCAGTAAGAAACATTTAATCTTTAAATTGCTACTTCCCCCCACCCTCCCAAATCTAAATAACTCCTGAACTGGGAAGACTTGGAACTACAGATTCAAATTATACCAACAGTTCAGTTCACCAGGGGTTCCTGCAATGGTCTCATATGCTTTGAAAATGCTTTCCACCCAGCTTCTATCAGAGTGCTTTCAATTTGTGCAATTTGAATGAGGGAAATAAAATTCCCTGGAGGTACACTACAGATTAAGAGTAAAGACAGATATAAAGACCACAAATATCAGAGAAAGGTTCCCATGGAGCCAGAGGCAAAATGCTGATTTCCTCAAATTCCCTCCCATTTGCTCTTCAATCACCTATCAGGGGCCAGTGCCTACCTGTGTGGCCACTGTACATGCTGTGTCTGAAGTTGGGCTGAAGGAGGGGATCCCCTACGTAAAGGCATCAGCTATCAAGTTGAGAGAAACGCAAGCCCCTTGGACAGTCCTGGTGCCAAACCAAAGCACTCCCCAGGACTTACCAGACGTTCTGCTGGTCCCCTCCTGCCCAGGTTACGGTTCTGCTGTTCGTGAACAGAGGATTGGCAGGTTGGGGAGCTGGGAGGAAATGTAATTTACTGCATCTGCTAGCAGAGAACAGGGAATACAATTAGGCACAGTGTCGGGAGGCCCAATGGGTTCACTGCCGAGACAGCAGCTTGTCTGCCCTACATAATGGACCGCTGAGATGGCCACTGGACAAGAGGATCAGAGTAAACAAAGCCAAGCATTTGCCCAGTGACTGGTATTCAGCAGAGTAGCTGAGGTAGGAGGGATCCTGGCCAGAGAGCTCAAGCCCCAGGACTGCTCTGTGTATTGGAAGAGTCATCAGAAAGTTCTAGAGTCTAGGACGAATTCAGGGGCCAAAAAAGAATCAGAGATGGGCCAGTGAAAGCCATTATCAACTTGGCGGGATTGACCAAACATGGATCGTCACAATAAAAATGGGGGCACTACACGGTACAGGAAAATACAGCTAAATTCATGTGCCTTATTTATTCAAAAGACTGATCTCATATGCATTAAAACAAACTCCAGAATTTTATTCCATGATTTCTAAACTCCAGGCTGGAATTTCAGGCAAAAAAAATTCTGAGATTCCAAATCATACCACCCAGTGAACTCCCTGTTAGCCCAGTAGCAGTTAAGTGTGGCTATGAAAGGAGCGAGACCCTCAGCCGTGTTTGGACAAGCAAACTGACAAGCCCATTTAGAAGGTAAGACTTGGAGGCCATGAATATTGCAGGTTTGCTAAGCTATCAGAAGAGAAAACGCAACCACTGGCGTGAGACAAGAAGAATCTGGGTATTCCCAGAGAGAAGGTGGAAAGCAAAGGCAGGAAGATTCTAGAAAGCTGGGCTCCATGTGATGCTAATCCCAGAACATCAATCACTCATTCATGATTATTTCTAACTGCTTTACTATGCATCTCCACTAAATATCCCCCAATCACCTCAAACTCAAAATGTCCATTAAAATGGAACCTGTATCGTAGCTGCTGCTTCACCTGCACTGTCTCTGGGCTTGCTGGCCACTCCCAGCATCCACTCAGCCCCTGTCACCTCAGCCTCCTCCACATCTCCTACCTGCTTCCCCTCTTTCTCCCCATTGATATCGCTTTAGTTCTGGCAGGTTTCTTCTTTCTTAAATTTCATGCTATAAACAGACACTGAGTGAGGATTAGTTGTGTTCTACACCAACCAGACCATTTGCTGCTTTGTGTGCGAGTCTGAACAATCCAGAATGTACTGATATTACACTGTTTTATGTTCTTAGGGCAAAGGTGGGGTTGTTTCTCTAAGAGAATAGAACCCTCCTCCCCGTCAAGCACAAGGGAAGAAGGAACAGGACACAAGATAAGGATCAGGTGGGCAGTCTTAGGTGGAGTCGGCCTCACGGTGCCCTCTCTCTCTTTCTCTCTCTCTGGGGTCTGTGTGTGCTGGGGCTTGGATCCCGGGCAGGGCGGACATGGTTGAAGTTCCTCTCACTGCAAGGGAGGGAACTGAGCCTTTGAGGTGACGGTGGGCTGGGAGATGGCTGTGAAACAGGCTGTGGGGCCCTCTGAGGATGGGCAGGATTTGAGCCAGGGGCTCCGAGACTGGCCATGTGTCTGAAGTTGCCCCTTTTCCATGCTGAGCTGTGCTTCCGTTATTCCTGAACTTTGACTACAGACATCTCTCAGCTCTCACTGTGAGGAGCTGTGGGAAGGACCGGTGCGCCCAACCAGCCCAAGGCAGGACCACAGAGAGCAGCACTTGAAGTAAACTGGTCTTGAGGCATCAGGGCCAATTGGTAACGATGGTCCATGGAAATCTGGGACCAGAGGGACAGTTCAGGAGCAAAGAAATGGCCAGAGCAGATCTGCAGAACTTCAGAGTTTCACTGAGGATTTCCAGAAATATGTGGAATGGGATCTCAGTAAATCTGACTTCTTGCATTTGAATGAGATGGAAGTTCAAGTCATTATGATCTGATATCATTATGTAAGAGCTCACATACGGGTCACCGTGTACCTAGCAAGTTCTATGCTAAATATACAACATCTAGGGCACTCTGCATGCTCCAAGTTTTAGCAGCTGGAAACAAAATCCACTTGAAGATAGAGGATTCTGCCTCTTAAAGAGCTTGTAGATCCCAGGGCTCATGTCTCAGCTTCCTCTAGGAGGCACCCAGTCAGATATGAGTCGGTGACAGGGGTACCCTTACCTAATGTTCACTGGCTACAAGCTCAGGGGTTATATTTCTTGAGGACTGGGGCTGCATGGCTTCTGCTAAGACAAGGGAGTGGAGAGTGGGGTATGGGAGGGGACACAGAAGGGGACATCATTAAATATTTTATTTTTTTTTGGGGGGGGGGATACCAAGGATTGAACTCAGGGGCACTCAGCCACTGAGCCACATCCCCAGCCTTATTTTGTATTTTTTTTTAGAGACAGGGTCTCACTGAGTTGCTTAGTGCCTTGCTTTTGCTGAGGCTGGCTTTGAACTTGTGATCCTCTTGCCTCAGCCTCCCAAGCCACTAGGATTACAGGCCTGTGTCACCGTGCCAGGCCCCACGCCTGGCTATCATTAAGCAGTTATGCAGCCAGGGGATAATGAACAGGGCCTCCATTATTCTAGGTGGCCTCCATCAATAGCTGCCCTCTTCCTTACAAGGTCAAGGAGGTCCATCAATTATCTCCCCATTCTCAGAGAAGGTAGAGAGCAATCACTTAAAAGAACAGAAACTTGGGATGCCTTTGGTTCCAGCACTGCCACTTACAGTAGCTACAAAGAACACAGACTAGAGAAACAAAATTAAAAATTTTCCTTAAAATACGACTTACAAGCGACGAAAGACTGAGATTTCTAAATCATTGGTATAAAGGTTCTGATGCAGGGAAGGCTCCAGGCCACCAAAGACTGGGATGGGCTGGGAACCCTAGATCCGTGTCTCACAGCAAGGACTGAGAGGATCCCAGGATTGACGTTTTCCTCTACCTGTTCTGGCCAAGGGCATCATACCAGCTTCTCAGTGGGTAAAGAGCTGAGACAACAGGAGACACATACTATTTGCAGTTTACAGTTACACAAGACACTGTGTCTGTGTAGGGCAGTAAAAATAACCCATCCACTTGCTAAGGGGTCTGCCATGTGGTAAAAGTTGGGGTGGGGGGATCAGAATATACATGACCAGGAAACTCTACTGAAGTCTGGAATAAACTGCTCTTGATTACCAGGGCTACCTGGCATCAAAAGCCATTGGTGACCCCGCAGTGCATTAGGCCATTTCCTCTGACACATGGAGGGTGACGCATACAGGGTACCAGAAGTAGGGTTATCACGTGAACACACATCACCAGCTGTCCCCTTGACACCTCAAACATAGAGGGTGCTTTTGTTGATCAGGTGCAGCATCTATACAGTTAACAGAATCCATACTGGAGATAAGATTCTGTAAACAGTGTGTCTCAGAAATTTAGGGTTTTCTTAAGGTATTGTGGTTCTACAGTAGTTTCTTGTTAGTTCCTAGTAACAACAATTGGCTCTTTCTAAGAGGGTCTGGGTAACTCAGACCCTTTGAAACACAGAATGAGAAAACAGATATCCCCAAATCCCTCAGTTCTTCCCCGCCGGCCACACAGTGACCTGTACCTTGATCACGTGTTTCCAAGCCTGTGCTCCCCCCTCCAGACTTCCTCCTTGGCTAGTAGGTGTGGTGTGATGGAGAAGGCACCAGGCTTGTTAAAACCATAGATGGCAGGAATCACAATCCAGAGTGACACCGAGAACACGGAAACTCCTTCCTGGGATGTCTCAGACTTTCACACCCTCCCAAGCCTGAGCTCACCCACCCTGGCAAAGGTGACGGAGGACAGAGTCGAGGGCCACTTTCTTGCAGTCCCTCTTTTCAGTCCTGGTCAGGATGCCTCCCAGCTCTATGAGCCCAGAGGGGAATGGGTGGGAACAGTGGGGTGGAACGCGGGAAGAGAGCAGAAGTTCAGGGTGTAAAAGAGACACACAGCGAGAGCTTATAACATGGCCTCATTTCTGTCATTAAGTCACAGACTAGAGAAGCTCCAGCCTTGGGGACAAGATGTGCAGGCCCTCCTCTTCCCCAGTTATCAGAGAGAAAGAAATTCAGGGAAGGTCCTGGTTTGAGAAAGGAAGGAACAAAGTCAAAGTGTAGAACAACCTATGTTCTGTAGGTACGTGGGTGTCTGTGGGTCAGTGTCCCAGCCCAGCCTAGCCTGACACGTCCTGCATTCTTGCAGATCATGTAGGACTGGCTCTCTTCTCATGCAGCAACCCCAGTTCACCAAGGCCACCTCCTCAGTCCATGCCCCACCCGCAAAGCACAGAACAAGGGCCCGCCCTGGGTCACACCTGAGCAAGGGCTCAGCTTCTCTTCCTAGAACTGTCATAGGTCCTCTTCTCCCAGAGTCCCTGCTGGCTTGTCCTGCCTACACACCTGCGAGCAGGAAGTTTAATTTAATATCTTCCCAAAGATTACCCAGAAGCCCCAAATTCAGATCTCTTGCCTTTTTGTGCTGAGGGGGGAAAAAAAATCATATCTTTACCCCTCCCCCCCCCCCCACCCCCCGACCCCAAGTCAGAACTATTCTTATCACGAATGTCCTTGGCCTTTGGCTGATTCAGGAAAATGCACTATATATCACTGCATTTTAAAATTTTTCCTCAAATTTTTCCAAATGGCACTGGGAACCCTTTCGGATCCAACTCTTCCGGCTCCTGATCACCTTCCTGGTCTAGAGGCTGACCTCACAAGAGCCAGGTGAGCAGGTGGCTCATGAGCGAGCCTTCAACAAGCGCTCATATTTTTAAGCAGATCTAGTTGAAGACTAAAGTCAGAGTGGGAATCACAGGCTTGCAGCTGAGGTCAGGGGAGCCCAGTGAAGGACCAGAAGCCCATGATCCCATATTCATCCTCACAGCTCAGGAGAGGGCAGAACAGGGCATCACAAAGGACAGGAGGAGAAAGACCTGCTACAATGGGGTCAGAAAGCCAGGGCACCCTTGCTGTGCTCTGGGCCAGCTCTCTCCACAGGGAGGGAAGTTCTGCCCAGCTCCGTTTCCCTGGAAGAGTGGAGGAACTGCAGTGTTCTGATTCAAAGGAAGGAGGGAGGGAAGGAGGGAAGGAGGGGAAGGAAAGAAAGGGAAAGAAAGAGAGAGAGAGATGAAGGAAGGAAGGAAGGAAGGAGGGAGGGAGGGAGGGAGGGAGGGAAGGAAGAAAAGAAACACCAGGGGCTTTAGACAGCCTTCCTCAATGCCAAATGACCTTCTGATGTGTGGTTTAATCAGGACAAATGGGCCCTTCCTGCAGGGACCTGGTCCTGACATTAGCTCGCTTCTTTGCTGAGCTCCTTTTACGAAAGGCCCAGGCAGTGAGCCTTCGAGAACTAATGGCCGACAGAAGCAGGAGGCAGAGAAACGTCCTTAAAGAAGGGAGGTGGTAAAGACGGGGAATGTGGACCTTCTCGGGGCCCTGCCCACAGGGCTGTCCTTCCACCTGACACCCTGGCAAAGCCACGTATTGCGTCTCCTGGTGGGCCTGGGTTAAGAGAACCCTAAGCAGGAGAAAAGCATCCATCTACAGAGGGGCAGCGGAACTTACCTCCATCCGCAGTGGAGAAGCTCTGTGGAAACAAAAGCAGGGCAGAGCGTTACGACGCATGCAGGGTGCCGTCCCTCAGCCCTCAGCCACTCCTTCCCAGGCCCAGGCTCAGAATGTGACTGTGGCAGGCGAACCCCATGCTCTCTTTTCTTCTGAGAAATTATCCACAAAACTAAGGGAATAGTTAAGGTTTATCATCCCCAACTTTTGTTTATGTTTTTGGTACTGGGATTGAACCCAAGGGCACATTACATCCTCAGCCCTTTTTATTTTTTATCACGAGACAGGGTCTCACTAAGTTGCCCAGGATGGCCTTGAACTACAAGGCCTCCTGCCGCAACCTCCTGAATCGCTGGGTTTACAGGCATGTGCCACCACGCCCCACTCCATCCCCATCTTATACCAAATTTTGATCAATTCATTATCATATTGATTTTATTAATGACCTAGACAATATACTGGGTTGTGCTTAAGAAGTGATATTAGAAAATCTCATCTTAAATCCATTTCATTAGTTTGGTTGTCTCTCACCGAGGTACTGCGGAAACAGGAGGGACAGAATGGAGGGAAGGTCCTGAGACACTCAGGGCCCACTGGCCTTCTGGATTCTCTGCTCTTTTCTACACGATGTCATTTGTTTTTACGTACAGTTAGATTTCACTCTGTATTTGAAATTCATGTCCATTTGATAACAGTACTGTCTCTGGCCCTTTTATAAAGGAGAGACTCCAAAAGCAAAATATAAGCAAAGCCCCAGGCAGAGTGTTTAATCTGCTGAGCAGGAATTGATTTCAGAGTTCTGGAGTCCAATAGGGCAAGATTTTAAGGCATTAGGCAGAAAAAGGTTTGGACAGCAGGTGGACGGGGTTAACTAATGACTCTTTTCAAGGCCTCCCAGCAGACCACGTGGTCCACGCCCAAAGGCAGGCCACTCAGCTTTAGGGATGGCATGTGATCCTCACACCCTTGTCCCTCATTTCGCAGAGTGTGTGGCTCTGACTTTTTAACACCCACTGGCCTCTTTGGTGACATCTTCCTACGGCTTGTTTCCCCATGGACAGGACTTAGAGAAATCATATTTGGTTTCTTCACCTTCTGAAAGTCCTTGAAGGATTTTTCTGTCTCTTTTAGCTTCTCCAGGATGATTTGCTCTTTGGCAGATATCTGGGATTCTTCACTTTCGAGAGCTTGGATTTCCTGCTCCAGCCTGGAAGACAAACAAACAGAGGACAAGTTGCTTTATTGTCCTGCTGTCCATGGGCAACAGAGCAGCTCTGTCCTTCCTGTGGGGTGACGTGGACCTTCCTAGCAATCTTTACATTTTGCTGAGGAGCCAGGCCAAGGTTTCCAGTTTTGTCACTGGGTAGATATTGGTTAAAGGAATACAACCCAGGGCTACCTCCATAAGTTCAAAGTCATTACTATGCAATGTGCTTTGGTAGCTCCCCTCCAGCCCAACTACTGGGCATGCTTCTTATTTGTAGATGGACAATGTTTACTAGTACAGAGCATAATATCTGAAGGAAGTAGCTTCATATTCTAGTGATTTCAAAATAACTGCCCTGCTCTCAGGATGGCCAAAAGGTGAAGGGTCAGTCTTGCTCAAAGGAAATAACACTGTTAAGAAATGGCTGGTCAATCCCTAAAAAACAAATGCCAAATGTCTTCTTTGATATAATGAGAGCAACTAAGAACAGAGCAGGGAGGAAGAGCAGGAGGAAAAGATCAACATTAAACAGAGACATGAGGTGGGAGGGAAAGGGAGAGAAAAGGGAAATGGAAGGAGACCCTCATTGTTATACAAAATTATATATAAGAGGTTGTGAGGGGGAAGGGAAAAAAAAAAAAACAAGGGAAAGAATTAAATTACAACAGATGGGGTAGAGAGAGAAGATGGGAGGGGAGGGGAGGGGGGATAGTAGAGGCTAGGAAAGGTAGCAGAATACAACAGTTACTAATAGGGCATTATGTAATAATGTGGATGTGTAATCGAAGTGATTCTGCAATCTGTATTTGGGGTAAAAATGGGAGTTCATAACCCACTTGAATCGAATGTATGAAATATGATATGTCAAGAGTTTTGTAATGTTTTGAATAACCGATAAAAAAAAAAAAAAAAAGAAATGGCTGGTGCCCAAAACCCATGGGAGGCTGCTGTCCTCTCCCTTAGTGATACGGCTTTTATTGCCAAAAAGAAGGAAGATGGAAGGGACAGATATAACTGCCCCCCTACTCTTCTGGAACTTTCCTCGTTTTTCACGCAGCCTCCTATATATTTTCCAAAAGGGAAATTTCAGCACTTCCAGGAGAATCTGAGAATATTACAGAAGAGCAGCTACAGCCATGATTTGGGGGAAGTCTCAGCAACCGTGTTCTTCCAGTGAAATGATAAGAATAATCATTAGCTTTTAGTGAGAACTTATTCTGTGCCAAGAGCTAAGGAAGCACATGGGCTACTTTATTTGACCTTCCCAGTGACCCTGAGTAGAGAATTCCATTTTGCGTATGAGATCAATAAGGCTTGGCAAGATTAAGTAACCAGTTTGTTGATACAGAGCCTTGACCCAAGGACATAAGCCAGGAAATCCGATTCCAGCTCTGCTCCTAACCACTATGCCAAACTCCTGCCACATGGGTTCTCTGGTGTCTCACGAAGTCCCTGCCTAGTTAAACACTGCATATATTGTCATGTGAGGGTGTGCTGTGAGGCAGCAATGTCCTTGGGGGTAGTGAGGGAGATGCTCCTCTGCCTAAAGGACTCCAGACTGCTGCACCTCTTGAATTCATTGGTCTGAATTCATTCTTTGGTTCATTTGTTCATTCATTCATTCATTCATTCATTCATCCATCCATCCAACCACTCACTTGTCCACTTCTGCTTCTGGCCCTTCCCCTTGCTGTGCAGGAAGCTTTGCTACAGAGGCCATCCTGCCTGTATGAATCCTCTCCCTTGCTCTCCCCTTCTTCCATCTTCCTTGGGAACTGACCACCAATTAGATTTAGAACTAAAATGAAGAGTTCAGAGTGAGATCTTCTGAGAGGTATGGATAGGCATGGCTTTGTTTAGGAATATGCTGTGCCCCTTGGAGAACTTTTCTTTATTGTTTTCGTTTTTTGGTGGTGCTGGGCGGCGGGGGGGGGGGGCGGAATGGAACCCAGGGTCTTGTGAATGCTAGGCAAGCACTCTACCACCTGAGCTATATCCCCCCAGGTCTCCTGGAGAACTTTTCAGTGTCCTTCTTGGATGTCAAAAAAAGGAACACTGGAAGGAGGAGACTTTGTAGCAATTACTTCAGGTTATGACCATAATCCCTAAGTCTGAAGGCTCCTCCTCCAAATGAACATAATGCAAATACATTCATCATTTCATTGAGAGTAAAAGTGGAAGTCTTGCAACAACTCCTAAGGCTGCATATTACGTAGCCTCCCAGGATCCACTGGGCCCCACTCTCACCAACATGCCTATTCCTCTTCAGCCTTTACTCAAAAATGGCTACTACCTGTTCACTCATATGGACCCTCTGTTGTCCTCCTCCAGGAAACCTGTCTCAAATCCTAGCCATTCTTGAAGTCTAAGTTCAGATGGCCCCGGGCCCCCTGAGGTTCTCAGAGATTCACCCCAAGAAAATAATGTCACCCTCCTTTGAATGCTCCTCAGAGTATTATTTTGGTTTATCAGGTATATTTTTTTTTAATGAAATCTATTGTATATTGGAGCATAGTTTTCAACTGAGGTGGCTTTGTAACCTACAGGAGATGCGGCAATGTCTAGAGATATCTTGGTTGCCCATAACTCAGGAGGAGTAGGACTGTCGTTACTGGCATCTAGTGAGAAGCCAGGGATGCTACTAAATATCCTGCCATTCACAGGATAGTCCCCCACGAGGAAGGATTACCTAACCCCCCCAACAGTAACTACATTATTAACTTCCCCATCTATACTACAATACACCAAGGGGAGATCACAAACACTCTGTATGCATGTGTCAAATGAATAAAAAAGAAGCCAAATCACATTACACAAAGGTGTGGCCTCGCCAGGACAAGACTGTGGGAATTTCTGAGACAGGGTGAATCTTCAGCAAGCTGGAGAGGCCAGGGTGTGGGCTGAGATGCACACTGAATCTAGAGGCGGGGGGAGCCAAGCAACATGGAAACCTCAACAGACGTATAACACTCCTTTGCTATTCCGAATGTTCAGCAAAATCTTCTACACATGTCTGTGCGAACTATTTTGAAGAGAACCTAGGAAAGGGATGTGAGTGTTGAACAGGGAGAATAAAAGACAACCAAAGACCCCAAAATTGGCCTAATTCAATGGGTAGAGCAGCTCTAAGTTAGAGGTCTCCTGAACAGCCTGGATGACACTATTGCAGGTGAATTCTGAGCAGATTTTATTGAAATCTCAAAGGGCAGAGCACTTCAACAAACATTTGGGATGTGCAGGTTATATTATTCTCAAAAATATTCCCTCTCTTCCCCTGTGCCTCTGTGGGAAAAGTACATACTTCCCTGATTCGTTGATGCTAGACTCATGGTGGGGGACACATTTCCCTCTTGACTTTGGGCTCAGCCACGTGACCTGCTGTAGCCAATGAGATGATAGCAGACATGACCCAGAGGCTTGGCTGGGCTTTCCAAGTTTGACCCCTTGTACCTTCTACTAGCACCAAGAAAAGACCTTCTCTGGGCCACTGCTCCCTCTTCAGCCCAGGCCTCAAAAAGAACACACATGGAGCAGACCTGAGCTCAGGCAAGTGCAGGCAGGACGGACCATAAGTCAGCCACCTGGCAGAGCCCAGCCTGGATCAGCAAACACCCAGCCTGCTCAAAGAAGTGTCAGGAAGAACAAACGACTTTCAGTTTAAGCCAATGAAAGTAAGGGAGTTTGTTATATAGCATTATTATGGTAACCATTCACTGAGACAGGACAAATGTGTGTATGCATGCACACATTTATGTATATTCCAATGATATATATCAATCATATGTATAATATGTGTGTGTTTTTATAGCATGTGCATATTTATATGCCCAATAACATCTGAAGCTACAAATTAGAAAGAACATAAACTACCCTGTCCCCCTACTCCCTAATCCTCAGAGAGATCTGGAAGGAAACAGGGCACGCCTTCATGAGGATCAGGACTGAGAAAACAGGAGAATATCAGTGGTAGTTGTCTCCGGGTAATAGGATTATAGATGGTCTTAATTTTGTTTTTATAATTTTCACAATGAAAAATTCACATATTACTTAACTAATCAGTTGTTTCACTTACACAAAAATACCTCCTGAGGCCTCATCCTGAGAGCTTCTCTGTTTGAAGTGAAGAGGTTAAATGGCACCCCCTAACATCTATTTAAATTTAAAACTAACATTTACTGAGCTTGTTTGGCTGCTGTACAGAACTGCAGAGGATTCTAAAACAAACAAGAGACAGTTAAAAATGGCTGACAAAAAAAAAAATGGCTGTCTCCAAGTAACTCACTTCCGGTGCGACAGCCCCAAGTGGTTAAGACTTCCCTGGGACCCGAAGCCCACTGGCTGGCCTCCCTGCTGCCACAGCCTGCCCCTGCCCTATGGGTTTCAGGGCACTGGGCTATACAGTTCAGGCACTAAAGATTTGGGTCGTGATACTGTGCTGCGTAACTGAGAAGGAAGGAGGGGTGAAACCAAACCCTGGTGATAGCAACTGAGTTTCGCCCTAAAGGGGATGACTGAGGGAAACAGACCGCCTTGGCAAGTCTCAGGAGGTCAGATCCAAGGAGCAGATTTTCCTACAAATGCACAGGTGGCCTCAGGCCAGGGTCTGGGAGCTCCGGATAGCCCAGGCCATGATGTTTCTCAGGAAAATTGAGTCTTGGGGCTGAGGAGCCTCCCAAGAGACAGCATCATGGGGTTAATAACTGTCATGCCAGCCGGGCTGGACATGCTGCTGCCTGGTAGTTTCATGACTGAAACCTAATGCAGTCTTCTCTGGAGGTGCCAAATAGATATTGCCGAGCTAAAAATAAAAAACGGGCAGGAAGTGCAATTTATACGTAAGGTTAATGGAGACTCTGAGGCCTGTGACAGGTGTAACAACAGTCTCTGACCGGCTGTGCTCAGTTTCTTCTGAGCAAAAAGCAGATTGTAATAAACTGTAAGGAAAGGTGACATACTGCAGCTGCGGAGGTTTAATTTACTGGAGATGAGTTTCCCGTCGGGGTCAAATGGTCTTATAAAATGTCCCTAACCGCCACAGAACATTGTCACAGGAAAATACAAAGGGCCTCTGGCTCCATTGTTCTCTATTTCAAAACTTATTCTCATATTCATCCATTAAACTTTATGCACACACTTTCTTTGCACCAGACTCTGCAGAGCACCAGGGACAGAGAGAAAAATCAAACACAGTCACAGAAACACATAAATTACACTACAACCCAAAGAGATGGTACCAGGGAAGAATGATGTGTTGTGGAATCATCAGTTCTGCCTAGACCTGTGTGGTAGAAACTCCAAGTAGTGTGCCCTGTATCTCTTCTCCCCTTTTTTTACACTAACAGAATCCGTATTTTGTTGGGGCAATGAGCCCAGCTTCTTCTGAAGATAAAGGCAGCCATGGCACAGAGCCGGCTAATGAGATATAAGTAAAATTGTTAGGAGGGATTACTGAGAAAGCTCTATAAAGAAAGGAAGAGTTTATGTAAGTGGCAAGCACCTTTGCTCTTTCCTTTCTTCCTGCCTGCTGCAGGGACCTCATGCTACAGAGATACATTAGTTTCTAGTTGCTGCTATAACACCCACCACAAAATTGAATAAATATCTTTACAAAATGCATATATTATGTTACCCTTGTGCAAGTCGGTCTGACATGGGGGTCACCAGGCTACAGTGAAGGTGTTGGCAGAGTTGTGTCCCTTTCTGGAGGCTCTCAGAGAAAGTCACTTCCTTGCCTTTTTTCCAGATCCCTGAGGCCATTCATACTCCTTGCCTCAGTCTTCTTCCATCTTTAAAGCCAACATGCTGCATCTCTTTGAGCATTCTTCTATAGTCACCTCAACCGCTGACATTCCTGTTCTGCCTCCATTCTCTACTTCTAAAGTTTCCTGTTATTACAACAGGCTCGTCCAGACAACCCAGGATAATCATCTCCATTTATTTACTTAACAGTACTGAGGATTGAACTCAGGACCTTGCACATGTTAAGCAAGCAATCTACTACAGAACTATGTCCCCAGCCCTTCATTTCCCTATTTTAAAGTCACCTATTTCGAAACTTTGCTATGGTTTGAATGTGATTTGAGTACATCCCCCAAAGTTTCATGTGCTAGAAGCTTGGCTCTCAGTGTGGCAATGTTGAAGTGGTAAGACCTTTAAGAGGTGGAGCCTACTGGAAAGTGGTTAGGTCACTGGGGGAACTGCCCTCAAAAGAGATAAATGTAGTTTTCAAGGGATTGCAGTTAGTTCCTGCAAGAGCAGGTTGTTATAAAAAGAGCAAATTGGCCCATGAATCCCTTTTGCTTCTTCTCTTATCATGGGATCACTGTCTCTTGAACTTTCTGTCACATGATGCAATCTACCACGATGTGATATAGCTAAGAAGGCCCTCACCAGAGGCTGAACTGATGGAGCTACCTGATGATGAACTTTCGGCCTCCAAAACTGTGAGCTAAATAAACCTTGTTTTTTTCCGTAAAGTGTCCAGTCTCATGGATTTTCTTATAGCAACAGAAAGCATACTAATATAAACCATAATTCCCCCCTGCCTTGTAACTTAAAAGTTTTGGGGACTAGAATGCAAACATCTCTGGTGGTCCACCATTCTTTCTATCATAAGGAATATGGTGCTAGAAGTAGAAGAGTCATCTTGTGCCTTCAGAGGATGGTAAGGATGGCTGGATGTGCAAAAAGAGAGAAACCACCTGGGTCCCAGATGGCATAATGGAGCAATGTACACCATGTCTGAAGTGTCTGGCCCCAGGTTTCTTATTATGAGTTTAAACCACTGTTGTGATCACAACTGAATGCAACTTCCAACTGACACCAGGTGGTAAGAAAAACCTTAACTGAGTAGGTGATACATTAGCTGGTTTTGAAGGATGCCTTCGCCAGGTGGAAATGAGAAGGGAACATGCCAAAGCAGAGAGAATAGCATGGTCCATGGCTCCAAATATTCTATGTCCCTACTTTCACCCAGGAGCATGTGGCCTTGAGTGGCCTTGTCAGCCACATCGTGCTGTAGTTTTGTGGCTCAGCATAGGCCTCAGAGAGGCCCCAGTACCCCTGTCCTCCTTCCCAATGGCTCATCTTGTGCTTTCCTTTTGCTGTGCCTTGCCTAGGCCCCATAAAACGGGTCTTCAAGACTTGGCTGAGAAGCAAGCTTCCCTCAAGGTCCAAACAAAGACAAGAGGAGGTAGGAAAGGCTGGCTGGTGAGATGCTGGGCCAGGATTCTCCCTGCTTCCCTAACCCTTTGCTATTGTCCTCTCACCTACAAGAACCAATAAATGTTTCCTTTGCCTGGGATCTTTCTGTTGAATCCCAAAGAGTACAGTCTCATACAAACTCGGCTTGGAGAGGTTTTTGCCTGTAAACTCAGCTGGGCTTCACTTCAGTGACAATGTTTATAACGCCAACAGTTCTGATATTGTTTTTGTTTTATAGGTAGTGATATGTGTGATAACAATTATAACAATGAAGATCCTTGGCCCTGTTTTAAGTGCCATACACATTATCATACTTAATCTTCACAGTGTCCTGTGAAGAGAGAGAATCTTCAACTCCCATTATACAGACGAAGGGTCTCAGACTCAGGCAGGTCACTGACTTGCCCTGGGTCACAGACATGATGACGGGCCAGGATCTGGACCCTGGGGTTCTGGCTGGAGAAACAGAAATTTTTGTCACTACTCTTGACCACCTCCCAGGACCACTTCCTCTTGACTTCTCATTCCCACAAGAAGGAACAGAGCAACACAACATGCTTTCCAGGCTCACCAGACCACAGAGGGTCAAACTGGGTGCCACAGTTTGGATCCTGAATGCCCCCCAAATGCCATGTGTCCCCAGCCCACGGTGCCATTGGGAGGCTGCAGAACTTTCAGGAGGTGGGACCTAGTGGAAGGAAGTTAGGTCCTGGTGGGTGTGCCCTTGGAGGGGAGACTGGGACCCTGGCATCTCCTCTTTCTCTCTCTCTGCCTCCTGGCAGCCACAGGTAGCAGTTTCTTCCCCAGCTGCTCCCTGCCGTGATGCTCTGGCTCGTCCAGGTCCAAAATCAACACAGCTGACCATGGACTGAAACTCCTAAAACTCTGAACCAATAAATAACCCTCCCTCCTTGAGGGTTGATTATCTCCGGTACTTTGTCAGTACTCAGGTACTATGCACAATGACAGAAAGCTGACCCACACACTGGGAATGGAAGTCACTTCACCTAAAGGCTCCTCATAATATGAAGTCCTTGAACTGTACCCCACCAAACAGGGATCTTACCTATGCTTAAAATTCTCCGTGCAGTAGCTAAGTAGCAGAGTGCATGCCTAAAATGTGCCAAGCTCCAGTACGGCCAAACAAAAACAAACAACAACAAAAAAAACCCCAAATCCTCCATGTCTATGGTGTACGCCACCTCCCAGGGAAACCCATTCCCTCTTTGGACTGCACTGATCATCAGAATGTTCACTTACAGGCTTGGCCAAGTTTGTCTCTCTACTGCTTTCACTACTTGTCTGAGTTGTCTCCCTGGGAAGTGTTGAGATCGAGGTAAGTACACACCATGATTTGTCAGAGCTCCACTCCGGAAAGTGGGAAGATCTATGGCAAATGGAACCCATCCTCCATGGCAGAGCACAGATAGGAATTGAGGCTCAGGAGTCGGGTAGAAACAGTAGGCAAAGTAAAAGAGAAGAGGTGGAAAGACCAGGGGGTGCATGGATTTCCAAGCTCCCTCTTGGAGAAAACTCAGCACCAACTTGCACAAGCAATTCATAAAATCCCGGGACCCTTGGTATATTCCCAAGCAAGCAACTCTTTACCATGGAGCTATATCCCAACCCTCAAGCCCAGCATTTTCCTGATGAGCCTTTGCACCCTTCCCACCATGGTTAAGGGACACAAGGCAGGTCTACCCCACCCTTGGCCAAACGCCCTGCTGTGTAGTTGACATGACTATGAATCTCAGAAAATACTCCATGAATATAAGGAGGTGCTGACGGGGCTGAAGGTGCTTAATTCAAACCTCTTCTCTCTTCTTGAACTGCAATTTCCCGGTTGAGCAATCAAGTGGGGTGCCTGTCTGATCCACTTGCCAAAACAAGAATCTCAGGAAGATGCTCAAAGGAGAGGAAAGTCCCATGGCTTTGTATTTAGCATAAGAATGCAGAGGAGATTGTTGGTCATTCCATGTCCATCTGCCCTTTCTTTCACAGCCATGCAACTAACTCTACAGCTGAGCCAGGTGCATTGCCCCATAGAAGAAAGTTCACATTTCCCAGCATCCTTTGTAGCTGCAGGTAGCCTGTTCTGGCCAAAAGGACGTAGGTGAAAGTGTTGTAGGGCAGCTTCTAGAATCTTCCTTAGCCTTATTTTCTTCAGCCCTTCCTTTACCCTTCTCCTTGAAATGCATATGTGTGCATGTGGAGTTCCAACTCCCACCTTGAACCCTATGAACAAGGACCAATCCTTATAGACAGAAAGGGACAAGTTGAAAGAAAGTTGGGTCCCTGAGGAATTCATAGAGCAGTGCTACCAGACAGCTTTGGCTCAGTACCCGTAGATTTTTGCTGGAGGCAGAAATAAACAATGTGTTTAAGCATTCTGGGTCTCTGTCACCTGCTTCTACATCAAATCCTAATTAATACAAGACACTTGCCACATACTGCACATATTGTTGAATTTTGAATGAGTATTCTAAGGAGTCCGCTGAGAATCTGGGGCCACAGCTAGTCACAGCCCAGAGTCTTATCAGTAACTCAGCAGAAGGGGAAAAAAATCAGCCATTGCAAGGCTTGGAATTAATTACTGCTAATCAATCTTTGTAAATGGGGCTTGGCTCCAACTGTGCTTTGTCCTTTCCCTCAGCCCCCCAATCCTTACTGCATCCAAAGCCTTAGTAGGGAAGTTTCGACTCACTGCACAATTATAATCATCCATGTCTTAGCATCTCTTTGGTGTGCTGTGTGTCAATCAGACTCCAAGAGCCTTTGCCAGCTGAATAATATCAGGAAGAGCCAAGGTGTGGTTATCTATGCATTTTAAAAACCACTGCAGCCTTGCAGTGCAACCAACCAATCACCCTGCATGTAAGATCTAACCACATGGAGCTCACCCATGACCCTGAAGTTCCAGTTACATGGTGGAAACAGAAGCCAGAAAATATGTAGTTCAGACGTGAGGGTAGAGACAGAAGCGAAGGTGGTAAGCAGCTCGGAGTTTCACCTGCCTAGGTTTTCCCCCACCCTTTCCTTGGGAGAACAATATCCAGCTTCTTTGCTGGGGGAAAAAAATCTCTAGGATTCCTATTGGATTTGGTGAAATGATTGATCAAAGTGTTCATATCCTTGGCCAAGGAGTGGCAATCTATCTAACCCAAGCCAACTAGTCACTTGCCCAGAAATCTGGGGCTTGAGTCAAGGGCAAACTGCTCCTACAAAAGGACTCTGAAGACATTGTCCCTTTAGTACCTGCTGCTTGGATCTCCAGGCCAGCCGGAGACCTGATGCCAGGGAATCTCTTCAATCCATTCTAAGACTGTTAAGCCTTCTTTTTTTCTCTGCCTCTATCTTAATATCAGTTTCTATATTCCAGTTAGAGCACTTGGAAAAATACTGTCTGTTTTCGCACTAGTGGACGCTACAATATCCCTTTTCCACCTTTCGGGAAGATGGTACATTTGTTTCTATGGCAGTCCCCAAATATTTTCATTGTGACTCAATTCATAAGGAAACAGCTTCCTTTTATTTAGATGAGTGTATCTGGAGTCACGGCAGATTGTTTGACACTTTATAATGAAAAATCGTCTGTGGCCCTTAAATAAACAGAGGATTTCCACTTCTCCTTGTGAAAGAACAGGACCTCCCTGACTACAAGGTGACTGTGGAAATTCAAACCCTTTTCATCATTTTTAATTTTTTTCCCACATCATCCCTGAGACAGAAACAAGAATGAGAAGATAAAGTCCCTTTAATAGGTGTAGCTCATGTCCTTTCCCTGTTCAAAAACTCCTAGTGACTTCCTACCACCTCCTTCCCAAATCCAACCAGACTTCCCAGGCTGGATGCTCACTGCTCCACATTCTGCTCCGACCCTGTTCCAGCCTGACACTGTCCTCTGCTGAAACTGACTGCTGGGTACAAACGCCCAGGAGCACCTCCCCGCTCCCAACTGTACTTGCTGGAAACAATCACAGAAGCCCACGTTGACTTGTGACACTTTAGTAAAGTGCTCCTTAAGTTCCTCCAAACGGATCGACTCCCCTTTTCTAAATCTTCATAGCATTTTGAGCCTTTTAGGCCCCAGGTACCTTGAATTGAGCTAAAACCCTAAGCATCTTCCCAGTCCTACTGGTCCCACCTGTTTCTCAAGTGGACACTTGTTGAGAGCTAGGACCTCATATTCTATCACTGTACCTCATGTTCTGCCCTGTACAGACAGATGCTCAGGAAGTTTACTGAGTGAATGAAAAGCAAGGGCAACACACACATAGACTTTTAAAGTGTTTGATAGTAAAACTGACTTGGAGATGGTGATATGAAACATAATTTTTTTTTTTTAAGTCTTGGCCTGGTTTCACTACTTTCCCCTCTTTTTTTTTTTCTCTCTCTTTTTTTTTGGTACCAGGGATTGAACCCAGGGATGCTTAACCACAAAGCCACACATCTCAAGCCCTTTTTTATGTTTTTTAAATTTAGAGATAGTGAAGTTGCTGAGGCTGGCTTTGAACCTGTAACGTGATCCTCCTGCCTCAGCCTCCTGAGTCATTGGGATTATAGGCGTGTGCCACCATGCCTGGCTTACATTCCCCTCTGAATAACAAATTTAAATATCCAGCTAGTGAGGGGAGAAGAAGAACGTCAATATCAGATTGATTTATATCTCCGTCTCAGTATGTAACGGGAACTTAGAAGCACTTTTTGTTACTGATTGTGACGCTACCCAGTTTAACCCCAGAGAAGTATAAGTGAAAACCTGTTTCCCTCTAAGTTTTCTTCAGCCCACAGAGGCCAGCCTTTCTCTCCTCTTCCTAAGTGTTTCTTCCATCTGGACTCACACGGCTCCCACCCTCAGAGCATGTGCAAGTTGATTTCTGCTTCAGGAAATCATTTCCAAGCGGGAGCTGAGTTTTGATTTCTTGGGTGTAATTCTTACTTGAGTCTGTTTCATCAGAAATAAAGAGTTTTGATTACAGGAAAGTGGAATGATCTCCTTTCGAAGCCCTGCTTTTCTCAGTGATTTATTTAAGCTTTGGTTTCCCCCCAACTGTCTCTTTTTCCAGGAAGAGGGGAAGTCCTGTCCAGCCTCACCCTCTTACCTCCAACCTCTCACTTGGACTTTCCCGTTGGAGGTCAATGCTGCCACCTGTGCCCCTGGGCAGGTCCCTTTGGGATGACATTCTATCAATCATCCCCTCTCCCCTGTGTCTTCAACCTTTCTCCAAGATGTCTCCTTTCAAGAGTCCACAAAAAATAAATAAATAAACAAACAAAATTTCTCTCCACACTAAAAATTGGCAAACTTCTCTTGACCCCGCTTCCTGTTCCAATGACTACCCGATCGCGCTTCCCAGATTCCTCCAAGGGCAGTCACTGCCTGCTGCCTCAACAGCTCATGTCCTCAGCCTTGTGTCCCCTCGCTCCCCTGTTGTTTTATCTACTCTTGATAAATCCCATGCCATCCTAACTGATGCCAGGTAATCTCTAACCCTCTGCAGTGTGACTATCTGAATTCTTCCATTTTATTTTTTCATTCACGGATTTGCTGGAGATGGAACTCAGGAGCTCTGAACTACTCCCCACAACCCCAACTTCTTCAACTTCAAATACTCTGTTGACAGCTGGGTGCATCGGCACACACCTGAAATCCCAGCAGCTCAGGAGGCTGACACAGGAGGATCAGGAGTTCAAAGCAACTTAGTGAGACCCTGTCTCTAAATAAAATACAAAATGCTGGGGATGTGGCTCAGTGGTCAAGTGCCCCTACGTTCAATGCCCGGTACTCCCCTCTCCAAAAAAAAAATACACTGTTGACATTTTTCTTCCCCTGTGGAGGCCAGGATGCTATAGTCTGTTTTTGTTAGGCAAGCACTCTACCAACTGAGCTATTTCCCCAAAGATGCTATATTCTTGATATGAGTCCCTCTTATACTTTTTTTTAAGTGTTTATGTCTTTCATTGCTCTTGTTGGTTCAATGGTCTAGTTGGTTTACTGGTTCACTGTACAACACCTGAAGCCTAGTTAATCAGGTCCAGCCTTATGCTGTAATTCCTAACAAAGTCCGACATCTACCCAACCACCTCCACCTCCAGCATCTCTCCTGAATTCTAACTTCGATGTACATTTCCATTTTTTAACCCCTCCCTGTCCCTATGGATCTCAGGTGTCTCAAACCCACCATATGCAAGTAAGACCAAGCTCATGTTCTCCATAAAGCTGTTCCTCCTCTGGTACTCTTGAGCTTAGTGGCTGCTACCAATGCCAGTCATTCTATCAATCATATAACCTGGATGTTATGCTGACCTCTGACCTGCCCCCCTCCAGCAATCATTACACACTTGCAGCTTGAATTACAATGGAAGTGTATTCCGATAAACTCATCATGAGTTGAAAATATCATGAGACAAAAATGCATTTAGGGGCTGGGGATATGTAGAGTGCTTGCCTAGCATCCACAAGGACCTGGGTTCAATCCCCAGCACCACACACACACACACACACACACACACACACACACACACACTATATTTAATGCACCTAATATGCCACACTCCAGCCACAGTTTAACAACACAGTACACAGTAGAGTATGGGCTGTTTCCTCTCACAATTATGGCTGATAGGAACACGACTTGCTGCCACAGCCCAGCATGGAGAGATCTTACCACCTATCACTAGCCTGGGAAAAGATCAAATTCAAGTTTAAAGTGTGGTTTCTACTGAATATGTATGTATTGCTTTGCACCATCAGAAAGCTGAAAAATTCTAAGCAGGCATCATAAAGTTAGGCACGTTCTATATATCTTATGAGCCACCAAGTCTTGCTGATTTAACTTACAAATCTCACACCTGCTCCTCTTCAGCTCTGGTACAGGCTCTCTCCTTCTTTCCCGTAAATGCAAGGACCCTCCCAACAATCTCTCTGCCTCTCACCAGGCTCATCTCCCTCAAATCCAGACTGTGCCTGGACACAATGGGGATGATTGCCTGGTGGAAACCCCACAGGGCCTTCTGCCCCTTCACAGGACACACACTCCCAGCCTCCAGGGAGGATGGATCCCTGCACACCGGATGTCCTTTTTTTTTTTTTTTTTTTTTTTTCCACTCAGTGCCTTAGCTCTGAACACTCCTTTGCCTCAATTGACCTTGATCTCTCCCATCTCCTTCCCCTGGGTAAACAGGATGTATTCTTTAAGAATTTGCTCTGGGGGCTGGGATTGTGGCTCAGCAGTAGAGTGCTTGGCTAGCACAGGTGGGACCCAGTTCAATCCTCAGCACCACATAAAAATAAAGGTATTGTGTTGTGTACATCTACATCTAAAAAAATAAAAATAAAAATATTAAAAAAAAAAAAAAAGAATTTGCTGTGGTCTAGTAACCAAAAGCTCCATCCCCATCCCCAGTGACAATCAATGACAATTTAAGGTTTATTGCTTTGCTAGCAAAAGAGAAGCACAGGGGACTCCTGTCCCAAAGGCTATTATAACTCTCCAGATCAGGGACAGGGGTTTTAAAGGAACTTCAAGAGTTACATTCCAGGTGTGCTCTGGTAGGGGGTCCCTGGGCGCCCTGGTGGCTGTTAGTATTCACTGGTTAATTTGGGAGAGATTCACTTCCTAGACCTTCTGCAGACATCTCCTTCCAGTAGTGGGTGTGTTCATTCAAGGGCAATAACTAGGGGAAGAAAAGACAGCACTGTCTCCCTAATCTTGTTAGGGAGGAAGAAAAGGAGAAGAGAGGAAAAAAAAATTTTTTTTTTTTTTTTTTTTTTTTTAAATAAGCCTTAAACTCTGCACACGCCTGTGATCTCAGCAGCTCCGGAGGCTAAGGCAGGAGGATCTCAGCCTCAGCAAAAGTAAGACACTAAGCAACTGAGTGAGACTTCGTCTCTAAATAAAACACAAAATATAGCTGAGGATGTGGCTCAGTAGTAGGGTGCCTCAGAGTTCAATCCCCAGTATATCTCTCTCTCTCTCTCTCTCTCACACACACACACACACACACACACACACACACACACACAAAGCCTTAGAGCAACGAGGTTATATTCAGAAGGCGAAAGGACCACTGTTCCAGTCTTCCAGTCTCATCTCTTTCTGGAAGTCTTCTTGGTGCCTTTCTTATTTGCCATCTTATCTCGGGGACATATTTCTATCTGCAAATTTATCCCAGTGTATCTAAAAAAAATTTTTTTTAGTTGTAGATGGACACAATACCTTTATTTTGTTATTTTTGTGATACTGGGGATCAAACCCAGTGCCTCAAGTATGCTAGGCACATTCTCTACCACTGAGCCACACCCCAGCCCATATCCCACTGTATTTTAACCACTGGTTTATGGAACTGAAGCTCTCACTCAAGCTCATCAACACTATGACAGTAAGCGCCATTTCTTCTCTTTCTTTGAATATGGATGGCTTCTAGCATCCATCTACCTTGGCTGGAATGAGGAACTGGCTCATTAAAATTTCTCAAGTGGGCTGAGGATTTAGCTCAGTTGGTAAAGTGCTTGCCTCGCGTAATAAGGCCCTGGGTTCAATCCCCAGCTCCACAAAAATACATAAATAAAATAAAATGAAGGTATTGTGTCCACCTACAACTAAAAAAGATTTTTTAAAAAGTTTCCAATAAATGTTCGCTAAGCAGATGAATGTTTCAGTGAACGCATAAATAGTTTCTCAACTGGAGGTAGCTTCAAGGCAGATTCATTGGCTCAATTTCTTCAGTAGAAAATGATTTCTTAAAAGAACAAATTCAAAATAACAGCAACTCTGGACTCTGGACTCAGTATAAACAACTGATTTGAGAGAAACTTGTTGCTGGGCATGGTGGTGCACACCTCTAGGGACCCAGTGACCCAGGAGGCTAAGGCACAAGGATCACAAATTCAAAGCCAGATTCAGCAACTTAGTGAGACCCTAAGCTCTTAGTGAGACCCTGTCTCAAAATAAATAAAAATGGCTGGGGATGTGGCTCAGTGGTTAAGCAACCCTGGGTTCAATACCCAGTAACCACCCCCACCCCCATCAAAAAAAAAAAAAAAAAAAAAGCAACTTTTCTTATTTGCCTTCTCTGAGATAAGGGACCTTAGAAGGCAACTATTATGTTTTCTAATCAAAACTGTTTTCTTCAAATATTCCCAATATACAATTTCATTGGATTCCAGGTGTGCATGGCTGTGTGTATATGTAATTGCTATTGTTATTCATTCTATTCATTCGGGAGCTCACCTAAATAAGATCAGTGGTGGAAGACATCCAGATACTCAGGAATTGGGTCAGAACAATGTGGAGACTCCTGGCCTTTACTCTGTTCCACCCTGTGATTCTCCTTGAGTTCACCCCTTCATGCATGAAGCATGGGGCTTCCATACCAGATTGTGAAATTTGTTTACGGGATACATCCCTCTCTGTTTCCTCATTGTTTTTACCCTGTTTACTCATTGTTTTTACCTAAACCCAGCATTCTGTGATAGCTTTCCTGATGAGTAAGGCTAATTCCCATTAGCCTCTCTGTGCGTGCATGTACCCCCAGGCGGCTTCAGTCACAGCTCTTATAATTGCCCAAAGTGGCAATTACCAACATATTTTTGCTTGCTGTCTGTACTGGAGGTCACTCGTTGCTTTCAAGATGCTTGAGTTAGCATCTCAATGAGTCATTCATTGAAAAAGATTATTTCATGTCCCACAAAATTAAGGGTAAAAATAGCTAACATTTATTGAGCATTTACCAGGAGCCAGACAATGTGCTAGTTTATAAGCATTATTCATTCCTCTGCACGCCTCAAAATAACTACTACAATAATCCACTCTTGACAGATGAAGAACTTGAGGTCAAGGAAGGTCATGCCACATATGACCCACCACTATTACGTGGCAAAGACTGGGAAACCGACTGCCAGATGGTGCTGCCTCCTTCCTGCACATGAAACATCTTTGACACCAGAAGTTTTCAGTATTTCCTTTTTTGGGGGGGTGGGGGTTGGACAGGAACAGAATTTTCTTTTCCAGGATCTTGATCAAAAAAGAGGTGCTGTGGTTTAGCAGAGAAGTGACTAGAAGCTCCACCCACCCATCTCCCACCTCAGCTCGGAACCGAACACGGGGCTCCTGCAACGCCAGAGCTCACGTCTACTGCAGGACCCGGGTTCTGAAAGGGAGCATCTGCTCCTGCAGCCAACTGCTCTGTGGGTTTCCATGAGCTGCCCAACAGGCTGCTGAAGAACCAACAGCCCTTCTGGCCCGTGAGCCCTGGAGGGGAGGCTTTTCATCTGGAAGGTACAAATGGCAGCTTAACTGAACCTGTGACCAACTCAGAAGGCGGTTGGAGGCAGGGCCTATGGCAGGGCCTGGAGGTTGGGTGAATCCAAAGGATTCTCCCTGAAGGAAACTCCATCCTGGGTTTTGGTTCTGTTCCCCCCCACCCACACATCTGTGTTTTCCATGTTTGACATTACCAGGTGACAAGTCCTTTTCAGAGGAGAAATGTGTCGCCCACTGGGATAATTCCAAGGTTATTCTCAGAGTTCCTGCTCAGAAGAGATCAAGCCAATCAGGAAGCTCCTCAGCAGGGGCTCAGCCCAGCGGATTGTTTCCTCTTGGGTGCTTCCTGCTATTGTTCTGGGTGGTGTTCTCAGAGGCCCGGCTGCTCAGCCTGTCCCTTCCTCTCCCCAGAGTGGAGGGCTGCCACCCTGCTGTGGGTCAAGGTCTACCAGGCTCAGAGATTGGGAACCTAGCAGGGAGACCAGGGCCTGAAGTGAAAATAGGGGGGGTTCCCGGCCCAGGTGGCCAGGGAAGAAGCCACAGCACTTAAATGCTTGGGAAGCACCCGTCTCTGGTCTCTGTGAACTTGAGGGAGAAGTCTGAAGTGTTCTGGGTCATTTGGTAATATTTATCAAGCAAGCGTTGAGCTAGGGGCAGAGAGTGGCGCCCGGTCTCTCTTTTGGGAAACTCATCACCAGATGAAGGAAGAAAGTATGTAAACAATTATAACATGGGACTCAGGCCAGGCGTGGTGGCACATTTCTGTAATCCCAGAGACTCAGGAGGCTGAGGCAGGAGGACTGCAAGTTGGAGGCTAGTCTCAGCAACTTGGCAAGACCCTTAGGAACTTAGAGAGACCCTGTCCCAAAATAAAAAATAATAAGGATGGGGAAGATAACTCAGTGGTAAACACCCCAGCCTGGGATCGAACCCATCTCCAGTGCCAAAAGGAAGAAAAAGGACTCAGTGAAGCTCTAATTGGAAGTCCCGTGGGATGGGAAGAAAGAGCATCCAGTGTTCTCTAACTCTGCTTAGGGAATGGGCCTGGCAGGATTTCAGGAGCTTGATACTTTTCTGTAAGATCTTGAAGGATGAGACAAACCATGGACACCTTCGGAAGGCATGTCTGGCCAGGTGACAGCATGGATGACGGGCTCTGAGTCAGAATGTGCAAGAAGGGTCCTAATGAGTGAGGAGGATCTGGGAAGGAATGAGGACCGGAATGTACTCATGACGGGGAGGGTCAGGTCCCCTGTGTGATGGCTCATGAACGCCGCCCTAAGGAGTCTGATCCTAAAGGCAACAGGAAGCCATCTGAGTTTCCTGTTTGTTCATTTTAAAGGAGTAAGGGGATCAGCTACCTTCTAGAAAGACTATGTCTGCGAGGAGAATGGATTTGGATGTGTAAGAGAGGCACAGAAAGCATAAAGGCCAATTAGAAGTTGTCCAGGCAAGAGACGCTAAAGCCATACATAGCCTGGTCTACAGTGGGGAGCTAGAAGGTTCCATTTTTGATGTTGACATTATAATACCTTTGAGGATTTTCTAAGTCAATCTTTTGGCAGTGGTGTGGTCCCAAAGGCTGGGCTGGAAACAATCAAGCAACAATAAATTGCGAAACTATAATCAAAAGAAAAAAGATGAGGTTGCCCAGTAGTTAGAATTTGCATGAGGTTAGAGAGACCCCAGGATTTCCCTCCTTCCCATCTCACCCACCTCTCACCCTCCCTGGCAGCCCAGCTGCCTAAGGCACACAAGGCTCCTGTTCTTGAAGAAAAGGTATTTCTGCTCCCGTGGGTAGTCTATGGTAAAGTTTTGGCTAGGGCATGAACTTGAACCTCAAGCCCTAATAAAGGACTGAAAGTGTCTCAAACCCATGAGTTCCCGCTGCAAGGGCAACCTGCCCCAGCCTCAAGGGCGATATCACTGGCCACAGACGGAGACGGTTTGGAGGAACAGACTCCAGGATTATTATGGGATCTGGCAATTGCTAAGACTTCTCTTCCTTAGAGTCAGGAGGCTACATCAGCATCCGGTGCTACACATTGCAACCCTGAACTGTTGGTTTCCCCTTAGCACAAGTAATGAAGCCTCTCTCTCATTCCCCTGCCATTGTTTTTTTAAATTTTTAATTTACACCAATTCTTAAGATAGAGTAGTGTTATCTTTTTTTTTTTTTTTTTTTTTAGTTTTCGGCGGACACAGCATCTTTGTTCGTATGTGGTGCTGAGGATCAAACCCAGGTCTCACGCATGCCAGGCGAGCGCGCTACCGCTTGAGTCACATCCCCAGTCCCCCCTGCCATTCTTTCACAATAAGACATTCTGTCTTTAAAATGTCAGTCACAACTGGATATAATCCCAGCAAATAAGGAGGCTGAGGCAGGAGGATCGTGAGTTCAAAGCCAGCCTCAGCAAATTAGCAAGGCCCTAAGCAACTTCTTGAGACCCTGTCTCAAAATAAAATATAAAAAGAACTGGGAATGTGGCCAGTGGTTAAGAGCCTCTGGGTTCAATCAAAAAAAAAAAAAAGTGAGAAGGTCCTAAAGGATCCTTTTCCAGGGGTTCTGCTGGTTTTGAGGCAGAAGCAGAACCATTGTGGCTCTGGCTCATGGGCGCACCCTTGTGACCTGGAGGCTGCACAGACCCAGAGATGGAATAGCCTCAGGGGAGGAGTCCAGGCTGCCCAGTGTTCTGAGGCTATGGCAAGCTGAGTGGGCCCATGTCCCACCACATTTATTATGGAGTTTTTAGGCAAAAACTTTAGAAACTAAAAATGTTTAAAATATTTCCTGGTGAACTTCATCCCTATAAACTTTACCGTAATTCAGTAAAAAAGATAGCTGGATTCATAGTCACAGCTATTATGCTGAGAATGTTGCACTGAGAATGATATAGAATTCTGAGGTTTCCAGCCCAAAATGCTCTCTGTAAGAGTTCCCTTACATCAGGAGCCTGCCAATAGAAACTTCCAGGTACAAAATAATTCATCGGTAAGGATCAAAGCAAAAGGGTAAAGCCAAATTAGAGTAGCTTTTGGCAACATGTTAGGCCCAAAGGAAAAAAAGTCACTCAAAATTTATCCAGAGATTTTCACTTTTAATTGAGGCCCACTGTTATGGACCATTTAAAATATAAATCTTAGAGATAGGTTGAATACTCCTTTTCTGAAATGCTTAGGACCACCAGAAATTTTGGGATTTTAAAATTCTGAAATATTTGTATATGCATAATGAGATATCTTGGAGATAAGACTCAAGTCTAAACATTAAATTCACTTATATTTCATATATACCACATACACAGAGCATGGAAGTAACTTTTTTTTTAAACAGCCAATCTTTTTTTTATATTTATTTTTTAGTTATAAGTGGACACAATATCTTTTATTTTTATTTTTATCAGTGCTGAGGATGGTACCCAGTGCCTCACACATGCAAGGTGAGTGCTCTACCTCTGAGCCACAACCCCAGGTAATTTTTGAAAATATTTTAAATACTTTTGTGCACGAAACAATGTCCATTGGTATGAGATCTCCCACCTGTGGCATCATGTCAGCATTCAAAAGGAGATTTTGTAGCACTTCAGATTTGGGATTTTCAGATTAGGAATGGCCCAAATAATTCTTTTAAAAAATGACTGCCTCTTCCTGCAGTTTGGCTCGCAAAAGATTAGCACCAGGCATCTCCACATTCAGCAGGGGTTCTGCTCCTCAAGTTGCCCTACCATATTTGTCATTTCTGGATCCTGAGACTAAAGGATAATTACCTTCTGAAAAGCATAAGGACACCTCACCATTACCTTTGACCATCAGAACTCCAGGGCAGGCTACACTTAGTTTGGAACTAGGACAGAAACTTTAGTATAGGAGGTTGCTCACTGAGGCTATGCCCTGGGATCAGAAGTAAACAATTTTGTGTGAACAAATGAATGATTGCAAACTTCCAGGACACACATGAGAATCCTCATATTTCCACAAAATCTAAACCATACTACTACTACTACTACTACTAATACTAACAACAACAATGGCAAACATTTGCACAATGCTTTAGAGTTCACAATGGCCTTTCACAACAATTGGGAATTATTTCATTCCTGTGTTATTGAGAAGAAAATTGGTTGTGGGAGGGAACAGAGAAATTAGCATCCAAATACCTTTTATGTTATAATCTGATTTGTGTTAAGTCTCCTTGTTTTAGCCCAGTGGAAGCAACAGGGTACCTGCAAACCAGTCGCGCTTAAGAGTTTGACTGATCTGCGTTTGTGAACACAGCTTTGCCTCTTCCTGGCTGGGCACTGGGGTCAGCTTCTTGCTCCTTTTCCTATTACAAGATGGTTACAATGAGACATGTGGAAGAGTAACTGCAAAATTATGAAGATTAAAACATCTCAGAATACTGCTTGCCATGGAGGCAGTATTTAATGTTTGTTCCTCCTCTTTCAGTTCTTTAAAAAAAAAAAAAAAAGCCTGGTATAGTGGCGCATGCCTATGATCTCAGCTGCTTCGGTGGCTGAGGCAGGAGGATATCAAGTTCAAAGCCAGCCTCAGCCACTTAGCAAGGTAGTAATCAATTCAGTGAGACTCTGTCGCTGAATAAAATATAAAAAGGGCTGGAGATCATTTGAATGCTTAAAGAATAATTAAAGAACTAATTATTGGCTTCAAGAATCGTAAAAGTTAAGATTGTATGTCCTTCTATGTGTTAAAAATAATTCAAGGCTGGGGCTATAGCTCAGTGGCAGAGCGCTTGCCTAGCATGTGTGAGGTACTGGGTTCAATCCTCAGCACCACATTAAAACAATAAGCAAATAAAATAATCCTCAGCACTACATTAGAAAAAAAAGCAAATAAAATAAATGCATGCTGTCCATTTACAACTACAAAAAGAAAAAAATAAAAACTTAATAATAATAATAAGTCAGAAAACTGATCCAGAAAATCAGAGTGAAATCCTCTGTGCTGGAGAGGCTTATATTCACTTGGGGAGCCATCTAGTGGCAGGTAAAGTCACTCCACAAACAGAGGGACTGGGGATTTGGGTAGTGTCTGATTGCAATGGCAGTCCTTCTGTGAATGTGGTGTTGTGAGGTTTCCTGGGAAGAGAAAGTCCATCATATGGGTGTTAACATGTCCACAACCCTAAACACTTCGTAAACTTGTTCTCACAGGATCAGTGCGCTGGCCCCTAGCGTTGCACACAGAAGCCTCCAGCTGAGCCACAGAGCCAGTAACCTAACTTGCCACATGCTCTGTAAAACCTGCTCAGAGGGCCCCCTCCCTGAGGGTTGAGCCTGGGAGTATGTGAACTATCTTCACTGAGACCTTGCCTTCACAGGGACCACGTGACAAATGGGCTACACAAAGGCCATAATGAACCACACAACCAATGACCCAACGCCTCTGACACTCCCCGCCACAAAGACCAGATACAGTGCTGACAGGGCCCCAGGGCTCCTTCTACAGGACGTGCGCCCACTCGGTCCTCTCCTCCCTGAAGCTGGCTCTGTAGGCTTCGCCAGAACACGTGTGCCTGGTCTTTTGCTTAAGGAGCAGCTCCTTCACCCATATGTCAGGGAACTCACTGTCCTAGGCCAGGAGTGATAACTGGCTTGTGAGGTCAAACGTGAGAGGAGGTTCCTGAAGGCTAGGGGGTCTGATGCAGAGCGGGGGCATTTATCTCTGCAATCCCAGCACTGAGCACAGACCTGCACCAAGTCAATGCGGGTGCCTGGGGGATGGAGGGTGGTGCACCCATTTGCCTCCCCGTGCTCTCCTCCTATCTGGACCACAGTAAGGGTATTGCCATGGCCCCCCTTGAATAGGGAGTTCCTCCTGGGGCAAGAACGGGTCCTCTGCATCTCTGGATTTCCAAAGTCCAGCCAGGGCTGACAGCATACTACATCACTGGGAACCGAGGTTCTGCAATGTGGCCGTGGTGTCCTCCACTCTGAGTGCTGAGAAGTGGCTGAGGAGCTAAACACGTTCATAAATGCACTCCATCTGTGAAAGAACTGAACTCAAAAGAAACAACCACTATAGAAGAAGTCATTAGTGGCCTGGCCCCTGACAATGGACAAGCAGCTTCCTTGCACTGCCTTTCAGGGGCCCAAAGCAATGTCAAATGAAGGGCAACTGAACTACGGACTACACAATGCTGCTGTTCTGACAACATCTCTCCCATGAAGGCTTTGCCTCCGGCCAGAGAAAACGGAATCCACAGAGGATGATCTGTCTGATGCATAAGGAGAAAAAGATAAGAGGAAAACAACAAGGTGAGCGGGCACACTCTATGCTAAGCATTGATTAGACCCCCTACTTACATTAACTAAATTAAGCTTTGCCACAGCCAAATGAGATGCACATCATCGATTCCTGATTTGAAAATGGGTTAAGTAGCTTACCCCGGGTCTCCTGTAGTTAACAAGGCGTGGAACTGAAATTCAGAGGAAAGTCAGGCTGATGCTGAAAACCACATTCTGATACTACAATAGGAACTTAGAAAAGCTGCCTTTGGCCAGGTTCAGTGACATGCGCCTGTAATCCCAGCAGTTTGGGAGGCTGAGACAGGAGGATCACAAGTTCAAAGCCAGTCTCAGCAATGGTGAGGCGCTAAGCAACTCAGTGAGACCCTGTCTCAAAATAAAATACAAAATAGGGCTGGGGATGTGGCTCAGTGGTCGAGTGCCCCTGAGTTCAATCTCCAGTACCCCTGCAAAAACAAGAAAATAGAAAAGAAAAGCTGCCTTTGCTAACAGCAGTGACTCTTAGGCCTAAGGATAAGAGGTAACTAAAACCAGGATAAAGCTTGGCACCTCTACCTTCATTTTGTTTCTGTGTCCTTCATAACCTTAAACTTTGTGACCTTAAACTCAGTCACTTCTCTATATGTGTAAGCATGTTAATAATTTAAGGAGTGTTCGCCTAAAAACTGATAGTACAATGTTTCTTAGACCTAAATTTACCTAACGTATCTTGTCCCCCTTCAAGACTAAAGCAAGTTTGTAAGGATATTTACAGCATCCTGTTTCAGGCCCCTAGCGTGGGTCCGAGAAGTCTCCAGTAACTGCCCTACACCTTCCAGGAACAGCGGAGACTTGCAGGCAGATCACCCCATGGTGAGACTGGCTTCCTAAGCAGCCGTCCTCTCACAGAAACCACACTGTCCCCTTTCAGGGTCACAGGTCTGACAGATACACATCCTGAGCAGCAAATGGAGATTGCCCTATGAGGTGACAAGGACTTCTCCACAGCCACCTTGGAGAGCCAGACTGAGAGAATGATCAACCAGACCACAGTCTGACCAAGACCACTTAATCACGTTTACCCCTTGCCCCGCGGGGCCACGATTCTTCCTCCAAAGCTCATGTCAGCACCCTGCAGACAGGGCCAAGATGCTGGATCTCACTTTGTCTTCCCAATATGGCCATATGGATTAAAGTTCCTTTCCTGGACTTCGCCATTTCTTTCTCTGCTTGGTTTTTGGGATGAGTGGCTGAATGTGGTTTGCTGGAATCCCCCAGAATCAGGCTTCTGGCCTAGAACTCTGGTAACAAAGTTGCATTTACAATAAGATCTTGTTTGGCTTTGGGAACTACTGGGGAAGAAGAACCTCTAATTCATGGTAGAAGTCCTTCAGGGTCCAAGATATTGCTGATATTAAAAAGAAAACACAATTAAGCAGGCCTAGAATTAGTCTCCCTAAATTGCCCAGGCTGACTTTGAACTTGCAATCCTCCTGCCCCAGTCTCCCAAATTGCTGTGATTACAGGCCTGTGGCACCACCATGTCCAATGACCTTGGGATTTTTGAATGACCTGTTTTTATATTCATCTTCTGGTATCCTGGATTGGCAGAGCGTCTTCCACCACTGCACCAGATTCAACTTAAGCTGGCCACATGCCCATCTGGTTCACTGTCTGCCTTTGAATTCTCTCCCTCCCTTCTGCTCTAACTGTAGCATGGAACCAGCATCCTAGCTTCACCCCTGTGTTTACTGCAACTTTTAAGAGTGCTCCACAGCCTCCAGAATAAGTTCTAAGTCCCTCCAATTAGCATTCAAAGCCCTTCACAACCTGGGTCCATTAGCTACACTGGTTTTTTCTCCAGAGCTGCTTCTGTGAATAGGCCTGAGATTATCCCAGAGCAGCAGCCCCTGGGAAGAAGGCCCATCCCATGGCTGGCCATGCGAGGCTCCTGATGGAGGAAGTGACCCTCGGAGAGCAGCGATCTGTGTTCATCCTCCTCCCTGTGTCCACGCTCCCCTCCCTTTCCAAGAAGAGCTAATATACCAGAGACGGTGACAGCTGAGGGGAGCTGAGTCCTGCCAGCTGTTCACAACAGGTGGTTGAGCCAGGAAGAGCCAAATGAGGTTGGTCTGCAAGAAGTCTCCATGGCACTGCCAGTTAAGCTCCGTTCCAACACCCATGTGGCCACGGTTTCCTCACGATGGCGTCATCTGGTAAGTCAAGTCCAGCTCTAGAGACAGGATCCTGCTGGAGGCTGAAAGGAGTCATGGCTACACTCTGGTCCAGGAAGGGCTTTCATTTCCATTCTGGTTGCATCTCATGATATCTGGGTCAATCTGCTCCAACTCAATGACAGCCATTCAGCTCAGGTCCCAGCACAGCCTTCAAGGTTCATTTCCTATGAGCCCGAAATTTCCTTCCAATTAATTAAGACACATGGAACCTGACTCTGGATATATTTTTTGAATCTTTTTTTGGAATGGGTCCATCACAGTGTTAAAGCATTCAGGTATTAATCTTCCAATAGAAGGTTCTGGGTGGGGACACAGAGCACACCGTCTGGAATCAAAGTTAACTCTCTTGGTGGCAAGAATTTTTTCTTAGAAAGGAACCATCGAACATTAAATGATGGGATGCACATGCAATAGAAACCTAAAGTCCAGAAGTTTCAGGAGACCTCTGAAAACTCAAAGTTAAGAAACTGTGAAGAGTTGTTTCCCATAATTATTGGGTGAATGATAGGTCTCTTGAGGGTGATGACTATGTACATCATTCTCATCTCAGCCTCTCTAACCTCACCTGGCCTTCAACACGGGTGAATAACTCTTACAAAGGTTAACCTCAGTCAAACCCCACCATGATAAAACCTAAATCCTAAGGTCCTCCATGATTCTACCTTTCTTTGAATTTCTACCTTGAGAATAATAGGACACCTATCAGCACCTGCTATATGCATACTCCATCCACTGGATGCCTAGGTTGTTCAACCCTCAAGAGCAGAGGAAAAGATTTTTTTTTTTTTTAAAGAAAGAGTGAGAGAGAGAGAGAGAGAGAAGAGAAAGGGAATTTTAATATTTTTATTTTTTAGTTCTCGGCGGACACAACATCTTTGTTTGTATGTGGTGCTGAGGATCGAACCTGGGCCGCACGCATGCCAGACGAGCGTGCTACCGCTTGAGCCACATCCCCAGCACCAAGCAGAGGAAAAGATATTGACTTCCATAACTCCAACATCTAGCCACATGCGTGATGCTCAGTGGACACTCATTTAATAATCCTGATCCAAATGAATGTCTACCAGTCACTTCAGAGCAATAAGTTGTAAGTGTGGATGGTTTGTGGCAGTACCTGTTCATATTTCTGGGCTAGTGAAAGCCACATCAAGGAAATAGTCTCCTTCCATTAGTTTCTATCATGATTACATCTCAGAGTAATAGAGACAAAGGCCCAAACGTTTGGCTGAAGATATCTATATAGAGAAGTCTCACCAGCATTTATACCTAGAGTTTTGGTGAGTGTATCACTTGTTCTTCATTCTTTTCTTCCTTCTTTTTGTAAATACATAGGAAAGCCCTCAGAGCCAGGCAGTGTACCAGGATCTGAGAATACACAGGTGAATTCTATATTCTCCCTGGTTCTAGGGGGCTGAGACTAGAGAAGAAAAGAAAGATAAACAGTTCCTTATGTGTTCTGGGCTAAAATTCTAGGCTAAAATTGCCCATGCAGAACATTAAAATATTCGGGCTCACTGCCGGGTGTGGTGGCACATGCCTGTAATCCCAGCAACTCAGGAGGCTGAGGCAGGAGGATCACAAGTTGGAGGCCAGTTTCAGCAACTTAGTGAGACTGTCTCAAGATAAAAAAGAAAAAGGGCTGGGGATATGGCTCAGTATGTTTAATACCCACCACCAAAAGCCAACAAAACAAAACACAATAACAACAACAAAACACTGGAGATCAGGGAAGCAGGATCTTAGAGGCCTGAAGGGGTCAACCAAATAAAGAGGAGCCGATGAACATTCCTAGAAGAAGGGACATATGTCCAAAGAACAGGACACACAGCTGTATCTAAAGAAATGCAGGCAGTTACTAGGAGGGCCTGTAACAGCAGGAATGCAAAGAAGGAAAACAAGGCCAATTTAGTCAGCAGATGCCATACCATAAGTGGCTTTCTAAGTCACAGTAGGGAGAGGACTTTACCTTAGAGTTCAAGGGGAATAGGGATGGGGTTTTCAGCTGAAGAGTGACATCATCAGGTAAAAGGGTTGAAAGATGCTCCTGGAGGCTGGGGAGGGATTGAGTTAGACACAATGCTGATGGAGGTGAGGCAGGTGAGTGGCCATTGCAACGATCCACATGGACGGTCATGATGGGCTGGGTTAGCGCCACGGCAGCGGGAAGGGAAAAGTGGGAGATTTCAAGAAATATGAACCGTATAACACAAGTGACGAGGACGGCAGCTCATGAGCGAGGAGCATCAGGGACAGTGCCTGACTTTAGACTTGAACAACGGGGGACATGGTGATGCCTTCTCAAGGAGCTTGAGAACCCAAGACAAGGGAGCAGCTAGAGAAGGAGGGAGCTCAGCTCTGCCGGGTTGAGCTCCAGGTTTCTGGGGGACATTCACATGGCAACGGTCAGGAGGCAGTGGCTGTATGTGGAGCCAGAGAGAGAAACAGGGAGGGACGAACGGTCACCGTGAAGAAGCCACGGCAGCCAGTGACCGCCCTCGGACAGGGTGTGAGACGGAAAGGAGGGGACTCAGGGCCAGCATTTCAAGGATGGGACAAGGAAGAGGAGACAGAAGGCAAGGACAGTGTGACGTCAGGTCAACCAAGGAGAGTATTTCATGAAGAAATAGGGAGCGGTCAGCAGCTTCAACTGGGGTCCAACAGTCCACTCAGGTAAGGATCCAAATGTCTCCCCTGAGCCGAGCCCCTAACCGGCCCCTGCTTGGTGGCAAGTGTAGGGTTAGCGACTCCCAGGACAGTGAATGCGGGGTGGAGCCGCTCAGCAGAGACAACTGCTCCAAGCTGTGTGGGGCGAAGGGAGGGGAGAGGAGGGCTCAGAGGACAGGCATGGAGTCGGTGCAGTTTGTCTCAAGAACAGGAAAAGTTTTTGTTGTAGTTGTTGTCATTTAACAAATGGCCATTCCAGAGTCAGACATGGTGTTTGATCTTCACAAAACAGTTTTGTTCTTACCGAGATTCCTAACCTTGAGATTGATTTTTAAAAAGGGGCAGTAATTCAACCAGCAAGGGCGGAGGAGACCCGAGTAAAGGACATTTGGCTCCTACGCGTGTGAACATGGACTAGCCCAGGCGAGTTTGTTTCTAACATACAGAAAGCAGGACTATGAATACAGCACCCTGAAAAATGTTGGGAAAGAGGCTTTTTTTGTTGTTGTTGTTTTGTTTTTTAGATGTTTCCTGATCTATAGACGGTCTGGAGAGGACATCTAGGAGAACGAGAGTGTGGGTGCACAACAGGTGTGTGGAAGATGAAGGTGTACCTGCACTTGAAGGGTCAGGACCTTGACCTTGACACTGCTCTGGCTAGGGTCAACCTGAGGGGCACAATCGTTGTGAGGAAGCAGGGTAGCATTGCTTTTAGGTGACATTTGTTAAAATTCTTTCTTGTTGAAAAGTATATGCTTATTAATTCTCAAGAGAATAAAGAAACCCACAAATGGATTTCGTAGAGCACTTATGTAAATCATTTCTTTTTATTAAATCATGTCTTCTTGGCTTGTAAATGTGATTACCTATGATTTATTTTATTGCAATTCCTCATGCTCTAGCGGTTAAATAACACTGGCTGTAAACAGTAGGCGGGCTTCTCTGCACTCCTTTTCTTACTGAAAAAACTAGGTGGGTTTCCTTTTTTCTTTTTGCACTGCCGGGGATTGAACACAGGACCTTGCTCGTGCTCGGTGAGTGCTCAACCGCGGCACCACATCCCCCGCCCAGGCCGTGGAATCTTGGTGACAGAAGATGCACAGTGTGAGAAACAAAGGTCGTTTTATAAAAATGGCAACAAATCATCCTCACCCTCTCAAAGCCATATAACTACACTTGTTTTTTAGATTGAACAAAGTGAATATGATTTGAAACATTTCAGAATCTCACTAATAAATAGTGAAAAATCTGGCCTGAGGATCATTCCATATGCTTGAAGCAGACACAGGTTTAGGTCATGACAGACCTCAGCATCTCTCATCACTTCAGACTCTTGAATTAACCAACCTCCATGTGTTAACTCATTTACTCCTCACAATGATCCTCTAAGTGCATACTATGGTTATTTCCATTTCACAGATGAGGAAACCGAGGTACAAAACCTTGGGTAACCAATTCGAGGGCATGGAAGTGGTGAAGTGAAGAACAATCATCCCTATAATCATCAGGCCAGGTCTCCCTGCTAAAAGGTGGAGTGGTGGATACTAAAACTTTGTGGAAAATCCACATTTTCCTGTTACTGGAATTCTGTATCCAGCATGGGATTCATATCCAAGGAGGGGCTGATTACTGAGTGAAGCAAAAGATGTGTGGAGAAAACTCCAGTTAGAACATGTAAAAGCCAGTGAGATTTCACCCACTGCAGAGCAGCTGAGGAACATCTGAGTAGCAGAGCCCACTGGCCACAGGGCACACTTGGAATTTAAGCGCCACTGTCCCTGATATCTGAGGGGGTCCCTTCTGACTCACCACCTGAGGGAGAGTGCCTTGAAGAAGTCAGGCTTCTCCCTGACCAACCCTGTGACTCCATTAATACCGTAACAGCACAGGACAAAAGAACAGACACCCTGTCGTAGAATCTCTCTTCTCTCCTTGAAAATCAGAGAAATGTGCATCACTCAGAAAAAGTATAAGCACAGTCCTACCTGAAGGCAGAAGGCTTTACAAGCCCCCTGATACATTTTAAAGCATTGGGGTCTTACAGAATGAAGAATCAAGTTTCACTTCTGCTTTCCCAAACCAAATTCTCTCTCCAAGCCTCCTCTTGTAGTCTGACAAAAATTCTTAGGATGTCCCCAGGGAGAGCAGATTTTGTTTTTGTTCCTATTTACAGATTCAGCTGGGACATTAAACTGATTTTTCTCAAGATCACAAACTAAGACATCTGTGCAGCTAAGATTAAATGCTGGTGTCTTAGGTCCCCACCGTTTGCATTCCATAGCAGACCCTAGCCCTGGTACAGTAAGTAGCCTGTACGGAAGGCTGAGATGCCCCCAGGATGTACTTTTGAAACAGCTGCTCGAACCAATCATTCTGAGGCACTAATTTGGAATTTGTGATTTTCTTCTCGGGAGCTAAGATGTTCTTTGGCATTTGTTACAGAAAAAGAACCGTGACTCTGAAAGAACACTGAGAACCTGAGCTGAGTTCCAGAAGGAGCATGGCTGGTGGAGTTGTACTGAGAGTCCTGCGGGCTCTTCTGGCCTCAGGTTCTTCCACCTTTAAGATGAGCAGTATGGGGAGAGGTTAAGCGGAAAGAGTCTCCAAGTTTGTTTTTTCCCCCCCTAGATCTAAAGATAAAGCAAAATATAAAATTATGGCAATGACAATATTTTTAGGAAAAAATGTGACTTAGGGGCATATATTTGTCTCTCTGCCATCTGGTTTATAGCAATGTTCTTAAGTATTCTGGATCAGGCTTTGTTTTGGTCCACCGCAGAACAAGACTAGCAGTCGGCTCATGACACATGCAACTCGCTACAACACCCACACCTGCCTCTTCCCTAGTCAAGAAGCCATCAGGAGCCACGAGGCTGCTGCTCACCCTCTTTCAGCCTTGTGTTACCACAGAGGTGAGGCCCGGTGCTTCACAGGTGGCCCCCGACCTCTGCACCTAGCTCCAGGTGACTCTGAGTGTGGAATGCTAAGCGAAGGGCAGTGGCATGGCTCCCAGCTGTTCTGAAGTGCAGAGGGATTCTGGCAAAATTCAACAATTGTGGGTTATGTACCTATTATACACTGCTGTGTCATTTTAACCTTTATAATAAAAGCTAAGACCTTTTCTTTTGTGGGGGTAAGTACAGGGGATTGAACTTGGGGTCGCTCAACCACTGAGCCACAACCCCAGCCATATTTTGTAGTTTATTTAGAAAGAGGGTCTCACTGAGTTGCTTAGCACTGTGCTTTTGCTGAGGCTGATGTTGAACTCGAAATCCTCCTGACTCAGCCTCCCAAGGTGCTGGGATTACTGATGTGTGCCACCACACCTGGCCACAGCTAAGACCTATTCTAAGCACACTGCCTATATTGACTTATCATTACCTGATAAAGTGGATCTCAATATTAGTGCCTTTGTTTTGTCCCCATGCATGCTAAGAATGTGCTCTATCATTGACCTATACCCTCAGACCAACTGTCTTCTTTTCATGGAAGAAACAAGAAAGGAACTAGAATACTTACTTAAGATTACACAAGTGCAAGTGGAGACCTTGGATTTGACCCCACCAAGTGTTAGGCTGACGCTCACACCTTTAACTAGAGCCCTGTACTGTCTCTGGATGTAGATGATCTTTCTTTTTAACTTAACGACAATTCTATAGACTACCTAATGTAGACCAACTAAATTTGAAAACATTTATTGAGCACCAACTGGTACCAACAGTCTAGGAGCTTAAGTGTGCTGATGTTGCCTCCCAACCAATAAAAATAAAAACTAAGCCCACATTCTAATCCCTGGTTCTAATGAAAACAACTTTATTTGGACAACAACAACAACAACAAAAGTCTTTACAGGTATAATGAATTTAAGAATCCCAAGATTGTCCTGGATCATTTGGAGATCCCTAAATCCAATGACAAGGGTCTTAAAGAGACAGAAGAAATGAAGCAGAGGCTGGAGTGATACAGCCCCAGGCCACAGAACGCCAGAAGCAACCAGAGCTGGGAGAGGCCAGGAGCCCATAGAGGGAGCACAGCCCTACTGACACTTTGCCTTTGGACTCAGGTCTCCAGAACTGTGAGAGAATACGTTTCTGCTGTTTGAAGTCACCACGCTTGTGGGGAATTCGTTACGGCAGCTTCAGGAAACTACAGTGTCCCAAAGAGTCCTTGCTCTCCTAGACTCCAGGGATGAACAGAATGTGAAGGAATGTGATGTCATGTCATGTCATGAAAAAGAAAAGGCTTCTGCCCAACAGCTCAGACACACCCCCTCCTCAGGCCCCCAGGAAGTCCCACCTGAACGCCTAACCTCAGTGTCAAGTACCCTCCTGGGGCCCTTCTCACGTCCATCAAAGGAACTCCGTCCACCATCTCCCAATTGATGGGTTACTTGTCCGTGTTCCCTAGTGACCTGTAAAAGAGCCCCATCTCCCTCTCCTCAGGCCTTACCTGAGACTAGTTAAGAATGGGGTGGGGTGGGCTGGGATCCTTAATGACCAACAAGGAGGCCTTGACCTCCTGGTACAGACCACGGCTACCCAAGGATGCTGGTGGAGGGAGCAAGGGGGGGCTGAAGTGCAAGCAGGGGTCTCCCCAAGCAGTGGCCCCCACATGGAACTACACTGTCCCCTGCACAAAAGAGTCAGATGGTCCATCCAGAATGGCTGAATACCACTGGTCTTTAGAGATACCTGGTCCATCCAGGTACAATCCATCCAGCTAAGTGGCAGCTCTCATACTGCCCAGCAAGGCAACAGGGACATTCTTGGCTTGCTGAAGTGTCCCTGTAGCTCACAGTCCTCTGCGCACCAGCAATATTCAGACATTATACACTTCTTCCCCTTTGCCTTTCGACCTGGGAAGAACAAGCATGGGTCTCTAGGATTTCTGGACTGGGGTTTTATTCCAATAGAGATTTTGTTTCAAAGAAGATGAAGAGGTTTGGCAGCAAAGAGGGAGATGTCTGGTCACCAGGAGGCAAGCAGTCTCACCACTCCACCTGTGGCTCTGGGTGAGTCACGCTTAGGCCTCCACGCTTTAATATTTCACTTTGCAAATATGATTAAACATATACTGCAGGTGAGTTGAAATGGTTTCTCAAAAAGGAGATGGGTCCTAGGATGTAGTCAACCTCCTCCTGATAAACCTGCGCCAAGCCTAACTCACCTTTCCTCCCACCTGGCTTGGATTTCCCCCTGGTAAGGTTTATAGTTTTGGGTGGGAGATCAGGATCCTCAACGACTGCAGTTGCTCTTGGAGTGGGAGAAAAAGGAGTGCTTCTCCTTTAATGTCCTTGCACGAGCTTGCTAAGGGACTGGAATCCTACAACAGAAGGGGGTTGTGCATTTTGTATCTCCCTTGCTGTCCTGGAGAAGGAGGAAGTGGGGAGCCTAGAAGAGTCTGCCTTGCAGTGAGAACCTTGAGCAGTTGTGGGTCACATTGAACACTTCTCTGGGGCATCCACAGGGAAAGCAGTTTCATTCAAGAGATAACCTGGCTCTGGACCTTTGTGGTGGAGATACTAGGTGGCTTGCCCAGCAGATCCAGGAGGTCTGCTGCTTTTCAAAGCCTGCACTGGCTTCCCACGGACACTAGACTTCAGCCACCAGACCTAACTATAAGACCTCCATGTTGTAGGATCACTGGAAAACCATCTGCTAAGGTTTGGGTTCATGTGTTTCAGGCTAGGTCCTTAGTGTGACAATACTGAGGGGTGCTGAGACCTTTAAGAGGTGGGGCCTCTTAAATTGTTCTATTGTGTGCACATACAAATATGTAACCACAAGTCCTATCATTATGTACAACTATAAGGCACCAGTAAAAAAGTTTTAAAGGAAAAAAAAAAATGGGCAACCTAGAGAAGATGGTTTAAGTGATTGGGGGCATTGCCCTTGGAAAGAATTGAACTCATTTATGTGGAACCCTATGTGAGTTCTTCAAGGGCAAGTTGTTATAAGAGACTGAGCCTCATTTTGATCACTCGGCTTCCTGTCTCAACATGTGATCTCTCCCTTCTGCTTCTGCCATCATGCCATCCACTATGATGTGATGTAGTTGGGGGGCCCTAACCAGAACTGACACCATGTTTTTTGGATTTTCTGCCTCTAAATCTGTAAACTAAATAAATTTTATGAAGTTCCCAGCCTCAGGTATTTTATTATAGCAACAGAAAACTGACTAATACACTATCTCATACACCATGTTCAGAAGGCACAGTTAGTGAAAACCAAGACAGAAGAATATCAACACGAGGCACAGTGTTTTCATTCCATTAAGAACATAGAGGGGTTAGAAATGACCACATTTGGGGCTGGGGATGTGGCTCAAGCGGCAGCGTGCTCGCCTGGCATGCGTGCAGCCCGGGTTCGATCCTCAGCACCACATACAAACAAAGATGTTGTGTCCGCCAATAACTAAAAAATAAATATTAAAATTCTCAAAAAAAAAATAAAAAGAAATGACCACATTATAAGCTAAAGGAGCTGTACATAGTGATTTTTAAATCAGAAAAGTATTATTTTCAAAGCTTTTCATAGAGGTGACAATTGGGGCATAGCAAACATAGGCCCAAAAGCTTGAAGCTAGCTGTAGACCTTATACAACTGCTTCAATTGCAGCAACTGTTCCAAGGACAGAAAAATGCAAGCATTTCCCAATTATGGCTCTTACATGGGCTTGGTTTATGGGTGAAATCCTACTACTTTCATAGTTTTGAACAGTATGCCAATTCACGAGACCAAATCAAGTGATTATAATGGATTCTACAAACCCCAAGCAAGGCACAGTGGTTGGACTTTATCTGACAGATCTGCTACTGTCACCAAGAAATAGATATGCAATGTTGAACTGCCCAAGAGTGCTTCTTTCCTGATCTGTGACAGCTTCCAAAGCCGACCACAAACCACAAGCATTCAGATTTTTAGGCTATGAACTATAAAAGGGGCTTTTCTGTGTGGTCCCAGGAGGGGAGGGTACAGAACCAGAGAGAGGGTGGAAAGTACAGGGAACAAAACTTTCCTCCCAAAGGAGGATCCTTTGTAATAATGAGAGTTGTTCTGATGTGGACTTGAGTTTTACTTTGCAAATAAAAGTGAGTTTCCTGTCACTTTCAGCATTCAGGGAGAGACAGCCTACTGCCTCCCACTCGCGGGGTACATTACAGATTCAAGCTTCAGAGGGGAGTTGATCTGAAAACTGTCTCAGTTATGCATACGCTAATATTCTATGGCTTTTATGAGCTGTCATAAAATTACTGCCTTTGCAAAATGAGCACAACATTGGATGCAAAAAAAAAAAAAAGCCACCATTTCTTTTCAATCAGAGCTGACTTGCATGCCTTGGTGCTGTAGAGAAGTCTTATGTTTTCAAGCAACTGAAACTGTCAAACTACGCTGAGAATCACGAATGTTATCTTCATAAGCCTTTTTAGTGTCTGTATATCACTACTTGACGGTGAGATTTTCATCTTAGCATCAACACCTGTTAGAAACAGGCTTTAGTGCAGTGGTTCCCAGTTGGGAATGATTTTGTTCTCCAGAGGATATTTAGCATTGTCTGGAGACATTTTTTTATTATCATGACTGAGGGTGGGAGATGCTGGTCCTGGAAAGTAGAGCCGATGGATGCTACTAAACAGTTTGCCGTGCACAGGACAGCTCCAGCAACAGATAATTATCCAGCCCAAGATGACAACAGTGCTGCTACTGAGAAAACTCACACTAGAGGGATGGAGGGACAAAACAACAGCCACACAGCCTGCTGTACTTGGTGCTTCACAAATGCACATGACCTTTACACATCACGAAAAGACTGCCAAGTGGGCACTGTGGAGAAAGTCAACTTCTATGGCTTGTTCAAAATCAAACTAGGACCCAAACCAAGCTTATTCCAACTCTGAGGACCAGGTTCCTCATCAGTGGGCTGTGCTGGGAGTTCTTCACATGGCCACATGCCATCTCCAGAAGACAGTCAGGCTGTATCCACCCAAGAAAGTGCATTTGGGAGCAAAGGGCTTTGGAAGAGAAGCAAATCTAAAATGGGACCTGCATTTCCTGAAAGAACCTGAAGGAGGCAGTTTTACCAGTCACAAAAACAATCACAACAGGCTGATGCAACAGGTCATGGTGCCTACGTTGCACTGTTTCATAAAGAGGGATTTGTGAGCTGGGTGCAGTGGTACACGCCTGTAATCCCAGCGGCTCTGGAGGCTGAGGCAGGAGGATCTGGAGTTTAAAGCCAGCCTCACCAAAAGTGAGGCCCTAAGCCACTCAGTGAGACCCTGTCTCTAAATAAAATACAAAATAGGGCTGGGGATGGGGCTCAGTGGTTGAGTGCCCCTAGTTCAATCCCTTGTACCAAAAAGGAAAAAAAAAAGGGGGGGGATTCATAGGGACCAAGGAGTAAACTCTGGTGTCATTTCACTGAATATCACAGGTCCCCAAACACTTAGCTTAAAATAATGTCTGTTGGGAGTTTTGAGAACGTGTTTGGAATTAGGCAGAACTGAATTCAAGTATTTTTCTTTTACGTATTAGTGGGGTTACTAGGGGTCCCTCCCATATTTCACAATTGCCATCGTCATCATCACCGCCACCATCACCATCAATCCCCACCTTGGGGGAGGGTTATGAGGCTTCACTGAGAACTTTAATGAATTAAATGGAGGCAAAGAATCTAGGCCAGTACCCAGTTACAGAATAAGAGGCCAATAAATATCACACAGTACAGTGATATCACTGCACAGTTTATAGTGTATACAGTACACACAGTTTTATTTTGATAGAGGGAAAGTGGAAACTATAACGAGGCTGGATTGCCAAACTGAGTGTGGGATGGGGACCCAGGCTGGGAGTGCACAGATGTGGGATGTCAGCCTGGACTTCTTCGCGCCCTGCTGTGAGAGAACAGCATATTATGGAGTTAAAAATAGCCGGCGCAAGGAACACAATGACTCCCAAGCAGTGTCTTCTGTGATTTTCATGGTTGGTTTTTCTAGAACAGTTGTGAGTGACCAAATCCCATAAAATAACCTACACATGAGTGTGCCCGATGTCACCTGTCTTCTGCTGTGAGCCTCTTAATAATGTAGAAAATTGAGTGGATTTTGATATCCACCAGAGGCCAACAGAGGCACTCAGGCAGTCTGAAATCAGAAGCAGAAATGGACCAGTCCACTTGTATCTTAAATTTGAATAAAAATGCTGCATGTTCTTCTCTGGGTTAACAACGGGGACTTCTGTATTCTATTCAATGAATATTTGATGTGACATATTTTAGAACTGACAACTGTTCAGATGAATCAGCCGTCTCTGTGAGGAATCAGTTCCTTACACATGGGGCTTTTGTTTCTCCAAGAAGCCAACTTTTTCCCCAATTTTGACCTGCATCCTAAACCACTGCCTTCTACGACAGGGTATTTGTTCAGAGAAGAGACTTCCAGTCAAGTCCTCAAATTACATAACCTTAGAATATGAAGCCTAGAAGATTCTGAGATATGAGGAAACCGAGATCAGAGAGAGTGATGCCTGGGCCCAAGGTCACACAGTAAATTACACGCAGAGCTAGAATTAACACCCTGGCTTTGTGACTGCTCATTTCATTTTAACTTAGTACTCTATGAGGTTTCTTATCTTCACTAGGGTAATTTCAAAAGGCAAAGTAGGGGGACAAATTTTTCCCATATTTGTTACTAAACAAAGAAAGTTAAGAAAACTATATGTTAAATGCTTGAATAAAAACTAATGAAAAACAGGAGGTGGTGGCACACGCCTGTAATCCCAGCAGCTCGGGAGGCTGAGGCAGGAAGACTGAGAGTTCAAACTCAGCCTTAGCCAAAGCGAGACACTAAGCAACTCAGTAAGACACTGTTTCTAAATAAAATATAAAATAGAGCTGGGGATGTGGCTCAGTGGCCCAGTGCCCCTAAGTTCAATTCCCAGGACCCACCCTCTAAAAAGAAACCTGAAGAAATTAGAAATAGAATCTTAATTGAAGAATATCACAAGACGAGCAATAAGATGTGCTGATTGGAGCAGATGTGAATTAGACAAGTTTGTGTGGATCTGATTGCTAAAGCCTCCAAGAGCATCACTATGAGCTTGTGTGCAGGCCCCAGGGCTCCATTACATACACTGAGGACATGGATAATGGTAGGCAATGGGCCCAATCCAGAAATGACCTCTTGGGCTTTCTCAATATAGTAGTTCACCAACAGGAAATACAACAGATGTCAACATACAAAAAAAAAAAAAAAAAAAAAAAATTTAAGGTAAATAGATTTTGCTTTCAATAATTTTTTTTTTTTGGGGGGGGCCAGGGATTGAACCCAGGGGCACCTAAACACTGAATCACAGCCCTAAACCTTTATATTTTTTGAGGCAGGATCTCACTAAGTTGCTTAGGGATTTGATAAGTTGCCAAGGCTGGCTTTGAACTTGCAATCCTCCTGCCTCAGCCTCCCAAACCTCTGGGATTTTATAGGTGTATGCCATCATGCCAAGAGGCTTTCAACCATTTGGATCTAATTTAGCCTCTCTTACCTCTGGTTTTCAGCAAGCCAAAAATACACTCCTGACATTACCCAGGAGAAAACGGAGCAGAAGAATCATGATCTATTACTCCACTGTGGCGACCAGCTTCTCTTCTGCCTTTCCAGCCACTTTGGAAACTGCTTTGAATTTCAGCCAAAGATCTCCAAAAAATGGTAAGAGGTTTTTGGTCTTTGGTGAGTGACCAGCTTTCCTGACCTGTGTCATTTTGAGCCTGGTAAACCAAGGCTGCTTCTTATCAAGTTCAAATGGAAGCTGGGCTCCACCCTGGGGAGGAGGGGACTTAGCTCTCTGCCAGAACTCTTCTCACCTCCAGGAGTTCCCAGAGCCGGTTTCAAATTTCCTTGAGTCAAAGCAGGAAGGCCCACAATCAGTTTGAAATCAAGGGTCAGGGTTGTCCTTCTTTATCCTCTGTGTGTTATTGATTTCCTTATAAATACTACTTACTTCCTCTCCTTTGGGGTTTTACTTAAGTATTAAGATGGGATTTCCTTTACAGCTTATTCTTTCTTTCTTTCTTTTCTTTTTCCTTCTTTTTTTTTTTTTTTTTTTTTGGCAGCAATTGTTCTTGAACCTAAATGCACATCAGAATTATCAGAGTACTCTTTTGAAAAAGCACGGATTCTAGGGCTCCTTACATGGGTCACTGAATGAGACCTGGGAATCCTTATGTTTTAAAAGCTCCCCAGGTAATTCCAATGCCCAGGCTTTAATATTCTAGTTATATTTTCCTTCTATCTTTCTTCTTGGGTTGCCCTGAAAATCCAAGAATCACAAACAATAGTTCTGGAAGAGAGACAACATTCTCTACATCAAGGCAAACACCCAGGTAGGAATGACATTTCAGAAGAGAACGGGTCTGTGAACCTGGCTCTTCTGGCGCAGCTATTGGTTGTAAGGCATCTTAGAATTAGAAAAGTGGTAATGTTCTTCTTTTTTTAAGGTATTTAGGGAAATAGACATATGTCTTAGTGAAAATTTGCATACTTTATTTGAAAGCATGCAAATTTATCTTTATCATATTTGAAATGGTCCAGAGATAAAGACAAACCCCAAATGTACTGGAAGTTCTGCATTAGGTAACTATCATCTTTTCTTTTTCTAAATGATTTCATGCACAAATTTCCTTTAATCTTTCCTTGTGGGAATTTTACCTGTTCTTTGATTACTATTCTCTGTTCTTCCTTCAGTTTCTTCAATCTACTGTTGGTTCAACAATGAGGACTGAAATACCTTCAGGGAATAACTGGACTCAGATACTTCACAGTTTGAAAGCTGTTTATGTCTCTTTAGGAGTATTTAATTTATTGCTTGCAAGTGACTTAGACCAGCAGGCCCCAACCAAAACATCTACCAATTAATATTTTGCTTCAAACAACGAAAGTTTCCTTTGAAATTCCTTTATTTAGTGGTCCTGCCACATCCAATTAGATAGTTTCTGAAATTCCCTTTATATAATGATCAAATTCTGAAACTGATCCCAAAGCCACTCATTTTCTGTCTACTTTCCTCTTCCTTCCCTCTGTACTATGGAGTTGTTTGAGTGTGTCTTCTTTCTTATTAACTGGCTTTTCTACAGTTCCCTCAGGCTGCTCGGTTCTCCCTAACAGTTTTCACTTCAACCATCATGTATCAAAGGTGGAATTATCCACTCCCATCCTTTACCCTTTTCTGTTCTGTGTTTCTTCCACTAAAAGCTGTCTGTCTCCTTCCTTGGATTGTGGGCTTGACCATGGACTTGCATTAGCTAAGGATGTATAGACTGTTCTGAGCATAGACCTTGCTTCTGTTGCTATAAAAACAGAATAACAGCAACCTATTAGTGAAGAGAAGATAAGAGTAGACAAATCCAACCTGCAGGTTAAAACCACTTAGCTAAAATCGGAAGCCTGCAGGGTCTGCAGCCAATCCTGCAGATTCCGTAACTGCAGGGTGTCTACGTTTACCATGAGCCCTACAGTCAACTCTGCTCCACTCTAGGCAGGTGTCATAGAGGACCAAGTGACCTCTACAGGAAGAGGGAGAGAAGATCCTTTCTTCCCTTGGGACTAAAGATGCTGAACGCTGTACAGGTTGGGCATCTCTAATCTGAAAATCTAAGATTGAAAATGCTCGGGCTGGGGTTGTGGCTCAAGCGGTAGCGTGCTCGCCTGGCATTCGTGTGGCCTGGGTTCGAAACTCAGCACCACATACAAACAAAGATGTTGTGTCCGCCAATAACTGAAAAATAAATATTAAAAATTGAAAAATAAAAAAGAAAGAAAATACTCCAGCATCTGAAGCATTTTCAACACCAAGATGACATCACAAGTGGAAAATTCCATACCTGACCTCTGGTGATTTAATGTACACTAAACTGTTTCATGCACAAAATTATTAAAAATATTGTATGGAATCACCTTCAATCTATGAGTATAAGGTATATGCACAAAACATAAATGAAATTTGAGTTTAGACTTGGGTCCCATCCTCTAGATATCTCATTATGTATATGCAAATATTTCAGAACTTTAAAAAATCCCAAATCTGAAACACTTCTGGGTAAGCATTTTGGATAAGGATTATTGGGACTGTGGTAGAGAAGATGCAAGATGGGGGGAAGCAAAAACTGACTCTGAGGTAGGAAGAAAGTCCTCAGGAGATAATGCCCACAGCGGCCCTGCTCTGGGCACACAGCTCATCTCTAGCACCCAATTCCTGTTAGGCTAATGCCTGGCAAGGCCAGTACAGGGGCTAAAATATTCCCTGAATCTGGGCCTAAGCACCCACCCCTTTAGTCTATTGTGATTCAATTCCTTCTGGCCTGGACATCCAACTCTTAAATGAGCTCAAACAGTTTGTCTTCATGCACTGAGTGAGTTCTTTATCCTCAAAGGTAAAAAGAGATTTCCTTTATCTTGTGAGTATGATCATGCCCACCCGAATAGTAAACCTGTCCCTAATATTACACCTCATTTCAATGGTCATTCAGCCAAAACTGAGTCAATTTAAGAATCTAGCCTCCATATGGCATGGCTCAGTTTTCATATAAGATTTAATACCTACTGGACCATGATGACAATATATTCAGGCTCAGGCCACAATGAAGTGGCTAATTTTGTTCGAAAAGTTCATAAAACGAATTTTATTCCTATTTCACAAATCTGTCTTCGTTTTTTTTTTCCCCTGCCTTCTGCCAATAACAACACCTACTCTTTCTCTTATACATAAGTATATATAGCTTAAATGGCTGGTAACAGTTCAGCCATAACCTTTTTTGTTCTAAGAAAACGTGTATATATGTATCATGTGTGTATATATGCGTGTGTGTATGTGCATACATGTTCACACCAACTTTTTCTTGGCCTGTTTCCCACACATATAAAGTTTAGTCAAGGTACTCTAAAAGCTGTTTAGGGGACATTAGGATCTAAGCAAAATGGGGACAGAAGCTGAAAAATGTCTTTGGGGTTCACTATCGAGACCCATGATGGCAACAGTTCCCAAGTGCAAGCGTACATTTCTACTCGTGGCTACCCAGAGATCACAAGCAGGTCACCTGTCTCCCAGAATGAAATGAGATCCATAAAGAAAGCAACAATAAAACATTTTTTAAAAGGAAAAGAAAAAAAAAGAAAGCAACCAGCCCTTGGAGCAGCACAAGTGGATAATGCAAAGTTGATTCGCGGAGCCCAGGCACACAACCTACAGAGGCACCCTCATTTGCCCTGCCCTAGGTAGTCTTCATTTCAACCCCAAGACCCTTAGCTACCATTTTCCCATTTCAAATTGATCCCCTGTAGCAAATATGCAAACAGACCCCCTGCTGGGGCAATAACTGCTGACAGCCTCATCCCAGGAGGAAAAAGACAGAAGCTGATAAAAGAACTAAAAATGGGGCAATCTGCAAAAGGGCAAGGTACTTGCAACACCCCACTGGCCCAGGAAGACATCACCGTACTTACCGTATTTCACCCCAATACAATACTCAGTACTCTGAGCAGTAACCCTGGGTCATGGGGGAAGTTGAGGGACATCCTACACGCTCTGTAGCAAGGTAATTCTAAAGCGCTGGGAAAAGTGACCGCATTGGGAAAAGCCCCCTAGAGGCAAGAAGTGGTCCCTGCACTGCCAACCTCAGCCTGGGGCCCCAGGGCTGCAAATCACCTACCTCTGGATGTTATCCTCCAGCTGCTTGACTCTGAATTCATCCTCCTCAGACTGCCGCTGCCTGGCTTCCTCCTCTTCCGCAGTTCCAGCGGGTATACCCTGCAGCAGCCATTTTTCCCGAAGCACTTTGGACTGTGGGAATGAGGGAGGATAACAGACAAGATGACACCTTTCCATCCACATCCTGCTCTCCATAGCAGGGCATGACGTTTTAGCTCCGCCCCTCATCAGCTCTACCTGGATCGCTGCCTTCACCTCCTCACTGACTTGGCTCCCCATTTCCCTCCAGCCCAACCTCCAGCGGGTCGCCAGAGAGACTTATTTCCACATTTTAAAAATTCTGTTAAATATTTGCTGGGAACCCACCACATGCCCAGCATTATTCTGACTGCTAAAACAAAACAAATCTCTGTCCTTTTCAGCTTCTACTTTAGTCAGGAGACAACAAACATTTTATATACACATAATAGACACTTACACACACTCACACACATACCAGTGTATCTACTTTCCCCCAGATGGTGCTGCTGGGGAATGCAAGGGTTGGGGAGGGATATGGAGGGTGTTGCTATATTTATAGGGTGGGTCCAAAAGGCGTATTGATAGGTTACATTTGAGCAGGGACACAGTACAGAACCATCCACACTCTGATCTGGAGAAAGTGTGGCCCTGAGACAGCTGTTGGTGTCTATTTTCTATTATTAAAAAGAAAAATCAAGTGAACTGTATAATAAATACCCATGTGATCTCATCTAGATTAAAGAATTCTAAACATTATGCCATATTTTCCCACATGTTTTTCACCAAAGCATTTTAAAGTAAATATCAAACACCATGACATTTCAGCCATCAATATTTCAGTATAAGTCTCTAAAAAAAGGACCTTTTTTTCTAGGCAATTACAACTTCATTGTAAAATTTCCTAAATCATCCACTGTCTAGTCCAAGTTAAAGTGTTCTTTTAAAAAACTAACCTATGTTGTGTCTCTTCTTAAAAACTTTCTAGTGATTTTGATTCCAAAACCTCCCTAGCAGTGGTCCCCAACATTATTAAAAGCATACCTCACCTTGCATAATATATTATGCAGTCCCTATGAGGACTCAGGGCACATGACAGATTCTTCCCAGTAACAGAGGCCAGTGAAGGAACAAAAGGAGTAAAAGCTAAGAGCTCAGTCAAGGCAGAGTGAGGACCAGCTTCCCTAATTCCTTAGCATCACCTCTGTCAAGAAATTTGCGGTGGTGGGGGAGGGCATAGGGTTGTAGCTCAGTGGCAGAGCACTTGCCTAGCATGTGTGAGGCACTGGGTTTGATTCTCAGCCCCACATAAAAACAGACAAATAAAATAGAGGTCCATTGAAAACTAAAAAATTTTCAAAAAAATTTTTTTAGTCTGATTAAGTAGGATGAGCGGGGTAAAGGCCAACAGTCAGGGCAGGCAGGCTCAGAGCAAACTTTTTGTAGCTCTAATGAGTAAACCTTGCACAATTCCATAGACTCTCATCTTTCTGTTGGACTGCAGGCTGCTTATTATGAGCCTATACAAGGAGTTTTTAAAATTACCAGTATTTAGTAACAGTAATTTACAGTTCCCTAATGGTTCTGATTCACCATTCTACAGAGAAGTCCAGATGCCACTCATTCATCACCGTGGTGACCCTGCCAGATGCACAGGAGCAAGTTTGGTCTAGAAACCCTGCATGTCCAGAATGGACCCTTTGTTAGCAATGCATCAGCAGAGGGTGTAAAGCCAGCTATTTAATTATAAATCATTTCATTATAAATCATTACAGAGATCTGTTGGTCATTCCTACAGCACAGAGAGGCAAATTTATAGCAACTGACCCATAATTTTCCAATACAGACTTAAAGACATGTATTTGTTCATATGTAAGTGATTGCTAACTGTATTGCTAAAATGGCCACAGGGTGCACTCTACTATCCTGCCTCTGCATAAGATCACCCGGGAATCGTGTGTGTATGTGTGTGTGTGCGCGCGCACACGCGCTCACATGTGTGTGTGTGTGTTTAGGGGTGGGGTGTGGTTACGTGGTAAAACATATGCTTAGTATGTGTGAGGCCCTGGGTTCAATCCCCAGCACCAAAAAACACCCAAATAAGATTGACAAAATCAGCAGGCACCACTGCCTTTCTCCCTAACCTGGATAACTACTTTCCAGCTTCTCCAGTAGCGTTTCCTTCTTGACAACCAACCCCATCCCTCAGTCCCTTGAAGTCAGTGATGCATTTTCCATTCATCTGTGAGACTGGTGTGTGAGGCTGCAGCGGTCATAAGCACCTGCTGAAGGAACGACTCTGAACAGCCATGCCCGCACGCTGCGTTTTAACAGACATAAAAATCCTCAGCTAATACACCTAAAAAAGGCCTTTGAGATGAATTAACCCAATCTTTCTCATGTACAGATAAGGTAACTGATGTAAAGCCACTTTTAATTTTTTTTGGGGGGGGGTATGGGGGAATGAATCAGGAGTATCTGACCACTGAGCCACATCCCCAGCCTTATTTTGTATTTTATTTACAGACAGCTTTTGCTGAGGCCGATTTTGAACTCGTGATCCTCTGGTTTCAGCCTCCTGAGCCACAGGGATTACAGGCATGTGCCACCTTGCCCAGCCTGAAGCCACTTTTGAAGGTGACCTAAGCAAACAGTGAGAAGTGTCTGGAGCAGGTGGGTGGGGCAGGGATGAAGGTCAGAGACAAATCAGGACTCAACGAGTGTCTATTTTTTGATCAAGTTTAGCAATCCATCTTTCATAATTCTGGCATTGATGTCTGATGTTAAAACTTCCTCACCGCTGTACTATAAAAATATTCATCTGTGATTCATTCCAGAACTTTTATGTTTTGCCTTTCACCCCACCATTCACCTGTAATCTGGCTAAAGCTAACATCGGCTGCCACAGTGGGTGATGGCTGGAATCGGGTTAATCAGGTTAAACTCAGGGTGAGGCAAAAGTTGTGTTTGCATTTTCAATCATTTTCTTGTGCCCCTTCCTCTCCCCCTCTCTCCTAACCCTTTTATTCTTTTCTTCCTCCTTTGTGCCACCTTATATGATCTTGGTTTAGTTCTGCAATTTTGTTAAATGATTCCCTTGACATAGGGAGATGCCAACCCAAGACTCCTGAAAGAAGAAAGAGAGTTTCACCTCCACTCAAACTGTTTGTGGGGCCAGAGGACACCTGATGGGAAAAAGGAAAAGATGTAAAGTTCCTCTATATGGTGAGCTATGCTTATCTGTTGAATATTTAAATTCAAAATCATTCTTTCACATGTACTAATAACCAAGAAAAGTCTCAAATTAGTGCCCAAAGTTCAAAATAGCAAAAGACTCTTTGCAGCAATGTTCCTGATGCCTTAGGCCAGCTCAGCAAATGACCTTGGTGGGCTGACAATAAATATTTCACAGGGTCATGATTCAGCCTTTCATCTTTTTCCCATTCAGTTGTCTCTACAGAAAAGACGGTGGCCTTTAAAATATAACCACCATTTTCATAGCTTGGGTTAGGAGAAAACTCTAGTTGGGGTTCCCTGCTCATGAATAAATCATTCAAAGGCAGCTTATGTATTGAAGCTGCAATATTAGCAATTTGATTCTGACAGTTCTGACGGTGTCAGACAAACCTTTACAAACGTGAAAGTCCCCACGGAGCATAGGTTGCAGCACTACAGAGCTCACACTCTGTGCTGGGACTTTAAACAGCCCAATAAAATAGACAAATCTCTGGCCCTTCAACCAAGAGGCAAAAGGGAATATTAAATTCAGTCTTCTCTGATGTAACACTGTAGTTGATTTATTTAAAAAAAAACTCACATGATCACAAATCTTATTATGAAAACAATAAACAATAAATAATTGTTTCCATGGAATAAAAAAACCAAGACAGTTTTTCAAAAGAAGAATGTTGATGGCTCTTGCTTTATGAAATATTTCAATATTAAAGAGCCATTGGGATTAAGCAAGAATGGCACCAGCCCCCGGATGGGCACCGGGAGAGAACAAAGGAATCCACAAACAGTGGACTTGAGAGTAAGGGAGCATGTGATATAGACGACATTTAAATCAGGGAAGGAAAGGATGAATTAATCAGTAAATCAAGTTGAGACAAGTGGCTCATGATGAGGGAAATGTAGATTCTTACCTCATACCTTATGGGAAAATAAGTTCTAGGTGGGTTAAAACTACTGAAGTATAAGAAATCTCATAGGTAAATGTTTGAGATGGAAAATCTTCCAAGGATGACATCCAAGTCAGAAAGCATGAAGTAAAACAAGGTTTGTTGTAATTTCACAAAAAATCATATAAATTTTTGTATGGGAATTTAAAGGAATCCATGTGCAAAAATCAAAACAGAGGTAAAGGTTAATGTAACGAGGACTCTGATGTTAATATGATCTCATTTTACTAATGGCTGGTAAGGCCTGTAGACAAGGGTTACATATCTTAATCTATAAAGGTACCTTGCAGGGAAAGGATAGCAGCATACACCCCATGTGGGTTATATCTAGGTGGGGAAGATGCAGTTGATATTTTCATCTAGGTATGTTCTTATACGTTTAAATTGAGTTTTTGCTATGACCACACATTTCTTCCTTTTACAATAAGCAAGAATAATCCAGCAACCAAAATTGCTTACTGGTTCTATTTGTGTTTCTTGGGAATTCCTACATCATAAGTATTAGTTACTAAACAGAGCTAGGCATCTTCTAAAAAGAAATCTGAGGCTGGGTACAATGGTGCATGCCTGTCATCCCAGTTACTCAAGAGGATGAGGCAGGAGGATCATGAGTTCAAGGCCAGTCTGGGTAACTTAGCAAGACCCTGTTGCAAAATAAAATAAAAAGGGCTGGGGATATAGCTCTGTGGCAGAGCATTTGCTTAGCAGGTACGAGGCCCTGTGTTCAATCTCTAGCACCACTAAAAGAAAAAGAAAAGAAGGAATGAAGGAGAAAGAAAGGAAAAAAAGTCTTAAGTTTAATTTGGCCAGAAACTAAAATATCTTCAAGGTTTCCTAATCACTGTGGTGTAGCAGCTCATGGTTTAACATTTCATACTTAGGTCCTTCTTTGCATTAAGGAGTTTGCTCACATGTATAAAGTAATGATATTACACTCCTTGAAGCTACTGTATATGCCTAAATATTGCAATGAGCAAATATATAAAACAAACATCAAAATGTCAAAACTATGTGCCTTGTATTCTATTTATTTGCTTTGACAAGAGACCAGTGAATCTGTCTAAATAATTCATATCTCACTGCATGACAAGAAGTGTCCATAGACTACTTGATTCTCATATAATTCTCATATGTGATTTACATATATGGAATATGAGAATTATATGAAGAATTTAAGAATCACGTCTAAATAAAAAGGAAACCAAACTCTAATGGTTTTCCATTTTTCTTTGTACTAGAATATTTTTTTTTCCCTTCAAGAGCATCTGGGATTTTACGAAATTAGTGACATATTTTCTAATATTTTCTACTTAAGAAACCTACAATAATCACTGTGACAAGTCTCCACATGGTCTAAACTTTCTGGAGCCCATAGAAATATAGTTAGAGTGAAAAGACAGTGGTGACAGCAATTGGCATCTTTCTAAGCAAATCATCAAAAGGAAACAGCTGGCTCAAAGAGAAGAGTGTCCTGGGAAGAACCTGATCTTTGGAAGCAGACAGTCCTGGGATTCAGCCTGGGCTCCCTTGCTTACAGTCTCTGTGTCCTTGAGCCAATTACTTGACCTCATGGATGTATTTCTGTACTTGTGGGATGGGGAGACCAACATCCACCTGGTGGTCACTATTGAGGACAGGCATTTAAAGTATCAGGCACATGCTGGGTATTCAAAAAATACTACCATAGAGGGTAGATAAGAGGTTCCCAGGCTGCTGTACTGCCAGGACAGAGCTGGCTGGCTCTCCTCTGAGGCTCCCGGAGGAGGAAATACAACCCCAGAGAATCTCCTTCCATCCAGGGGTGAGGCCACCAAGCTGGAAACCTAAGGATTCCAGGGAAGATGACTCACCCTAGTCAACTTCAGTCAACAGTCAACTGATCTGAAGTGGAACCCATTCCTTTCTGGTGTCTGAAGTGACCACATCCCTCCATCAGGCCCTCTTCCTTCTATCAAAATAATGCAACTATTTTAAGGAGGATGGACTCAGATCAAAGAGTGGCAGAACCAGGAGGGAGGTGTCCCCTTGGCCACAGTGAGGCCTATGACTCCTCTGGCCTTGCCAGCAACCCTTCCTCCCCAGGCACGAAAGCCCAGGACCTTTCAGAGCTGGGGGTCTCTCTCCAGCTGGTACAAGACACACTGTCACCTTTGGAATCTCTAAGCTCTCCTTTTTATTGTTCAAGGCTAGCAATCCATCCTCATTATGTCCACACAAGCTTTCCCCAGAGAGAAGACAAGACAATGCACTGGTTTCCACTTAACTGGAGTCAGTCACCTCGAGTCCTCCCACTCCAGACTTCTTGATAATGTGCTGGGTGTACCCCTAGATAGCGAAACTCAGGAAGAACTATCTGATTCCCTTGTTTCCAAGTCCCTGAGAGAACCTCATTGCTTACTCACACAAAACTCAGGCCTTTTTACTATTCTTTCTGTTGACTGGATGGATGGGTAGATGACGGATCAACAGATCAATGGAGGCACAGATGAAGGATGGACAGAACATTCTAACACTGTGATGGACATAGGCAATGAATGAGTCTTGGGTATCTCGTTTGGCACCCAGAAAGATGAGAAGTGGGACAAAAGGAACCTGGTCTTATGACATATGCTCACTGCCTGATTTTGGATTCAAAGAATGCGAGAGCAGAGATGAGCCTGAAGCTGGAGAGGAGAGAGGCTGTCTAGTCAAATCAGCCTCTCTGACCCATTGGGCTCAGCTCACCTTCTCACCCAGAGTTCACAGAGGTTTTAGTACATGTTAGCCTCTTACCGAAGTGAATTGACTAATTGACTGTATGCTGAGCTACAGATCCTGCCCTGTCCAGACTGACCTTGAGCAACTCACTCTGTTCTATCAGTGTTTTAAGTCCCCCTCTCTGGAAGAAGAGGATAATTTTAGTCTCAATCTTCCCTTGGGAATGTTGTCAGGAAAGAGTAACAACATGTGGATCTTGTCAGGCCCTTACTTGAAAATGGATTTTCACAATGGACAGCATTCTCAGTATCATGCTGCGTTTCTCCCTTTTAAGCACAATTCTCTGGTTCAACTTACTGGTAAACTGATAAGCATGCAAAGCAGATATAGGTCATGCTGCTCTTTGAAATCACCCACCAGCTTGCTCATGATTCTCATTTTGAGGATTCATTTAGCACAACCCTGTTTCCTAGAGAGGAATAGGAAATGCAACCATGAAGGTTCACTTTGTTTTAAAAATGTTCAAATAATCCCTACTTTGCATCGCCCAGAGACTCAGCACCACCTTCCCAACCAGCCCCCGAGCAAAGCAATTCTATGTACACAAGGTCATGGCAACTTCTCTGGAGCAGAAGGCCTTCCTTAAAAAAAAAGCCCAGGAGCAGTCAAAAGCAAGCATCCACTTGTAGATGGCCATGGAATGTGGTCACTTTATCCTCTGAACATGAGCAAAGCAACATTCAGCCACCAGTGGAGTCCCTGTGACAGTGACAGAGCTTTCTCCTGGGCTGTAATCAATTATGATGCTTAAGAGCATTATGCTTTAGAGAGAAATAAATAAATAAAACAGCTCTTTCTCTCCCTCTTTCTTTTTAATACAGTGCAAGGGAGACCCAATCCAGACAAATAAATCAAAAAGCCATTTTTGGCCAACTGCTCATTTTAACAGAACACTTGTAAAATTGCTATAGTAGAAATGAAATAGAAGAGTAATCTGAAATACACAGTGTTGTTCTTTCCTCAGATCCCAGGGCTTTATCTCCCTTTGCTCCGTGTCAAGAAAGATATTAACATTTTTAATTTTTTAAAAAAGTGCATTTGGAGCCTCTGAGCAAAGGCACAGGAGAAGCAGCCCCGGACCATGTGGAGTCTGCTCTTCCAATGTCTATATATAGCCACCACATTTCACAGGCACACACCACCACCCTGCACCCCATCCTCATGCACACTGTGATCTGAGGCTTGCAGAAATCAGAATGCTGTGACGATGCCCTGAATCTCAGAAATCCACAAGAAAAGCCAAGAGATGGTTTCCCGATTGAATGAAAAAGGCTGGTTCAGCCGTTGCAGCGCCTTGGCGGCAGGGCAGGCTCTGCCCAGCTCTCCCGAGTGTGATCTGCATGGCTAATAATGGCACAGGTTCCTGGGATCAGCCGCTTACCTTGGAATGTTGCAGCAGGAGTACCTGCTCGTCGAGCTGCTGTCGTTTGCCTTCTATTTCCGTCTGCCGCTTTCTTTTTTCCTTGAAAATAAAAAGAGAGAGAGAGAAAGAGAGAGAAAGAGAGAGAGAGAGGCTGTCAGAGTGGGTGGGTGTTGGCTCTAGGAATGTGAAGGCAGGGAGCAGGAGCAGGAGCGGCACACATCTGTGCAGACACTTCCAAGAGATGCTGGGCACACACGCAGCGTCACCTGCCCGACCGTTGCTGGGTGTGTTGCAGGCAGCAGCCTTCTCCTAACATGTCTGCGGTGGGCTCGGCCAGTGGGAGAAATTCTCCTCACTCAGCCAGACTGCAACGATTTAATCCAGAAGAAAAGGCGGTTTCCACACACGCACACGCACACGCACACAGCCCTGTGCTGTGCAGTGTTAATTTGGAGACAAAGAATAAAAATCTCAATCCAAAAGACACAGGTTGTTACAAACTGGGAACAGGAGGGAATTAAACAAGGGCAGGGGGATTTTTTTTAGCAAAATCATATACATAAATAATATGCTGCAATTTCAAATTTGGTAGGACAGATTATCCAGTGAGGCATACCAAACAATGTAAATGAGAGAAGTTATCTTTGATCTTTGCCTAAAGGAGCCATGGGGGGGAACGTTTCTTGGGGGTGGGGCTCCCTGAGATTTTGGCAAGTGTGAATCTGAAACCTGACTGCATGCCTCCAGCTCTATATTTGCTACCTGTGTGGCTTCTGGTAAGTTCTTTCACTTCCCTGGGTCTCAGTCTTATTCTACATCAAGTAGAGATAACAACTCTACCCAAGCCATACGGTTGGGATGTGGATTAAATGAGAGGATATATGCAAAAGGACTAGAACAAGGCCTGGCACACTGTAAGCACTCAATCATCGTTATTTGCTAATATTCCTATTGCACATGTTTGCTTCCAGGGAGGTAATTATTGCCTAGAAACTAGTTTTAAAGGGATGTGTTTCCCTGGCATTCCCACATCCTTTCCACTAAGCATATACTTCATGTTTTTTTTCCTCCACCCTTCTCCAGTGCAGACAACAAACATCACAGGAATGTGGTTCATTAGAATAGAAAGGCCTTCCCCTATGAGAGCTTGCTTGTTTATATTTGGCTTCTAACGTGTACAGGAGGATTTACTGAGCCATGTACAGCACTGGACCATTCTCCTTTGCTCACAGATGCAGGAAGACATTACAGCATTGTCTTCCTGGGGAAGTCAAGGATGCCAAAGTCTGGCCACACACTCCATGGATGGAAGCTTTTCTTTCATGGAATGCAATGCCATGTTTCTGAGATGTGACTGCACCACAGCTGTTGAAATCAATGTCCTAATCTGCTGGGAGCCATCAGCCAAGTAGGTATGACAAATTCCTTGCCAGCTTACTCCCATGCTGTCTAGTGGAAGGACTTCTGAAAGGTGACCTTGCTCAAGGACCAGGGCAGGATCCGTGTTTAGGGTGTTCCCCCTTTAGAATAGGGCAGTTTAGTATAATAGGAGATTAGGGTGTTCCTCTTTTGGAATAGGGCGTATCCTGCTGCTGAGTTCCTCTTGAGTGCTTAGGGTCAAACAGTATATTTTGGGAGACAGAAGCCCATGCGGAGTGGATTTAGGCAGGAGTGGATTAGGGCAGAGTGGAGATTTGGAAGGAGAACGTGGATTCCCCCAGAACGTGTTTGTAGACGGCCGGTGTGAGTTCGGGAATAAAGAATTGCTGTTTGAATCTACAAGCTGTGTGGAGACTCGTGATTTGTGCCCAGCCGAGAGACTGCGGCACTAATCATGTGTGTTAAAGCCCAGGTTTTCCACGCAATGAATACACTTTAAGAAATATTAGCTCTTTTTGGGGGGCGGGGAGATGCTGGGAATTGAACCCAGGGCCTTGTGCATGCAAGGCAGGCACTCTACCAACTGAGCTATATCCCCAGCCCAGCATTTGCAGGTAAACAGATGCTGAAGTAAGCCAATCCCAAAAAACCAAAGGCTGAATGTTTTCTCTGATAAGTGGATGTTGATCCATAACGGGGGGGGGGGGGCAGGGGGGCAGCACATGGAAAGAATGGAGGAACTTTGATTGGGCAAAGGGGAAGGAGTGGAGAGGAGGGGGGATGGGGACAGGAAAGATGGTGGAATGAGACAGACATTCTTACCCTAGGTACATGTATGACTGCATATATAGTGCGACTCTACATTGTGTACAACCAGAGAAATAAAAAGTTGTGCTCCATTTGTGTACAATGAATCAAAATGCACTCTGCTGTCATGTATAACTAATTAGAACAAATTAAAAAATCTGCAAAACAACAAAAAAAGAAATATTAGCTCATAATCCTGAGTTATAGAATATAATATCTAAGTCAAGGATAGAATCTCCCTGTCAAAGTGAGACCCATGACTATCTTAGGAACTTATCATTCACCAAGGGACTCCAACCAATGATGCATAATTGATGCTACTTAATCTCAGAGCATGTCCAAGAACAGATAATAATATGACAGTAAATGGGGAAAGTAAGGCCCAGTGGGAAGAGCACACCTGACCAGCATCTGAAAGGCACCACATGACAAGGCAAGAACGTCCAGGACCAGCTACCATCTCCAGTCCCAGGAATTCTCTAGATGAGTTTACTGGACCTTATCGCTCATTGCTATTGACTATCAAGATATACAGTTTTCCTACATTTAAATCCAGAACAAGATATAGTGTGTTACAATACAAGATGCAGATCACAAATGTTGACTGAGTGCTAACTATACATCTTGTCACTTCCAAGACTTTCCCTGGCATTCCTACCTCTGTGCATTCACTCATATGCAAAATTCTCATTCCAGAGTTGCCCACTGGAATGGTAAATCTGAGTGGGAACAATATTACCAGATGGACTCTGTAGTGGACCTGTACATGCTCAAGCAGTAGACTCATCAGGGATCCCTGTAAACTGATACGGTCAAGGTGGATGTAGGTTGCAAGTTAGTCCTTGAAGAATGGGTAGGATGTAGGTACATGTCGATCAACAGGCAGCTCATTCAAGGCAAAAAGAACTATGTGAGCAAGAGTAGAAGTGCTATGCATGTTCCAGAAAGAATGAGGAGGAAAATCTAACTGAGAGGGAATCAAAAGATTAGCTAAGACTAGGCCATTGATGAATAGACCACGAAGTTTGAATTGTATTATACAGACACTGCCCTATCTTTGTAAGGTTCTCAGCAAGAGCATTGATATGATATTGTATTTTAGGAACATTAATCTGGCGTTGGTATAAAGGAAGGATGAATAGGGGTTGGAATACTTTTCCTGTAAAAGAAAAGTAAACATGTAGGCTGTATTAATATTTTCCCTAAGGAAGCACCTAACTGGATTCAAGTTCTAAACAAGAGTTGTCAACATACACAACCAGGCTGTGCCATTGGCATGTTCCCATCTGTGTTTGAGTGAGACCTTGGGTTTGGCATCAACAGCAGAAGAGGATTCTTTTCTAGATGAGTCCCTTGCACAGTGATAGGGTTAGATCCTGAAGCCATTCCTAATTGGGTAAGAGGTAAGAATGCAATCAGCCTCTGTTCAGAATTAGGTACAAGTCCAAAAAAAAAGGATTATGTTTAAGTCAAATCATGGTAAACTTGAGTAGGACCCCATTGAGGAACGCACCTTTGGTCCTTGACATTGGCCTGATGGATGGCTGAGGTCTGAGCTGTGCTCCTCACCTGGCTGGCCTGCTATTTCCCAGATTTCTCCCTCCCTTAACTAAGACAAACCCAGTGACTCTTGGGCCCTTCATTCTCATCCACTCCCAAGCTCTTGAGGTTCCATCTCCGCTTTGAGGCCCAGGTCCCCATATTGACCTAGCTACCTTTCAGGGCATCCCTCCAATTCAACACATGCAATCGCTCTCTCAAACATCCCTCGCTGGCTACCTTAGGCCCATTCCTCTTTCTACGTTCTTCATCTCAACAAATGACCCTACTCAAGTCAGATTCTGTCATTCATCTTATTGAACAGCAGCATCCGTTGATTCTGCTTGCCATTTTCCTCATCTTTTGCCTCCACACTGCCCTAACGTTCCCCTTTATCTCCTTACCTGCCCATTGGAACTGTTCCTCATCAGGACCTTTTACTCCCCAATGAATTCAGTTGCTTGCATTTCATCTTCATCTGGATTACTGAAGGCATTTCCTCACTCATCTTGCCTCCATGCCTTGCTTTTTCTCTAAGTCATTTCCCACACTACTGCCAGAGTGACATTTTAATACTGAAGTCTGACCATATGCATCCTTTGCCTAAAGCCCAGGGTGTCTCCCCACTGCCTATAAGACAAAGCAATGGCCATTGAGGCTCCTATCTCACAGCCTCATCTCCAGCTGTGACCCCTGAGCCATATGCTCCAAGCTCAATAAGAGCTTGCAGTGTCCAGACTTGCTAGGCTGGGCTCATGTCTTCCTGCCTTTACTCTTACTGCTTCTCCTAACACTAATGGATGCCTCTTACTGCTTCATTTGACACACACTATTCATCTCTGACAGCACAGCTTAAATATCAATGAAATTATAGTGACCACCTGTCAGTTTTGATCAGTCCAGTCTTCCTTCCCCTGGGATCACTTCTATACTCACTGTAAATGGAGTTAGTGGGAATGCTAGTTATGGTCAGTCACAAATACCCCAGCTCATCCTTGTCACCGGGACTTGTACCTGAACCAGTTTAGGCCAATCATACTACCTTATCCCCTTGCAATAATAATTTGACTGCTCTAAGGAGAGGCTCAGTGACCCAAGTGGGACCAACAAGAGATACTCTAGGGTCAGATGCATAAATATTTGCATTTTAAAAACTCTCCCTTCCTACTAGGGTTAAGCTGAGATGATATGCATCTGAATGGCAATTTTCCCAAGCCACATAGAAAAAAAAGAACCTATGTTGGAGAAAATATGGTCAACGCAAAGAGAGAAGTAAAGTTTCAAGACAGAGAAAACAGGATCCTAATACATTATTTGGACCCAAGATCTAGTCACGCATGAAGTTAGTTCCATCGCTCAGCTTCCTAAATTATCTATATTAATAAATCTCCTTTTTGCTTGAACTAATTTGACTAATGTCTTTATCACTTACAACTGAAAGGGTACCGATAAATAGTGAAGCCTTTTCTGCTCCCTTCAAAGAGAGCTCCACACTCCCCCCTTTCTCCCTGCTCTGCATGGGCTATAGATTTTCCACGTTAGTATCTTGAGTACTTCACAGTTACACATCTTCTCCATCAATCAAACCATAAGCTCCGGAAGGACCAGAATCTGGGCTGATTCATCTCTAAAGCCTAGAGAGAGTATTGCATAACGAACACATGTGTATTTCTAAATTGTGTGTGGTCCGTGTGTGTCTGTATCCCTCTTTCAAATACAAATCTACAGCCCATGCAGAGCAGGGAGAAAGGGGAAATCATGGAGGTCTCTTTGGATGGAGCAGAAAAGGCTTCACTATTTATCGGTACACTTTCAGTTGTAAAGTAATACAGACATTAGTCAAATTAGTTCAAGTAAAAAGGAGATTTATTAATATAGATAATTTAGGAAGCTGAGTGATGGTACTAACTTCATCGACACTCATGATTTCAATGGTGGCAAAATATATTATTGAAAACCCATTAGCCATCCATTCATGAAACCAGAAGAGTCCTCATGATGAAGACATTAACCAACATGGAATAGATAGATCATCACTGTTGCTATGCATACAAGAACAGAGTTGGAAAAGCTACTTCTGGGGGAAAAAATCATGGAAAGCTCATTGTGGGATGAAAGGTGGGGGAAGTGAACATTGCAGGGAAGAGTGTAAGTCTCTGACAGTAGCAGACCACTGGGAGGGGGAACATGTCCCTCTAGAGACATCTGGAATGAAGTGATCTCAATCCATTAGGAAGGTTTCCAGATCCCTCCATGATCTGGGAGGCCGTGCTAGCCACTCTTGTTGTCTTTCTGTAAATCATGTATTTTCCTGGCAAGCATTTTCTGGAAGCATTGCAACACTATAAACACTGCAAACTATTAGTATAGTAAAGAGCACACACTGTTCAGACGGTAAAACTGATGGAAGACAGGTGTCCCGGGAGTTCAGGGAGCTGTCTCCACCTTTGGGCTCGTGAGACTCCCTCTCCTGCTGTCACCTGGGCATTGGGAAGTGCAAGGTGGTGACTGGGCATGGGGTGGGGGTTGCTCCAGCTGAGCTTGTGAGAAAAAGGGAGAGCGTGAAAGAGGCTAAGCAGGGAGGGCAAAAAGAAGCAGAAAAGTGGCTTTTCCTTTCCTTCCTGAAGTTCCATTCTGACCCGAGCTGATACCCAGGATCTCAGGGCACAGCAGACAGCAGGAACCAGAGGACCTACTCCAGGCACTAATTGCCAGTAAGAGCTTGGAATTTAGGTAAGAGGAGGAAAAAGAAAAAATACATGAAATGGTAAATGCTCCATCTTACTTCTTCCTATTGCTAGACCAAGAGAACTCTACTTTGACTCTTCCCAGGGTGAACCAGCAGGGACTGACTGTGTGTCCCTCCCCAATGCACTGATATTTTAAGTGACTTTCTCTGCCAGCTAGTTCCCAGGCTTTTGCAAAACAGAATCAGAGAGAAAGGGAAGAGTACTGAAGAAAGACAACCAACAGGCCATTTTAAATAGTTTGCACTTGGAAAGGGAACTGGGGAGGACAGGGAGGAGAGAAAAGAAAGGAAGGTATGAAAAAGCAAAGAACTGAAATGGCGTGGAGATAGTTTGAAGGTCAAGAGTGAAAATGAAAGGCTGAGAGATTAAGATTAAAAGATCAGGGAGAGAGAATCTTAGGTAATTTTTCTGTGGTTAATGAAACCCTCTAATGTTGTCCAGAAGAATCCAGGAAGGACACTGGGATGACTTTTTGCCAATGAGACTGTGCTCCTCTGTGACTTCTTGCTACAACTGGATCACTAGGGCACCCAGGTTTTATATAGGTTATGCTAACACATGAATTGACATTTTTGAGAATTAAATGATAGAAAACCAACTTGCAAACATGGATCCGAGGAGCTTTATCTATTAAGGAGTCAGAACATCATCTCAGTCATGGTTGAATTATAATTACCTGTTTAATGCTGCTGCAGAGTCAGAGCTATTTATATCTGAGGACAGAAAAGGAGAGTGTATTGTCTGAAAACTGAGAAGCATGGTGATCAAGCATAGAAAAATCCAGCAAGTACCCACACAGCTTCGTCCAGCTGCCTTGTCCAGTTATCAGTGAACATTGAGTTTGCTTGGCAGACATGTCCCTATCATTTATCTCATCTCAGTGCTATTAGGCATTAAAACGCACGCTCCAGGCTCTAAAGTCAAGGTCACCAATCATGATCCTGATTACAGTCAGGCTTCCCAAGCAGTTAGCTAAACAGAGAGATGGCACTTGTCACATCCTGCCCCTGCCCCGCAATGTCCATCCAATGTGAAATGGCACTTGGGTTTGCAGATGAGTATACTGAAAGCTGAGTTAGTATGTGATTTTCTGATCCCACACAACTAAAGACTAGAACCCTGAGCTAGTTCAAATGGAAACCTTAAAAGACCTGACCAGCAGGACAAGTGAGCTGGATTTCCTATTATCACACCTTTCTCCCGAGCCATGCAACCACTCAACCTGCACCACTACCACATGGAGAATTCTACTTCTCTATTCATTTCTCTTGGCTTAATTTTGACTAGCATTTCTATTTACTCAACTTCTCTTTCATCCCATGTATTTTGACCTTGAGCTTGCCATCTATTGGTAAATGAAGAAACTGCCAGCTTTGTTTCACTTGTAATAGAAATTATAAGGTCAAGAGAAGGCTTTTAAATAGACATCAATTAGTTCAGAGGAGATCAGGCACATTCGGGGCGGTATGGCTGTTGACAACATCAATTGGTTCAAATTTTAAAACTGACTTTTGGAAGGGTACTTCAACACTTGAAATTTGAGTAAATATCATGTACAGGTTACAGGCAACACTGTTAGTAATTACAGCAGTTAATGTATGTAGCTTATTAATGCCAAGCCAAATACACAAGACGTCAGAGTTTAGTTTAAGGTCTTTAGGAGACACTTTATAGACCATATGGATTATCTCTGAAGTCTACTTCATAAGGTCTATTCATAGTGTTACTCTTTAAGTAAGTATTAAGCCATACAGCTGCACTTTTGCTTTTCTGGTCCTAACACCAAATTCTTTACCACAAAGGATTCCTTTACTCTCCTCACTAACCACTGAAAAGGAAAGCAGTCTGATATAGTCTGATGAGGAGGTAATATCTGCTATGACATCATATTGATAAGCACTTAGTAATGAAAAAACTAAGCATCTTCCATCCAGGGAGGGAGAATGACAGAGAACTCCAAAGAAGTCCCAAATGCCAGAATTTAACAATTCAATTCAGCCACAGCATGTAACTGGCACATCACCCTCTCCTATGAAGCCTCCTGAGCACTGACCTGGGCTCAAGAGATCTGACTTCAGACAGAGGCTCTGCTACTAGCTCTCTGGGAGACTTGGGCCTTGAGTTCTCCACCTGAGCAATGAGGAGGTTGGACCAGCTTAGCCCTAAGGTTCCTCCCATATCTCACATTCTACCAGGCCATGGAGAACACAATGTGTCCTGTATGGTCACAGATGTCCTTCCTCACCTATCAAGTACCTGTGATACCAGCAAGCATTCACTTACTGTATGCCAGGCAATGTCCTGCATGCTTTATAAATTGATTCTTTTCATCTTCCCAACAACCCAATGAGTTAACTTCCATCTTTATCCTCACTTCAAAGAGGAGAAACCAAGAGAAATAACAATATAGGGTCACATGACTAATGAGTGTGAGGCAGAATTATAACCCTACATGGAATATGGAAACAGAAATGTCTTAGGATGCCATTGCAGGGCTGAAACAAGGGACAACAGAGATGGCACCAAGCATATCACCTGATAGAGGGCAGCGACTCAGTAAATAAAGCTGTTTCCTTTGTACCTAGAACCCTGGTTTTGACTTAGGATTTTGATGACACTCTGTAATTTATTCCTGGAATTAAAATTCAGTTTTCTAGTGGTTGAACCTAAGAATAGCAATCACAATGGTGGTAAAAACCTTAGTAGTACATCTGGTCGTCCATATAGGGAGGGTCCACATCCTCGGATCCCACCAACCACAGATGGAAAATGTTTGGGAGAAAAATTTTGTCTGAACTGAACAAGTGCAGACCTTTTTCTCTTGCCATTATTCCCTAAACAATAGGGCATAACAACTGTTTACATAGCATTAACACTGTACTAGATATTGTAAGTCATCTAGAGCCTGTTTAAAGTATACTAGAGGATGTACATAGGTTATATGCAAATCCTGAGCCATTTTATATAAGAAAGTTGAGCACTCACAGATTTTGGTATCTGCAGGGGTCCAGGAACCAATACCCCCTGGATGCTGAGGGACAATTATATAATCATGGCAGTTAAATTTATTGATCTTGTGATGTGTTGGGCATTATAGTAAGGCGCTCCTTTCAGCTTTTCACTTTAACCTTTTAAAACTTTGAGATACAGACCTTTAATGTTCCCCATCTTATTGATTAAAAACAAAAAAACAAAACAAAACAAAAAAACAACCCAAAGTTTAGCTAGAATGAGTGAAGTGCCCAAGGTCATAAGCTAAGAAGTGGCCAAACAGGATCTGAAAGGTGAACAACCTGGCCCTCCAGCACTTTCCCATGGTGCAGTGCTACTGACCTCTGTTTAGCTCTCAAGAGTGGACTCCACTCTGGACACAGGCAATTTACTGCAGCAACTTCACATTCATGTGCCTTAAGCCTTCCAGAGCAAACGAGATGTTGACAATACAAAACAGTCTGATGTCAAGTCCTTCCACCCCACCCCAAAACGAGGCCTCTTACCACAATGGGGCCTCTTACCACATCTGTGAGCATCTCTCAATTTTGAACAAAAATAAGCCAAGGCTGTGTTGGAACCTTCAGCAAATCCTGGTGGACCAATATATTCATTTACTTTAATCCCTGTAGGAGATATTGCCAGGGGATTCAGTGTCCTAATAAAGAGAGCAAATGCAAAATATTTCCCTTCCATTTGAAAATTTCTTCCAAAAGGGACTGCTGCAGATGGGGCAGCAGCTGGGAGGGCTGTCACTTGCCAAGAATGGAGGAGACTCTCTAAACCTTAGGTTTCTGGGTATCAGCAAATATCTCCCTAAAACTAGATGACAGGAAGAGCAAGGGGCAGCGAGACCCACTAGGCTGGCAGTCCTGTCTTAGGAAGATGTGTAAATCCTGGAGAAGTTTCAGGGCAGGAAGTGGAGCAGGCCCTACACGGATTTCACAGTGAGCGGTAGAGGCGCTGGGCATCTGGACATAGCTGTCCTGGGGCAGAACAAAATCACGTGCACGACAGTGAACAACACAATGCGTGGTACTCAAACTAATGACAAAATGACAAAGGAACGCAGACTCCCAGAAATGAGCATATTTCCAGAGAGTACGCGCCTTCTCTTTTATCCATCATGTCCATCTGTCCTTCTTTCCTTCGTCCTTCCCTCCTTCCTTCTTTTTTGTATCAGGGATTGAACCCAAGGGTGCTTCCCCCAACCCATTTTTATTTTTTATTTCAGGCAGAGTCTCACTTCTTTGCTTCGGGCCTCGTTAAGTTACTGAGGCTGACTTTGCACCTTAGATCCTCCCACCTCAGCCTCCAGAGCTGCTGGAATTATAGGCATCCGCCACCACCACGCCTGGCACATTTGTGTTTCTTAGATACCAGTATCTGATGACTATTTCTTTTTTGAGGAGAGTGGGGTGTTGGGGATTGAATCCAGGGCCTTGTGCATGCCTGATGAATATAACTGATATATATCCTTCTCCTTCTTTTTTAATACAGAAAAGTGTAAAGAAGGACATACCAACCTGGGCGGGGTGGCGCATGCCTGTAATCCCAGCAGCTCTGGAGGCTGAGGCAGGAGGATCATGAGTTCAAAGTCAGCTTCAGCAACTTAGCAAGGCACTATGCAACTAATTTAGACCCTGTCTCGAAATAAAATATTTAAAAAAGGGCTGGGATATGGCTCAGAGGTTAAGTGCCCCTGGGTTCAATTCCCAGTTAAAAAAAAAAAACACAACAATCCATAATATGCCCAGATAAATACAATTAGCCCTAAAAATATAAATGAAAGTAATAAACATACATGGTGAAAAAATTCACACAACACATGCAAAAAATAAAATAAAATGCATGGTTGAATCGCACTCCACATTGTCCCTATGTACAGCGATTCCCATTCTTTCTGTTTCCCACCAGGAAAAAAAAAATGAACCCAGCAACATGCTGTAGGCTGGTCTTTTTAAAGCACAGATCAGCTCTGCTGCTGGCCCTGTTCACTCAGCAACGGGCGGAGGTTTTCTGCTTCAGCACAGGGCGCCTCACCTCATGTAGCTTGGGGCGTGGCGGCAGTTCACAGATGCACCGTAATTCTCCCACGGTCCACTGCTAATTGAGTATTTAAGTGGCTCCCACTGTTTTCTTTGTTATCATAAAAAGGGAGGCACTGAATCTTGCCCTCTGTATACCTTAGATGTACTTTTGTAACTATATCCGGAGGACAAATCAAACAGGAGAACTGCTAAGTCGACAGATTTGAACCTTTAGAACTTAATAGGGTCAAACTGTCCTCCACAAAACATTTTTTTAAATGTTTTTAATGATGTCATTCTGAGGAGAAAATAAAACTCAACCAACTAATAAGAGTTTTAACCGTGTTCACTCTAGTTAGCCATAGCTTGAGGATGTAAGGGATTTTTAAGTAAAAGAAAATACCTACCCCTTTGTTAATAACAGCAATTTTCTTAAAATGTACTTGGGTTATTTGTTCTTATCATAGACTATTACTTTGTCTTTTCAGGTTAAAAAAATGATGATCTGCTACCTTATGAACAGAAGTCTACCAGGACTCTATCGGTTTTCCAGGAGAAACTGAATCTGCGCCTCTTTTCTTTGTGCTATTAATGTTAGCATGATCTCACAGTCAAATTGTGCCCACTTGTCTATAGTAAAAAAAGCTTGTCCCTTCTGTTGTCACTGTCCTTCATGGTTAAAAGGAGAAATGTTTCCATGCACCAAAATAACTTCTAGATGGACTCAGGTCACATATATAGTGAAAACATGAGAAAATACAGTGATTATCTGGTTTTAGGATGAGAAAGGACTCCAAAAACATAATGCATAGAAAGGAATCCACAAAATCCAACTAGTAAACTTCATTACATAAAATTTAAGACTCTGGTTTTTATGATGCCAACTGAACACCGCATGTCAAAGGCACGTACCAACTTGGAAAAAATATTTGCAACATATATGTGAAAGGGCTAAGACCTTAAGTAAGTAAAGATTCTTATCATGTGATCTATAAAGAAAAATATGAATACTTCCATACATAAAAAGAACAAAACAGAAGGAAAATGCTCAGTGTTTTTAATAACCAGAGAAATGTCAAATAAAAGCTGCAAAGCCACCCCCACATGAAATGTGCACTTCTTCTGGGGACGGTGTGAGACACAAAGACTTTCTCTTTAATCTCTGACAGAATTATAAGATCCACCTTTCTGTGAGGCTGTTTTAAAAGTTTTTGTTGACTTTATCATAAAGAATTCATCCAGAGAAAATTATCTTTGATATACTCAATGAATTATGTAAAAGAATATTCAAGGCAGAGATCTATGCAACACACAAAAATAATCTAATGGTAAATGATTACTTAAATAAGGTAGCATCTTATAAACCATCCCCAAACTCCCTTTTCCACTTGGTATAAAATCAAAAGCAAGCCTCTCCGTGATCCCAGGGCTGCCTTTCCCAGCCACCTCCTCTTGGTCCTCTGCCCCCCTCCACTCCCCACAGGAGCCATGCCACTCTTGGCTACTTATTTAAGTCTAGCAAGCTCATCCAGACTCTGGGGTCTGTGCATTGCTAGTCCTTCCATTTGGAATGCTCTGCCTATTGGCTGACTTCTTGTCACCAAGCTTAATGGCATTCATTCTTCCCCTTCCATCTCCATACACCCATTTTATTTCCTTCATAGAACTTATCACCCCCTGAAATTTTCTTCTCCCGGTCTTATTTGTTCATCGTCTGTCCTCATGGACAAAATGCCTACTGCACGTGAGCAGGGACCACGTCTCTTGTTCCTGGCTTTAACCTCCATGCTGAGAACCAAGCCTAACACATAATGGGCCTGAATAAGCATCTATTGATGAATGAATGAATAAAAAGCAAATAAAACAATCATCAAAAATGAACTCTTTTAAAAGTCAGCCATAGAACAGCATGCTCAGTATCATGGCATTTTTGTGAAAATTAAATATGAATATGTGTGCTCACACGTATAGATAAATGAATGTCAGTGCCACAGCTCAGTCTAGAGAGGTGCTAAATGTTACCAGATTATGTCTGGATGGTAGGATTTGGAGTGTTTTTAACTCTTCTCTTTGTGTTCTTCTGTGTTTTCTAGTACTCCTACATGAACCCGCCTTGCGACAGTAGGTTAACACGGGCAATATAATTTGCCAAGCTCAGATTAAACCACAGGCACCCAAACCACTCCTTAGATGCCCTGGTCCTCAGCATCCAATGAGGGGGCAAGTGGAAGCCAAGAGAAATCACAGTGAGAGCTGTCATGGGCTAGAAAGCTGTTCCCAAGAGGCTAGTAACAGGATCCTTTGCATATTTTTAGTTTAAACCTAAATAAAAAATGTCTTCTAATTCAGAATCCTCTGCTGATGACTGCTTATCCTGAGTCCTTTCTCAATGCTGCCTCTTCCTGCCTTTTTCCTTACATCTCTTCTCTCTAGTCATCACCCAAGCCTAAGAAGATGCACCCAGGGATGAGAAAGTGGCTGAAATACCTGCCAGATGTAACCCTGGTGGTCCATCAGGGAACAAAGGAAAGGTGCAGGTTCTCACTGATCTGCTCCTGGAAAGTCCCTGAGGGCAAAAAATTTCTAGCATAGACATATTTTTGGATAAGGCGATGAAATAAGCAAGACCAAGATGGCTGCTGGCGTAGGGACAGCTTGGCTGAGCTCTTCTCTTGTCCTGGAAGACTAAGGAAGAGGCTCTCAGAGTTGTTCTTGGAGGGTCCACCTGGGATGCTCCAGAAGGAAGCTCCACGGAAAGCCAGGATCACACCATGTTCAGAGAAGCCAGATCCCAAACAGCAGAGCTCAGCTTTAGGTTAAGCACAAGCACCAAATAAAATTTTAAAAACTACAGTGTGGTGTTGGGTAGACGAAGGGGAAAGTGGCTTTTTATTCCTTATCAGAGGTGGTATAAATCCTTCAGGAGGAAAAGGTAGCCAAGCATATGACAAGAAATTGACTGCTAGGTATTTATTCTAAGGGTGTGGGATTGTAGCTTTGAGAAATGTTTTTGCTCAATGATATTTCTGCAGCATCGGTTTTTAAAAAGGGAAAGTTAGTTAAGCATTCAACCATAGGTGTTTGCTTAAACTATAAATATCCACAATATTATGCAGTCATTTAAAATGATGCTGTAGAAGAATAAATGAGACAGAAAGATGGTCTCACATAGCCAGTTTAAAAAGCAAAGAGCACATGTAGTTATGATCTCACTTTTATTTTTAAGAAAAATAACAAGCATGGACAAGAGTGGAAAGATGTACATGAAAATGTCAAAGGTTTTGTCACTAGCTATGTGACTTGTGTCTCAATGTGCTTTAAACAGCATGACCCTCATCATGACCACAAAAAGGTATGGGGGGCTTACAAGTGTCAGACCCAGATCTGAGTGCTTGACACAGTTAACTCATCCATGCTCATCACAGCGTAGGAGGTAGCTTCTATTGCCTCCATTGAGGCATAGAGAGACTAAGTAACTTGCTCCGAGGTCCCCCAGTTAGAGTGGCACAAACATAATTCAAACCCGGCAGTGTGTCTTCTGAGTTTGTGATCATAATCACTTTGTTTACTTATTCACTAGGAGCCAAGTAAAATGACATCTTCAGTAATTTCCATTTTGCTGCCCATGGCTACTTCTTAGACAGCTGCTGGTTGTCACCATGTGCTACATTGGCATTTTTGGGAAGTGAATCTCCACACAGTTTTTTACCCATTAATAGAGGTGGCCCAGTTAAAGTACTCGTTCCTTTAATTTCAGGATGCTGGAGTTGGAGAAACTAGCAATGGTTGGCTGCCTTGGGGATTTACTTTTCTTGATCTCAGGGTCCAGGACACTCAGAAGATGGCATGGGACTCCACTTATGTTGTGAGTGCCATTTCCACCACTGTAACCCTGGCTTTTACTCTGGCCACGGTGAATCTTAGGAAAAGCTCCGTCTTCATCTCTATTGTCCACTCAAAGAAGGGACAGTCACTTCATGGTCTGTGTCTCTGCAGCATTCAGCCATGCTAGCCATCTCTAGTGTTCCCAGGAAGTTGGACTTTGTATTTCCCCGTCTGCTGTCTAGACTCATGGACTAGACAAGTGTGTCCATCAGTACTGTCTAGCTCAGAGCAAGCAGCAAAGAGCCAATAGGTCCCCATTCCACAAACTTCTGAGGCGGCAGAAACAAGCTCCCCTCCAAAAGGAAGTGTGAGAGGAGCTTCATTCCTGCTCGCCTTCCTCTTGTGAGCACCTACTGCCCAATGGCCAGATCTTCTCCAATCTTCCTTCCAGTCTTTTCCCATGTTCCAGGTCCAAGTTTGGGTGATCAAGAATTGTCAGGCGGGATCTCCCGCAGAGACTCCGGGCATGTTGACACGACGTGGAAATGCCTTATGAAACTTGACTGCGGGGGTCTAGAAGAGGGGAACTCTGTGTTTTTTTTTTGTTTTTTTTTTTTCTCTCATCATTCTCAAATGCTCCCTGCCCCCGAGGAGCTGCTAATTCAATTAATCACTTACTGGAGAATCCCTAACACACAGAAGGGGACCAGACCCTGCTTCAGAAGGACAAGCCCACAAGGGCAGTTCTCTGTGTCTTCCTCTTCTACCTGTGTCACTAGAGCAGCCAGCTGAGCCAGGGGCTGTCCCTCATTGATTTTCTGCCCTCCCACACAGCAGCTAACCAAAGATCTGCCACAGGAGAGGCATGGCGGGTGGGCAGGCAGGTGGAGATCTGTGCCAGGTCTGGCTTACAATAAAGTGAGACGAACTCTAGACTGGGCAGAGGGGTGGGAGGGGAAGGAAGGGGGCAGGGGATTATCAAGGATGGTGGAATGTGATGGACATCATTATCCAAAGTACATGTATGAAGACACGAATTGGGGTGAACATACTTTACATACAACCAGAGATATGAAAAATTAAGCTGTATATGTGCACTAAGAATTGTAATGCATTCCACTGTCATTTATTTTTTTAAAAATCAATTAAAAAAAATAAAGCGAGACTTTGCTGTTCTCTGCTGTTATTCCCCAGGATCCTCTCTCCCTTGGGGAGCTCTCTAGAGTTACGGCTGCAATTCGAGGCAAGCTTCAAGACCACTGGCTATTAATGCCATGTGAGGGGTACCCTCACCCCACTACTTCTAACATCTGGCTTCCAGCCTCATCCAGTTCTTAACACGCATGAGCCAGTTTGATGCCTCCCCACCTTGACTTTAAGTCTCTCCACGGCATATAACTTCAGGAGACCATTAAGATCACCTGAGGAACATTAAGAAGCACCACAGTGGGCCCCACCTCCAGGGATCTGGCTCTCATTGGCTTGGCATTGGAGGCTATAAATGCCACCAGGTAGTCTCAATGTCAGCTGAGGTGGAAATTCACCCCTGTCATGGGACAGTCTCGTGGTCCAGGCTGATAAGCATCTGCTCTTGCTTACGTGTGTCTGAACTCTTCCTTCATCAGTCTGAAATTCACTATTTGGTAAATTTTTTTAGAAGACTCGGTACTGGGCAGTCAATTTTCTATTTTTGTATCTGAGTTCCGGCTTTTTATTTATTTTTATTTTTCTGCAGTACTGAGGACTGAACTCAGGGCCTCCTGCATGCTAGGCAAGCACTCTACCATGGAGCTACACCCCCAGCCTAAGTCCTGGCCTTCTTTGCTCTTCAAAGTCTGGGTCTGAACTGCAGGACAATGGGACTTAGACACCAAGGCACTGTCACCATGCTCTGTCCTGAGCTAGTCTGGGAGCACCAGGAGGGATGCTGCTTCCCATTGCAGGAGTCCTCGACAATGCAACAGGTGTCTGATTTTTCTTCCCTTCCTTGAGCCTCCTTTTTAAAAAAAAAAAAAAAAAAATATATATATATATATATATATATATATATTTTTTTTTTTTTTTTTTTTTTTTTAAGTGTGGATGGACACAACACAATGCCTTTATTTTTATGTGGTGCTGAGGATCAAACCCGGGTCCTGCCCAAGCTAGGCGAGTGCTTTGCTGCTGAGCCACAATCCCAACCCTCCTTTTCTGAGGATTAGTTTACATTAGACTTACTATTCAGGTTGGGGGTGATAAATCAGTTGGAGAGACAAAGTAAGGGAGGGGCTGGAAACACCATGAACAGGGGAAACTGAATCTGGCTTTGAATTACAGTAAATATGCTTTGTTTAAATGACTCAATGCTCTACTAAATTTCAAAACTCAGAAAAGACAATATTTAAGAAACAGTTCATCTCTGAGAATGGGCTTCTTCTATGCAATCTCCAAGGAGAAAACCTGGTGGGACCTGAGAAGACCAATAAGTACAGGCAAATTTGGGTTCACAGACAACAGATCCTCCAAACACCTCCAAAGCCTCAAGGAGCTCCCTATCGGTCCCCGTCCATGGCTGATGACAATCTGAGACAAGGAGAAAAAACTGGTTCTACCAAAGACCTGCGAGATCCAGGCGTCTCTGTGCTCACTCAGCCTCCCCAGGGTCAGAGAGCAGAATGAGCAAGGGGAACTGTTCTATCCCTGTCCTGGGCACTTCCTGTGATCTCGCCAGTATTTATTTCAGGCAAGTTCCCCAGCAGGGTGAAGACCGAAGAACCACTGCTGATATCTGACAAAGGTCCACTCTGGTAAGAAGTTTGAAAGACGGCAAAAATGAGAAGTCAAATACATGGCAGGTGGCAGGCTTCCCCAACACTGTCAAGTACGAAACACCTTTTACAGTGTTTCTGAATCCATTTATTCCACCTGGATGTGCCATACATCATACCCATAAGGACACAAACCTTTAAGTGCGATATACACTGATAGAGTCCAACAGACACCTCCAATGGAGGCCGTTCTTTGCCACAGTTGGATGGCCGCTTCTTACACCAGCCTAATTCCTTAGCCTCCATGAAGCCACAAGGGAATTACATTTTTAAGAAATAAAGTACTTTGTGAAACTTAAGCCAGTCCCTCTCCCTCTCTTTCCACCTCCACTCTCCCTCCATCATTTCCTTTCCCTCTCGTCTCCTTCCTCCACCATCTCCTCGCCTCTCCCTCCATCGTCTCCTCCCTCTTTCCTCCATCATCTTTCCCCCCTCTCCCTCCATCATTTCCTCTCCATCATCTATTTCCCCCTCCCACCACCATCTCCTCCCCCTCCTTCCATCATCTTCTCCCCCTTTCCCTTCATCACCTCATCTTCCTCTTCCCCTCCCTCCATGCTCTCCCTCTCTCTCTTCATGTCCTCTATAAGGAGGCCACATCTATTCTCTATCACAGGGGTTGGCACACTTATTCCATAAGTTCACATAGCACATATGTTCTGCTTTACAGTCTCTGTCACAACTGCTGAGCTCTGTACATGATTCAACTTCTCGTCCTGCCAACCTCTAATAGCTTGAGATCAGCTACTGGCCATGCATAGCGAGCAGACGCAGCCCAGGCTGTGGTTGCAGATCCCACTACAGAGCATCATAAACTGCTGCTGACCCTCAGCTCTGCTATCAACACGGACTCCAGGAGGCTGCAGTCTGGCCGCTGAGGTGTGCGTGTGTGTGTTTGGAGGTGGTGGAGGCCCTGAGAGGGCACACACAGCTAAGTCACCAGGAAAGCAGACACGAGAAAAATCATCAAGACTCACAAGTCCTAAGTGACACTACACACTTCCTGCTCCATCACGTGTGGCAGAGAAAGTATCTCCCTAGAATCACTGCTCCCCATTTCCTACAGTCAAGAGCAGGGGGTGCTGGGTCTCAGCCCTAGTTTCAACACACATAGCCCCTGGCAACTTTGGCAAGTTCCTGGACATATTAGGGCCTCAGGTGGCAGATCTGTAAAAGGAGGTGAACAATAACAAAAAAGGTGACAAGGGATTGAAAAGTGTCATCAGTACAGGGGCTTTTCAGAGCAGGTTGGTGACACACGGGCAGGCATGTGCTGGTTTGTGGAGCATGTAACACAGGAGGAGGTGGGTGGAGTTTACAATTTTTAGAACCATGATCCTGAATCAATTTTTCATAAAGAAATGCCAAATGGTGGCCCTGGAAGCCACCGAGAGCCAGGTGGGGCAGGGTACTGGCAGGCTGTATTCCTTTTTATGGCTACATCACAAATGATCACAAATTGGTGGCTTGGAAGCCAAAGAATCTAAATTCCTCACAGTTCTGGAGGCCAGATGTCTGACATCAAGGGGTGGGCAGGACACTCCCTTTGAGAGTTCCAGGGGACAATTCACTCTCTGCCTCTGCAAGCTTCTAGTGGCTGCAGGCACTCCTTGACTTGTGGCAGCATCACTCCAATCTTTGCCTCTGAGGTCACACTGCCTCCTCCATGTCTATCTGCAGAATCTCTCTTGTGTGTCTCTTACCAGGACATTTGTCCCTGGATTTAAGGCTCACCTGGATAATCCAGGATGTTCTCTGCATCTCAAGATCCCTAACTTTATGACATTTTCAAAAGACCCTTGTGAATAAGGTTGCATTCACAGGTTCCCGGGATCTGACAAAGATACACCTTAATGGGAGGGGAAGGCTTTTTTTTTTTGCCTACTACAAACAAGTGGCACCAACGCAGCCTCCTCCCCATTGGCCACATTGCTGTGGAACTGAATGCCATATGCCCAGTGAGATCATCAACCACAGAGCCTGTGGAAAATAGAAATCATCCAAACGCTGAAATGCTGTCCCGGCCAGCCCTCAACAGAGACTGTAAACCTGAAACAAAGAGCCCATCTGATGTGCACTGTGCTTACAGAACAGAGCTCCATGGAAGAACGACAAGGACCAGTCTCGGCCCAGTGCATTTCTTCTTCCTGGAGGAGGAGGGAGTGGGGAGGATGCAGAGGGAGGACTCTCACTGAGGGCTACACGCACCTGGAATTGTCAGTTGTCACTCTGAGTCTCACAGCTCCAGAGGGTGGCTGCACTGTCCCTACTTTACAGATGAAGAAACTGAAGCTCAATGGGTAGGATTCCCTGGTGCACGGAGCAGGGAGCCGGTGGGGCTGGTATTTGCACCAGCTCTGCCTGGCTCTGGGCCCACACCATGTTGTCCTCAAGGGCCAAAGCTTCAGGGGTACAGGATGAGAGGGCCTGCTGCTCTCTATTCTCACACCTGCATCCTAGATCACAAAGATGGTGAGTGCCGATGTGGGGCACTCCTGCAGGAACCATAGCCACCAGAGTCTCCCCTCTTCTGCTGAGCCCTGGGCAGAGTAACTGCCCTGCCTTTGGAAGTCCTTTAGAATTTTCTGGGGGGCAGCCATGACACCAATCTGCTGCCCATTTCCCTAGCCTAGGGGCAGGTTCCTATTATCGCAGGCCCTAATCCTGGTGCCATGAGCTTCTCTTCTGGCCTGACCTGGTGACTTTCCCTGCCCAGCCTGGAATTCTCCACTGTTCCTCTTCCCATTTCTGGGCAGCACCTCAGAGTGAGGTGGGAAGGAACCTGCCATCCTCGGGTGGCTGCTTCTTCCATCTTCTCATCTTTAGCTACCAACCTGCTGCACCCAGTTAGTCTAACGTACTGTACCCGCCCTGCCCCACCCCCAGCCTGCTCTGTTATATTTACACTTATTTTCCTTCTAGGTACTAGTCACAGTCTGAAGTTATCTAGCTGATGTTTACTGCTCTCTTTAGGATGGGACTTCCTGAGCCTGGGTCGGTCTGATTGTCCTGCACCGTGTCCTTAATTCCTGGAATGGTGTCTGGTGAATGGCAACCACTCAATAAATAAACGAGAGAATGAATGAACATAAACACACACCAGCGAGTTGTTTCCAGCCAGGAACTGAGCCCAGCTGGCGTTCTCCCTGAGGTGACAGACCAGGTCCCCACTGAGATCTCAGAACACGTAATTTCTGTGTTGCTCTGGAAGCACTCAGCTGAATGGGTTTCCTCTTTTTCCCTGCACAGTAAGGGCCATCGCGGGACAGGCTGAATCCACATTGCCTCTGCAATTACACCAAGAAGCATAATGAAATCAGCAGAGTCTGGCCCATAAATCCTGAAAATCCCTGAGTCTAGTTAATCCAGTATTTTTTAGCAAGCCAAGCACTTCTGTGGTTGCCTGAGAGCAATTTTGGGAAGTGACTGTTCTCTCCTACATCGCTGAGTGTCTTTAGAGCAGCCTTCTGCCACTACCCAGGAGACAGCCATTAGATCTTGAACACAACAGAAGGAGACAGCCAAAGGCAGTGGCCAGCAGCTGCCAGGCGTGCCTTTCAGATGGGTAACCCAAGGGATCCCTTTGCCTCCTTTTGGGAGGTGAAGAAGGGGTAAAGCAGAGGAACCCTCAATGCACTTGCTAAGGGGTGCTGTTCAGAGGCCCCGCAGGAGAGGAGTACACGGTGTAAATGGGTCTTTTATTCTAGTGGATGCTAGTTACCCCCATCTTCAAGACTGACCTCCTCGATTCCTCTCACTAGGGCACATGCACACACATATGCACACACTTTCCTAATATCTGATTTTGGGGGATAAGACTCCCATCTGTGACACAGGAATTCTACAGCACAGGTGAGGCATGTTGGGAGAGTGGCAGACATGTCACATGTGGATGGTCTGGGCTTCTCTCTCACTGGCATCTTATAGCCCCAGGTGGGTACGGGACTGTCCTGCTGCTGGAGTCACACAACATGCAGGGAGCAGCAGGGCTGTGCAGGGGTGGGCTCAGGACACATACCAAGGACACAGGTCCATGTGCAGGAGCACGTACACAAGTTTGGCATTTCCGTTTCTGAAGTATAGCTTTATTTTGGGAATAATTTAGGGTTTACAAAAATGTTATAAAAATCATACAAAAGTTACCCAGCTTTCCCCAATGCTAACAAACATTTCCTACAACTATGTTGCCTTTGCCAAAACAGAGAGTTGAACATTGACATGGGCCTGTTAATCTGATTATAGATTCTGGGTTCTGCCTTTTTTTTTTTCTCCCATGAATGTCCATTTGCTGATCCAGAATCCAATCCAGGGCCCCAAACTGCATTTCTGTTTTAAAGATTTAGGATGGCACGCTCCCTCTGTTCCTTGGAAAGTAGATTTTGGAAACAGAAAATGGCTCTCAGATCAACGAGATACCAAGATTTCTTACTTCCATGTTGAGTTGACTTTCTTTGCATAAAGTTATTTGACCCGTGTCTCCATTTGAATCTCTGTAAAATGGGGCAGTCAAAGAAATTGCTTCACAAGATTGTTACGAAAATTAAATAAAACAGTTCTGGAAAGTGCTTAGTGGAAGGCTGGGCAGACTCCCAGCTCAATAAGTGTTAGCTACTGCAATCAGCTTTTATTAACAAGAGCTATCATGTCCTGTGTTTAGATTCACCAATAAATGAATAGGCTGGCACTAGTTTAAGAAGTAGCCCCCAAATCTACAAAACAGTATTTCCTGGGTATAGCCAAAGAATTGGGTGTGGCTGCTTGGGTCACTAGCTCCAGATTGGAATCCTGGCTTCTCCTTCTTGGCTGTGATCAGATGCCAGGGCTACGACAACGGTGGAGTGGTGACAGAAGAGGACCACTGATAGGCAGCCAGCTGGCCTCATCTTGCTCTCACATTAGTCTGGAGCTCAGTGTGAAGGGCTGGGATGGGGCCAGACCTAGGCGAGTGAGTACTGCCAGTTAGCTGTAGATGCACCTTGTTCTAGAAATCAAATCGGCCCCCTCCTTTCAGCAGAGAGGTCCACATGAGTCCTGCCAATTCTATTCTAGGACAAAAGAGGATACAAAGGAAAAAAAAAAAAAAAAGAGGATACAAAGGAACATCTATTGAGAGTCCCTCATGCCAGGCCCTGCACAGTGGTCTTCAATTATTTTCCCACATCCCCATGCATAAAGTATTTTGCCCTTATATATTCCCCCACTCCACAGAAACAGAGAAGTAACATACACGTGCTATGGAACTAACATGAATGTTAAAGAATTTGTACCAAAATGGAATAATCTGTAGATGAAATAAACAATATGTTATTTAAAACCATCAGAACTATCAATGAGGGCACACGGGTGTCAAGTTCATAGTCTTCTTAACAATTTTGAGCTTCTTGGACCAACCTCCCGTCCACTATAAAGAACCTGTCTTTGCTTTCACAGTTTGCTGGGGCTGACACAGAACTTTCTTCCCAGAGAGAAGTGTCAGCCCTGGCACTGTCTGGTGTGTGCGATCAGTGATCCTTTTAGCTTGGGGTCTTGGGGTGGTGGCAGTGGTTTGGGGTTTTTGTGGGTGTGGTGACTACCATTTATTTACCTAAACTTATAAAGAACAGAAGTTTATTTAGCTCATGGTTCTAGAGGTTGGGCAGTCCAAGAGTAGAGTGCTGGCAGTCTTCTTGGGGTCTGGTGAGGGCCTTCCTCCTGGGTCATGACATGGCAGGGGCGTCACAAGGAAACGCAGAGTCATTTGTTTAAATAGATAATGCAATTTTATTTTATTGAGATATATTTGTACATATTTATGGGGCACAATATGATAATTTGGGGGAGGAACACTGGGGCAGGAACCCAAGGTCTGGTGTATGCTAGGCACACACTCTAACACTGAGCTCCACGTAGTCCCCAGGGTACACCACGACAATTCTATACGCAGATGCACTGTGCAGTGATCAAATCAGGGTAATATGTGTTTCCATCTCCTCAACTGTTAATCATTTCTATGTGCTTGGGCCTCTGTACTCCCCTGGCTATTTTGGAATACATCAGATTACTGCAGACTCGAGTTACCCCACGGTAGTGCAGAACCCCAGAGATCAGTCCTCCTCCTGTTTTGATGCCCTTTTTCCTGACCCCTCTGTTCCCCATTCCACCCCACTTCCCAATCTCTAGTGACCACTATTCCATTCTCTTCCATTCTCTTCCATGACAGTGATTTGTTCAGTTTTCACAGATGAGTGAGAACAGGTGCTACTTGTCTTTCTGTGCCTGGCCTATTTCCCTTAACATGACGTCCTCCAGTTCCAATCAGGTTGACACAAATGAGAGGACCTTGTTCTTCTTTATGCCTGAACAATATTCCATTTCATATGTATCATTTTATCTTGTTACTAGCTTCCAGTTCTTGGATTCTGTGCAAACCCTTTCTTAAGCCACTTCAATTTGGCAGGGTGTGTTCAGTTTCAACTAGATAATACCTTCTGTAAACCCGAAGAGAGAATATGCAATAAAACGTCACAACATGCTGAAAATGACTGAATGAGAAGAGAACTATCAAGCCCTTTCAGTTCCAGAAGCCCTCTTTTCTTTGAGGAAATGCTCAGAACATGTAGGGCACCAAAGGGGGACCAGGGTCCATCCATATATTGAATATTAATAAAACTTAACTTCTAATTAAATTTTAAAAATAGAAATGCTAACATTTTCTACCCATACTCCAAAGGACAGTCCTTTGCTCCCCCTGGAGGCCCTCAGTGCTCACTGGATTGTGTTGTGCCATTGCTCTGAATTGTGGCTGCACCTCCATTTACCCTGGATAATCTTACATGTGAATGGGAGACTGCAGCCTGGAGGCTCTGTGCATGCTGCCCAGCAGGGAAGTTTCCAGTAGGGTCTAAACCAGGCATCCTAATGCCAGCCCAGCCTCTCTTATTCCACCCGCTCCTTTTAGTCCTTTATCTCTGCCAGTGGCTCCCTCTTCTTGCCACCCATTAGGGCTCTTGGAAAAAAAGCACCAGAGGCCACAAGCTGAGCAGTGAAGGAGCCCCAGACACCATGGCACTGTGACATGGAGGAACTGAAGCAGAGACTTCTTCCAGCACTAAGTAGAAAGTGACTGTGATAATATTTGCTCACCTCTGAGGAATTTGAGAAATGGGGAAATCACACTGAACCTAACCTGAATTTTTTTTTAATATTTATTTTTTAGGTGTAGATGGACACAACATAATGCCTTTATTTTTATGTGGTGCTGAGGATCGAACCCGGGTCCTGCCTCTGCTAGGTGAGCGCTCCACTGCTGAGCCACAGTCCCAGCCCCTAACCTGAACTTTTAAAAGGGACAAATCTAGCAAAAGATGGGTAAGACTCTGGGCATGCAGTGGTCAAGAATTGTGGCTCCAAGGGCTGGGGTGTAGCCCAGAGGTACAGCACGTGCCTAGCCTGTGTGAGGGCCTGGGTTTGCTCCTCTGTACTGCATTAAAAACAACACAACACAAACAAAAAGCATCCCTCCTGTTTGGAGAGACTGAATGAAAATCCCAGATCCAATTTCCTGATTGTTGGTTGTTAAGCCTCATTGTCACCAACTATAAAATACTAACACTTCAGTGGCTGTGAGGACTTAAGAGGCCCCTCACAGGACCCCGTGTAGCATCTGGTATACATTATGATTAAGCAATCAGACCTGTTACCTCTATTGGACTTCCAATGGCAGTGTTTCCAGGCATAACCAAGACAGTCATCTGAACCCCCTTCCCTGTAAATCAGGGCCTCAGGCTCCTCCCTTTGCTCCCCAGGCAGCTTCTCCCAGGAGCACACCCCACAAAGGGTCAGCTGCAGACCCCCCACTTTGTATCTCAATGTCTGCCAGTAACAAATCATGAGATTTATTTACTAAGGCAACCGTGCTAAGACTCTCACCCGCACATCACTGGAAAGACCCCTTCCATTATAGAAAAAAAGGGTTAAGAACAATGAAATGGCTTCGTACCTCTCTACTAGTTTCTTGCTATAGTGAAATGACTCTGTTTTACCCTTCTCTAATATTATGTCAACTTCATTTGTGTGTTAAATATATAAACCTCACACTCCATCAACTACGGGTATGAGAAAGCGACCCCTGGGAGGAGCTGCCCAGCAGAGCTGCAGACTGAGGTCTGAAACCTGGGGCAGTATCTTCTCAGGTCTGCGGGGGTGGGGTCGGAATATGTGATAGTATTTACTTGTCTGTCACATGACTAGGGGACACCATTGGCATTTAGTGTTGGGAGGACAGAGGTGCTAAATATCCTGCAATATGGAGACCAGTCCTACCTGGTGAAGACCAACACTCCCCACTGATCATGCTTGGAATATTTCTGGATGCACAGAGGTCCCAGAGGCTGGCATCACTGGGTGGGCCTTAGGCAGCAGGGTGGTCCTACCAATGCTGATCACAGTGCTTTATGATATCTTCCTTATGCATGGAAGCCCCTTTATGAAAGGCACCCTCAGCCAGATGGCCTTGTCACACACATCTTTGAACTCCAAGGCCATCACAGTCATTGTGATAGAGCAGGGGCTTAGAACCTGGTTGCAACTGTCTGTGTCTTCAGTGGCATGGCTATTGGGCAATGGTTCTAGCATGAGGAACACAAGAAGGCACCTGTCCCAAGAAGAGCAGGTGCTGCAGAGATGAAAGGAAGCAGAAGGCGTATCGCAGTGCATCGTCAAGTTCAACTGCCGCCATCAGAGTTACTCTGAAATTGCTCAATGCATAATGGAGTGGTTCCACTGGGAAAAAGGAAAGCCGGGGCTAGCAAAAACATCTGCACGCTTCCCGATGAATTTTCTAGATCAGTAATCTGTACTTTATGAAAGTCTTTTAAGATGTCTGGATATTCTGTTAAGGTATGGCAATTAAATTAGAAATGCGATTTCTAGGCATGCTTTTCTTCATTTTTAAAGTAATTTTAAAAATTGATTTTCATTGGTGCATCGTAATTACATACAATAGTGGGATTCATTAAGCCATATTCATAAATGCACATAATTTAAAATTTTTTATATAGTTGTAGATGGACAGCATAACTTTATTTATTTATTTATTTATTTAATGTGGTGCTGTGGATTGAACCCAGTGCCTCACACATGCTAGGCAAGTGCTCTGCCACTGAGCTACAGCTCCAGCCCAAGGTATATAATTTGATCAATTTCACTCCCTCTCCTCCCTTCTCCTGATCCACTTGCTCTACTTTACTGATCTCCCTTTTTATTATTATTATTATTATTAATTAGTGTGTTGTAATTTCATATACATATATATGAGCTTCAATGTGGTATATTCATACATGGACATAGAATAATTTGAAAATTTCATTCCCCATTACTTCCTCACGCCCTCCCTTCCTCCCTACCTTTCAATCCCCTTGCTCTACCCTATTCATCTTTTTTCTATTTTTATGAGCTCCCCCACTTTTTAAAATCTCTCCCCTCCCAGCTTCTGCATATGAGAAATCATTCTACTCTTGATTTCCTGAGTCTGGCTTATTTCACTTAGCATGATATTCTCCATTTCCACCCATTCACCAGCAGATGCCATAACTTCATTCTTCTTTATGGCTGAGTAAAACCCCATTGTGTGTGTGTGTGTGTGTGTGTGTGTGTGTGTGTGTGTATGTCACTTTTTTAAATCCATTTGTCTTTTGACAGGCACCTAAGCTGGTTCCATAACTTGGCTATTGTGAATTCTGCTGCTATAAATGTGGATACCTCTATTGTATATGACTTTAGATCTTTTGGATAAATACCAAGGAGTGGGACAGCTGACTTATGTGGTGGTTCATTTCTCGTCTTTTGAGGAATGTCAGTACTGCTTTCTAAAGCAGCTGTACTAATTTCCAGTCCATCAACAATGTATAAGAATGTTTTTCTTTGGAATATGGCAATCGACCTCGTTGGCAAGAAAGAGAGATTAATGTAACCCTAAAGACCAAAGTGAGAAAGTTCCAAAGAACCACTCACACCACTGAGTGCCTGGTGTGGGCCACACGGTGCTGTGGCCTGACATGGACGGCTCGTTTCTTCCTGGCAACATGGAATCCTTATGACCCAGGTATGAGTATCACTGCTCCCACTTTACAGAGAGTGAACCCGAGGCTTAGAAAGTATATAACTTGACTATGTTCACACTCTAGTGAGCGACTGAGCTGGAATTTGAACCCAGGCAGTGAGACTTGCCAATCCTTAGCCTAGAGAACTTCTAGCACCTTCTGTGTGGTGGAAACTCCCATGACACAAGGTCACTCAGTGTTTGACCCCTTAAGAGGCTCCGGATCTTGCTTCTTGGGGCTCTCGGTATTTGCACCTGCTCAGCCTGCCAATTAGCCATGCTTTCCCTTGTCACTAATGGACAAGAGCCACTGGAATTGGAATGAAATACAAGAGTCTGTCAGTATTTCCCCCAGAATGAAATGTTTATACTCTGGATAGTTGGCTGCAGGTTGTGACTTTAGAATTCGTAAGGCTCTACTGCTTCAAAATAATTGGCTTTTAAATTTAACTGACAGCTCTAGTTACCCCAAAAGAGAAACTTTTAGATCATCTTTTTTTCTATTCTGAAGAAAAACAAAGCAAAGGATTAATTCAGCAATCAAAACAGAATTCTTTACTGGCAAAGAATTGGTTCACCAAAAAAAAAAAAAAAAAAAAAAAAAAAAATGGGCTGATTCCTTTAAGCATCATCAAGTTCAATATTTCCCAGAAATTATCAAGGAGTGCCGGACATGCCAGTTACAACCAACCACGTGGGGCCTGCGTGATTCTGACTTCTGTTCTTCAAGCGCACCTGTCACTAGGTAGCCTTATGGTCGAGTTGCAGGTGCATCACCAGTGAAAATGTGACAATCCATGGAGGACCATCCTGAGCATTAAACACAGCACACAGTGTACAGAAGACTCAAAGATCCAGGCATTCTCCCTCTCCTTCTTCCCCCAAGGCCATTGTTTCAAACCAGGTTCAGAACTGCTGGCCCAGTCCTTTCAGTGAAAATTAAGTAAACACACTCCACTCTGCTCAGTGAATGGAACCACTGCTTGGGCGAAAGTCGCTCTGGCCTTTTTCTCAACAGCTCTTTTCTTCCTCTGACCAAGGCAGGGAAAGCAGGCATGAAAAGCAGCCTCACGTGGCATGGGACCAAGATCAGGGTTTTAGGCCTAGATGAATGTGTTCTGTTGATCAAACATCAGTACCAGGCCCTGGTCCCAGGAACTGAGCAGATCCTCCCCGGCTCCCCACAGTCCTCCACGAACATAGATAGCACATTTACCCAGCTGGCCAACCTGAGAGTCTGGCCAGACCACAAATTTCTAGTCAATACATTGACTAGAAAACATTTGCATGTTTTCTAGTTGATGTATAAGGTAAAAGCAGCTTTAGTCAACAGCACCCTTAAGATTCCTCAAAATGTCCCTCAGGTGCCCGACAGCTCTGTCTCACAGGAGTCCCTGCAGCCATCTTTTTCTCCCACTACCATGAGGTCCTTACCTGATAATCAGGTAAGGAAAGATGGCTGTGTTTAGAGGCTATGAGGTATGAAAGACATATCTACATCTTTTGGGGGGGAGGGGTACCAGGGATTGGATTCAGGGGCATTCAACCACTGAGCCACATCCCCAGCCCTATTTTGTATTTTATTTAGATACAGGGTCTCACTGAGTTGCTTATTAGCACCTCCCTGTTGCTGAAGCTGGATTTGAACTCGCCATCCTCCTGCCTCAGCCTCCTGAGCTGCTGGATTCCAGGCGTGTACCACCTGGCCTGGTCATCTCTGTATCTTTGAACACTACAATCCTCAACAGAGGCCAAAGAGGTTTCCGCAAATTCCTGAGTCTCCCGTCTTGTCTTACTTGGGGCATATGCTAGGAGGAGTCAACCCCACCATTTATATAAATAGGCCATTCTTGCCCTTCTCGGTCCTGCTGGTTTTGTTTTCTGTTTATCTAATTAATCTCATTTATTTAATGCCTACATGATCAAATTCTAAACCAATGTTCTTATATTGATGCTTTTCATAAAAATGAATGATTGCTCAATTTTTGTTTTTAAGTAAATGAACAGAATTACCAAGCATAACTAGTTATCTCAGTCCCAGACCTTAACCAGAGACAGCTCACCTCAAAGGATGCTCTGGCCAGAATAGAGGATGTGTGGTCTGACAAGAAGACAGCAGACAGTAGAGAGGATGGAAAATGGAAGACTGATTTGTGTGCTGAAAGGAATATTCATACCTTTTTCATCCCAGAACTTTGGGGCAGTTGGAGAGCCTAGAAACCTTAATTGTTATCCTGTACTCACATCTAGCAGGCCGGTCTCAAGAGCCCCTGAGTCACATTTGCCACAGTCACCTATGGGCTGTGATCTTTGCTCCACCGTACTGGAGAAACTGAGATACATATGTTGCTTTCTCTGTCCTTAATGCCCCCATGCCAACTATAGGGAACATTCACTATCTTGACATAAGAAAGCAATATTTCCTCTGTATGCCAGTTAACACCTGTGAACCAGAGCTGAAGTACAAAGCAAACTCCTACGATATCAACAACTAAAGCATTATTAAATGAATCCTATTTCTTTCACCTCACTTGATTATTGGTCATCCAGGAGTCCATTCCCAGAAAAATCTCTACACTCTACCCCCACATCATGACCTTCTGGCAAGGCCTTTTCAAGATCCATTTTCTAATCAGTAAATTGAGCCCCAATAAGGTCTGTATTTTCTGAAGACTCACTTTATTCCCCCCCATTATGATTCATATGCTGGTATTATTCTTTCCCCTCTACAGGATCAGACACTATGAACTTACTTGTTTATTCTAGTGTCGTGGTACTCACCATCTCTTGAGGAAAGCCAGCGTGTATTGTATCTGTGTAAACTTGTCTTCTTTACAAAATGAATTCCCATTTTGTGAAATAATAGTGAAAGTCAAACAAACATCTCTGGCTAGTGGAACAGCTTCAGGCAAACATATGAGAGTTGGAAATACACCCATCATTTCTCTATCACAGAGCACCCTTGAATGATGTAGAAGCTAGGCTGGGGAGCGTAGCATTGTGAATGGATCACTTATTGGCACTGTCAATCAGTCGCTGACCAACATTTGATGAGTGAAAGAGAATGAGGCTGTACAATACTGTGCGGAGGCAAAGAGGTGCAAGGTCAACCCTGACAGAAACACAAGCCCACTCCCCACCCAGCACACAAACTCAAAGAACAGGAAAGCATGCATTGGGCCAACTCACATTTTAGAAAACTGGAGTGAGGTCATGATGCATCTCCTTATTAATTAAGAGACAGCACACTACGCTGCCACAACAAGGCAAACAACCAAGAAACAAAAACCAAATGTAGATACCAAGAAAAAAGACACCAGTTCTGGCTTACTCAATTTCAGAGAGATAATCCAATTCAAATCCAGTAAATTCTTTGACCTCTATTTCTTCTTCTTCTTCATTTTTTTAAAATGCAGATCACATTACAGATCTCAGAAGACTGAAGATTAGAGATGGCACATAAAGTACTTAGCACACAGGTGGGCAGCTTCTCAATTCGGGTTGGTTCTACTCCTGCCCTGTATGGATTAGTTATCTAGTTATTTCTTACAACCTTTAGTCTTTCTAAATGAATCATATGATCTTTGTTTTAGTCAGCTTCTTCACTGCTGTGACCCAAAGACCTGACAAGAATAATGTAGAGAGGGGAAAATTCATTTGGGGTTCATAGTTTCAGAGGTCTCAGTCCAAAGATGCCTGTTTTAGTCAGTTTTTTCACCACTGTGACCAGAACAATTTTAGGAGGAAAGATTTATTAGAGGGCTCATGGTTTCAGAAGTCTTAGTCCATAGAAGGCTGGCTCCATTCCTCAAGGCTCGAGGTAAGGCTGAACATCATGGTAGAAGAGTGTGGCAGAGGGAAGCAGCTCACATGGTGATCAAGACACACACACACACACACACACACACACACACACACAGAGGTGTCTCCACTTGCCAGATACAAATATACACCCCAAAGCTATGCCCCCAGTTCCCATCTCCTCCAGCCACACCCTACCTACCACTTTAGTTACCACTCAGTTAATCCCTACTAGGGGATTAGTTCACTAACTGGGTTAAGACTCTCACAACCCAATCATTTCTCCTCTGAACCTTCTTGCACTGTTTCACAAGTGAGCTCACATCTAAACCATAACAATGGCCAATTCCCTTGCTCTGGGCCCAGGGTAAGGCAGAACATCATGGAAGAAGGGTGTGGCAGAAGAAAGCCGCTCAGGACAGGACAGCAAGCAAGCAGAGAAAGACATCCCCTCACCAGGGACAAAATATAAGCCCCAAAGGTACGTCCACAGTGACCCGCATTTTCGAGCCACACCCTACCTGCCCACAGTTAGCACCCAGTTAATCCCTATCAATGGACTAATGCACTGATTAGGTTAAGGCTCTCATCACCCAATCATTTCACCTCTGAATGTTCTAGTATTGTCTCACACATGAGCTTTGGGGGGACACCTCAAATCTAAGCCATAACAATCTTTGAGGGCAGAAATCTTTTTCTGTTTTTGTTTTTAAACTGAACGTTAATATGCCACCACACTGAAAATACAGCTATGGTGGGGTTTTTGTTTGTTTGTTTGTTTGTTTTAGTTGTTTCTGTCAGCAATGAATTGAGCTCCAGGGGATGCACCTTCACAATCCTGTTTCCCTTTGCGTGTGACTAGTCTGGGGTGGACATGTGACTGGGTTGATGGAGGAGATAAAGGCCAAGTCTGCAGGGGACAACGTGGTTCTTGTTCAGTAGGCCATCATGGAGTCCAGCAACACAGAGTTCTTCAAAGCACTACAACTGTGATGCCCAACCAGGAGTGAAGAAAACTTTTCTAGACCAACCACTCTCAAATCCGGAGTTTTTCTGCTCATTACTCACTTTGGACATTCTATGTCCCACTTGTTCCTCTCCCTTTTGGAAATTCCAGCTGTTTGCATGCATGTCACATAATGCGGACTCTGTTACTGAATCATAGCCAGACTTTTCAATAGGATAATTAGAGTCCTTGGACTAATGAGCATCTATAGTAACAGGCCAATTTGGGTTCAGAAAGAACCTTTGCGTCTTGCTCAGTAGGTTACTCCAGCAACCTTTAATCGTAAGTAAAACCTAGTATTTTATGGGATTGCTCATCGTCCATCAAAGCAAGGACTTGTATTTTTATCTCAGTTCATAAGTAGTCAAGAGAAGCATTCCTTTGACAAGGCTGCATTTTGAGAATCACTGCATTAGAACCCAATCTTGCTGTTTTGAATCAATTATGCCCACTTAGAAAAGATGTGAAAAATTATGTGAGATCAACTTCAAACATCCCCAACAGGAAGGCCAGGTGGTGCTGCCAGGTTCCTCCCCTCTTCATTCTCACCCTATTTGTACCTTAGGCAATTGTTCTCACAAAAATACACATCTCCAGCTTTCTTCTAATTCTTCCTTTTCTTCCAATTATTTCAGAGACATTGCCTTCCCTATCTCCTCTTTGCAAGGCAAAACTCCCCAAATTATAAAGTACACTGAAGTAATTATAACCATATCAAAAAGTATTTTCTAGCATAATGATGCATAATAAAATTCCAGGGCCATTATCTTCTCAAACTCTTGAGGGGTCCAAGAATCCTGTGGAGAAGTTCAATGAGACACTTCAGGACCCGTCAGTGCCCTATTAAACATGTGCTCCACCAAGCACTCACAGTCGTAATAAAAAAATCACAAACAAAGCAAAACTATTTTCAATTCAATTTCAGAGTTCTGTTTAATTCCTTTGCTAGATTTGCAAGGCATCGTCTTCCTAAGTTCTTTGGAAGTGTGTGCTAATTCACCATGTGTGCAACAGATCACTGTGCCCTGGCCTGGGAAGGGAAAGCCTTTCACTTGTGAGGTTCTGAAACACAGACCATCTAGAGCCAGAGATCATCGTCTTCATTAGGAGAGGAGCATGCCACTTACATTCCCACCTTATCCTTTCTCAGCCTTAGTGGCCTTGTACGCCATGACACAAGTATTAAAAACTGTGTTTCAAAAGACTTTGGAAGAAGGTACAAATTGGAGCAAAATAGTTCTTTTTGTGAAGGTCATAATGCAAAAAGTATTCCTGTGCATACAGCCCTCAAAATTCCCATTATCTCTCCCCAACACATAAAAATAATCCTGTTAGGAAACAGGCCAGCATCTTCATTTTGGAGACATTTTTCGTGCTTCTTTCTCATAGAACCAGGAGGTGTCAACCCTCCAGGGAACATCAGTTCCACAGTCAGGCAGCCTGACTTGGAAAAGGTGCTTCAGGATCTTCAGCCACAAGTTATGATTCTACAGTTTCCACTGTGTCCCCTCTAGAACCTGAGAGGCAGCTCACCTGTCCCCTCTCTCCACATGGCCCTTCAAGTAATTAAAAGCTGCCCCTGTGCCTTCCACTTTAAATAGAAAATGAAGGCTCTGCCAGGATAGGGACTTGCCTAAGATATAGAGTCCTCCATTGGAGGAGCCAGGACTGGAACCATGTGTTCTGTTTAGGTCCAGGGCTGTTCCCATGAACCTTCTGAACCCTACAGCTCGTCAGATCCACATGTTCTTGTAAGAATTCAGGGTAGGGCCCCCCGACCATCTCCAGTTAGACGTGGAGCCATGCAAAGGCTTTGGGTGTATGGGCTGTAGGTACATCCTCTGTGCAGACCTAGGTGTACTTTCACACCTGTCTGCCCTACTAGCCCCTTGTCTAGATGCTAACCTGCATGCAGAAGAATGACCTCCAGGAGCAATTCTGGAACAACGTGACCCAGGCCTCTGGCCACAGCTGATTTGAAGGGAATCTCTGATATGGCTGGGCTTGGGACATGGAATTTAAGAAACTATGGGGCAGCCATATTGGATTGGCCCAATGCCAGAAAAGCTGAGAAGCCCAGTGGAGAATGGAAGTGGGAGGGAAAGAGAGAAGGAAGGGGAGGGAAGAAACTGTAAGGAAGTTGAGCAGGAATAGTGACTCTTTTAAACATTTTAGTGACTCCTTGGTGTTTTCCTTAGGCCCAGTCACATTTGTTTCTGATTCGTGAGACACCCCTGCACCCTTGTAATAACCCCTCCCCTTCTGCCTCGAGCCAGCTCAAGCTGGTCTTTATTTCTTAGAACCCCAGGCTCTTCACTAATACATTTCTCATGTCACATACAACTGTGAGTCTGGTATTATTTTACCCTTCAAATATGATTAGCTGCATGAGCAGGGGATAAATAAGAGAAAGGCACCCAGGTCTAGAAGGAAAAACATTAACTTATGAAAAACTTTTTTTTTTTCACTTAAAAAATAAATAAAATGCCTTTGGTCCCAAAGTGCCTATTGTAAGCAATGGAATCCGAGGCATTTTGTGTTTTTGACATGAGAGGCTCATTTTACAAAGGTCCCTGGGAGCCTGGTGGAGTAATGTCCAGGCGGGAGAGGAAGACAGAGCTGGCCTGAGGCCCACGGTGGGCACAAGAAAGCTCCATGCTGCTTGGAGCCACCAGTCCTTTTCCAAACAGGGAACACAGAGGAAGCATCACTGTCCATTTGTTGGGGTCATTCAACATCCTACATCTATCCCAGAACATCTTTTCTTCCATATTGTAAAGCCCAGGATGGCAGGAACATGTCTTTTCCACTGCCCCATGCCCACCTCTTAGAACTTTATCTAACACAGAGTAAGAACTTAATGTTTGTTGAATGAATGCATGAGAGAATAAGTACAGAGTGACCTCTGTGGGATTCCTGGATGAGGTGGACCCCAGGAGCTGCTCTATGGAGGAGTGGGTGGTCCATTCATCTGATCAGATTATATGAATGCTCATTCATTCAGCTTTTTGAGGGAAATTATTAAGCACCTACTCTACAGGCTGAGATAACAGGTGGCCCCTGCTGTGGGATTTACCCGGTCCCTCCTGCAGCTCCCAAGGCTGTCACCTCCCTTGAGGGTGATAGAAAGTGGAAGTGGAATCCATGCCTGGCATGGGGATAGGGGAGCTCTTTAAAAATGATTTGAAATGGAGGAGACTGAAACAGAGGCATACCTTAGAGTGCAGCCAGGACACTGTGTTTTATCTGAGTCGGGGCAGTGGGGAGCCAGCTGGACGAGCCTCAGGCAGTCAGCTCTCAAGGCCAGCACACTGCTCTCAGGAAAATAGCCAGCACCTCCGTGGCTGCCCAGGACGCTAAATTTCTGTAATGAAGCCAGACTTCAAGGCCACTGATGGTGCTGTGCAAAGTGATGTTCAAAGAAAAAGGTCAGACCCACTTCTTCAGTCCCTCCATGGGTTCCTCCAAGGCCGACCACTGAAGGAGGCCTGGGCTGTCTTATGTCTTGGGCAGAAGATCTGTTCATGAGGCATAATTCACATGCCAAAGAAGCAGCTAATGTGCCCAGCCTCTGTGTGGCAAGTCATTCCATCGACTGTCCCGGGCTGGTGACCTCTTGACTAAGAAATACTGGAGCAGGACAGCATCTTCCTCCAAGGTTCCAAGAAACTTGGAGATCTGTTGGTCCTTCATGATTTCATCTCCACTGTCCAGGGGCCTTGAGCAGGCAGTGGGCAGAAGGCCCTAAAACAACACAGCTGAGACCACACACACACACACACACACACAGAGAAGAGGACACTCCCCAAATGGACTTCCTCCCTAACCCTTTGGAAAATCTCATCCAGCAAGACTGAGGATTCAGGTCACCATGGAAACTCCAATCACGTCTGTATGTCTACTACCAGGTGGTATAAAATGACCTTTCAAAAGGAGATGTCCACAAGGTGTAAACTTGGCTAACTTAAGGTTACTGAAAAGATCAAAGTTCTTTTTCTCCACCTCCTCTAAATGCCCCACCCAGACCCTCTTGATTCATTTATGTAAGGTATGCGTGTATGTGTATTTTTTCCCATCAGTCGTATTGGCTTACTTTGTCATTTGTAACTGCTCCATATACACACTGGATATGTCATATTCAACCATTTTTCTATTGAATTGTCCCAGCTTTTTTTTAAATTAAAGAGTTTTTTTTTATTGGTGCACTGTAGTTTTCATAATGGTGGAATTTGTGATTCCATAGTCGTACATGCACACAATGTAACAATATTGGCCAATAACACTCCCTAGCACTCACCCCCTCCCTCCCCTCCTCCCACCCTGGACCCCTTCCTCGTTCTACTGACTTCCCTTTGCCTTCGGTGTGATCACCTCCCACCTTTCTTTTCCTTTTTCCTCTCTATCTTCCATCAAACAGGGAAAACATATGACCACTGACCTTCTGAGTTTAGCTTATTTCCTTAATATAATATTCTCAAGTTCCATCCATTTTCCTGAAAATGACATAATTTCATTTTTCTTTATGGCTGAGTAAAACTCCATTGTGTATATAGACACTAATTTTGCCTTATCCAAACCACCCACTGATGGACACCTAGGCTGGTTCCACAGTTTGGCTATTGTGAATTGTGCTGCTGTAAACATGGGTATAAATGTGTCCCCATCACATGATGACTTTAATTCTTTTGGATAAATACAACAGCCGGGTCATGTGGTTGTTCCATGCCTAGTCTTTTGAAGAACCTCCACTGATTTCCATAATGGTTGCATTAATTTACAATCCCACCAATTCTAAACTAAAATTTCAAGTCCACGTTTTTTTTTTTTTTTTTTTTGTACATATGTTCTCACTTCAATTTTAAGAATTTTTTATTTTTAAATTTTTGTTTGTTGATTGGCACTGAGAAATTGGACTCATGGATGTTTTACCACTAAGCCACATCCCTAGCCCTTTTTATTTTTTATTTTGAGAATCTGAGATCCTCCTGCCCCAGCCTCCAGAGTGGCTAGGATTACAGGGGTGTGCTTACCATGACTGGCTCATCTGCACATTTTAAAAGGCTTTTTTATTCTGGTGTTTGGTATGACACCAAACAATCATGACAGTTAATTTCAATTCGGAGTGGTTGATCTCTCTATATGCAATATGATGGAGAATGAAAAAAGATAAAAGCAAAAAAAAAAAAAATTGAACACACATGACACCCATGTATGATTAGCTGTGATTCAGGAGACAGTGAGCAAGCACTCCAGCGAGCACTGGGAGGCTGGCAGAGTTCAGGAAGGTGTAGAGGGAGTGGCCACTCAGGGAGGTTTCCCTTGCACTCCATGCTTCTGAAGGGGCACATCTGTCCATGACAAGGTAAAAGACAGGAATGGAGATACAAGACCAGACTGACCAGATCATGATCTCATTTCCCAACCTGAGAACATGGAAAGAGTCCTCACTCTTCCAAAGTCTCCCAAACAACTAATGAGATGTTACAGAAAATTGGCAAGTGCACCTGAAATCAATTTAGGTCTTTCAACTTCATTGCTTTTTTTTTTTTTTCTTTTTCTTTCTCACTTTTCATCTGGATTGCACAAATGTGAAAGCCTTTTTGATATTTCCTTTACAGTAAAATGTTGAATGCATTTATATATCTTGAAGAAAATTAGTTACAATTAAATACCTTGGAATTAAACTACGTTGGATTCAGTGTTACAATCCAATGTAGATTTGCTCTTAAATAATGTGTCCTGTAGAGTGCTCTGCAGAAATTTTCAACTTTGTAGGAAACAGTCAAATATTTCAGCTCCAATAAAGAGTAAAGCATCTGTTTGCCTCTCAATTCTAAAGCAAAATCTTTTTTTTTTTTTTTTTTAATTTGGAACTCTTTTTTTCTTATGGTAAGAGCCTTTCTTATGTAAATCTTAGTTTCTTCCTTTGGCTGTTTATAACAATGAACTTATAACCTAAACGGCCATTTCCAGAGAAACTAAATATTAGTTTGGACTGATATACTGAATTTGGACTTCTCCACAGAGCCTCACAGAGAACATAAAGTGTACATCACACAGAACATAAAACTCAAGTTTTAATGATGCTATCTGGCCTGTCAATATAGGTGTCCATTGGTACCTAAGTCTTATTTCAAAGTATGATAAAATAAAGTGTCAAAACCATACATGCCTTAGCATTTTTGAGGTTTTTCTCAAAAGGACTACAAACTTAAGAGGTGATATGGTTAATCAAAATTTTCCTTTTCCAAACATTTTTATTATGTACAAATGCAGAAAACAATAAAATTAATGTTTAGCAAAATGAGTTCCAAAGAAGCAAACACCTTTACAACTACCACTCAATTAAAAATAAACAGAAATTGCCAGCCACTTCCAGAAGCCTCTCCATGTGCTCATGCCAACTCCAACCCCTCTCCGTCCACTTAAAAGTAACCACAACCTGTTTCCATATTATGAATCTCTGTAGCCCTAGTAGTTATAAGATGCTGTGGCTCAGCCATTATCTGCACCATTAAAGGATTGTGTAGTAAATAAAAAATTTGAAAGGCTTATTTATACCTTTTCTATTTTACTGCTACCCACGTTTAATAAACACATCCATTAGTGCATTCCTTAATACCTTGCCTTATTTAAAAAAAAAAAAAAAAAAAAAAAAGTGTGGAATGAACATACATTAAATAATTTCTTACACTAGGGGGCGCTGCATCCTTTATGTTCGCAGGTCACTAGGAAGATGGCATGTTTGTAGTTCAGTTGTCAACGCATTTCTATGAATGAAGTCACAGAAGAACATGTGGGAAACCCACTTAATTAACTTCTGTACCTTGTTGCATATCACAAAATGGTTCACAGGCTTAAATTCAATCCCCAAAGGTTGCCAGAAGCCCTGGTGAGTGGCAGGTTCCAAGAGTGAACCTATATTTCAACAACTACTTTTCCACCAACAACCAAAGTCCATGAAATTGAGGGATGGGGCCAAGAACATTTGGAACAGACAAAGGGGCCCTGTTTCCAAGTCTAAATGAAATACAGCTGGTTTACAGCTGCGCTACCTTCTTTGCTGCATGTCAAGTCACAAAACAGAACGAAATTTTCAGTGGTCACCACTGTGATGCTAAGGAATTCTGAGCATCCCTGCGGGCTCTGAGGCCACCAACTACTTGCTTTCTGGATTTCATTTTTTGACCCATATACACTGTACAGCTCATCAGAGAGCAAATCCCCACAAGCTGGTTTTATTTTATTTTTATTTCGTTTTGGTTTTTGTTTTGTTTTTCAGATTTTAAAAATCTGGGGAATTTCTATGTCTACAAAGACATCGAAATTATTTAATTGCAGAGGTTTGAATGTTTCAGATTAAATTTGCTACCTCTCTGACTCATAGCTACTTACATTTCTCTGGTCTGATAATTCTCAGCATAACAGGCAGAGCTTGAAAGTTAAGCATTGTTAGAGCCAGAAGGATGTCATGCCTAAGTATGGGATACTTCTAGTTCAAAACTGGCCTCCAATCAGTCCAAAAGATCAGCAACTGTGCTCTCGTCTCAGTGAAACAGCCAGAGGAGTGCCAACTGGAATGTTTTCACACTTTAAGTGCTCACTGCCACCTAAATTTTAATCAAAGATTTACAAGCTTAGTATATATTGATTAGAGGAGCTTGTGGTGCATGTCATTTTATTCCTATCGTTTTATGTGCCTAAGATTTATTTGCTGAATTACTGACTTACTGATTTGGAAAACTCAGCAGGGGTGAACAATTCTGGTTGGATACACCCTACAGTTTGTGCTGCTGTGAGGGAAGCACTGATACTACCTGCAGGAGAACTGGGACTTCCTTCCTTCTACTGAACCTGCTGAACCCTCTGGACTGAGTCCCATACCCTATGTCTACCCAGTGGTCTACCAGGCATCTCAAATGTATTTCCAAAGGCACAAAGATCTTAAAATGTCCAAACAAAACTGATCACCTTTCCCTAAAATATATTCCTTTTCCTGTGTTTAACACCAACCATCTCCTCATCTGAGCCAGAAACCTGGCTACCAACTTTATTCCTCCATGTTTCTCACCCTTTATTCAAGGGGACCAAGACCCATCAATTCAACCTCCTACCTGTCACAACTAGGCTTCTTCAACATCTCCACAGACCCTCTCCTGCTGAGCCTATCCCTCTCCCCTTCTGGATCACTATTAGTAGAATCACCTCTGAACGATCCTCTTGCCTCCACACTTGATATCTCCCAATTCAAATTACTTTCTATGCCACAATAAAATTGCTCTTTCAAAAATGCATATCCAACTAGACCACTTCTTGAGAGAGTCCCATCACCCATAGCGTAAAATCCACTCCCTAGCAGACACACAAGCCGTGGTCTGCCTCTCCATCATCCTTGTTCACCATTCTTATCTCGGACCCTCAATCCAGTTACTGTATGAAGTAATATTGCCTAGTGGTTGACGGGTGAGGCTTGGTGTCAGAGAGACATGTATTCAAAATCAAGTTGCCACGTACCAGTTTGTTTCCACGGATAAGTACCCAACTTCTAGGAACACTGCGTACTTCCCTCAGCTCAGAGTGCTCACTGAGCTGTCCTTGAATTCATAGAACACAGTAGGCTAACATTTGTTCAACACATGAGCCAAAAGGAGAATAAATGAGTTCTTCCATGATAGGAGGCTTATTTCATCCTAGGGCCAAATATTGCATCTTTGCCTCTGTTTGCTACGAGGTTCTTCGGACAGGTCATCCAGAGACTTAGAACCCTCCCCAGAATCATGTTCAGACTCATATAATGTGTCTAGACCTGTACTTGAATGCTTCTAGAGTTTCTTCACTAGAACATTTTATCATTGACGCTTGTGCAACAGGTGTACACTTCAGCTCACACGCATTTACACTTCTATGAGCACAGGAAGGAGACAGCACAGTGATGCAGAACCACGCACTTTTAGGTGTCTCCTTTTGTGTGGCACATGCTTACCCACTATGTCTTAATGCAGTATTGGAGCTTTGTGATGTTGTCACCAAGGACACTCCAACCTCCCACCTCACAAGGTGGTGGGAGTTGGAAAATGAGTCAGCGCAGTACTAATATTCACACAGATCCAGAGAGCCAAAGGTAAGGTTAAAGTCAACTTCAGGGCCAAGAGTTCAGGATGCAGGAATGAGTGATAGGCTGGCACAAAAGTCAGCTGGGAACCAATAAGAAGGATCCAGGCACCATTATGAACCATCTTGTGGTGACATGGATGATTTTTATCAGTTGGGGTACAGAGTATCAGGTGTGTCACACAGCTCTGCAGATCTCACCAAGGACAGATTAGAAGAGTCAGGCTCCTGGTTCTTCCTAGGAGTTACATGCCTCTTGAAAAGTCCAGGATGCCTTGGAACAGCTCCCATGGCCCTGGGCCACTCTGAATGACCCCTATTCTCAGCTCTGCTCTAGGTCTCTACTTCAGGTCCAGGGCCCTGGCCCTCCAGGTCTGGGCCCACAGTGAGCCCTCTCTTTATACCATTCACCAACTCTACCTACTTAAATGGAGGGCAGAAAATGGGGGAATCCTGACTGAATGGTTTTAGGCATTAAAAAGAGCAGTTTCAGGGCTGGGGTTGTGGCTCAGCTGTAGAGCGCTCGCCTACATGTGTGAGGCACTGGGTTTGATCCTCAGCACCACATAAAAATAAACAAATAAAATAAAGGTATTGTGTCCAACTACAACTAAAAAATATATACATTTAAAAAAATGGGGGGGCTGGGGTTGTGGCTCAGTGGTAGCGCGCTTGCCTAGCATGTGTGAGGTACTAGGTTCGATTCTCAGCACCACCACAAATAAATAAAATAAAAGTCCATCAACAAGTAAAATAAAAAAAATTAAAAAGCAGCTTTAGCAATGAACCAAGCATTATGAACTAGGAAAAGAACAATGCAACCAGAGTCTGTTCTGTACTGCTGTCAGCTGGAGTTGAAATTTGACCATTTAATCTATAGATGTGGTTCACACATCTCACTGGCTTCTGAATTAGGTGAGTCCTGATCTGTGACAGCAAGCTGAGTGACGGGCGATCTTTTAGTGTTGTGGAGATCTCTTAGGTATTGACCAATCAAGCCGCAGCAGCCACACAGTGGTTCTTCTTTCATTCCCTGTGGGAAAACTTCCGGGGAAATCTAGGTCATTGATAGTCTACCATCAGATTTATAGCAATGACCAATTTTTTAACTTGGCTTTATCTGATCTGCTCTAGAAAATATTTTCAGCCACGACAGGCAGTCCTGTTAAATGGTGCAGACCTGTAATCATTTCTAAAAAATCAGTCAACCATCACAGACTTGATTTGGCCTGATTAATCCTTGCTGACCTCACTTTATCTTGCAAGACCAAGTCCTCTGTATCCCAACCGACCACAGCAGCCTTCCAGCTGAGCCTGTGTTGCATTTCCCAAACCTCTTATCTCACGCTACTGAGGGAAAGGGGGCTGTGGTTTCCATATCAAGGATGAAGAGACTCAAGCACAGGAAGTCGACATAACACAGTAGTGATGTTACTGGATTAGGATGAGGACTCACAGCCCAGTAGAGTCCCACGCCTCTCGGGACACTAATGTGGCTTACACACCTACCCTAGGGAAGAATAGAGATGCCGACAAGAGGACCTGTGCTTTCCCCACAGCCTGTCCTGGTTCATATGAAACCCAGACAAGGGGGCTAAACATGGATTTTTCCTAGGAAGAAATAAATGGTGTGCTAGTATTTAGGACTTCCATCTGTACTGTAGGAAGACAGCAGATGTTCCTTCTCAGCCGCTCCTGGCTTCTTCTGCCCCTGCCTTTCCCAGATCCTGCAGCTGGGTCCATCCGTGGTTCTACCCCTGGGCTCAGTCCTACCCAATGCCTGAGCCATCCCAGACTATGGTAGGAAGTGCCCCCAACAAAATGATCAACTCAAATTCTTCCTTTTTACCTGAGCTACTTCTGCCATCAACGGACCCAGACTCAGACCTGAGGACTCAGGAGGAAAGATCAGGATTCCATGTTGCCATAGTTAATGTTGAATGTCCCCTAAAGACCCATGTGTTGAAGGCTTGGTCCCCAGGGAGGCACTATTGGGAGGTTTTGGAACATTTAGGAGTTGGGACCTGTTGGGAGGTCCTAAGGTCATCAAAGGCATGTCCCCTAGAGGGATTTGGGGACCCAGGCCCCTTCCTCTTAGCTTCCTAGCCATTGGGTGAGCAATTTTGCTCTTGTGCCAGTTGCTCTTTGTCATGACGTCACCATGGTGCTCCACCACAGACCTAAAGCAACAGGGCCAATCAATCATGGGCAGAAACCTCCAAAACTAAACCAAAACAAACCTTTTCTCTTAATAAGTTAATTGTCTCTGGTATACCATTATAGTGATAAAAAGCTCACCAACACACTTGCTGTCCCTCCTGGGTGGTTGTGTCTGATACATGTCTACTTCCCTGCTTCTTTCTCAAAGAGCTTCTACCTGAGTGAGACACCCTCAACTGCTGCCAATTTGCCTCTTCTGGACTAGACAGATCCTGGCTCCCAATGGCCAGCTGCTCTGTCCTGCCTCCCAGTTAGTAACTTCTGCCCTTTGACCAAACACCTCAATGATCATTAGGTCTATCTCTGTGACCAAGATGATTGCTCCCTTGGCCAGGGAGCACCAGCTGCATGTTCAAATCCAGCCTTTGGGGTTGGGCCAGTGACCTTGTGCTCCCGTGTGGCGGCAGCACCCCGTCTGCTGAAGCACTAGGATCTGTCCATAATGCCTCACACTTAATTCTTCCAGGCAGACCGTAACATGTTGAGAAAATGCAATATATATCACTATTATATAGCAGGCTTTCATCTATAAAAAATGACTATAGTTTTTTTTTTAACAAAGTAACTTTCCATCGTGCCATAGAAATGATTTTATTTATAAAAGGGAATCCAGTTAATGAAAACAAAGCACGATGTTATTTTTATAATCCGATTACCCTTTTCTGCCCCTAACCCACCTCATATGCTTGCTTCCCTCTTTGGCCAGCTCTCAGGTTCATGATCAATAACTCTCACCCCACCCTATGCACACTGTCAATGTCCTTGGCCCCTCTCCCTTTGCCATCCTCATCTGGCAAGAGCCCAGCTCAAATTAAATCCAGGTCTCTGCCTACTGCACCTGCACATATTCAGTTGAAAACGCTGGGAAGACAAACAAGAACCTGTGTTTTACTGTCTGCTCTTACTTTCAATTCAGGATCCCCAACAGCATGGAAGTCTCTGGAGGTATCCCAAAGTCTGACTGCGTTTCCCTAGACCAATAACTCTTGAACTGTCCAAGAGGATTACTTCACACCTTCTCCTCTCTCCTCAAATTTCTAACACCTCTTTCCCCTGCCTCACTGCCAGCAGATGACCTTGCTCCCCGTCTCACTCAGAAAACCAGCAGTTCGCAGGGCTCACCCGCAGCATCCCGCCTCGGTTCCCAGGCTCCTGCAGGAGAACACACCTCCTCGTGTGTCCTCACCCCGTGCAAGGACTGTCTACCAGCTGTAGGCTGCTCTCTCTCTGCCTCATCACTGTTTCCCAGGCTCCGGATCACCCTCAACAGTTCTCACACAGACTATGATCTAAAAGCAGCCTCTCCTGGGTCCATTCCCCTTCATCTCCAATACCTTTTTCTTCTCCCCTTTGTAGCCAAGTTCCTTGAAAAGTCAACACTCCTGCTGTCCCCAGGTAATCTCACCTCTCTCTCACTTAAATTCAGTCCATACAGGGCCACCTCCACCTTTCCACCAAGAGTAACCTCCACGTTGCTAAATCCAGTGGATAATCTCCAGGCCCCAAATTTCTTGGCATATCAGCAGCCTTTGACATAGACGTAAAAAATTATTTCTTAAATTCCAAGTCTCCAGTTAGTTCTCTCCTAATTCACTGGTTACTCCTCCTTATTTTCAGTTGCTAGTTCCTTGTCATCTCCCCCAACAGTCTAACACACCAGGCTCAGACCTCTTCTCCATCTACCTTCACCCCCTTGGTGATCTTACCCAACCTCCTGGCTGGAAATGTTGATGAGTTCCATCAATTCAGGGCTCTTCAGAACTTCAGATTCATATCTACCTGCCTGCTGTGGTCTGAAGGTTTATGACCTCCAAAATCCATATGTTGAAAACCTAATATGACAGTATTAGGTGGGGTGTCTGGGGTGATTAGATTGCAAGGGTAGAGTCCTCATGAATGTAATTTGCCCTTATAGAGGTCTCAGTGGCCCAGGTTGATTTGCTTCCTTTGTCCATTGCTGGTGTTTAAACAATTCATCACCTTCCCAATGAATTAAACTACTACTTTTGTCATACACACTGGGATTCTCTCCAAAATTTAAAAAAAAAAAAAAAAAAAGGCAAGAAGGGAAGCCTCACAGAACTGCGTTGCACGTCCACTATGTGAGGACACAGAGAGAAGGTGCCACTGTGAACCTGGAAACAGACCATACCAGGCACCAAATCTGCTGGTCCCTTGATCCAGGGCTCCCCACTCTGCAGAACTGTCTGGTAAATTTTTGAAGGTTATGAGTCTCCCAGTTTATGGAAGTCTGTCTCAGTAGATTAAATAGTCCAAGACACTGCCAGTCAACACTTCTGCTTGAGCATCAAACCAGAATCTCTTGCGCAACATTTCCAAAATATTTTCCTTCCTCAATAGGCCTTCCCAGAGCTCACCCTATCTCATTACCATGGAACTCCATCCTCCTAGATGTTTAAGCAAAATCTTTGGCACATCCTTGACTTTTCCCCTTCACACTCCCCTTCCTGATGAAGAGTTCCCCTGAGCTGTACAATCAAGACGCACCAGGCCTCACTATGTCCGATGCTACCAGCTTGGCCCTCACAGCTCAGGGTCCCCGCCCACCCTCCCCTACTACCACAGCATCCTCCCAAGTGATCTCCCACTTCCACTCTTGCCCCCTACTTACTAACTACTTCCCCCACATTCTCACCACATGAGCCAGAGGCATCTTTTTTAAAAAAGGTTGGGTTGTAGAATTCCAGTGTTCCCCACCCTCCACTAGATTTTGAGCTCACTTAAAGTTAAAAGCAAAGTCCTTGTACGGGTATACAGGTGGCTTCATAATCCAGCGCCAGTCACCACTCCTGTGGTCACATTCCTCACCCACTCCACTCCTGCCCCAACAGCCTTCTGCTTGCTTCCTGAACCCATCAAGCATACTCGGCTCAGGGCCAGCACCTGCTGCCCCTGTGTCCTCCAGATACCTGCATACTCTCTGCCCTTTCCATCATACCTCAAATATCACCTTGCCATAAGGCCTTCCCTGAGCATCCCACAAAGGTATCCCTGTCCTCAGCACTCCCCAACTCTGCACCGCAAACCGACACAGTATACAGAGTCATTTACTTATTTGTAAATCGTTCCTCCCCACAGCCCAGCTGGAATGCAAGCTCCATGAAGGCAGAGACTGTCATATTTACTCTGACATCCTCAGCACTCACAAATGTGTCTACAGCATAGATATTTAAAAAAAAATCATTACTGCCTTACACAGACTCAAACTCACAGGTTTACTGACCATGTGTGATTTCATAGCAGTAAGTCAAGAGTTCAGATAAAAGGAGTTACATTAGTGAAACTTCATTTCCATAGGATCTCTTTTGCAACTGAATCAAGGGACAATATTTTAATGTTTCTCCTTGCCTTATAATTGAGTGATGCCAAAGACAAAGCCTCCATTTCCATCACATAAGGAACACGCACATGTTCTTTGGCACACTAAGGGAAAATTATGGTTTTAGGAAAGAAAGAAGTCTTACTAACAGGTATCAAGGAACAAGGTATGTCCACTTAAGATAGGGCTTGACCCAGATCACAGGTGTGCCCAAATCCGAGAGAGAGCTCTTCCACCATATTGGAGCCAGGAGCCTAAGAGGTAAACTGTGTCTGTTTTAGGCAATTACTCTAAGCATCTGCATTTCACCCAACTATGTTCAATCCAAAGCAATCTTAGCAAGAGGTTCTGCCATACAACACATATCCTGTGTGCTGGGGAAGTACTGCAGCAAATATACCCTAATCTAAAATCAAAAAGACACATAGAACTTATAGGTCACCTGGTTCACTTGACCAGATCATAAATGACCTCTTTTGTAATTTACCAAATAACTATTCGGTCCCTGCATCTTGGGACAGGGACCCACAATCCCATGAAGTAGTTAATCCCAAATCAGGGTAGCTCTCAGATTAGAGAAATTTTCCCCTCTATCTTTTTTTGACAGCTGCCTCCCTGAAAATGGTATCTGCTGGTTTTGATCTTACTTTCATGGTTGGTTGTACATTTGTGCTTCCAGTGCCAAGTTAGAGGGTAGTATGTAAAACACAGGCCTTTAAACCCTGAAGCTTATAGGTAAGCAAACATACTGGAATTTTGAAAAAAAAAAAAAGAAAGAAAAGAAAAATTAAAAACCAACTGCCCTTTGATACAGTACTAATTCACTCTATTCTAAGGTACCTGTAGTCCTCCAATACAGAGATGGGAAAGTTACCTACCTGGAATTTCTTTTTTGAGCTAGGGTGATCATGAAGCAGGACTTCCTGATTCCTCTGGAAGGGCCCTGGGATTTATGTGCAGCTGCCATCATTAGGGATGGCACAGCTGCAAGAGCTGGTTCCCTAATGCCCTCTATGAGCAGTCCCCTGTCCCAAAAGCCTCCACTCTTGTCCCAATTTCTTCTTCCATGAAACTAAAAATCCCCTTAAGCTTTTGTTAAGGGGATTTTCTTTTTGTTCTTCAGGTATTCCCAGCCAAATGTACTCCTAATAAGCAATTACACAGTCAATTAAAATTATATTTATGAAGAGTTTATAACAGCATGAGAAAATGTTTATGAACATTTTAAATGAAAAAAAAAGGCTTGATGTAAAATTTAAACAGAATGTAATTACAACTTTATAAAATCTGTACAAGGGAAAATCTCCTGCCATTTGTTTGGTGATGAGATTATAGCCTTTTTTTCCCTTTTAAAATGTTAAAATATTTATTGAGTATGATACCTCATTCCGGGCACTTTTAAATTACTTTATTCCTTCCACATTTTTTGTTACATTTCACATTTTGTTTAGAACTTAAAAAAAATTGGAAAATTTTAAAATACTTTATCCTGGAAAATCTAAAGGAGAAAAAAATCAACTAATTATGATTTGGGTAAAAATCTACAAAGTAAACTTTGCCAGTGTTCTTTGCTCTCCTATCATTAGCATTTTGATTCATCAACTAATTAGAAAAAATATGCACATAAAGGAAGATGTGTTAGCTTCTCATCAATGTCATAAAGTATCTGAGATAACTTATAAGGAGACAAGTTTATTTGGCTCTTAGTTTCAGTCCCTGGTCCGTTAGCTTCATTGCTTTTGGGCCTGTGGTGAGGCAGAACATCATGGTGGGAGCACATGCTGGAGGGAACTGTTTAGCTCACAATGGCCAAGAAGCAGAGAAACAGGAAGGGGTGATGGTTCTACAGGTCCTTTTAAGGGGATGCCTCCAATGATCTCACTTCCTTCCCCCAGGCCCCACCTCCCATAGCATCCACCACATGTTGGTGACCAGGTCCCAAACACATGGGCCTCTGGGGTATATTCATTCAATTCACAACAGAAGTCTATTGAAAAATTAACAAATGAGCCTCAACTTGTTAACCAAAAGCCAAATGATAACTGCTTGATTTCATTACTACTGCATAAATAATGATATTTTTAAAAATGAGCAGAAAACAACCAAGTTCCCATGATTTTAGCATCAGGGTGATGGGCTAATATTGGCCATCATTCTATTATTTGGAAGGAAGAAGCTGTTAAAATGCAGATGCATTCAAACCAAGACTTATAATATGCCTTGCAGTTAATTAAATGCACCCTGATTGTGTGCAAACTGAATTTTAAAATGTAATCAAAATACATAGAGGATACTATTCCCAACCCGCTGCGATGGCATGCTGGCTATCTTATTTCCTCGATGCCATGCTCCATTTCATGAAAGCAACTCCAGGAGACTGTAATATGTTTTCTCCGACGATGAGACGACAGACATAACATCCAGGCAAGTGGAGATTTCCCTTAACTCAGGGAAAAGCAGGAAACTTGGCTGCATCTGGGAGCTCCTTGGGGAAATCATCTAAGTGGCTTTGGTCACAGCAATGCCACAACTCGGTCATTCAGTTCAGCTAACAGAGCTGAGCTGGGCATTATCTTTCTCTGGAGATGTCTCAGAGAAGGCAGGGCTTCCAGGGTACCCAGAAAAAGTATTATGTGACACAGCCTTTGATATTCTTTGGACTCTGTGGGTCTGGCTTGGGACACATCATGGAGCATATTTATAGCCACTGCCTTTGTTTATACAGTTAACCTAATTTACATCTTAACTCCCAAAGTGCACATACCCATCCCAAGCAGACACTAGGAATTCCAAGCCACCATCCCCTCCTTTCACGTTGTCTACTGGGGAAAGAGGGAGAAGCAGGGCAAAAGAAAGGATTACCTGTTTCCTCACATTGCTGCAAATTTGCATGTTCCCTTCCCCACAGTCCCCTCAGCACCTGCATCAGGTTGCTGAGCTGACAAAAGCACCAAATGGGCTGCATTTATCAGACAGCATGGGAGGCCTGGTCTCTGACCACCGTTTGCCAAATCACCAGCACTTCAGGAAAGCAGGTAAAACCATTTCCAAAGTAGCCCTCTCTCTGGTTTGGATCCAAACAGTTTTGAGGGCTCCTGAGTTTGCATAACACACATCCAGACAAAAGGCTCAATGACACAAATTCAGCAAGCAGGGGATAACGTTCCAGGGGGTGCCTACTCTGGTTATCAGCATTTTAATTCAAATGGTCAGGCAGAATCTACCAGATTGAGGCACCAGTACCTGGCCATCCGCCTATGAGCAGGGTTACCAAGGGACATCACGAGGCTAGCAAAAGGGTTTGTGGAAAATAACTAACCCAACAATCCATAGTGACATTTCCTACATGTCCTTAATTCTATGATAAACTTTTATGTTTTTCAGCACAGTAGATTGGTGAAGTAGCAAGGCATCTTAGAGTTTCTGTGTACCCGGCAGAGTGTTGGTGTCTCATCTTCATTTTTGAAAACCTATAATTGGAAATATACAAATAAATAAGCAAGCAGGCAAGCCTGGGCCACTCCAATTCCTGTTTCTCTCTCTTATGGAAATTGCAGTGATAACTCTTATCTGATGGAGCTGAAACAAGACCTGGATTCCCATGTTTCCTCTTCAGTTCACACTGCTCTGCTTTCAGGTGGCTGCTTTTGCACTAGGGACCCTGTCAGGAAGACTCTACTTGGCACGGAAAGCTACTGATCCACCTAAATCTGTGTTCCTTCCATAGGTCACGGCCTTTCTGGAAGCCACCACTCAGCAGCTAGGTCCCGTGTTTCCCAGCTCCAGTGTGCCTCGCTGGGACCATGTGACTGGTTCTCCCAATCATGACTGGAAGTGATGTGAGTCACTTCCAGGCCAAGGCAGTTAAGAAGTGAGGGCACCCTCTCCATCCTCTCTTCCTCCTGTGACAGGCTACAGGCAAAGGATCCTGAGGTTCTGGGCAATAACAAAATCACCAATAGTAGGAACCTGAGTCACCACGTGGAAGAAAGCTGTTATTGAAGACTCTTAAGTGGTGGGAAATGCTTTCAAAAGAGTAAACCCACTAAAATTTGGGGCTTATTTATATGCTGTGTTATATTTAAAATTCTCTTTATAATTTCAACAAAGGTCTGGTGCCCAGGACTATGGACCCATGAGACTTGCTGAGGTCACACACCCACAAAGCCTGCTCTGCTCTTCCCTGAGTACCCAACGTCACATTAAGCACACAGCATTATGTTACCAGTAGCAACCCAACCTAAGTGGTCAGAAGAAGCTAAAATTAAGACTGGAATACTATGTCATATTGGGGAAACACATTCAGCACCTTCTTGCCCCCTCCCATAGTGAGAAGAATGTAAGGGATATGTCTGCATATGGACCCTCCAAAGTAGCACGGTAACCCCTCCCATCCTTTGGGGGATATTCATTGGCATTGGGATGATCAGCAGGTCAGCCACAAATAACCTAGTTATCAGGAATTCTAATTAATTTTGGGGTATCATCTCTCCCAACAGGTACCATCTTGATTTGGGGGTATCATCTCTCCCAGATGGGTATCATCTCTTCCCTCCTATTAGTCCAGAGGAAGGCTGCATGCAGCACAGGCCATGAACCACACCAGGTCAATCTGCTAACCCTAACAATGCATAAGGAATAGGTAAGTAGATGCAGTTTCCTGCCTGCCCTCTATGTGCATGCATGAACACATGAAGATACGCATGTTCACATACATGTTCCAACATTCCACATCAATACCTGGGCAACTAGTCCAGCCCCGGCTTGACTAGATTTCAGAGTGAGCTTGGCCCTACTCTTCTTATCCCATTCCTGGGGCTGGAGCTCTGGCCCCACAGCCCAGGTCCATGGTGATGTCCTGCTCCCTGCTAACAGGCTTCCAGAGGCTTCTGACCTGAGCTGGCCTTTCTTTTTCTTTTTTTTTTTTTTAAAGTAAAGCAAAATGGTTTTATTTTTATTGAATGCACACTGCATGGGTGATCCAAAAAAGCCACTGTGCACCCATTTCAACCCTGTTTCTGGTCATTTTTCTGGAATCTGAAGAAATCATTGTAGCTCCCATGCTTCTTTGCAGACACTTCTATTGCCATCTCTTGATGTTCGAGTGTTAGTTATGTCTACAGGCTTCCTCCTGGACTGAGTACTAGCTCATCCTGCAGCAAAGCTGGATCCTAAGTCCCCATTTTGCCCCCATCCTGGGGACTGTCTCCCTGTTGTCTTGTCTGGGCTTGCTGGAACAGGGCCGAAGCAATTGCCTGCTGAGCTGACATTTTCCACAGCAGCAGAAGCTATGTGTGTTCCCAGGGTTGGCCCCAACGTCATCTTGCATTCTCAGCCTCCCCATCACCTCCCTGGTCCCACCTTGTTATCCTGCCGTAATTAATCACACAGACCACTTGAAAGCTTTACTGCCTTAAACAGCCTGAGTTCTTACAGCTCATTCCCCATGCCTCACTCATGCCCACAGACACTGACCCCTAAGCTGATCGTCCACATTAAGGCCTTGGTTCCTAAAATGACATTCTTGTCCAAGGCAGTTAGGACTGCCTACTAAACAACACAGAGTCTCCACGGAGTGAACAACAAAACCAACAAAAAACTGTATCAAATGGTCCATTTCCTACAAGTATTTAAGAAACAGATTATAAATAGAGCTACAGAAATCAGCAAGAAAAAAACCCCTGCAGATTTAAAGTTGCTATTTTGAGCAAATTCAAAGAAAGATAGCAGACAGTCTTGAAGTATGACCATTGCTATGTTGGGAGTAGTAGCAACCTGTAGCACTGTGTTGAGAAGGATCCTGAGGCCAAATCTGAGCTGAGCAGGAAATACTTCCATGATCAACTAGTGACACACAGGACCCAAGGGCAAGAGAGATATTTGTTTGACAAACTGGGCAGGGTCATGTGCATGGCCTTGGAAGTGCAAATCTGGATCTGCATTCCTGGTCTTAGGTCTATGTTTAACCCCTGAAATGAACATTCCTCACATATATTTTTTTTAATTTTTTTTTACTTGTTGGTGGATATTTATCTATTTATTTATATGCGGTGGTAAAGATCAAACCCTATGCCTCGTACATGCTAGACAAGCGCTCTTCCATTGAGCTACAACCCCAGCCCCCTTCCTTACCTATTAAAACACTGGAAACAATGCTCTAACAGAGCACTGATGTTCTCATTTAATGAAGTAACTTTGCAAAAACACTTATAATGTGTAATATGTATTAAGTGCCCAATAACAAAAGCATGTAATTGCGATATCAATTCTTTAGCTCTAAAGTTAGTTCTCTCAAATGTAATTGCCCTGCCATATTCTCCTCTGATTGAAAGGTTTGTTTACGTGGATTCCTCATCCTCTCTTCACATCCATAAACCTGATGCTGGTGCGTGGGAGGTGCCGGGTAACCATCAGCTGATGATAAATACAGCACTTCTGCCCAGCAGTCTCCTCCAATAGCACACTGCACTGGCGGGCAATGGGGAATCTGAGTGGCTCCAGACCCATTTCTGAGCTTTCCCTAAAAATAAGCATACAGGCTGAGTCACCCCTTTATTCCCAGGCTCCTCTGAAAGTTGAACAGGATGTCATATTGTCCAGAAATAGCCTCACATTCCAACTCTAAATTGGCTCTCCGAAGACTCGAAGGCCTCCAGCCGACGTTGGTGAAGATGCTGTTTCTGGGTTGCAGTACACAGAGAATGACTGGGATAGTCATAAGAGCCAGAGGTGATCGGGCACAGTGCTGCACACTGTCATCCCTGCAGTGTGAGGAGGCTGAGGTAGGAGGATCACAAGTTTGAGGCCAGCCTGGGCAACTTAGTGAGACCCTGTCTTAAAATAAAATAAAGAAGTCGAATGTAGCTCAGTAGTAGACTAGCCTGGGTTCAACAATACCCACTAGTACAAAAAAAAAAAAAAAAGAAAGAAAAGAAAAGAATTCAAGATGACCATGGTATGGAGAGCCACCTAGAAGCCTCCAGGAATATTCCAGCATTGGCACAATGGGCACTAAAGGGCTCAGAGAAGCTCCCCACCTCATCCTGCCTCCATTCTGTCATAAGCAGCACCTGAGAAGCCTCACGTCTCCAGGGGCCCCGTGGCAGCCGGGTACACAGCCCCTTCCTGGTACACAAGACTTCCATGACCCAGCACCCCTGCCCTTCTCTCCCTTCCCAGGCTCAGCCACACCAGACTTCAGGACGTTCTGACCACTTCTGCTCCCTGACCCACCCTGTGACAGCTCATGCTTTCCCTTGGTACACCCTAAGTGGGAACAAAGGATACCCTCTCCCGGCCCCACTCCACCCAGCTAAGCTGCTTGTTGCCCCCTCGGGGAGGGCCAGAGGGCCCCAGACTGGGCTCTGGAGCAGGGCAAGGGGATCCTGAGCCTCTGCACTGCAGGATGGGACAGGAGGAGCAAGGGAGGGTGGCAGGCAGGTAGAGTGGAGCAGCGGGAAGAGTTGGCACAGAGAGAGGAGGGCGTGGGCTCTAGCCACAACCTGAGTGATCCTGGACAAACCCCTCAGCTGGGCTCCTGCTCTCTCTATGGAAAATAATACCTGTCCTGCTCACTGATGCTCCCATCAAGGGAAGTGAGAACTGGGCGAACTGGAGACAGCTGTGACCCCAGGGAGTGTTTGATTCATTATTAATGGTGGGAAGGGGAACCGCCCAGGGTCCTGAACAAAGCAGATGGCCTGGGCAGCTGAGGCCGTTCACAGCTTTTCTCGCTATTTCTAAACAATCTTGGGATGTGTAATATCCGTGACACCTTAGTGTGAAATACTGTCCTGCTTTCACCTTTCCAGATAAAAGGCTTTGGCTAGAGACAGGGCCATGGAGTGCTGAGGGCTCGGGGCTTAAGGGAAGGAGTAAACAAGAAAACAGGGCTGAGGCCTGAAGCAAATGGCACCCGCTGGGCAGCACCCCCCACTGCACCATTTCCCTGGGGCCCCATGTCCACTGCCATAGTCGGGAGGCAGGGCAGGGTACAGACGGCCTTTACTGTGAGAGGCAGAGACCACCTGACCACAAGGCAGGGACCCTGTCGTGGGTTGAACTGTGTCTCCTCAGAACACACAGGCTGAAGTCCTAACTCCCAGCTCCTCAGAAGGTGACCCGACTTGGAGATGGTCTTCATAGACGTCATCAAGTCAAAGTGCTGTCACTAGGGCAGGTCCCAGTATGACTGGGACCTGACGGAAAAGGGAAATCTGGACACAGCATATAGAGGGAAGCTGCTACAAGCCCAGGGGAGAGGCCTGGAACATTCCCTACCTCATTGCCTTCAGAAGAAACCATCCCTGCATCTGCCTCCGTGGTGACTCCAGAACTCTGAGCTGCTAAGTGGCAGGGGAGGAAACAGACAGGAAGTTAAATTCTTTGCCCCTCTTTATGTTCCCTGTCCATCAAAGTCCCATCAAAGACTACAGCACCTCCACCAGCCCATAGGGCACTGTGTGAAGTGCCCCTTCCTCAAGCTACCCCCTGGCACCTGCTGGAAAATTGGCCTAATAAATACAGCAGATTACAGGGACCTCTCGTGAACAGGGGCCCTTACCATGAGGCCAAGTTACAATGCCCGGCTGAGGCCTGATGTAACAAACCTCTACAGAGAAGTCAGGTTAGAAGGCTCCGTACGCACACCTGGCGGCCTCCTCATCTCCTGCCCTTGGAACACAACTCCAATCTATCTGGTGTCCTTTTCTCGACACCAAAATGCAGCTTCAAAGACCTTCCCAAAACAGCACCACAGGCCGCCATGCCTATCAGAGTTGACATCAGAGATGAAAACTATTTGTGCCCCCAGCTTGAAGCCTTTCTTATTCTTTTTGAGAAATTTGTATTCTCCTGAGGGACTCTGGAAAAATGTAAAAACATTTGTAAAAATGTAAAAAATGTAAAAAACCTCTAAAGTTTAAAGGAATCAATCCTTCATGATGAAAGTCAAAACTCAAAGGAATGAATCCCTAATGGTGACAATATGGAGAATTCATTTGGTCAGGTAACAGATCGTGTTATACCACATCAGTGGTTCTTAAAAGTGTTATTTTGTTACCCAGAGGTCACTTGGCAATGTCCAGAGACTCTGTAATTGCCATGGTGAGGAGTGGGAGATGCTACTGGCATCTAATGGAGAGAGACCAGGGATGCTACTAAACCTCACACAATACATGGGACAGTCCCTCACAGCAGAGAATCATCTGGTCCCAGTGTCAACAGTGCTCACACACCGTGGGTGGCTTCCCATTCTCCAAGCAGCTACTAGGAAGCAGCCCATGTAGAGAACTTTAGGGTCAAATGCATGTATGACCAGAGAGGCAAAAGCCATTCGTATCTAGAAAAAGCAGCTGCAACTGTCTGCCCTGCTCACTCCGCCATGCTCAGGCGGCCAGCCCAAGTCCTGTATTAACCTTTTATTTAACCTGATTTCACAACTATGGCTCTGCTGTCTCTCAAAACCTTGGGCAATTCAAAAATATCACTAATCCATCAAAGTCCCTTTGGAAATTTCCAGGAGACCAGATTCAAAGTCACAGCTGGCCTTTTCAAGTGAGAAATGGAAGGGGCACAAAGGAAGTATCTGTTGATTCAGGGAGGCCAGGATGGACCCTGTCGCTGCTGGACACCAGCAGCTTTTACCTGGTGGTCACTTTATTAGCAATTCAAGGCACTGGCCCTGTGGGTTCCATGAAGGGACGGACCTCAGTGAAGGGCCAATGACCCACAGGCGTGGCTGGCTGCAAACCACTCCCCTCAGCTCCTTGCTCACTCTCAGGGAATGTGGCTGCTTTCCCTTAAGGGGAAAGTGAGGATTCTGGCAAATTCCAGGGAATAAAGAAAATTCACTCAGAAGATCTCTACTCTCAGTCCCTTTCAATAGAAAGTGTCCTACCTTATTGTTAGATGGGCCAAATCATTCCCTCTAAGAGATCAGATTTTTTCTGGTTTTCAAAAGAAAACAACAAGCAATTGGCTTAGGCAGTGAGGACATAATGGGAAAATTCTATAGTGGCAAAGCTCGAATACTTGCTCTCCAATAAATGCCTCTCCTCATAGTGCCCAGAACACAGCAGAAAGGATGTCTGAGATGTTTTATTGTTCCACACTGCCAGCAACGAGACAACAGTTATTTCTCTAGCAAAAAGATTCTTAGAGCCTTAATCACAAACACAACCACAGCAAATGGGCTGTCTAGGGAGCAGAGGTCAGCAAAGTTTTTCTCTAAAGGGTCAGAGAGTAAACATTTTCGGCCTTGCAGGCCATATGGTCTTTGCTCCAATGACTGCGACAGCACAAACTCAAGCCACAGACAACACACAAGCGAATGGCACAGCTGTGTTCCGGAAAAGCTTTCTTTGTGGACACCGCAATATGAATTTCACATAGTTTTCAGGGGTCACAAAATTTTTTAAAAAATTTTTTTTCTATCATTCAAAAAATATGAAAAGCATTGCCTGGCTCTCAGGCCTTATAAAAAGAGGCTGTGAGCCAGATTGGGCCCATGGGCTATTGTGTGCCAGATTAAAAATTGGCCATTTTCATTCATTCGTCATTCTGAAGCTGCTGTCTGAAATGGACTTTCCTTCTTGTCTCAATGTGATTCTGAAATCACAGTAGTAAAATGAGTGAGTGAAAAACAAAGCAAACAAGACAACCAAATCAACCACTGTACCAACCTCTACCGCAGCAAGCAGGCTGGGAAGGATCTGGTTGGGCCACGTGACTCATCCCGACACACCCCAAGAAACTGTCTTGCCCGATGCAGTGGAAGATCTATGGCTTGCTGAAGGCTAGAGTTCCAATGTTATTTTTAAACTCATTCGGGGTGAACAGTCTCCTAGTTTAATCTTTGCAGTTTTATGTTATTCAAATGTTGGACCTGAGAAGAGGGAGAGAAGGGAGCTAGGAAATGTACTAAGGTCTCAAATCCAGTTGTCTTCCCTCCTCCAACACACATGGACTGTTTCTCGTTCTTCAGAAAAGATAGGATTAGTTGGTCACAAAAAGCTTCTTGAAAACACATCCATATAGGGAGGAGGCACTCCGGCCCTTTCAACGCCTCCTTTGGTTCCACAGAGCATGCTATTTAAAATTTAAAAAGTTCATTCACTCCCACAACAGAGGAGTTGAGCACAGACTCAGAAGAAGTAGGTTCTGAACCTGGTGTTGAAGTTGGCATGGGATGGAGATGGACTTTCCTGATAAAATAAAGAACATCCAGGTAAGTGTGAATTTCAGATGACAAATGATGGCTTAATATATCCCAGGCATAACTATGCACTCTGTGTCATAAGCTGCTAAATGTGACAACCCTAATGGGAGACAATAAACAGATGAGCCAGGATGGAGGGGAAGATACTTAGATATTTATTAGGGTGACGCAAAAACTTGTCATCTGAGGACGGGGGTGTATTCACGATGAATCAGTGGCCGGGAAGGACAGTTTCCTGTTGTGGTCAGTCCTCCCACTCCTGATTCTTATGCCCTCAAAGCAGGGTGTAAGGTGGGGGCTGAGCAGAACTGCTTACATTCCAGTGGTAGTTTAAAAAGCAGTGCTTCCTGGAGAATTTTGGATGTGATGGAATTGCTGTGTATCCTGATAGTAGCACAAGGTATACATGTATTAAAATTCAGACATCAAAAATTGAAGTCAGGCCAGGCGCCTTCATGCACGCCTGTAATACCAGTGGTTCGGAAGGCTGAGGCAGGAGGATGGAGAGTTCAAAGCCAACCTCAGCAACAGAAAGGTGCTAAGCAACTCAGTGAGACCCTGTCTCTAAATCAAATACAACATATGGCTGGGGATGTGGCTCAGTGGTTGAGTGCCCATGAGTTCAATCCCCAGTACAAAAAAAAAAAAAAAAAGTTGAAGTCAATTTTGATCTCTGTTCATTAACTTCTTTTTTTTTTTATATTTTGAAAAGATGCTTGCAGGTTTAATTCTTAGAACTCATGAGTTCTTACATCATGCCAGATAAAGAACTGATTTCAGTGGTAGCTGTAACTCTGATCCCAACCTATAGTTTCTTATAAGGTCCAGTTCCCTCAATTCTATGACAAATGGGGTTCTGCAACTCAGGAGGCTGAAGCAGGAGGATGGTAAGTTCGAGGTCAGCCTCAGCAACTTAGCAAGACCCTATCTTAAAATAAAAAAATAAAAAGGGCTGGGGATGTAGTTCAGTAGAAAAGCACCCCAGATTCAATCTCTAGTACCAAAACCAACACAGAACAAAACAAAAAAATGGGCTTCCATCCCACAATCTGCCCAACAAACATGTATCCACATCTCACTTAACTCCAAGCTATAATATCCCTCCACCCCACCCCCACATAGTATTGGCTTTACAATTAAATAAAATATCCTGTGAAAGTCAAAAGTGGAAAACTAACGGCTCAGGCTGGGGGCCGAGGGGGAGGGGGACACGGGCAGGGAATGAATCCAGCGCACACTGTGTTAAAATCTCATTGTGTTTGGTTTGGCCCATATAGAGTTTAAATCATGGTGAACATTTAAATAGCAACAGATTTCTTTCAAAAGCTGGATTCCCAGGTTCTCTTGTAAAAGTAGAAGATCCTGGGCTTGTATTCCTACTAAGTACCAATCAGCATGAGTTGGCAGTTCGGGAACTGCCCCTCAGGAGCCTGATCTCTTGGATCATTAACACCCCCCAAGCTCAGTCAGGTCAACCGGGCACTTGGTGTGTCTGGGTTTCGCTCCCTAAAGTAAGGTATTCTGCAGGGTGTCTGCCACATGGATGCTCTCAGGAACTGGGAGCTTCCCTCCCTGCCCTTAAAAGGAGCTACAAGATGAAGCAACCATCTTTGGAACAGCTTTTGCAACCATGAGGGTTCCCCAAGTCCTATAGAGGAGATGACCCACTCTTCCAGGGGAGGCCTGGAAGGGACTCTCCACCGCTAAGCCAGGCTGCTTCCAGTTTTTGGTTTTTTTGGGGTTTTTTGATGGGGGAGTGGAGAGGGTACCAGGGATTGACCTCAATACTTAACCACTGAGCCACATCCCCAGCCCTATTTTGTATTTTATTTAGAGTCAGGGTCTGAGTTGCTTAGCGCTTCACCATGCTGAGGCTGGCTTTGAACTCACGATCCTCCTGCCTCAACCTCCTGAGCCTCTGGGATCACAGGCGTGCGCCACCGCGCCCAGCTGTGCTTCTAATTTTTTCACTATAGACCCAGACTTAGTGGGGTGCAGAGCTGCAGCCAGCCAGAGGCAGTAGTTGAGACAGGTCAAGACAGAGGTGATGCCGGGAAACTGAAGCTGCTTTCACCTTTGCCCCGTCTCCTCTGTGTTTCCAGAGCCGGCACTCTCTCTTCATTCTCAGTGTCAGATCCAACACTGGCTTGATACCCTTCATTCTGACTGGAATAAGGATGGGGGTGATCAGGAGAATAGTGTCATACTGCTGGTACTGGGAAGGATGAGAGTGTCTTCTACCTCCAGACTCCAGGATCTTCTCACCCAGGCCCACCAACTCATGCCATCTATTGTTAATACCTGGAAGAGTTTTGCTGTTTTGTTTGACTAATGGCAACGACACTGGGTTTTGAACACGTTGTGCTCAGACTTCAATGATCAAGGCCAAGGCCATCTGCAAACCACCTGGAAACAGGGTGGGAGCCAAACTATCCTAGAGTAGGTTTTGCTAACCTGGATAACCACCCACTGGAGGCTCACTCAGGTCAACCTCGAGTTTTCAGATATGTCTCACAGTTCCACTGGGACAAGAAAATTTCAAAGTACGTCCCACTCCATTAAAGGCAGCAAGCATCACTAGTCTGAGATGACAAGCCAGGCAGTAGAAACCCAGTGTTTCAGACCAAGCAGGGGCCTGGGGGATACTGATGCACCAAGTCCATGCCACTCTGCCAAGAGGCACCTCCCCTAAATCTCAGCCTTGCTGTCACATCCCACAGGAGACAAGCAGAACATCACAGCAACCCAAATCCTGAAGCCGCAGCCGTTATTCACCAGCCTCAAAATTGTCAACATTAGCAGTGAACTCGGAGAAACAAAATCGCCTACCTAGCACCCAAGGGGTTAAGTTTCCAGGCATGTTTTTCTCTTAAGAATTACATTTTTTGGTAACCCTCAAAGTTTTACGTTTCAGCCCTGAATTTAAAAATAAAGAGAATCCTTATATGACTGGTTATACTTTAGCAGAGGGGGGAAAAAATCCCACCCACCTAGAATAGTAAATCAACCAGTGAAAGGGCTTCTTTTCCACTCCCCGCTTGCAAAAAAGTAAGGGCAGGTTTTACAAGGCCCTTGAAGATATTTGGTCAAGCACAGACTGTCAAGAACCCCAAAGCCCACATGGTAATGATATTGGCTGTTGCAGGGAAAGAAGGGACAGAAAGATGTGCTCTGAGGTCTGACTCAAGGCCTCTCCATCTCCAGAAGGCGCTTTTTTGTTTGTTTGTTTGTTTGTTTAATCTTGGGACTCAGGTGGCTTTTCTTTCCTCTTCCACATGTGCAAGGGAGAAGTACCAGCCGCCCCATTCCTTTCTTTTGGCTAAGCTCATGTGATGCTTCAGAAGCTCTGATAATGGTGTCAAAGACTAGCCCAAAATATTTTTAATACATGTCCAAGCATTGTGCAAATAAGCTATAGTCTTGTCTCTGTTTGTCTCTCTCACCCCTAGTTTGTATATATTTAATAATCTCCCTACGAACATTTTAGCTCAACATGAGACCACTGAAAAATACTGACAATAATTAAGCAAGGACACACGTAGCTCTGAGTTGTGCCACCCCACGCCAACCTCTGTTCCTATTGCCATTTCCTGTCAGAAATAGGTCTCAGCTGGGTGGTATTCTCCCAAACCCAGAGTGCTCATGAGCGACCTCCTCTACAAAGTGCCCTGTGCTGTCTGGCTCATCACCCACAGTCTTGTTCTCCTGGGCCACACGCCTCTGTGCTTTGTGTTTTAAGTCAAATAAGAGACTGGGTGAGGCTGAATTCTTCAAAAAATGAAGTACTGGCTCAAACAATGGATGCTACACATAAGGACGAGGGAGGCCAGCCTGACATCGTTGGGAGAATAAACTCCTCTTGGGTACGTCAATGACAAGCCCTACTTGTGTACACACAGATGGACTTAGGAGAATCATTAGCCATCAGTAAGTAAGTGAATCTCAGTTTCTGCTCATCCTGGTGTCCTAGTAGAGCTGCCACCCACCGAGATGCCACCATACTGTGAATCAGTACCTGCAGGTTGAAGAAGGTTCCATGAGACTTGTCTGGCTGATCTGCAATAGGACATCTACATCTACAGCACCATCATATCACCCTCCATTGCACTGATGGAAGTCTTCTTCACCACACAACTTATCTCACAGAGCTGCCCACTAAGACCTTCCCAAGGGCTGGTTGGAGCCCATAGTTTTGGTCAGAGGATCCCAAGCAAACCCTCCCAACCGGCTCAGCCAATCACAAGCAAACCCTCCCAACCGGCTCAGCCAATCACAAGCAAACCCTCCCAACCGGCTCAGCCAATCACAAGCAAACCCTCTCAACCAGCCTAGCCAATCCCAGGCCAACTCTCCCAACAGGTGTCTTCAAGTGACCAATGGACAGAAATTACACTTATTTGAATAGATTAAAACAAGTACCCAAGAAAGATCTCTTCTTGATCAGCCAACTGACGTGCGAAGAATTCATCCGCATCACTGTCAAACTGGGCTATGCTGACCTTTTATTCTATGTCATATCTTCAAACTACACACCCCACACAAACTCCTGGGCATGCCCCAATGGGCATGTGAAACTTTTCAAAACGCAGGCCATAGTCTCTTTTTCTTATTGGTCTCCTACTAGTTTACCAGTGTTTCTCAAAGTGTGTTCCCCAGCCCAGCAATTGTAGCTGAGAAGAGCACTACCCAGGAACTTGGCAAAAATGCAGTTCTCCTGATTCAGACCCACTGGGAGTGTGTTGCAAAGAGTGTTCTAGGTGATTCTGAAAAGTCTGTGAATGGCTATTCTATGCCGATTTATCTGGCTGAAAAATGAAAAGTCTATATCAACAGGCTGTTACTGACATTTTAGGGGCTGATGCCAACAAGGCCACCCTATATTGTTACTTGAAACTGATTATAAATCAGGATCACCTCACACATCTTGGCAGACACAAGATAGACTCAAATTTGAGTGTAGGATTTGCATACCTCAAGTAAATATTCTTAAAGATTGTTCTATAATAATGAAAATTTCACACTTTAAGGTACTAATTGTTTTTCAGATTCTTCTATTAATTTAGAAAACAGTCACCTACCTAGATGTGAGTATTCTGAGTTGGAGGCCAAACTCTCAAAGCCCTGGTGGACACGCAACCTGATTTTGCAACATTATGAAAGACCTAGGGGACGCTGGGAGGACTACTTCACCAGCATTGTTGTGAAATCCAAATGAGCCAATGCATATGGAAAGCATAATGTCAAGGTCAAAGCTCCACCTATGCATAAAGGTCACAACACATCCACCTGATGACCAACAGGAATTGCACTGTGACCACAAATCTTTTGAAAGTTTTTAAACTAATTGATATTGTGCTTTTTCTAAAAAAAAAAAAAAAAAAAAAAAAACCAAAAAACAAACAAACAAACAAAAAAAAACCCAAGAGATTCTACATTTTTAAAAAATCAGATTTCTGGCTTCTCTTGAAAATGAGTTGATGTAGTAACACAGGACCCACGTCCTCGCACAGCATAAATTAACTGCCTCTTAACCATGAAGTAGCATCTGTTCTCCAAGACCTCACACTTTCCACTATCTATGTCCCTCATTTAAGTTGCATACTGCCCCCCCAAGCCCTTTAAGTTTCCAACTTCTGTCTATTGCAAACAATCCTCCATTATCTCAACTTTTATTGTTGTTGTTATTGAAACAACATTGAAAACTCTTAGTACTTATTCTGTTCACCTGAAATTTCCTTGTTTGGCAAAATACTGCAGAATTCACCTTTTTCCCTTTGTGTCCATTTTCTATTTAAAGATGCATGCATTAAGAACTGTTTATTTCCCTATTATAAATATAAAATTCTGTGAGTGCTTCCTGTAGACCGGCTCAGAGCATTTCCCATGAAATCCCTCAAAAAAACCTCACAACAATGTCCCTGAAGTAGACATTACCATTACACCCATTTTACCGATGAGGAAGCCAAGGGATAATGCCATCATACAGATGCTAATGAAAACACCAGAACTTGAGCCCAGTCTTTTTGACTCCAGAATCCATGTTCGTAACTACCCTGTCAGGTTGTGCAACACACTCACAGCCTTTGGGACCACAGTTTCTGTGCACCAAGGTGATGCCACATAAAAACCAGCTCTTACTGCCAAGCAAGTTGATCAACATCCCCAAAAGGGATCAGTGATGAAACGTGAGCAGGGGTCTCAAAAGTGTTGCACAGACCCCATCAGAGTGTACTAGACTCTCCAGTGAGCTCTGGTTGTCCTTGAGATGCTGACAAATCATAATCCACAACTCCCGTGGCTTGGCTTTTGTAATAATAATTTTTTTGTTGTTGTTTTAAATAACTGCTCTATTCCTCAGAGCACTTTCAAGTTTGCCAGAGAAGCTGATCTTTGTCTCCAGAGACTAAAATGCTCAGAGGTATAAATAAGTGGCCAGAGATGTGTATGGCCCTTGACCATGTTTGTGTAAGGTTGCCTTGGCACTCCCAGACCCAGAAATGACCCTGCCAGAGCCCAAAGTGTCCCCTATCCACTTGGCAGTCCTGTTGACTCAACCACGGGAAACCTGATCATATGACGAGTACCAATATCTCCAGAAAACCATTTCTTAGGCCTTCACACGGAACTTAGAAAAGTGACATCTATGTTTTTGAAATGGAAGTAGGTAACAGATTAATGACTAGGATGGTAAATTTTCTAGTCCTTTGTCAGCAGTTCACCAATGCCACACGGGACATGTATGGAGATGGTCCCCACACAATACACACTTGTTACTAGGGCTTGGTTGCGGCTCTCTAACCTCTCTGAGAAATCCCTGACTTGGGATGCTGGGCTTAGTTATAGGTAAATGGTAGCAAGGACCTGTGCCCAGCCAATGCAGGCCAATCTCAATGGCATGGATCAAGCTGGTAGCCTCCTGGGTCCCTGTGTCCCCACTTCAAACCTGGAACCCAAGATATAATCATCCCAAGGTAAGAAGAGGCATGAAAAGATGAATCCAAGCAGAAGCCCACAAATATTTCTCTGGGAGTCCAGGGCACAGCCAATCTAAGTCAACCACCTTCACCCAGGCCCGCTCAGGACAGAGCTCAGGACAGAGCTCCGAACCTGGTGGGAACCATAAACTCACTCACTGCCCCTTTAGGTGAGAGTTTCAATGAAGAGATACCCAAAGTGAGAGCCCCCAAAGGACTGATTCCACAGAGGCACATTCAGGCCCACCCCTCTCCTCCAGCCAGTGAACTTCAGGTCAGGAGTATCTGTGGCAGGTCCAGCCTAGGTCCAAGCACCCTACCAAGGCTGAATGTGTCACCAACACAGGGAATCAGGAGTCAGGAGAGACTGGGACTTGCTATGCTTCCACCTCTTACTGTGTGAGCGTGGACATCTCTGGACACTCCACTGTACAGTGGAGAAAACGAGGCTTGCCCTACGCACCTCAGAGCAAAGGGTGCATGTGCGAGGCTTATGCAAACTGAGAAGCACCATCCAAAAGCAAAAGTTCTTTTTTACTATTCTACTTGTGGGTTCTGAGTAAATGACCCAATTCCCTAAAGAACAAGTGTAGGTTAGATTCACATTTCATATTTCAGCACACATAAACACACCCATGTGGGTCCCTGGGGCTGGCCTGTGGCCTTGTCCTTGTGGTTTTTAGGGCTTTTACCCAAAAGGACCTCTGTAATATTTCACTATTTTCACTCATGCTCAAGAAAAATTATCTCTTCCTTGGATGTGTAGACATAACAACACCCTCCCCCGAAGTTGGCTTCCACAGAGACTCCACAGCTTCTTCCCCTAGAGAGTGTTACTCATTCGGTTGGTTTATGTTGGGTGTTTCTGTGCAGTGAACCCAGGCTTGGAAGACTCTCAAAAAAGATGGGGGCCTCCTGGTTTACCTCAGGTTCTGCCAGTGCTACGGAAGCAGTCTGCTGCTGTCTCATGGGCTCTCACTGGGGCTGGGGAACACCTGGATGGTGGGCTCACAGGAAAAGTGAGGTGCTACTACCATCCTGGGTGGTTGTTCAGGGGAGTAGTCAAAATACAGGCTCCAGTGGCCTGCGGTGTGGGTTTGAACCCTGGACGGTACCTGCTTAATGCTGGGCCAGTACTGCAACCTGCTGCTCATCCTTAGAACAGCAGAACAGAATCAGGCCCACTTCAGCAGCCTGATCATAGGCTAAAGCAAGATAATATGGGATGAAAAGCATGTCAGCCCTGTCACTGAGTTTGTGCCACTAGCTACTGACTCAACTTAGTGCTTTGGGCTTTCCCTTTCAAATAAATAATCAACAAACAACAAATCAACCAATGCCCTCTAGTAATTGAGGAGGTTCTGACACTAGTTCTGTGTTATTTTTCCCAATTTTCAGGTTGTGCTCAAATGCCGCTTCTTTGGGAAGCATCCTTGAAGTTGGCTGGCATGTCCCACAAGTGTGCTCACGGGTTCACTGATGTGTAAGGTACAGCAATTGTTTAGGCACTTTTCTTTTATCTCCATGAGACGCTAAACAAGTGTAGGTTAAAAAATAAAGAACTTCATGCAGTGCCTTGCTGAATGTTTGAGGTTCAACAAATGGCAATTATTCTTATTCCCTGGAATCACCATTCATGTTTGTTCGGCGGCAGAGACGTTCTGTATATTATAAATTTAGAGCTCTTGGAGTGTGCCAAGAGATGAAAGGGGCATACAGGGTGGGAGTGGAGACAGTCGTCAGATGAGCTTGCTTGTCTTTTATAAGGAAATAAGACAAAAGCCGTCTTCTCTCATTGATTATCTGTGGACTCAGATGGAAGGTTCAGTTAAGGTTCTGTAGTTTCTAAGTATTTAATTCCCTTTGCGGGGGGGAATCCCACACATGATCATGTAACATATACCTCAGGACACGGGACACCTCGGCCTTTCAAAAACCAAGTGTTCAAAGGGTGAAATCTTCCCTCTTATGGCTGAAATTTGGGGACACATCTTCTCAGTGTTGCCAGTCCCCTCCCAGGGGGACAACTGTTGCAAATGGTCATCAGCAGCCCATGGAGCATTCTCTGGAGCAGCCACTGGGTCAACAGTTAAAGCAGCCTATCACCCGGGAGGAGGCACTCAGTAAATACCTGCTGAATGAATAGGTGAATGAACTCTCACGTCCAAAGTGCCACCCCTTGCCTGAAGCACTTAGAGAAAGTGACACTGGGAATTCCCTGGCCTTCACTTAGAATTGAAGACAAGAAGGAAAAAAAAAAAAAAAAAAAGGACGACCCTGGTTTTCCCACTTCAGAGTTGTTGCTCCTAAACTTTCAGGACCAGGCAGCAGAGGAGTCAGGAACCGAGGGCTGCGCCTCAGTCAGCATCAAGTAATGGCAGCTGCATGCCAGGAGCTTCACCTGCCTCTTCATGGCCCTTAAGCCAGCCCAGGAGGCAAAACCCATGGCCTGTGTCACAGAACTAAGGCCCAGACTCAGGACTGCCCAAGACCCAGAAGCAGGCGAAGATGTGAGAAACTCATTCTTCTCTTCCCTCCTATGTCCTCAGAGACTTCAGGCCCGCTAGGCTCTGGGAGAGACTTATGAGCTCCTCCGCGGTCCCCTGAGAACTCTAGGAAAATGGCAGAGAGAGGCAGGGCTCGCCCAATCTGGAAAGCGTGCTCTAGGCCAAAGTGTGGCATAAAACCATCTACTCATGTGACCACAGGTGCCCCCAGACCCTTCTGTCTCTTAATCCCCTCCCCCCACACACAATGATGTCGCTGTTAGAAAATCTTTACTGACCACATTCATGTTCTCTGATGTTGACCCACTCATGAGAATCATCAACAGCTCAATCCCCCCCACTGAATAGGCATGAGTGGGTATTTATCTTCTCACACACTCAAGAGATTTCTAAAAGATGGCCTAGATCTTTCTTGAAAATCTGCTTGGCCTCTGCTGGGATTCTTCAACTCCACTTGAAAGGGGGTGGCCCCAGAATTAGCTGCTGCTGGCTCTGTGTTTAGAAAGTAAGTCCTTCCATGGGGCTCAGCTGTCCCTCAGGCATCTGGGGAAGCTGCCCATGCAAAGGCAGAAAATGTGACAACTGTTGCAAATGGTCAACGGCAGCCCATGGGAGCGACTGAGCATTCTCTGGAGCAGCCACTTGGTCAACAGTTAAAGCAGCCTATTATCCAGTTTATACAAAACACCCACCAGCTCCATGGCACCAATAGCTGAATATCTCCATTCTTATCAAGTTCATGACAAACTGCCACACTGCTTTGCCAATAACTGTAGAAACCATGAACAATTTCATTAACCATCCAAATCCACATGCAAGGGGGAAAGGGAGAGAAAAGACAGCCTTTCCCAGCTCTGAGGACCACAACAGCCTCACAGGCAAACCATAGCATTTCAGCATTGCTGACAGACAGCTCTCACCCTCCAGGGAGAGAGTCCCCAGAACCCTTCAGATTTGAAGAGTTTGAGAAAGGAGGTCTCAGAGCCACCAAGACCACATCAAATGCTTCTTAAAAAAAAAAAAAAATTAAAAAGTTAGGCCTTTGTGCATTTTCCCAAAGAAGAATCTGCCCAAAGGCTTTTGAAAATACTTTCATGTACTTCACTTCCAAAACATTACACAGTATTTCTCCAACAAATTTATAAGTGTTTCCAGGGAACTCCTAGACTGAAAAAAAAAAAAAAAAAAAAGGAAAGAAAAGGACTTAGGTATAAGAATATCTGGAGAGTCTTCTATGTTAACAGACCTCCCTTTTAATTGTTCTTATTTCAAATAACAGCCATAATCATTCCCTCATCCACAAAGGAAATATATAATCCAGCTGTGGTGGCTCCAGTAAAAATACCACATCTGTGGATCATTGGCAACACTCTGGCAAGACTGCTCAAATCTAGGCAGTCTCAGAGAGTTATTTTTTGTACCCAAGATGCACATGAGTGCACTTTTCTGAAAGTGCATATGAACTTTGCCAAACCCGGTTGCTCTTTTGCATGCCGAAAGGAGGTCTGCAGATAATCCACACCCCACCGAGAAAAGGCTCCCTTGGAATATTATTCTCAGGATCCAGCGGTTGTTAGAAGTCCTCAGACCCCTCTAGGGTGGTGGCTTGGGCCAGGGCCTTGTCAATATCAAATAGAGAAGGGGAGAGTAACACTCCCGGTTTCTGGGAGGAGGTTCACCGCGTGGCTGGCTGACCCAGTAGCTGGCTCCTGGTTTTCCACTTAACAGGCCAACGGCTTCCGCAGAGGAAGGCAGCCACCGTTCAGGTCGTCCTTCTCTCCCTTCTCCAGCATACGAAGCCAGTGAATTCCTGAGCACTGGGTGATAATATTCCAGGAGTCGTCCCCCAAGCCTGAGTAGTCTGTCCCCAAAGCCCAGCGTCAAGAATCTTATTTCTAAGCCAATCCTTCACGTTCAAATCCCCTAAATGCGCCCTGGGGGGTTTGGTCTACAGATCTATGAAGGAAAAGACAATGTCGCTGAGGGTTGACAGACTTTACCCGGGAACATATGGCCTGAGGCTTCCACACTGGCATGCCGCTCACCCCAAAACCCTCGGGGTCCCCGTCCACCCCAGACAATAGAGCAAGAAAATAAAATGAAAGTGGACTTACTGCTATGGCTTGCAGCCTCTCCTTGTGCAATTCCGCCTCTGCCATCCTGGAGAAGGGCACCCAGGCAGGAGAGAGAGGAAAGAAAAACAAAACACACGCTGTAGTCACCCAAGGAAATTGACGTGCACCCCGGGGGGCTTAGCTAGAACCCAGGAGAGCCCAGGCAGCGGGGTCGCTTGGGGCAGCGGGCAGAGCTGTGCGCACGGCTGTCTTCCAGGCTCAGCCCCTGGTCCCCGCCCGCGCGGCCGCCTGGCTGCGCCCCAGCGCCGCCGCTAACTGCATCTCACGGTCGCCGCCGGCAGCGCCAGCCGGGGACGTGGGCTGCGGGCAGCCGCCGGGAGGGCGCGCTCGCCCCGCGCTCGTCCTCCGCCCTGACGTCTCGGCGCCTCGCTCCGCCCCTGGAGTGTGGGGGACCCGTGGCCGCGGCCCGGGCGGCTCCAGGCAGGCAGCAGAAGCCGGGACAGCCGCCGCGGAGGGTCCCTAGGACGTGAATAGGCGACGCGTGCGAGATTGGGCACCTGGGACGCGCCGCTCCACCAGCCTCCAGGGCGCACGGCTCGCGACTCGGTGGATACGCGCGCGCTGGGGCCTCAGCCCACCAAGGTGGCGCCTCCGCTGAGCAGACGCCAGTGGAAGGGACTCTGGCAGAATGCGGGGCCCCAGCACGTGCCCTTACGTGCGGGCTGAGGCCGCCGAGTATTCTGGGCGCCTTCTGGCTCACGCCAGATGCTTGGGCTCCATGCTGGGACGTATCCAACAGGGAAGAGCTGCCTCGCCCACATGCTGTAGATGGCAGGGTCCTCAAGCATCTAGTCAGCTGAGGGCAGGGTATATCTCCGAATGGGCCAGTTACCCTACTGGTGAGGTCAAATGTGGCTTAAGCAGAGAGTTTGCAGTCCTGGATTGCTGGCTAGGCTGGGTTGGGCCGTTTGACAGCTGTGAAAGCTTGGGCAACTCACTTAACCACTCTGAACCTCAGTTTTCTCATCTGGAAAAAACGTGGAGGATCCCAGAGTTACCTCAAAGAAGTATCCTTACAAAGGAATAAAGTATATTGTTAAAGGCGTTACAGAAATCTGCTTTTATTATTATCCTGTGACATTCTGTATTGGTAACCTTTGAGGGTCTTCTATACTAAAGTGAGTCTTTTGTGACATTTCCTGGGGTGATTATGGGGATGGATAAGACTTGATCCATAAAAGAAATAAATGCAGGCCTGGGGCTGTAGCTCAGTGGTAAAGCACTTGCCTTGCACGTGTGAGGCATTGGGTTCAATCCTCAGTGCCACCTAAAAATAAATAAATAAAGATATTGTGTCTATTTACAACTAAAAAAAAAAAGAAAGAAAGAAATGCTGAAAGCAAACAAAATGCCTCTCAACAATCAGTAAGGACTTGCTAGAATCCCCAACATTCATAAGAAAACTTTCCCCTATAGAATGAAGTAAATACTGTGAAGAAGAAGAAGAAGGGAAAAAAAAAAAACCAACATGGCCTCTTTGGATCCATATGATTCTATAAGTGCAGCAGTTAAGAAAGCATTTTAGGAGATATGCACATGAAATTTCCCCCCAAATCATCTGTTTTCCGGGCAAATTCTTTCCATTTCAAATGAATTGCCCTTTCAACTTTCAGAGATTTTTAACTGTCACTTGATGAGCAATCACCGGGAGATCTGAGGATGAAAGCCCACACCTAAGCATTTTAAATGAGGGGATTGTTTTCTCTTCATAAAGTGTGTTGGTGGAGCCCTTTGTGTCATAAATCTAAGCTAATGCCAAAGTGTGACATCCCGCTCCAATGTATCAGGAACTTGTACTTTCTGGCTAAGACCCATCACTTTCTTCAAATGTTGCATTTTCTCTTTGTTTCCAGCCTGAGCCCTTGCAGGACAAGTTATTTGTGGCAGGGAGTTCCTCACAAATAAACAAAGCTGTTATTTCAGGAGAATGTATAACAAACAAAAGCAGAGAATACCAAGATGAGAAGTGAGGCCACTCTGAGGCTGGAACCTCAGCCAGGGTCATAGATGTGGGATTCAAACTCTAAGCAGAACTCCCAGAGCCTATGTTCTTAGCCATTAAACACCAGGGTCGCCAGTGACAGGGAGGTGTGGCAGGCCCCAGGAAGAAACAAACAAGAAATGGTCCTTTCCCCCTCAGCTCTATAGGCATCAAAAAGGAATGATGGGGCACATATGTGAATGTACTTAATATTGCTAAACTGTACACTTAAAAATGGAGAAAATAGTAAATTTTAAATCATGTATATTTAGCCCCAATAAATTTTTAAAAGATGTGATGGAAAGGGATATGGGAAGGAAAAGGGTCTGGGCACCCTTTAGATGTGATCTGTTGGAAAGATCTGGACTTCAGAATAGAAGAACCAGGCTTGGGCCATGTATCTAAGTGCCAGTCACTTCACAATTATAGCTGAAGAAATGAGAATGGGCAGGATGAGAAAACAGAAAAGAAGAGCACAAAGTCCAGCAAAGGAGATTGATAAAGGATCACCTGAGAAGCAGGAGGAAAAATCAGGAGGGATTTGCACCAAAAGCCACAGCAGGAGGACAGGGGATTTCAACAGAGTCACATGCTTCTAAGAGGCCAAGGAGGGTGCAGACTAAGAGGAACCCACTGGCTCCAGAAATCAGGAAGCCAGGGTGACATTGGAGAGCAGCGGGTCCAGAGGGTAGGTCTGGAAACACTTAGGAGAGAAGGGGAAGAAGAAGGAGTACAGACTCCTCCTCTCAGATCTTTGTGAAAGATGAAGATGGCGATAGGAAGGTAGTCTTTGGGAAGCAGAGCCTAGCTGAAGGATTTTAGGTCAAGCTAGAGACTAAAGTGACATAGGGTGATATAGGGTGCGGTCAAAAGGTATTAGGTAACACAGAAGTAAGGCCAAAACTAGTCAAAAGGGAAAACAAGTGTTAGGCAAAGTCTTGGATTAGACCAGAAGGCATCTAGGTTAGTATCACGGGCTGCTTAGCCTTGGAAAGGAAGAAGAATGAAGCAAGGCACAGGGATGGAATGGGTAAAGACAAGAATTTCCAGTTGAAGTCTCAGGAGAGAGCCGTTGAGTGGATTTACATCTGTTGCCTTGGTTTTCCCAGTATTCCAGTAGGATGGCTTTTCCCTTGGTTGACTTTGAAGGAAGGGTCATTGGTTGACACTGATAATGGTCAGGCTGGGCCTTCAGAAAATAGACATGGCTTATAAAGGAGCTGGGAGAAATGGGGAAAATTAAAACATGGTTCTTCACCAGAAGTCTGTGTTAGACTTTCCTGAATACATGCACAGAATGAAATTCTACGGGGTACAGTGAGGGTTAGAGGATGGCTTTGGAATCATTGTACTTATGGAATTTACTAAGAGTAGACCAAAGATTTGTGATCTTTGTGTGTGTACTTCCTTGGTGATTTCAAAGTGTCTGAGACACATGATAAGCAACAGTTGTGTTTATTCAGCACTGAGCTGGTGGCTGCAGGTGTGACAAGAAGTTAAAGAAGAGAGGAAAATGCAGGATGCTGGGTGCCATTTTCTGGGCCAGTTAGGAAGTGTAGCAAACGCAGATCTTTTTTTGTCTTCCCACCTTGTGAACCCCTCCCCACCTTTGGGGAGTTCTCACATTACAAGCCATAGTGAGAGACAGAGCCACACCCTATATCATAAAAGCTGGGAAATGCCAGGCACTCATTTCCCCAGTGCCCCTGGAGGGTATGGCATGGTGTGCAACTTGGGCTCGGTCAGGCACAAGAGCTAGCAAGAAACTGGAAGACGGTATTTTAGAGGATTCTTTCTGTAAATACACTAGTATCCCAGGAGGATGGCTTTTCCCTTGGTTGACTTTGCAATGTCACTTGATTTCAGGCTGGTGGCTTACCTTTGGTCTTGCCCATTGCCCAAGCCTCCTCCTTCAGCCTTCCCCTCTATTCTGTGAGCCACAGAGCACAGCATGAGTCATTCCTTTTCTGCTCCTACCAACTAGAATCCATTTCTGTTGCTTGCAATTAAGAACCCTAAGTGAAACCAGAAGACCTATAAAAAGAGTGGCCAAGGCTTAGCCAAGGGGTAGAGGGAAAATATTTCCTCTTCCAACCTTTCTCCCTTCAAATCTCTAAATTTTAACATTGTAAAATCATTGAATCCATTACAAACACAGACATTTATACCTCACATTTTGCCATTTCTTTAATAAACTTATTTTGTAGCTAGTCCATACTAGACGTTAGGCTATGGACTGTTATTCCGAAGGAGTCAGTCTAGTCTCACCACTATATTGGTTACCATCTGCCTCCAAACATTAAAATCTGGAATGATACACGACCATGGTGAATAATGTGTGTCACAAATCACTAGTTCTTGCAGGGATATTAAATTGTGTTGCATGTAAGCACCATTCAAGCAGTTTAATGGTTTTTCTGATGGATGCTATGTTGTAAAGCATTATATGGAGAGAATACAGAATGGTAGATATGCAAAATAAATGTTTCATTAATGAAAATTTCAGAATCTATTTTAGGACATGAGCCCTTTGGGAACCACAAAATGATCAGAATTTATTCCCTTGTGGGAGAAACAGGAACTTAGCAAACCAAGAGGAAAATGACTCACCAAGGCCCATTACAGGAGTAAAATTTAATGTAATATGGAATGGTAGGTAAGAGTGTGAAGATTTTCTTTGAAAAAAGTGATTTTTGAAAGAAATGCCAGAGTCCCCCAAAATGTTTTTATCAGCTATCTTTTGCATGGAATTGTTTGATAATATACAGTCTCCAAAGAAGGAGAACCGTGCCTGGGGTCTTCTTGGCTCATGTGGTCACTAGATCTTTGGAGAAGTTGATGGGATTTCAAGTATGTGCTGTTTTTCTCTATGGGATTCCAATAACACATCCATATAGGGAGTCCCCGTGGAGCAAGGAGATAGAGAAAGGAGTTAGAAAGTAGACTACCAGCATGGGAAATAAATTAGTCTGTATGTTGCTTAAGGTACATGTTGACTAAGGTCTCTACATAGTGATTCAAAATGAGCAATTGGAAATCTGGCTAGAAATGAACATTAGCATTTCAGTAGGTTAACTTTCCCCTTGGTTGCTGTCTCAATGTCACTTCATTGATGTGAGTTGCTGGAGAGATCAGGGCGGTGGAAGACAGTGTTCAGGCATCGCAGCTGGATTTTTCGAGATAGTTCCATATTTAGTTTTGGAGTGATCCCCTGGACAAATCACATGATAGATCAGAACTGCAGTTCCCTCAGTTATAAACAGAAATAAAAAACGTGATGTCCAGTCTCACTGGGTTGTTATATCAGGGGCTCCTGGGGACAATACTATGTTAGTTGAATGTTGGTTCACAATAATTTTGTTCATGATAAAAGTTTTGAAAAGTGGAATCAGGATATGGGAGGTGACTGTAACACAGAAATGACATGAGTTCTGAAGACAGATTAAAATCTCGGCCCCCTGAGAGGATATTATGAGAATAAGGAAAACAGATGCAAAGTGCTTGTGATTGGCCACAGCGGATGCGAATTACTTGAGGCAATTGTTGCTTCATTATAAGTGCCATAGACCAAATTAAGTAAATGGCTTGATTTATTCACCCTTTGATGTATTCTTTTTTTTGTTTTGTTTTTAAAGTAGTGAGCTGTTAATATTCTTAAAATGCCCCATATTAGTAGGTATTTCTTTCTTCTTTTCTTTCTTTTTTGGTACAAGGGATTGAATTCAGGGGCACTCGACCACTGAGCCACATCCCCAGCTCTATTTTGCATTTTATTTAGAGACAGGGTCTTCCTGAGTTGCTTAGCCCCTCGCCTTGCTGAGGCTGGCTTTGAACTCAGATCCTCCTACCTCAGCTTCCTGAGCCGGAGCCACTGGGATTGCAGGTGTGCACCACCATGCCCAGCATTGCAGGTGTGCACCACCATGCCCAGCATTGCAGGTATTTCTATTGTGTTGTTTCTTGTGGGGGTTTTTGCATCTTTTTAAGGGAAGGATTCTCCTCTGTGTCACTTATTATCTAAATATCTCTTTACCAGACTCTCGTTTTCATGATTCACAGACACCTATACTCTTATCTTATGGAGGAGAACAATTTAATAATTATAATTTCTTAAGAGGAGACAGATAAGTCCTAGCAGATGGAAAGAAAAACTTACCTTTGAGCATCAGGAAAAGCATTACATGCCTAGTTATTGAAAGTGCTCTGTGATAGAGTTGATTCTAGGCTCGTGCATGAATCAGCTACAAACCAGAAAAGTCTCTGGGAAGGCTAGGTTCCACCCCAGCCTGGTGATCTGATGCCAGTAGACACGGTTGGGTCACTGGCTTCGCGGAGAGCTTACGGGCCGTTCTAGTTTGCCTTAGTACAATGACCACGATGTGCCCCGTCAGCGTGGAATCCCTTTCTGTAGTGTGGTCGTCGACACTTTCATTGTTCGCCGTGACTCGATAATGCCAGGCACATTCTGCCAGTCAGCACTGCTGACAAGAGGGAGATTTCCTGTGGGGCTGGCAGTGGTGCGATGGTGGCCTATCAACTAAATCCCGTCCACCCTGCTGGCTGAGGAATGAATAAAGAGATCGGGAAAGCCCAGCTTCTGCTCCCACCAATGGATACAGTGCCCTCCTGATGCCCTTTGAAATCCAGTGCTCTGGACCTCATATGCTCACCCCCTGCCGACCCTCCATATCCTGGCACAACCAAGTCTGTTTTGCTAAGAGGTGACAGCCGGCCAGTCTCAAAATTTGCTCCTTCCTCAAGTATAACCCCCACCCCTACTTCAGCTGGGGCTTTTCAGACAAGTTGCCTTTCCCCAAAGAAGTTCAAGGTCCAATAAAAAGAACACAAGACAAAAGGCTCAATTCTAGGTCCTAATTCTAACTCTGTCACTTGCTGTGTGACCTCAGAGAAGTCATTTTACTGCTCTGAGCTGAACTTTCTTATTTGTGACTCAGAGAGAGGTTTTTCTGTGTGGAATAGAGTTTGCTAGCTACCCCAACAGGATTCTTGTTAGAAATAAAAGAGCTCAGGAATGAGAGTGTTTTAATAAATAAGTGTTCTGATTATGAAAGGCTATCGTGAAAGACAAGGCTTTAAAGTTAGGGACTTAGGGATATGATGAGTGGACAAGGGGGGGCATGTTTGTGGGACTCCACGGGCTCAGCCCACCAGGAGAAAATCCTGTGCCATGCGTATAAGACAAAAGGTGCTTCTGACTTACAGAAGGGTTTCTAAGAGAATCAAACCAGCAAATGAAAAATGACCAGGGCCCCCAAGGACTTTCCTTGACGCCTTGATTTTCCTTAGTGCCCCAAGGATTTCTACTTCAACGGTTCTAAAGACAAACAGCCTCCTCACATTGTGATCTGCACGTTTAATTGGATTAAGTAGATGCTGAAAAGGGAAGAGCCATCCAAGGATGAGAAGAGAGAAGGAGAGAAGAGCAAAAGACAAGGAAATGGGAAGGCTTGGATCTTTTTTGGGTCAGCTGTGTGTGTGCCAAACCTATATTTGAAGACTGTTTGGTCTGCGTTTGCTTCCATGTGTGCTTTCTGCATTCATTCAGAGCTAAATTTATCCCAGCAGAGGGGAAGGCATAGTTGAGGAGGTGGGACAACAGTAGACGCTTAGGCAGGAAGCCAGGAGCTGGGTGGGGCTCCCCGGAAGGCGTGGGAGCCCACAGGGAAGGTAGCCAGTATGGAGGCTCCAAGCAGGGATCCTGCGCTGGCCCCACGTGGAAGGATGCTCTCACCAAGCTGCATGTGTACCCTTCTTTCTGGGAAGGGTGTGAGCAGGCGCTCTTTCAGAGCTGTGGATTAGAGGAAGCAGTTCCCTGACTCCCCTGAGCTCCCAGGTCTGGCCCAAGCCTTTGGGAAATGGAGACTCCGCAGCTCATCAGCTCCCTGGTGACAGCAGTGTCTGTCGCCATGGAGAGAAGAGCGGCTGGCAGGGCCACTGCTGGTACAGAATTGAGCTGGCTTCCTATTGGGGTGTCACAGCCATTGTGTCTCTGTGGGGGCAGCTCCTAGGGGTGGGGCGGAGGAGAGGGCGGTGGCCACGATCCACTCTTTTGGTGGGATTAAGTGCTGTGTACCCGCAGCTGGATGGAGGATGGTTGTTGGTGCCCTGCTGGCACTCATGTGCCTTCTCTTGGTCTTTCAGGGTCTCCCTTCCTCCCCTAGAGTTACTGCCTCTCCCTCTCACTCACCCTAAAGCCAATCCTTGTTATGTTCTTTGCAAATGGAAAGTCATTGCAACTGATGCAGCTTCTCCTGTGACCAGAGAATTCTCTGAAGGAGTTGAAGACCTCCCTATGGAACAGGCAGTTGATTTCTATCCGGGACTCAGTCCCTGTATGAAATTCCCATCCCTTTGTTAGGATGGGGGAGGGGTCCTAGGGTTGTGGGATGGCTCTCCTTTGTTCCAGGCTCAGCTAAATTGCCTCAGCATCTTGCTAGAGCTTTACTCTATAATTGGCCTCCAGCACCCTCTACTCCTCCCTAGAGAACTTGACACCTTCCTCATCTGTTTGTCCCACTCCAAATTTGGTGATTTCTCATACCATGAGCTATGCCTGGAATGCAGCCTCCCCCTCCCTCTGGAACTTTCCAAGTCTCCTCTTGTTAACTTCACAGAGTTCCAGAAATCCCACCCCCTCGGGGTAGGCCTGTCTCCCCAGGGAAGGAAAAGTGGTTGTCCCTCCCAATTCCTAGCGTCCTGAGTGACTTGCAAATTGATTGCTTGGCTTGTCATTCTCTCAGTTAACTCAAAAAAGCAGAAAGCCATGGCCTTGAAGGAGGGCTCCCTGTCCCCACGATGGCTGCTGGTATGTGATGCAGCTCCGCAGGCTGGGAGGAAGCACGGCCGGCCAGGACAAACCTGACCATTTCCACCCACTTCATGACTCTGAGCAATTCATGTGGCTTCTCTTAGTTTAAGTTACTGTCTCTGTAAATGGAAAGGATAATTGTATCCATTTCATAACATTTTTGTGACAAATGAGGCACTGTACCCAAAGCTCCTGGCATATGGCAGGTGCTCAACAAATTCTATTTCATAATTATGCACATAATATTATTTGTTGATTGATCTCTGTGTCACTCTGGATAGGTATCCATGTAGGTGTGCCAATGTTCCAGAGGAAGCTCCTGAGTGGCAAGTTTGGTCCAGCACTAGGGATGCCCCCATGTCCCCAACGTGGCCCTCCAGCCTAGACCAGCATTGCTCACGACTGCTCATGACTCCTGCTAACCTGCTCATCGCCTCTCACCTTCAGAGGCTGCAATCCAAGGTCTTTTGATGCTGTGCAAACCTTTTTGCAATGTGTAGGCTATGCCAAATCCTGCATTCATCAGGAAAGACTGAAAAAGTCAAAAGTTCAAAGTGTTCTGCTGTGTGGATTTTTGCTACCATCCAAGAACAGTGATTCTGAGCTCTGGGGAGAAGGTAGGTTACAAAATCCTTTTGAAAATCTGATAAAATGATGGACTCCTTTCCACAGCCAATACACATGTGTATAGCATTCTGTATATCATTTGGGGGGGGGGGTTCAGGAATTCCTTGAAGTCTTCCAAGAGTACTGTTAGAAGACCCATGAATCTTTGGTTAAAAAAATAAAATAAAAGTCTGTGTTCTGGAACTTAGAGCATCAGAAAAACTGAGTGACGAGAGACAGGATTGATCTCCATGAGCTAGGAAGCTCACCTTGGTTGTTAATGCAAGAATGACAGAATTGTGAGAAACTCCTGCAGCCCCAGATCTAGCCAGCCAATGACTGTTTGAGATTCCCATTCATCCTCTACAATCCAAGAGCTTCCCTTCCCTAGTTCCCACGCCCAGCTGCTGGCAGAGCAAAGATGTCAACACCAACGAATCCTTCCCTGGCTTAAGCTACCTCCACTGTCTTCCTCCCAAGTAGGGCTTCCTGTGACTCAGTGTCTACCCACCCTTTAGTCCTTGAGGGTGACTTTTCTCAGTCTCCCCCACCTTGCATCTATATCCAGTAGGTGTCCTTCCAATTCATCCTTGCCTCCCAGAGTGAACTTGAAATTGTTTCTATTCCAGGTAGCAACAAAAGCAAAACCAATTATTAGGACCCTGTACTTGAAACATTTAAAAAAAATAATCCCAGCACAGTGTTGAAACAGATTCATCAGCTAGATTTGTCCACATCACCCTCAAACAGCATCAGGTCCTGCCTCATTAGGCACCACCACAAATATCTTCCAACACCCTAGACCCTCTTTCCAAAGGGCCTGTCCAGCTTCGTCCCCAACTGCTGTTGGCAGAAGTCATTTTACTTCCAGTTGGGAACTTCGAGCCAGAATCTGAGCTGGATCCAAAACCATTGAATTCTGTAGCTTCCAAGGAAAACAGTCTGTCGCTGAATTAAAAATGCTGTTAGGTTGGTTCAAGCCAAAACAAATGGAGCAGGCGTGTCATTAATGAGGGGGCGAGGGAGCTAGGGGCCTGAGCACTTCCATCGTGGTGACCCAATGAGGCAAGCGACAAATGAGAATCTGGTTTCAGGCCCCCTGCCCCCCACAGCACCCACGGACTTCAGAGCGGTCTCAAGATTTCACACTTGCCTTCTGAGCAAATAAAATCCTAAATCTGATAATCTCTATTTAAAAAACACCATAAGAGCCCTAGCCCACAGAGAAAACATTGATTTGGTAGGAATATCACCACTGATGAGTGGAGAAAATATTACACATTTGCTGTTTTATATTAATAAGGAGTACAAAACTAGTATTCCCATGAGTTATGATATGAAAGAGAAAAACAGGCTCAAGTAAAAGTCTGAAAGTTTGCCAGTGTTTTCCCGAATGAAGTTTTGAAGCGAGGATCAGAGATAATAGTTTGAATTTAAGTATAAATGTTTTGTAATTTAATAAGCAGATGGTGCTTTCTAGGGTCCCTGAATCCATTCTAAGTGCTTCATAAGCACGTTAGGTAAACTTCGTAACAGCCCTATGAGGGTGACAGTATTATTACTTTCACGTTACAGAGAAGGAAACTGAGGCACAGAGAACCTCTAGTCACAGAGTTTCTAAGTGTTAGGTACAATGGCAACTGATGAGAACTTGTTTGAAGGATGGGCCTTTGTGAGACTATTTAAATACCGCGAGCATTAAGAAATATCGTAAAAAAAAATGCACCTAGAAAAGGTAAAAGTGATTCCTTTCCCTTTGAAGTACTTAGAATATGATCTTTTCTAAGGGATGAGGGCTCAGATAACAACCACAAAAAGGACAGTCAACTGAGCCAACTTCTTCCTTAATGCCTTCCTTCATTTCTCGTCTTCCTTCCTCCTTCCCTCCTCTGTTCCCCCTTTTTTCCTCCCAGCCTTGCCCCCTCCTTCCTCCTTTCCTTCCCTCTCCCATTCTGGCACATGCTTTGGGCTCATGCTTTGAAAGAAGCATTGTCTCTTGTGCTGGAGATGAGCCATCATTTTGCACTTAAGACAGAGAGAGAGACAACTAAAAATAGGGAGATCTCCACAATAACTGCAGAAACGTTCTACATGAAAACCAAGCCCACTAAGAAGCGGCGTGGGGTGCTGGGTTGGGTATGGAAGGAGGAAATGACGTTCCGCCAGAGACTTGAATGGAGTGAGCCACAGAGTTATGCAAATATCCAGGGAAGTCTTCCCAGGCTGACAGGCCAGACTTTGGGATGTGACTGTGCTCAGCTTAGTGTGAGCAGCAAGGAGACCAGTGTGGCGGGGGCAGAGGGAACAAGGAGAAGGCCGGGGAGAAGCTGGACCACACAGAGGCCTTGGGAGGGTTAGCCTTGGCCAAGCGAGCTGTGAAGGGATGTATTTACAACCTGAAAGGCCACCTGGCTGACAGGGATGAGGAAGGGAAGAAGGTGTGTGCGGGGACACCTGCTGAAGGATCCTTCAGGATCCATGTGCCACCCCTGGACTTCTATGATAGTGGTAGACAGAAAAATGGCCCCACAGATGCTCACCCTGGAACCTGATTGTTACTTTTCATGGCAAAAGGGACTTCCAGGGAGGAGTGTCACAGTGGGCACAGGCCAGGTGTGTGCCAATGGAATGAGCAGGCAGACAGACCCTCCACGCTGGTTGGAGGAGAGGAACGGCCGGGCACAGAACCAAAGTCCACTGAGGAAGCCACAGAATCAGAGAGGGATTCACACCGCAGCTCTGAGATGGAGCAGAAACTCATTACGTCATTTCTCTCACACTGGTTTCCTGGATCAGAAAATGGAGTTAATAGTGTTGTCTTTAAGAGCATTTGGGGGGTAGAAGGAGGTAAGCCATGTAAAGCCCATGGCACGGCGGTACTGGCAGGTACTCAACACTCTCACAAAGCTAGTTAACAGCAATCAGCAGTGGCCAAAGGTGCTGGCGCCAGAAAGCTCTGGGTCCAAAACTGGCTTCCCTCTTATTAACCTCTCGTTCCTCAATGTCATCCTGGGTAAACTGAGGCTAATAACAATGTCCACTTGATCCACCAGAAGATCTGTGCCGGCTCCTATTATTCTGGCGATGAGGATGATAACTAATCCATGTGTGGATTTTAAAATAAAGCAGTGTTGTTCTAGATTTTAGGAATTAAAAATACGAAATGAAAACCTAAAGGACGAGTCCACTATGTGGAAAGCCGGAGCCTTTGTGAGCAGGTCTTTAAAGGGTGAGGCACGAAGCCCCCGACAGCTCTGCCTTGAGGGTGATCTTGTGAATGCGGTCAAGTCCACACTGTAGGCCCGGGCAGCGACGGAGGGCCTTTGCTTATGGCCTGACCGTCGGGGAAGGCCGCCTGGGGGGAATCACCACAAGTTTGCAAGAAGATGCAGATCCGCCTCCGAGAAGGAATAGCCGGACGTCTGTGGGCTGCTCTCATATTCCACCCCCTCCCTCACCCTGTTTGGCTGGGGGACTCTGAGCTGCTACACCTGGACCAAATGGAAGCCAGAGGCTTTGGCATTTCATGGTGTTTGGAAAACCCTCAAGTCATTTGTGCCAAAAACCAGGCCGACAAAGCTGTTCTCACTTGGCAGGGTCATCGACTCCACATTCTGAAACACAAATGGCCCTTTTATGGGCAAAAATGGTATCCCTGAGCCCCACCTCTGAAGAGCTAAGTGCTAAGTGTGCTTTCTGAAAGGCCTCCCGGGACGAGATGGACGGACACTTGACAAATCTTAACAGGAAGTCAGAGCGCCTGCCTGCGTCTCCTCCCAGGGTGTGACCGTTCAGCGAGGGCCTGGAGGAGCTTCCAGGCAGAGAGTGGCACTAGGTGTGAGACAAGCGCGTGTGTCACGGGAACCACAGGCCTCCATCAGTCACCACGTGGGCACCAAGCTCCTGACCCAGCTGTGGTTTGTGTCTCTTTGGGCCCGCGGGTCTTCCTCACACCAGAACCCCCAAAAGCCTGGCTGCTCCCAGTGTGGTCTGTGGATAGAGATGAGGATCTGCAAAAAGACACTAAGGATCTTCAAGTGAGATTTTTTTTCCAAATTTAGGATGGACTCTAAATCCAATGGGTCTTTAGGGGCCCACCCTGGACCTACTGAAGCAGAATGCAGCCTGGAGAGCAATAGCGAGTTCTTCCAAGTTACTGTGGGCATCGCATCTGGGACCGTTTGGATGCATGGCTGTCCTACTTCGTGCTCTACAGATAGGAATTCTGAGCAGCCACATTCCCTCCTCAAAATAACTGGTCAGCTTATCTGACCACAGACAACTCCAGTTTTGTCCAGCCTTCACTTTGTGGTTCCACACGATCCCTGACTCTGAATCATCTTCTTTCCACTTATTATTCATCTGTAGACCCATCCACTCCCCCATCCACCCACCTCTCCTCCATCCATCCATCCCATCTCATTCCATCCATCCACCCATCCCCATCATCCCCTCCATTCACTCGCCCCATCCATCTACCCGCCCACCCATCAACCAATTCCTTCATCATTCAAGATCTTCCATTACTTCACCAGCACTGGAGATACAGAGTTGAAAAAGGCACAGCCTTCAAGGAGCAACCCAAACATTAACAGACCTTTAAGGAAATGGGCACAATTTGGCGACAGGGATGAGTCCAAAATGCCGTAGGTGTATAGAGGGGAAAGCCAATTCTTGGGTCTGGAGGAGCTCCTGGGGGTGTCTAGGAAGGAAATGAAATAAGAGCTGAATCTCCAAGAATGCGCAGGCCTTCAGTGGTGGTGGGGGGGTGTGATCAGGCAGAAGGGGTGGGCTATGCAAAGGCCAGGTGGCAGGGAAGCATGCTATGTGTCGGGGGCACTGGAAGCCATCCTGCTTGGGAGAAAGATGTGTGAGGTGGAGGGGTGTGGGGAATGGCACTGTGAAGGGGAGGCCGGCCCCAGATCACAGCCTCGTTCAGCTGCCACCTGTTCTGTGGGTGCTGGGAAGCACTGAAGGAGGGAAGCAGGGAGTCATTTTGGAAAGATCCCTGGGGCTACTTTACTGAGAATGAGCGGCTAAGGGCTGACTATGAGCAGGGAGCCTGTTTTAATTGCATAGTCAGAGACAGCAAGATCTTGAATCAAAAATAATCATGACAGAGCTGGGGATAGAGCTCAGCTGGTAGAGTGCACAAGGCCCTGGGTTCAATCCCCAGCACCAAAAAATAAAATAAAATAAAATAAAAAAATCATGACAGTTGGGGCGTAGAGGTGGGAAATAATCATAACAGCTGTTATGAGTTAGATAGTGGCTCCCAAAAAGATAAGTCCAATTCCTAACCCCAGGACCTGTGAATACAACCTAATTTGGAGACAAGGATCTGCAGATATAAACTAAGGATCTTAAAATGAGATTTTTTTTCCCCAAATTTAGGGTGGACCCTAAATCCAATGACTGGTCTCCTTATAAGAGAAAGGAAATAGAGATTGGAGACACACAGACCTGGAGAGAAGGCCACGTGGAGAGAGGAGGGGGGGGACTCGAGAACTACGTCTACAGGCCGAGGAATGCCAAGGACCCCAGCAGCCAGCAAAAGGCAGGAGGAAAGTGCGGAACAGAGTCTCAGTGATTCCAGAAGGAACCAACCCTGTTGAGTCCTTAATTTAGACTTCTGGCTTCCAGAGCAATGAGAGAGTACATTTCCATTGTTTGAAGTCCCGCAGTTTGTGGTGGTTTATTATGACAGTCCTAGGAAAAGAACATAGCCACGACATGGAGCACTGTACACGTGTGAGTGTTGGATGCCTGTTAGCTTGTTTCCCATCCCTGACAGGTCCTCAGGAGGGGGCAGAATTATTACTTCCATATTTCAGATGAGAAAATTGAGTCATGGGAGGAAGACTATTTTCCCCAGGATTACAAAACAAGTAGGGGCAATAGGCAAGGAGACCCGTGGTGCCTCCTCCGAACTCTATCCTCAGACCTGTGATGGAGAAGAAGGTGCAGGTTTGAGCAGGTGGGAGAATCAATAGGACATGGCTGTTAACCAGGCACCTGCAGGGTGGACAGGAGAAGTCTAGCCTTCTGGATTTCAAGCTTGTAAGGTGCCTTTGCCCTCCTGAGACCCACCAGCCTCTCTACAAGTCTGTCCTTGAAGTGGCCTTCCCTTGTCTGAACAGCACTCCACTCTATTCTCTCTTGGCTTCTGTGTCCCCTGGGGCCCAAGGGGCCTTGTTCTGACCATGGTCCTGTGCAGGTTGCACACTGTTCCATCTTTGATCTTTCTTCAATCCCCAAATGTTTCTGGACCTAAAATCCTAACATTCACTCTGGTTCCTGCCCTTGGCATCCCTGTCCCCTCCCTGCCCCTGTCCCTGCCCCTACCCCTGGCTGGTAGGAAAACAGGTCACTTCCTCTGTGTTGTTTTCCTCTTTCTTCTTTGAAAATGTGTGATTTTCTCAAAGCACAACAAACTAAACAAAAACCACACAAAGGTCATTTTTGCCCCTTTGTGATGATTTAGGGCCTTTTCTGTCCTGGTTTGCCCTGCTAAAGCACCGCATCTGTCTATTACTGCTCTGTGATGCAGACACAGCTCTTTTAAGACTTGGCAGTTCCTGTAATCCCTCTGTGGGTCTGGGTAGCATATTTGCCAGTGAGCACCATAAATTGATTAAAGGTGAGTATAAAGACTGTTCCACACATCCAGTATTAAATAGAACTTTTTTATACTTTAGGAAGAAATTTTATTACAAATTTCCAGAATATTAAATAGGTAAATATTTTAAATTAAAAAAAAAAAAGAAACTTACAATCCAGATGCCACTCTCCTTCCATGGCCCAAAGTTCATTGTCAAAAAAGGAACCATATTCAGAGACATAATTACAAAAAGGAATCATGAGAAATTCAAAGGATAAACGTCCCACAGACATGGACTACTATGGAAATCTCTTTTGGGAAGTACCTGGGTTTATATGATAGAATATGATTTCTTTCACACTATTTTATCTTGGTTCTTGGGTCTCATTTCACAACATCCTATAAAGTGATGCCTATTATCATCATTCCTAACCATCTTCCTTCAAACACTCAGATTGTTTGTAGAAAAGCAATAACATTATTGGGAAAGAAATTTGCCATGTAACCTTATTGATTTATTGACATTTTAAAATGCCATAAGACTAGAGTTTCCATTCATTTTAGTACTGTTGTATATTTAGCTTATTTTATATCCAAACAGACCCAAGACATAAAATATTTCTTAAAATTGTTCCTAGGCATTCTCATTTAGTTCCTTTACTTAATGTTGATTCTTACTCCTGTGGTCTACACAGGGAACACAGGAAGAAATGGCGAACAGAATACTCTCCAGAGTGGTCTTGAATGAACCTGAGCCATACTATCCATTCAAATGGCAGTCCAAAAGGAGGTAGGTGGAACTCACTCCCAGTTTTTTTTTTTTTTTTTTTTTTTTGTGGCATGTGTTGGGATAACATGTTCTATTACAAAAATCAGAGGAATTAAAAAATAATTTGTGTAAAAAAAAAGGAAAATAAGAAAAATGTGAGAGTTGAGATGTTCCCAGTGAGGTATTGGGAAGGAAAATGAAATGCATTTGCCTTGGAAGGACCAAAAGAAAAGATGCCTCTTTCATTGGTCCCTTTAACAATCTTTTGTGTTAATTTCCGGTTTACAGGGTGAGTGAGAAAGAGACTGCTTCTTTCGTGAGTGTACAGCTGTTCTCCTCAATGCCCCCTCACTAGACTTCGGGAAAGAGGGAGACTGAAAAAGTCCACAGAACAAAGTGCTTCAAATCAGAGTTGGATCTGTCTGAGGATAAGCCATTTAAACAACATGAACCTCATTGTCCTCAGTGGCAGAGAAATAACAATTTATAAAGAGAAAAGAATGTTATAATAAATGTTAGGGTTTTCTTCTATTTCTGCCTCAGTTTCTGTCCTCCCTCCCCTTCCTCCGCTCGCTGTCTACCACTGGCATGATTTTGGTGAGCAAGTCTACCCAGCCTACATTCCACAGAGCCACGAGTAAATTATTTCCCCTGAGTTTAATTGCAAAGTACTGTGGCTTGAGAGTAAAAATAGATGCAAAAAGCTACAGAATGCATGACGCCTTTTATAAGTCACTCTGCAAAAGGCAAAACTGCTGGGACAGAAATCAGATCAGTGATTGACAGGGGCTAATGGTGGAGAGCGGAGATGGACAAACAAAGGACCAAGAGAACACTGTGTGGTGACGGAAATGTCCTGTGTGTTGATTTGGGAGGTGATTACACACCTATGTATGCATTTGTCAGAACTCATTGACCTACGCACTTGACAAGGGTGGGTTTTACTGTATGTAAATTATACCTCAGTAATTCTTAAAAAAAAAGACTGTGGTTTGGGACCTTTGAAGTTTCCTTTTGGAAAAAATCTATGATCAGTACAGCAAATCAACAGCGCTCTTAGGAATATTCATGTGTGTAACTAACTAGAACAAAAGACAGACATTGATAAGCCCCCTAAGACAGGCACAAGCTTCTGTGGGAATTCAGAGGCAAGAGAAACATCCATTCAGGGAAATCAAGAACTACTTCACAGAGGACCTTGCATTTAAAATGGACCAGACAGATTTCAATTAATCACCGCTTTTTTTCCTTCTCTACCAAATGTATTAGACTTTGGTACCTGTTTATAAATTGTTTGCAAAATTTGCTACAGGTTTGATCATTTTTTTAAATTCTAAAAGTTCTTATATAATGATGCATTTGCCAAGGATTAAATGATCCGCATTATCTTTCCCCTTGAATCAGTGAGTGATCGCAGTGTGAAGGCCAGGTTTTCTGAGCTGGTGGTGTTTAGAAAATTGATTAGTTTTTACATATACACTTATGAAATATTCTTCCATTCTATGAAATAAAAGGAAGTGCAATGTCATTAGAGACGATAACACACTTCAGTGTGGGAGATTAGGAGTAGGGGCCCAAGGATCCAGGTTCTATCATTCAAAAGTGACTTGACGAACTGAGAAGAAAAAGATCTCTAACAACTCCCCAAAGAACACAGAGTTCAGAGGAGAAAACACAGGGGCTCTCAAATACATGAAAAGATGTTCCATTTTAATACAACCAGTGAGAATTTCTTCTTTTTTCTATGAAGTGGTAAGACAAAAGGCCAGCACTCCAATAAAAAAAAGTAAGCAAAGGAAAGGGCTAGAAAAAAACCAGAAGAGAAACCACAGATAACCTTTAATGCTTAAACTCACCCACACTAAGAGGAAGACAAATGGAAACTACACTGTATGCATCAGATGGACAAAGTGGACCACATTTGTGAACACCGTGTTAGTGAGGCTGTACGACAGTCAGGTTCCCTTGGGACACCCCTTGTGGAGACCATTGGCAGTGTCCAGTAGGTTTACAAATGCACAATGATTTTGACCCAGCAATCCCACTTGCACGAGACTTTTCTTACAAGTCACCTGTAATGCAAAATGATGTGAGTACACTGTTTCATGTAGTACTGTTTGTGATAGCAAATTAATGTCCCTCAATAGAGTTAAATGAGCTATTTATACCATTCTGTAGAATACGCTTCGCTTACAGTTAAGAGAGGCTGAGAGAACTCTTCACCTGCTGATAAGGAATAATCATTAGGTTATATTAGAAATCAAAAGTTGAAATTCAGATGAGTGTACAGTCTGTTAGCATTAAGGGCAAAATAGGGAGACTTGTTCCTGTTTTCTTGACTATGTATGGATGCTCCCTGGAAAGAGGTGTCAGTAATTGGCATTAGAGTTTACTTATGGGGATTTCAGAGGGATGAGGGGGTAAGGAGTGGGACACTCTTGTGAGTCTGTGATCTTTTGTCTTTTGAAACTCGAGCAATGTGAATATGCTACCTACTCAGAAATAAATAGAAATCTTAAATAAACCAAAAACAGAAGAGCTAAATCATGCAAAGGAAGAAAAGTCTGGAATCTATTCCTGTTCTATCACTAAATTTTGTGACCATAGACAAGTCCATTCTTTTTTTTTTTTATGGGCCTTGGCATGCTTTTCTATAAAATGATGAAGTTGATCTCAAAGATCTAGTAGGCTCTGTGGTGTGTTTTTTTTGGAGAGTTGAGTGGGGATGAGAACAGGGATCATCTTTTCAGTATCACTACCTACAACTGTATAGACAGTAGGATATAAAACCCAGAGGCCCACTTGTATAACTTGCTACATGACAGACACTACTTGGAGTTGTGCAGGGCACTATTTGAATTTCTATGTAGCGTTGTCCTCCTTCTTTCTCTGCCTTTAGATTTTCACAAAGAACTTTCTGACCATAAGAGACTGTTAGCACTGAGGACCAATGGTTACTTTACCATGTGGGAAAGGCACCAGATCAAAGTCTTTTTATTTTAAGCAAGTTTACTATATATTAAAGGATTCATGGGTTGTGAAAAAAGGACCTACAGTATGGCATTCTTATATAGTATTCTTTGCTCTGAAATGTTTAAAAAATTTAAAGGTGCTCAAAATTACCCAAGGCAAACCAGGTCTGAAACAATCTCAAATGGTTCAAAGCAATTAGTGTGTGATGAAAGTTGAAATTTCAATTTGTGGCAAAATGATGGAATATCCACTAAAATTTGTAAAAGATATGGCTCACCTCTGGGACAAATTTACTACATTTGGGATCCATGTCCCACCATCAACACTCAGATTACATTCCATGTGCATTGGAGAGCTAAGCATAAATAGTGACTATTTAATTTCATGATGAAAGAGATTTTTGTAAGTATAATAAAAAAACAGGATATATTCTAAAAAAAACAAATAGATGAAATTGGTCCAAAACCAGTTAAAATGTCTGTCAAAGAAATAGTACCACACTCAAAATTAGAAAGCAAATAACAAATTAGAAAAATATATCTGCAACATCTATGTGTAACAGATCAACAGCATAAATCCTTACAAATTAACAAGAAAAAATGAAGATTAATAGTAGATGAAGGGTCCAATCACCAACTCATAAAAATAAATATATGTGGTGCATACTCAGCATGTGCAAGGCCCTGGGTCCAATCCCCCGCATTAAAAATCGTACATACATATGGCAAGCAGACATGAGGGAAATGTTCATTGCACAGGTATTCAAAGATGCAATCGTGTGATGCTGTTGTGTTGACTATCATCTCTTTTGACCAGATTTCAGAAGTGATTCCACACTGCCCCATAGCCTATTGGTGTGAGTGTGGACATAAATCAGTACAAGCTTTTGAAGGTCTATTTGGTGGTGCAACCTGACATGTTATAAATACCCATTGATGTAGGTGATTCTGTGTTTAGGAATAGCTAAAGAAACTGATTTCAGGATGCAAAGATTCGTGTCTGAGAAGGTCATCCAGGCGTTGTCTGCAGTAGTGAGAAATTCTCGTCAGCCTGAGGCTCCTGATGAAATGCTGATGTGATAAAAGATGGTGCTGCAATTTGTCATTGATTCAGCAAATTGTGGATTGAAGTGCTTGTGAAGTTTTCATTCGAGTGGGGCTCTCTTTATAGAAAAATAAATAAATAATGAACATTTGCATGAGGACTTTACAGAAAAGTAAAGCATAGTAAGGGGATATTGAGGAGTGGATGTGGGGGCTGGATGATATTTTCAGGGTTAGCATAGAACCTGACAGAACATGGTAGGCATTCAATAAACCTCCCTTGAATAAATGAAAGGACCAACCAGGCCAAATGAAAGTGAAAGCAGAAAAGTTTTGCTAGGTTGTCTTTCTGCCTTTTACTTTCTCCTAGACTTAGATGGTTCTCCTTTCTGATTCTTGTTACAGGTTCAACTGCCAGCCAAGATCAAGGGCCTCCTGCACACACTCCCTCAGGCCAATAGCTGCAGGCATTTGAACAAATGAATCTTCCAGCTCTTTATGCGGCTCTGGATTCAGCTCAGGTTAGAAGTTAAGTCTTCTAATGACAAGCAAAGGTCTGAATGGTGTGAGGAGGCCAGCCATGCAAAGACTGGGGGAAGACGGAGGGAACAACGAGACCAAGAGCCTGGGCAGAATGGGCTCGGCATCTTGGAGGAGGAGCCTGAAGACCACTGTGGCCAGAGCAACATGAATGGAGGGGAAGTGTGAGAGGTGAGGGATAAAAGTTGGCAGGGCCAATTATAAAGAGCCTTGATCTTGATTGGGAATTTGCATTTTTCTGGATGAGAAGCCATTGGAAGGATGAGTAGGGAAGACACGTTATCTGGTTTACATTTTAAAGATGCTCCTGGCTTCTGTGCACCTGAGAGTGGGAACTGGAGGCAGGGGAAGGGAGAGTGAGGAGGCTGGTGGATTTGTGCAGCTGCAGGGTGAAGGTGGTGGAGATGTGGGTGCTGAAGGGCACTGGCTTTGACAGGAGAGGCAGAAGGGATTCCCATGGAACAAGAGGGATAAGAGTCAGGGGTAAGGTCTAGGTTTGGGGTGGCATGGTGGTGCCGTTTATGAAGATGGTGCTATGGATGGAATGTTGGAGTCCCCCACAAATTCACAAGTTTAAATCCCAATCCTGAACGAGATGGGGCATTGGGGGCAGTATTTAGATCATGAAGGTAGTGCTATCCTGGTGGGGTTCATGTCCTGAAAGGAAGACCCGCCCGAGAGCTTAGTTCCTCTCTGTCTATCCTCAGTCATGTGAGAACACACAAGAAGATGGCCATCCACAGTTTTCTTACTGCCATAGGAAAAGGAAAGGAGGAGGGAAAGATGGAAGGAAGGGAAAATGGGAGTGAGGAGAGCTGAAATTTGATGATTTTTCAAAATCCCTTCAATTCTCAGCTTCTGGATTCTGCTTTGGGATTTGTAGTAAACCAGACATCAGACTTATTTGAAGATATTACTAAGGCCCAAAGTTCCACAGGTTGTGGTGTGGGAAGTGAGAATTTTAGGAGGTCGAGTGTTGAAAGGTTCACAGGCAAGTGGGATGTGCCCTTGGAACGTCTTGTGGGACCTCAGTGGGTCTCTGGCTTCCTGTTGTGATCTCTTCCCCCACATACATGCCCACTGTGGCGGCACTAAGATGGGGTCAGAGCCAGCACCGAGCTGTTTGGACTTACAGCACCCAAAACTATGAGCCAAATAGCCCTATTTAAAAAGTAAATAAATCAAGTTAGCCTGACTCAGATGTTTCATTGTAATAATGAAAAATGGGCTAATACAAGTACCTTGATCATTGTCCTGCTCTGACCCTAATTCATGTTAATGTATTTAGAGAAGTAGTAGCCTAACTGGCCCTAATTTTGTAAATTAAAGTCCAAGCTGTTTTGCATATCTTGCAAGATACCCTTTCTGCATCATCTCTTATGTCATGTGCTTTATACTTGATATTCCAATAAAATCTAATTTAAAAAGATCAAGAGAGAACATTTAAACATACTGTAACTGAATGATCGGTATAGAGAGTATGATATCAATCATTGAAAAGATAAGCATGTAAACATGAGTAAACCACCAGATGAACAGGTACGCGTCACTGTGTTGATAGTGGCTGCACCGTAGCTGTGAAATTATGATAGTACTTTTTTACTTCTTTTGTCTTTTCTGTGCTGTTCTTTGAAATTTCCACCCTAAACTTGTATTTTTTTTTTCCAGTGGTATAAGTATACACAGTAATCTTTTTTAAACTGTTTTTTTTTTAGGGCTGGGGTTGTGGCTCAGCAGTAGAGTGCTTGCCTAGCATGTGCGAAGCCCTGGGTTTGATCCTTAGCAGTACATAAAAATAAATAAATAAATAAAGGTATTGTGTCCAACTATAACTAAAAAATAATAAATATTTTTAAAAATTTGGTTCTTTTTAGTTATACATGTTTTTTTAATATTTTTTGGTATTACTTTTGAAATAAGAAAAAAAATACTACCGTTGACTTTTGAAAAGTTTAAGACTCAATGATGTTGCATCAATTGAGGACCCTGCGATCTGGATGACCTTTCATCATTTAATAAGGCATGGGCAAGACTTCCACATGCCTTGGTGAATTAACTTTAAAAAATGACTTTGGTGTATGCAGATCAAAGTTCCCATCATCTATAGAAAAACATCCAAAATGCATCTGAGAAATTCATGAAGCAGGGTTGTTTTTTTCTTTGTGGTGCTGGGGATTGAACCCAGGGCCTTGGGCATGCTAGGCAAATGCTCTACCACTGAGCCCACACCCCAGCCCTGCAAAGCAGTTTGAAACATGTTAGAAACTGCAGACTTAGCTTGCTTCAGCCAGATCACCAACGCAGTCACCTCCGGAAACTCACAGAAAGCACCAAGAAGCAGAAATTCATGTTTTGTCACAAATGGCCTCCAAATAATAGGGCCTTGTTTATCTAATCTGTTTTTGGAAGGGGGAAAAGGAAGACTCTGGACAAACTGAGGGAAGAAGGGCCCCCTCTCTTCCCCTCTCCCTTCTGTGAGAGCAGAAGCTGAATGCTTTGGGAGCGCCTATAATATGCATAGCTCAGGTCCTCCTGTACTCTGGAGCCTGCTCTCACCCAAGCCTTGTTGCAGCCAGCAGGGTCTCCATGGCTGAATTTGAAATGAAGACGTCCTGCTTTCTCTTCTGTGGCTTTGAGTTAAGTCCTCTGAGAAGCAGAAGGTGCGGCAAAAGAACATGGGCTTGAGTCAAGGAGTCCTGAGTGAAAATCTTGGCTCTCGTGTTTTATCTTGGAAACTCCAAGTGGCATCTTGGTTCACCTGTCATTACTTTGTGGAAGTGTGAGATGGAGGATGGGTGACCTTCAGGCAGGTCTTCAGCTCGCCTCTCCCTCCCTTGATCGTCTCTACGTCATGATTCCATCACTGTCACCCTCCAAGCTTGGTCACTTTTGCTCTCTACCCACAGTGCTCTAGGGTTCTGGACCTTATCTTTTCTCAAGTGGACAGATACCATTGCCCTGCAATGGACCTCCTGCCCCCAGCCCATCTGTCACACTGCAGTCAGGGTGACCTTTCTCCAGTGAAGTGGTCCTGGTCCTTCCTTTGCTTAGAACTCTTCTGGGGTTTCCTCTTGCCCTTGGGGGGAAAGCCCCCAGCCCTTAGCACTGCCATCAAGGCCCCTGGTGATCTGACTGCTGCTTCTAGTGGCAAGTTCATCTTTTGTCATTCCCCCCTCTTTCTTTGCGGTTTCCTGCCTGTTTCTAAGTGCTCCTGAACCTCCATTCCTTTGCCCAAAAGGTTCTCCTCTCCCCCCTCCCCCACTTTATCTCATCACTTATCTCCTGGATACTATGTCCTATGGTGTCACACGGGAGCTCCTTAGAAATGCCGATTCTCAGGCACTACCTTAGACCCCCCTGGGTCAGGATCGTCAAAAAATCAAGATTCCCAAGGGATTGCTAAACGCATCCAAGTTTGACCAGCTGTGGCCTGGCTAATTCTCACTCGTGGTCACTTGAGGTTCCATCTTGGTTCCAAAGTCTTCTCTCGATTCTGTCTGCCTCATCTACGGTGAATGTCTTTCTCCAGTCTCCCGTTCTCTTACATGTTCTCCTCCTATTACTTTCCTCATTGTACTCTTCTAGAATCTTCTGTGACGCCATCAGGAGATATGTGCTCCTGTACTCACAGTGCTCACCAAAGAGCCTGACAGAACATGGTAGGCACTCCATAAACCTCCCTTGAATAAATGAAAGGACCAACCAGGCCAAATGAAAGTGTGAGCGGAAAAGTTTTGCTAGGTTGTCTTTCTGCCTTTTACTTTCTCCTAGACTTAGATGGTTCTCCTTTCTGATTCTTGTTACAGGTTCAACTGCCAGCCAAGATCAAGGGCCTCCTGCACACACTCCCTCAGGCCAATAGCTGCAGGCATTTGAACAAATGAGTCTTCCAGCTCTGGATTCAGCTCAGTTTAGAAATAAAAGCTTTGGGTTCAGATGACATTTTTGAAAGCCCAGAAATTCCCTAGAAATCCTTGCCTCACCTTGCTCTGAGATAGGTTTCCTGAAGTGCTTCAACGCCTCTATTTAGGAGCATTAGCTAACTGTTGCTCAAGCTACTGCAAAATCCCAACCACATGGAGGTAAAAAGAGCTCGCAAAAGCCCAGGACCCAATGCCTCAGAAACGGTCACCCATCCTGGGCCCATGTCACTTTCAGGAGCGAAGCCTAAGGGGCGCTCGCCAAAGTGCAGCATGGCTGGGGTTCCCTCCAGAGGCTGGCCAGCCCTGATGGCAAAGAAAAGCAAACAAAAGGAACATTCTTTCTACTTGTGAGTGAAACAAAGACCCTACTGAGAAAACTCAAGGAGCAGTCAAGCTGTAAAATCAACAGAAATGGGGGCCCCCCTGGTCTGTGCAGCCGGCATCTGGTTTCAATGGAAACATCCTTAAAATGCTTTGAGAATGAATACGCATTTGAATAATTTATTATTAAAGTGGTTTTTCCCCCCATGGATATTAGTGAAGACGCAGAACCGAGGATATCCTTGTATATGCTCAGCTCTCCACAGGTCCCCCCTCTGTTTAGACATTTTCTGAGTGCAATACCGAGAGAGAAACATTTGAAAGCACATGAACTGCCAGCAAAAACCCAGGGTTGCCTGGCTAGATCCTGGTTTATTTTGAAAGACGCACAGGAACACCGCACCTTGAGTGGATTACACAGTTTGCCTGGGAAGCCAGAAGTGAGGTTGGGGAAGGGCCAGGAGGATCTCTAGGTAGAAGTCTCTGGCTTCTGTCCAGAGTTTCTCTGGTGGAAACTTGTCTTAGATTGCACTTGTTGCTTTAGATCCTCAATGGAAAACATATAGATAGGACTAATACTCTAGAACACGGATTGCAAATTAGTAGCTGTTTTGTCTGGGCCACACTACGTCTCAAAAAAGAAGGTCTCAATTCAGTTGCCAACATTGAAGACATTCTGCATATCAACAGTTGGTTGGATCCTGGTAGCCATCGACACCTTTAGAAAAGACCCACATTCTAGATTATTCCAGGTTCAAACACTTCCTTTCATCTAGCCCAGGCAATTAATTCATTTAGGCTAGCTTTCTGGGGTGCACGTATACACATTCCAGGACACAGCCTGGAGTGTAGAAAGCAAAAGAGTTTGTCTTTCTTGGCCAGTCACCTTGGCCATTCTCATTCAGGTACCCTACTTGGTACTGTGTAATTTTTTTCTTTTATAACGTGGTAGAACTTCTACTTTCTTCACTTTTGCAGAACTGTATGAATGCTACACACACACACACACACACACACACACACACACTATACTTCTTCTCCTCCCTCTCTTCCTCTTCCTCCCCTTCTCCCTCCTCCTTCTTCTTCTAGAATCCAAACATGCCCACCGGGGAACATTTTTTGAACAGCCTTCTCTTGAGTATGATAAGCTACAGGTCTTTTCTTGGCATTTCCTATTTCATGCAGGTTTGTCAGCTCCTTATCTTTCTGTCCTTAAGTATAACCCTCCAGGGGTTTACCTATAATCTTGATTTCTGATCTTTTCAATTTTGGCCACCCAGAAATCACCACTCCTGCACTCATGCAACTTGAAGGGTACAATTTTCACTTTTGGGAGCAATAAAGTAGTGTTAGTGATGTTTACCAGCCTGGAGCTGTTTAGCCTCTAAAATGGCAAAGGCCAGCCAGGAATTAAAGCCCTTGTTCGCTAACATGGAGACCTTTGATACTAACCAAGGCTCCAAAACATTGAAAGATGAAAACAGGTCCATTTTGATTCTGAGCTCCTTGGGAACACGGAATCAAGACTTACTCACCTCTCAGTTCCTACGTTCTGGTTACAATGCTCAGCGCTGAGTCTTGCATGGAATTGGCTTCCAGCAGATATCTGTCAAACTAAGATGGAGATCATATGCTCCATTCTAGACAAGAGCAAAATGGTCCTACATCTATTCTACAAGATTACCTAATATTTGAACTTTTATAATGAAAGTATTTTATAAAATTGCAAGTTCTCAAAAACTCAATTTTTAGAATACATATATGTGAAAACTATATATATATATGAAAACGTGTTTGCTTACATTAGGGCAATTCACATATAGCCAGGCTTAGAAATTGCAAAGCTTATAATTTTGTAGGTAAGGCAACCAGTCCAAGAAGAATAAAAGATTTGCCCAAAAGGAGGCTGGTGGCAGTCTAGATGAGAACCAATTTCTTGGTTCTTGGTCCAGTGGTTATTTCCCAGTACTAGGGACTTGCTCCAGCCTAGAAAGTGGTTCTAGTATGGCAGGTGCGTGACCAACTCCAGTAGCCTGTTGTAGTGGCCTGCAGATGCCCTGCTACACACTATGAAAGAGCCAGTACTTTTGAAAGGCGTTGTGGCTTGACGGGTGGATACCCTCTAGAAAGTCTAGTTGGCAAGCCAGAAAAATAAAGGCATCAATACAAGAGCAGCTCCTATCACCTCATATTTAATGCCTCAGTTGTGTTGGAGGCCCAAAGGGAGAATATACCTGGTAGGGGCTGATTTGTGTCCTCCCAAAACCTGTATGTGATTGTGTTTGGAGACAGGGTCTTGAAAGAGACAATTAAGTTAAAATGGAAGTTATCACAGTGGGCACCACTCCAATATGATTGACCAGAAGGAAGATCAGAAAAGACACCAGGGGAAGGTGGCCATCAACAAGCCACAGAAAGAGAACCTGGAAGAAGCCGATCAAGCATCCCCATAGGGAACGGGAGGCCGGTTGGTGATGGGCATCCCCTGCAGAAGGGCAGCCCAGTTCTCCAAGCCCAAGTGGAAAGAGCACAAGGCTGGTGCTTGTCATAGTCAGATCCGCTTTCCTTCTGGACACTACATTAAGGTGAAAAAACACCATCCTACTTCATTTCAATAAATCAAATCAGTGTCCTAAAATGATTTGAGCGTGTAACTGAGAAGAGGGCCACTAGCTTCTAACAGCATAAAAATCACTTTCAACTGATGAATATTTTGATGACACTGGTCAAAAGAATCATTTGGAAACTAGTGATGTTTAGAATTATGCAGTGACAGTATTTGAGAAATGAGAAAAGCATGACATTTGATCTAATATTTGTGACCCCTATTCACATGAGCAATGTTTAGTGAAATCGTGTCCCATGATACTTTCTACTCAGAAATGCTCTTTTGTAAGATGCAAATGACTGGCAAGAAGAATAGTTTGGTTCTTATGATTCTGCATTGTGGTGTATGATTTTTATACCAAATTCTGAGACCCCCAAGACATTACTACCCAGGCAAATTTGTTAGCCATTATGAGACAAGAACTAGAATAACATTTTTAAAACATCTCTAGAGTAAAACACCTATTTAAGGAGGCAATTATGACGAGAGGCCCAATAGTTGAGACTTTTTAACTGTAAATCAGGGTGGTGGCCAGGGCGCTGGCTTGACATCAGCCACTTGTTAAACAAGGGCACAGAGAAATGAGGCTGTGGAATCTATCGCTAGAGCCTCTTTAGGCACCTGCAAAAGCAAAGCTAGACTATTATAGATGATATAAACAATAAAAACTACTACAATGCCGACTTTTATTAGTAGTAGTAACAGTGATTATGCTACAATTATATCTGCATTCAGGGCCCTTGACAGAGCAGCAGTAGCTTGCATTCTGCTGTAATTTCCCAAACGCTCTTACACAGGCTCCAGTACAAATGGACTTGTCTCCCCTCTCTCCACCTTGCTTTTGATCATGTTCTTTTTGCCATCTCTGCCATGCCCATGGCCCCCTCCTATCTGTGCCTGTTAAAATCCTGATAGAGCCAGACTCCCTGGGTTTGAACTCTAAGCTGCCATAAATGAGTCGTGTGACTTGGGAAAGTTTCTTAACCTCTCTGTGTTTTGGTTTCCTCATCTGCAAAATAAAAGATAAAAATAGTACTCCCTTATAGGTTGCTGTGATGTTGAAATGAAATACTGATGTGAAACACTAAAACAGTGCCTGGGACAGAGCCTCACCTTCCTTCAACCTTCTGGGGACATTGCTAGTGCTTCTTTCTGTGGGAATGGCACACTAGACTTTGTGAGTGGGAGGCCACTTCTGTATGGTTGCACTAATTAATAATAAATAACAATTAATAGTTACTTCTGTTAACTTTGACCTGAAGATTAATCACATGATTAAATATTAACGAATGTGGCCATGCACCTACTCTGTGGCTTGTAATTTGCTGCATTCTTTCTATTTCTTGGAGGCCTCTCGTGCTTATGAAAGAACTTATCAGTGCCGAAGGGACATTTCTCTGTGCTTTCTGACGTGGAATTATGGGGCTACCTTCTGGAAGTGATTAGTATTTCCCTTCAAACCAGTTGGCATTCCCAAATTCATTATCAGAGAGTGGGTCCAAAGAGCAATAGTTCAGGGCAGATAGGATTTCCTGGGACTAAGAGCAGAGGGGAATTTTTGCTGTCATCTGTTCCCTGCTGGCTGACACTCTAAGTGGCTGTCATTCCCTTGTGCAGAAGTGAAAATTCCATATAAGGCCAGTCCTGAGCAGGCCATTAAGCAGTCTGAAGTGTTCCTGGGGCTGCGACCCCTCTTGGGAAAGAGCAGCACACCCCTGGCAAGGATGACAGCTCCCATCAGGGCCAGCTTGTGCAGCAACAAAGTGTGTATTGTTGCCCCTGCATGCTGAGCCCTGTGGGCTAGTAAAAACACGCAATCCACCCTTTTAATGGAATGAGGGGCGTCGGTTTCTGTGCCACGTTTTGGATGGAGCCATAACACAAATAAACTATATTCTGGGGTCTGAATTTATGAAGCCGGAGCCAGTCTGCATGGTCACAACTGCGACACCCAGACCTCTGCATAAATCAAATGCAGAAGCCAAGGGGTCTGGCAGCTTGCTCCTGCGAGGAAAAGAATCTGGAGAGGCTTCCCAGCACTCCTTACCGTCTGCCATTTTTTTCCCCCTAAACATGTTTATTGCTCACAGGGTTGATGGTTTCTGCACGTTTTTGTTGTTGCTAAAAGTTTGGCAGCAGAATAACATTTTGGATGACCTAGAGTAGGATGTGGTAAGACAGGAGAGGGTGTGGGAGTCTGTTCTGCAATTCCTGTCTGTTCCATCTTGGAGCTAAGCATGTGTGTCTGCAACTGTCTGTCTGTCCCTGTCTGATTCTCCCGCTCACATACACACTTACACACTCAGAGTCAGTGGAGCCAAATCAAGGGATCAGGGAAGAAGAGAAATGAGCACCCTACAACCACAGAGTCACGCCCCAGAGGAAGCCAGGACTGGGAAGGAACCTGAGCCCGTGTCTATCTCTGGTCATGGCGAGGTCTAAACGGTTTTTGGATCCACCATTCTTGGAAACGGTTGGGCTCCAAAAATGAGCAAAAATTAAACCTGTGCTCATTGTTGAGGCTTGATTTAAATGCTGAATACATCATTGGAGGCTTGATTTAAATGCTGAATAAATCATTGGAAAAGATGTTTGGTGCCTGGGCTGAGAGGAAGGGGCTTTGGGAGCCAAAAACAATAGTGGCTAAGGGCATTGCAAGGACTGAGGGAGCTGACGGAGAAGATGCCTGCTCTTAGAGTATTATGGAAGAGAAAAACAACAAGAAGCGAACCAAAAATATGAGAGAAGGTTGGGCTCCATGAGTCCAAAGTGTTAAATCTGGACTTGGCAGGAGTCATCATGATCAGCAGGTTTTGCTCACCTGAGGACGCAGGCAGGCAATGTTGCCAGAGCTGTGAGGTCCTGATGCGAGTACAAGCACATCTGGCCCGCTTAGAACACTCCTGGAATCCAAATTAACACACTGGAGCAAATAATATTAAGGGACAATAAAGATTTACTGGGGGAGACTTCCAACCACTGTTTGCCCGATTTATCTCAAATGAGATGTTAAGTAGTCAGTGACTGTCTTAGCCCCTATAGTTCTCAAAACATTTATTAAATCATAAAACATTTATGAAATCATTAAACATTCAGGTCTAGCAGAGGCCCAGCACCCTCTGATAACCTCCTGCTTTAAAGAAGGAAAACTGAGGCTCAGCAAAGGGCCCCAGGCCCTGCAGCTAGACAGTGTCCGTTGAGATCTGCAAGACATTGTTCTTCATCCTCGTAATTGAGAAATATTGTCATTCATTTTGCTTGGAGTGTGACACCCATGTTCTGTGTTTCAGTATAGAAAACTGTTTCTTCAAAGTCTATAATGATCCTTGTTGTTGTTACTAACTCGAAGTACCCTTTAATTTGTAGGTAGAAACTCCATTCTCTATTCTGTATATCTAAACATCTCTCCTATTATTTGCATATATTTTTCCTTTTTCTTTCCACTCGAAGGGAAATTTCAGATTTATCTTCTCCAATAATGATTTGATCTCCTAGTGGTTCAGTTATTTACTGCATTTAATAAGAATTTTAATTCTGCTCTTGAGGTTTTTGCTTCCAGGCTCATCTTATCCATTTTGCATTTCTATTTCCACCTCATTTCCTCCCGTCATCCCTGTGACCTTGTGGTTTTCTGCTTTTAGAGAAACACAGACAAAAGATACACCCCCACACTCAATAAGACCAAAAGAACAAATTTTGTCATTTGCTGGAATTCATTAACTGAGTATTTATGACATGACAAGCACTCTGCTCAATTTTGATGTTGGGGATAGAAAGGCAAAAGGACTTGTTTCCTGTTATCCAAGTGCATGTATATTAAGAAGGTCACATTAACAACCACAACACATGGGCTGGGGATGTAGCTTAGTGGTAGAGTTCTTGCCTAGCATGCCCAAGGCCCTGGGTTCAATTCCCAATACTGTCAACAAATAAAAAAATAAAAAATAAAAATAAACAATCACAATGTAGGGTAGAAAGTGCTACTTTCCTTGAATATGGCAGAGGGTGTTTTGAATGCAATACATCCTTAAAATATTTTCTTTTGATCCCTGCAATAGATAATTTTCAGAAGTCTCATTTTCTTCTAAACTTTTAAGATAAATGCTCCTTTTTCTAGCATCTCTAGCAACTTTTTTTTCACTGATTCCAAATACAGTAGTCTTTTACGTAACTTTTTCCAATATAATTATTTCAATAAGGTGAGCGCTCTCTAGGCTTGGTGTCAGCAGCCATGCATGGGATGGGTTGGCTTGTTACTACCCACCCGTCACTTGCACAATGATCTCACCCTAGCAGCTGGAGGACAGGTGGATACGCAGCTTCTATCCAGTCTCTCGATTCTAATGCAGCTCGGATTCTTTGAGATTCTGACTCACCCTACATGAAAAACCACAACTCCTGCTGACAGAGTATTTCTGCCATCAATCTTCCTTCTTGGATCCATCTCTGGGAGGACTTTATGAAACTACACTTCCCAGGATGCAACTGCACCCCCCCACCCACAGGCTTCATGGGAGGTGGAAAGATCCCTCTCTTCTTTCATCCTGTCGGTTTGCAGAATCTGAGGTTGGAGGTTAGAGAGAGAAAGAAGGGTGAATGAGAAAGCTTTGGGCTGCCTTAAAAGGAAGCAGCTTCCTGGAAGTAGGAGGAGGGTACTTCACTTTCTGGCTGGAATTGACATTAAGGCCCTCTCCAGCCCTTCCCACTTCTGTGATTCTCTCAGGGAGGCCACTCCTGGATCAAGACCATAGGCTGTCTGAAAATCACGCTTTTTAGTAAATGCAGGGGTGACCCTTTCCTCTCACTCCTGAGTCTATCTGGGCATTTTTAAGGAACGTTGGAAGAGCTGCACGAGGACTGCTCTCCAGATGCTGTTTCCCCGCTGCTCACATATGCTTTTTAATCTTCTCTACCCCCAATATGACAAGCAGAAATGAAAACAAAAATAGAAGCTAGGTTAACCAAGCAAGGGCCCACCATATGTTTATGTGGTGTGGGTCAAAGAAATCTATAATCCTGCACACACATTATAATGCCCTGTAAATCCGAGACTCACAGCCCTAAATGGAAACGGTCACGGCCCGTGTGAGAGCCATATAGAACAGACAGAGGAGTACATCCACGGGCTAAGCACGGGAAAAAGGAAAAGACAGCTGACTTTGTCAGTTGCTGGGATTCATTCATTCTTTCTTTCATTGAGCATCTCTTGGGTGCCAAACACTGTGCCAGGTGCTGAAGCTAGGGATAAAAATGCAACAAGACATGGTCCTTGTCCTGTCAGTGTGTGTAAATGTGGGTGTATTAAGAGTGCGCTCAACTGTTACGCAGGGCAGAAAGTGTTAATTGCCTGAAGAAAGGCTTCAGACTCTCCAGTGGCTTTCTTCTCACTTGGAGTAAAAGTCGATTCCTTTTGCTGAGATGATTTAATAAGAAAATGTTTTGAACAAATGACGTGGCATTGGGTGTCTACACGTTCCCCCCACCTTCCTGCCTTCACAAAAATTAATTCAAGATGGATCTTAGAACTAAACCTAAATGGTAAGACCACACACTTCTAGAAGAAAATACTTTCATGGCCTTGGAGTAGACAAGCAATTCTGGTATGGACACACAATGTACTAATCATAAAAGAAAAAAGTAGGCTAATCAAATTTCATCCCAATTAAAAATTTCTGCCCATCAAAAGCCACATTAAGGCAATAAATATCCAAGTGGCAGACTTGGGTAAAATACTATATATTATACATAATATTATGTAACTTAAACATAACTGATAGTATATATTATGTTACTTATATAATATATAATACACACTACATTACTATATATATAGCATGTAGAAAGATAGGTAAATACAGATGTAGATCTGTTAAAGGACTCATAAAAGAACATATTTTTTTTAAAACTCCCATAAACAATAAAAATACAAATAGCCCCATTTTAAAAGTCTGAGCAAAACGCATGAAAGACATTACACCAAAAAAGGATATATAGATACCAAAAGAGCCAATGACAATATTCAACATTAGAAGTCAGCCAGGAAATGCAAATTAAAACTACAACGAGGTGTATTTCAAACTGCCCAGAGTGATTAGAACAAAACCAAACCAACTCAAACCAACCAGACAATCCCAGATGCCTGTGAGAATGTGGAGCAGGAACGTTCTCATCCGCTGGTAGGAGTGTAAAATGGTCCCATCACCTGGGGAAATTGTTTGCAGTTTCCTATGGAGCTAAACAGGTATCACTCATGGCTCAGGAGTTCCACTCCTGGATATGTCCCAAGGAAAATGGGAACATAAATGCACAAAAAGACTGGTTGAAGAATATTCGTGGCAATATTATTCAAAATAGCCAAAACAAGACACAGCCTAATTGTCCAACACAGGAAAATGGGTAACATAACAGTAACACAGTAACACATGGAATAGTGCTCAGTACTGGTGATCCAGTATGCATGAGTCTCCAAAAGAATGCACTGAGTGAAAGAATCCAGACTCAGAATCATACCTACTGCATGATTCCAATTCTTAGAAGGTTCTAGAATACTAATAGAAATGGTTATCTCTGGGTTGAGAGGAGAATTGTCTGGAAGGAACTTTCTGAGATGATGGAAACAGCTTAAAACTTATATCTGGTCTTGCATGATGGGTACAGAGTGTATATAATTGCCAAAGTTCTGCAAAATGAATGTTTGATATATGTACGTTTTATCTTATCTCAAATAAATTTTTTTTAAGCCACCAAAGTCCTCGTTTTTTTATAAGGTCCAACATGACCTGATCCTGCTGTCTCCTAGACCTCACCTCACCTTGCTACACCTATCTCCCCGACTCCCATCCACTCATGCAGACCTTTTTGCTACTTAACATACCAGGCAGTCTCCTAACTCAGGGATGAGTCCTTCTGTTGCCTCTTTCTAGAAAGTTCTTCTACTATTTAGCTACATGGCTTGCTTCCCACCTCCACAGGTCTCTGCACAAGTGCCAGGAACCCCAGCACAGAAGCTTTCCTTAACCATCCTGTATACCGTCTGTGCTCCCCCTCACATCCCCCACCCCCACTCACCCAGCCACAGCACTCACCAATATCTGGTGGTTCAAGATTGAGCCTACTATTGGTCTCTTTCCTGCAAAGAAAGTTTTTGGACAGTGGTGACTTTGTCCTGCTGGCCGCTGTTTCCTAAACAGCTAGAATATTTTCTGGCATGTAGTAAAGCCCATTAGGTAGTTGTTGAATGAATAAATGAACAATGAATAGAAGATGGTGGTAGATCAGAGGAAAACCGTGGCTTTGTGCTTTTTAAAAAAATTAGACTTCTCTTTCAAATTGCTGACCAACAACATTTGCATTTTAAGACACAAATAAGATGAAGAGCAGATGTGTTTCCGAAAAAATAAACAACCTACTTCAAAGTACTCCATGATATTTTCTAGGGCCTACACAGCCAGCTTTGACAAAGCTTTTAAGATGAGAAGTCACAGGGCCAGAGGATCCAGAAGACAGTCTTTTGCGTTCAGGGCCGATGAGCCCCTGGGAGTGACCTTCACTCTGTAGCCCTTCATGCAGGTCTCTGCAGAGGGTCAGTGAGAGAATTTCTGAGTGGCCATCCTTGGCATTTCAAAGTCACAGCCAATCAGAACTGGAGACCTGAAGGTTATTAAAATGGTCCCATATAACTAAAAATGGGGGTTGCGGGGAGGGAATTCCCAGGCTTGGGATGTGGTGTTGCAGCACTGTACTGAAATCTGGCTCTGGATTCTAAGACCAACTCAGCCTCTAAGTAGTGTGGCCCCCACAAGCTGTCCGTTAAAAGTTGGAGTTTCCGCTTCCTCAACTAGAAAAGAAGGGGTTCAACTGGAAGGCCTCCAAGACTCCTCTACATCTCTGGTTTTTGAATATATAATCTCTGCACCTATAAAACCAAGGAAGAATTCAACTTTTTATGAGCTAAGTCTACAGTTATAATATCTCTGTTGCTTTTCTTTAAAAATAAAATGGATGGCATTCTCTACCCAGGAGGCCTTGTGTCTCTTTGCCCATCTTTGTTAGGCTATTCCTATAAGCTAGTGGCTGTAACAAGGAACATTTCCTCAAATACTTCCAGTGCTCAGACATTGTCCAAGTTAGAAATGTGACTACTTCAACTCATGAAATTTTTATCGGTGTCAATCAAGTATGGTACTTTTTGTAAATTTATAGTTTTAGTTGATTTTTGTGCCATTCCTAGCTCTGTCACATAAAAGTAGCGATCTTGGTTGAGACAAAAACCTACCTGAAAACTTGGAATGGAACCCCATTTGACCCAGTTATCCCACTCCTCGGCATACACCCAAAGGACTTAAAATCAACATACTACAATGACACGGTCACATCAATGTTTATCGCAGCTCAATTCACAATAGCTAAGCTATAGAACCAACCTAGGTGCCCTTCAACAGATGGATTAACAAAGAAAATATGGTACATATACACAATGGAATATTACTCCGCCATAAAGAAGAACGAAATTATGGTATTTGCTGGTAAGTGGATGGAACTGGAGACTATCATGCTAAGTGAAGTAAGCCAATCCTGAAAAAACCAAAGGCCAAATGTTCCCTCTGATATGTGAATGCTGACTCACAATAAGTGGGGGCAGGGCAGGAGGGTAAAGAATAGAAGTTCACTGGATTAGAAAAAGGGGAATGAAGGGAAGGGAAGGAGGATGGGAATAGGAAAGACTTGCCTATATTCACATATGAATACAACCAGTGCAACTCCACATCACGTGCAACCACAAAAATGGGAATTTATACTCCATGTCTGTGTAATATGTCAAAATACACTCTACTGTCATGTATAACTAAAAAGAACAAATAAAAAATTAAAAACACCTCTCTGAGCTTATCTATATGTAGCTATAAAACTGAGATAATAATTTTAGGCTCCTTATTTTCAAGTTTTTTTGTGGGAATCAAATGGGAATATATGGGAAAGCTTAAGTAGAACAAGTTGTTCAAATATGAAATGGTACTTTTATACAATTGGATTTTAAAAGCCAAATGGAAATGCTGGGGATTCAAGAAGGAGATTTGAACCTTTGGGCACCTGGAATAGAAGATAGCCCATGTTGCACCACTTATAAAACATAGGGCAAGAATTTCGTTAATTGGCAGAGGTGTTATGGAAAAAGAGAGAGAGAAAGATATTTTTCAGTTAAAGAGACCAAAATTCAAAGGCTAGTTTGGGACCCTAATCACTGTGTGACTCTGGGCAAGTGATCCAGTATTTCTAGGTCTGTGTAAAGGGCTTAATGGAGGGAGCCCAACTCCTTAGAAGTAAAATATGAACAACTTTTTGTTTTCCTAACAACTATTCCGTTGACCTTCTTTTCCTTCTGGAGAACGGACTCCCTTCATAATAAATCAATCAGATCATAATGTTTTCCAGGAATTCTGTTTTCATAAGGAGAACATTTTGTCTATTTATTTATTTGTTTGTTTTTGCAATGGCGAACATTGAACCGAGGGCCTTGCACATGGTCGGGAAGTGTTCCACCACTGAGCTACATCCCCAGTCCTGCTAAATAGAACATTTTAAAATGTCATTTTCCAATTATTCATTGCTAGTATCTAGAAATGCAGTGGATGTTTGTAAATTGATCTTAACCTTGCTGAATTCACTTCTTCGTTCTAACAACTTTTTTTTGTAGATTTCTTGAAATTTCTCAAAACAATCATTATTCTGTGAACGAAGACAATGTTCTCTGTTTCTAACTATGTTTTACTTCTGTTTGTTTTTCAAAAAGAGGGGATCAAGTAGCAAGACCCTAATGGGAGTTTGGCAAACTCCAAGGGCTGAGCAGGGGGCTCTGGAGACAACCGCGAGAAAATTTCATAATATTTGTCAGTGTCTCTTACATTGAAGGAAGACTCAACCAAGATTTCCACTTCAGGGCATCAAAGCCATGCTCTACAGGTTGGTGTTGATGTACCAGGACTCAGACTTTTCCTGGTTCCTTCTCCTAAATGTCGTAAAGGTTTCAGGAATGCACAATTAGAGTAAAACCTGCCAGCTTGTCAGAGACTGCCCATCTTAACATAAATAATCACGTTTGAATGGGGCTCTTCCATTGGGTTCTTTGAAAGCGTAAGTTTTGGAACCCAGTGGGTAGACTTCTAGAAGCCTGGCAGAACCATGTGGAGTCAAGAGGAACTCACTGTATCGTGAGCTAACTGGTATTATTCCTGTTGGATTGTCAGTTGCTGCAATAACGAGGTCAGTTAATGCATCCCGCTAAAATTAGCACAGTCCCGGTTTCAGTCTGGGTCCTGTCTTCCTTCAAACTTTCCTTCCGTGAACCTGGCTTCCTTCTGCTCTGACAGGCCTCCGGGGCGCGTCTTTCCAGTTTATAGTGGCTGCTGCTGTCTCTGTTTCATTGGCTTCTGTCTTTTTTCAGATAGACTCTCAGCGGAGTGACACTTCTCTGCACAATCAAGCCAGATGTCACCCTTGGCCTTATGGCCGGGGAGTCAGTGATTCATCAGTTACTTCCTCAAGATTTTCAAGGACACAGTCCTTGCTGTGCTGTCACGGGACAGATGGATCCACTGGTCACTTCTTTCCAGTAGTGATGATCACTCAGGCTACGCAGTGTGCCGCCCCGTGGGTGGCCCTACTTCCCACTGGTCCTTCCGTCCTTCCTACCACAGCTCCGTAACACTCTAACCCTAGCGTTCCCGGGGTCCTTTTGGTTTCTTCTGATCCACAACAGTTGTCCCCGACCTTCCTCCTGTATCTTCTAGGATTCAGAATGAGAAAGAACACTTCTCAGCAAACTTCCCCAATTGATGTTTCCCTAGAGAAACGAAATCTTGTGCTGTGCTCTCCTCCTAACGGACTGTCAAATGCTTTCTGGTTCACAAAGACGTTAAACATTAGTAGCAATTCAATATGTAAAAGATATGACCACACTGGGTAGCAATTCAACTCTTGGAGTCCATTTAACCCTTTCCTGTAGACTGCTCAGGGGCTACACATTCAAACCAGTGGTTTAGATTTGGTCAAGGGGAAAAATGCTTTCTCCAGCCTTCAGGAAGTGGCGGTCAAAGCTTTTAAACTATGAAGCAAAAGTGGCTGTGTGGTCACTGCCATCTACTAAGAGAATAGGTCACTCATCTTGCTTGCATTCTTGTTGGCCAGGGTGGCTAGTGGAGGTCTGACCTTGTTTTCTTGGGAAGACTAACCACTGTCATAACACCTAGACCATTCTGGAATACGCCTTTCAATACATTATCAATCCATCTAATTTAAATGTCAGTGATTTATTGCATTCATATTCATAGTCACTGTAGAAAAAAAAAGATTGCTTCTGGAGTGTGTGTTTATCCATACATACATTCACAAATAGGTATGCATTTATGATCATTCATTTTGCTTTATTCAGGACTTGCCCCCTGGGTCCAACTTCCACATAGATATTCAAAGGCAAGAACAAAATGAAGGGGATTTTAACCCTTCTCTGCCTGTGAAGAAGCCTGGTCCTGGATGCTGGGATGGGTGCTGATTTCCCAGATCCACAGAATCAGTGTGAATTTGGCTCACAGCCCGTGAGCAGGCAATGACCTCAGCAGAGACTAAAGATAACCACTGTGGGAGAAATGTCTCCTTGGCTTTCTTCACATTTGGCCCCAGTCTTAACACTGGAGAAGCAGAGGGAAGGCCTATCTTCCCAAGCCTGTGGCCTACAAACAGAAAGAAAACCCAAGTGCTGTGCTGAAAAGCAGAGAAAGAACCATTCTTTTTTTCTGCTTCTCTTCTTCCTGCCTTTAGCAGGGTGGAAAAGTACATAAGGCCAACTTTTTACTGATGCTTTGAAAAAAACTAAAAATGCCCCAAGGAAATTCTGTTAAGCAAAAATCAACACCAACACTTTCTTTTCTTTCCCCCTCAGCACACAAAGCACCTTTATAAAGAGCAGTGGCGAGGGGAGAGAAGAAACGTCTTCATCATGCAACAGGAAGTTTGATTTAAAAAGTCATTGCCTGGTTCCATAATTAACTTGCTATGTGACTGCAGGCAATTTCATTTAGCCTTTCTGGACTCAATTCCACAGCTCAAAAATGGAAACCACTGTACTTCAGCCTTGCAACTCCCTGTGCCACATGGTTTCAGCTGGGATACTGTCCCATGAAGCTGTCTTTAATCCAGACTCACCAGAGGCAGGAAGCCTCCGGAACATGCCTCCCACACCCATCAGAGAACATGCTTCCTACACCCCACTGCACCCTTCCCACGGCACAAAGAGGTTGTGCAGGAGAAGAGGCCAAAGTTCCCCATGACCTCGAGTGGCTGGAGATCAAGGTCAGCCTGAGTCACCCAGGAGCTTCAGGAAATTGCCAACGGGTCTCATGTGCAAGGCAACAGCCCTGTGTGGGCCTTCAGCCCTAGTGGAGAGAAAAACCCAGGCAGCTGGAAAGAGCACATTTTTTAAACCATGGAAAACAAGGTTATGTTACCGTTTGCCTTGTGTCACCGGAAGTAATATTTGAGCGGCCTTGTTATCATTTCTCTATGTTCCATATACAGCTGGAGACACCAGAGTCTCATACTGGGAAAGCTGTTTGCTTCCCATATCAGGTTGACAAGATGGAGGGCTTTGATCTGCTTCTCTGGGGATGGGGATAACTGAATTCATTGCGACAGAGCCTTGTGAAGGTGTGGCAGATGGGTCTTCTTTCCACCTGCTGCAAATGCTTCCGGCCACTTTGCAAACTACCCTAAGATCTGGGGAATCCCATTACATTGGAAATTTCAGAAAAGCTAGTTTCACTTTCCTTCCTCTGGGTAACTAATTGATTCTAATACCTAAATCCATTGCTAAAGATGTCTGTGGCTACAGTTTATGAAATTAAAATGTCATGGAAACCATTTCACAAGCCCCTCCTGCCGCTTTATACATTCTAAAGAATTCCTCTCTTGACTCCAACCGTTAAAATTTCTAAATAAGTCTGTCCAGTAGATTTATCTCTAAATAAAGGGAAATATTCTATCAATATGGTAGACACTAGCAATATGGGGCTATCTGAGTATCTGAAAAGTAGCTTGTATGTCTGAAGAAATGAATTTTATTATAAATAAAATTTAATATTGCTTACTATAATTAATTTAAATTTAAATAGATGCATGTGCTGAATGGTGACCTATTAATACAGTTCTATTTTATTTTCAATATTCAGTTTGGAATCTACTCTCTCTCTCTTTTTTTTTTTTTTTTTGCTAGCTCCAAGATGCCAGTTATGATATATTGCTTATATCTAAACATTAGTCTAGATTGATTCCTCAGGATACAGCTGAAAGGAAAAATGACTACAAGATTCTTAAAACATTTAAAACTACTGCAGGGAGAGAGAGGTGATTGTTTACCTAAAAAGGAGATAATTGAGTACCAGGGGTACCTTAAGTGAAATGAAAACAAAATGGACTTTTCTCTGCCAAGAGGGCTTATTTGGGCTTATTTTAACTCAAGGTTAAATCATCTAGAATCTGTTATAGTTGCTCTTTAATCAAATTATGCAAACATGGCTGTACCTCCCCCATGCAATGGCGCATCCATCATTGGATGTATGGTTGTGCTACTTGGAACCAAGTTCCAGTCTCCTACGAGCCCTCTTTTGTGGTGCAAAAGAAATTTGTGATTCTGACCAAGTAGCTGACAGCAGCAACTTTCCATTTCCTGCTATTGCTACATCAAAAGCAAAAAAATCTTTCCCCCTTTCCATTACACAATCGCTATCTGTGGTAGCAGTCAAAAGCAAAAAGAATCCCTGATGGTTTCCAGATTGATTCCCCAAAGGACTGTGTTAAATGCTCTGATGAAAATTAAGGGAAATCTTACACATAGTGAGTTCCCTTCTGTGGGAGATAAAAGCCATAGGGTTGTAAACTGTCAGTCTTGAAAGGGACTCAGGCTGGCTCCTGTCTTTCCACAAATGAGGAAATGACCCAACACACTAATTGGAAACAAAGCAAGGTCGAGGGAAGGAGAAAGAAAGGCACACCATGAGTTCCACCATGTGCCACACCAGGGTTTCTACGTGGGTCCCAGGCTCTCTCCTCACTCGTCCTGCTTAGGCGTTAAGCCAGACTTGGCACTTCTTCCTGCCTTGCCATCCAAGATCCATTCACCCTAGAGCACTGTCCTCCAGGTTCTGTGGGACGGGGGGTGTGTGGGGGGGTGGCAGTGAGAGGTCACACCACGTGCTAGTCTTTGAACAATCTAACAAGGGTTCCCTGTCCATTTCTCTCCTCCTCAATGTCCCTCTTGGGTCAAGACAGTGGGAAGATAAGGTTCAGGATGTATTTCCCTCAATCCTTCTCCAGCTGCATCAAAATCACCCTATTTCCTGTCGCTAATTCCCTGTCTCCCCTTCCAGGCCACTAAATCCCTCCTGGTTTCTTATACGCGCACAGGGGGGCATTCTTCTCAACACCCTTCAGTGGCTTCCCATTCCACTTAGGATAAAATCTGAGCTCCTTGCCAGAGGCTCTACCTTATCTGAGCCCTGACTCACTCTCTCAGACTTCACCTCCTAGCACGTATCCCTCGCTCTGTTCCTGGTCCGTAGCTCGTCCTGAGAATTTACCACTGTGGGGTCTTCGCCCCTCAGCGCTCTGCCTGGTACACTCTTCAGCCCCGGGGGTGCAGGACTTGCCCTCCCAACTCAGTGAGAGGCCCCCTCTAAGCATCCTGAAACAGTCGCCTCCCCCCTTTACTCCTCCTCTTCCAGTCGTTCTCTAACCCCTTCCCCAGCTTTCTTTTTCTCTCTAGACCCATCATTACCCACATTATATTATTTTTCCATTTACCTATTTATTATCTTCCTGCCTCCCCCTAGCAGGTCAACTGTATGCTCAGGTTGTCTTCCTGGCCTGTATCCCAAATGTCCCTGTGCTGGATGAATGAGTGGAAGCAACTTAGCCCTTTCCTAGTTCTTCCATTTATCCATCTGATTAGCAAACAAAGTCCCCCGACTATTATCATCCACTATCCTCAGATGATAGCAATCAGTGATAAATAAAAGCTCCTTTTTATATGTAGAGTATGCTTATTTTTATTCTTTTGGATAAATATGAAGAAGTAGGGTATTTGAGTCATTCCTACTTTTTTTTAATGTCCATATAGCCTTCCAAAATGGTTGTATTTAATTTGCAATCCAACAATGTAAGTGTACCTCTCCCCCACCTCTGTGCCAGCAATTACATTACTTGTATTCTTGATGACTGCCATTCCAACTGAGGTAGATTGAAATCTCAGTGTAGTTTTGATTTGCAACTTCCTGATTGCTAAGGATGTTGAACATTTTTTTCATATATTCGTTGGTCATTTATATCTTATTTGGGGAAATGTCTTTTTATATGTTTCATCCATTTATTGATGGTTTTATTTGGGTTTTTTTTTGTACTTTAAGTTCTTTATATATTATTGCTATTAATCCCCTGTTGGAAGAATAGCTGGCATAGATTTCTTTCTCATTCTGTAGTCTCTCTCTTCATGCTCTTAATTGTTTCTTTGTTTCACAGAAGCTTTTTGACTTAATGCTATCCCCAACACATGCACACCAATGTTTATGGCAGCACAATCTACAAGAGCCAAGTTATGGAATCAGCTCAGGTGCCCATCAATAAACAAATGGATAAAGAAAATGTGGTATATATACACAATGGAGTTCTATCTAGCCACAAAGAAGAATGAGATTATATAATTTCTGTAAATGGATGGAACTGGAGAACACCATATTAAGTGAAATAAGCCAGGCTCAGAAAGTCAAGGCTCCCCTGGCACGGTGGTGCACGCCTGTAATCCCAGTGGCTCAGGAGGCTGAGGCAGGAGGATCTTGAGTTCAATGCCAGCCTCAGCAAAAGTGAGGTGCTAACCAACTCAGTGAGACCCTGTCTCTAAAATACACAGTAGGGCTGGGGATGTGGCTTAGTGAGTTCAATCCCTGGTAACCCTCTTCCCCCCAAAAAGAAAGTCAAGGCTTGAATATTTTCTCTCAGATGCAGAAGCAAGGGAGAAAAAAGGGAGATCTCATGAAAATAGAAGGGAGAGCAGTAGAGTAGAAACAGGGAATCAAGGGGGAGGAAAGGGGAAGCATTGGGAATGAAGCTGACCAAATTATGCTATGTGCATGAATATGTCACAATGTATTCCAGTTATATATATATATAACTATAATGCACCAATTAAAAATCAATCAATCAATAAATAGAAGGAAGACCAATAGGGTAGAGGAAAGGAATTGGGGGAAGAGAAGCTGGGAGGAGAAGAGGAAATACTGGGGATTAAATGGAGAAAACTATGTAATGTGCATTTATGAATATGTCAAAATGAACCTATTATATATAACTATAATGTGCTAAAAAGGATACAGTGCACGGACAATAGAATTCAAAATGAGTATCAGCCTGTAGTCCAAAAACCTCAGGTCAAGCCTTGTCCCCAAAGTGACAAGTATAGCTGAATGAATAAATATGGATAATTAGCAATAAATTATGTACAAGGTTTCATTAATAATTATATTTTATTGGTTGCCCACTGGATAAAAATCTCTTCTCCCCACCCCCAAAAAAATTATCTCATTAGTCATCACAGAAACTTTGTCATGGAGATATTCTCACATTTGATGAACCCATGGGGACATGGTGAGGTCACCATGTGGGAGTGAGCTGCTATGGGATTTCTGACTTTTTGACCCCAATGCTGGCCTTTTCCCATTCTTCTGAGGCAATGTACCCAAGAGCTTCAGGGGATCCTGGAGCAAGGTTTACATGGAAGGACAACTATTTTTTTTCTCCCATTTTTTTAGTTGTTACATCACAGTTGTACATAACAGTGGAATTTGTTGTTAGGTTTGTATGTGCACAAAACCTATCAATATAATTTGGCTAATGTCACTCCTAGTATTTCCTCTCTCTCCTCCTTCCTTCCCATGGTCCCTTTTTTTCTATTCTGCTGATCTGTTTTCTATTTTCATGAGATTCCCCCCAATCACACACACCTTTCTTTTCCTTTTTCCTCTCTAACTTCTATATATGACAGAAAACATACAACCCTTCATCTTCTGACATAGTTTCATTTTTATTTATGGCTGAATAAAACTCCATTGTGTATAACATTTTCTTTATCTATTCCTCCGTTGATGGACACCTAGGCTGGTTCCATATTTTGGCTATTATGAATTGTGAATATAAACATGGGTACGCATGTATTGCTATAGTATGATGATTTCAGTTCTTTAGGATTAACACTAAGGAATGGGATAGCTTAGGATTAACACCAAGGAATGGGATAGCTAAGTCATATGGTGGTTTCATGCCTAGGTTTTTGAGGAAGTGAAGGACAGCTAGTCTTATGTGTAATAGCTCTTCCACTGATCTGTACATTAGTCTTTGCACAATATATATTTTGTGGGTAAAGGGGATTGAACTCAGGGGTACTTGCCTGCTGAGCCACATCCCCAGCCCTGTTTTGTATTTTATTTAGAGACAGGATCTCACTGAGTTGCTTAGTGCCTTGCTTTTGCTGAGGCTGTAATTTATTATATTTTATATTATAAATTTTTTTCACAATCTTCAGTATTTAATTACCACTAGTAATAAATTAGATGTAATATAACTACACCTGAGGTCTAGTGGGAAAAAAGACAATTAGGCAGTCCGATTATGCAAAGAAAATTCTATTCAAATTTAGTTTCACTTTAATTTAAACATTGTAGTTCATCATAATCTTCACTGAATTTCAAAAGGTGATAGTGTTTGGATATTAGAACCATGAGTAATTTTTTTCTTAAATTTATATATCTTTATTTTGGGGCAAGCAAGAAGATGGGACAGATAGGATAATGGATAAATTTGCTGGAAACTAAACTACTCCCAAGTTAACTTTAATACATACTGTAGGTATAATCGATTATCATCTGAAGTACCTAATATAAAATCCAAATTCCAGGATGTTTGGTTAGCATTTGATTGTCCCTAATTGGAAAACAGAGTCAAGTACTTTAAGACTAACTATCTAAATCTGCACCAGATGGTTTGTTAATTAGTGTAAGAGATGTTATGTTACACTTCTTTTTTCCATTGGCAAATGAGTGCTATTTGAGATATGTGGTGGGTTAGAAAGATTACAGATTTCTCTATACTTGCACAAGTAGGATCCATCATCTGGTAAGCCCATTAGCCTGACACCTTTGGAAATGAGTTCATCCCCATTCCCTTCTGCAAAGCATCCCACTGGGCAGAGAAAAGGATGATGTCTTTCCTTAAGGACTCCTAATCTGCATATACTTGCTCTACAAAAGGAGATGAAGGTGTTAAAAGATTTCTAAGACGTGGTGATATCTAAAAATGGTCTTCCATGGCGTAAGTCAAATCCAAAGTCTCAGAAGTACTAACAACAGCACAGCAGTCAGCCAAAGACCAAGAATGGAAGAATTTCCCACTGTACCCGATGCAGCCAGTTAGTGCGTTTTCCTGATGAATCCTTAAGTTGTCATTACTCTCTGTGATGCAGCCCCAAACAAAATTCTGGAAAGTCCGTACTATGTAACAGCCTTATAAAACCAGCAGGGAGGAACCCACCACCTTCTAGAAATGGTTCCTCACCTCACAAAAGCAATTGTCCTAATACAATACTTATGTTTTAGCTGCAGTCCAACTTCTGGCCAATACTCACAGCAGGACATTTATGAATTAGGATCTTATTTGCGTTTTTATTGTGAAAGTTTGTCATTTATTACATGGTGCAAGATTTTATTCATGAGTTCCTGTTAAGAACGATCAGATGCTTAAAATCCAGGTCTCCGTCCCTTTGTGCGTTCTGTATCCTTGGACTGCGGTTCTTCTTCTCCTTTTTCTTCTCCCTCCTTTCATCAAGAGAATGCTGCTCATTTTTTTATCACTCTGGTCCCAAAGTCTCCTCTGCGAGGTGGCTTCCATCTTCTCAAGGCGTGTGCTCACTACTTTAGTGCATTTATTTATTCAAGGAATAATTGCTGGATATCTGATGTATGCAATCAGTATAACAGATTCTAGAAATCCAGTCATGAGCAAGGGAGGTTCAATCCATATCCTTTTAGTAATCCGGAAGAAAATCAAGCAACATAACTCATCAAGTCATTGCTCTCTCACCCACAAATTTCCACAATGCACATTATTCTTTTTGAGGAAATAAAATGTCCTCTGGGAAGTCTTGTGTTTTGGCAGCCTAATTACAGAGAAAGATTTAACAGGTTCTCCAAAGACGCCAAACCCTCGCTAGGAACCATGTTATACTCTGGGAGATTCAGTCCCCTTGTAGTTTGGGCAAAATCATCAAAATGCATCCTTCTAATTAATCCCCGGTTTCAGCTGAGTTCTATCACACTGAGCGGAAGTACTTCCCGTCTCCTCTGCCAAAGGGCTAACAAGGTAGGTTTGATCATATTTATTCCTCAATCATAAACTTCCTATGTAAGAGATCCAGTCTTCATGGTGCTTTTGGCTACACTGGCTTATTGATGCCTGTGATCACCTGTACTTACATTTTCAAAGACTTGAGCAGCAGTTTTAAATGTTGGAAAAATATGTACCCAGCACCCCAGTTTGGAACATGATAAGTTGGAGGTGATTACTGGAGGCCCAGGTGGCCATAGCAGGTAGTAGTAATACACCTGGATTATTAATGGAGAAAAGGCCTTCCCAGGAGATAAGGAGAGCTTAGCAACTGATTGTCCCCTTTGAAAGAGTGTCTACCAAATAACATGAAACATACTGTAGTTAAAAAAATAATAAAAATAAAAAAAACTGTGTAACCGTCCTCACAGAAACTAAAAATCCAATAGGATTTGGAGAAAAAAAAATAAAAAATAAAAGTAGGAGCCACAGAGACCAAAATAAACCCCCTTTGGGTCTATCTCAGTTTAACATGATAAAATATCCCAAGACCTTTCTCAGCACATATATTATTCAAAGGTCAAAAAATTCCCTGTACAAATACCTAAAATATCTACAGGATGTTTCAGCGAAATGCCACATTAAATTATGCCTCTGGTGCAATTCAGGACTTAAGTTCCAGAATGAGGAAATGACGGGTCTGACACACCTCCACGTCCAGCAGGCCCTGGAGGCCACCATGGGGATGATGTGCTTCCCATGCCGTACCCAGGGGAAAACCCTGAGTTATTTTCCTACACATTCCTGCATTAAAATTTATCCCTTTGATGAGGTGATGTATATATTTTTTTTGTATTGGCAACAATAATCAAAGCAAAACTTGTGATTCTTGATAGCACATGTGAAAGAAAAATTGACCCAGAAAAGCTTAGGCTAGATGGGACTTGACCCACTCCACAGAGTTTCAAGCTTTGAATCCTCCCATCTTTACACCATTGATTAACGGTGAGGTATCAAACACGACAAGTTGCTAAACCTCTCAGAGCCTCTGTTTCCATATCTATAAAATGGGGTAGAACTTGTGAGCAAAAACTGTAAGGCATACAAAGTGCTTAACATGTAGAAAATGCTTAATGAATGTCACTGTTGTATCCGTAGCATGATTGATTGTCTACTGGAGATCAACGGAATGTCCATTTTCCTGGTAGAAAGTTCTAACAAGACACTGTAAGCTATCAGATCTGCTAGGGCTTAACACTCTTTGACCTAGAATAAACTTGCTTCTCAAAAAGCTTTGGACTAACATTGTAATCTGTTATTAGAAACTGTCGGGGCGGGAGACTCCATAGGCTGACTGTGTTATGGGCATTTGAATTCCTGAATAGGAAGGGCCTCTTGCTGTCTTTCTCTGGGATGCACCAGGTGGCTGATCTAAAGTGGTGACTTTGAAATGTGAGTTTGCATTTTTTTTTTTTTTTAGAAGAACACACAGTTAGTTATTTGGACCAATTTCATCGTTTTCGGGTAGACTGTGTTCCCAAAGCAAGCGATGAATTGCCAAGCATGACTGGGCCACCCAAAAAGAAAAGTGCAGATTTAAAACTTATTTGCAAGTTGCTTCTGAACATTTAAATATTAACAGTACATTAAAATATGACCGGGGAGTGATTTCAGAGGGAGAGAGGTTGTGGTATAAACTCTTTGCTTTATCATTCTGCTTTCTCATGATTTAAGCTTTGCCAACAGTAAAATGGGCTAGTGCCCATCCAATCTCACATAAAGAGGCCTTGGTTATTGTCCCTACCTCCCCGACTACTGCCCACCAGCTTCTAGTCTCAGCTCCCCTGTAGACATTTTAAATAATGTCTTTGGGGTTTCCTATGGGATCATAGAACTTTTCAATGTTGGTGCCATAACAGAAATGATCCCATTTGATCTTTGAAATTGACTGATAAGGAAACTGGGATCCAGAGCAGTTGAATGATTTGCTCAAAGTCAGATGGCTACAATCTTAGATTCATCTAATATTGGGGCTCATTCCAGACCAATCATGAACATGAAGTTCCCTCCTGGATCCCATTATCATACTCATAGCAATCCCATGAAGTTGGCAAGACAGGTACTGTAGAGAAGACAAAAGAGCATAGGCCCAAATAACTTGGATGAATTCACCAACAGACTTAGCAAAGAGAGGGAGGGAGGATGGGAGGTTGGAAAGCAGAGAGCAAGAAGACCGATTTAAGTGGTGAAATGAAACATAACATATGCATGTTAGGTGAACATAAAATCTTTGTAATATGGTCAGATAGTTCAATGAATGTATCCCAAAGTGATCTACTCTCTGTGATGGTTCAGTGTGCTAGGCTGGTGAGACCTTAAGATCCTTCCAGACTCTGCTGTCCAACAGAACTTTCTGTGATAATGGGAATGTTCTAAATAACACTGCCCAATTAGGACATCCACTAGCCAGGTGTGGCTGAATGCTTGCAGTGTGCCTGAACTTTTTATTTTATTTACATTTAGTTAATTTAAGTTTAAATAGCTATGTGTGCCCAGGAGCTACTGTATCAGATTACGAGATCTAGGTGAAGGAAGCTGACCCAAACATCTTGTCAACATAACATGACCTATAGACTTGTTTTTTGGGGGGAGGAGTGTGTAATAATGTGTATCGAAATCAGGTTTTTCCACAAAATATGGCCACGCCCAACATAAAAAAGTATCCATCAGGATTGTTCATAGCAACCAATGGAAAGCAAATTTAGCTAATGTGAGCAGAAGAAGGATTTATTAAAGAATGTCAGGTCACTCATAGAATTTCTGGGAGGGTCAGCAACCTGGGCTTAGAAGCTGTGTAGCCAGATATCAGTCACCATAACACTGCAAAACCGGCCTAGAGGAGACCTACAGATGCTGGGCACTGGGTATCTCCAAAGGGTCTCCTTCTATTGCTGTATCTGAAAACTGATGGTTTTGTTACCACCAGGGCCAGATTGGACCCTGTGTTGTTCCAGCTTCTCTGAGTCACCAGCTTCTGATTCCACATCTGGGGCAGGGACAGCAGATTGGGCCAGGCCACATACCTATGGTCTAGCTGAAAGGGACGTTAGAATAACAGGATTGGTTTCTAGAGAGAAGAGCAGACTCATAAACTGAGGAATTCCCAAAATAAAACAAATCCCTCCCCCACCTGCCTCCCAGGGATGAAGGCTAATGTGTTGGAGGCACCAGGTCTCCTGGGCGATGAGGAGAGCCACAGAATTGAAGACATGGTGGGAAACTGGATCTGGAGTCGGGTAGGGGTGCAGATCAACTGCTGCCATATAAGGCACTCTCAACTTGGAGAGACTAGGATATGACAGAGAACTAGGCAAGGGTAAGTTAGCAAAAAGAGTTTTAGTGCCTGTATAGTACTTCATTGTATGAACATATCACACTTTATTAGCAAGTCCTCTACTGATGGTCAGTTAGGATGTATAAATTTTTTTCTTACAAATTGTATTACAGTAAAAATACCTTTGCATATATATCTATGCATTTACCCAGTCATTCCTTTAGGCAAAAATCCTAGGGAAAGAATTACTGTCCTAGTGGCTAAGGCCATCTAACATTTTAATTGGTTCTTGAAGATCATCGTCAAAGGTAGGAACAACTTGTTTTTCCATCTAAGTTTGGCGTTAGGATGAGGTGAGAGAGGCACCTTGCTTTGAACACAAACTTAAGAACACATCAAAAATTTCAGTAATCAAGTCAAATAATATTTAAATGCAACATATTTTTTAAAAAATAATGCAAAAAGCCTGTGATGAACAAAATGTCAAAAGTTTAAATACAGGCAGGATCAATAGTAGTGCAGTTTTCCTTTCAACTCAAGCTCTAATATTGCTATTCACAACAATGTGATCTTGCCAACCCTTGGCATTTTTAAGTGTTTTTACTCTTTAAGTGTTTTTACTCATTCTGAGAGGAGAAAAATATTTCGTTTTAGTTCATTCTGTGGTTATTATTCAGATTGAGCATCTTATATGCTTATTGGCCATTTCATCACTTCTTTTACGAACTGGCTTGTTCATTTTGATCCTTTGCATTTTCTATTTGAGTGTTCATATTTTATTGATATGTAAGAACTCTTTGTATATTAAGGCTAGTAACTCTTTGCTATCATATGTTTTGCAAACGTTTTCCTAGATTTTTATTTTTCATTTTAAAATTGCTCTTTCAGAATAGATGCTCTAAATGTTGAATAGTTAAATTCATCCAATCTCTAGTACTTTTTTGAATTCTCCATTTTTTGTTTTTGGTATGTTTTTTATCTGCAGAAGGACCATTTTTGTGTGTGATTTAAATGAAGACTTTTGGGTCAGATAGCCTGGATGCTATCCATTATCTCTGTAACATTAGACATGTATCAAAACCCATATGTGTGGGGCTGGGGATGTGGCTCAAGCAGTAATGCACTCGCCTGGCATGCGCAGGGTGCTGGGTTCGATCCTCAGCACCACATAAAAATAAAGATGTTGTGTCCACCAAAAACTGAAAAAATAAATATTAAAAAAATTCTCATTCTCTCTCTCTCTCTCTCTCTCTCTCTCTCTCTCTCTCTCTCTTCCTCCCTCCCTCTCTCTCTCTCTCTCTCTCTAAAAAAACCCATATGTACTTTATCACATTAAAAAAAATGGAGACAATACTAGGACCTACTTCAGAGGGTTTTGTGAGAATTAAATGAGTAATACAAAATGCTTAGAACAGGGCCAAGCACACAGTAAACACTCGATGCTAGCTAGCATCACACACTAACTATATATACACAAGAGTCTGGTTTTAGATTCTTTAATCCATTCCATACTGTCTTAGTTACTGTAAATTTATATAGTGTCTTTTAATCTGGTTAAACACGCTCCCTTCTCATTTTTCTTGGTTTTTAACATTTTTCTTGGCTATCCTCATTCATTTATGCATACAAATGAATTTTAAAGGCTATTTGTCAAGTACCACAAAATCTCACTGGGATTTCCATTGAAACTATATTAAACATATATATTAATTTAATGGGGAAGCATGACATCTTAACAATATGAAATTTCCTGCCCAGAAACATGGTGTTACTCCAATCTGTTAAGTCTTCTCATTCTTCTATCAAGTTCACAATTTTTAAAAATGTGCATCTCACATATTTTTGGTCTCTTAAATTTTCACTGCTATTTATATTATTAACAATTACATATTATAAACAGATGATGTTTGCACATTTTATTTCAGCCTTCACATTGAGCCGTTTGATTACTTTTGTTTTTGTAGTTGATTATGTGCTTATGCAAAATGCATATCTAACCCATCCATCGTTCACTTGCCTAAGGTCCTTCAATAACCCTTCAGGACAAAGTTCCAACTTTGCCCAACATACATTCATTAATCTATCTCCAACATTCTTTTTTTTTTTTTCAAGATGACAAATACATGTTTAGTGCCTCTTCCTTTCCAGACACTGTGGAATACCAGAGATCCATCCATAAACAGATAAAAATCCTGGCTATTATGACCTACATTTAGAAGGAATTACTGCTGAGCATCCACTATGCCTAGGGGTCCATTCTCTCTGCCTTTGCTTCTTTGTAGACACTGTTGTTCTTCAGCTGTACTGAATTGGTGGTAATTCTCCCCAAACACGTTTCTATTGGAGCCTTCCAGAAGGGTCCTTTCATATCCTGTGACTCACGACAGTATTCAGAGGTCTCGTGTCCCACTGGTCTCAGCAATGACTTCTTAAAGTTGGATTATTCCTTTATTGGTCTTTGAGTTCCTAGAGGGTGGGAATGGGATGGAGATCACTGTTTTGCTACCTTGTGACACGGTTCCAGGTGGTGTCCAGTAAGTGTTTGTTGAAGGCTACATGTATTGACAGGTGAGCACCCTGGCATCATCATCTGCGTTGGCTCTGGGCCTGGTATGGGCTGTCAAAGCTAGACTGACCGTTGCTCAGGGGAAGAGATCACCGTGGCTGGGTGGGCAGGCTTGGGTGCCCGTGGGAGATGAGCCTTTAAACAGCCACTGAAGAAGCTAGAGGCTTCTGTCAGCTCTTTCCACCCTACTCTTTCTCCTTTCCTCCAGAAATGTGGCTAGAATCAAAGACAAGACCTCCCACTCCCACCTAAGAAAGGGATGGCTCTGCCTATGTCTGAGGTCACTACTGGGACACATTTGTGGGACTGGAACAGGGGTGAAGCCAGAAGGGTATCTTAGGCTGCTGGGCATGCTGTAACGAATATCCCAGAGATGGGGTAGCTTCAATCACAAACGTTTATTTCTCACATTTACATCTGGGAGGCTGAAGTGGAAGATCCCAGCAGACCTGGTGTGTGGTGAGGGCCTTCTCTCTGGTTTGCAGAAAGCCATCTTCTCTGTGTGTCCTCAGAGAGTGAAAAGCAAAGAGAGAGAAGAAGGAAACTCTCTCATGTCCTTCTGGAATCCATTTCCTGGGGGCGCCACCCCTTTTGACCTAATAACCTCCCCAAAGCCCATGTCCTCCTGCCACCACTTTGGGGTATGAATTTGGGGCCACAGCAAGGGGCATTGACATACCTATGTGGGGAAACCACAGCTCCGCTCTCAACAAGATACTCGCTTCATGAGTGCTCTTTCAGGAGGAAGTGGATAAAGCCAGACTTGCGCTTGCCAAAGTTCTCACGCTGTGCCCCTCGGCCGGTCAACAGCACCATGCCATTCCCACTCCAGAGAGGCAGAAGAGCAGAGTGAGCAAGCACTCGGTCTTGGGGTCTAGACTAGCTGGGTCCACATCCTGGCTCCTCCACTTACTAGCTGTGTGAGGTCTTGAACAAAAGAGTGCCCTCAAAGAAGAGGAATTTTTGATGAAGATGGAAAAATCATCCCAAGAAGATCACTGAATTGTTAACAGCTTACAAAGCACTGGGTGTAGCATGCACCGTATTTAAAGGGCACGGGAGACACTTTACGGGTTCAAATCCTAGCTTCTCCACCTAGTGGTTGTGTGACCTTGGGCAAGTGACTTAACCTCCAGGAGTCTCAATGTTCGATTTGTAAAACAGCTGTGTGACCTTGGACTTAACCTCTGTGAGTCTCGATTTTGTATCTGTTGCCTGCTCCACAGGGTTATGGGGGGAGGATCAGATGAGCTAATGCATATTAAGTGCTTGGTCCAGTGCCTGGCACAGAGTGAGCACTTAAATGTTTGTCACCTATCACTGCGCCATCCTCATCCTCGTCCTCATCTCCATCCCAATATCACCTTGCGTCTGGTGTTGTTTTTGGCGGACCAAGAGCCTACACAGAGTTTTGCCATTTTATAGGTTAAGTCCCATGTGAAGATCATAAAATTCCTCTGAGACCCACATATTAAAAATGAATGTCACTACAGACCCAACAAGAGAGACACTGGATATCCATTAACTGGAGCATGGGGGCCACTCATGGGTCAAGGCAAGTTCCAAAAGGGACAAGTGTACCTTCAGATGTGCTGAGCAACATCGTCCCTGGTGGCTGCACCAACCAGCGTGGGGAATGACAGGATTTCCTCCCTGAGAACTAAGGCCCCTCACCCACAGGGGCAGTAGTCCCTCACGTGCATGTCATCCTCGGGGGAAGACAAAGTGGCACTGGCACAGAGCTGTGTTGGGTGGGCATCTGGACTCAGGAGCCACCTCTTACAGCATGAGTTCTGCTCTCCTACCTCATTTATCTTCTCTAAGTCAGCATGTGCCACCTTAAGGAAAGGAAAGTGGGATGGATGCTGTCCTGTGAATGCCCCCAGCCTGGGGAACCCAAAGGCTGCACAGAACCTAAGTTGAAAGAGTAGCATGTGGCTGAGACAGGGTGCGTCTCACTGAGATCCTAGAAGATGCGGGTTGAGTGGAAAAGGAACTGAGCCTGACAACTTGGGACCTGGCCACTTGACCCTAAAGGGATCTAGATGGATCTCCAATTAGGAAGTCTTTTGTCGGGAAGATCAATTTGGCAAGAGCAGACGGCTTACAAAGGGAAGATGAGCATTTGGGAAATACACTTGAAATGTTGTCAAAGCCATGATTGTGAAGGGTCAGTTGAAAGAGTTTAAAGTTTAAATTTAAAATTTTATTTGTTTACATATTTATTTATAATAGTTCACATCACTCAAAAATCAAGAGGCTCCATTGGGTACTATACTGAAGTCTCCCTTTCACTCCTGTCCCTCACTCCCCACTCCAGGGACAACTGATGTTACCTCTACATGCAGAGACAGTAAATGGGTACAAGAGAATATGTGCACATGTGGATGTGTGGGTATATACTTTTCTCACAAATGTAGACTTTTAAATTTTTCAATATAGTTTAGAGATTATTACCATCAAAACATAGACTTTTCTTTTAACATGGTAAAGCCACTGTACGGATTAATCATAATTCAATTTTATCAGTTCCTAGTGAATAGAAATTTAATATTAGATAGAGAAAAAAATATAGAAAACTTAAGTGCTTTCTTATGTTTTACTATTATATGCAATGCTTTAGTAAATAACTGCAAACAGGCCACTGTGTATGTGTATGATCATATTTATAAAACAACAACAACAACAACAACAAAAAAAAAAACTCCTAAAAGTGTTCTTTCATCATTAGGTCAAAGGGTGGACTAATAAATTTTTACTCTGATTTGTGATAGGGATGCATTTAAAGTAACTGGCCAAAGAATGTGTGCTCATACAGTATTTTAAGAATAGACTTCAGGACTGGTGATGTAGTTCAGTGGTAGGGCACTTGCCTAGCATGTGTGAGACCCTGGGTTCCATCCCCAGCACAGGAAGGAGGGAGGGAAGGAAGGAAGGAAGGGTGGGTAAAAAGAGAAAAGAAATAAAATTCATTTGATAGATGATGGAAGAGGAAGGAGTGTGTGGCTACTCCAAGTTCATCAATTAAAACTAGGACATCCAACCTGCCTGTAAACTAAACGGTCCCATCTCCACCACCATGTAAACCTCCAGCAGGTCTCAACCAGACGATGGAAAGAGGACAGGTGGGGTGGGTAGGTGAAAGGCAGGGAGTGTCCTGTATGGAATACTTTAAAGAACCACAGAGATTAGAGGTTATTATGGGACAGCTATCGATAAAACGTTTTAAACATGGGATTAACTGAACAGCTAATGAAAACCCAAAATATACTGACCCCAAAATGAAGAAAATCTCTGGTCTCCTACTTATCTAAGAAATTTTTTTTTTTAAAGAGAGAGTGAGAGAGGGGGAGAGAGAGAGAGAATTTTTTTAATATTTATTTTTTAGTTCTCGGCGGACACAACATCTTTTTGTTTGTATGTGGTGCTGAGGATCGAACCCAGGCCGCACGCATGCCAGGCGAGCGCGCTACCACTTGAGCCACATCCCCAGCCCCCTAAGAAATTTTTAATAAAAATAGTAATCTGTGAGCCGGGGTTCTGGCTCAGCGGTAGAGCACTCATCTAGCACGTGCAAGGTGCTGGGTTCAATCCTCAGCATCACATAAAAATAAATAAATAAAATAATGGTATTGTGTTCATCTACAACTAAAAAACCTATTAAAATATTAATCTTAGGAGAAGGGAGGGAGCATGGGGTTATTAATGATGGTGAAATGTGATGGACAATATTATCCAAAGTACAAATATAAAGACACGAATTGGTGTGAATATACTTTGTATACAACCAGAGATATGAAAAATTGTGCTCTATCTGTGTAATAAGAATTGTAATGCATTCCACTGTCATGTATAAATAAAAAATTAATAATAATAAAAATATTAATCTGTAAGAAATACAATGGCAGAAAGATCTGCCTTCACTTTTTCTACTGTTGGAAGACTTGAAGTTGCAGAATTCTAAGTCTAAAATGAAAGCGTTTACAATAAAAGTGATCCTTGAAAGTTTTGTCCTCAGAACCCACCATCTCAGATTTGAACCATGACCTCTGCCGTTCTCTGTCATCGAGCAAGGACCATGTGGAGGGAGATCAAGGTCCTGCGGAGGCCTCCGCAGCATGAGCTCAGCCTACAGATGCCCAGCTCCTGAGTAATAATGTGAGACAGATGCCAGATCTGCTCAGCTTCCTGACTAGCTGGGAGCATGCTTTGGCTAGAATCCTGCAACTTAACCATCCAGTTAACCTTTTAAGTGGATAAAAGACAAAAATAAGAATGGAGCCAAAGTTATGTGTAGGTGGGGATGACAGGCAATTCTTCAGGATGAGAGAGTATTCTTGCCCTGTAAGAGTATAGGACATGATGCTCTATGTCTTGGGGAGTTGGTTCTAAAATATTGTGCCTGTATGTGTGTGTGACTACAGTAAATCTCCCCAAGAGAAAGAACTTATTTTTCTCATTGCTGTATTCTCAATGGTTACAGTAATGCCAGGGACATAGTAGGTGCTCAATGAACATTGGTTGAAAGAATGAACGCTTTCACTGTGAACAAGTGAATGAATGAACAATTCCAAAGGTGTGGGACCTTGCCGATATTTACACGTATCATTATGTAATACAAATCATGTCAATGTGTCTTGTGCTTTTTGCTTATGAAACAATTTAAAATCACTTCATTATAAGCTCCACATGAGCTCTATAGATTTCACTAGTTCCATGCCTTTGCCTCCCCCTTAAATATTAGTGCTCCCTTGAGTTTTATCTTTGCCTTCTCGTCTGTCTCTCATGGTGGATTCAACTCTCAACTAGTAGGCTGCTGACTTCTAAAACCCTCTCTATCCCAGAATTCCCTCACGGCTTCCAGATCTGGATCTCTACCTATCAACTCAATAGCTCTACTCAGATGTTTGAGAGGTGCCTCAGAATCAAGGTATTATTCACTGATTTATTTTCTCACCCCTTTCAAATTGTTCCTTCTTATTCATGCTGGATTTTTAACAACAAGAACTACAGGATAAAAAAATAAAAGAGCGTAATCCCTAGCAGTTGTCATGTTTATTGTGGAAAACGTCATTCTCCATTTTAGAATAAATTCTATTTTCTAGTCTGAGCTTCCTGACTATTGTGCTCATGTATGCTACGACTGGATTGGTGCCCACAGCATCCATCTTCTCAGAGCTTGGGGCATTGAGAAGAGCCTCGGGATTTGAGGCACTAGACCAGGTGCCTTGGGCTTCAGCATCCTCATCTGTTTCCCTGGTTTCCCTGGGTGCTACCTCGTGAAGAGGTCCAGAAGCACTGACCTTGTCTTCTGACCCCCAGATCCCCATGAATTCTCATCAACGCATTTCACCAACCCCTCAGGGAACCTTCATATGGGTGACCTCATCCACAGCAAGAGCCTAACTGCCTCGTGGACCATCCCATAATACTCCACTGGACTCCTCGGGGTTTATGGAATTTTGATGGTCTTCATGAAGGGATCAGAGTCTAGAATTTGGAGAAAACCTAAACCACCTCTCTCACGATTACACTAACAGATAAAGATATTGGGACCAGAGGTGAAGTCACTTGCCTTAGCTAAATCACTTGCCTCAGATGACGGCAAAGCCTTCAGGGCAGAACAGGCCAAGAGGCAGAAGCGGACTCCCAGGCTGCGTTCTCAAGTCTCACACCTTGCTGACACGCCCGCTAGAGCTGCCTTGAAAACTGAACTTTTACGGAGAATGTGCACACAGAGACTGTCTATTAGCCTAAGCACTTAGACTAACATGCTCTGTCTGTCCATGCTCACTGACAGAGCTTTTATTGTCTTTGCTTCTTGATATCCAATTTCCAGACTAAATCAGTGTTACATGAAGTAATTTTCAAAAATGGTTTATTTTTATAAGAGATGATTAAATTCCAGAGTTTGGCCTGGACTTTGGAAAGTGGGTGTTTTTATTTTACCCCTGTCGACAATATTTTTCCTTGCTAGAACAATGCATTTTTTTTTTTTTTGCCTTGGTTTCAACTCCAGAAGTGTGAAAAATCATTTTGAAATAGTTTATTTTACATTTGAGAATGTAAGTGGAGATGTAGTAAATACAAAAATCAAATAAGTGAAAAGAAAACACCACTTTCCCAGGGACCACACACTGATACCAAAGCCAAGGGGGGGCAAATCCAGGCTCCCAGGGCGAGGGAAAACATCGGCGTAGGCTGAGGGTTTCTCCTCTCCTGAAAACTTGGGCATTTGGAAGTTCATGGAGGAGTTAGGCCAGGAAGTACTCAGGGCCAACACTCTCAACCAGTGAACTTTTCAACATTTTAATATAAATCAACGTAGTGGAAAGTCACATGAGTATGAAATACCTTCCAGAAGTTAATGGCATTGCACACATTTTTTAATGTAAAAATGGAAAATTAAAAACTGAAAAATCGGGCTGGAGTGGTGGCTCAGTGGTAGAGCGCTCACCTAGCACCTATGAGGCACCACGTTCGATCCTTAGCACCACATAAAAGTAAGTAAAATAAAGGTATTGTGTCCATCTACAACTAAAAAACAAAATTTTTCTTTAAACTGAAAATTTAGGTAACAGAAGATCTAGCAAACACTCATCTTCAGAATCATCAGTCAAAATGCCTATATGAGTGGATCAAAGGCAAAAAAACAAAACAAAAAAAATACTGTCGTGTTTGTGCGGCCTCTTTCTGTCTTTTCTCATCTCTCCTCATCTCTCCTTTGATCTCCTCACTTTCTCTCTTTCCCTTCCGCAAACCCTCTTCTTTCTCAGCTTCAGTGCCCAGTGCCCATGGTGCACCTGGATTTCTTTCTGTGACTTTGCATAAGGCAAACTGCATTCAACGCAACCAGCTGAGACTTCAGACCCAACGGAGATGTGCTTTTCTGCTGAGGGCACGGGCTGCTCAACCTGCAGGCTCTCTCCAGGGGTAGCCTCTTTAGGACAGGTTCCTGCTGGGCTCCCAAGTCCAGCCAGCGCTTGCATTCAGACTACAGTAGCCTATCCCATCTCTGTTTTCCAGAGGAAGACCTTTCGTGGCACCTGATGCTATCTTTGTACCATGACTCACTTTCCTGCTGCAGTCCGACCTGCCTCTCCCTCTGGTTCTGCAGCTCTTCATGTTGCACCTGGTACACAGCCTGCTCCCTGCCCCGCACACCTTCCCAGCACCAGGGAAGGCAATTTGGAGACTGTTATCCCAGCCTCCTGTGAGCAATTCAGATCTTGGCTCCTCCACCCGTTCCACAGGCCTGCCCTCTCCTGGACCCTGAGTCAGCTCAGCTAAAAAAGACAGGTTATGAGCTGCCCCAGTTCAACCACTGGGCTGGACCCACAGTCAGGAAGTCTACCCTGGCAAGGTCTTTGGTGTGGGGAGAAATCCAAGAGCCTATGGACCCACACTAGTAAGTTCATTATCTAACCCTGCATCTCTTTCAAGGTTACCTGCTATGTCCTCCAGGACCCTACGGGGTCAGAAGTCCTGAATCGGATCCTAACTCTTGACAGCCCTCTCCCTTTAGGAAGGGGTTTTTTCCTCTCATAACTGAGCTGCCTCATTGGATCTCGTTGGATTTCAGTGCCACCAAATCAAGGCCACGCTTGCCCTATAACTTTGAACAGTGGATACTAAATAACCAGACATCTCACCAGGAACCAGCCCCCAATCCAGCCAGCTCTGCTATCCAAGCTCCCTGTGAGCTCATCTTCCCTCCCTTCCCCAGCACTTGTCTGGAATCTCAGAACAACTCATGGCCAAACCCATCCTCATCAGCCAACTGACTTCCTAGAAGTGCCCGCAGGTGTTGCTCTCCGCCTTCCAGAACATTGGCTATGCCCACCTTCCTGCAAATTGCCTCTGTTTCTGAAAGGGAGAAAGGAGACATGCATGACTTTGATCCTGGCTACTACTGAAAGCATAGTCTTCCCTGCTTTCCCACCATATTTTCTCCTTGGAGTCCTTCGGATCCCTCTTGGCAGCCTCCATTTGTCAGATTTGGGGGCAGGGCAGGGGGAGAACCAGAATGTCCAGTGATATTTGGATTCCAGACAACAACAAATATCTAGTTACTAGTAATCCAGATGTCATTGAGACTCCTGCATCTTACCCACCCTTGTCCAGCCAATGAGTGGGACCCAGACAGCAGGTAACTAAAACATTCTTTTTGGCTCTGGATGTTAGGATTCATCTGTCCATTGGGGATTGGATGGCTCAAAGGATTCTTGCCTTGCTTTACGCATTTTGATTCTTGATCATGTTGCAAATATAAGAAGACACCTTAAGACTTCCTCACAAATGGCTTGACATAAAGGGCCAGCGTTCTGCCAAGCAGCCTTATCACAATACGGAACTTTTCTTCTCCACGTTTGCACAATTCTCACTCCTAGAATCACATCATGGAACAGTTTCGGCTTATTTAAAATCTTCCTTCTGCCTTGGCTGATGTAAGAGCCGCTCACATGGGAAAACATTCAGATGGCTCTTCCTTGCTTCCCCAGCTGCCGGTGTTAAAGGGCTCTAGCCATTCCAGTCACCCCGGCAGAAAAGTCCTGGCCTGGCAGCAATTGAAAAACATAGAGAACTCACCAGGCATCCTAGAAGTGGGAATGACTGGAGACGAGCTCATGTGCTTAGCAGAGTGGGTTAAGATTGGCATTCTGGGGTCTATTTTTCTTTTTTTTTAAATTTTTTTATTTTTTTATTGTTGATTGTTCAAAACATTACATAGTTCTTGATATATCATATTTCACACTTTTATTCAAGTGGGTTATGAATTCCCATTTTTACCCCGTATACAGATTGTAGAATCACATCAGTTACACTTCCTAGTGTCTGTTGTATTCTGCTGCCTTTCCTATCCTTTACTATCCCCCTCCCCTCCCCTCCCCTCCCCTCTTCTCTCTCTACCCCCTCTACTGCAGTTCATATCTCCCCCTTGTATTATTTTTCCCTTTCCCCTCGCTTCCTCTTGTATGTAATTTTGTATAACCCTGAGGGTCTCCTTCCATTTCCATGCAATTTCCCTTCTCCCTCCCTTTCCCTCCCACCTCTCATGCCTGTTTAATGTTAATCTTCTTCTCATGCTCTTTGTCCCTACTCTGTTCTTACTTACTCTCCTTATATCAAAGAAGACATTTGGCATTTGTTTTTTAGGGATTGGCTGGCTTCACTTAGCATAATCTGCTCTAATGCCATCCATTTCCCTCCAAATTCTATGATTTTGTCATTTTTTAATGCAGAGTAATACTCCATTATGTATAAATGCCACATTTTTTTTATCTATTCGTCTATTGAAGGGCATCTAGGTTGGTTCCACAGTCTTGCTATTGTGAATTGTGCTGCTATGAACATCGATGTAGCAGTGTCCCTGTAGTATGCTCTATTTAGGTCTTTAGGGAATAGACAATGATCCCTGAAAGTATAGTCTTTCTGGGGTCTATTTTTCAAAGGAGCACTGGCACTGGATGAAAGTGACACGTGGTGACACCATTCTTGAGATGCTCCCAACCTTCTAGGCTGAGCAACAAGAGCTCAGAAATGGAGGATGACCCCAGCTGCCCACCGGGAGCACACACCCTGGTTCACTCATCAGAGCCCACCGCTGCTCTGAAGCAGGCTAAAAGGGTGTTTTACCCCTTTCCTCTATTTCTACAGAAGAGAGAAGCCTCCTCCAGCCCCCCCCCCAGGACACAAGGTTGAAGGAACACTTCAGACTCCTGCCCCCTCCTGGCTGTGCTTCCTTCCCTAACCACTTGTTCTCTTTTGGACCCGCTTTTGGACCTCACAGGGGCTGGGCTCCTGCTATGTGATAGCTGCACCTGCACTGGGTCCCGGGGCCAGATTTGAGGAACAAGAAAGACACCAGGGCCTTCTTGTCTAAGCCAGTATTCCCAAACTCGGCATTTTAGCATAACAAATTTGTGCTATAATTATCTTATTCTGCTTTTTCTCAATGGATTTAGAAGGCATGTGAGATTAGAGCCCCCTCCACTCAAGCAAATCCTCAACCTCGCCAGAGGAAGCATTCCCAATTCTGAGGACAAGCTCCTACGGGATGCGAAAGAGGACAGAACCAGGAGCACTCTGCCCGCTGAAGGACTTGAGGAGAAGTGTTAGGAAAACCGTGTGGAAGGAGATAGGTTTTGTTTGTTTTGCTTTGTTTTGTTTATAATAATCAACTGAAAGAATGAGCATTTCCAAATACAAAAGTGACCCAGCATGGACAAAAGGCTGGGTCACATTAAGGAAGGGGAAGGAAAGCAGAGTAGCTGGCTCAGGACAGAGGCCCTGTATGCAGAAAGAAGTACGAGTGAGCCAGGCTGTGTCCCTGGAAGAGAGAGGCAATGAGGGTGTAGGGGACCCCTGCCAGCCCTCTCACCCCACGGAGCTCGTCTCCTGGCCCATGCACCATGTCTGCCCCTGGGCAGGGAGACGTCAAGGAGCCTTAGGTGAGTAATTCAATCTCAAGTCACTTGTGTTCCAGGCCTCCCTGGGGCCACAGTATGGGCTCCACTTCTGTAAATCAATTCTGCTTATTTCCAAATTCTTTAATTGCTAATATTTTCATCTGGAAAGCAGACCTATCCATGTCACAGGGTTGATGTAAAGATTAGAAAACTCACATAAATAAAATATTCTAAAGCACCTGGAACCTAGAAAGTATTTAACAACGGATAATTATTATTATCTTAAATAGCATAGACCACTGGACACTGATATGAATGATGAAGGAGAGATGGCTCAGGGTGTGATGCTGTCTTAGGCCTCCTTCTCTAGGAAGCAGATGCCAAGACAGAGATTTGTGTGCAGGAAGATTATTGGCGGGTACGCTGGGGAGCAAGTGCCGGGAGGAGGTGGAGGCTGAGTTTTGATACAACACAACAACAGGCGTTTTAGTACTCAGGTGATCTTTCTGAAATGTCAGGTTAAAGGCAAGGAGAAAAGCCTTTGTACACCTTATCCTCAGTCTTCAGAGGCAGGCTGTCCCTGGGAGGTGGCTGTCTTCAGGTGAGAGCAATTTCTAGAGAGGAATTCTCCTGAGTGCTGCTGACCATCAACACTCCCCGTAGTGGGTGGGTGTCTTTGTCCACTTGCTGTTACTGTAACTGAATACCACAGCCTGGGTCATTTATAAAGAAGAGAAGTTTATTTAGCTTATGGTTCTGGAGGCTGGATGTCCAAGAACATGCTACCAGTATCTGGTGAGGGCCTTCTGGCAGCATGCTAACACGGCAGAAGACATCACGTGGGAGACAAAACAAGTGTGCTAGTTTGGCTCTCTTACTCTTCTTATGAAGCCATTAATGTCATTAGGGGACCCCCGCCCCAGGACCTCATGTAATCCTAATTACCTCCCAAAGACCCTAGGTCCAAATACCACTAACATATGAACTGGGAATTAAGTCTCCAACATGTGAATAATGGGGGATAAACAAACCAGGGGCAGGGGAGTGAGCACCCTGGCCTGGGTTCACACCACAGATCCACTACGGTGCTCAATAAATGATTATGATCATCTCTGTTAATTGTCTCTGTGGATCAGCAGGTGGCTGATCTTCACCCCAGTGCTTGTCCTGACTTCAGACAGGTAACACCAGGCCCTTGATCACTCCACTCACCTGGATGATTGGAAACCCCCCAAGGTTTGGGTGTCCTCAAAGGAGGAATGGAATGAAATTGGAATTAAAACATGACTTTTTAACAGATCTGGGTGGGTGATCTTGGAGGGGGGGAGAAATCAGAGATAAGAGGACCACTCAGGAGGCTGTCAGAGTAGCCCGGCATGGAGTGAGGGCAGCTCCCGGTCCACGTTAGCTGTCATGTCAATTAAAGAGGCTCAGAGTCCACGGGAGCAAAGGGAAGGAGAGGAGGGACAGCAGGAGTTGGCACTGAATGCAAGGTGGCAAATTAAGGAGGAAGAGGAGCGCTGTATCCTCTGAGACCGTGGGTCTGAGCATCTCAGGGCTGGCCATTGGTGTAACTGGGTACCATTTTTAATGTGAAATGAGAAATATGACTAATTTGGTTTTTGACATGAAACGTCCTCCAAACAGATGGTAAAATGGAAGCAAATGATCAAATTAGTACTTTGCAAAGCTAATGAGATTTTTTTTAATTAATAGTTTTTTATATATAGTTTTAGGCTTACAGGAAAATTGAACGGAAAGTGCAGAGTTTCCATAGCCCTTTGCTCCAGTTACTCCTATTATTAACATCTCTCATTAGCATGGTACATTTGTTACAATTGATGAGCCAATATCAATACATTACTAAGATCTATAGTTTGCATGAATGTACACACTATGTTGAATATTCCATGGATTTTCAACAATGTAATATGTAAAAATATCCAACACAGAGTATTATACGGGCAAGTTTCACTGCCCTCAAAATCCTCTATTCATCGCCCCCCTTCTCCCAATCCCCTGGCAACCAATGATCATTTATTTTACTGTCTCTCTGTTTTGCCTTTTTCAGAATGTCATATAGTTAGAGTCACATTGTCGGTAGCCTTTCAGATTGCCTTGCTAATGAGATTTTGAAATAGAATTTGATTTGCTTGGGAATTCATTTTATTTGTTCATTGGTACTAGGGACTGAACCCAGGGGAACTTTACCACTGAGCTACATCCACAGCCCTTTTCATGTTGAGACAGAATCTCCTTAAATTGCTGAGGCTGGCCTCGAACGTTTAATCCTCCTGCCTCAGCCTTTGGAGTCGCTGGGATTACAGGCATACGCCGCCACACCTGGCTGATTTTAAAGAGGATAATAATAAGAGCCCTTTTTTTGTACTTGATTCTCCTTTATTCTAAAGTTAGCTTATTTTTAAAGCAGACAGTATCATACGTGGGAAGGCGAGGGCACAATAGAGGACATCTACATCATAATAGAGGACATCTACAAATATATCACTTAGATAGAGAGATTTAAATTTAATTGTGAAATGATGATCCATGTGCCAACTAAAAATAATCTTTCTTACCACCTGTTGGAGCCCATACTTGAGAAGACATTGACTTAGCTGTTCCCCAGCCCCCAGTTTCATCTCCATCCCTTTGATCTGCAGCACAGTGGCTGGGAGAACAGAACACCAAAGGAAACAGGCTTGGTGCCTCCAAGTGTCTGAAGAGCTGCCAAGCAGAGGGAGGAGGGGAGCATTCAATACATGCCCACCAAGTGCCAAGCACCATGATGGGTGGTTAAATTACATTATCTGGTTCAAACCCCACAACAGCCCAGGTGATGGGGATTCTGATCAAAGATATCAGGAAGCCAAGCTGCTGCAGGATTCTAAATTGCCCAGCTATGTCAGTGATGGTGCAGGGTCAAACCCAACATCTCCATCCATTTATCTACACTGTATGGCCCATCATAGAGACAGGGATTTATTCTTTGTTGCTTTAGAAAGCAGAACTAGAACCAAGTATTACATAAGCATATTTCAGCTTTACAGAAGAACTTTCCTTAAAAACTCAGTGGCTTTGGGAAGCAGGAGCTTGCTTTCCCCTGAGTATGCAGAGACCTTGGCTGGAGACCACCTACACAGGAAGCCATAGAAGGCATATCTCACAAATGTGAAGGTATGCATGGGGCCTATCAGCCCCTCTGGGCTAAACATTCCATACCCCCAGGATCCTGTGGCTCCTTTTGCCAATATTGAACTTCCAAAGAAGCTGCTGGCTTGTTTGACTGTCAGCAGGGCACTAAATACTACTTTGGGACATCTCAGTCTTTCTGCAAACCATATTCTTTCTGCAGCCTTTAAGTAGGGGGTCACATGAAAGACAGGAGGCCTCAAAACAACTATTTCCAGATGGGCCTGATTAGTTGAATTATTTGAAAAAACATGTCACTGGATGTCGACATGCCTCTGCAGACCAGGAAAATTCATTTCATGAGTCTATCAATCCCACCTTGGATGGAGATAAAACAGCCTTCCTGCAAAGAAACATGTTAAAATGTGATTTGGGTATCAGCATGCTGTTCAGTAAAAGACCCTGAGATTAATCTTCTCTTTTGCCAGTAGATATTACCACTGAATTGGGGATACCACATGACTAATATTTTACCTAAAACCCTTTTGCATCTTTATTTAACTATCCTTTAGCAATGAACTTTCCCTGAGAGTTCCTGATAATGCTGACATGGAACATAAAGACATAAAAGATTCTTTTTTAAAAAAAATATATATATATCTTTTTTTTTGGTTGTAGATGGACACCATATCTTTATTTTTTATTTTTATGTGGTGTTGAGGATCGAACCCAGTACCTCACACGTGCAAGGCAAACACTCTACCATTGAGCTACAACCCCAGCCCCAACATAAAAGACTCTTATATTAACCCTGCTTCATTGAGTGATCAAGTTCACAGTTCTAAAATATGTCTGTGCCAATTCAAACAGCAGAACTGCATCCTGTAGTGCTTATGTTTTAATGTGAGTAGCTCACACACATGCATACACACCCAAGCGTGCACAAAGGACAGGCATTTGTCACAGCTCAGTAAACCACCACTCATTTGGAATCAGTTTTCATCAATAGCTACATACATCAAGGTTAAAAAAAGGTCATGGTTTTGCTATTTTCTGCTATGAAAGAACTTGCAAGGCTCCAGTTGCTGGAGAGTCTAACATCATCTCAGACAGGGCCCTGATGAATCTGAGGGCTCTCTCTCTAAGGATTTCCCAGGATAGAAAAGCCAATGTCTGCTTAGCTTTCTCCTCAGCCACCCTTGGCTTCACCATAGGTGGAGCTTTAGCTTTGCTATAGATTCATGGAGGCATGAGGTGTGGCCATTCCTCTCCTGACCATTTCCAGATCATAGCTCTGCCATGGTGGTTGCCCGAGTATCTCTATGACCAGAGCACTCAGGACTAGTTTTGAGGCTCTCAAAATTCTCCAACTCAGGCACACAAACTACCCTCCAGTGTCATACTAGAGTCATTTTATAAAATATTTGCATTACCCATCAAATATCTGTAACAACAAAATATAATCAAATGAAAAATGGACCTGTTTTGTATATTTTATGTCTTGACCTATGAAGACTCATCAGTAACTCATTCTCATACAAGCTTCACAAGAGTTTTATGAACCACCAAAATCCTCTTCCTAGTGCATATTACTACTGGCATTTTAATACACTCTTCTGTGCAGGTTCAGAAGATACAAACTGTCCCTAAGCTTCAGAATGGGCAGACTGACTCCACATGGTAGATATGAACTCATTCTCTTTTAATCCCAGGTTGCCACCACCAACTTTACTTTTTTAAATGAAAATAAAAGTCATTTTCTCTTGCCTTGCAAAAGTAACAAGATCCAAACTGGGCCTCCTGGAATAAAAAACTTTTTTTTCCACTCAAATTCTTATTGAGATCTACCTGGCAATTATAATACTTGCGTTCATCATGGAAATTGTCTGAAACCACTTTCTCGTGTACTTAGAGCTGAGTATAAAATAAATATACAGGAGAGACTCAAATTGTGGCTATGTTAGGGAAACAATATTGATAAACTTTAGCTCCTACTTTATCTCTTTCTTCTTCTTTCCAGTAGGTTTGTTCATTTCGTTCTCCCGTAAGGCCTGAGAAACTATGGGAAGATACCACTTCAAGAGACCCCAAACTTACACCACAGGTCCACGCAGCCTTCTTGCCCCCACAGTGCTGACACCAGTTACCCAGAAAGGAAGCAAATAGCTCTTGAGGACAGCACTGTGCACTGTCATCCAGTTCTGCCAACCATTCGGTGAAGTCAGAGGAGTACTAATTTTCAGCAGGTGATCAATAAGTACCACTTCTCTCCCTACTCCCATTTTGGATGAGAAAATGGTGCTCAAAGTCATAACTAATTTGTGACAGTGCCAGAATCCCGTGCTTCCATCTGCCTCCAGAATCCATAGTTTTCCACCTGTTGTACAAAGTCTCTCTTTAATGTTCATATGGATTTGGGCTTTACTTCCTTAACTCTATCACAGCCTTGGGCAGTCGTTGTGCAGCTTGTGCCTTGCACAGAAAAACAGGCTAAGGGGAGGAAGAGGCTGGAAGCCAGTCTGCATTCTGCCCAGAAAATTATGTCTCCTTCTCAGGGCTGTATATCAGTCGCCTGGGTCTGCTGTAACACATTACTGCAAAGTGACTTAAAGTAACAGATATTTATCCACACAGTGCTGGAGGCTACAAGGTGCCATCAATCCTTGGAGTTGGTGGCTTATAGTTACACCACTGCAGTCTCTGTTTCCATCTCTGTCTTCCTCTTCTTTTTATAAGGACACTTGTCTTTGGATTTAGGGCTCATCTGAGTCACCCACGATGATGGCATCTCAAGATTCTTAACTTAATTACCTCTTCAAAGAGCCTTTTTCCAAGAAGGACAAATGCATAGATACTGGGGGTTAAAAATTGCACCTATTTTCTTGGGGCTACCCTTTATAACACTCAGAGGAGAAGCAGCTTTTAAAAACTGTTCTACCCAAAGGGGACACAATTTTATCTTTAGCACAAAGACATCTATATAGGCTCAGGGAGCCCTGGTCTCCTTGGTGTGTTACCTGATTTCTGCTGCCCATCAGTCTAGGGTTTTAACCCATTCTTTCCGTTCAAAACATTTAAGCTATAGCTGGGCCACTGACAGCCACTGATACCTGTGTAAAGAGTAGAGCCTAGTGACAATTAGAATGTGCTCAGGCTCTGGAATTGCTGCAGGATCATATGAAGGAAGATAAGCCTGAGGACCCAGGCTGTAACTGACAGTATACTGATGGAAATCCATGACCTTAACAATAGGAAGTGGCCCAGGTAAGCAAGCAGCATCTAGGAGAGTCTCCCAATGGGCTCAAAGCTCATAGCTGCAAAAATGGAGTAATTGCCGTCTGGCAAAATCACATGGGAGGTGGTAGGAAGTGTAATGAGAGAAGGGAGTTGGGCTTCGAGGCCCTAGGCTGGGTCTTGCAAGGGAGACTGATTTAATAAGAAACTTTCACAGAGTATCACATTCAGTGATAAAAAGTGTGGCCAGACATATCAAAAAAAGAGACATGTTGTAGTGTCCCAGAGTGTGGGCTGCAGTCTGTTCAATATCTTCTGCTGGTGGCCAGGATCCATTTGGCCCCTTATAGTCCCATTTGGAGGAATAGAAGTAGAACAAGGCAAGAGCCAGGGGAGGCCTCTCTGCTCAGACCCTTGACAGACACAGTACCCTGTCCCTCTTGAGTAACCCTCCACAGTTGCCCTTGCCTTCTAGATCTGCCCCTGGCAGGTATGGGCCAGTCCTCTGCGTTTTCCTTCTCTGTCTCCTTGAATCTCTTTGGTTCATACCATTCCAGATGTTTCCCTGAGCCTAGGCTTCAATGACATGGTGCTGGCAATGGGAGAGGCAAAGGAGGACTTCTAAAGCTCATGAGCTTTCCTTGGAAAATTTCCAGTACAACTAAAGCAGGAAGCAAGCAGAACTTGGTGGTGATTTTATTTTTGGACTTTACGCCACCAGTTAAGTGAGTAAGAATAGATGTTCAAAGACTTTCTAAGAATGCTCATGAGCAAAAAGGCTTGCCCGGATTGATTTCAGAAAGAAAACCTAAATTCCATTCCAGGAATTGTATAGCTTCACAAGTTCTTCGGCTTCTAAATAAGAATCCCTGGGAATCTAATAATAAAGTCTGGAGGGTGCACATGTTTTTTACAGTGTTTATATTTAGCAAACATTTTCCACTCTGAAATGATTTCCTGCCAAGAATATCACATTCCAATACATTCTGCCATATGATGCTTGATGCTTATTTTATTGTTCCCCCCATCATCACGGCCATAGAATTTGGAGTTTACGATGGAAACATGAGGAGTGAATTCAATATTTTGTCTTCAGTCTGTCTCGAGATTAAGGATATTTACTGAGGGCCTACTGTCTCCAGTAAATAAAGCCAGACTAAGAAAAAACAGAGCTCAACCTTGATGGACTCCTTTAGAATTAGTAAGAGATGTGGACCGAGTAGGAGGCATCAGAAAGCAGCAGTGAATGCGTCCTGTGGCATTTCAACATAGACAATGGGGAGCTCTGAGAGGCTCTTGTACAGAGGGGTCAATAACAATTTTATAAAGAAATATGACAGTAAAGCATGCAATGATTTAAAGGAGGAGGAGAACAGTGGGAGGGGAGAGGAATGAGACCTTTTATTCCACAAATGGGCAAAATACAGCAGCAGTGGAGCTAACTGGAAGGATCCCCATCTGTAAAACAGGAACTATTGGTATCTATGTCACTAAGTCAGTATGAGGAATAAATAAGATCATGAGTGGCACAAAGTCGTCACTGGATGAGTAGACACTTACGGTGTCTGAAGGGTCCTGGAGACACTGTGGGATGAAAATCATCCCGTCTGCTGAGTCTATCAAACAGGATTCTTAGTTGCAACCAGAGAAACTGATCATGGAAGGAAAGGAATTGACTGTGAGGAACATTTGTTGGCTCATACAACTGCTGAAGTTTGGATAACCAGGCTTACAGAACAGGCAGGACCAGAAGATTAGCAGCATTTGATCACAGATCAAACCAAGCCATGAATCAATCCAGTGAGATCACCACCACTGCTCAGGGCTGCATCCTTTGCCTTCCATTGCTTCCATTGCCAGAAGAGATGTCCCACCATTCCTGAGTCTTCTCATCTATTCCTCCTTCCTGATTCCAACTCTGGGGAAGGTTGGCCTAGCCTAGGTTGGAATGGGTATCTCTAACCCTGCTACAAGAAAGTATCTGGTATTTTCACCAATGAGAGATTGTCTTAGTTCATTTATGCTGCCTATCACAAATTACCTGAGTCTGGCTAATTTATAAAGAAAAGAATTTCTCACATTTCTGGAGAATGGAAAGTCCGAGATCACAGCACCAGCATTTGGAGAGTGGTAAGAGCCTTCTTTCTGCCTGAAGGGCAAAGACACTAGAATACTCTCTTCAACCCTTTTTTAAGGGCACTAATCCATGACTTAACAACTTCCCTGAAATGGCCCACCTCCTAATTAGTAATTAAATTTCAACATAGGAATTTGAAAGAGGGGGAGCAACACATTCAGACTATGGCAGAAGTAGTTGCTGCCTTCCTTCCAAGACTCATAATAAAGTCTCCCCAAACTTGGAAATGGATTCAAAATCTGGGAAGCTAGAAAAATGACAACGGTGCATTGGTATCACTGACTACTAAGAGAAGAAAAAAATCATTTATCCTAAAGTAAAAAACCCAAGGTTATGGAAACTATGGCTCTATTTTCAAAAGGTTGAAAATAATAAACTGATTTTAGCAGCTTTATTCAGAAAGAAATTACGTACGATAAAGCTCACTTGTTTGAAGTGTTCTATCCAATGGTTTTAGCATGTTTAAGAATCATACAATCACCATCAAATCCAAATGTGCTCTGTTTTCGTTACCCCAAGAGGAAAGCTGGTGCTGTTAGTAGTCACTTCCCACCCTAATCACACCCAGTTCTAGAAGCCACTAATCTACCTGTGTGTCTCAAGATTTACCTATTCAGGACATTTCAAATAAATGGGAATATACAATACATAAGGTTTTAAGACTTGCTTTTTCCATTTAACATGTTTCTGAGCATTAGGAGCATGCTGTAGCATACATCAGTACCTCATTCCTTTTATGGCTGAATAGTATTCCATTGTGTGACTATATCATGCTTTAGCCATTTATCCATTAATGGACATTTTTTATAATTTCTGCTTTATGGCTATCATGGACAATGCTGCTATGCACATTGGTAGACAAATTTTTGTGTGGACATAAGTTTTCATTTCTCTTGGAAAGATACCTAGTAGTAAAATTGCCAGGTCATTTAGTAACTCCATGTTTAACATTTTGAGAAATTGTCAAACTGTTTTCCAAAGTGGCTGCACCATTTTACATGGCCATCGGTAATGAATGAATGTTCCAGCTTCTCTGCACCTTTGCCAATATTTGCTCTTGTCTGTGCTTTTTAATATAGCCATCTTAGTATGTCTGAATGCTAAACTGGATTTTAAGCTTGACAATTTGCCATCATAGTGAATATGCCAGAAAGCCTGACCCAATGCATATCCCTCATCAACATCAAGGAGTCAACTTGTAGAGAAAAAAAAATATGAAATAGTTCATTTTCTCAAAAAAATCGCAATAAAGTCTTTTATTAAAAAAAAAATCTTGATAACATCTTGGACCAAACCCATAGCTTTCCATTTTCTGAAAAGGTATTAAAATTTCAAGCCAGTTAAACTTTCTATCTCCAATGTAATTCAAATCTCATCTCCTCCCTCCCCTGCCCTCCAAAACAGGTTTGACCCCTTGCTGAAAAGACTCCAATTGAGGACAGAAGTGGTTTCATCCTTTCCTCCTTTCTTACTCCAGTGGGAGTAGGGCAGGTCAGAAGGATTGGATAATTAGGAGAATCATAATGATACTATCAATTTTTTTCTAAAAAACATATTTTATTTTTAGTTGCCAACGGACCTTTATTTTATTTATTCATTTATATGTGGTGCTGAGACTCCAACCCAGTGCCTCACACATGCTAGGCAAGTGCTGTACTACTGAGCTACAACCTCTGCCCACTATGACTATTCTTACTAATGAATTCATTTAGTTCAAATACCCTATGGAGTAGGCACTATTATCATCTTTATTTTACAGATAAGAAATCCAAAACACAGAGGTTAAATAATTCAACTGCGTGATGTAACTCAACTGAAGGCATACGATTTTAAGTATCAGAGACAGGGATTCAAACCTAGGTAATCTGGCTCCAAAAACCTATGCTCTTAACCACTAGACTATATTTAGAAAATGACAACTCTCTCCTTACTTACTTGGGAAGTTCTCCCTGCCCCTGGTCAGCATGGATGGTATCTAGTTTCAACTCTTTGGCTCTTCTTAGAATGTGGGACACGTAGTAATGTCTGGTCCGACTCAACACTCTCTGGAAGCCCTCTGAATGAATTGTTACAAAAGCAAAGACCAGGGCTGGGGATGTGGCTCAAGCGGTAGCGCGCTCGCCTGGCATGCGTGCGGCCCAGGTTCGATCCTCAGCACCACATACAAACAAAGACGTTATATCCGCCAATAACTAAAAAATAAATATTGAAATTCTCTTTCTCTCTCTCTCTCTCTCTCTCTCTCTCTCTCCCCTCTCTCACTCTCTCTTTAAAAAAAAAAAAAAAAAGCAAAGACCAAAATGCTGAGCACTGAACCATGAAAGGTGACACAGGAAGAAGTGGGGGACACCGTGGCACATGGCAGTGTGCGGTACAAGATAATCCATGGGAGGACAGCATTCTGAGAAGTTTGCTTCAGAGAAGAAAGTTTGCCAGGAGGCCAAGGAAGATCCCAGAGAAGGTACAGGTAAGGATAACCAGAAAGCTGAAGCATGAACAATGGCCTCTAGAAAACAGGTTTGGAGGTGCATTTTGGAAAGCACTGTTGAATGGAAATAGACAATGGGGTGGGGAATTAATATCAAGTAGCTGAAGGTCAATTAGCTATGGACACTTCATTTTCCCAGTGAGAAAGGAAGTTGGTCCCTCATTTGAAGAGAAGGTAACCGTGATCGTAAATGACAGGCATCAGGCCTGCCCTCATGGGCTGAGTTCTTCCCAGACATGTGATTTCTTCAGGCTCATGAAGCTCTCAACAGTTAAGTTCTAAGCGTTATCGCTGTCATTTTCCAGATGGCGTTAGGAAACCCGGCTAACGTCCTGCCCCTGGTGAGTGCAGGCTCTGTCTGATGCCCTCACCACATTCTCACACATTTACCTCTCTGGACTCTCAGCAGCTGGGACTGGGGGACTGAGGAGAAGGAATGGTTTAAAACCAGTGTTTGGAGACTTGTTAAGCAGAAATAGAGAGGAGACTTGTCCAACACTGGTTCTAGCCTGTGACCTGCGCTGGCTTCATGAAAGAAGGTTCGAATCCTGAGAAAACGCTAGGGAGTTTTAAATTAAAGAGACAAGACTCTAATTACCTTTAAAACCAGCTCCAGGACAGCTTCTCCTGGCTCCAGCCTCCAGCCACCTAATGCGGTAGCGAGGTTTACTGAAGAGGCTAGTGAACGAGAGAGAACACACCAGGGAGTGGACTTTTATTGGGGAACAAGAAATTCTGGGGGAAAATCCGATCCAATGAAGATTCAGGGGGGGCAGCATCCCAAGGTCAGGGGCGACGATTGGGTCTTCCGGGCAGTGGCCAGGCACGCCTCTGCATGGACAAGCCCTCGGACCTGGGAAAGGGTGGTGAAGGCTCAGACACAGCTGTGTTTAAGCGCCTCTCACCCAGCCAGGGAGGTAACTCAAATCACATGCGGGGACGGCCTCCCACAACTGGTGAGAGGCAGGTTCAGTCTCCTGAGTAGATGAAATTACAGGCAGCTCATGGGAAGCTGGGTCTTTATGGTCCCAGATCCTTTGGGGACAGAGGGAAAGGAATGGGGTAGGTAGATGGAGACAGAACTGGGTTTGGATATTATAACACGCGTAAAAGGGGACTGATGGGTAAACGGCCCAAGATGATGGAAAGAGCAACCTTGAAACGGTCACCAGGGCCACCCGCTAGACCTCACCAAGCTCCCTGGGCCTCACTGGTCTCTCTAAAGAAGAGTAGGGTGCATTCCTGAACGTAAGATCCATGAGGGCAGGAACATTCTATCGGCATCCCATTGTGCACTATGTGCTCTCTGGACGCTCCTCTCCCTGCAGTGAAGCACCAGGGACTACCTTTTGCTGCCTTTCCACACTTAATCAGATCCATGTTGATAATTTACACATTTGTACCAGTGAATTCACAGTCACGGCTCGTCTGATTTCAATCATTTACAGATTGCACTTGGGGAGCTAATTCAGAGCCATGGGCTCACTTAACTATGGTTTTCGGGGCTAAAAAGTGGGGAAATTTGGAAGCAGCCCACATCTGAGGGCTTCATGGTCACGACGGAGGACCTGCTACATCTGGGCACCAGCTCTCCGGTCCAGCTGAGTTGTTCTCCCCAGGAACAACACCTTCTGTTCTTCCTTCTGGCCCTGGGCACTTGTACCTTCTGCTCCAGCTACATCTCAAAACAGGAAGTCCTCACTCTGTTCTGTGAGAGATGTCCCCTCACCACTGTCCCAAAGCTGGAAGGCTGTGGAGTGAGGTCCTTGGCTTGGCCAAGGAGCTTTTCTAAAGTGACCAGTGTGAACTGGAGCCAGGTGGCTTCTTCCCCAGTGGTCTGGGCTACAGGAGAACAGGACGTTTAGTGTGACCCTTTGTCGAGGGGAGTGGAGACGGGCTCCAAAACAAACTAAGATCAAATTTCCCCCAGTCAGGTGTAGAGGCTCAGAGCAGATTAATATAGTTTTAGGAAATAAAAGAATATGGAATTTTTAATATCCAACGGTTATGTGATTAAGTTAATGTCTTCTATAGATTAGTTATTTTTAATCTATCAGGCAAAGATCTTTTTCCTCCTCTGTGAGTGCTCTGAAAGATCTTTGCCAGCTATCATTCTAATTCATAATGAATAAATATTATATATATATATATATATATATATATATATATATATATATATAAATATATAAACACACATATATATGTGTGTGTGTGTATGTGTGTATACACATACATAGTTTATATTCATTCCATGAAACCAAACTGCAGAATCTTTCACACTGACACCATCTTCCTTTCTTTTCAATAATGTTTTTATTTTTGATTTGAATAAATAAGCATGATTATTCTCAGTGATTCTAAATTAGTCACTAAAATTGACAAGAGGGTTTGTTCAATTCTTTCTTTTTTTGGCATAGAATAAAGATGCTATTCTGAGAAAGTACATACATGAGAATTTAGCCAAAATTTTTGCCATTATTCAATATCATTTTAAGACCTTTTTCTTTTTTGAGGTACTGGGGAGTGAACCCAGGATATTGCACATGCTAGGCCAGCACTGTCACACTGAGCTACATCCAAAGCCCTTTTTATTTTGAGACAGGGTCTTTCTCGGGCTGGCTTTAACCTTGCAGTAATCCTCCTGCCTCAATCTCCTGAGTAGCTGGGATTATAGGCACGTGCCACCATGCCTGGCCATTTTAAGACATTTTCAAGACATATTAGAATTATCATAAAAACATTGCCCGAAATATATTCATTTTTAATAAATGAGAATCCACTCTAAAATATTATATATCAAAACTTAGATCACAAGAAAAGTTGTCCTTTTTAGTCACAACACAAACACATGCCAAACTGAAGCTGTTCCTTCCAGAAAAAGCCTGGAAAATATTTTTATGTTAAGTTATATTGCGCTGAATACATTTTACTGGGAATATTGACCTGAATACCTATAACACTATAAAAAAAGAACTTAAAGTTCTCTATGCGTACATTTGAATTTCTAAATTCAACCACATGATAAATGGTTTTAAGAGAGAGTAAAAAACTATTCCATTATCATGTCCAAGGATTTTCTTATAGCCATAAAATGCTGTAGAACGTTTTGTTGTCTCTAGCTATCATTTTTATATCCCAACCTTACATTATCTCTTAAAATTTAATACTTAGTGCAAAAATCTTCTTTTAAACCTCCCCTCTTTCCAGCTATAAAATGCTCATTTCAATTTCCACGTCTACCATCTGTAATGTCCCATACTTTATCCTTGTTATAACTCCATATTATTGACTCAATAAATTTTTGCCAGCTGTATTCATGTTTCGATTTTCCGGTGAAAGGATAATTTTATTTGGTGTTAAAATGCAAAGTCTGAAAACATAAGACGGAAGAGTGGAGAAAAAGGAAATAAAAGAATCATACATCTGCCTTCCTGGATTAAAGCACCCTGAACTTCAAAGAACCTCAAGTGAGACAGAGCAGCCAGCAAACATTTTCAAATCAGGATTTAGGGAGGATGCTAAGAACTCTTTAGAGTTAAGTTTTTAGAAATAGCCCAAGATTTCCAGGGAAGCTCTGGAAGTGTCATTGTGAACAAGAAATCGTATTCTAGGGGAATTTTGAGATGTTGTGGGACAGTTTTATTTTGAAGGACATCAAGAATCTTCAAAGAGTTTGAGCAAAAAAGTTATTCAGAACACTTTTGTGGGTAAATAACTGGATTGAGAGAAGAAGGAATTTGGTGGTATTCAGGTCTCTTTCTTCCCTATGGTATGATCTTTTAAAATGTCATCAAAGTAATAATGACTATTCACAGGTGAGACTGGAAAATACAGCACAAAATAGATATTAAAATCACTCCCTTTTCCACCAGATATAAAGAATCACTCAATATTCTGGCTCCATCCTTCCTGTCCATGGGCACGTTGCTGATTCCTGTCCATGTGCACATTGAGACTTCCTGTCCACATGCACTTTGCTGACTTCCAGTCCACATGCACATTGCTAAAAATTTGGATTCTTACTGGGTTTTCATGTTATTTTCACTTAATAATGTGTCTTATGTGCTTTTCCATATCCTTACTCTTTGAAAATACAGATTTTTAATGGTGAAATAATTTTCCATTCTATAATTTTGTGAGTAAATTTAGCCATCCAATTTTGAAATAGAGTATTGGCCAGTTTTCATGATTATAAGCAAATGTTACAATAAACATCCTTGTACCAAAAGTCTTAACTTACACCTCTGATAATTCCCTCAAGATAAAATTCTGAAAAGTGGAATTAGAGTCAAGAGCAAGAACTGGTTTCAGTTTTTGATTTATACTATATAATTGTCCACCAGACAGGTCACAGAAAAGAGGTACCAATTATCTATTATTGACAGCTGTGCTGTCTGGTCAACCACATTCTTGCCTCGTGAGGAAACACAGTTACAACATTCTGCCAGTCTAGTAGATGAAATCAGTATTTTAGTGCTGACTTAAGGTGGTCCTTCCCTGAATTTCCCATTGCTGCATTTTGTTCATTTTTCTACTAGGCTCTCTTTCCTCTATTTTTAAGAACCACTCACCCTTTGTGTCCTATGTGACACATCAAGTGTCATCTTTAGCCTTTCAATTTTGTTTGTTATTTCCAATGCACAAAAGTTTAAATTTTTATGTTCTCAAATTATATATAATTATATACATTATACATAATTATATATTTCTCCAATAATTCATATATATATGGGGGGTGGGGGGGTGGGAAGGACAGTAGAAGGAGACAGACATTGTTACCCTATATACATGTAGGATTACACTACTGGGGTGACTCAGCACCATGTACAGCCAGAGGAATGAAAAGTTATGCACCTTTTGTGTTCAATGGTGTCCAAATGCATCCTACTGTCATTATAACTAATTAGAACAAATAAAAAATAAAAATCAGAAAAGAAATAAACTTCATTGCTTAATAGGTGGGGTTGGAAAAGACATTTTCCTATTGTCTGACTTTCAAAGTAACTCCCACATCCTCAAAGCTGAAGACCACATTTGCTCCAGTTTTCCCAGACTTTAGCACAGTGCAAGGCTCAGCATAAGGATCCATTAAATGTTACTGAATGAGAAAACAAATGAACCAACAAGTGACACAGTCACACCAGCTTCCTGTCTTGCATTTCCTGTGCCATGTCCAGATGGATACAAAACAAGATGGGGCGAGAAGTGGGGAAGGGAGGTGGTAAGGTGAGGCGTTTTACAAGAACATCTGCCTGCCTCAAAAAGTAGCACCCATGCAGATGAAGGAGAAGGTCATTGGGGGGTGTATAAACTCTGGTTTCAAGGAATAGACAGGGAGAGAAATCTGAAATCTTTTTGACAACATTTCAGCTGCTAAAAGGCTTTCTATATAGTCAGTCATGACCTCTGTTTTATGAGGCAGAGACAGTGTGTAGACTCAGGATTCGGGGCTGTGCATTGACATCACTTTGTGTATATAACCTAAGTCCAGGATGCTTGATCCTTAATATAACATACAGTTCACAGCAGATGTGTGTATAATTTGTAACCAAAGGTCAGCAGTAACTAATAACAGAGTAATATCTGTGTGACCACAGGTATGAAGGCAGCAGGAAATCTACTATAATTAATTCAATAAAATGAACAGTAATTAAATTTGGGTTCAGAAAAAGCACATTCATTTGAATGAAGACAAGTGGAAATTTGTGATAATTTGGAGAGGGCCAGTTGGAAGTTGCCATGGCATTAACTGTAAGGAGAGTGTTTACCAAGCAAATTAATAAAATTGCAAAGAGAATCCTTAAGATAAAGATAATTAGATAATTTTTGCACACTCCAGGGACTCCAAACACACGTCTCCATTTAGAGTACTGACATGTTAATTTGTAAAAATACTGACCAATTCCTGGGGTCAGAAGACTTCTGATAAGTAACTTTCTCTGAACCCTCAGTTATTTGATTAGCACTAATTATTTTTGCTTTGATAATATTGAAATATTATTTAATGGGTAACTTGTTTACATGATGGACTACTTAAGAGGCAGAGATAAGAATATAGTGCAAAGCATGCTGTCTACTTCCAGCTCATCCTACACACCCACTTTGGGCTCCTTGCTGCATGAGCAAATGCTGCTACTTCTTGGCTACACTTTTAGAGACATTCTATGCTTATTCAACCATACTGTAAATTGCCTTTTGTTTTCACACATTAAACTGCAATTGCTTTTCCGACTCTATTTTGGAGAAGCATGCTATACCAGGAAAGAGAGAACTATGGCCCCTCTTCTAGGTATTACTCCACTACATGGAATACTATAATACTATAATTTATTTAACCCGTCTTACTGATGTATGTGTTACATTAAATCTTCTAGAAGCAGAGCCAGAGAGATTCTTATGCAAGTGATTTATTGAGAAATACTTTCAAGAGAATCCTATACAGAAGCCAGAAAGTAAAGATGGGCTGGGGAGAAGCTAAGCCAATACGTGGTTTTAGTTAAGTCTGACCTTCTCTGGGTCCCATGGGGAGCTTGGCAGCATGCACAGGACCAGGCTTTTGAACCACAATTACTACAAGCCCTGGCTTTGGGCCACCTTGGGGTAAACACCCAGCCCTTTCCAGGTAAAAAGGGTACTTAACTGAGGATGATTCTCTGGAGAAGAGTGAACTGTCAGTCATTAGCAGCCAGCACTCAAGGGGGCTGGAGAGCATGCAGTGGGCCAGGGAAGGGATGGGTGGAGCACTCCATTGGTCGTTAAGTCCTTTCCATTGTGCAAGTATAAGCAATGCTGCTGTCCCTGTAGAAATATGCCTTGGGACACATGTGCCTGTGCCACTGAAGGGATCAATGCCTAGAGGTACAGTAAGGGGGCAAAAGCTATAGGCACTAAAAAAATCAGGTAGATATTGCCAAATTGCTCTCCAATTTATACTTCTATGCAAACATATGGGGATTTCTGCCTTCTCTCACCCTGCTGAAACATAATTTACCAAACTTTTTAATCTCTACCAATCTAGTAGAAAATGGCATCTTGCTGCCACTTTAATTCATGTTTCTCTTACTATGAGATGTTTTGAAAATCTTTTAATATGTTCCAAAGGGATTTTTATTTCCTTTTATATGAACTGCTTGTTTATGCCCTTTTCCCATTTTGAAAATTTGGCTCTTGGCTTTTTCTTTGATTCATGTGGTTTTTGTTTTGTTTTGTTGTTTTGTTTTGTTTTGAGAGAGGGTCTCATTAAACTGCCCAGGCTGGCCTCAAACTACTTAGGATTCTCCTGCCTCAGCCTCCAGAGTGGGATTCCAGGCAAATGCTACCCAGCCCAGCTCAGGAACCTTTTTTGCATGACCAATATTTTTTCATTTGACGAAAAGAAAAAAGATGTTTTTCCAAAGAGACCTTTGATTTTCTTTGTGGAATTTTATAAAAAAATTTAAGACATTTTGATAACCAAGTGTGTTGTTATTTTTGTTGCTGTTATTCTTTTTTGATGGCATTACATTTTGTGTTATGCTTCCCAGCCTCCAGGATTATAAAAATATCTTCAGTGATTTTTTTTCTTGATGTTTAGGGTTTCATTTTTCAGACTGAAATGTTTGATCCAGCTGGAACTTCATGTGGTATAAGGATAAAGTAGGCATCCAACTTTTTGGAATATTTTTTTTTCCAGATGGCACACACCACTTGTTCTAATACCATGCATTAATTAATTCTTATATGTTCACTAAAATGAGAAAAGCAAGTTTTCTGTAAGTGTTGGGATATATTTCTAGACTCTCTGTTTTCCAGTGATCTCTTCATTGGCCAAGTTTGCCTCGGTACAGTACAGTTTTAATTGCAACAGTCATAAATTTTAATTTGTGAAGAGCTAGTCATTATTGGTATTCTTTTTCAGAATTTTCCTACTTACTCTGGCAGATTTATTTTTCTTTAGCTACTTGAAAAATATTTAGTATTTCTTTTGTTATTATTTTAAATGTATTGATTAATTTAGTGTAAATATATTTCTGATATTGAGATTTTTTCCTAAGAATAGGCATTTATTTAGTTTAAGTGTTATATATATTAATAGTATTTTGAAAATTTTTCACATGTATATCAAACAATTTGGTTAAGTTTATTACTGAATATTTTATTTTACATGTTGCTGTTATAAATAATTTCGACATTATATTATATAGCTGGTTTATATCTACATTTTTCCTTCTAATTCTATAAATAAGTTTTTGTAAACAAAGTGTATCATGATTTTCTTGACTCTTAAATTTAAAAAGTAATTGTGTATGACATAAAGATCATCTAGAAGTAATTTAGGAGGCAACTGTATATGATACATAAAATATATTTTCTTGGTAAATTATTTTCAGGTAAATATGTGCTTGACAGAAGTGTTCACATTTTTTAATTCTAATTCAAGAGAAAAAGTTTTAAAATATTCATCTGAGCTTTATAGTTTAATTTGTTATTTATGACAGCAGAATGCAATTCAAACCATATTACACATACACAGCACAATTTTTCATGTCTCTGGTTATACACAAAGTAGAGTCACACCATTTGTGTCTTCATACATGTACTTAGGGTAGCTTGTATATAATTTCTAACATACAAATTACCTTGCTGTTTTAAGGAAAGTTACATGATCCCATTTATTTGTTCAATCAAAACTATAAGCCTATAATCCCAGCAGCTGAGGCAAGAGGATCACAAGTTTAAAACCAGCCTCAGCAATTTATCCAGGTACTAAATGAGACCCTGTCTCAAAACAAAAAATTATAAAAGGCTGGGGATGTATTCGATGGTTAAGCACCCCTGGGTTCAATCTCTGGTACAAAGACCAAAATAACAACAACAACAACAAAACCCTGAAAGCTTATAGATTCAAAAGGCTCAATCAACCCCAAGCAGCATAAAAATAAAACCAGGCCAAGGCACATCAGGACCAAATTGTTGAAACCAGGTCCTAAAGAGAAACCATTAAACCATTTAGAAAGACACATATATAGAGGATCACAGAGATGACTGACGTGTCATCAGAAACTATGCAAGAAGATAGTGACATTCAATCTTTAAAATACCCGAAGGCCCAGCAGCTCAGGAGGCTGAGACAAGGAAGATCACGAGTTCAAAGCCAGCCTCAGCAATGGTGAGGCACTCAGCAACTCAGTGAGACCCTGTCTCTAAATAAAATACCAAAATAGGGCTGAGGATGTGGCTCAGAGGCTGAGTGCCCCTGAGTTCAATCCCCGGTACCAAAAAGAAAGAAAGAAAAAAGTACCCGAAGGAAAAAAATAGCCATTTTAGAATTCTTAAATATTGAAAACTCTTTGAAAAATGAAGTTTAAATAAATATTTTTCAGACAAATAAAAGCTAAGAAAATTCATTGGCAGCAGACCTGAATGACAAGAATTGCTAACAGAAGCAGGGTATGGTGCCTCACACCTGTAATCCCAGCAGCTTGGGAAGGTGAGGTGGGAGGATCTTGAGTTCAAAGCCAACCTCAGCAAAAGTGAGGTGCTAAGCAAATTCATGAGGCCCTGTACTGAAATAAAATACAAAATAGGGCTGGGGATGTGGTTCAGTGGCCCCTGAGTTCAGTCTCCAATCCCACTCCCCATAAAAAAAAAAAAAAAAAAAGAATTGCGAAAGGAAGTTCTTTGGGTAGAAACAAAACACATTGTGTGGAAATTTGGATCTATACAAGGGGTGAAAAATGACAGAAATTGTAAATATGTGAATAAATATAAAAGATTTTTTCTCATTTTAATAATCTCTATAATCAACTCCTTGGAGAATAATAATAATAATATAATAAGGGGTTTGTATCATATATAAAATAAGATGAATGTCAATAATAGCTTAAATATTAGGAGAAACTGGTAGTATAATTAATTATCTGAGGTTATTGCATTATTTTTAAAGAGATATAATATTTGAAGTAGAATGTAATAAGTAAAAATGTATATTGAAACCACTAGAACAACCACATGAAAAAAGTAAAACATATAGCTAACAAATCAATACACAAGATAAAATAGAATAATAAAAATATCTGTTAATGCAAAAGAAAGCAGGAAAGGAGAAAAAATAAAGAAAAACTTATGGTTCAAATAGAAAACAAAAATGATAATATTTCCACCAAACCAAATCAATAATTACATCAATGACTAACAATCTAAATATCCCAATAAAAGGCAGAGACTGTTTCACTGGATTAAAACAAAAATTTTATTTTGCTTGCCCCAAATCCCTACTATAGTATAAAGACAGATATAAATTAAAAGTTGAATAATGGAAATATTAAAACCTAAAAACACTAACCTAAAGAAAGCTAAAGTGGTTACATTAAAATCAAATGAAGGAGACTTTAAAGCAAGGAATGTTATTACCATGGAGGAAAGGGGGATATTTCACAAAGATTAAGGAATGAATTCAACAAAAGAACATAGCAATACTAAATGTATATGCACCAAAATACAGAGCTATAAAGTACATAAACCTAAAACTGAAATAATAAGAGAAACAGACAAATCCACAATTGTAACTGGTTATTCAAATGCTCCCTTCTCAATAATTGATAGAAGTAACTAAATAAAATCAATAAGGATATAGAATACTGTTGAGAGCCACAGCCGAAGGGGCTCCAGCAAACTTTCAGACTGCCAGCTGATGATTGGCTCACAGCGGCCCCAGCAACACCTAGCTGATTGGCTCCTCTGTGGAGATGCTCATTGAGCTGTTTCCCTGCCCTTTCAGACTACCAGCTGATGATTGGCTCACAGCAGCCCCAGCAACATCTAGCAACATCTAGCTGATTGGCTCCTCTGCGGTGATGCTCATTGGGCTGTTTCCCTGCCCTTTCAGACCACGGAGCTGCTCATTGGGGGACTTTTTTGGCTCCGCCCATGCGACCCAGCCAATCGGCCTCAAGAGCAGGAGGATGGTGGGAGGAAGAGGTTGTTGGGGTGTGTGGCTTGTGGGAAGCCGGTGGTGGCAGTTGGGCTCTGAGGGTTTTTTCCTGAGGAGCTGTTTTGTTTATCTTGTGTGGTTCTAAAAATAAAGTTAGTTTCTTTTGACAAGTGGCTCCTGAATTGTGCCCAGCCAGACTGCGGCAGAATACCTCAACAACATTATCAACCACCTTGACTTAAATAATTTTATGGAACACACTACTCAGTACTGACAGAATATGTTTTTTTCACACATATATAAAGCATTAACTATGATGCTACATTCTAGTCCATAAAACATGTCCGAATCAACTTAAGGACAGAAATTTGACCATAATAGAATTAAACTAGAAATTGACGTTAGAAGAATATCTGGAAAAGTCCCCCAATATGGAAATTAAACAACACGTATGTGAATAATGCATGGGTCAAAAAATAATCAAAGTAAGTTGCAAAATGCATAAAAGTGTATGCAAATGAAAGTGCAATGTATCAAAATCAATTATTAGAGGAAATTTATAGCACAAAATATCAATATTAGGGAATATAAGTTTAAATCAAAGATCTAAGCTTCCATCTTATGGGGACAGAAAAAATCAAATTAAAACTAGAGTAAGCAGAAGGAAGGAATAATAAAAATGAAATCAGAAATCAATGAAAGAAAAACCATAAACCAGACCAACAGTGTTTTTTTGAAAACCACATGATACTGGAAAAAACTGAGTGTTTCCTCCTAGTATCAGGAACAAGGTAAGGACGTCTACTCTCACCACCAATATTCAACAGTTTACTGGCAGTTTAAGAAAAGGAAGTAAAAGGTAAGGATAGAAAAAGAAGAATTAAAACTGCTGTTTTCAAAGATGACATGATAATTTATGTAGAAAATCCTTATTAGCACTAATAATGTTTAAATTCCTTATTAGCACTAATAATGTTTACCAAGAAAAAGACACAAAGTAGAAATGCAAAAATCAATTGAATATCTATGTAGTAGCAGCTATATATACTATATATAAATAGTAGGGAATGAAATTTAAAATAGCACTTAAAAATTATGGAATGGGGCTGGGGCTTTAGTTCAGTGGTAGAGCACTTGCCTGGCATGTGTGAGGCACTGGGTTTGATACTCAGTACCGCATAAAAAAATAAAGAAATAAAATAAAGGCATTCTTGTCCATATACAATTACAAAAAAAAAAAAAAGATGTTAAAAAAAACTATGGAATGGTAGTTTTGCACAACTTTGTGAATATACTGACACTTTTTAATGGGGGTAAACATTATGAAATGTGAATTATATCTGAATTTTTAAAACCTATGGAATGCATAGAGATAAATTTAACAAAATTGTGCAAAACCTGACCATTGGAAAGCTTTAAAAATCATTGTTGAGACAAACTAAATAATACTGAGGGGTAAAGGAGAGATGGATAATCTTTGTGGACTTGAAGACTCAGTATTGTTAAGATGTTAATTTTCCCCTAGAACTGCCAAGACTGGAATGTAAGTTGGGGGTGGTCATTGCAATATGAGGATTTCGTCTAACTTCCGAGTGTTGTAAGAAGGAGAGAGGAGGAGAGGAGGAACTAAATTTATTCCTCCAAGTTCCTTATTTACAAAAGTCTAAATGAAGAGCCGAGAATGGACACTATGGGGGAGGAATGTCAAATTGGATGTGAAAGCGCTTTCCAACAGTAGCCTGTCTACACAGAGCACCTGTGTCCTTATGACTTAGGAGCTCCATTCCTGGATCTCCTTAAGTAGAAGTAGGAAGACCAGAATTTGGAACGCTAGTGAGATAATTCCAAAATTTGATGGAAAATAAGACTTGATTATTTCTAAGTAAGGTTCCTTCCACCTTCCAAGATCCATAAAGCGATGTTAATATACATAACTAAAATATTCACAGTGGAATTCAAAAGAAGATGGGGAGGAATTTTTATCCTCCACTATGCAATCAGATACTGATCCAATCTCATTCTCTCTCTTACTCTGCCTTTGAGCCAACAGATTATAGTTAGCTGCAGAACATATGAATCATTGTGTGTGTTTGTGTGTGCGTGTGTGTAATATTCAGAGTACGAACACACATACGTCTAGAGATCGGAATACTCTGGAGAACATTTGTATATTGTATACCTCCTCTGATTTTATGCCAATTCTCCCATTCCCTTTTCAGTTTCTACCCTCTCTGCTTCTTTCAAAATTTTCCAGGCCCCTTCTGAAGTCTCTTAAAAGCCATTTTTACAGTCTTTGTTTTGAAACATATACATCCATTCTTCATGCTGAGAAGTGGCCAGGGTGCCCACACTGAAGTGAGAGAATTGTCAGGTGGGGCAGAATTGCTGTTGTAGAATAAATAATAGAAAACCCTAAGATCTTGCTGCATCTTGGGATGGTATAGGGTGTGATCACAACTGTATAACCAGTTCCCATGTGTGTACAACATGCATGATGAGAATTTTTGCAATTTACACACTTGTAAGCTGTACTTATTGAACAAATATATATTTAATTATCTGGAACATTCCATCCCAGGTGTCCACACATCCTATGTTGGTTTTTATTTTTGAATTCCGTTCAGAGAAGAGAGAACTCTACATGCAGATGTGAGCTCAATTATAATTGCATATCTATTACAAATCATGAATTTTAGGTGGTCTTCCTGATTATGGAGTATTGAGCTATAACAACTAAAGGAAAATAAACCATTTCAAAATTATGAAGCATTTTAAAACCAACTGGATTCTTTGAGATTGATAGATAAAAAGTTGGAGTGGAAATCAGATGGGTCTTTGGAGAAAGAAGAGAAAGGGAGAGAAAATTCCCAGCCTCTATTTTTTAGCCAACATCCAGAAAAGATGTACTCTCCTAAACTTTGTAATTATCAAGGTATATTGACCTGCAACTGATTTCAAGATCTTTTACCAACGACTCCAGAATTTCAAAGTTCATGTTTCTAGATTGTGAAGTAAACTAAAAATATTACAGTGGGCATATCATGGGCCAGGATGGGGAGCCAGTGAGCAGAGGCTGGTGAGGGGAACAGCCTTGGTGTAAAGGTAAAATTTCTAAGCTGATTCTAAGCCGCAGAGCCTGAGTTAAAGTGTAAAAGACCGGGCATTGTAAAGTTTCTAAACTGCAGGGCTTGGGTTAAAAAGTAAAAGACCAAGTATTGTTAAATTTCTCTGCTGCCCCCAAAACCTGTAATCCCTGTAGCTGTTAGGACAATACCCGAACTGCCCAGTAAATATTCTCACTGACTCCTCTGGTTGTCTAATAACTTGGGATGCTGTGTAATATGTCACGTAGGTATTGCAGGCCCTAAAACCAATCAGTTTGAATGTGTACCCTGCTTAGGAGAGACCAATCACCCCTGTCCAATCTGTTCCCGCCAATGAATGTACTAATCATGTCTCAGAGTTGTTGTTCAATTTTCCCCGCGCCTCATGATGATTTGTTCTGATGTATGCAAAGCCCCCACCCCCTCCAAAAAGTGTACTTAAGCACTGCTTGACCTCTGCTCTGGGCTCTGGGCTGCTCTATCTTCCTGAGTGAGCCTGGAGCCTCAGCATGCTGAATCAATAAAACCCCTTCTTCCAATTGCATGAAGCCGGTCTCTTGTGGTCTCTCCCTCCGACACTTCGCCAGACCCTTACATTGGGAGGGTGGGAGCAGGAGGTTCCTGCTGACCCAGGATACCCCTGCAGCAGGGGGTGCCAGGCCACAAGGGAGCACAGGCTTAGGGTAGGCCTGGTGGGTAAGCTCTCCCCACTCCTGGCACTCCTTTGCATGTGGAAGAAGTACCATTTCCAAGACACTTCTGGCTGTCCTTGGTCCATCTCTCCCTCACTCTTCCCCTTGGGAGTCTCTCAGGTAAGTGGTGAATTGAACCTGTGTAATGCCGCAGTCTCTGGCTGGGCACAGAATCACGAGCCACTCACAGCTTTGTAGATTCAAACAGCAATTCTTTATTCCCGAACTCACACCGGCCCTCTACAAACACGTTCTGGGGAAATCCACGTTCTCCGCTAAATTCCACGTTCTGGATCCCAAATACTCTCTGAATCCCGGGAGAACTCAACAGGAACTCCAGAAGCGGGCACGCCTGAGGCAGCAGGATACGCCCTATTCCCAGCAGGGTAGACCTTAAACCTGGAACCGCCCTAAACCCAAGGAGAGCCCTAAACCCTGATCCACCCTAAACCTGGATCCGCCCTGGTCCTTGAGCAAGGTCACCTTACATGCAATGTCACTGCAAATGACATTGGGTCCAATATGGAGAGTCCTTCCTCTAAGCAATATTGGGTAGGCTGACAAAGAAATTGTCATACCTACTTGGCTAATGGCTCTCAGCAGTGTAACACACCTTTTCTGCTCAGACTATCAAGAACAAAGAGCTACAGCTCTGCCAGGGACCAGTTCTGCCCCACAGCAGGGCCCAGGGTGCCCCAAGGCTGGAAGGGTAGGGTCTCTTCACGCTGGGGCTTAGCAGCTCACGTGAGTCTCGCCCTAGCTGTGGACTCCAGCTTAGTCTTCACTGACCACAAAGGAGATACTTTTGTCTTGCATTTACTGATTCACTGTCTTATTTTTCATAACTCAGGTGAGTTAACAGGAACGCTATTTCTGTGCCCTCCAGAGGACACACAGCACATTGATTTCATGTTATAACCTCAACAAAACTTTCAGGAGGGTTTTATTTTCATTTATTTAAATTTGTCTTATTATTGAATTATAATTATACATAATAGTGGGATTGGTTATGTTATATTCATACATGCACATAGGAGGGTATTATTTTTGTCCATTTTATTGGTGAAAATTTGAAGATTAGAAGGACCTAGGGACCCAGCACCAACCACTCACTGAGTTCATTTAGTTTTGCTGATTAACTGAGTCCAAGAATTGGTCACAGGGGATGGACTACAAAGATGCAGAAAGAACTTTTTTCGTATCACCAGTATCCTTCTCGTGGGAATGTGATTCTGCAGCACCTACTCTGCCTTGAGGAGGGGACATTCATGAATCCTGCTACTGGCTGATAGTGGACAGGTATGGAAAAACATGGGCTGTTGCAGAGATGACAATAGCAACTGCAGCCTCAAACTCACATCACCAATCATTACGAATTATTTGGAATCCCAAAGGCTCTAATGGAATTTGCCTCTCCTTTGAGTTTCAACCTTTTATTATCTTCTCTGCAGTGCCTAATTTCTTGGCAACCTGATGAATTGGGCCATTGTGTGCCCTCCAGAAGAAGGCATTTATTAGCCTTTTATTCAACCCATAAATATTTACTAGCATCTACTTTCCATAAAGTATCGTCTAGTCTCTGCTGCAGGCTTGATCTTGCTGCCCCTTTTCAGGGAGGTCAAAATTTAATCCCCTTCTTAAAATGAGGGTGCAAAGACCTCCTCCTAACTCAAGCAATACCCAATGTGGTGTTTCCAAGGATGCACCCAAGCAGCTCTTTTGAACTCTTGGCAGGACCATCTTAAAGGATCAGGCGACTATCTTGCCCCTCACTCTCAAGTTTCTGATAATAACCTCCTAAGACACTGGGCCTGGAGACAGCAAGACTGTGCATGTCAGCCTTTAGGGGCCCCACCTCCCAGGACAATGCTTTACAAAGTTTGGTCCATCAAGTGGTGCCAAACTATTTATTGCTCAACAGCAACAAGATATGTGTAAAAATCAAGAATACATGTTTAGAAAGCTTTATAGGAAATGTAAAATCGGCTTCATTAAGATACAATTTAGGTACAATAAAATTCATCCATTTAAGTGTACCATTCAGTGAGTTTTACAAATATATATAGTCACAGGGTTTTCCTTATTGTTAAAATATGGAACATTTCTATCCATGCAAAAAGTTTTTTCTGCATCTTTGCAGACCAATACTTAGACTCAGGTAATCACCAATTTGCTTTTCATCACTCAATTTTTGCTGTTTCTAAACCCACATAAATGGATCATACAGACTATAGTCTTTGGAGTCTAGCTTATTTACTTAGTACAATAGCATTAAGATTCATCCACATTTTGTGTGGGTCAGCAATTTATGTCTTTATTGATAAAGGCTATTTTGTTGTATAGATATGCCATAGTTTGCTTAGCCACTCATCTGCTGACGGACATCTGGATTCCTCCAAGTTTACGACTGATACAAAAGAAACTGCCATGAGCCTTCGTGGGCAATTCTGTCTATGCTTATATTTCTATTCCTTTAGGCAAATTCCAGAAATGGGATTGCTAGATCGTATGGTAAGTATACATTTAAATCTGATTCTAGCAATTTGACAAAATGATTTACATCTCTTTAATAATAAAAAATTTACAGGTTTTATTGAGTATATCTTTAAGATTTCATATTTGAGAAATAAACAAATTTCATTTTTGAGTCATTCAATGATGAGAACTGGCCAAGTATCTTATAGGATGTGCAATTCACTTTTTATTGTATTTTACTAAAACATTGGCTCTGAGAGATGAGAAATGTTTTATATGTAGATTACTCACCACAGTTGGCAAACCTCCACTCTGGGTGACAACTCACTTGTCTTTCCTACTTCCTGTCTCAGATTAGAAACTCCAAAATGTAACCAAGTCCTCCTCACTGTAGACACTAAACCTGTCCTATAAACAACAGATATATATGTATATTATAAAAATAAATAATTTGGGGGTCTGAAGTGGGGCCTGTGCATTGCCACACTGAAACCTCTGCAGGTGATTCCAGCATGCCCCCAGAGCTGAGAACCACTGCCCTGGGTATGGCAAGGAGAGATGCTCTTGAGGAGGCCCATCAGTTCTGAAGGCGTGTTGGGGCTATAAGAAGTCCCCAGCAGATAAGAGGGAAGAGCCCACATGTCAGAGAAGTCTTCCTCCCCACGCAGAGGACACTCAGCAACACATCCACAGCTCATCTGCCTAGGAAATGCTTAGGCATCCCCTTTGCACAAGCCAAGGAGCCAGCAGAGGAGGTTGGGCACGTTACAATATCATTCGGAAGCATTGAGTGCATTCCAGGCCCTAGGATAAGAACTTTGCGTATATTCACTAGTCCTTCCTTATTGTGGATTTGCTTTCCACGGTTTCAGTTATTCATGGTCAACTGCAGTCTGAAAATTTACTATAGTGCAATAAGGAAGTAATATACTATGAGAGAAAGAAGGCATGTAGTCATGTGATTTTTTTCACAGTGTATTGTTATAAGTCTTCTATTTTATTATTGTTAATCTCATACTGTGCTATTTTAGAAACTTCATCGTACTTATGTTTGTAGAGAGGAAAACATAGTATACAACAGGGTTCAGCACTATCTGCGGTTCCAGAGATCCACTGTGGGTCTTGGAATGTATCCCTGTGGGTAAGTGAGACCACTGCATTTCATTGAACCATTATAACTGATATTATCCCCATTTTACAGTAGAAAAACCTGAGTAACAGAGCAGTAAATCCAACCAACCCAGGGCCATGCACCCAGCCATTGTGGGAGCGAGAGTGTAAACAGGAGTCAGTTCCCCTCAGCACTCACGCTCTTGACCTCTACAGTACATAGTCCTCAGAGCAGCCCAGGGAAAAGAGCCTGGGAAGTGTATTGGTTTCCTAAAACTGCCATAACAAATAACTATAAACTAGGTGGCTCAAAACAATAGAACTTGACTCTCACAGTTCCGAAGGCCAGAAGTCTGAAATCAAGGTATCTGCCAGGTGGATTCCTTTTGGAGTTTCTGAGAGAGAATCTATTCTAGGCTTCTCTCCTAACTTCTGGTGGCAGTGGGCAATCCTTTGTGTTCCTCAGCTTGTTGCTGCAGAACTTCAATCTCTGCTTTCTCTTATGGTTCGCTGTGTTTCAAAACTCTCTCTGCCTTTCTCTTATGAGGACACTGGCATTGGATTTAGATCCACCCTAAATCAAGAATAACTGCACCTTGAGATCCTTAATCATACCTGTGAAGGCCCTTTTACCAAATACAGTGACATTCGCTGGTTCTGGGGGCCAGGACGTGGCTATATCTTTTTGGAAAGCCATCGATTCAATCCACCCAGGAAATACATTCAGAAACAAAGGCAAGAAGTCAGAGGAAAGGAGAGGAGGCTTCTTTATCAATGAGATCACTTCCCCACTTAGTTCAAACTACAGAATGGTACTTGATCAGAAGGCCTAGCAACATGACAGAGAATTAATGTTATCACACATCGAAAGGTACTCCAAAAATAAACAAAAAAATCAAGTGCCTTATAAAATCTGCCCACATGTGAGGGCGAATGCATTGGCCTGGGTTCTATCCCAGATCTACTGGTAACAGATCATTTGAGGTTAGGCAAGTCTTTTCTTTCCCTGGGCCTCAGAATCCTCATTTGTAAAAATAAAGCAATTGCGTTGGAGAACTTTTAAGCCCCTTCCTAATCAAATATTCCATGACTCTATGCATTCAAAGGTCAAAGATGTACAGGCAAATGATTCTATGAGAAATGTATTTTCAGTAGAAGATATGACTGATTATCTAGTGACCTGTATACAAGACATTTTTTCCTAGTGTGAGCAAAGCAAAGTAATCCAGAAACATTAACACACAAAATATTCTCTGGAATGGTTCCCTTTATACCATTCTTATGGCTAACACTCTGGTCATTAGAGTTTACAAATGATGTTTTGATCTACATTAAGCTGCCAGTGTCCAGTATGGATCAGGGAGCATCTCGGGGTACTCCAGCCAGGGTGCATGGCACAGATGACAGCTTCTCAATTGCTTCAAGTATACAAGAGAACAAAGCCAGATTAAACTGTGTTGTTGTCTTAAATTTTTTGATTTGTGAAAATTACTATGAACACCTACTATGATGCTTCACCACTGAGTGTCTGACAGCAAAGCAGAGCTTCAGAATAGCATTGTTGGGTTGGTAATGGACAGAAAGCATTTACATGCAGACATCTGAAGTTGCCTGAATTCTTTGAGCAATCCTTCCATTGGGGATGGTGAAATAGGTATTGATTAAACTTAACCTGAGAACATCAAGATTCTGAGAAGTTCCTGCAAAACCTTTATCGTCTGAGATAACAAGACTCGGAGCGAGACATGGAATTGGGAGACAGTTTGAAGGTGGTGGAGGTACCTTCTATTTAAGAACCATTTATACAAGTCTAAAACACTTAGGTCTACAATTCAAACCTCAACCTATCTTTCTTTAGCAATTTGAAAAGTCTTCCATTTTCAGAAAAAAATATTCTATATTGCCTCAGTGTCTTTTGTCATTCGGATCCCTCAGTCTGCCCTGTGTGCCTTGTCTCATTCCTGGGCTTAGACATGTCATTCCACCCTACTGGACTGTATGCCATCTGCAGGCAAAAACTGTCTCTCATTTCTACCACATTGTGCCACTGCGCTTAGCGCAATGCCTGCCATGGATCACTGCGTGAACCCTCAACGGCATTTGAATTGCACTGTGAACAGGGATGACACACACCTGCAAGCTTATTGTGTTAAATGTCAGTATATCTCTGACATATAATAAATGGGGGCTATGAAACAGAACTCTGCCAGAAATTAGTGAGAGCTCTCTTTCCTAGCTGGCAGATATTACAAAGCTATGCAGGTGACATTTTGAAGATGTTCTGACAATCCAAGCATTATAATCATAATTATACAAACAATCACAACATACCATTTGGATATAAATTACATGTATAATTCTTAATATGAGTGACATGAATTTTTTTATTTAACAAACATTTACTAAGTTCCTGTGCCACAATGCTATTAATGTGCCCTTGAAGAGCTCAGAGTTCAGTGGAAGACCAAGACAAGTCCGTGGGGGAATTGCAGTAGCAAAGCAATATTTTTCTTAGTCCCATCAACAGATATTTATTGAGAGATGACTGTATGAAAAAAAGCTGTGCCAATCACTAAGCTGGGACACATTATTGCATTGGTTTAAAATGCAATTAAAATTTCTGATAATTGTACATTGAAATATAAGGTAATTGCCAGGTTTCTGTTCTCGTGACTAAAAGGCTCAGGGGTCACTCCAGTTAAAGTGGGCTAATTGGGATGCATGAAATAACCACACAAGAGACACAAATACCTTTTTCTTTGGGGTTACTGTGTCGGCTCTTCTGACCTTAAGGGTCCGCAGGAAGAGAGAGAGAGCACATTCTGACCCCTTTTATTGAGGAGAAGCTATTCAAATGAGGCAAGGGGTCAGGTTTCAGGGGGCTGAGTCTATCTTCATGATGTCCACTGTCAGCAGGTTGACTGACATCTGGGTAGGCCACACCCAAGGGCACAGTAAGAGAAGGGGACACACACAAGGCACTTCCATGGAAGATTCTACCCTAAACAGGGCAAGGGGTTATAATAGAAAGGAACAGGTAAGAATAGCTTCACTCACGGGGCTGTAGGAAGACACAGCCATGCACGAGACCCCGACCCTCAGACCCAAAAGGGTGGGGAAAACTCTGCCACATTTCTGCGACTGAGCGTCTCAGCACCCAGCTGGGGAAGTGTGACTCAGTCACATGTAAGGTTGGTCTCCCACTGTTTTCTTCTGTTCTTATCTTCTCTCCTGTTTTCTTTATTGTCTAAATCTAGAATTCTTAACCCAGGATAGAATTCAGGGGATCCTTGAACTTGGAGAGAAAAAAAGCTACGTATTTTCACTAATCTCTAACTGAAATTTTGCTTTTTTCAATAATGAATGTAGATAATAAACCACAGTGGGATTAGCGGCACCAGTGGATTTTTTTTTTACCCATGAAGTCAAAGCCTCTTTTGTATTCTATTACACTTAGGTTGAACTAATGTTACCCACATCACAACTTTTAGTTATTTGATCCTCCGTTAGGCTTTGTATTTAGTGCATGAATAAAAACCACCTGCCTTACAACATCACAGATTAGTTTTTAGAAAATGATAATAACTTACATGTCAATATGATTTTTAAAAGTTATAATCCTATATATTTATAGGTTTTTTCTTTTTTAAGGAGTCCATTAGCCTTCACCCAACTGGCAAAGTGATATGTGGCATGAAGAAAGCGAGGCTTTTGATCTCTGTCCTGATAGTGGTTATTCTTAGCACACAGTTGAAATCTTCTCTGAGGTAACGTTCAAGGACAGGGTTGAGCTTTGAGACTTAAGCTAAATGTGGACCATACACCTGATGTGGACCAGCCACGTGTTGGGAGCAGGTGAGACACTGCCTGTCTAGGCAGGCACCCATGCCTATCCCACCATGACCACCAGTGAGAAAAAATGGACCCATGTGCACCTGAGTCTGCGGCTGTCTGAGTATTCCTGGGTTTTATTACCGGAGAACAGGATTTAAATATCATCTGAACCAGGGGCTGGGCATGTGGCTCAAGCGGTAGCGCGCTCGCCTGGCATGCGTGCGGCCCGGGTTCGATCCTCAGCACCACATACAAAACAAAAAAACAAAAAAACAAAGATGTTGTATCCACTGATAACTAAAAAATAAATATTAAAATTCTCTCACTCTCTCTTAAAAATATATAAATAAATAAATAAATAAATATCATCTGAACCATTTGTTCCAAACCAAACCACATAAATCCCAGGTGAGAGGAAGTTGACAGGCCCAGGTGCAGCGAGAAGCACCTGGGCATCTTGGTGGATCATAAAGCAAATGTGAGTCATCTATGAAAACTGGATAGTTCCCAGAATAAATATCAATGAAATATAAAGTAACATAAATACAAGAATCTCTCTTCCCCTGTGAGGCTGTCACTCCTGTGAAGGACAAGGCCTGTGTCTGCGGCACAGAAGGGACTGTGGCCATCTGGCTGGTGACGGAGACACATGGGGCTCTTCTCGCGGCTTCTGGCTCCACACTCTCCCTCCCCATCTCATCCCACTTTATCTCTTGCTTTGCTCTTCTCACTTCTGAAACAATTGTCTTTAAGACTGTCTTTCCTCTACTCTGGCCCAGCTCCAAAGTGAGAGCATTTCCATTTGAGTTAGCACTCTCCATACGAAGCCCTTTGCAGCCACAGCTGGGCAATATGTGGTGTGGAATATTTGTGGGAAGCAGCAGCAAGTGGAGAGCCAATAAAGGTCCAGACAAACAGAGAGTTTGTCTCTAGTAACCAGAGACATGGCATCTGGAGGGGTTCCTGGCATAGATTCCTCCTTTTTTTAAGATATATTTTATATTTTTCATATATTTTTGATGCTGCCATATTGCAATTCTCAAGAGTTCTCTCCTCAGAGACGGGTGGACAGCTTTACCCATTGAATCTTATACAGATAACATATTTCAAAGTAAACATGTTATTACTCACTGAACAAAAAAAAAAAATCGATTTCAAGCCATCTATGACTTACCATCCATTACACTTATCAAACCCAAGCCATCAGCGATATAATTAAATTTTGACTTACCTCTCGTCGGGAAAAAAAGCCACTATAACAGTTGGCTAACAGTGATTTCCTCTTTCCAGAGCTTTAATTTCCTCTGTCTGTACCTTGTCTCTGTTGGACACTGGGAAGAGCCCATCGATCACCTCTCCTAGATAAGTATGTGTCCTGAGAAATGGCAATCTGTTTGAAAATCTTAATGATTATAAATGAAACCCAACCTGCGCCTCTGCTCCTACTACCCAGTGCTTTGTTTATCTTACCTTGAGTGTAAACTATGGTGAACAATGAAAAAGGCAACTTTAGAAATGGAGATAATACATTTAGTCCATTCTGAAATGAAATGGAAACCATCTTAATTTAGGGGCTTACTGAGGAATGAAAATTAAGAGTGGACACTGGACAGGTGTTTGGGAAATACTTCAGACCAATGAAAATGGCCAAAATCGTTTAAGTATTTAGCACCTATTAAATGATCCCTGCTAAGCCATCCATCTACAAAAGATGATCCTAAAAAAGTTATTTTACCATTTTTTTTCAATGAGGGTTATTGTAAGGAAATTCCTACAAAATCTGCTTGTGTATTTATTGTGGAAATGTAGAGAAAACACGAGAGAGAAATGTCTCTCGAGTGTCGAAATTAAGAGAAGCGGTTCTCCATCATGCCATCATTCTGTCCTTGAATTCTTTCCATGTCTCTTTTTATGTCACCCCAACTTCGCTTATTTCTTTCCCTTTGCCTGTGCTTAACACGTTGGTTCTCCGTGGTGATTTATTCAGGGGCCTTTTCTCTTTTCTACATCCATGGCTTCAGCTGCCCTATGCTTCACAAATCCATATCAGTTCTGTCTTAAAACTCTGATCCCATGTCCAAGTTCCTCCCAGTCATTTCCCCTGAGTCTATTTGAAATGAGCTTAAATTGAGCAGGTACAAAACTGAATTCATCGTTGTTCAAGGAAACGTGCCCTCCCTCCTACAGTCGCCGTCTCAACAAAGACAACCACCGTGGACCCAACTGTCTCTCCCTTGTCTTCTTCTACTTTCTCGTAGCTAAACACCAAGACTACAGTGGACAAAGAGTAATACCTCCCTATCTTCTTCCCTGTTTCCTTGGCATAGCAGTCATAGAATTTGTGCCCTGAAATGAACAGACATAAAGCTGCCCAGTTTTTTGAATGGTACAGGTGATGGGGCAGAGAGGGAGGGAGGGAGGAGAAGTTGATCTTTCCCAAAGCAATGGACAGGACACCGACTGCTCTTCTGCCAAACTCCATAATTAGTGAGAATTGCTTCCAGAGGTCATTTGTCTCAATTTTATGGACTAAAAATTTTCATCTTTTTTATCTCTTCTGAGTTTTTTTTTTTTAAAGAAATTTAGCATGGCAAGTGGACTTAAATGCTTTTAGAATACCAATTAATGGGGAGTTTTCCTTTGACATTCCAAATGTCTCTATAGATACAGTAAAAGTGAAGACCACCATGACAGGGAGGCAAGGATACGTGAAAGTTGAACAGTCAACTGGACAAGAGGGGTACCAAATGCCCACTTGTGTCCAGGTAAGACTGGAAAGGGAAAGTATTGACTGAGCAAAGACTGATGGCAAAATGTTGCTGACAAGGAGAACTAAATTGGGTCCTGTAAACCACAAGCTGCCCAGATACATTAAATTAAAACAATGATGGTGAGTTGCTAAGAGTGAAATTTGCCCAGGATGACTGAGAAGCTGAAGTCAAACTGTCCTGTGCTTCTAATTATTCCAACATAATAATAAGACATTTTGTCAATATGTAATAAAGATCAGAGATGCTTAAAAATAAAAAATAAAAAAATCAACATGTGAACCATGATGGCCAAACAAAGTATGGGGGAGCATTTTGGTTATTTAGAGCTTTTCCCATTATTAGATTAGCAGAGTAGTATGTAGCCTATCAATACATAGTCACCCAAATTGGTAATGAACTGATAGCCACTGCTAGAAAGATATAGGTACATTTTTCAAAATAAAATTTAAGTATCCTAGTGTTTTTTAATAGATGATAGGCTTGGGGCATTTGGAAATGTTATAAGTAAAACAAAGTGTTTAAAAGAACATAGGGCTCTGAGTTAGACATCATTACCCTAAGTACATGTATGAAGACACAAATGGTGTGAAAATATTTTGGGTACAACCGGTGACTTGAAAAATTGTGCTCTATATGTGTACTATGAAATGAATTGCATTCGGCCATCATATATAACAAATTAGAGTAAATAAATAATTTAATAAAGAAAAAAAAGAAAGCATACTAGCAAAAATCATAAAATCGTATAAGCACAAATTCTTGGCTAAGCGATGCTGCTTCTAGGAATTTGAATACATATACAAAGGTGTGTGTCAAGAATTGTAATGTTGTTTGTAGTAATGAAAAAATCTAGGAACAACCTAAATGTGCATTAATAAGGGATTAGTTAAATAAATTGTCATATTATTTTATTGGTATGACTTTAACTATGATTAGAGGTTCAGAAAAAGCTTTAGGAAATAATCAGAATATAATGGATGTCATTTGCATAACAGTAAAAAAAGAACACAGAGCATAGGAGTTCCTCTATTCAGATATTTTTCCTTTATTCATATTTTCATAAATATATATATATTTATTTATTTATATTTCATATCTATACACACACACACACACATATGTATGATTAAAACAAACCAGGCCCAGAGTCTATACAGAATAGGAAGCAGGCCAGATTTTCTTAGAAGACACCCACCAATTTGTTTAAATATATTATTGCCAATTACTTACATAAAGGGGCTTGTTAAACACCTTGGACATGCCACCAAAATCTCAGGAGGGTCTTTCTTAAGAGTGGTTCCTCCCTAAGCCAAAGGGCAACACCTCCTCACAAATCCTAAAATCAACCTTCAACAAAGTTAAGGGAAGCCAACAGTAATTAACTGCTTGTTAGTATAGCAGTCTTCAGAAAAACGTAACTGAACCCAGAACCTCTTATATGGATTATCTCTCATATATAGTACATAATTCAAAAATTATTGGACATGGGGAAAATGTGACCCAGAGTCATGAGGAAAATATAGTCAACTGAAACAGACCTACAGATGATAAATATTGAAATTAATACATTAGGATCTTATGAAAATATGTCAAAGAATCTACAAGCATATAGATGTAACTTGAAAAAGAAAAGATAATAAAATTCAGTAGAAATGTGGAAACAGAGAATTAAAAAAAAAAAACCCTGGAACTAAAAATAAATATCTGGCAACAAAATTTCAATGGCAGATTGGAAAATACAGAAGAAAAAAAACTACTGAACCTAAAGATAGGTCAAGAGAAATTATCAAAGTGGAAGTACAAACAGGAAAAAAAAATAGAAAAAATGAGCATCACCTCATACTGCGTTATGGGATAATATTGAGCACTCTAAAGTATAAAAAATTGGAGTCCTACAAGAAAATCATAAAGAAATGGAAACACATTTGAAAAAACATAAGTGAAGAGTTTTCCAAAGTTCCCAAAAGTAAAAATATAGAAAAACCTAGGCAGATAACAGCCAACCTGATAGAGCCCCCACTGACCAAAACAGAAGATTCTGAGCAACAAAATGAAAAAGGTAGCACTTAATTATACCCTACAGTATAAAATAAATGCCCATGAGTCCACACTGATATAAATCAATGATTGAATAAATGGGGAGGAGAGAGAAATTTCCCATATAGAAGAGATTCAAATAAATTATCTAGAGAGTCCCCATCTTAAGAGATAGGATTCAACTTCTTGCCCCTTCTTGTAGCTTCACAATGGAGAACTGGCAAACAGTGAACTGGGCAGGTAATGGAGTAAGTCATGCTTTTAGCTTGCACCATTCAGGTGGTGCGATGGGATTGGTTCTCCATATCTATGGTCTTCCTCCCCCAAACCCATAACTCCACTCTCACCACGAAGAAAACACAAGACAAACTCAAATGCAAAGAAATTCTAAAAAACACCTGAACTGTATTCCTTAAAATTGTCAAGATGATAAAAACCAGGAAAAGTCTGAGAAACTGTCACAGACCAGAGGAGACTAAGGAGCCGCGATGACTAAAGGCAATGTGGTATCCTGCATGGGATCTTGGAACAGAAAAGAGAACATTAGAGAACAATTAGTAAAATCTGAATCTACTGTGTAGTTTAGATAATAAAAATAGACCACTGTTAGTTCCTTTTTTATAATAAATGTTAACAACATAATAAAAAGGGGTACTATCTGAACTATCTTTCCAGTTTTTCTATAAATCTGAAACTATTCTAAAATTTAAATATTTATTTGAATTTCAGTCAAGAATTCTAATATATGAATGATTGGAGTTCCAGATAAAAGGATAGAGGAGAGATGAAAAAGGCATTTGAAAGAAAAAGAAAAAAAAAAAGCATTAAGAGCTCTCTAAACCCCAGGCAAAAAAAAATATATATTACAAGATGATGATATTACAAGATGATGATTAGACACACCAGAGTCAAACTACTGAAACACAAGAAAATCTTAAAAGTAATCAAAGAAAAAAGACATATTATACAAGGGAACAATGACATGCATGATGAGTGACTTCTCACCAGAATTAATGAAAATGAAGGCCAACAGAATCACATAAAACGCTGCTGAAAATGCTTAAAGAGAAAGAACTGTCCACCTAAAATTGTATGTACAGCAAAAATATTCCTTAAAAATGAAGGTGAAATAAAGACATTCTTGGATAAGCAAAATCCCAGAGAAGTGGTCACCAGCACAGACATGTGACATAGAAACATGCTAAAGGAATTCTGCAGGAGAGGAAAAAGATACCAAATGGTATCTCATAAGTCACAAAAGAAATCGCAATAGAAACTCTTACATGTTTCAAACTGAATGATAACAAAATCACCACAATCAACAGTTGTGTAAATCAATCACCTAAGTTTTCATTTTAAGATGCTTTAGAATGAATTCAACCCAAAGTACATATAAGAAAGGAAATGAAAAAGAAAAAAAAAGGAAATAAATGAAATGGAAAACAAACGACAAAGTGATCAATAAAAACAGAAGTTGGTACATTGGAAAAAATGATAAAATTAATTATATCTGAAAAAAACTAATGAGAGAAGGGACATCAGCCTAGATTCATAGGCACGTTAAAAAGATAAGAATTATTATGAAAAATTTTTTCAAATGTAGCAATTTGGATGATATAGACCAATCTCTTAGAAAATGCAACTTTCTAAAACTAACATGAAGAGAAATTTTAAAGTCTGAGTACACCTATATCTATTAAGGAAATTGAAATTGCACTTATAATCTTCCATCAAGAAAAATTCAATGGAGTCCACTTTGCTACTGAATTCCCACAAACATTTCAAGAAGAAACAACAACACCCCCACCTAAATGTAGTCTTCAAAAAAAGAGAGAAGGAAGACTCCCCACCCTGCTGGTTTTATGAGGCCAACACCACACTGACACCAAAACCTGAGAAAAGGATTACGAGAAAAGAAAATCACAGGCAATATCTTTCATAAACATAGATACAAAAGCCTCTACAAATATTAGCAAAGAAAATCCACGTAGTCTCATTGGATCTAGGAAGGTGGATCTAGCAAATGTAACACTTATTCTTTTAAAAATTTAAATGGAAAAAAAAAAAAAAACACTGTCAGCAAACAAAGAAAAGAAAGGAACATACTGAATTTGGTAAAAAGGGCACCTAGGAAAAAAAGCCTGCAACTAAAATCACACTTACTGGTGAAAAGGGGACAATCTTTTACTCCAAATGTAGATCTATTTATAAGCGTACCACGTTGGTGAGGTTTTGGCTTCCTCTGTATTACTAGACATACTTCAGACAATAGTATTATCTCTGATTTCTGGTTTATGATTTTCTACCCCACAGGCCTTTCATTCAAGGAACAAAAATGAGCAATGACCCCAAGTCCTGAGAGTATCAAGACAGGCCCCTGCTCACATGGAACCTGCATCTTAATGTCACCTGCAAAGTCAAGGTCTGGGGATATATAAGCCTTAAGATGGTCCCAAAGTCCATCAGGTCTAACTAAGGTGGAGGTGGAGGTGGAGGCACCCTGACAGCGTACCCAGAAGCCCCCAGAGAACTGAAATCCCATCCCTCACACACACCCCTTGAGGATTGCTTAGTCATCCCCCGCCCCCACCGCAGATCATGATTTCCCTTCCATACATTCCATCTCTGCCTTTGCCCACAAACACAACCTATGCCTAATTAATCTCCCCCATATATGATTAAGCCCCAGCTGTGCTTTGATTAAAAGTCTGAGTTACACTTAATAGATATCATGATATTTGCCTACTGGATAAAGCAAGGATGTGTTTGGCCCTTCCTCTTCTGCAAGAGCCGATTGTCAGCCCTCCTGCTAGAAAGAACAGCAAATCAAAATTCCCTCTATAGGCAAATGATAGTTTTATAAACAGATTAATAGTGAGTTTCTAGATTTTTCTCTCTAGTTATTGGCTATTGCTACACGTGACTAAATCAGTCGGGGTCACTCCAGATAAATTGGGCTGACATTGAATAATCACACAAACATAGAAAGTACATTTTTCTTGGGGTTCAGCTACGGCTCTTCAGCCCCAGCTCCCACAAGGGAAGCAAGAGAGGCAGATAAAAGAGAGAGCACATGCCTGAGACCATGTTCCATAGAACATTCCATCCAAAAAAGGTAAGGGGTAGTATTATAAAGGAGCAAGAAGGCAGCCCACTCCCATTGGGTAGCATCTACTCTCCTGCTGAGTGGAGATGGGGAGATGGGGATCCACCCACTTCCCTGTGCAGCAGAAACCAGTCTTTGCATTTCCATCACTCAAAGCTAGGGGGCGCTCAACTCCTATGTGGCAGCTCCCAACAATTGGCAAAAAAGATGTGTCACTCAACTACTCTAAAACCAAAGTCATCATTTAAAAAATGATGTTCCCAATAATTCCCTGTATATTACCTCATTCATTTTTATTTTACAGCTAACTTATCCTAAGTTATAACTTTCTTGTTTCATGTGTTTTAAAGGCTTTGCTTGGTTGATAGGTTGGCTCTACACTGATCCAGGTTCTCTGGGGTAAAACTTTTTTAGGGGGCTACTGGGGATTGAACTCAGGGGCATTGACCACTGAGCCACATCCCCAGCCCTATTTTGTATTTTATTCAGAGACAGGGTCTCACTGGGTTTCTTAGTGCCTTGCTAAGTTGCTGAGGCTGGCATTGAACTTATGATCCTCTTGCCTCAGCCTCCTGAGCCACTGGGATTACAGGCATGTGCCACCATGTCCAGCATGCACCACCACACCCAGTTGGAGTAAAACTTTGAGCCTGGATCATCCATGGCTTCATATTTTAGAGAAAAATCCAAAGTAACTCCGAAGGAGACTCTTGGATTCACCCACAGGAACTCACTCAGGTCACCCCTGGTGTTGGTAGAATGAAGTCTGTGTCCTCCTTTGGGGACAGCTCTTCCTTTGATCTATCCATCATCCTTCTCTCTTCTGGCATCACAGCCCACATTTCCTTATTCTCCTATTTTCTCTTCCGCTCTCCCTCTGATTCCAGGGTGGATCTATGACTCTTGAATTGAGTGGCTCAGAGTCTGAATGGGGTTGGAAGCTGTTCATCCCAGCTGCTGGTCTGTCCACTGGACCCTGTGCTTGGAGACCTGGAGCTGCCTTGGCTTCTGTCCTTCCCAGAGACTGTGCTTCCGCTCTTCCTTCAGTCTCCTAGATACCCACACATCCTTCCCAAACTTTTCTTTCCTGCACAGTCAGAGCTGGCTTCTGTTGCTTGCACACAGAGGATCCACAAAACTGAGAATCCCTGTTGGGTTCTTCCTGGGGCTGCCTTTTACACACAGTTCTCCTTGGGGACACCACCCTTGTCCAGCTGTCACTTCTCGCTGGAAACCCAGGCTGGCTATTGATTTGGAGGCTTCTGTTAGTGAGGATGATACACGCAAAGGGAACAGACAACCTCAAGGACAAATCCAAATGGCCAAAGGGAGCATGTGCTTTTGGAACCAGGAGCCATGGAATGAAGTGTGGAGTCAGCCCTCCAGCGAGAGGGGAGAAAAGTGAGATCTACTACCACCAACCAAGGTGGAAGGTGTGTATTTGTGATGTCACATCCAAGTTCTGTTCAAAACAAGAATGTAAGAGCACTCTATTCATTCACCTGGGCCTGTACCCTTCTAACCCATGGAAAATGCAGAGAACACATGAGTTTGTTTTCTAAATTGAGATTCACCCAGAAGCGGCATCTCTCATTACATTCGAAAGATACTTTGCTGGGATTCACGTATCAAGAAGTCAGTGATAACGCTGTTAAAATAAATTCATTCCTCTAAAAGTTTTCTTCCCTTGTGAATTCATTTTATTTGTTAATGTACAATTCTTTTGTGTATGCTTTTCTCTGAATTTTCTACAAAAAGTAGAAAATTTCTACAACATACTTTGAGTTAGAATAAAATATAATTTATAATTATGGATGACATAATTCTGCCTAGAGCTGATTCAAGTGTTAAAAGCTTAACTATGGAATATTATTCAGCAATAAAGGAAATTAAATCTGATACATGCCACAATGTGAATGAACCTTGAAAACTTGATGCTAGTCAAAGAGCCAGACACACAGCACCACATATTGTATTTTTCCCCCTATTTCCAGAATAGGGGAATCTATTAAACATGAACGAATTAATTAACGTCCCTTTGAAGGGACTGTTTCCCTTAAGTATTGTGTTTGCTGTAGGGTTTTAGTACATAAAATCTTCTACTTCTGGTCTACTAAAGGGTTTCATTATGAATAGGCATAGAGGTGCTAAACCCATTATCCCTATATTGTGTTGAGATATGCAGGCCTTATTTATATGCGTGCCATATGCATGCTTTTAAATAAGATTTTTTAAATAGTCAGAAGAGATATTTATGAAAATGGCCAAGTTGATAAATGACATGAAAACTATTGAATCTGGAACATTGGAAAGTTCTGACTATCAACCGGAGTCTTGTCTCTGTCTACACTTTACCAACGCGACCTCATCTATTCCTATGACCTTCAACACCATCTATGGCCTGAAGACTCCCCAGCTGAATGCCTATCCTCCCTGAACATGGGACTCCTACAGCTGATTGCCTGCCTGACATTTCTGTTTGGATGTTAACAAGCATCTCAAACAAAACCTGGCCCGGACCCAACCTTGACTCCCCACCCCCAAACAGGGGTTCCCTCTCTGAACAAATGGCACATCATTTATCTGCCACTCAAGCCAAACACCTTGGCCTTCGTCCTTAGTTCTCTTTTCCTGCCACAATACACAAAGAATCTGCCAAAAAACGTTTCTCTGTGAGTCAGTCTTCAAAGCGTATGCCTTTCTCATCACCGCCACTACCACGCCCTGCTGCCAACCATCGTCACTGTTCACTGTCGGGGCCGCCCTTTAAGTCCTGAGTAAAGAGGTGCTGAGCAGGTACCGCACCTGCAATCCAGCTGGACCTTACCTCACTGGGAAAAGAAAGGTGCACCTCTGGGAGTGGGGGTCACCTGAAGGGGCCGAATTATACCCACCTGCTTGTTGTAATCCTGCCCTTCTGCCCGTTTGGGGGATAGAATGCTCCATGCATTAACTCCTCCCATTAATAAAGCCCAGGTTCGAGGTGTGTTCCTCCTCTTTCTTGCCTGCTTTGCCCCCCATGTGGGAGCTGTGGCTGAGGAGCAGTCACTGAACTCAAAGAAAAAGGTACTTTCTGTGTCTGTATCTTTATTTAGTCAGCCCGAAGTCACTTGGAGTGACCCTAATTGATTTAGTCCCGTGTCCCCCACAGTTCGCTGGACTTCTCGAGACCCACAGAAAAGCTGCTCTGAGCAGGGAAAGTCTCTGCTTTTCGTCTTCTCTCCTGTTCTCTCTCTCTCTCTCTCTCTCTCTCTCTCTCTCACACTCACTCACACACACACACACACACCATAACACTTTTACTTTCACCAAACATAAATCCACTACGCTAAGCAACAGGCGGACTCCTCACAGGCAAAGCTTTTCCCCAGCTCCCGGATGTGCTGGTTTAGAAAGTGGGAGCATTCTGCCGCCTTAGAAAACCAATCAGTCATGATGTTTCACAGCCCAGAAAGGCCATCCGCTGGTGGCTGGAGAAGTGAACAGTCATAAATTGCAAATGACAAATGGCAGCTCTCCTCCTGAATCTGAAGCCATCTCATAGTGTTGAAAAATGTGTGGATAGTGGACCACAAAGATCCTGGCCCCGGGGCCTCTGGCCTTTGGTGTGATAGATGGGCATCTCCCTTACAGAGAATTCATCTTTCAATGTCCCAGGCGATCCGTCATGAGACAATGAAACCTGAGTGGAGAAAGAGCAGGCGGCTCTGGTCTAGGTTAATGTCACACAGCCTGGAGAAAGTTGGAGGGCCCAGTGAGCTCCTAACTCGGCTGAATATGGCTGCAGTGCTGTGCTGAGACCAGGGTTCCAGGAGGCGGAGAAGAAACAGTGAGTTAATGATGCCGGCTGTCCTCAGGGATCCCAGCTTGGAATTCTCACCTTAGAAATCTGGCCACTTCCTGCTGCCGGGGCTGCCAGTAGCCCTCAACTCAAGCACCAGCCAATATCACTTGCAGCACCAGAACAGCCTCCCAACCACGCCCTGCCCGCACGAATGGATGGCACTGTTCTTCCCAAGGGAGGGAGTTCTCACGGGAGGGGGGTCATTCTCACGAGAGGGGGTTGTCACGAAAGTGAGTTCCACTGGTGTGGCTCCACCGTAGCTGCCAGAACCTGCTCTTGGATTTCTCAGGCTCCAGAACCATGAGCCAAAACAAACTTCTTTCCTTTATAAATTACCCAGTGCCAGATATTCTGTTATAGCAACAGAAAATAGCTGAAGGCAAAAACAAAACCCAACCCCTCTCTCTCTCTCTCTCAGGACTCAGAAGCAGGTCGCTGTGGCGTGGCTGATGCGTGAGGTCACAGCCCCTCTCTTATGCAGTCCCTTCAAGCTCTGGAAGGAACTTGGTATTTATATGGTTCAAGGATGTGTTGGTAAAACTTGCAAAAGGGAGAGATTTTTGTATCCTTTCTCTTAGAAAGGGTCTCCAAAATTGCATGAACTTAAGGCCTCCTGACACCCATACACACCCATGAGTGGCTTGGAAGGTCCCCTTGACCTGGTCTCTGACCTCATCTTCATCCACCATCATGTGCTCATTTCCATCACCAGCTTCACACTGGGACTCAGTACTGGGTTACAGGTGTGCGTATAGCACCAGCTGCTTCTGCTCTATCTTAAGTGAGGCTGCCCAAATTTACCTCTTGCTGCATCCCAAAATAACCTAATCAGGTCCTCAATTTTTTTTTCAGTACCATTTATTGGTACACAAAATTGTTCTTGTATCATTCATGTGTGCACATGATAGCTGGGACTCTGTCCAGTTCCTCTGTGACTTGAGCTTCTAGAAAATACTATATTTGAGTCATAATAGGCTTTGACTCAAATGATTCATTGACCTCTGTACCCCAAAGAATTGAAAGCAGGACCAGGCACAGTGGTGTGCGTCTGTAATCCCAGAGGCTGGGGAGGCTGAGCCAATAAGATCACGAGTTCAAGGCAATCTAGCCAGGCCTTAAGCAACGGAGCAATAACAGGTCTGGGGATGTGGCTCAGTGGTGTGCCCCTGGGTTCAATCCCTGGTATCCACCTCCAAAAAAGGAATTGAGAGCAGGGATGCAAACAGACGTTTGTACATTCATATTCATGGAAGCATTATTCACAAGAGCCCAAAGGTCTAAGCAACCCAAATGTCCATTAACCAATGAACAGATAGTTGAATGTGGTATAGTCTACAATGGAATATTATTCAGACTTTAAAAGGAGTAGAATTCTGACCTATGCTAAAGATGGATGAACCTTGAAAACATTACACTAAGTGAAATCAACCAGACACAAACAGACAATCCTGTATAAAGCTCTTTACATGAGGTACCAAGATTAGGCAAATTCATAGCAAAGTAGAAGAGAGGACTGGGGAAGGGGGAATAAGGAGTTATTATTTTATGAATATAGAGTTTCAGTTTGGGATAATAAAAGCACTCTGGAAAAGTAGTAGCTGTGCAACATGGTAAATTCTGCCTCTTATGTAAATAGTTACAATGTTAAATTTTATGCCACGTATATTTCTGTACATATACTTATTGTATAGATATATTCTCTCTATATACAATAACCTATTTTGTGAGATAAACTATTAAAAGACTCTCTTTGGGGATTGGGGGTGTAGTTCAATGGTAGAGCACTTGCCTAGCATGCATGAGGCCCTGGGTTTGATCCCCGGCACTACCAAAAAAAAAAAAGAAAAGAAAAGAAAAAGAAAAAAGAAAACTCTGGTCTTGGTTACCCAGAGGGTCCATGAATACCTTGGGCCACTCTCATTCAGTGGGAAAATATGGGCTGAGATTGACAAGTGTCAAAGTTTTTCCAAGAACCTGGGATTTTGGTCTTCATAATCCTTTTCTAATTCCCAAGAGAAGGATAAATGTGGAAAAAAGTTGGGAGGGAAGTGCCGAAATAGGACAGAGAGATGCACATTGGAAGGGTGGCATTTAAGAAGGAAGCTTTTAAAAGAGTCTCAGTGGAGACTATCGCACTCAGTGAAACAAGCCAGACCCCAAAAGCCCAAGGTCAAATGTTTTCTCTGATAAGTGGAAGCTAATCCAAAATGAGGCCTACTGGGGCCGGGGCGGAAGGGTGGGGGCCAATAAAAAGAGAGAAAGGAAGAAAACAAAGAGGGGAGGGGGACTTCATCAAAACAGAGGAAAGGCCAATAGCGCAGACAAAGTAGAGAGTCTCATACACACACACACACACACACACACACACACACACACACGTTTTTTGTTCTCCCAAGCATGGGTCGCTACTGCTCTACTGTACTGAATTCAGACACACACCCCCTGGTACAGTAACACACTTGTAACGATAACTGACAAGACGAAGGGAAGACACGGTGGGCATCCTGCAAACTGTGCTTTAATTTGCCACATCCTAAGAACTATCATTTCATTAGGCAATCGAGGACCTATACCTGAACTTTGTTTCGTGACGCTTACCTCTCAAATATCTTTAGAACGTTTAGCTTGAAACATCGAAAATGAAAGAATTTGAGGAGTGAATCCTACCTTACATAAATGAAGACACAACTTAAAACCATAACATGTTTGAATTATCCTTTCTATAGTAGGCTGCCTTTCCCTTGCACTTAATCGGAAGGATCTCCACATTTGTTCATCTTATTCAGAAAAGAGAATATCGTAAGCTTCCTGGTCTAGCACATCCTATTCATCTAACCACCACAGTCACGTAATTACAACTTCACAGTTACACCAAGTGTTTTCTTACTGATTTTCAGGCACATGAGGCCACAGATAATTAGATTCAGCAGTTGTTGTTTTTTTTAATGTCAAAAAATCTACCCAAGGGAAAATATACTTAGATTCTAAATAATTTATGACCACAAAATTTTTCGGATTTGTATTTTAAAATATAAGATTACCTGTATCTACCTTATAAGCATTTACACATCCCCATCCTGCTTTAATTATTTTTAAATTTGTTTTTCTTAACTCATTCTTTTGGAACTGCTGAGTCACGCCAAATAAAATGAAGTGGGTTTTGCTTTGTATATTTATTTACCTGGTTGACCAGGGATTGCTAAATTGCAGTTCATGGGCAAAATTCCCTACCAGGAGGGTTGTTTGGAGGAAGTGTAAAAGGAGGAAACCCCACTTATAGCTTTCTATCCAGCCTTGCACCGTCTGCCCTGGGAGCATGCATGGTCAAAATGTGGTCACCAACCAGCCGCAGCAGTAGCAGCAGCACCTTGGGCGACCTTCACTGAGAGCCTGAAAACGGAACCCGCCCAGACCTGCTCATTCAAGATCCAGCGGATCCCTGTGCACACTGCAGCGTGAGAGGGGCCGTCTTAGGAAATGAGACCTTATTATTGATGTCCTTAATGTTCAAAGCTGTGCACCTCCCTCTGGAAGAGAAGAGGAGAGACAGGCATTAAAGGGACTTCAAAATCGTTTCCAGACCCACTTCTTCAGTGCTTCTCGTAACGGGTCATAGCTACAGTTTGGCAGATTTTAATGCCTTTCAATGGGCCAGAGACTTTTTTTTTAAAGTTGTAGATAGACATGATATCTTTTTATTTATTTATTTATTTATTTTTATGTGGTGCCACATAAAAATATTTTTATGTGGATCAAACCCTGTGCCTCACACGTGCTAGGCAAGCGCTCTACCACTGAGCCACAACCCCGGACAATCTAAGGACAAGCTTGGAATTTTATCCCCTTTTAGAATATCTGGACTCCTAAAAGTCCAGAGACTTTTGAGGTGATTTTATCAAAGATGCGAAAACAAACCAAGCGTCTAACAAGGTTCTGCAGTGCCCAACAAATCTTCATGTCTGTTGTTTGTTTTTTATTTTTATTTATTAGCACATATGAATTATAGAGAACAAAGCCACATGTGTAGGCAACATTTTCTTCTGCTTTGTTATTTTGTTTTGTTTTTGCTTTTTGTTCTTTGTTTTGTCTCACTGGTGATCCCACTTTGCACCGTCATCTGAAAAACAGCTTCTGACTCCTCCAGGGGGCAGACAAGCCCCACCGTGCTGCAGCACCAGGACCACGGGGAACTGCCACTCAGACTCAGCAGTGCAGACAGAAACATGCAAAGGTTAGGTCAATTGTTCAAGCCAGTTTTAATGTTGGAATTGACTTGGATTCTTCTTTCTAGAAAGTGGCTTAGCCAGTGGTAAAATAACTAGTGTAGACATTAAGCTCAATGCTTTGATGCTAAAGTAATCTAAGGACAAGCTGGGAATTTTATCCCCTTTTAGAATATCTGGACTCCTACTATCCAGCTTGGCTCCTCTCCCCCCTGCTCTGTGCTTCTCACAGACAGTAGCCTCTCAAACCTTTCCCTGACACCAAACACAGAATATCTCATTGCAATTACTTAAAGAGTCATGTTTGGTCCTCCCTAGAATGTGACCCCTGTGAAGTCAGGGACTTTTATTTACTTATGTTTGTAATACAGTTACCCAGTGCAGTGTCCAGCACATAGTAGGTACTTAATAATTGCAGGTTGAAGGAATTAATGGAATAACATAATTGACAGAGAAATGGAGGTTCTGAAAGCAGACCAAGCAGCCTAAATAACAACTTAACTATCCAAGTGTGAAATGCTAGATTAAAATAGATGGACTGTAATATCCTTAATTTAGAGCATATTAATTCAGAACTTGTAAAATAGCTTTTGATTAGACTGCATTTTATGCTTTTTTACTATCTGTGAAAAAGAAGATTAAATAAGATGGTGTAGATTTAATTGACACGGCAGCAATTTAGGAAGCATTCAATTGGACACTATGGAAAGGTTAAATTGTCACCTCTGTTCAAACAGAGAAAAATGACATCTTCAATGAGAAGCAAATGAACTCATCGGTAGCCTGTAAGTGTGCTCCTAACAATCAATGCTCAAGTATCTCTCTCCACCATTGGAGCCTGGAAAACTGGTGATCAGAACATGTGCACAAGCAAAAGTTCCCAAGTTCCATCTCAGTAATACAAAATATGTTACCGTAAGTCTTCAAATACTCCCAGCCTTCTTATGTTCTGTTAGGATCCCAGCCAGAAAGAGCTGGTAGAGTCGGACTGGGTAACTGAGATGAGCTTCACAAGGGGATGGCTTCCCAAGGCCATGGGGAGCTAAAGGAAATCAACAGGGATGGGGGAGAGTTCAGGGGCTAACCCAGCGTCAGGAGGAGCCCCTGCCACACATCATCCTAAAGGAGCCCAGGAAGGAAGTGGTCAGAGAGAGAACTGCAGCAAAGGCTGTAGGGAGGGCTTCAGGCAGGAGCTCTGGCCCTCAGAAGAGGAGATCCACCCACCGCCCTACAGGAAGGGAGGCTGCACAATAAGTGCAGTGACCTCACTGTCCCCAGACCTGGCTCTCCTGCTGGTGCCTTCCATTGACAGGCCCATCAGGAAGTCCAAAGGCAAGGAAGCCAAGCTGATGCAATGCGCAGAGGTCAGCCTCGCTGGGCACAGAGCTGAGGTGGGCAGAGAGGGGCAGTGTGAGATGGAGAATATCCGCACCCCTCCCCAAAACTTCTGCAAAGCATTTACTGTCTCATTCATGAGCTTTTATGCCATGCATATTCCTAAGAATTGAGAGGGGAAAAAAAAGATAGGATGACTCTGTCAAAAACAATATTTGATAGCTCCTATCATTATAGGAAGGCAAGATTCACGGATTCATTCGCTCAAAGACATGGTAAAGGGAAGTCTTCCATCTGCTTGAAACGTGAAGAGATGAACTAACAAATAAAGATTTAGAAAAAAAATCAAATGCCCAATTTTTCTTTGATATAAGGAGGCTGACTCATAGCGGGGTAGGGAGGGGGATCATGGGAGGAATAGATGAACTCTAGATAGGGCAGAGGGGTGGGAGGGGACCGGAGGGGGCATGAGGTTTGCAATGATAGTGGAATGTGATGTTCATTATTATCCAAAGTACAGATATGAAGGCACGAATTGGTGTGAATATACTGCGTTTACAACCAGAGATATGAAAAATTGTGCTCTATATGTGTAATAAGAATTGTAACGCATTCCGCTGTCATGTATAAATAAAAAATGAAAAAAAAAGTGTGTTTCTTTTGAAAGTAGCAAAGAACTAAGAGTCTCATACCACAGGCTATGACAATCATCTGCCAAAAAGAGTAACTAAAATTTTTTAATTAAATCAGTGAACAACCCTAAAAAGTGCTATGCACTTCCACAGATCTCCATTGATTTTAAAATTTCTCTCTAAGTAAGGAGAGAATACAGGGGGTGCCAGGATTGATTGGGAGGTAGGGAACAGGTAAGTCATGGGGCAATCTATGTGGAGGGACTGGTTCCACCCCACAGAGATGCAGGAAGTGACAGCAACTGGGCTCCGTGTGCACTCTGCGTCTTTGTTATCCATGAAACCCTAAAACTTAAAATGTAACATGGAAGAATAGTCTGGAGGCAAGAGATAGGGAAACAAATGGGGAATCACAATTACCTTGATGGATGACTTGCCCCACCCTGCTCCATAGATGCTAATCAAGGTCAACTGAGTTATAATAAATAATAAATAAGCACCAATATCTGTCTATCCCAACACACACACACACACACACACACACACACACACACACACCCAGCAGCGATATGTCACCTGAGTAATCCGATCACTCATGAAGCATTTCTTAAACAAAAGACATTGTAGAGTTAAAAAAAAAAAAAAAAAACATTCATGAGACAAAATTTCTGATCTAATGTCAATGTCTTCCCCTAATGGCAGTCTCCACCTTATTCCTAGGCAAACAGGTTTCCTGGATAGAGCTGTGTCCATTTGCAAAGGGGTGACAAATGCAAATCCTTCAATAGGTACAGATTCTATTTTGCATAGTTACTGCTTTTTTTTAAGGAAGATTTATAAGCAGATAAATATATTTCAGGAAACAAGCACAAGAATACATAAAATTTTCAGATAAATTCTTCTCCATACAAAGCAGTTAAAAAATTATGAACTCTTTTCTTTAATATTTATTTTTTATTGTAGGTGGACATATCTTTATTTTACTTATTTATTTTTATGTGGTGCTGAGGATTGAACCCAGGGCCTCGCACATTCTAGACAAGCGCTCTACTGCTAAGCCACAACCCCAGCCCTGAAATTATAAACTCTTTAAAAAAAAATAAACAAGTGTAAACTGAATTAGCAGAGTCAGGAGATAAATTGAATGTAAGAATAAAACTATTACAGGGCTGTGGCTATAGCTCAGCAGTAGAGCACTTGCCTTGCAGGTGTGAAGCACTGGGTTCAATCCTCAGCACCACATAAAAATCAATCAATCAATCAATCAATAAAGATATCGTGTCCATCTACAACTAAAAAAATATTTTAAAAAACTATTTCAGATATGAAAGCTACATTAGAATGAAAATCAAACAAATTTTGCTTAAAAGATAGTAAATTACCAATAAATTTTTAAAGATAAATAAACTCATGGGTAAATCAAGAAAGGAAAGAAAGCAATTTAAAATGAATACTTATGGCAGCCATAACCGTGAGATGCCCCTGCCATAGATAACAGAACAAATAGATTTTTTAAAACTGAACACCAGGAAGAAAATATCTTTATGAAAAAAAATAAAGGAAAACATAACATTCCAATAAAAAAATGACCATTGTCTAGGAAAACGCAACAGAGTGATTGCAGTGAGAAATATCACAGAGAAGTTACAAAGCTTTCAGTGCTTAAAAATAATTCTATCAATGATGAGTCAAAAGAATAAAAATAAAAATCACAGGGGCCAGGGAGGGAAAGTAGAAAGCAAGCAACCTACAAAGAGGAGATATCAGGCGAGCCTCAGATTTTTCCAGAGCAGTAGTCGATACCAGAACACAATGGAATGGTGTCTTACAGAATTATGAGGAGGAAAAGACAGGATTGTATAATTTCATGCACAAATTGTTTGTTTATAAAAGAAAAAGAATACCTTTGGTTTCTGCTTAAAAATGAATCTTCCAACTAAACACTGAATCAATATAAGAAATTCAGGACAGAGTACAGTTAAGGAAAGGGCTGCTGGTGATCTGATTCCATTTAGATCCATGAGGACTGCTAAGCCAGAAATATGGGCCTGCCTCAGGATCTTTGCAATGGCTCTTCCTTCTACGGTGAGGCTCGCCCCTCACTTTGTTCAAGTCTGCTCTAACTCTCCACCCCAGGATCCTGTTCCCTGACAACTCTACCAAAAAGGACTCTCCCCGTCCTCCTGCTTTATTTTTATTCTTAACGTTTGCCACTGTCTGACATTGAACTTTGCATGTACTGTCTGTCTCATCTAATTAAATAGTATTTAATGGTTCACTGCTGTGTTCTCTGTCTTGGAACTGTGCTGAGGATGAAAAGGTACTCAAAAAAAAATGTTAATTGAATAATGTTTCAAAACTGCAAATGCTAAAAACCTTGGAGATGTCAAACCAACAATACAATGGCCACCGTTGGTAAATGCAGGATGAAAGATTTCCTCAACCTTAAGAGTAAGCAATCAATCTACCAAGTCTGAATCCGAAAAATTCTAGAAAAGCCTCCTTGAACATTTTCAAAAGCTGAAGAGATGTTTTGAGTTTTGCCTTTGTGAATTTTATTATCTCCGGGCTCCAGTTGGATCCTATTATTTAATGGCTGGCTACTGTTCTCTGAGACACCAACAAGTAGTGAGGACCAGAGACCACTGATGGCATCAATGCGGGATGCCAGACTAGCCAAACAGAAACTTCAGACATAAATATATAATGTGGCTAGGACTGTCGAGGATTGGGGCGTCATAGGTGCTCTCAAAGGTTAAAGGTGTGGTCTGAGATTTTTAGAGACTTGAAAATAACCTGAAAAATTTTATAATGTGTATATTCCCTCACCCAGCAATTTCAATTCTGGAAAACAGTATTCAGATTCATTTTCAAGGTTTACAAGGATGTTCGTTGTAGCCTTGCATATAAGTTTCCATCAAAGAGGGGCTGATTTGGGCCAGACATGGTAACACATACCTATAATCTCAGCGGCTGGGGAGGCTGAGGCAGGAGGATCACAAGTTCAAAGCCAGCCTCAGCAAAAGCGAGGTGCTAAGCAACCCAGTGAGACCCTGACTCTAAATAAAATACAAAATAGGGCTGAGAATGTGGCTCAGTGGTCGAATGCCCCTGAGTTCAATCCCCAGTACAAAAAAAAAAAAAAAGAGGGGCTGATTAACTATATTCCCAAAGTATACACTAAGCAGTTAATAAAAGCAAATGAAGTAGACATGTGTATATTGATACATAAAAGTATACACAATATAACAGAAGTGGAAAAAGCAAGCTGCAGATAGTCTATGGCATCCCATAGGTAAGAGTGTCACCCATATTAACCTATGTCATTTTGCGTTCCCAACCCTGTGTTTGCAGGAAGACTCTCTGGAAGGATATTTTCAAGGTGTTCATGGTAACCACCTCTAAGACTGAGATTTGAAGGAAAGAATGGAAAATGGGGAGGTTTACTTTACAAACTTCCATAGCATTCTATTTTTAAAAGCCATACGTTATCATAAAATTTAACTTTCAAAAGCTCTGCACACTTTTATTTGGGATGCTGTTGCTGGAACCCAGGGCCTCTAGCATGCTGAGCGAGTGCTCCTCTCCCGAGCTACAGCCCCAGCCCCTACATGTGTGTTTAAACATATTTCTTTAAAGCTCACCATGAGCTGAACACACAAAGTGCCACAGGGCAGGGTTAGCAAGAACACCAGTTCAACAGCACCTCGCCTCCATAGTCACATAGGCCCAACAGGAAGGTCCCTGAAGACAGGGTCAGGGGAGGGATGGCCCCCATTTATCTGGTACATAGAAGATGTTCAGTAAATCCTGCTGAACAAGTGGAGAGCTGCGTGAGCAAAGGAAGGCTTCTGGTCAGGATCTGGACTGATCTGTGATCCCAAGTCCCCACCACACCCTTTCATAGCCCAGTTTTGCTCATTTGCAAAACCCCACGTTAGAGGCTTCACCATCTCTTCTGGATGCCTTGAGCTCATTCTGTGTCATAGGTGCATGTGAAAAACAGGTACCTGTCAGCCGGTGGGGCATGTCACTTCCAGTCTGAGGCTGCCATCCATGTCGTCAGAGCCCCGGGGCTGCAGGGATGGCAATAATGGAAGACTCCCCGTGTTGTACTCCCTGTGCGGCTTCTCAGCCCACGCTGTTTGGAAGACTGCTCCAGAGAAGTGTGAGGCAAAGCTTCCAAGTGGCGTCTAATTAGTAACTGCACATGCTGAAGTGTGTTCTCCCAAGCACATCAGCCCCACACCCCGCCCACCGAGGAGCCAGCCTCGGACCTGCCATTGCCTGATACTTAGGTACTGCCCCAGAACACGGGCACCGAACACAACGCGACACATCCCTGCCTCTGGCTCTCCAGGGGTGAGTCTTCTCTGATCCAAACATCCCGTAAAGGACCCTTCAGCAAGAAAAGGTTGAGATCCAGTCATTTGGTGTCCTGGTTGCTTATTTATTAGACGCTTTTCTGACTGAAGAAGCTCTTGTTTTTATCAAAACCAATAATGCTCAGGAATGCATGACTATCTGTTTTTATTTTCACTTCATTTCCTTTTCGTTGACAACCTAGGATTACTCCCAACTCTCAGATGTTGGCGCCCAACCAAGGTCTGGCTTTGAAAATCGATAGTCCCCTCTCCCTGAGCTATGATACGTTTTCCATGTCATGTATTTTAAATCTCTTCAGAAGAAAAGATGTTTTCTTTATTTTTTAAATTTCTGAGTTGTGGTACTGTAGAACACAAAGATCATCATGCCCATGTACAAATCTCTTTGGTGGCCCTCTGAAGCACTCAGGGTGAAATCCAAAGTCCCTGCATGGACTATCCCACACTCTGTGATCTACCTGGCCTTCTTCTTCAGTCTCATCTCGAGCCCATCTTCCCCCACACTCCAAGCTCCAGCAACTACCCTTCTTTCAGTTCATCCAACTCCTGCCTCAGGGCCTTAGTATAAGCCCAGAATGCTTCTTCCCTTCACTTCTTTTTTAAAAAAATATTTTTAGTTATAGATGGACACAATACTTTTATTTGTTTATTTTTATGTGCTGAGGATCAAACCCATTGTCTCATATGCTAGGCAAGTATTCTACTACTGAGCCACAACCCCAGTCTCTCCCTTCACTTCTTACCTGGACAATTCCTACTCATCCTTCAGTTTTTCAATTAAATATTAGCTTCTCATTGCATGTCAGTAATCCCAATGACTTGGGAGGCTGAGGCAGGAGGATTGAATGTTTGAGTCCAGCCTCAGCAACTTAGTGAGACTCTTTCTCAAAGTAAATAATAATAATAATAAAAAGTTGGGGCTGTAGCTCAGTGGTAGAGCACCCCTAGGTTCAATGTCCAATATCAAATAAAAACAATCAGATTGTCAGAGAAGCTTCTCTGAGCCCCTAATCTAACCTATTTTCTCTTCCTGTTGTGTGTGTGTGTGTGTGTGTGTGTGTGTGTGTCCTTTCCTTTTGTGGAAGTTATTGTGCCTGGCTTACTGGTTTGAAGTTTACCCCTTATTAGACTTTGAACTCCAGATGATGAGAATCATGACTGTTTTATTGACCATTGCTAATGTCAACAAATATTTGTTGGTTAAATGAAAAAAATAAAAAGTGAATGTCATTCCCTCTTGTAATTAATTTAGAAGGTAGACACAGTGAGTGAGGGAAACCAAGACCCTTTCTCCTTTATAATTCAAAGCAACCTGTGTGCTACAGGGGAGATTAGAGGTGAGGATTTGGATTGAGGGCAAGTACAGGACTTGGCACATGGGGACTAGTGTTAGACCCAAGAAAGGACAGAAAAGGTATTATTCGGAAGGGGGTGGGGAGAACTATTTATATTAAGGAAGTGGGGCCAGGAGCAGATGGACCACTGGAAATTGGGGAGGTTATGTGAAAGGTCAGGAGGACTTTGTAACGTCAAGTGGAATGGGGAAAGTCAAGGCCAGGTTGATGCGGTAAGGAGGAGGCCACTGGACCCTGAGAGGGGAGAGGAGTCGTGTGCACAGGAGTGGGAGGGCTGGACAGGCCTCCTGCAGCAACCTTAGCTGGGGTCCAGGAGAAATGGTAGAAAGTTCCAAGGAGGCAAACTGAACGCAAGCCTTATGCTGTTCCACAGAAGGAAGGGCCATGTGCTCTGCCCAGGGGAAATACACCATACATGACATGAACAGCAGAGCATGAGGATGAAAGGGACTGCCCTTTAACCCTACACAGCGAGGTGACAGGGCCACTGTCAATCTCCTGTTACGGACTGCCTAGGAAAGCAAATGAGGAGCCAGAATGGAGCAGGCAGAGGCCACATTGCCTGGTCCCTGTTTCACCATGCTGGCTACCGCTTCTCACTGGCTGCCCACAACGACCACAGTGACTTGGGACTGTGCTATTCTCACTGCCCTTTGGACATTCTGTTTCTGTATAATCTCAAAAAAAAAAAAAAATATATATATATATATATATATATATAGCTAGCTGCCAACCTGTTTCCCCATAAAATGTCAGTAAAGAAACTGGACATTTCATAGTCATAACATAAAAAATGGTCATAATAATAAATAACAGATCATAGTTACAGAAAATAGATGATATTAAATATATTTTGTGCTAGGCTCTGTTCTAAGAATCACACACACTAATTTGTCGTAATTAATATTCCCCAAAATCACATGAAATAGTTACTATTATTATTCCCATTTTCCAGATGGGGAAAATGAGGTCCAGAAAGATTAACCCCCTTCAGCAATGTGTCCAAGGACTCAAACCCAGATACTCTGACTCCAGAGCCCAACTCTTAACTGCTCTCTAGATTTGCACATAGCTTATAATTTACAAAGCCCTATGGGAGATATACAAAAGTTATCAGATCCTCTCGGTCATGCTTAATAGGGAGTAAGAAATATCTTTGTCTCCATTGTACAAATGGGGAAACTGAGGCTCAGAGGTATTAAAATATTGGCATAGGACATCAACAGCACCAGTAGCAGGTAGGGCCTGGAATCCACCACTCCTAAGGCCACAGCATCTCTCACCTTGCCTTAGCGAGCGTGTTGGTGAGGATTAAATTGCATCCACACGATCAGATATGCAGAGAATAAAAGCAGCATCTCGGGTGTATGGGGCTTAGCATGAAGGTCCTGATACCTGAAAACATGACATTATCTCCAATGTGAAATATGATTTCATGCGGCTTCAATGTCAGGGAGTATCCGTGGGAGGAGATCAGGAAGGGGAGAAGCTGACCAAATGAGCGGGGCTCTCATAGCTGGCTCCAAAATTGACCCTTTCAGGAAGCCAGGAAGCGATCGGCGCCTGTCAGAGTGGCCCTACTGCGGCAGCAGCTGGGAGACTGACCAAAAAGCAACGCAGGGATGCAAAGACAGAGGAGAGGGGTACCCTAGTCCAGACCCACCGCTGGGGCCCTTTATTGTGTCTTTTTCTGGGTGACGCCTCTCTTGTCTTCATGCCACCTCCTCCCCACCCCTCCCATGCAGTGTGCATGGTGCCAAACCTTGTAATCGAACCTCTGGCCGCCGGTCGTACATTTCTTGTCCCTTTTCTCCATTACCCCAGAAGCAAATCAATTCTTCTGGGTCCTCCCCTGGTTTCTGGTAGCCAGGACATTGCAGCCTTGGCTCCTATACCCACTAACTCATCATCCTTCCGTTACGCGCTTCGCACGGAGCCACATTTGCTTCCGATCCGCAGTGACCGCCCCCCCCCCCCCCCGCCTTTAACTGCAGTCCAATAATGCTGACCGGGGTGGGAATCGGAAGTAATGGCTCTGGCGGCCAGCTCCCTGAGCAGTCTAGGGGACGCCTAGAACGTGCTTCGCTCCTTAGCAGCATCTTCCCCGGGGAGGCCCTGCCCGCGCAGGGGAGCCGCACCAAACCCCCGCACCCCCGAGCTCCCACCCCTGGCCTCCTGCCGCCCAGGCGGCTGCTATAGAAACGCGGGGCGTACCCTCTGGGCTGAAATGAAACACCCATGCTGGACGGGGACCCAGCCGGATCGGCCTGCGGCCTCGGTCACCATGGCAACGAGCCGAGGAGGCAGCGGGCGGCGCGCGGCGCGGGGATACTCACTCCATCGCGGGGCTCCGGGAGGCCGGGCGCGCTGCTGCGGGGCTCTCGGCGCTGCTCGCTCTGCCCGAGCCGAGCGCGAGGTGGAGCCGGAGTCGTCTGCCCTCCCCGCCCGCCCGCCCGCCGCACCCTCCTCCCCCGGAGGGTGGAAAGTGAACGCTCGGGCTTTCTCGGCTCCCAGCCTGCGAATAAAACGGGAAGCAATTGGATAATGTCGTTCGCCGGGCGCTAGACAAGCCACTCCACCTCGGGGTTTCGGGAGGGAGCGCGCCGGCAGCTGCGCGCCAGGCGATGGGGCCACCCGCGCGCAGTGCCCAGGCGCCCGCCCGCGGCGCCAGGTGCGCCCGCCGTTCCCTTGGGACCCGCGGCGCTGCGCCGAGCCTGGGGGCAGCAGCGGGCTGGGAGGGGGAGAGGGGCGGCTGCCGCGGGTGGCACAATCCAGAGAGCGTAGGGACAGGACCGAGCCACTGGCAAGGATGCGGCTCTCGCCGCTTGGAAGTGACAAGAGGCTCCTGGCCTCTGCAACCAGCAAGGACGGCCCCCAGTGGGCTGGGCACGGGCTCGGGAGCCCCCTGGGCCAGCCCCGCGGGCATCTGTCTGAGTTTCCAGCGGCGCTGCGGCAAGTTAATGCGGTGTTCATCACTTTGGTGACCCCGCGTCCTTCCCCGTGGCACTCCGTATTCGCGCCTGCCCGCAAGATGATTGTCCCACCTAACTATTCCCACCTAACTATTCCCTACTCGGTTTCTTGAAAAACAAAAGCTGTATCGAAGGCGATTCCCCAAATGACCGCCCGTCGTGATCAACTCCGGTGGGACCGTATTCCCTGCCCACAGCCCCCACCCTCCGGGAAGCCTGTGTCTACTGTTTCCAGAGCCGGAACCTGTTCCCCTCCAGGTGCCCCGCGGGCTGCGATAAAAAGCACCTGGACAAGCTTCAAGCTTCCCTTGTATCTTACTGCCTGACTTGGCATCTGCTGGGTGCTGAGGAGGCAGCACGAAGCATACGAATAACCATCAGAGTCTCTGCGCAAAGTGGAGCTCACCAGCCAAAAGCAGAAAGACAACGCATGGACGGGAGAGAAACAAAGGCTGAAAATATTGGTGTAAAAGTTAAGTAATAAGGAGCCTAGGAGGCGAGGCAGGAGAACTGCAAGGTCAAAGCCAGCCTCACAGCTTAAGCAGGCCCTAAGCAACTTAGCAAGATCCTGTCTTAAAACAAAATATAAAAGAGGCTGGGGATGTGGCTCAGTGGTTAAGTGCCCCTGGGTTCTATGCCCAGTGTAAAACAAACAAACAAAAAAATTAATAAAAATGCCATGACAGGTGTTCTAAAGCTAATTTGGGATGAACACACAGCTCTGTGAATAACCTAAAAAACCTGGTATTGTACGTTTTGTGTGAGTTTCACAGTTAGTGACTTGTAGCTTTAAAAAGCTGTTTTTGAAACATGCTCTGATGGAGAATGAATGGGGAGTGGAATTTCTTGGGTGGGGCGCCAGGAGAAACCTACACTGGCCTGAAGAGCAGAGACTGCCAGAAACAGCGGGTGGCCATAGACGGGAAAGAGAGTGCTACCAGGCCAAGGACCCAAGGACCAAGGAGGCCACTGCCAGATCTTCTAAGTGGACTTCCTGTTCCCGCTTTCCCTCTGAAAGGAAAGCACAGCCAGACCCCGTGAAGGTTCACTGAGCGGCCTGTGGCTGGAGATTCTCCATCAACTCTAGGTTCCCTTCACAGACTCTAGTGTGGATTTGGAAACCCTCAAACCCTCCCTCCACCCCTGTCCCTCTCTGTCCACCATCCTCCCTTTCCTCTTCCCCTCAGTTGTCAGGCCTCTTGACAGAATTGTCCACACCCACTGGCTTCCTGTTTCCTCCCTATAGTATAGTTCAGTTGTGCATAACAAGGAGACTTGCCCAGGGGAGAGGGTTGATTTTCTACCTTGTAAAAGTTAAGTGATAAGCAGTCCTGGGCTAGTTGAGCAGTTCTGTTCCCCAGAGTGTTAAAAGACCCAGCCTCTTTCAAAATATTGCTCTATCATATGTGGTCTCCCTCCTAATTCACTTCATGGTCCCAGTAGGCTGCTCTAGCTCCAGCCATCATATCTGTATTCCATTTAGCACAAAGGTAGAAGGAGTAAAGATGAAGGGACAAAGGATGTGTATTAGCGTCCTCTTAAAGAAGGCTCACCAGAGGCTGCCTCGGGGCATTTTCAATACATCTCTTTGTCCAGAATTCAGTCACATGGTTGTATTCAGTTTCCAGAGACATTGGGCAAAATGGACTTAACTGTGCACAGTCAAGAGACTAGCAAAAAAAAAAAAAAAAAAGTGGGGTGCCCTCCATTGCCATGAAGGGGAAATGGGTATTAAAAAGCAATCAATCATTGCCATACTCCTCACTTCTTAGCTTTCTGGCTTGTGCCTCTCCACTGCCACTACTACCGCTCATCGTAAAGTCCCCAGTCCCACACACAATGGGAACACCCCATCCCCTGTTTGCATGGCTGATGAGCAATCTCTGATATTTCCACCACTCCTTGTTCCAGTTTATTGGCTCGCGTTTACTAGAACTCAGGTGGGCTGAGGTGTGATTTACATACCGTGGAATCCGCCCTTTCCCGGGGCGCAGGTCTGTGAGCTCGGACACCCTGCGCAGTGCTGAGCAACCACCGTCCGGATAGGCCCTCCCCATCGCCCCCGACAGTCCCTTCCAGTCCCTTCCAGTCCCTTGACAGTCAACGCACTCCCCTACCTTCAGCCCCCGCAGCCACTGGCACCATTTCTGGCCCCATGTTGTTGCTGGGTTTTTTTTATTTTTTTTTTATTTTCCCCACAGTGGGACATAATGGAGCAGAAGGACTTCTTTCACTTTGCAAAATGCCTTTGAGATCCATCCACGAGACGGTGTCCTGTATGTAGGTGGTGCCTTTTTATTGCTGAGTGTTCCACTGTACAGTCGTACCAGACCTTCTTCACTTACCATATCTAGATTGTTTCCAGTTTGTGGCAAATTTAAATAAAACCACCATAAACATTTGTGCCCAGGTCTTTGGGTTGACAAATGTTTTTTGTTGTTGTTCTGGGAAAACACCTGGGGTCCAGCTTTCGGTTCTGAAACACTGTCCTCCATGATATGAAGCCAGGGCTCTGGCTGCCCCTTCTCCCGGGCTCTCTCGCTTGTGCCAGTGCTCCTTGGGGCTCTGGCCAAAGCTCCCTTGTCTCTTGCCATACGCACCCTCCCTGAGCAATTCCAACCACTGCCATGGCTTTATTTAGCCACACCTATGGTGCTCACTTCAAAACTAAGTCTATAGCCCAGACAACTCACCTCAACTTGTAAAGTGAACCTCCAAGGCCATTGTAGCCGCTTCACAATCACCTGACACCCAGTGTGCCCAGAATGCACGACTGGTTTTCACCTGCAGACCTCTCCTACTGACTGCCTGCCTATCTTAGCAACTGAAAGGGCATGCGTGTCCCTGGGCATCTGCCTTCCGCCTTACCATCCTGACCTCCCACCTCCAACCAGCATTTTCCCAGGCCCCCTCCTGAATAGCCAGAGCCCTTTACTTCTCTCCAGTCCTACTTCCAGTGTTTAAGCAGCCTCCCTCTTGGCCTCCTTGCCTCTAAACACATCTTCTTCCAACTCAATCAAGCCTAGAGCACAGCAAGCTTCCAAAGACACAGATCTAATCATATCGTTTTCTTGCCTAAAAGTTCTCAATTGGATATTACTTAACCTTAAGAGAAAGGTTAGATTGAATTAAAATTAAAGGTTAAAAGGGCTGGGGACATAGCTCAGTTGGTAGAGGCCCTGGGTTCAATACCCAGCACCACAAAAATCAATCAATCAATCAATCAATCAATCAAATAAAAGTTAAATTAGGTACATCCTAAGTTCTTTTAAGTTAATAGATTGAGTGTAACAGTCTTCAAGTGCAACAGAAAAACAAGAATGTGTTCATTTTATAGGGCTGGGCTATACCTTATTAACAGTCATGAACGTAGCTTCTGCTATTTTAACTGTTGGAAAAACAGCTTTAGATTCAACAGACTGTTTAAAATTCCATCATATTCTTTGCTAGCTTTGTGAGCTTGAACCCATTCATTAACCTAAGTCTCAGGATCCTTTCCCTATAGAATGAACACAATTGTGCCTATCTTTAATGTTGTTCTGAAAAAAATAGATATAACGTGTAGTAAGTGCCTATTAAGTGCAGTTCTTAGTGGATTCTCAATAAATAGCAGTTCTATTTCGATCATTGTTGTCAAAGTAGAACTTTCTTCTGAAATCATAAACATTTTATCAGGGTTTTTGCTTTCTGGTACAAGGGATTGAACTCAGGGGCACTCAACCACTGAATCACATCCCCAGCCTTTTTTGGGTATTTTGTTTAGAGACAGGGTCTCACCGAGTGGCTTAGTGTCTTGATAAGTTGCTGAGGCTGGCTTTGAACCACTATCCTGCCTCTACCTCCTGAGCTGCTGGGATTACAGGCTTGCACCACCGCGCCTGGCTAGCTATTATTTTTATTTATCTTCATAGTATCCCTTTGAAGAAGGGAAACCAATACAGATAACAGACACTGAGAACAGATGAAATGAGATTATGAACCTAGATTATAGGTTTATTAAAAGATATTGATATATTCATAAAAGTAGTATAGCAAGGAAAGCCCATACAGATACACTGATGCCCATTGTCTAATGGCTAATTTATTAACTAGCTGGTTAATAGCTAATTAGTAATTAAAATATTAATAACTAACTAAATATTAATAATAATTAGTCAACTATTAATTGGCTCATTATTTAATGACCCATCTTACAGAAAAAAAAAAACACACAGGCGGCACCAACCCACATTTTGCTTCCAATAGCAGATGGTTTGTTGATCCCAAAGCCCCTCCACTGTGTGTGGACCTCAGGCCGTTGAACCTGTGTGGAATTTGCAACTCTCTTACATATGTGTCATTACAATATTCTCACCATTGTGTAGATGAAGAAAGTAGAATTTAGAGTAGTCAAATGATAATTTGCCCAGGTCATACGTTAGCAAGAGTCAAATTCATCACCAGAACCAAAATCTTCAACCCCCTGGTCTCAAAAAGAATGAGCCAGAATGAGAGAACCCTGGTAGGATGTTTCCATAGGTGTAATGCATAAACTCTAGACCAGGAATTCTTAAACTGGAGGCCACTGATGGGCTTCAGGGACTGGCCTGAGATTCTAGGCAGAACTACAGCTGGGGATGATGTCGGGAGAGGTGGGTAGAGAATTAGGGTTCTTGGCTTTCTCCAGGTCTCAGTGTTCCCTAAGTCAAAACAAACACAACTCTGAATTGACTAGGTAGCATGTTTGGTCCAGTGGCTTTCTGGTTTGCTATAAATAGAAACAATTAGAAGGGGCTGGAGGGAGACAGGAGAAGGGTCACTTCAGACAGTACTAGCCTCAGGCAGGGCAGAAAAGTGTGAAAATCTGCACACAAAGATAACATGGCCACCCACATCCTCTGGGCTGGGTCTGGAAGAGTGCACAGCCTGCCCCCCATCCCAGAAGCTCCAGGAACACCCCAGGGTGCCTGTTCTGCACCTGTGGTGGAGACTGAATAGGTTTTCCACATTCCCTGTTCATGGTAGGCTTTTGGTGTCTGTATTTGGCAAGGCTGAAGATTAGCGATCTGGAAAATGTCTTCAGTGTTCGTGTGGCACTTGCATCCCTTGTCAGTGCTGGATACAAGGAGATTTTACTATAATTTTAAATGTCTAACTGAAGAACAAGGGAGCAAAGTAAGCCCAGGGTCATGACTAAGGCACCATCCCAACACACTAACCAGTCAAAAGCAAACTGTTGGGTCGATAATTAAAGTATCAAAACAGGTACAGTGTTGTCATTGCTGGTCATGACTGGATTTCAATTATACTCCTTCAACCAGAAACATTATGACTTACAAAGTTTCCTTTGTGTGTGTGTGTGTGTGTGTGTGTGTGTGCCAGGATTGAACTCAGGGGCACTCAACCTCTGAGCCACATCCCCAGCCCTATTTTGTATTTTATTTAGAGACAGGGTCTCACTGAGTTGCTTAGCATCTCACCATTGCTGAGGCTGGCTTTGAACTTGCGATCCTCCCGTCTCCACCTCCCGAGAGGCTGGGATTACAAGCGTGTGACACCACGCCAGGCACTTTCCATATTTTAAAGATTTTATAACATACTCCGCTTTCTTTTTATACTTCCAGGTAAGTAATATTATTAGAGCCATGTAGGAAAGAAACATATTTCTAACAGAAACTAGATATTTGTTCATCTAGAACTTGGGGTTTGTATGTGCAACTGAATAATTTACTGAGTTTTGTTGATCCTTAGATTTCCACTTGGTTCACAGAGCTGGGATTCATATCATGGCGTCACTTTTAGCTTTCATGTCTGATCCTCTTTGAGTAGCCCTAAGTGCCCTCTGAAATATGTCACCTCAGATACGTGCTGTAGTTCTACTGACTCTGGGGAAAAGTAGCTCCTAGGTTTTGACAGGAAGGACATTGGCAAGATACAAATAGGTCTTTCCTTTAGTTAAACACGGATGAAGGTTATCTCTCTGCTTCACAGTCTTCCTATTGATTTTTCTCTGTAGATTCGTGTGTGTGCTCAGATGAGACACTAGTAGCATTGAGTTCTGAGTCCTGCCTGACGCCTGGGATCAGTCCCCTGGCACTGGCAGAGACCCTGGGGGTTACCTACCAACAGCCAACACAGATTTCTACAAGTGACCTGGATCTTCCTGGTGGAAGCGCATCCGTTGTTTTCCTCTAGCTGAAAAGACCTATTTGTTTTTTGTTTTTAGAATCCTCCCACCCACTACAAAATGACGTATGTGTTCAGAACAGCCCATGATTATGTGTGCACAGATGTAGCAAGAACATTGATTTCACCACTGCCAAGTCTGACCTATGATGGAAGATGAACAATGACCTCTCAGAGATCACCCAGTGACACCATGGACTCCTCCGGGGGACACTGCCAAGATGATAGCTGCTCCTTTACCACACATGAGAGAGAAGCCTGCCCAGTGTCACCCAGATATGTGGCCTATTGGCCAAGCCGAGAGTCGGAAGATTTGGTGATATATAATTGATAAAAGGCTATTAATACTTAATTTAGTATAGTCCTATCAGCTCTGCTATGCAAAAGGAAAAGGAGAAGCTATTGGGTTACTTGGTGTTATCTTTAAAAAGAGGCTTATGTGTATCATTAAATACTTTCATCTCCTGATACAATATCAAATGTCAATATTAAAAGCAATCCTAGGTAGGAGGGACCTCAAGATTTTTTGGAACCTATTTTGAGAAAAAGTTAAAAGCCATTTCTCCCTTCTGAGAGTTGGAAACTTGGGTTTATTCCTAAGGCAGAATGTTTCTTTGCACTGGCAAAAATGTGAATAGAACTTTTTTTTTTTTAAGAGAGAGAGAATTTTTTAATATTTATTTTTTAGTTTTCGGCAGACGCAACATCTTTGTCTGTATGTCGTGCTGAGGATCGAACCCGGGCCACACGCCATGCCAGGTGGGTGCGCTACCGCTTGAGCCACATCCCCAGCCCTGAATAGAACTTTTTTATCAAATGCAATCAGGTACCCAAGGATCCGGGGAGTAGGGGATTTATTTTCCTATTTTTTATTCATAACATATATCCTCCACAACAGTACCTAGCACATAGTAAGCTCTCAATAAACATGTTAAATAAAATAATGAAAAAGAATCCTCTTGAGCAAGACTCCAAGAAATTGGACTTTGTTGGATTCATCTTCAGTCAGATCAATCTTTACAGTTGCTGGTTGCCAAAAACATTTATTTTTATGCATTGGCTGCCCTGTGCCTACATGGTATTGTTTATATGTGTATGTTGCCCCTCTAAAGGATCAGAAACACACACACACACACACACACACACACACACACACAATAGGTAACAAAGTGTACACATCTATCTTCTCTCCTTTTGATACTGGAGAAATGATAAAAAGGAAATAGTCTATGCTTGAGGCAATACGACTTGGTTGAGATGGTCAGTGTTCTTTCTACCTATGGTATTAGGTAGACGAGCGTTTAGGATGAAGTACTGCTTGATGTCTTCCTAGAAAACATAGCATAAACTGACATCCTTGTAGACAGGATAGGGCTTCTAGGGAAAGGAGCAGATAATCCCACTGAGCCATCATCGAGAAAGGTCAATTTGGGGATGGAAAGTGTGATCTTCAGAAAGGCATTAACATGAGCTCTGTGTGACAGGAAAGGTGGCACTGGGTACCACGGTATGAACATACAAATAGTCTATGTTAAAATACAATATTGTAAGGGATGCAAAAGCAAGGGTGAGTGGGGAATTGGAAAAGCTCCCTGGAGGATTGATGCCCAGATTACGTGTGCAAGGGTGAGACCCCGCAGCCAGCAGTGTGTGTGTGTCTGTGTGTGCCTCTGTGCACTTCTATGACCAAGAATTTGGAAAACAACAGTAGTGAGGATATTTTACAGGAAGAGAAACAAGTAAAATCCAAGACACGGAAACAAAAAGCAATGGAGCAATGGCCACATGTTTCTGGCATTTGCTTGAGGGTGGGACAAGGAGAAGGACTATGGTATTGCTCAATTCCAGTGGCACCATTTATGTATGACATAGTCTGATGGTGTCCCCTGGGGCCGGGCAGTAACTGTTCCTGAAGGAAATAGTTAAAGATAATCCTGGAAATGAGGCTAGAAAAGAGGCAAGAGGAGACAGAAGCTTAAGGGAGAGGCAGGTGAAGTTGTCACACAGGGTAAAGCAAATCCCCCTGCACCCCCAAATTATAGCAGGCCACCATGACTGGAGACGCTCACGGTCTCTCTTTAGTTTGTAATTTCTATTTGAAAATATTGAGGCAGATGGAACAAACAGAATTATGTTTCATGGTGGACCTAGCTGATTTTATCTGTAATCACAATTTATGTTCTATTATATTTCAAATCGTGTCGATTTTCTCTCCTCTGGGGAGTCTGGACAGTATCTTGTGGTGTGAGGGAAGGTGTCATCTGGAGGTTGAGCAACATATCTCCCTCTCAGTTTCTGCCATGGCTCTTGTGTCACGTGGGCAAGGGACTGGCGCCCAGTGTAGACGATGGAAGGCTGAAAAGCTAGTTCGAAGATTGCCACAAACAATGGTGAGTTCCTCCGTTTGGGCAGTGGCAGCTGGCATGGAAGAATCAAGAAACCTCCAGAACTCAGAATGTGTGGGTGAAAGAAAGGCTTGGAGCTCATTTCTCACGGCTTGAATAACTCCGTGTAAGGTGATAGCACCAACCCAGCCAGAGCGTCCAAGAGGAGCCAGCAGGTGCCACTAGAAGATTCTGAGCTCAACAAATGAATGGTGTATCATCGTTTCCCTCGGACTGGGAGCACCTTGTGCTCCGTGTGTGACCTCAGAAATGTATTAAGCTTCTTACTGTAAGAGCTGTGCAGAGGTCAGGAGATGAGAATTAATACTGGGAAAGAAGCTGAACTTGATTTCTACAATGCACTCACCTAGAGAGCTGGGGGAGTATCAGAAGGCTTATGGGAAACTAAGCCATGCGTAGGATGGTTCAAAAGCTGCCCTTTGGGTTATATGTTCATCTAGAGAACTAGGCATGTCACTCCCAATAGGAAATCATTTGGTTTTCAGGCAGCAACATTTCCATCACCAGTAAATTTGGTAGAGAATTCTCCCAGCTACCAATCACCACTTCTTTCCATTATAACTCTCTTCTCATCACCTTTGCCAATTGCCCACATTCACAGATACTTCCCAAATTCCTCTTTACGCCCGTAATGTCATCACATCTCTGCCCTCCATACCCACACGAATGCTTCGTGTAAATCCTTCCTTAGAAGTTTCTTGACCTCTTCAGCCTCATTCCACTCTAGGCAGCTACTCCCACTGGAGTCCATGGTCACATGCCAGATGAGAACATGACCTATTTTTAAGGAAAGAATAAGCAATGGTTTTGTTTTACCAATGGTCTCGGATTTCTACAATACAGGTTCTTCCATATCCACTCTTTGCCTTCCATTTCTACAAACGTTACAGTATGAAAGTGGCTGGTGAACTCCTGGGCTGTGATCCAAGTCAGGGACACAGACAGTGCAGTGCCATCTCCACAGTCCTCTTGATTTCCCCCTCACGGCCATGCTTGATGTGTGAGCAGACCCTGAGGCATAATTTGGGGGAGTAGAAGGTAAGCAAAGGAAAGGGGCAAAAGTGGTCACTCTCCTTGCTTCCCAGAGTCAATACTGTTGATCCTGGAATCCTTGGACCATTGGGAAACTGGGAATATCCCACAGCACAGCGTTGGCCCAAGGGAGACCGACACAAATGCAGAACTGCACAGGGAGCCGCAGTGGGTGAGGAAGTCAGAACCAGAGGTGGGCTGAGGTTCTGTGGCCTGCAGGGAGTCTCTGTCCCTGTTCAACCTTTTGAAATAGGATCGTTCCATTTTTAGAGCTCTCCCTACCCCTTTTCTATCCTCTGTGCCACCTCTTCTGATCTTACTCCCATCTGACTTAGGTACAAGTCCAGGATAGTTTTAGGTGAGCCTCACAAGCTCAGCAGAGAGGAGCTGGGCATGTGTTTTAAATGAGTAAAGTGGACCAGGCGAGGTACCACAGGGAATGGTGGGGACTGTGACCACCCGGGAGCCTAAGCACTACTAGAGGAGATAACCTTCACTCAGCCCCAGCCAACTGCCACCGTGTGAAAGTGTATAGATAGAACTAACGCATCCAGATCTTCTGGATTTTTCCCTGAGAAATGGAGAAAAATCTTTATTTTGGGGTAAAATCTCCCCCAAGAAAATGACGAGTAACTAAATTTTTAAAAAAATATGATCTTGTGGACCAGAGGGCCGTACTGGGTTTACGACCTCTGGTTTAAGGGGTGAGCTGTGACGGATTTGAATTTCACCAACGACACTGAGGCTTCACAGCCACCCTGCAGTCCTGCAGTTCACTGTGGCCATGTGGTGATGGAGTCTGGTAAGGGAAGAGGGGCCCCAGGCTTCTTTAAAAGGTCAGTTGTTAGGAGGGGGCAGAGTTATAAGTTTCAGGGTGGGTTAGGACAAGCCATCTTCTGGGCTAGAAGCTGAGGAGTGGACAGAAGGGAAGTAAGGGTACTTGTGAGAACTCAGAGGTGACAGCTGTCCCTAGAACTTCTCCATCATGCACAAAGTGGCTCCAAGCCATCCTGCTGACTGAGGTGCCGTTTGTCCCAATTGTCAGATCCTCTGCCTCAGGAGCTATCCCCAAGGTCCCTGGGAACCTGCCCCCTCCCGTTCTCTGGGTCCTCTGCTTTGACATGTAGTTCCATTTAACATCACAGATCATCCCTGCCCGCCTCCCTGGCCACTCTCTAACCCTTCTCTGCCAGCATATATGCAACCTATCCAGATGGGCTCAAGCTAAATGTATTTGTCCTCACTATACAAATAACTGCTTCTCTTTTAATTTTCCATATTTGCAAGCATCATTTCCACAGCAATCCTAAACCAAAACATTAGGAAGTAGCTGAGGGGTTAAAACAAAAAGAATGAACAGGGAACAGGCTGGCTCAAAGGAGGAAAATTTAGCTCAAGGAGCCCAGAACCACTCTGAGCCTCCCGTCCTCCTGTGGAGATTCATATTTCTATGGCAGGGGGGTGAGGGGCACTTAAGGACCAAAAATATTCTAAATTCTCCTTCTCATCAAATGATTCCCTGATGTACAGATGTCAGGCACTGTGACTGGCCTTGGGGAAAATATTTTGGTACTGGGAAGTCCTTCAAATAATATCACTTTAAAAAACGAACATTATTCCAGTGGCCCTCAGGAGGCTGAGGCAGGAGGATCGTGAGTTCAAAGCCAGCCTCAGCAACTTAGCAAGGCCCTTAGTAACCCAGCAAAACTCTGTATCTAAATAAAAATTTTAAAAGGGCTGGGGATATAGATCAGTGGTTAAGCTCCCCTGGGCTCAATCACTGATACCAAGAAGAAAAATTTGAAAATGAACACTTAAGTGTCAGTCTAAAGCAGAGGATTGGTCAGATCAGATATAACCATGTGCAAGTCACAGGAATCCTCCATCCTAACTGTCCTTTTTATAATAATCCTGGGATTTGGCTTTCTGTGCCACAAGGCAAAAAAAAAAAAAAAAAGAACGTTCTAGAACATGTCTTGGTTTTGTGCCATGTCCCTTCAATTCCTTTGCAAAAAGGGGAGAGGCCTCTGCCCCAAGCAGCACTTAGAGCTTCATATAAGGAGAAAGCTCCTCTGAAACCAGGATGACTTTGATTTTAGCATAACCTGGTATCCCATTCTACCTGACAGAATCCCAGAGCCCATCTGGACAGTGAGTGCTTATATGTGCATCTGTCATTGGGGGCAGTTAGTCAGACTTTGATCTTTAATGACTGAGATGGTCTTCAGATGTGGGAACGCCCCCAGTAAGTGATTGCCTTATTTTCTTTTATTTTTACACTTCATCAAAATCACAACCGACCCTCAAGGTGTTGAAACTCTGCCGAGGCAGCTATCCAAATAGAATGAGCTACGGGTAGCAAAGCGCACACAATAAAATATGTTATATTAGAACAAAGTATACCTTGATGAATCCCAACACGTGAGACATTACCGAACAAAATCACATTAGGATATTCATCCAGGTTGAACACCAGTCAAGTCAGAATGAAGATGGTAACACAGATGGGACTGTTGCCTGCAGAAAGTCTGGTTACCCTCAGAAAGATCAAGCAAATAAGTCAATGCATTATGGATAAATGGGAGCCAGCTTTCTCAGTGCAGAGAAGGGAGTAAGACACATAGAAAGTGAGAAAACTAAAATGAAACCTGTTGCATCAAAATTATAGATGTTGGTGTTAACATTTTTTAATTTAGAAAGAGAAATAAATATACATACACATCTGTGCATGTGTGTATGTATATGTTTACATATGTGTAACACATACACACACACACACACACACACACACACACACTCTCCAGCTTTGTGCATGGACAGATGGCCTAGGACCAGTAATACTCCAACAACAATTAGAACGCCTAACTCCAAAATCTTAGATTCCAGATATTATTTTGCACTAAAGGGGACCAAAGATCCCTGGACAAACAATTTATGCCTGAAACAACTTGTGCCAGAAAGTTAAGAAGCACCCAAAGAATGATGTTACGTAGCAAAGAACCAGGGAACCAACTGGAGCTGACTTTATCTCAAGAGCCAAGTCAGGAGCAATAGAAACAATGAAGGAAATAGATCATAACCCATCAATAAAATGGGAGCGTATGAATCAAGGGGATGGAAAGGAAGGAGGGAAAGAAAAACAGGGGTGTTAATTGGCTGTGGAGAAGAGTAACTTTCTGGCAAAGACGCATGACAGATACCACCTTCACCAAGTGATCAAAGTGAACATCGCAATTTGATGGGACAAATGGACACCACGGACCCCCTGATAGGATGCTGCAAAGAAAACACAGCCTTAGCTCTGTGGTATTCTTGCCAAAAAATCAGAACCCAAAGAAATCACAAGGGAACTGAGGGACCTTCCACGAAATAGCTCACCCCATAATCATCAAGGTCATGAAAGTCAAGCAGAGTGAAGAACCCTCCCAGATTGAAGGAGACGAAAGACGTGACAACCAAGCGCAGCTCATGATTCTGAACTGGACTCTTTTCCTACAAAGGATGTCAAGAAACTTGAATGCAGTTCCAGGATCATATGGTAATGATACATCAAGGCTTATTTCCCAATTCTGATGGTCATATCGTGGTTTATGGCAGAATGACTGTAGGAGATATCATACACACTAGTCAGAATGATAGGGCATCAGGTTGGTATGCCGGGTCTCTGCTCTCTCGAGTAAAAGGCTCAGGGGTCACTCTAGTTAAACTGGGCTAACTGGGCTGCACAAAATAACCACACAAGAGACACAAATACCTTTTTCTTTGGGGTTGCTGTGACGGCTCCTCTGACCTTAAGGGTCCGCAGAAAGAGAGAGAGAGCATGCGCTGACCCCTTTTATTGAGGAGAAGCTATTCAAATAAGGCAAGGGGTCAGGTTTCAGGGGGCTGAGTCTATCTTCATGATGTCCACTGTCAGCAGGTTGACTGACACCTGGGTAGGCCACACCCAAGGGCACAGTAAGAGAAGGGGACACACACAAGGCACTTCCATGGGAGATTCTATCCTAAACAGGGCAAGGGGTTATATTACAAAGGAACAGGTGAGCATAGCTTCACCCATGGGGCTGTAGCAAGACACACCCATTTCTGTGACTGAGCGCCTCAGCACCCAGCTGGGGTGTGTAACTCAGTCACCCATAAGGTGGCCTCCCACATTGGTGAATTACTCTTGAATGGCTAAGGAAATGAAAGGTCTTTGCAGGACCTCCAAATTGTTATATGCTTGTGATTTCTTCATCTGTGTCAAGCATAAGAATGTATGTATGCGTGTGTGTGTGTGTGTGTGTGTGTGTATTATATATGGTGAATTCTTGTATATCACTACAAAATATTCATAAGCATATAAGATCATAGATATATTTGGCTTGTTTATAAAGGAAAGCATTACAATTTATCTAACTGACAAATTACCCATATACATACATGTACATATGCATATATATTCCATGCATGCATGTTATATGCATAGGTATAATAAATATGTGAATGTGTTACATATGCTTGTATGTATACATATGTGTATAGATATGTTAGTTGCTGTCTTAATAAAGTGTAACAATTCTCTTGGTAAACAGACCAAATATATATCTACAATCTTGTATAAACACAATTATTTTGCAAAATATGATACCATTAAAATCTCAGCATTTTTTATTAATTATTATCTTTAACTAAAGCAATCAACTTTTTTCTCCAGACTCCCCCCAAAAAAAACTGAAAGCAGAAAACTAAAATTGTATAGCTGTTTTTCCCACAGTAGCATTATTTACCTCTTTTTAGAAAGAAATTAGCTTTTTCTAACCAGCTAAACCAATATATAGAATTTAGGAAATTCAAACAAATTAGACTTTTCATGAAAGAATATATCCAAGATTGGCATAAAGGGAAGAGATAATCATTTTAAAACTAATTCATTGAATTAGTATAGCTTTCAGAGTCATATTAGTTATGAATAATAACTAATTATTATAATATAATATAACTATACCTTTATAATTATAAACTATACCTTTATATTATCATATCTTAAAATATTCAACATATTTAAAAGCAAACTTTTGCATTTTGTTCTTTAACCTAGTAACTAAGTCCATTAAAAAAATTTACAGTTAAATCTCCCCCACTCTACCCCCAAGGTACACTTTAGTAAGAAAAAATTTTTATATGGTCAACTAACCTAAGTCATATAGAAGTTTTTATTTCTCTTTTTTTATATTTTTCATAAACAATTGGTATTATTTTTAAAATCTAAGTGGAATATGTGCTTGATCCATTAGACTTTATTAGACCTTATAATCTAATTTATTGACTCCAGGGGTGGACAAATTATATCTGTTTATTTACCCAAAATCTTTTTCACATTTGTAAACAGAATTTTATCAAGTCTTATGCAAACTAGAGGTGCTAACTAGAGGTGTGATAAGAAGAATTTAAGATAGAAATATAGATTCAAGTATTAAGAATATTGATCAATTAAAGGCTCCCCTTAATACCTAATACTTGCCTGCATGTGTGAGGTAGTGAGTTCAATCCTCAGCACCACATAAACATAAATAAATAAAGCAAACAATTTAATGTTTTAAAAAATGCCAAATACTTTATGATATGTAATTAATCATTACTTTCTGCCTTTGGAAATGACCAATGTTATGAACCTATTGCTGTTGTGATTTTCTTTTAAATTTACCAAAACAGTCTTTTCTCCTTTTATCTAGGTCCATATTTTTTTTACAATGGTAATAAGCTCCTTTCTGTAGCCTTATAAATCCAGAAAAGATTAATTTGGAATTATGTGATTGTTTGAAGAAATGAAAGTTGATCATTAACACAAAAGATTCAGATATTTTAATTTGGGTGCAAGAATTTTAACTTTACAGATATTGACACTATAGGGTTCAGGATAAATGCACATGAAAAATGACCAGATTTCAAAGAAGGAAAAAGGCTCTGCTCTGTAGAGTCAGATGGAGGAACATAAATGACTCAAATAAGAATACATAAGCAGAGAGTTCTGCCATTGGTAAGAGAAACACCAAAAATGTTTTTAACTTTGCATTCTCAAGGGCCAGGAAGGATCAGAATCTTCAGGCAAGCACTAACAAAATCTATTCATGGGAACCAGGTTCCAGATCCCCTATCAGCTACCACTAGACAGGGATCAGTCAATGGCCTGGCCAGAAAATTAAACCCCAGATTCCTCCATTGTTCCCACTGGGGTAGAGTCAATCAGTCCTGTTCAACTGCAGCAAAGAGCAGAAGCAGATGTGACTTGAAAGAAAAGTGACCACAACACTCGGAGCAACCAAGAGATCTTTATTGCAGCAGTGCAACAAAGAGAAAAGAAAGAAGGAAAGAAGTGGGAGGCGGGCAGCTGGGGAAGGCTTTTATAGCCCTTCTGCTGTGCTGCCTAAATCTAACAGGGTCTCTGGGTTTGCAGGCTGCCTTGTTGGCACTCAAGGGGGTTAAGTGTTCGGCCTTGAGTGGCGGGGGGCTGAGTGTTCAGCCTTGAGCATGGGGCGAAGCGCTCAGCCTTGAGCGGGGGCTTGGGCGTTTGGGCTTGAAGCAAACAGGTGATAAAGAATCAGACAGAGGGTTAGAGAAGCCAGGTCATCCTGCAGCTAACTTTGTTTGGCATGACCTGCAGACAGCTTACTCAGCCTGTCCTGCACCTAACATGACTAAGAATCAGATTTGGCCAGAGAGTTCTATTGCCACCTAAGGCTTAAGCCAAGGACCAGGAGAAGGGGAGCCAAGGACCAGGGGCTCTGTACAGACAATTTACAGACCAGGTGCATGTTATATACACATTTCTGCTCTGACCACATCCCAGTGGCACCTCCAAGAGTAACAAATAAGAACTCAAAGATATACAGTAAAATTATTAGCATGCCCTTTATTTATATACAATGGTAAACAACAACAGGTTGATTTTACAAAAGCCAAAATTTTTAAATGAACAAACAGGATTGACATGTCAAAAAGAAAAGGAGAGGAGACGGAAAACACAAATCCCTTTGGAACACAAGCTTTGATTTTCATTGTTTGGGTAAAGTGCTGATTAGCTGGCAGCCAGCGAAAGGGCTTGTCTGGGGATTTTGCCCTTGGCAGACAGATGAGAGTCACCAGATGAAGCAATTTGGGTTGTTTATGTATTCTCCAGAAGCCTTGGGGGTTAACTCCGACACGTTCAAAACAGCCCATCTCTGCATTATGCCCCTCAGTGTGTCCTTGTCAACGCTCCTACCTCAGCTTAGATCTGGTCTGCACAATTTGCTTATTTGAATTGTTCATTGATAGTAATTAAAAAAACTTAAATTAAGAGAAGTCAGGGCAGCTGGATTTCAAGTGAAAGTGCAAAGGGGCACATCTCCACTGTGGTGGGTAGTGGGAGGTCCTGGCCGGTCCTGCTTTCCCACCCCAGGTCTGCCTTGCACCTGCTGGCTCACCTGGCTCTCCTCTGCCAACAATCCTGCTGCCCAGTGTCTCTTCTTCACTGGGGGACCATGCTGGGGACTGCTAAGGCAGTCAGTTCTTCCTGGTTTTCCTTGAGTTTCCAGTGTCAGCTCTGAAAATCACACTGCTAGGAAACACCTGGGGTCCTAGGCACAGTGGGAGGATGGGTCACCCTGGCAGATTTCCCCTGGGGTTATAAGAAGTCCACAATGAGAGGGGGAAAACATCTAAGAATGTCCCATTTGAAGAGGTTTCTGGAAACGTTTTGTATTTTCTACTAAGTTCTTTCAGTAATTTCTTTCTTAAAAATGACTGTGGTAGCACTGCACATTGCACACGCCTGTAATCCCAGCAGCTCCGGAGGCTGAGGCAGGAGGATCACGAGTTCAAAGCCAGCCTCAGCAAAAGTGAAGGGCAAAGCAACTCAGTGAGACCCTGTCTCTTAATAAGATACAAAATAGGGCTGGGGATGTGGCTCAGTGGTTGAATACCCCTCGTACCCTCCACCAAAAAAATACAAAAAAAAAAAATGACTGTGGTAAAGTATATGTAACTTGAAATGTACTGTTTTAACCGTCTTACCGTTAAGAATATTCACATTTTTGAGCAACCATCACCACCAACATCTCCAGAACATTTTCATTTTCCCAAACTGAAACTCTGCACCCTTAAATGCCAGCTCCCCAATTCCCTACTCCCAGCCCCCTGGAACCGCCGTCCTGCTTTCTGTCTCTATGGATCTGACTGCTCTAGGTTGTCATATAAACGGAACCATGTGGTATTTGTCCTTTTGTGTTTTCAGAAATTTCTTAAAAATCGAATTTGTCTGGTTTACAGGCATAATAGCTAAGATAAATTGCCTGTTAACTAAGCACCACAAGCAGAATAAAAATCAATATCAATATGCAACTTTTTAAATTGGTGCATTATACCTACACATAATAGTGGGATTCATTTTGCCGTATTCGTACATGCACATGACATCACTTGATCAATCTCATTCCTCACTCCCTTCCTTCCCCTCTCCCCTTTCCCCATCCTCTTATTCTACTGATCTTCCCTTCTATTATTAGTTCTTTTCATTAGTGAGATATACACATATATATTACACATGTATACATATATGATTCATTGGGTATATTCATACATAGACTTGACATAATTTGGTAGATTTCATTCCCCAGGACTTGCCCAGGCCCTCCATTTCTCCCTCCCTCTCAAGCTCCTTCCTCTACTCTATTGGTCTTCCTTCTATTTTTTTGAAACCCACTTTTTTTTTTTTCTTAATATTTCTTATGTTCTCCACACTCCCCCTAGCTTCCACATATGAGAGAGAACATTCCACCCTTGACTTTCTGGATCTGGCTTATTTCACTTAGCATGACACTGTAATGTTTTGCCGGCACAGTGGCACATACCTGTAACCCTAGCAACAGGGGAGGCTGAGGCAGGAGGATCTCAAGTTTGAGGCCAGTCTGGGTGGCTTAGCAAGACCTGGTCTCAAAATAAAAAAAAATAAAAAGGCTAAAGATGTAACTCAGCAGTAGAGTGTACTTGGGTTCAATCCCCGGTACCAAAAAAAAAAAAAAAAAAAAGCAACTGGTTTTTCTTTCTAGCCACCTTGAAAGATTTATTCAGTAAGGGTACAGTTTTCTGTCCCTGCCTCAACAACACTTGCTCAGGCCCCTGTACTTTTGCTGGTCATTTTTATGGAATAAGCCATTGGTCACTTTCAGGACAACAAAATTTTTGATTCTGAAATCAGGGTACAATTGTTGTCGTATTAGAAATCCTGCCATGTTGCCCATCTTGGGGTGTCTTGTGTTCCTAGTTGATGCCTGCAGGGCCTCTTGGGGACAATGACTCCCCTTGTAGCAAGCACACCTTAGGAAAGAGGACAGCAGGTGGCAGGTCAGCTCACATCACTGGCAACTCAAAAGACATTGAGCAGCTGAGCAAAAGCACTTGACAGAGGCCAGTGACCTTCCCCTGGCTCCTCCTTTACCTTGAACATACTTGGGGCCTATTTTATGAAAGCCAGAACTTCCTTGCAGCAATTATACACTGAAATGTTCCATTAAAAAATTTAATACCAGGCGCTGGGGTTATGGCTCAGTGGTAGAGTGCTCACCTAGCATGCATGAGGCACTGGGTTGGATCCTCAGCAGAACATTAAAAATAAAATAAAGATATTTCATACACTTTACAACTAAAAATTAATATATTTTTTAAAAGTTTAACATAAAAATATATAGGATCACTGTTAATAAGTAAAGCATTTCAAAGATATAAAAAGTAATAGTTTCCCACAGTTAGTTTCAACCCCAAGTCCCCAAAAGGAGGAAAAATAATATGAGGTCCATCTTTTTGCCTCTTTTTTTCCATAAATATACCATTTCATAAAAATCACAGAAACTTTACATCATAAAAACATTACAAACATGTAGACACGTACGGATGGATATTTGATTACACTCTTGCATTATATCATATTACATTATATTATATTCTCCTTGGGCTTTGGTCTATTTTTTTTTTTTTTCTTCAGTAGATCATAGCTTTCCCGCTCTGGGTCCTTGCAATTCCAGAATTGCAGTTTGCTTTACCCAAGAAAGAACAATGGCCGTGGGTACTTAGACTGTGATTTGGAGGCACAGATATAAAGGGGACATTGTCTGGTTGGCCAAAGGCAGCATTATGGGTCTAGCGGCGAAAGGCTGCCGACTCTCATTCACAAAGTATAGGTGACTACGATCTTCAATGAGAGAAAAGAGAGCAAGTGAATAAATGCCCCCTGAGAGGGAGGAATGACTGACAGAAGCTTGTAGCCAGTTGGTGGAATTTCATCCTTCAGGTTTCTCTCGCCCAATAAGCATTGCCGTCATTTCTGCCTCTGGTCAAAAATAATGAGTCACTTGTATTGTGTTGGTGATTATGTATCTGAAATAAATGAAGGGGAAAACAAATAGGAAATTCATCCCTAGATTATTTTTTCTTTCGGTTCTCATGTGATCTATGTATTTTGCTAAGGTCCCCTTGTTTCTAAATGATTCTCTCTAAATGGTTCATCTGAATTGTGAAGAACTTCAAATGCAGATTCCTAGGCTGTGTTTAGGAATCTAAACCAAGGCAAGATATCTGGAGAGGAGATGTGATTTCCATTTTATTTATTTAATTAGTTTATTTAGGTAGTGGGGATTGAACCCAGAGGTGCTTAACCACCGAGCCACACCCCCAGGGTCTTGCTGAGTTGCTTAGAACTTTGCTAAGGTGCTGAAGCTGGCTTTGAACTGCCTCAGCCTCCAGAGTTGCTGGGATTACAGGCTTGCAGCACTGCAGCCCTGTGTGATTTCCATTTTAAAAACCTTCCCCTGGGGGATTCTATGTGCACTGACCTGTTTTAGAAGCACCCCTAGGCCTCCTGCAGGCACAGGGCTCCACCATGTTGCATTTTCTTTTAAAGACTAATCACCTACTCCAACCCTCATGTTGCCAACGTCATTCCCATCTCTTCCTCTTATCCATCCACTACCCCAACCATGCCAGGAAAAGAAGTATCTTGTATACTCTTGGGTCCAACCCAATGTGATAGCACCTGGATCCCCAGGAGATTTTGCAGAAAGGGCTGCTGATTTGATTGGGCCAAAGAATCACCCCTGACACCCTATGTTTAGGCATAGGCAAATGCTAATTTCATAGCAGGTGCTAGAGATAAGAAGCTTGCTGTCTCTAGCAGAAGCTGGAGCAGCACGGAGACACATTTGTGCACTGACTAAGAAGAAATGTCATGAAGAACGGAAGAGGGACAGCTTGTCAGAGGGAGCAGCCAACCAGTGCTCCTGAATGAGCCAATAAAGGTGAATGTGTGAGTGGGCAATTGAATGAACTTGCCTAACTCTCCATCCTTAGGTGGCCAACACCAGCAAGCAGCCTTCTAATCCCTGAGATGTCTGTACATTTATGAAAGACATAGAGATGTATTTGTCATAATGTCATCTGCAACCTTTTAGTTATGTCCACAAAGAAATTAGTGGAAATAGGTTCAATAGGTTTTAGAATTCCAGAGGTTAGGACATGGAATTCCCCAGAAACATTTTGTCAGGAGACAGCTCCAGGGAACAGCTCTGGGGCCGTGTGGGTGTCTGGTTCTCTGTTAAGTGTAACCAACTTTCAAGAGAAGTGGTAAAACTGGGAAGAGCCAAGTTCAGAAAGTTGCCCTGAGCAGATGCAGTGCTGCCCTCCAGCTAAATTCTAATCTCCTTGGCCCAACCTCAAGGAATCTGAGCTCTTCCCAGGCTCCAATTAAACCAAATATTTCCCCCATTAGATTAGTGTTAAAAATAGGAACAAAGGGAAATACATTTTCTGGAAGATCACATTTCGTAGGAAAGATGAGGAAATGCACTGAAATACTTAAACAAATTTGCTACCAGGACATCAGAATGAAATCTCCTGCTGCAAGGATCCATAGATACTTCTGGAACTCAGGAATATATGGCGTATTTCTTTAAAAAGACATTAGTATGCCTCCCTCAACTGGGAACACCATCCTTGTGGCAGGCCGACTCTAAGCAGCCTCTGTCATTGACACTCTTATACAATCCCCTCCCCTGGGGCAGGAACTGACCAATGGAATGCAGCAGAGGTGGCCGGATGGGTTAGATTTTGTCCTCTGTCTTGCTAGCACACTCTCAATTGTTTCCTCGCTTTGCCTACTTGGATATGGTAAGTGGCTATGTTGGAAAGACCCACATGGCAGAGAACTGAAGGTGACTTCCAGCCAGCAGCCAGAGAGGATCTGAGACCCTCCATCAGACAATTCTCCAGGAACCGAATTCTGCCAACAACTCTAAGGGATTCAGAATCACATCATTCCACAGTTGAACTTTCAGAGGAGCAACTTGACCACAGACTCATAGGGACCTCTAAAAAACAAGGACTCAGCTAACTGGGCCCAGATTCTTAACCACAGAAACTGAGATGACATATGCTGTCTTAGGCCACCAAGTTAGTGGTGACTTATGCAGCAATCAATGTCTGATACCCTCCTGATCCATGCTGAGATATCCAGGAGGGAACGTTCAGTTTCCAAAGTTCTGAACAATCACTCCTGCTGCCCTTGTCCTTGGAGTCTCTGAAACAAGACACACTCTTCCAAGATGACTGTATCCAGCAGGTCTCCGACAACCTGCACAGGGGGCTCTGAGAAGGACCCAAGGGAGAAGCCCTCCTTACGCCCATGGAAGGATACTTACTACTTTGTAAAAATAGCAACAGATCTTGGCTTGTGTTCTGAAGAGGCCTTTAAACCGCAGAGAAGAGGATGATGAATGGAGTGCCACGTCCTCATTTTCAATCAAAGCCTTCAATTTTAAATAATTCCACATGCTGCAACCATCAGCTGTATGCAGAGAAGCCGCTATAGGAAATTTGCCTGAAGCCAGGGTTCATTTTTTTTCTGGAGGATAAGATTCATGTACACACACACACACACACACACACACACACACACCAGCCCTTCTTTGTAGGAGGTGGATTAATCAAACTCTCCAACTCACTTTTCAATCCTGTCGGCTTCCTTTTTCACGTAGTGATGAATGGATTCCATGAGATGGAAACCATATTTGTGTCTGGCATATCGCAAATGTTATTCTTCCCCCGGGTCTCATAATGTGCGATGACAGAAGCCTTTGCCTTTCTCTAGGTCTCTGCAGGTCACACCCCGAGGCAGCTCTCTGGTCTGAAGGCTTCAGATGATTCTCAATGTGACATTGGTGTAAAGGAGAAGAGAAAGGCCCTGAGATACTTGTCAAGAGACAACAGGATTTTTTTGTTTGTTTGTTTCTTTTTTCCTCCTTGGGCCTCCCAAGACTCAGCTGACCAATGAAGCATGAGAACTCGGTCACCCAGGTCTTCTTTGGATTGAGTTTATACACCCTCATTATAGAGTTTGGGGATCCCCAAGACCACCCTTACCTATGACACCTATTTCAAGTTCAGGAGTCCATAAGAACCCCCCCCAGGTTTGATAATTCACTACAAGGACTTATCAAACCCACTGAAATCCCCCATTGCTTATTACAGCAAAAGACAGATAAAAAGGGGCTCAGGGAAGAGGCACACAGGGCCAGGCCCAGGAGAGTTCCAAGCAGACAGCTGCAGGTGTCCCCGCCCAGTGAGGTCGTCGGGCAGTGCTTACTTCCCTCAGTCACAGTGTGCAGCAACCCACACAGAGTGGCGCCAGCCAGGCAGTTCCATCTGCGTCTTGGTGCCCAAAACCTCGTATTGGGGCTCAGTCACACAGACAAGGGTGACTGTCCACTCGACTGACCTTGGTCTCCAGCCTTTCCAAAGTTTGGGCTGATAGGCCCCCTGCCTTAAATCACATGCTTAGCACACACTACCTAGAATGGCCCAATGCCCCCAGGTAACAGCCAGGTAGGATGTGCCAAGGTTTTAAAGGTTACCTCCCACCCAAGAGCCAAGGGCAAGGTTAATCCTCTCCTGCACACGACACCATATCATAGCCCACCCGGACTCCCTGTTCCACTGGACAGAGTAAGACACCCTCATCTTAGATCTTCCCTGTGCTCCATTGTCCCCAAGAAGGAGCACCATAGAACACCTGGGTGAACAAGCCACTGCCAACCTTGTCTAAGCCACCATGGACTCTCACCCACACACTTCAGCCCAACACCTTGTTCCACTCATGTCACCTTGTAGGCCTGTCTCAACATAACACAGAACTCAAATCACTCTTCCTCTGCCTGAGACCAGCCTTCTCAGCCCACCAAGACAGACTTTTTATTGGCTTATAGAGCCCTAAACGACCACTGACCTCAGTTCAGGCCATATTGCCCTCCCTGTGCCCACTTCCCTACGGCCACTCTGACCTTCCTTCTCTTCCTTTAACACTCCAAGTTCATCCCACCCGAGGGCCTTGGCCCTACCTGTTTTCTCTTCACTGAACCCCTGCCCTTGACCTTTCCAAATCTTCTCCCTCTTGGTATTCAGATATCAGCTTAAATGTTACCTCACCGTCAAGCAACTTAACACACCTATTGTCTTCCATAGTTATCTGTATGCACGTGTGTGTTGACAGCATGTAAGCTGTACTCTTCTAGCAAGTTCTCAGTGTACAGTTTGACATTATTAACTGCAGTCTGCATGCTATGGACTCCACCTCTAGCTCACCAAATCCTGCATACCTGCAAGTGTGGAAGCCTCTACCTGCATTTCCCATTTCCTCACCCCTCCTGCCTCTGGAAACCACTCTTCTACCCTCTGTTCCTATGTATTCAAATTTTTTTAAGAATCCACATATAAATGAGATGATGCAGTATTTTTTCTTCCTGTGCCTGGCTTATTTCACTTAACATAATGTCCTCCTGGTTTATCCGTGTCATTACAAACTGCTAGATTTCCTTCTTGTTAAGGCTGAATCATATTGTTATATATGTGAATGGGAATATATTATACTCTTCATATATGTGTATATATGTACGTATACTTATAAATAATTCAAGTGAGAGAACATGAGCTGGGGTAAACTTCCTAATTTTATTACATCCTGTAAGTTCTTAGGGATAATAAAGAAAGCCATGGGGCATAGATTCATAGCTATCCTTTGAATCCCTGAGCCCCAAACTACACAGGATGATTCTTAGCTAAGTACATAAGCCAACAGGGAGTCCAAGTCTGTGGGAAGTCACTGAACATCTTTCAGCAGGAACATACTGAAGCTACTGGTAAGCAGAAGAGTCACAGCTCCGGCCCTAAATGCTGAATTTTGAAAACAGACATTATTTGGTTGAGCGCCACATCATTTGATTACAGTGTAAAGTTGTAAACTGAAAGAAAACTCAGTGGACTGTGGAGGGAGAGGGGACAGGTTTGCGTCAAGGAAATATCACCAAGAAACCCAGAGTGGCAGGGGAAGAGTCTGCCCAAGACAAATTCAAACTTCACATCAAGCCGTGTGCCATTTTGAAAAGCAGGCGAGCTTTGGGGATGTTAAAATCAGCTCACCACATCTCTTGGAACACGGTGACTCTGTATTATGGGTCACTTGCAATTTCTCTTCATTTTCAGCAGCCACAATGGACAGACAGTGGCCACAATGGACAGACAGTGGGACCTAGCTGCAAATATAGAGAATCATTCAGGATCATTGCAGTCTGTGAGGGCTGTTAGGACTGCACTAACCAGAACAGAACCCTTGCCCAGTGAAGACTAGTCCTGGGACCTTTTCCAACATGATAAAGAACAACAGCAAACTTTCAAAGACCAAATGCCTCGCCAAGATGTTCTGACTTTGTCTTTAGTTTATTCTGCTGACCTCAAGTCAGAGTTCAAGGCCATCAGCTTATGTATCTTGGAAGAATCTAACAAAACTCCTTACACTGTCTTAAGGAGCTGGGCTAGGGAAGCTCTTGACTTTGCATCACCTGTCCCAAAGGAAGGGCTCATGGGTCTGACCTGGACGCAGGGAGACTGGCGGAGGTGGCCGTGAACAGAGCCAACTCCAAGATGCAGCTACGCTCTGAGACTTTTCATCTCTTCCCAGAAAGTAAAGTGAACACACAACTTTGTCCCATCTACTCCTCTTCTTCATGAGAAGAAATGTGTAGCATTAAGCTTAGGAGGTGGTAGGCATTAGCAAGAGACAGGACGGGCTGGGATCGTGGCTCAGTGGTAGAGCGCTTGCCTAGTGCGTGTGAGGCCCTGGGTTCAATCCTCAGCACCATATAAAAATAAAATAAAGATATTATGTCCAACTACAACTAAAAAATTTAAAATAAATTAAAAAATGAGAGACAGGCAAACTCATCCAGTGGGAGCCCTATCCTGATGAATGCAAGGTCTGCTCTCACCTTCCCAAGATTCAGCACTCATAACAAAGGGGCAGAATGGTTGTCCTTGAGGGTAAGCAGTTCCATGGAGCCAGAACCTGGATTAGGGGTGGGGGTGGGCAGGAAGCCAGAGACAGAAAAAGACAAAGGGAACGAAACTGGGAAATAGCTTTCTGAGCTCCATCTTCAGACACAAATATGTCACCTTTGATGTAAAGGACACAGGGTCAGCACTGTTAGTCTCTCCAAGAGACATATGACAAAGTGTTTATTATACCTTTTGTTAACCCTCTGGGTTGGTGGTAACTGATTTGGGGTGAAACTTGGGCCTCCCTGGCATAGGGAAAATCTTGCATGCTCTGCAGAGCACCATGACCATTTTACAAATTTCATATTATAAAAAGTTCCCAGCCTCTGTGTTTTATACGGGCTGCTCCTCTGCCCCCGATTCTCCCCCTCTGTATTGACAGTCAATCTCAAGACTCAATTTGCACTTCACCGCCTACTGAAGCTGTCCCTGACGTCTACAGACTGTTAGGCTCCCCTGACACACTTCCCAGATACCCACCCTGACATGCTGCGCATGACAGCTGCCTCGTCTCCTCCAACTCACTGTGAGCTGTTCAAGGGCAGACAGGATCTTATTAATTTTGTATCCATACTAGCTCAGTTCCCAGCCCAGCACTCCACACCTTATAAGTGTTTAATGAATAAAAGAGGAACGAAGGGCCAACTTCTTTGAGGCAAATCTGGAGATGTGTGTTCAGTGCATGGGGTTTGGAGCCGGGGGGGGGGGGGGGGGGGGCTTAAAAGTCACACATTCCCTGGTGTTCTGTGAAATTCAGGAGTTAGGGAACCTGTTGGGCAGAGCCCGAGAAGAGCACTGGTCAGCGCTCCTCTTCAGAAAGCCCCAAGGGAGGAAGATCACTTAGGAAGCCCATGTTAAAGGAGTCCCACAAACCGTCCCAGAAACCTTATCATACAGTCATTATTACATGGTATTAAAGAAGTGAGTGCTCTTTCCTATTGATTAATCTTTCACCTGTCAACTCCCACAAAGAGTCAACACACAAGAGTGGAGACCATCCTTCCATCTGATCAGAATTCCTATAAGTGTCTAAAGACAAATGAGCCATGGCTCCAGAACCCTGTGACGGTGATGGTTTGAAAGTTGTGCCAGGTGCTATGTGGGTCACAGCCCTTTCCTCCGGGATATTGTGCATTCATTTTGAACATAATCATTTGCAGAGAAAGGTGCCCATCTTCAAATGGGTATATTTCATCTTTGATCTAACATAGGGTTAGGATGATCATTCTATCCAAGAGAGACATATGGCAATATGGGAAATCTTTATTTATATAGCCCTTCTTACATTTCAAAATATTTTCATATATAATATCTCACTGATACTCACTAATACCAAACAAGGTAGGCAGACCAGGGGGCGATTATGGAAATACTGAGAAAGGAAATGAGACTCAGAGAGGTTAAATGACCCACCCAAAGGTACAGGACAGTAAATGGAAGATTCTAAAGTCCTGGTAGCATTTTACATGGTTTTAACCAATGTTTTAACCAAAAATACAAAAGGTAACATTTCCAAATATGATCTAAGGGTAGCACAGGACCTAAGTCACTGCATGAAATTTTCCTGAGTTATCTGTGTGGGCATACAGTATAGTTGCACTGCCTCTTGAAGTTGGGTGTGGCCAAGGAACTTGCTTTGATGAACTGACGTTTTAAGGGCTGGTGTTTAAGTTGTGACATTCTTTTTTCCTCTGCCATACCAACTGGTACCTCTAAGGTGGTGGCTGCTCCATCAGCCATCAGCCTGGATCCCAGAGTAATTGTGATAAGGACTGAGTACCCCAGCTGACCCACTTTGGTCACAGGCAGAAAGTAAACCTTTCTTGAGATGGACTGTTGCCATATCACAACTCTGGCTAACCATGAGGGACACGCTGTGTTCAAGGGCTTACACTCAAAGATCCCACTGAAATGATCAAAACACCATTGAAACAGGGGGAAGTTGCATTTTTCTGGATGCTAGAGAACCATGCCATCCATAAGCCTTATTTTGAGAAATTTGAGGAAGATGAAATGAGACCCAGAAAAAAAGTGGTTACTCAATATACCTTCAAGTGATTAATAGCCTAGAAATGTTTATTTCTCCATGTTAAATAAGGACATGGTGAAGAAGTTCGCATACTACGCAAACATCAAATGATGATAATAGTAATGCTTTCCAAGTTTACTGGTCTGGGATGAAGACGCACCTTAGTAAGTTGCTGCTGGGGCATGCTGTAACAAACACAAGCTCTGCTCCAGAACATGCGGTATGCCCTTCCTAAGTTAGCGCACGACGATATGCCCTTCCTAAGTTAGCGCACGACATGCACCCACATGAAGAGAACTGAGAGGTCTCCAAAATGCTGTACTGCATGCATCTGACGGGGTGCTGAATGACTGGCACGCTGAACCGCCTGCTTCCCAGCCAGTATTCATGGGGTCCCTGTATGAAAGACTATCTCATAGAGCAAGACGCTGAAGCATGAAAGCAGAAACATATTTGGCATATGGCTGTTGGCTTTTAAATCACAGAGACTAAAAATAGAAATGATACTATGTGGAATGTTATTCACATTCTGGGTAAAAAAGTTTCCCAGAGCAAAGTGGAACGCACTCAGATGGATAGGGTTCACGCACCGCTGGGGGAGCGGGGGAGGGGGCAGGTGGTGGGGAATGTCAGGTAATGGAAGTGACATCCAAAGGTTGGAAACCAGGCAAATAGGCGGAATCACCTACCTCCCCATTTAGCAACTGAGTTATCTTGGCTAGGATTCTTAGAGTTCAGCTTCTTGATCAATGAAGAAAATAATAAAACTTTCCACTGAACGCTGCTGTCAAGGCAAAACAAGATCTGTTGGTGGGGAGCTACAGAGATTTACAGGGGAACTCTCCAGAGAGCGGACGATAAGCTGGACCGAGATGATGGGGTGTGCATTCTCAATGGGGATGATATTGCCCACAACCGGGGGCAAAAAATCATCATTGGTATCTGCAATGGGTTAAAGAGTGTCCCAAAAAAATCATGTCCATCTGGAACTTCAGAAAGTAACCTTTATTTGGAAATAGGGTCTTTGCAGATACAATGAAAATAAGAATCAAGATGAGGTCATACTGATTAAGGATGGGCTGTCAATCCAATGAGAGTGTCCTTGTAAGAGACAGAAAAGGGCACACAGGGGAGAGCCAGGTGAAGATGGAGGCAGAGACTGAAGTGATACAGCCACAAGCCAAGGAATACCTGGAGCCGCCAGAGCTGGACGAGGCAAGGATTCTCCCTTAGAGTCATGGAACGCAGCATGGACCTGCCGATGCCTTGACCGCACACTTCCAGCATCCAGATCCATAAGAGAATAAATGGTGTGTTTTTAAGCCACTTAGTCCTCTTAGTGAAATACCTGAATCTAGTAATTTACAAAGAACGGTGATTTATTTCTTACAGTTCTGGAGGCTGGGAAGTCCAAGTCAGAGAGGCTACATCTGGCGAGCGCCTTCTCACTGGATCATAACACGGCACAAGGCATGGCAAGGCAGAGCAACCATGCCAGCTCAGGCCTCTTTTCTTATCAAGCCACTAATCCCAGTGTGGGGATGTCAACTTCATAACCTCATCTAATCTTAATTACCTCCCAAAGGCCCCTCCCCCAAACACTATCACCACGGGGGTCTGGGAATTACATTTCCGACACATGAACTTTGGGGCACACATTAGAAACACAACAACTCACCTACTGTTATGGCAGCCCTAGGAATTAACTAGGAAGTCTCACTAGGGGGTGAAAAAGTCCTTCCCTTTTAAACACAGAAATACATCTAGCACATAAACCGATATTCATATGTATGTATATATGTAGATATAGATACATAAATAAATATGGTTATATTAAAATTTCGTGGGAGGGAGATTAAGAAAAGGTCTCAATAAGCTCTTTATTGAGCTATAATAAATAATAGGTTAAGAAATAGTACTCTTGGGGCTAGGAATGTGGCTCATCGGTAGAGTGTTTGCCTAACATGTGCGAGGCTCTGGGTTTGATCCTTAGCACCACATAAAAATAAATAAAATAAAAGGTATTATGTCCAACTAAAACTAAAAAAAATATATTAAAAAGAGAAATAGTATTCTTGGCTGTAAAGATGTTGAGGGAGGCTGGAGGGCAAGGAGGATGTTTTAGTCAAAGGCTACTTTTCTACTGCTATTAAAACTGGTTTTTTTCTTCTCCTTATTATTATTATTTTTTTTGGGGGGGGTAGTGCTGAGGATTGAACCCAGGGCCTTGTTCATGCTGAGCAAGCATTCTACCAACTGAGCTACACCCAAACTGCTTATTCTTGTTCTTGGTATTTAAAATAAATATTCCCAATTGTTTCTTCCTCCATTGTGACCCAGACAATTACCCAAAGTTCCAGAAAAACTGCTTTGCGGTCTACTTGTAATTGAACTTGGCCCAATAAGGCAGAACACTCACCTGCAGTGTGCCAATTTTCAGTCTTGTGTCTCCTTACAATAGGTTTTCTTGTTTCGTGGGAGTTGTAAGGCAATATTGGTGTTTCTGGATTCTACTTTAGGTCTCTGGAATTGTCAGCTTTATCTCACAATTTTGATATCCATAGGAAGATTAAAGATAATTGGTTATTTCTCCATTAGATTTGCTTTTTTTCTGATATTTCAAATAAAGCTAAAAGGAAATTGTATATGGTTCCTCATTATACTGACTCTCCATGAAAGCCCCGGAGTTGGATCACAGTCTTACAAAGACCATTCAGTGAATGGTCTCAGAGAGATGGTTGGTATAACTCTATTTTGTTTAGGATATCCACAAGCTATGTGGCAATCAATGCAAAAGGGAGGTCTTTAGGAGTTCCCAAAGCTCAGTAACCCCGAGTATTTAACGTGTTTAAGGTTCCAAATTCTTCCCAGAGAAACGCAGTGAATGTGATGATGTTGGCCTGGTAGATTTTGACAGGCATTCCCACCCACTTCCTTTGTAGTAGATTCTTAATCATCCTGACTCCTCTGGAATGTTTCATGCTGCACAGAACTGTTTCCAAACGAGTGTGTGTGGTTAGGGTTACAGGATGTTAAATATGCCCTTCCTTTTCATCAGAGTTTCATCTGAGTAAACAGCGGGCTGGGGGTGAGACCACCTAGGTAGGGTGTGCACCAAACGGAAAGCAACGCTGCAGCCCTGTTTGTCACCTGAGCTTGCATGAGATTGGGAGGTGGGGTTGCTTTAGAAAACTGCTGATGTGCTGTGACATTTGTCCTTCCCTTGCCCTCAGGGAATGGGAAAGAAGTGGGAAGTAGCTCTCATTTTTAAGCCACCCAAGTCTGGGTTTCAGGTCTCAGAGAACTTGATCGGTAGCTAATTCTAGAGATGGAAAGGCTGGATCTAGAGCTGCCCCATCCCTGAAATTGTCTGAATGTGAGATGAGGGTGGCTGGGCAGAGGGGTCCTGGAGCAGAGGGAAGGGATCTGTCTCGAGAATGACCTGGACCGGGACACTGTAGCGAGGGAAAGAGGCACATGTGCTTCCCAGGTTAGATACGGATCCCTCCAAAGGGAGGACTCGGGTCACCTGGAGGGACAAAGTGATCCCACCAGAGGGGACACATAGGAGTTACCGAGGCTAGAGACTCCCTAGAGTCATGCTGCATCAGGGAACTGTAGTAGAAGGACCCAGCAAAAGAGATCTGTGAGGAGCCCAAGAGCAAGTCCCTAGGAGCAGGCATTAGCATGCATGTACGGGCGCCACCCAGAGGTTACCAGTGTGATTACAACCAGAGCACCAGAGTGGCGTTTTCTGCCTCTTCCTTGCTCTCTATCTAGCCTAACCCTGGAGAAACCAGAGCACCAGAGAGGAGGAGAAAGAGTCCAAGAGCAGGAAAACACTGAAGAATTCAATCCCACCTCCTTTCCCATGCTGCTTTCCTGCCTGGCACAGGTCCATGCTGTGGGAGCGGAGAGGCTTTAAGTGGAATGAAAGACTCGGGTTTGTTACTCAACCAAACTGGACTTCATGCCTGGAAAACTAAAGCACGTGTTAATACCCGAGAGTGACAGAAAAGCTGTGGGAGCTGCCCAGAGTTCCCCGGGGAGGCAGGAAAGTGCCAGTCAACAGAGAAGCTTAAAGGGGCAATAGTGAGAACAAGTAAAGTCAATTGTTGACTAAGCTGATCATCTACAAGATTTGCCAGGAAAAGATGGCCCATAAAATGTATCATCAAATATAGGCAATAGTATTCAGTGGCCTCAATAGTTTCAGAATAAGAGCAGAATTTGAGTAAATAAAAGTATTAGTTACATATGACTTTAGATTCCATGTTTACTAAAAGGATTGAGACAACAGTCAGAAAACTTAAGCAAGATCAGTCTGCAAATGTATTCAACATGGCCACCAATGCCCAGGCTTTATTCTTTAATCTCAGGAGGCCTTGAGACCTTGGAGAACTTCTCTGTTTCTCACTTTTAATTTAATTTTATTTTTTACATAAATGGAGCACAACTTTTCATTTCTCTGGTTGTACATGATACAGAGTCACACCGTTTGTGCGTTCATACCCACACACAGGGTAATAATGTCCTGGAGAACTTATTTCTAAGTGCTATCTCCTGGAACTACTCAAGCATCCTCCAAAGAAGAATCCTCTACTTTTTCTCCTGGGCCCTGAAATTCTTTTGTGTGTGTGGTGCTGGGGATTGAACCCAGAACCTTGTGCATGTGAGGCAAGCACTCTACCAACTGAGCTATATCCCCAGCCCCTGAAATTATTTTCATAAGCACTCTCCTCCTCTGACCCAGAGTGGTCTGCCATCCTTGTCCTCGTGCGACCTTCTGGGAAGCTGCTGCCCAGCTTATCTCTCTGATCTTCATGTTCCTCACCTGCAACATGCAGGTCTCAGAAGCAGCTGAGCATCGGTAACTCAACAAAGTCACAGGACCCAGTAGACAGCAGGTTAGCTCTGACTTTTTAAAGATCTTGTTTCTGCTGCATACCCTTCAGCAATTTGGGTTTTAACTGGTTAAAAGGTGCTTCCCGTCCGGATTTGATCCTCAGTTCCTTTTCCATTCAGTCTTACCACACCTGACTAGAAAACATGTGCCAAATACTCTGCATTTAAAATAGAATTAAACTACTTTGATCATCTAGGTCTCCCAGGTTCATTGCCTTGGCCAAACCAAAAAGTTTGGGAGATGGCAGTGAGCTATTTCCCCACAACATTGCTCTCAGGTTTTTGTGAGAGCAAGTCTCATACCAAATTCTGCCACAACCAGATATCAATTAAACTTTTATTAGTAAATAGAAAAAAAATCACAATCTCTTTTTTTGTTTGTTTCTTAGGTGCTCTGAACCCACCTTGCATAGGAGATTAGGCAGAGGCAGATGCCACAGACTTCTAGAGGGAGGAGTCTGTCACCCTTAACTGTCCATAGGAAACAACTAGAATTGTCCCCTCTGTGGTTCAACTCAGAACCACTCAAGGACCAAGTTTCAACTACAGGACTTACTGGGATGTTGACGTCCCTGAAATATTACAGCCAATCCACATATCTGGAAAACCTGCCATTTCAATCAGATGGGCCTAGACCTAACTCTGTTCCACAGATGAACAAGACATAAATTTTACCCGTGAAAACCCATTTCTGACAGTGGTTATATTAATAAAGTTTCTGATGATGACTGAGATACAGAACTTGAAGGCTGTAATTGTCTTTGGAGTATGGCCTTTCTGATTGAATGCTAGCTGATCACCCCTGGAATGTAAATTGTTGATTAGGGCAACTGGCAGCTCCTACAAAATAGCTCAGACTAATACACACACACACGTGCGCGCGCACACACACATTTTTATGCTCAAGAATTTAGAGTAAGTTACAGACATCATAACAATATGCAAACAAAAATATACAAATAGAAAAGAACATCTGCCTAAAGTAACTATTTTGATCTTGCTATAGTTGACATTCATTGGCATTAAGTAGAAAACTGACTCAAATAATGTAAAAACAATGAAATGTAATGATTTTATTTTTATGAAACTCAGCCTCTTTGGTTTTCAATTTGGGAAATGTAAAATATGAATTAAGTTAAATTTGGATACAATTCCACAAAGAAATAACATCAACTTCTAGCATGTTTCTGTATGTTGACATCTGTAGAAACACACTTTATTTTACCAAATTGAATGATTCCTAATACAATTGGCAAGTCCTCGTAGTATTACATTATGAATATTTGTCTTAAACATTTGTCACTAAATATTTTTTCAGAATCTCGAATTCAGAGAGCTAGGTATTATTGTATCTTCTAGCTTCTCTGTAATTTGACAACCTCAAACCTAATAACATATGATCCTTTTAATTTATTTCTGATATTTTACTAACATAAACAACTTTGTAGGCAACACTCAGGAACCTGCAGATGACATGCTTAAATTGGGAATTTTATGCAGAATTTAATCCAAGTGCTATTTACAAAGTGAAGGTTGGGGGGGGGGGGTTAGGAAAAGCAACCTCAGATAGTATGCTTGAAATTCAGGGGAACTGTTTGCCTCCCTAACACCTGAGTGTCTGGACCTAGAGAGAGTCCAGGAAGAGGGCTGCCAGACAGGAGCTCAGCCTGTACTATGACGTGCAGCCAACCCACAGTGGCCTGGCAGGGAGGGAGCTGCAGGAATAAAGCCACCACCCTACTCCAGGTCCCCTGCCTGTGCCTCTCATTGGCCAAAACCAGCCCAAAGCCCTAGGGTGAGAAGGCCCATTGATGTGGTCTGGATGGAGCAGGGCAAGGGGTGGAGAGTAGGTCAGGAGGGGCAAGTGCACCACATCTGTCAGTAGTAGTCATCTTCATGCACAAAAATCCATCCAGACTTATGTGTTTAAACAAAAATACGGGGGAAAAAGGAAAGATAAGGATATCATAAATAACCCCAGCATTAGGAAATTGTCAGTGAGCACAGTAAAGGGTAAAAGTGAGCTCCCTCATGCAGGTTTAGAGAACTCAGCTGCCTGATCTTCTGATGAATGATGTGACAGCTGAATTCAAATCCAGGACTGAGCAAGCCAAGTCCCTGTGTGGCTGGAGAGGAGGAAGTATTGACATCTGGCAGGGATTCTTGTGTATCTGGATGGATCAATGGGGTAAAAGTCTGTTTCAAGACAGTTTTCATAATCACAGTTCTCATTTTTCTAACCCTTACTACATGCAGGGCTCTGTGTTAAGCATCTTAACACACATTATTTCATTTTATAATCAAAGTGGATATAATTATCTTTTTTCTTTATTTTTTTTTAACGGGGAGAAAGTGAAGTTCAGACTAGTTTGACGATATAGTCAAGGTCACCCATGTGCTAAATGATAGGGCCAGGATCGGGGCATAAATATACCAGAGTACAAGGCCAGGCCACTTACCCATCGCAACAGACTTCCACCATCCGCTGTCCTGCTCAGAATTGCTTTATGAAGGAACAAACAGCAGAGAAATCTAGAATAAAGATTCAGCCACCACAGGGAATGTCTTTCAAGAACTAGAGAAATAATATAACCATTTGAGAGTGCTACCCAGGTTATGCTATGGTTTTTTGAAAATTAATAATGATAATATGCATAGATCATTTTCTAAGTCCTTTTTTTTAGTTAATAATACATAATACCTTTATTTACTTATTTATTTTTATGTGGTGCTGAGGATCAAATCTAGGGCCTCCCACTTGCTAGGCAAGTGCTCTACCACTGAGCCATAGCTCCAGCCCTCCTAAGTCTTTTTAGGACATCAACTCATTATTCTGAAAGTTGATGACAGGCAAGAATCAAGCATCTATCCTCCTTTTCCTTTGTGGACTATATTTCACAATAACCAAACAGTTGATGCATAAGTTCTTCTTTTTTTGATATTTTGTTTTAGTTGTGGTTGGACACAATACCTTTATTTTACTTATTTATTTTTATGTGGTGCTGAGGATCGAACCCAGTGCCCCACACGTTCTAAGCGAGCACTCTACTGCTGAGCCACAACCCCAGTGAAGAATAAGTTCTTCTAACAGAAAAATTCCAGATAATGAATGCGTGTAGAAGCCATGATAGAAATGCCACGTTGAAATTTCTAATGAAGTATGAATCTAGGCAATCACTGTGTGTGCTAAAATCATTGAATAAAAGGTTGGTGGGAAAACCTACAATGAATGGATGAGGCTGCCAACCCTTGAGACCATTGCTCACCTCAGCACTACACAAAAATCAGAAAAAAGGACACTGCATTCACGTGAGGCAGAGGAGCCAGGTAGCAAAGATCCATGAATTATTCTTATCAGAGTAACTGAGGGTGAACCTAATCAAGTCTTCATGCACAGCCACCTGTCCACAGAAAACAAGGAGATAAAGAAACAAGAAAAATAAATAAAACACCAACAGAAGTAACCAGCCCAATCCAGAATGCAGGAAGTTCTGCAGGAGCAATAACTTTATTTATCTCACAACTGAATGGCATGATGAAGGGGGTTGAGGGGAAACTGTTACAGACTTAGAGACTTAAGAGAACAACTGCCTAATGAATGTGGGGTTTCATTTTGGGGTGATAAAAATGTTCTGGAACTAGATAAAGTGGAGGTTGCACAACATCAAGGTATTAAATACCACTGAATTATTCACATTAAAATTATTGACTTTATGTTAGTGAATTTCACTTCAATAAAAACAAGAGACTTAAGAAATACAGCCATCAAACTGGGCGCAGTGGGGCACACCTGTAATTCCAGCAGCTCGGGAGGTTGAGGCAGGAGGATGACAAGTTCAAAGCCAGCCTCAGCAACTTAGCAAGGCCCTGCACAATTTAGCAAGATCCTTCCTCTAAATAAAATATTAAAAAGGACTGGGAATATGGCGCATTGACTAAGTAAGTACCTCTAAGTTCAATCCCTGGTACAAAAAGAAGAAAAAGAAATATAGCTATCAAATGCAATGTTTAGTGCTTGCTCAGCATGCCTCAATGGAAGAAGGTAAGCAAGAAAGACTATGAGGCCTACCAGATTAGAAGCACACTTTACACTGGCCACGAATTCAAACCACCAACTCCAATTTTTTAAGTTGGGAAGGAAAATAAGAGGGTTTAAATTAGTATTTATTCTTTCATGAAGCTTCGTACTTCTCTTTGTCCTAAAAAATTCATCTAGCCAGGCGCAGATGCACACCTGTAATCCCAGCAGGAGACAGGAGAATCATGAGTTCAAAGCCAGCCTCAACAAAAGCAAGGCATTAAGCAATTCAGTAAGACCCTGTCTCTAAATAAAATACAAAATAGGGCTGGGGATGTGGCTCAGTGGTTGAGTATCCCTGAGTTCAATGCCCAATACAAAAAAAAAAAAAAAAAATCATCTAGCCTGTTTGCACCCTTAGCCATGGGGAGCTCATTACCTTTCAAAAGGATCCTTTACTCCACAGAACAGCCATGATCCCTGTGACTTTCTGTCCATTAGTCCTAAGTTCTATACCACTCACTGGCAAAGATGGTTTAGCGATCTTTCCAATTTTCAGACTAGTGTAGCTATTGCTCTCTATATGAAAATTCTCCTTTCTGAGATGAATCAACATTTAGGAATACCTCAGATCTTTACCACCGCCTATAGCAACAGGTGCCTGCCACCAAGCAAGAGTAAGCAAGATACACTTTATGAAAGATGGTAGAGGGAAAAGTTCACTCCCCAAGTCCCCCTCCAACACATCTCTCCTCCTCCATATCTTTCTCTTGGGCTGCCCACTCTTTGGTCTCCAGTCTCCTCCTCAAATTTTCCAGAATGCCAAAGACCAGCATTCTGTGGATGGCTTTGCTTTCAGCAGACAAGAATATTCAACTATGAAAATTCAATGGAGAGTTATGAGTGACGTTTTAGCATTTCCTTTGTCACATGCAGCAATGTCTCCAGTTCCCTCAGACTGTGGCACACAAGCATCAGATCAATGGCTCTCACTTCCCCAAACATTTGAACCTATTCTACTTTGGGCATATCTGTGTGGAAGTGAGGAACCCAGAACCAAATGCAAACACATGATCTGAACAGAAAATAAGTAGAATATAGGACCTAGCCTGTAATTTTATTTCCATCGGATAATTTTATTTCCATTGACATGGCCCAAGAAAACAAAAACTTTTATGAGGATCATTTTTCACCAGTTACTTATATTGAGACTCCTGGCAATGAAATTCTCTCTTTCACCCATGCTTTTACTAAATTATACCTTTCCCCTGTCCTACTTTGGGGACATTGGTTTTTAGATCAAGAGTTGAGATCAACAAATCCTCTCTGATGAATATAATTTTTAATATGAACACCCCAGTTCTATTACCCAGGGTCACTAGATTCCTACCCTCTCCTAATATCACATCTGAAAATTTGGGGCACGTGCCATCTAGAAATTGCTAAATAGAGCAGAACTGAGCACAGAGCACTCCAGTGTGCTCTAGACATCTCTCCCAGAGCAAACTTTTGTCCATCTATCAACATTCTTGACGAGTTCTCAGATCACTATATTATTTTCTAAATGTCCCCAAATAGGGTGATCAAGTATTCAATTTTTCCAAGGACTGACATCATGTTCCTATTCTGATACAGTCCATCCATTTCCTGCCCTGAAAGTCAGAGGCATCACGCAGGTGCTCCTTAAGAGTGTCCCCCATATCAGGAGGGGCCATGTAAATAGCAGATGCTGTATATTTGAATGTCAAATATAAAACTGTTCTGGCAGATGACCATGAAGTGTCTTATTCTTTTTGGGGGTGTGGGGGGTAGGGTACTGGGGATTGAACTCAGGGGCACTCAAATGCTGAGCCACATCCCCAGCCCTACTTTGTATTTTATTTAGAGACAGGGTCTCACTGAGTTGCTTATCACCTCGCTTTTGCCGAGGCTGGCTTTGAACTCACGATCCTCCTGCTTCAGCCTCCTGAGCCACTGGATTACAGGTGTGTGCCACTGCGCCCAGCTAAGTGTCCTATTCTTTAAAATCAATACAGAATGATAATTTTCTAAGAGAAGAAAACAGTGCGGAGGAAAGGCTGCCTCGTTGTCCTTCACACAAAGGCGCCATGTGGGCAGGGGTGGGTGCTGAGCCACCTCCGATCTGCTGGACAGCATCAGGTTTCGGCAGTGTCTCAAGGAATGTGGTCAGCAGCTTCGTAGAGTTCTGGGTAACAACGCCCCTGGGCCTGGTTCTTGCTGTTTCCTTAACTTACTTGGTCGCAGCTCCTCTTTGGCATAGTCTCTGTCCCACCCTTTTTAGCTTGGAGACCACATCCTCAAGAGAGGGGGGAAGAACAGATTGGCCTTGGCCAAGATGGAGACATTCCCCTCTCTTCTCTCTCATGCATTCTGGGGTCCCTTCCTCCAAGCTATGCCCAGCCTCTGCCAAGTGAAGTCCAGTATTCTTTGTCCCTCACCCTGATGCCCGCTATCCCACTTCACTGACAACTGCCATTGACTTAGCTTCTAATCACACAGCAGCTCACTGCCATTTGTCCCCATCAATACCATGTGATTATTAAGCTCTCCCTCCTTTTTTGACCAAAACCCTCTTTTTTTCTTTTCCCACATCACCAAAGTTTAGGGGTTTTTGTTTGTTTGTTTTTCTGAGTCAGTTTCCTGTTCTGAAACACCTGCCATTACATTCACCAGGTTTCTCCCCAGCTGGCCCGCCACTTCTCTGACTTCCTCCAGGGGGTGAAGCCACCTTCACCTGTCACTCTGAAAACATCCCCTGAGGCAAATCTGTCAGGACCCCTGGAAAGCAGTGAGGGCTGAGAAAACCAGGATTCCTCTCTTCACTCTCAAAATTCTCTTTGATTTTTCTTCACAGAAACCAGAAGGCCCTCAGTGCCTTTTCTTTCTTTCTAAAGATGCCTTTGATTGATCACTTTCTTGGAGAAACATGTTCTCCTCAAGCTCGCTCTCTGTGGTCTTGCATGCTCTCACATGGCCCTCCCTGTCAGGAACACCATGTTTACCTCCAACTTCATCCAGGGCTGGTGGTCAACATTATACCTCTTCAATTTATCAGAATTGTCAAAATATTAAGGATGGAAGACCACAATTGTAAAATTTTTGTTCTAAAAAATCATTTATTCATTCATTCATTCATGCATTTGTTCCACAAGTGCTTTGAGGACCTACCATATGGAAAGTACATGAATAATTCATCATCTCCATCACCAGAAACCTAAAGCCTTATTTCAAATACAACTGGAGCTCTATGTGTCTCCATTTTGTGCATGGAGTTATATTAAATCAAGTATAGTTTGATAAGCAAAAGTAATTAAAAACAATTCAAACAGTACTCTGCAGGGGTAGAAGACCATATTTTTGTGCCCAGCAAAACACTTTTGCATTGCTTTTGCGTACTTCTGTCACTCTCAATATCACCCAGTATCTGTCAAAACTCTCCTGAGCACTTTGAGTCACCATGATATCCTGACCTGTCATGGAAGAGCCTCGCCTACAAGCCTGTAAAATAAGGAATTTTAAATATATAGACAAATTAGGAAACAAGAAAGCAAATTCAAAGTACCAACCATGAAAAAGGACATGCGGTTGAGTGAGGGAAGAAGAGAAAATCTAAAACCAATGGCTCAAGAAGAATGGTACTGAATCTCGATCCCAGGAGTCAGGAGGCTCAGGCACAAGTGGCAAAGCCTCACATTCTTGCAAACCAGGGAAGATAGAATGGAATCCCACACATAGGCTTTGACCTGGGAGGGGTTTCTGGGGGCACCAAGTGGAGGTCAGAAAATGCCACACACTGACCTGAAGAAAGGAAAGAAGCCATCTGCACCATGAGGCTGGTCTCTTCCGCTCTCTGGCGCGTCCTTGTATTCTGCACAATGCCTAGAATGTGGGTAGCTTCTCAATCAATATATGCCAAGTAAACGAATAAATGAGGAATTGAGAGGGGGGCCACATAAGAAAAAGGAAAAAAATCTAGCAAAATGCAATCTTTAATGCATTTATACAAAAAGTATATCTGTATATGCATTGTAAGAAACTTGAGCCAGGTGTGATGGTGCACACCTGTAGTTCCAGTGGCTCAGGAGGCTGAGGCAAGAGGATTTCAAGTTCAAAGCCAGTTTCAACAACTTAGAGAGGGCATAGGCAACCTTGTGAGACCTTGTAACAAAATAAAAAATAAAATCAGTGGAGATGTGGCTCAGTGGTTAAGTACACTTGGGTTCAATCCCTGATACAAAAAAAAAAAAAAAAAGAAATATGACTTTGTAAGTTTAGTGGATATGTACAATTATGTATATATTACATATGTGTGTGGATGCATGCATGTGTGCATTTCTATACTTGCACAGAAAATTGCTGGATAAATACATAAAATCTTGGGAAAAAAAGAACTAGGGATCAGAGCTAAGAGGAAGTTGTTTTTTGTTTTTATCATTTATGCTTTTGTACCATTTGATATTTTCCCGTGTGTATATAGCTTTTTACATACGTATAAAAATACTTTAAAATAATTAGATAATTCGGGGGCTGGGGGTGTGACTCAAGCATGCGTGCGGCCTGGGTTTGATCCTCAGCACCACATACAAACAAAGATGTTGTGTCCGCCACTAAAAAAATAAATATTAAAAAATTCTCTCTCTAAAATAATAATAATAATTAGATAATTAGAAAAAAATGTTTTTTCTACCTCATCTCAATTTCATGGTGATTTTAAATGAGAAAAAGGGCTCATTTTAAATGGAAAGTACTTTCTAAACCGTGAGTTCTCTGCAAATATGAATTGGTGGTGTAATGATTCCTTCTGTTAAAATAACAGGTGTGGTTCCTGTCCCCAAACTGAACTTTGATTGACAGGTATTGGCAATGTCCACTATAATGATAAGTTTGAAACCTCCCCTAAGGGAACGTCCCACTGATAGTTCAGAGGGCCAGGCAAGGCAAACCAACACCAAGCCTCATGTTTCATACAGGCTGAACTTCCTCAGAGATGAGAAATCTGCAGAACGGGGCAATCTCCACATTCTTGGATAACCTTTTGTTGTTGTTGTTGTTGTTGTTGTTGTTTTGGTAATTGAAACAATAATCAGTTAAGTCATTAAGCCACGGGTCAGACATGTTTCTGAACACAGGAGAAAATCTCATTCAGAGTTGCTCTCTTGCTCCCTGCAAAAATACATACTTTGCTGTTGGGTGGACTCTTTTATTGTGATTACTGTGATTTCGGCTTGCCCAGTCAAAGCTGCCACTTCTCCCGTTGGATTCACTTAGAAATAGCCCTGCTTGTTCTGGAATCTTCTTCCGCGTTAACAGAAACACAGCGGAGGCTTCTGCTCTGAGAACACCACTGACTAGACAGATTTGTTCTTGCAGTTTTGGGGATAAATATTTACCAAGCAGCCGCAAAGCGACTGGCACCATTCAGTCTGTGTGTCAGAGGGCACGAGTAATAGCTTCTGCTTCCTGCCAGGAAAAGCAAATACCTTGTATATCTTCTCTTTTGTGATGAGAAGAGCAGACACCCTGGCAAAGACGGATCCACAAGGGAGACATGGCTCTCTGTCATCTTAACCTCTCTTGCCCCTGCCGACACAGGACTCCACCACGCGGCTGCCGGGTCCCAACGTGAACCTGCCAGTGGCCTGTTGGAGTACGCTGGCATTGGCTTGGGACTTTGGTGTTGGCTGCTGGCTGAGCCAGCCCCGCACATAGTTACACCTGAACTAAAAATTAGACCAGAGACAGAGAAGAGAGAAAACCTCCTCCCGGTCCTGGCCAGAACCCTGCCAGGCAGTGACACAGTGACACAGGGCACCTCAAAAGGCTGAGGGGACCTCGGCATCCCACTGTGAGTCCTCACAGCAGCAAAAGGGTATGGACATGACCCTAGGAGGTCCCAGAGGCAAAGTGGGTCAAGAGACCAGGAGAGGTAGGTGGCAGATGAGGGTGGCAGAAAGCACTGTAGTTCAATGAAGGAGCACACAGGAGATGTGCCCTGGTACACCCAGAGGTGGCTCTAGGAACCTCAGCTGAAGGCCAAGGTGTCAGATCTTGCAGGACTCAAGATGGGACTCAGCTTTATTTTCTTTCCCAAACACGCATGGGGACTAAGCTCAAAGAGAGGAAGGTCAGGGGAAGAGGCCCTTTATACCAAGTGCTCTATAGCCATCAAGGAAGATTCTGGACAGAATCTTAATTCTCTCTTCCTGCCTTTCTGTCCCCTCCCCATCACTCATCTTTGGGGATTTACCTGAATTCCTCAAGGAAAACAACTGATCAGATCTCTCCCTCAGAGTCCAGATAGGCATCAGATCGGCAGAGAGAACTGACCAACAGACAGCTCTTCAGCCTGAGCAAGCCATGAGGCTGGTTCTCCAGGGTCCCTATGTGCACCCTTCCTCTGGGGCCCCCAACATCTTGGAGGACAGCCAGAGTCCCCTTTGCAAGGCAGAAAAAGAGTGCCTGTGGGTCACTGGCCCTCCGAGCCCTGCTGTGCCTTCTTTGGTATTCATATTCTTGCTGAAAAACTAGATCAACCAAAGTTTTACAAAAATAACGTGGAGATCAATCCCTGCTCATTGCAGTGTACGCTGTAGGGACAGTGAGACCTCATCAGCCCAGACCACCCTTGGCCTCCATGAGTGTGCAGAAGCATGGGAAAGCCAGCCCTGCTTGGAAACCTTGGTAATTACTATGGGAACCTGCCGGATGCCACGAGGCTAGGAAGAGGGCTTAATTAAGTGTAGTTTCTGACAGCTTTGATTAGGAAATTGAGGACACAGTAACTGGGTGCCATCCAGGCAACGGTTGGTGCCTTTCGTTAAGATGCAGTGAGGGTCTCTTCTTTTGCCTACAACAAACAGGAGAGCTGTAATTATGCCATGTCAAACTGCAGCTGGGCGTGCTATTTTGGATTTTGTATTTTCCTGGAGAGTTTTTACAACCAACGAGATGAAGTGCCTCCCCACTTGAATGGTGGCAGTATTTAAGGTACTTGAGGCACTGTAACACTCTGTTGTCCTAATTCCACTTCTCGTGGGAAAGAGAGGGTAGCCAGCCAAAATCTGGTGGTTTCCACTGCATGTGGCTATGGAAGCCTGTGTACTCACTGCCCAGGGCTGTCATACCACGACCTGTGTGAATTAAAAAGCAGAAATTTATTCGAGAGCAGTTCTGGAAATTAGAAATCCAAGATCAAGGTTTTAGCAAGGTCAGTTCCTTCTGAGATCTGTGAGGGAGAATCTGTTCCATGCCCCGCCCCCAGCTGCTGATGGTTTGGTGGCTGGTGAGCCTTGGTTTATAGAAGCATCACCCCAATGTCTGCCTTCGTCTTTACGTGATATTCTCCCGTGTGCATGTCTGTCTCTGTGTCCAAAGACCCACTTTTAATAACAACACAACCCTATTAGATTAAGGCCCACCCTAATGACCTAATCTTAATTTGACCATCTGAGAAGAGCATATTTCCAAATAAGGTTCTGGGGGCCAGGACTTCAACACCCTTGGGGCCACAAAATTCAACCCTTAATATCTTGGTTCTAATTAAATCTTGAGGGGAGGGATACCAGGGGTTGAACCCAAGGGCATTTAAGCACTGAGCCACATCCCCAGCCCTATTTTGTATTTTATTTAGAGACAGGGTCTCACTAAGATGCTGAGGCAGGCTTTGAACTCATGATCCTCCTGCCTCAGCCTCCTGAGCCAATGGGATTACAGGAATGCACCACCACACCCAGCTCTAATTAAATCTTATGCAGATGCTCCCTGTTGAAAAAAAAAAAAAGACAAAAGTAAACTAAAATAGAGTTTTTCTGAATAGAGCTTCTGATGGACATGGGGCTGCAGAGTGGATACTAGGCCCCTCCCTGTCAGTCCTCTTGATACCCCCACCTGCTTCCTGTAGTCCCCCAGAAGACTCTGCAGAGCACTGGTCAATTTTCCCTGGTTTTAGAACAATGAAACCAGAAGAGAATCTGAATTTATTTTTCCTTTTTTTTTTTTTTTTTTTAAATAAACACATGTCAAAGATTTATTTAACTCTTTAAGTGAGAGAGAACCATTGAAATGCTTCAACTAGATCAGAGGGACAGTCAATGAACATCCATGTCAAGGTAATGTGGATGCTGAAACGATTTACAAATAGAGACAAATCCGGTCAATACCTACAGTGCAATAACCCACCACATCTATGCTGGACAAAATTCATTTGCATGTCTGGGGCCAGAATCAATTGCATTACTATCAGTTTTCTACAAATTACAGAGCTACAAAAACCGCTCAGAGGCCTTGAAAGGTGCAGATAACCAGAGAGGGTGCTCTAGACAAGGCCCCCAGTAGGCTCCCTGCTCTATCAGTCTTCACAATTTTTCCTGAAAGAATATATACCACCCAGTTGCTGGGGCCACCAGCTCAGATGCCATCGACGACTTAAGACGTTTGTGTTCATGGCGGTGGAGATCCTCTGGACAGAGAGAGGCTGCCCTCAAGTTTCAGTACAGTTAAGATGGCCCCCCACAATAAGTAGAGGAGGGAAGAAGAGAAGTTCGTTGGATTAGACAAAGGGAATGAAGGGAAGGGTGGGGGATGGGAATAGGAAAGAGCAGAATGAATCAGACAGAACTTACCCGACCAGTGTAACTCCACATCAGGTACAATCACAAGAATGGGACCCTAATTGGAATAAGTTATACTCCCTGTGTGCATAATATATCAAAGTACACTCTACTGTCATGTGCATCTAAAAAGAACAAATAAAAATTAAAGAAAAAAAGCTGGGTACAGTGGCAGATGCCTGTCATCCCAGCAGCTCAGGAGACTGAGGCAGGAGGATCTCAAGTTCAAAGCCAGCCTCAGCAAAAGCAAGGTGCTAAGCAACCCAGTGAGACCCTGTCTCTAAATAAAATACAAAATAGGGCTGGAGATGTAGCTCAGTGGTTGAGTGCCTGTGGATTCAATCTCTAGTACCAAAAAAAAAAAAAAAAATGTTAAAAAAAGATGGCCCCACTTCCTGCCTTGCCCACGCTGTTCCAAGGGAAATAGGATTCCTCAGTGGAATCCCCACCCACTGGAATTCAGCACCAAACTTTCCCCTCCCACTCTGTGCCCAGCTGCCAAGACTCTTCCTCTCCCCAGGCCCCTCCCACCCCCTCTCCTCTCCTCCCCAGACACACTGCAGCCGTCAGCTCAGTCCTGGCCACCATCCTCCTCGGGCCACTTCTCTACCTGGAAGTCCATTGACCTCAACCTTTTTCTGTCCTCTGTTATACACCCCCCCACCCCCCACCTACTTTGCACCTTCAAACTGAAAACCGACCAGAGACCTGAGTTTTTCTCTCAGCTCCACCACTTGGTGACTATGTGATCTAAGCTCCAGTTTCCATCATCCTAAATCTCAGCGTGACTGTGAGTGTACGTGTGCACACCCCTGCAGTTACCACCTCTCGCCCACACCGCCCCATCTCCTACCCACCCCCACTTCCAGCACAGCCCTCCCCCTGGAAACTGCCCTCTCTCTGGAAGCAGCCCACAGGCAGTGACTGGTCAGGGTGGGAATACAGTCTCAGCCCTCTTGCCTCCATTCGGGACATCTCTGATGGTCCACCCCAGCTTCAGAGTTCCTGGTGAGGTCAGCAGAGGCTATGGGGACCATGTGGCATCTCACCTCCTCCTGACTGGTCCTGCCTCATGCTCCTTCACGGGCGAATTCCCCGGGGCACTATTCAATAAAATTCTTGAACACAAGCCTTGGAGTCTAGTCTCCGGGTCTCTTCCCATGGGCAACACAATCCTGCAACATGAGACAATCTGGGCATGTAATAAGGGTTCCACTATGCCACTAACGAGTCGCGAGACTGTCATCGACTCACTTCTCCCTAGCTTCAGTTTTCAGCTCCCTGAGAGTTTTAGCCCAAACCAGTCACCGTGTTCCTTGGGCGCCCCAATGTTCTAACCACCATTTGTTTCTGAACCCATGAACAATAGAGCGAATGGGCATGTGCTCAGGGGACAGAAAGCAGCACTATCCCTGTCAGAGCTTCACAAAAGTGCAACTCCTCTCTGAGGCAGCTATAAGAGAAAGCGAGTCAGCCTTGGGACTCAGCTAAGAGCGCTGCCGTAGGGTTTGTCTCCTGCCCTGCCACCAGAGAAGTTTCCCTTGACAAGGAGGGAGGGGAGCAGCCCTGAGCCAGGGGAAGACAACCTGAGATTGCTCCCCTCCGGCTGCTGCCAGGCTCCTGACACCGATATCCCTGGGAAAGGCCAACATCTTACTGGGTGACATTCTCTCGCAGATAGGCGTCATCCGGGGCCATGGCCCTCCACTCTCAGATAAGAGATCCTGTGGGTCAGCCACAGGGCAGCGGCCACACTGGGGAGGCAGCTTCGTCGTTTTGCTGGTCACTGCTTCTTATTCAGGAAGACTCAGAAGCGGAAGCTTTACCTCCATTCCTTGACTAGGGTACAGTGTGGTAGCCGAACCCCGACTTAAGGTCAGGGGGACCTCAGGGACATTGGTGGAATGGTACTACACACACACACACACAAACACACACACTCACACTCCACACCACTCCCCACCGCTCTGTGGCTGAGATTCTTGCCTCTTCATTCCCAGGTAAATGAATAGCTCAAGCTTACCTAGAGATGCTTATTGATGGTGGGACTTTGGGCAAATGAAATGATCCCAGCCTCAGCTTCTTCACCTGTAAAATGGGAACAGATAATAGTACAGGTACCACAAGTTACTCAAAAAGGTAGACTCAAAAACTGCAACCCTTGATGGTCACGGTGGCACATACCTGTAATCCCAGCAGCTCTGGAGACTGAAGCAGGAGGATGGTGAATTCAAAGCCAACCTCAGCAATTTAGCGAGGCCCTAAGCAACTCTGTGAGACCCTGTCTCTAAATAAGATACAACATAGGGCTGGGGATGTGGCTCAGTGGTCGAGTATCCCTGAATTCAATCCCAAGTACTCCACCCCCCCCAAAAAAAAAAAATAAAAAAATCTCAGCCCTTTAACATAACAAGTTGCACCCATGAAGTCCAAAATTCTGAGTGGTGGCCGTCTCCAATTTCGAAGCTTCAGATATCCCCATGCCTAAGTGACATTGGGAGAAACAAACATGCAAGGTCAGCTAGAGGAGGATTATTTAGGCCTGGAGGTAATTCAACAGATTCCTTTACACGGTTGTACCTAAAACACAATCCTGTTGCCATATTTAACTGCAAAGGAGTCTGGGAAATAGAACTTTGCTCTGTGCCCAGAATGGGAACCAGGTTTGTGAGAAGCCAGACAGTCCCTTCCACAGGACAACAAGGATTTTTGTTGGATGAAATAAGATAATAAGCATTTCAGGTGGCCGTGAGTGCTCAGTAGATGTGGTTACTATTTTTTATTCCACAAGGGAAGCTCACACTGGGTGCCAGGACAGACATGGTTCTGTACCTGGGAGGAGGAATGTCTTGCTTGGACTCACACAACACCTGTAGTAGGTCAGGGTGAGCAACTCAAACTCATAGCTCTGCTGATTTCCCGTGGGCAGGAGACAGAGTCGTCTTGGTTTGGAGTTAGGAGGAAGAGGGGAAAATCTGGGTTCTTCCATTGTTCATCCTTTCTCCACCTTCTTACACTATGACCAGTGAATTTTCAAAAATTCTAGAAGGCACCAGGCACAGCAGCACATGTCTATAATTCCAGCAGCTCGGGAGGCCAAGGCAGGGGGACCTTGAATTCGAAGCAAGGTGCAAAAGCCAGGTGCTAAGCAACTCAGTGAGACTCTGTCTCAAAATAAAATACAAAATAGGGCTGGAGATGTGGCTCAGTGGTCGAGTGCCCCCAAGTTCAATCCCCAGTACCCGCCCCCCCGAAAAAAATGCTAGAGGGCTTGCAACCAGAAAGATCAATTATCCTTCCAAAGGCACACAATCCGGCTACAAGAAAGATATGTCTTCTGCCTCTTAATTTGATGTTGGAGCCCTTCCTTGGGAATTAGTAATGCTGACCTTATTTTCCTACATGCACATTTGCCTCTTCTCCTTTATATTATTTTAAAACTGTTTGTCTTTATTAGTGCATTGTAATTATATATGATAGTGGCTTCACTGTCACATACTCACACATGTATATAATGACACCCACTTCATTTCATTCCCTCGTGTTTCCCCTTTCCTGCCCTCCTTCCTCCCTGTGATCACCTTCTTCTATGTTATTGTTTTCCTTGTATCTTTTTATGCTTTTAAATTGGTACATTATAATTATACGTCAAATGGGGTTCTTTGTGATCTATCCATACACGCACGAAGCATAATTTAGTCAATTTCATTCGCCATTCCTCCCCTTTCCCACACCTCCTCCCTCCCCCTTGACCCTCTTCCTCTACCCCGTGTTGTTCTCCCTTCTATACTTATGAGATTCCTTTTTTAATTCCTTATTTCTCTCCAATTCTGCATATGACAGAAAACATCCAACTTTTCTTCCTTATTTTAAAGGTTGTCCATATTAACCCTGAATGCCTGTGCCTAAGACTTTTGAGACAAGGGCTACCTAACCAAATTCCTTCTTCCTGGCCTCCAAATTTCTGTCTTATTAGTAAGACAGAGCAAAGAGTTTGTATTGATGCCAACCCATAGGGGAAGGCAATTGTTTGATACTCTCCAACTTTCCACCTGAGTGCGTGCGCGCACACACATCAAAAGCAACCACCATTGACTAAATCTGTAAATTTGGCTTTGGGCATAGAAAGGAAGAAGGAAATGGAAACAGCACAGAGAGGGAGAAAAAAGAAGAAACTATAAGACAATTGGAGAGGGGGAGAAAGATCTAAGAGTACAAATGCTGGGACTTATTGCCCCACCCCTAAATAACTTTCACCCCAGGAATCTAGTATCATTGCAAGATAAGCAGTTGCAGGTGTAACAAACTACCATAGACCAGGTGGCTGACGCAGCAGAATTTTTTTTTTTTTCCCTCTGTGCTGGAGGCTGGAAGTCTGAGAGCAAGGTGTGGGCAGGGTTGGTTTCTTTTGAGGCCTCTTTTCTTGGCTGGCAGCTAGCCAACTTTTATGCCCTGTGTGTTCCTTATATGCCCATGGCCCTGGTGGCTCTTCCTGTTGTTATAAAGATGCCATGTCTGATTAGAGTCCATCCTAATAGCCTCATTTTAACTTAGTGGCTTCTTTATACGCCCTCCAAACCACATTCTGGGCTTCAGCACGAAAATTTGCTGGGGGAGGAGAGAGATACAATTCAGTTCATAACAGCAACCTTGCAGCAAATATTCTTTTTTTTCCTAAGAGTCTAAAATGCAGAAAAACAGAATACATCATTTTGTAACAATGTACCTAGATCATTTGAAAAATATTGGTCCTCTGACTCTGCAGATCTTCCAATTATCGGTTTATTTAATTACATCATATAAAAATCCCATTTGCTAATCTTACTACTGGTCTCATGAGAAAAATCTTTATCAAGAAGTCGCCAAGCTCCTGGTGACGGAAGCAAATTTTCCAAGATTCTTTTTTTTTTTTCCCTTGAGAATATGTATTTTATTATTGGTAACAAATATTGTCAGTCATTTTTCTTAAAAATGAGTAAGAGGCTTGGTTTATTCATTTTCAGAAAAATATCTGCCAAATCCCGGAGTCTGAGTACCCATAGTGCGCCTGTCAGCCACTCTTCCAAATAAAAATGGGTTCCATGGCACACACTGTAATCCCAGTGGCTCAGGAGGCTGAGGCCAGAGGATTTCAAATTCTTAGGAGGCCTCAGCAACTTAGTGAGGCCCTAAGCAACACAGGGAGACTCTATTTTTTTAGATTCTAAATAAAATACAAAAAAAGGGCTGAGGATATGGCTCCGTGTTTAAGTACCCCTGGATTCACTCCCCAGTATTTAAAAAAAAAAAAAAAAAAAAGTGTTCCATGAAGAAACCTCTCAACCCCAACTGTTTTTCCTTAAGACAGATGTTGTTCCTTGGGGTGCAGCAAGTTCTTTGTGCATATTTCATCACCCAAAATATCTTTAAAATGTGTCCACATGAGCCAGGTTTCATAAATGAACAGGTTTTCTTCTTTATAACCACTTCTCGGGTCATTCTTGAGTGAAGCTAGCAAGTATAAGTTTCACTCTTCCCCCGTGTGGTGGTGCAGGATGCACGGGTGAGCCGTGAAGTCTCGGGCCACTGCGTCCCCTGGGCTGTGAGTTCCAACAATCTCCCACTGCACTGGTTTCCCACCATCAATGCCTGTGTCAACTCTGTGAAGTTACTTGGTTTCACTTTTTTCTTTGCATTTATTTTAAGGAGTGCATTTTGAAATGTGTCATAAAACATTCCAAACCTGCAGGAAAGAGGCTATCTGTAACATGTGAGTGAGGTGAAGAATGACGTGGGCAAGGAACCTGGGGACCCTAGGTACCAACACCCCTTAAGGAGCCTCCTCTTTTGGCAGGAGCTGGTGCAGACTGCCCCTGGGTGGTTTGGGTCTGGTTCCCACTCACATATTTTGGCAGGGGTTCAGGTACCCTGTGAAAACGTGAAAAGATGTCATTCTCGAGGACTGAGATGAAACTCGCTCTTTTCACTCAGGGACAAGTTCCCCTTTTCTGGAACTGAAAGATACACAGAGTTTCCTTGTTCCCCTAAAGCAGAGCTCAGGTGAAAGAGAAAGGTTTTGCCCACTGTTTCAGCCCAAGAAAGCACAATGACCTATTTTTTTTTTCAATACCTTGAACATTTCTGAGATGAAGTGGGGGCTGTGACAATTTTATTTGAAAAAATGGTCACAATGCAGTGGATGTTTTTAAATTTCCTTTTCAGACACTTTTTTAAGTGTCTGAAGGTCACTTTTAGGATGACATTTTTAGGTTGGAGTTGAAGTTCAGAGAAATGAACGTAGACCTTGGGGCAGGTCTAAAATAAAGGTGGCTTGCCATTCTATACTCAGTAGTGGGGTGATATTGAGCTTAGAGTCTTTAAAAATGTGCTTCTGCTTTTGTCAAGAGGCGTGTTCCTGATCCAGTCCCTGTGAGTGTCCCATTAAAACAGTATGTGCAAAGCACCTGGCACAATAAATAACAGCTATGGTTACTTGCAGTCAGTCACAAGAATTATGTCACAACTTTCTAATGGATTATTTTAAGTACCAGATTTATGGATTTGACTTGAATCTGGTTTTTTTGGGGGGAAGGAGGGTATCCAGGGATTGAACCCAGGGGTGCTTAACCACTGAGCCATATCTGCAGCCCTTTCCATATTTTACTTTGAAACAAGAGTCTTGCTAAGTTACTGAGGCTAGATTTGAACCCATGCTCCTCCTGCCTCACTCTCCTGAGCCACTGAGATTGTAGGTGTAACTATAGCTCCCAGCTACATTATTTTGAGAAATTTTATAAATACAACTCTTCATTTCTTGCTAGCTGCTGTTCAAACCAAACTGTCTGCAATCTGCTCCCATCTCCACCTGCTACACAGCCCCTCTTTCCAAAGAAGCCAGGATGTGCACAGAGCCTACTCCCGTAGCACCTCATCTCCACTCTCTGCAGCTTTGATGCAGTTGATAACTTATGGTTTCTTTTTTTTTTTTTTATTGGTTGTTCAAAACCCTACAAAGCTCTTGACATATCATATTTCATACATTAGCATACATTAGCTTCAAGTGAGTTATGAACTCCCTTTTTTACCCCAAGTTCTTGAGACTCTTCTGCCCCTCATTTCTCCTGGTTTTCCCAGCTCCGAGGTACCGCTGTCCTTTATGGACTTCACAGCAGAGTCCCGAGGGGACATTCCCAGGGCTTGGTCTTCAATCCTCCTCCCTTCTCCATTCTTCTTTCTCTCCAAGTGGTCTCTTCACACGTGTGTACCAACGAGGCCCACTTCTCCATCTCTAGACCCCGCCTCTTTCTGAAACTCAGATTCTGTTTTCTGGCCCTCCAATAGACTCTTTGTCATAAGCAAAATGTTTATGAAAGGGAGTTTGGACACAAAAAGGGATGGATACTAATTTGTGCTGCAACATGGATAAACTTTGAAAATATTATACCTCAGTGAAAGAAATCAAATACATAAGCCACATATTGTATGAGTCCATTTATATGCAATGCCTGGAATGGGGAAATCTATTTTTTTAAAAAAGTAGATTAGTGGTTTTTAGAGGATGGAGGAGGGGAAAATGGGGTGTGACTGCTAAAGCCTATAGGCCTCCTTGGGGGATGGTGAAAATATCCTGAAATTCGATGGTGGCAATGGTTGCACAACCTCATGATAAACACTACTAAACAGTGCCTTTTGAACAGTGAATTTTACACCAGGTGGATCATATTTTAATTTTAAAAAAGAGTATGTCAGGGCTGGGATTGTGGCTCAGTGGTAGACTGCTCACCTAGCATGTGTGAGACACTGGGTTTGAACCTCAGCACCACATAAAAATAGATAAAATAAAGGTCCATCAGCAATTAGAAAAAAAAAAAAAAGAGTATGGCAAAGCAAGAAGCATAGATCACTGCTTTAAATCACAATAGAAATTCTTAGGAAGCAAGCAGCTCTACCCACAAAGAGAGCGCACTTTGGAAAAAGATGAAGCCTATTCAAATTCGACCTTTCCACTCACAACTTCCAGAGCTTGAGCATCTTATTTAACGTCCCTAAGCATTAATTTTCTTACCTGTAAAAGGAGGGAATCACCTACTCATGGGATTATTTTGAGGACTGAATGATGTCACCCATGGAGACCATTGTGCTAGGACTATGCCACACATTGACTAGGTATCAGTAAATGCCTGCTATCATCATTATTACTCTTATTATTACTATGATTATTTTCTCAGACGTTCCATGTCTAGTGATTGTTAGTAATATTATTTGACACTTCTAATTACAGAGATACTGAATGTTTCCAGTTTTTGTGAGCATACACTTGGAGAATTCTTCAGAAGATATGGCATAAAGGGAAATCTATTTTTGGACTGCGGAGGTATCTACTGTGCCTCCTCCAAGGAAAAAATAATTAGCAAAACAGCTGCTGAAAAACATCACATGTGAATTCATTCCAGACATTCTTCTCAGCTGCTGTAGATATGTTTGCCCATTGCACCGCCTTGTGGCAACTCAGGGGAACTACCTCTATTCTCAGGAGCGGGTGGCTTTGAGCATTGCAATTCTGTGTGATCCTGAGATCACCCGCATGCGCATCACACAAAAGCTTGTAAGACATTTAGATTTCAAGTTTCATCCCCTTATGAGAATATGCATTTTTTTATTTAGCTTCTGAGTGATTTATATGCATATTGGTTTGAGAAGTGCTGGCTTAGAGCATATGATAATACTTTAAATGCTTCATCATCTATTTAGGGAACGTATCTTGAATGCCTCATCGTTACTAATCACTATATTATGAACTGGAATTATTAGCAGAATATCATTCTTTTCATAAATTTGGAATTAAAACCCCATAATAATTAATTGTGTAATTTATAAGGCAATCTTTATGATAAAGGAATTAAATTTCAATTTAAAAAAAAAAAAAAAGAAAGTATGCCCACTGCTCTTAATCCCAACAGAAAAACTCCAGGGAAGCAGCACAACGCGCAAAAGCATGTGGATTTTAGAAATAGATGGATCACATACAAATTCTACCCTTTCAATTCAGTGAACACTATAGGCTGGTCACGTACAGAGCCCAAGACACACAGAGAAGGGAACAACTAGCTGATTAGAAGAATTCAAGGAGGCTTAAAGAGAAGCTGGCATTTGAGGTGGACTTGAAAGTAGGGGTTAACAAAATATGGGTCAGGGTATTCCAGGCTGAAGGAATGCTATGAGCAGAGAGCACACAAGTTCAGACCCATGGGGTGTGTTCAGAGGTCAAGTCCTTTGGTGCATCTTTGGTGGGCAGGGCATTGTTAAAAAGGCATCTGCTTTGAGGAAATGGGATTATGGGAAATTCTTGCCATCTAAGTTATACATTTCTATAAGTCTGAAAGGATATTAGTGATGTTTTATTTGTTAAAAAGTAATGTTAATTTAAAAAATATTTTCTAAAGAATATATTAGAAGCTCTGGAAAGTCTGGAAGACCTTCACTTTGCAAACTACAAATAAATGTTGCTACACTGACTACATATTACTTCTTGTTAAAAAAAAAATGAATAAAAGAAAGAGAGAGATAGAAAGAAAAAGGTTAACATTGAAGATTACACACTAAACAGTAAGAAAGAGCTCTCTGGTTATTTTAAGAAATTGCAGTTTTAAGTTAGATAACTTATAAAGCTTAACCGTTTTCTTTTACAATATTCAGGAGTTACTTAGGTCATTTGTGTTTTGAAAAAGAAAGAAAAGACTTAACAAAATTTCAACAGAGTTGTTTTGAGAGGGTAGAATATTCACAAATTACACTAACTGCAAACAACAGGAGTTACATTTACATTTGTTTGTTTGTTTTAAGGTGGAGCTTGCTAAAATGCAGAGGCTAGGATTGAACTTGCTACTTGCTATCCTCTGGTCTCAGCCTCCCAAATTTCTGGGATTACAGGCATGTGCCATCACAGTTGTTTGTTTGTTTGTTTGTTTTGTTTTTGTTTTTGTTTTTAATCATTTTAAGAGAGGCATGATCATACATGCTTGTGATCTTGCTACTGGGGAGACTGAGGCAAGAGGAGTGAAAGTTCAAGATCAGCCTGGACAGATTATCAAGACCCTGTCTCAAAAATAAAACCAAAAGGACTGGGGATGTAGCTGAGTGGTAGAGCAGTTGGCTAGCATATTCCAGGCCCTGGGGCTCAATCCCTAGCACTGCAAGTAAATACTAAAGGGTTAATCTGTGTAAAGAGAAATAAGATTTTTCTTTTTGTCTGTGTGCTATCACATCCCCCCAAATTATTGGATAAATATTGATAAAATTGGAAGAATGAGGACAAGATAGAGGGGTGTATGAGTGAGAAATGCAGAGAATGTCTGTAGGTGGGCATTGCTAGGTGACTGAGATGGGGCCTCCGTGTACAATCCTGGCGTCCACTACCGTAGACGTGTGTTGGAATTTCCTAGTGGACGAGTTTTGAGACACAACTGTCCCATCACATGAATCATTCTTCAATAATCTCATGTCAAAGAAAAAGTTCCGGGTCACCAGTCAGTCCACAATGACAGCCAGGTCCTCTTTACCAGAGGATCCTGAGGCCCTACTGTACAGACCCCCACTCCTGTGGACGGAAGTGAAGACTCATGGGCAGGGGTTGGAATGGGGGAGCTCACAGGTGATGTAGTCACACCCATCTTTCCTCCCAGAACCTGGTCCAGGGCTGCTGTTCAGCAGGGACCATCTGTGTGGCTTTGTCTGATGCTTTAGCCTAGTGACCATTCTTACTGTCCATTGCCCATTCTCTTAGGTTGTTAAATAGTTTTACTATCACCCTCTGTAGGTCCTAAACCTAGAGTTTCTTGGTGCCAACCTCCCCTGTCAATGAAAAGAAAAAAATTAAGAGTAGCATTAGCCAGTTATAATAACAAAGGTGGGGAAAGGACTTATCCAAGTGGGAGGTGAGGACAACACGAAAAGATATTTTAAAAAACAATGGGTATGTTGGGGCTGGGATCGTGGCTCAGCGGTAGAACGCTCACTTCGCACTTGCGATGCCCTGGGTTCGATCCTCAGCACCACATAAAAATAAATAAACAAAATAAAAGTATAAAGAATTTTAAAAAGAAAATATTGGGTATATACCTTCCAAGTTGATGAAAACTATAAACACATAGACCTGAGAAACTCAACAAACACTGAACAGGAGAAAGGTAAAGAAAATCCCACCCAGACACAGATAACTAATTGTGGAAAACCATGAATAAAGAGAGAAAAAAAATTTAAATGAACTTTAAAACAGCCAGAGAAGCAGGTGTGGTGGTACATGCCTGTAATCCCAGCAACTCAGGAGACTGAGGCAAGAGGATCCCAAGTTTGAAGCCAGCCTCATCAACTTAGCGAGGCCCTGAGCAACTTAAGCAAGAAGCTGTCCCAAAATTTAAAAAGGTAAATAAATAGATTTTAAAATGGGCTGAGGATATAGCTCAATGATAAAGCACTCCTGGATTCAATCCTCAGTATCAAAATTTTAAAAAGCTCATCTCCTTGAGACCAAAGGTATGACCAGAAATAATAGAAGCCAAGAGATAATGGAATGACATCTTTGAAATGCTGAAAGACACCTATCAGTCTAGAATTCTATATTTAATTTTAAAATAGCCTTCAAAAATGAGACCAAGTTAAAACTTCCTTAGGAAAAACCGAACCTGAAAGAACTCATCACCAGCAAAATTGCTCTACAAAAGAAACGTAAAGGAATATCTTCCAGGAAAAGGAAAATAACACCAGATGAAAATTTAAATCGCCACACTAAAATAAAGGGCACCAGAAACAGTGAGATGTTCTTCTTATTTTGTAATTTTAAAAACTATTTAAACAAATACATTGTGCAATTTAGAACATACATAAAGGCAGAATGTACCACGCCACTAGTAAAAAGAATGAAGAAGGAAAGAAAAATCATTACTGAGAGCTTCTTACATGGAAAATGAAACACAAGTATTCTTTTAAGATGACTTTGATAATTTTAAAATGCATATTGTAAATCCCAGAGTTAAAAAACTCAGAAAATGAAAGCAGTTATATCTAGTAAGCCAATGCTGCAGATTAAATTGATTTTGTGTGTGTGTGTGTGTGTGTGTGTGTGTCAGGAGCTGGTTGAACCCAGATCTCACTCACATGCTCCACCACTGAGCTACACCCCAGCCCTTAATGAGTACCAGAGGAAGCGGAGAGAGAGGAGAAAGGAACAAAGAGCCAAGGAAACAACATTGAGATGACATATTTAAATCTAACCAGAGAGATAATTACATTAACTGTAAACTAAACCCTCCAATTAAAAAAACTGAGACTGTCAAGCAGGATCAAAATGAAGGGTCTAACAACATCCTGTCTATAAGAAAGTCCCTTTTAGATTCAGATAAGTTAAAATTAAAGTAAGGGGAAGTAATTTGCTAAAACTGAGCCCAAGAAAGCTGATTGGCTCTCAGGGTGAGAGTCAGAGGCATTTTATATCAATAGAGACAACAATCCTAATGGCCTATGCACCGAATGATGGAGCTTTCAACGGCCTATTTCAAAAAAGAAAGGATAAATAGACAAATATAACTGAGGCTTCAAAACTTCTCTTGCAGTAATTGTAGACATAGAATCAGTTACAACATAGAAGACTGATAACACTATCTACCAATTTTACTTGGTTGAAATTTATTATTTTTTTTGTGGCTATTATGCTTTTAATGGGGGAGGTATAAAATGCATCATTGCAAAAGAATGTTTTACATACTCATTAGCATAGTGATTAATGTAAATTACATTTTGATAATTTAACATACAGTGTGTTAGACCTCAAAAAAGAAACTACCTGCCTGCAACCTAAGATACTGGAAAGACTTCTTTTTACCTACCACTTACGTAATAATTCATTAGTGGCAGGAAGAAATAATATGAGGCCCTTCTGAGCTATGGTTCAAAGAATTCCCATGATGCTAAATGGCACTGTCACTATGAAATCATGAAATTTCCCCACAAGTATTTCCAATAGCATAGGCAGTTAAGAGGTGTAATAGTTCTAAATAAAGCCTGGAATGCAGCTAAGACCTCAAGAGAATTTTAAAAGATAAATTCCATCTCTTCTACAGAGAAACTAAAGCTTGGGCATGACTAACAATATTGAGAAAATGTCAGTAGTTTTCATAAAGCTTCAATAAACACCATAAAGGCACAAGGGTTGAAAATGGCCTGTGCACTAAAATTCACTGCATCATACATTTGGAGGTACAGGAATGCTGTGCTTAAAAATGATAGGACATTGACTTTATCCCTAATCAAAAGCACCAGGTGTCAAGCTCAGCTTCCATTTACACAGAATGCACCAATAATCCCTAGGGTAATGAATGGTTCAAGTACTACTTTTTCAGCATGTCTTGACTTTTTACTTAGTCAACACTGGGGCTCAAAAAGCATATGGGTTTGTAGAATACTGGAAAAAAGGCTTGCATTATCCTTAAAATGGTCTTTAAATAATAATGAATTCTCAAACATCTCACTGGGTACTTTTAAAATCCACATGAATAAATGCAAAATTTGCAGTAGATGAATTTCAAATGAAGAAAAATAGTATAGAACTCATGTTAAGCCAAAACATCTGGTAATTAATGTCAAAAATTGTCAAGATTACTAATATATTTTGATGAGAAAAGAAAAATCACTATTGGCAAGGTTAATTATATGAAATATGCTATATATTGATTAAATTGAACAATCATTTCAGACCACTAATAGAAAACCCACAGCAAGAGAAGTGTCTAAAGGGCAATCAAAAGTTTAGGGAAGTTTACTAGCTTTAGAATACATCAACACACTTTGATTACAGAAATATTCACTTTTCAAACTACAGTGTTTATGTACTAGTTAACAACCCAATCTAAGGAGCTGTGGAAGATGGTGACAACCTATGCACTAAAATGCTGCATTTGTAGTGTGGGGGCAGATTTAGCGAATACTTCTATCAGAAGGAAATGAATAACCTCAGCATCAAAAAACAGCCACAAACAGCCTCCCTCTTTTTTACAAAGAAACTCATAACTTTTGATAATTTTTCTTTGCTAGCTCAAAATTATGAGAGAAACTAAGCTGGTCAGACCAAGGAACAAGATGATTTGGCAAGCTGCAGTCACCAGTTCATGGATGTGTGATAATCTGCAGAGAAACTGCTTGACTATGGTAGTCCATTCCTTCACATCTGTAGAGGAGTTCGATATAACCACTTTTCTTTATCAACTTGAAACTGCATACATGCAAAGAGATCACAAACTGCTGGGAGGCCATAACGGTCTGCAGGGAATTTATGTTCCTCTTGAAGGGGTGAGTTAAGAAATACTTCCTGGGCCTTCTTTCGAAGTGGCCACTTGTCTTCTCCAGAAGATAGCTGGCTGAGGTTTCCCACTTTCTTTTCTGGCAAGACCCAGTCAGCAGTGTTAAAGGGACACCAGGAAGTAGTAATGGGGCTTTTAAGCTTCTGCCTGCCAGCCCTGCCGGCAGTACTAGGCACTTCCTTGGGACTTCCTTCTTTGCATGAAGGCCTGATGAGCCATCTTGACAAGGAACTGTTCCTTATGACTTCAAAGGAATTGGCAATTCTAGGAGTTATGGCTTTTGGTGCCTTAGCTTGTTCTGTTATGTCATTTCTGGAAGGACAGAGCCACATACCCAGGGACTCTTTATGTTTCTCAGGCTCGGGTTTGGGTTCCATAGGCATCCCATTTTTATCCTTTCCTTCTTTCTTCAGAAGCCATCTACACAAAACTTCCTTCTCACAGTTCTCCTCACACACACATTCTGCAAAGCTTGTGCATGGCTCATTGGCTTTGCATACATCTTCTACTTTATATGGTTCCTGATGATTCTGGACAAGCCAATCCTCAGTAATCATGTTGGGGGTGGAAAGTGGTTTCTTGGCCTCCAAGTGGTCATTCAGGCACTTCAGGCTGCCCAGGTTTTCAATCTCCACACCTTTAGGTTGGTTGCCCCAACAGTTGGTACAAGAGTCAGGCCTGGCAAGCCAATCATTCACACTGTAAGGCTCCTGGAAGACCTGGAATAAGAGCTTAAACTTCTCACTGGTTTCATGACTGCCATTCTCAGGTTTCTCCAACTTGCAAGGCTCCTGGGGAGACACCAGCCAACCAGACAATCCCATCTCATTTTGATCAAGGAGTTCTAGATCTTCAACCTTTTCAACTTCAATGGAGAAAGAACTGGTAGTTGAGTGGCTGTTAGATTTTTGGTAACCTGGTTTTCCAGAAACTTCTTGTTGCTGACTCTTGAGGAGCCAGTTTTCTAAGCCCTTTAAGTTGCCCCAGACATTACTGAAGAAATTGCAGGCTCTTGCAGAGGTCTGATTATTTTCTGAGGTCTGTTTTGGGGTGAGCCAGTCCTGGAGGTTGGTACTAGGTAGGTAAGAAGCATGACGGCCACTGTTAGGTTTGCTTCCAAGAAGCCATTCACTGAGAGGTACAGTTGTGCTTCTGGATGTTGACTTCCGCTGCTCTGGCATCAGGATATAACCTCTTTTCTCAAGGAAGGGCCCAGTGTTTGATGAACTAGCATGAGCCATCAGATGCTCAGGAATTCGAATGGTCTTGAGGGACCCAAAGGTGGTGATGGTTTGACGCAGTGCAGTTGTGTCTGCTTCAAAGAGCAGAACAGTTGAATCTTCAGGCTTAAGAGTCAAACTGCCCAATCTCTCCAGACACACAGAAACTTGATTGGCTAGATCTTTATTTTGGGTACACTCCAGTTGATGGATAAGACCATTGAACTGGCCCAATAACCAGTAGAGCTGCTGAGCCTGCTGCTGTTCATACAGCCATACCTCACGGCTCCGAAGGCATTCCAGGTGACGGCTTATACAACTATGAATCTGAGATTTCACCTCTCGCAAGTTATCTTTAATTTGCTGTTCAGCTCGGTGAACTCCACCAATAGCAAGCTCCAAGTCCCTCCGTGCATCACTACATCTCAAAAGGGCTTCTCTAGTACTGGAGCAGCTGCTCTGGTCCTGGGAGGTATTCATTCTGCTCACTGTTCCAGTTCAGAGAGGTTCTCCGGACGACCCGAGGGTACCCTGGTTGGACTGACACCAGCGGACACAAGTCTTGGACCGGTTGAAATTTATTGAACACTCAACCCAATGAAATAGAATATGGTAAAAAAAAAAATCAATTAAACTGAAAGCTAATTCTTTGGCGGTGGTGGGGGGCGATAATAAAAATGGTATTCTGCTAGCCATATTGGTTAAGATGAGAGAAACAAAATTGTCAATATTAGGAATAAGAGCGCAAATAAATTATCAATATCAGAAATGAAAGGGGGCTATACTACCAATTTAACAGCCATTAAAAATAATAAGAAGGGGCTGGGGTTACAGCTCAGTGGTGGAGTGTTGCCTAGCATGAGTGAGGCACGGGGTTTGATCCTCAGCACCACATATAAATAAATAAAATAAAGGTATTGTGTCCAACTACATCTAAAAATATTTTTAAAAATAAATAAATAAAATAAGAAGGGGGTGGGGCTGTAGCTCAGTGGTAGAGTGCTTGCCCAAAATGTGTAAGGCACTGGATTCGATCCTCAGTACCACATAAAAAAAATAATAACAGTATTTTGTCCATCTACAATTTAAAAAATAAGAAAATATTTTTTATTATTTTTATCATCTATTGTTGCTGATAAATTCAATAACTTGAATGAAATAGACAAGTGATTGAAAAGAAACAAATTACCAAAACTAAATCAGGAAGAAATAGCAAACCTAAAAATTCCAGTGTCTGTGAAAGAAGATAAATTTGTAGTTAAAAACTGACAAAGAAAATCTCCACACCTGGATAGCTTTGCTGACAAATTCTATAAAAAAATTCAAGGAAAAAATAAACACAACACAAATGTTTATGGCGTATAAAGGAGAAAACACTTCCCAGCTCATTTTATGAGACCAACATCCCCAATACCTACGTCAGACAAACACATTACAAGAAAGTTTTATTACAGAGTCCTTCATGATATAAATGTAAAAATCTGGAAACAAAATTTTAACAAATCAAATCCAGCATAAATAAAAAGGGTAATATATCATGGATCAAGTGGTTGAATATTTAATATTTGACATTAGCTACTGTTTTTCATCCTATTAATAGAGAAGCCAAGAAACCATACAGGTTTTCTGCCCAATAGATGGCAGAAAAACCATTGGTGTTAACAACAGTGTCTTATGATATTAAACATACATGCCACAACATTAAGCATATGCACCACATGACTTATCTATTCTACTCCTAAGTATTACACAAGAGAAATGAAAACACGTCTGCACAAAGACTTGTATGCAAAGTTCACTATGCTTTATTCAGACTAAACAAGAACTGGGGATCATCAAAATGTTCGTTAGCAGGGGAATGGATAACAGTTGTAGCATATCCATAAAACTGGATATACTACAACTATGTGGCCTATGGTACATGCCACAACACAGATGAATCTCAATATTTTTATGCAGAGTGTAAAGGAACCACATATATAAGACTACATAGTATGTGACTTCATTTATATGAAAGTATAAAATCATGGGTTCAGTCCCCAGCACAGAAGGAAGAAAATCTACTGTGACAGAAATCCCACAAATGAATACCCAGGACTAGAGGGAGATGGGAAGATAACTAAGGGCACAGGGAACCTTTTAGGATGCTGCAAATGTTCTCTATACGGATTATATCACAATTACATTGCATGATGATTTGAGATGTATAAATAAGTCAAAAATCATCAAATGTACATGTAAACAGGTACATTTAAATCTATAAATTACACCTCAAAATTAATTTTTTTCTTTTTCTTTTTTTTAAACAAAAGTGTGTTCACAGAGGTTTCACTGGAAAGGGAATTGCCCGTGGAGGGTCTTACAGTTGGGGTATGAGCTTGTGCTGGACCACGGAATGTTCTGACATCACTGATGAGGTCAGAGAAGCCTGTCTGCTGGGCTCTTGTGACAGTTTGAATCTTCAACAGTCGTACTGGTGCCCTGGGACCCAGAGCAGCACCTCTGACAGTGGCCAGTTCAGAGAACATGAGTTGGCTTTAGGGTTTTTGAGAGCTTATCACCAGTCCCCAGAGAAGCAGGATTTCCTGGTGACATGGTCAAGGGAACCAGGTCTCCAGCCACTTTTCAAGGAACCCCCAGGGCCGAAGAGGAGTGACAGGAGAGAAGCCGGGTAAGAGGACATTAGTGAGAAGAGCAGTGAGTCTGGTCCGGAGGCACAAAGCTGGCTAGACAGGCCCGAGTCTCTCCTGTGGCAAAATTAGGAGAGAACCCAGGGCTCATGGTGGGGAAAAGGGCTGGGGGTCAGGGGAGGCTTGTGTTTATGATGTCCCATGAGACCCAAATGGTCTGAGGCAGACACACCCTAGGTGTCCCCATCACTACCTTCTAAGAGCAGCCCTCTCATAGCTGCCCAGGCCCAGGGCCACCATACCTCTTGTCCGGATTGCTCTATTCAGCACGCTGGCTTTTTCCTATATGTGCCCATTTTCCAATACTTAATGGTCACCTATGGCCTTTTCAGTCTAGAAAGATGGCCTTAGAACCGAGTTCGCCGCCTCCCCTAGCTTTTACTAAGAAGGAAAGTAGAGCCCAGGAGGTGAAATGTAAATTATGAAATAGAGAACTTTAGATTCCAACAGACCGGAGTTCAAATTCCACTCTCCCCTTTACTAACTGGCCCAAAGTGGACAAATCCCTGAAGCTCTTTGAACCTTTCATTGCCTCATCTGTAAAATAGGTCCAGTGACCCCTAGGTCATGGGGCTGAGCCAAGGATTTCCTAAGTCCGTTCTACCGTACAGTGGCATGTGGAGAATGGCCTTGAGGGGTCGGGGGCTGTGTCCCGTCGGGCAGGTTCCTGGCATGAACACATCTCATTGCCTTCTTTGGTCTTTGCATTAGAGTGAATGAACTTCACTGCTCATTCCGGTCTCTGCTCATGAGGGCCATTTCTGCTTTTCTTTGAGTTAACTAGGTGAAATTGAGCAGCTGATGGTAGTTTTCTGGCCCAACCAATTCCCTTTTCTAGCTTTATAACTGATGGTGGGGTGGTGGGATTAATAACAATGGCCACAGTAGAATGCTTCTTTTAATTTGCATATGAGGTGTCCCCCCCAAAGTTCCCATGTGAATACAGGAATGTTCAGAGGCGAAATGATTAGGCTACAGCGCTCACAGTCTAATCAGTCCATCTAGTTTGAATGGACTGGCTGGGTGGTAACTGCAGGCAGTGGGACTTGGCTGGAGTTAGTGGGTCACTGGGGCTGTGCCCTGGAAGAGTTCATCTCCACCCCACTTCTCTGCCTCCCGGCGGCCATCAACAGAGCAGCTTTCCTCCACGACGTGCTGCCTCACCTTGGGTATTTTGGTCACCGTGACAAAAAGTTGACTTCTTCAATACTGTTGACTTCCCATGCCACCCTCTTTAGAGGTGGCAGAGGGCAGGGAACGTAACAGGGCAGCAGACTGCCACGGCCTCTAGGTCCCCTCAGAGAAGCCACTAGAGCAGTGACGGCCACCATGTCCCAACCTGGAGTGTTCTTCCTGAACAGACCTATGGCCTGGGTCAGCAGGAGGGGCAAGAGGGTGAGGTTTATCTTCACAGGCCTCAGCCGTGCCTGGAGGAGGAAGTCCAGACAGGAACATTGCAAAAGCTTTGAATTCCAGGCCCAAGGCCTCCTGGGACCCACATTCTTCCCCACGTGATCTTAGTAACTAGTCCTTGGCCTCCAACTCCGTGCAACCCCTTCCTCTCCAGGGGCGGGACTCTTGAGCCACACGGGGCTCAAACTCTTGATCACTACCCACTTCATCTGGATTTGGTTTTGCTCTCCATGATGCCACCAGCATAAAGAAGCAAATCAAAACTCAATCAGAAAGGACCCTCAGGCCGTGTGTCTTCAGTCACCACCCTTGGGTCAGATAGAATCTGCTAGAAGCAGTCTTCTTGGCTCCCTTCACGTCTGTGCCGCACAGTGGCATGTACCAGTGCTACAGTCAGGTTTTCATGGCCCAGAACTAAGCACCCGAAGATTTCTGTCCCCTGGAAACCCTAGGAGACACCCTTCCCATCATCAGTTACACAGGAGCCCATGAACTCAACTCTTTCCAAAGAGGAGCCTGGTTTCTTAGAAACGACCTGCCCCACACACCTGCAGCTCCAAAGTCTTCCTTAGTAATCTGGAAAGTTCCTGGCAGCTCTACCTTGACCTACATGTGTAGATTCTCAGGATCGTGACAGAATTGTGCAAGCAATGTTTCATGTTTAGGAACCTGAGTAGGTTCTCAGAATAGAAGCCCACCTTCTATTGGGCACTTCTACCTGTGGGAAGAAGGCCAAGGGGTTGGTGGCATTCACCCAGTTTAGATAAAAGGACACTTGAGCTTATCTGAGCTCATGGTACTAGAAAGTCAAGGAGCCTATACCTCCTGTCTTACTCTAGAGCCCAAACTCTTGGCCCCAGGGCTCTGGCACTGTGCTATTCAATATGGCAGCCAATAGCCACCATGGTAGCCCTTTACGTTTAAGTTTAGATGAATTAAAATTAAGTACAATTTAAAATCTACTTCCTAAGTTGTAATAGTCACCTTCTAAGAACTCAATAGCCACAGTAGCTAGTGGCCCTCATAACAGAGAGTTCAAGTGACTTAATATTTCCACTCTCAAGGCAAGTTCTCTTGGACAGCCTTGAAGTCTGAATCTTCTTATTCAGACACTTGGGCAAGGAGCTGAGCCACTGCCTCGCCTCACCAGCTACTGGCTTCTCAACCCGACCTCTCAAATAGCCCCATGTACTTCTCTAGAGCAGTGTGACCCTGACTTGTCTTACATTTCTTACCCCCAGCTCTTTTCAGTCTCTGGAAGTGCCCAGCACCCTGGCCACCGAGACCCAGATCAAGAATGAGAGCTGAGTGCTGAGAATGCGATCGTGATGGACTTGGGCTTCCCGGGGCACACGCTGGCTGTCCAGCAGAACTGTCATGAGGGAGGTCCCAGACCATGGCCATCCCCAAGTGGACCTTCAGGCTTCCTCGACCTCCGCCTGGACATCACTGATGGTTCACAGGAATCAGAGTGCCCTCCTGGGTCCCAACCTGTGTTATGGCCACTGGTCACTGGAAACAAGGCTTCTAGTAGCTTCTGGGGTTTCAGAGACCAAGGAAGGTCAAGTGTCCCAAAGGCCCTGCATTCCTCTTGTCTTCTCTACACTCAGAGCTTACGTCTGGAAAAGAACCCTCTCATCCGTTTCCGTGAGGCTCCTTTTTGCAGATAAACTTTGCTGAAGAAATTTGCCCTGCACAGGGCCTTGTGGACCTCCATGTGGTAGGCATTTAAGCTCGGCCTCAGGGCCGCACTTCCCAAGACTGTGAATCTCCAGCCCTCAGCTTCCTGGGCTACCTGCTGCTGCCTGTCTCTGCCACAGCAGCCCCCGCCCCATATGGTCAGGTTTATCTGTGGTCCAAACACAGCTTCCGGGTACTGCTGTCTTTTCCTGCTGGCTGTGGATCCTGCTCAGCTTCATCTGAGACTCCCTACCCAGGGGCACAGGAGCGGATAGTCTTTCCGCTTCCTGGACACTTTTGTTGACAGCTGACCCACGACGAAGTGAAAGTCAAGATGTCACCATTCTTCCTATTGACTGTGCCACCTAGGGAACCTAACCATTGTCTTGTCTTTCCTTTAGGGGTCCTTTCCTCTAGGTTGGCCTCCTCCATGCCAGACTTAGTGTCAGACAGGACGTTTCCAATGGACACATCCTCCCTCCAAAAAGCCCCCCAAGAGGGTCCCATTCCATGTGGCTCTAGTTCTTTGCCCATCAACTGGGACGCTGGTACCTGCTTTACTATCAGCCACTGCAAACAGTAGGCACTAAGGACCCTCTTGCTGTTTGTAACACCTAGAAAACAGACCAACAGTTTGTGGGAAGAAGAGCAGAATGAAGAAATATGGTGAAAGAGAGGTAAAATGGGGAGGAAAAAGTATTTGCAAAAAGTTTGCCGGAGACTTATGGTTACTCTGTATTCATAGCTATCCTATTAGTGTAAAAAAAAAAAAAAAAAGTGTCCATACAGATGAGGAAAATTTCCAAGAAAACTTTGGAAAACAGGTAGAATTTAATAAAATTTTAAAAAGGCAATTCTCACACAGAGGCACACCAAGAAAATTGAAGTGTCTAAAATAGACATGTTCAATTTCTTTTTTATTTATTTATTTTTTATTGGTTGTTCAAAACATTACAAAGCTCTTGACATATTTCATACATTAGATTCAAGTGGGTTATGAACTCCCATTTTTACCCCAAATACAGATTGCAGAATCACATCGGTTACACATCCACATTTTTACATAATGCCCTATTAGTAACTGTTGTATTCTGCTACCTTTCCTATCCTCTACTATCCCCCCTCCCCTCCCCTCCCATCTTCTCTCTCTACCCCATCTACTGTAATTCATTTCTCTCCTTGTTTATTTTCCCATTCCCCTCACAACCTCTTATATGTAATTTTGTATAAATGACCAAGAAAACACAATTTGAGTGACTGTGAAGAGCCAATTCACACTGGTAGATTGCAACCATTAAAACAGGTGCTCATCTCCAGTGCCCCAAGAATGTTTTGTCAAGAATTGAAGGGTCTGGAAATGTCACCCCACTTGCACAATTTGGTACTTTATATCTGTGGATATTGCAGAAACAGGAGGCATCTGTTTGGGGGGAAAGGGTTTTTTATTAAAGATACAAACTGATCAATAGCCACAGGAACACTTCTGATCTGGCTTCTCACATCTAGACCCGTGGCCAGTTCTCTTGAATGTGACAGGTTCACTCCGCAGCTGGGATGCAGAAAAAATTTACTTCTCCCATTTGTCTACAAGAGAGAGGCAGCTGTCCCCTGCCTCTGAAAAGGGAGGAGACAAACCTTTGCTCCTTGGAGAAGGGATGAGAGGGACCCTGGATTCTCCCCCTAACCTTTTGGAATGTAAAAACATCTCTCCTAGGGCCAGCAAAGCCCCAGGTGTCTCAGGCTTTGACAACCAAGAGAAGTCTCCAGGGACTGGCCTTCATCTCTTCAAGTGCAAATGCCTAGGGATGAAGCACTGCCGTGTCCCTGGCATTTGGGGAGATGAACGTGGGGTCCTAGTCCAGGCTACGTAGGGAGTTTTATTACCCTGTGGGCCAGAGGAATTAAAAATGGTTATAGTCTAGACCTCAATGTGCTTAGGGGAAGCGAAAGCAAACATTCTTGGTCTTTTCTGCCTTATACATTTCTGCTTCAGGAAGCTAGAGCCCTCTAGAAGAGCCCCGAGAAAGCCTGCGGAGGTGGTCTGCCCCACAGGGCTGCAGAGAGGAAAGGGCACCTGGGGCTTTGTGGTTAGGAATGTGCATTGCTATAGCTCATTGCCAGGAGAAATCTAGCCAAACCAAGTCTGAGCACACCTGCTTTGCCTCCAGAGAGAACCTCTTATGGAATGTAATGAATAAAAATGAAACAGGAGGTCAAGAAAATATACTCTTAAGAATTCAAAGGGCAAGATTGATAGAAATGAAACAAAAACTGAAATGCCTATCTATCAGTAAGAAATGTAGTATAAATTGCTGAAATAGATAGACCATGAAGTATTATGCTAGATTTTTTAAAATGATCAATCTATCGCTTGACCTTGAAGATTTCCACTATATGCTTAAGTGGGAAAGACAGAATGCAAGACGTTTATACACATATTTAATATACATATGGTACAGTACATGGTGGGGATTATATCTATTCCATTTTTGTAAAATAATGAAAAAACTCACATGTACATATGTCATGGAGCAGAGAAATTTAAAAATGGTTATAGATCTAACCCTCATAGTGTATAAAAGTAAAACATGGTTTTCACGATCACAAAGCATGGAGAAAGACACGGGAGATAGACAATATTAGTTGTTCTTGGAAGAGTGAAAATAGGGAAGGAATAAGGAAGGGAGGGTTTAAATGCAGCAAAAAAAGAAAAATATGCCAAGCTCCATAGCAATGGAAAATATAGAACACAAACTTCCGTGGTATTACATGGGTATGTACAGATCGAGTCTGCTCGTGGACAAGGGTTAGGATGTGACAGTAACAAACAGAAATATTTTAGTTGGGGACTCATTCGTTCACTCAGCAAATATATTGTGTGTCTACTCTGTGCCAGGTGCTGTACTCAACCCTGAGGATATGGTACAAGGCGAAATCCCTGACCTCAGGGAGTTTACTCACTAGTGGGGAAGATAAATGATAAATTAGGGCCAAACATGAGTGAATCAGAAATTGTCAGGTAGTAATAAGTGCTATGATGAAAAATTAAACAGGAGAGGGACCAGATGGCCCTGCTGTTTTAAACTGGGTGATAAGGGCAAGCCTGGGTAGGGACAAGGTAAAGTAGGGGGGCTACTGCATGCTTTCCGATCCTCATGGGAGCATCATAGGGCTCTTGGCCCCTCGCTTCATTTATTTCGGATTTGTAGAGCCTGAAGCCACACTCAGCACTTTCTTTGGGGTTTAACTAGCAGAGTAGAGATGGCATCCCCACGTCTCTCCTGGAAAGCTTCACCATTTATCACTTCACACTTAAAATGAACTTCTTCTGAAGGCAGCAAGAAACAGGCTTTCCTGTTTACTAGCTGCATGACCTTGAGCAAGTTATTGAACCTCTCCCTGACATTATCAATAAAACGGGATAATACTGTCTACCGCAGGAAAATAATAAATTTTAAAGACTCAACCAGCACCTGGTACATAATAAGAGCTAAAATATATAGAGCTCTAATAGTTGTTTTAGTACTTGTTGTTAACACTATCATTGCTGTTGCTATTGCTACTACTAAAGGGTCAGCCTTATCCTGTATGGACTCTCAATGAACTTTCTCTCAACTTTACTGAGGTATAATTGACAAAAATTGTCCATGTGGGGGGAATGGAGATTGCAATCAAATTTCTTGCATGTATGATTCTGTCAAAATGAACCCAAATGCTAAAAATAACTGTAATGCTTTAATAAAAAATTGTCCATTCTTAAGGTATACAATGTGATGTTTTGATATGTATATATTATGAGATGACCACAATCAAGCTAATTAACATCTGTAACCTTATGTAGTTGCATGTGTGTATGTGTGAATCCTTAAGATTTCCTCACTTGGCAAATGTCAAGCATGCATTATTACTAGCTGTAGTCACTGTCACGAAACTATACATTAGGTCTCCAGAACTTATAACTCAAAGTTTGTAAGCTTTAACCAACATCTTCCCATCTCTGTCACACTTTGATCTATGATAACCAACCTCCTACTGTTTCTGTGAGTTCAAGTTTTTTTAGGACTCAAAAGTAAAATCATACAGTACTTATCTTTCTGTGCCTAGCTTATTTCACTTAGCATAATGTCCTTCATGTTTATCCGTATGGATGTAAATGGCAGGATTTTCCTCTATTTTTAAGGCTGAATATTATTCTGTTACAATTTATTTGTCACATTGTATTTACCATCCATGTATCAATGCTGAATGGAACAAGGAACTGCAGATAACCCTTTGAGACAGTGATTTATTTTCCTTTGGATATATATACCCAGAAGTGGAATCAAAAGATAATATAAGAGTTCTACTTTTAATGTATAAGAGTTCCCTTTTCTCCATATCCTTGACTAATCTTTTCTTCTTTTTTTTTATAATAGCCCTCTGTTTTTGAGATTTTTATCACTATGACAAATTTTAATTCAGCTAATGATTCTGGAGATTCAAGGCCTATAGCCTGCTTCTAGTGATGGTCTTCTTGCTAAGAGTCGCTGGGTGTCCTGGGAGATAGGAAGTGTGTAATTTTTTTGTCTAGTGTCTGTCTGTCTCTCTCTCTCTCTCTCTCTCTCTCTCTCTCTCTCATAAAGCCATCAGTCAATTATGGGGGATCCACCCTAATGAATTTATCTAATCATAATCACTTTCCCCAAGTTCCCATCTCTAAATACCATATTAATACCTCACAATGGGGATTAAATTTCAACCCAAGATGACTTGGAGGACATACAACATCTGAACAATAGCACCATCCTATCAAGTCTAAGGTGATATTATAGTTTTGATTTGCCTTTCTCAGATTAGTGATCATATCAAACACCTTTTCATATATCTATTGGCCATTTATATATACTTCTTTTGAAAAATTCTAATCAGATCCTTCACCAATGTTTAAGTGGGCTATTTGGAGGTCATTTTGCTGTTGTATGAGTTCCTTCTATTTTGGATATTAAGTCCTACTGTATAGTTGATGTCATGGTTTGGATATGAGCTATCCCCCAGAAGCTCCTGTATGGATGCAGGAAAGTTTGGAGGTGAAGTGATTAGATTATGACGTCTAATCAGTCCATCTGAACGGACTAACTGGGTGGTAACTGTAGGCAGGTGGGACATGGCTGGAGGAGGTGGGTCACTGGGGGGCTGCCCTGGAAGGACGTCTTCTGCAGCTCCTTCCCCTGACCCCCACTTTCTGGCTTCCACAATTGGAGCCCTGATCCTCTATCATGCCCTTCGGCCATAATGTCCTACCTCACTTGGAGCCTAGAGCAATGGAGTTGGCTACCACAGACTAAACCTCTCAACCCACAAGCCAAAATAAAGCTTTTCTCCTCTAAGTTGTTCTTGTTGGGTATTTTGGTCAGACTCACAAAAAGCTGGCAGACGGTTTGCAAATATTGGCTCTCATTCCATAGGTTGCCATTTCATTTTGTTAATTGTTCATTGTCATGTGGACACTTTTTAGTCTGATGTAGTTTTAGTTTGATGTAGTATTATCTTGGTTCACACCCAAAATATCATTGCCAAGGTCAATGTCATGGAACTTTTCCCCTGTTTTCTTCAAGCAGTTTTATGGTTTCAGGTTTTACATTTTAAGTTTAATCCATTCTGAGTTATGTTTTGTACGTGACCTAAGATAAGGATCTAACTTTTTGCAGGTCAGTATCCAGTCTTCCCAGTGACATTTATCAAAAAACAACGACAACAAAAAACAAAACAAAACAACAACAACAAAAAACTACCCTTTTTGAATATCCTTTGGGGCCTTGTTGAACAATTGTTGGTCCATACGTGTATGCATTCATTTCTGGGCTTTCTGTTCTGTTCCACTGGTCTCTATGTTTCTAAACCAGCATCATACTGTTTTGATTACAGTAGTTTTATAATATAATTTGAAATCAGGAAGTGTGATGTTTCCATATTTATTCTTCTGATGTAAGATTGCTTCAGCTATTCAGGGTCTTATGTGTTTCCATATAATTCAAATATTGTTGGTTTTTTATTTCTGTGAAAAACAACATGGAATTTTTTAAGGATCTTATTGATTCTACAGACTATTTGCAGTATGGTCATTCTGACAAGTTCATTCTACTCATACCCACGGACATGGGTATCTTTCCATTTATTTATGTCCTCATTCTATCAAATTTATAGATTTCCATGTGCGGATCTCTCACCTTCTTGGTCAAAAGAATTCTGAGGGCCTGGTTAATGCTTATGAATTGTTGCCCCTATTCTCTTAGAGCTTATGTTCTATTTTCTGGGGGAAGAGGAAGAGAGGGGGAAACAGGAATGGGACTCTACTATTTTAAATCATGCAGTTCAAAGCAGGTTTCTCTGAGGAGGCATTACCTGAGCTGAATGAAGTAGCCCAACAAAGTCTGTTCATTTTTAAGGAAATGATGACCATGGGTGACTAAAATGTGACAAAAAGCATGGCATCTCTATCCTCATCATGGGTCTGTCTCCTTTGTTGCCTTAACTTTTGAGTCAGATTCTACTCAGCTCAGCACTTAGGCCTGTGGAACATTTGAGATGTATCCTCCAAAACTATGATAATACAGGGCTAACTTGCGGTAGACTTGCCTGGTCTCTCCCACCTTCTGCCTCACTCACACACTCGAAGGCCACCCTAATGGCCACCATGATCAAAACACTAGACCATGAAAGGGGTGACACCCCAGGTCCTGAAAGACCTCCACCTATTCCCAGGAAAGACATGACTATTCCTCCCTTTGTTAACCTCTCCCTCTCCCTCATTATTCCTATCCTGCATTTGCAACCCTTCACCCACCTGGAGTTGAGAAACTGACTTGTAAGCAAAGCAACGTCTTCTCCATCCTTTGGCCACCGAAAAAAGCCTTTCTTTCTCCCCAACACTCCTTTCTTGGAGTCAGTTTTTCCATGGGAGGAACCTCAAAACCTGAGTTTGGTAAAGTTACTACAACACATGAGTTCATAACAACAAAACTTGCATTTTTTTTTTTAACCATGTTAGTTTTTTTTTTAATAACAAATGTCTGAAACATTTGGCATAACACTATCCCAGAAAAATGATTCCCTCACTATTATGGTTATTCATTGTGAGCCACCCATGGGCTGTGTGTGTGAGCTATGCGCACTGGAGCTATGCGCACTGGAGCTATATGAGGGAACAGGCATTACACGCTGACGGGGCTGTGTGACGCAAGGCGCCTCTCCTCTCCCTCTGCCTGTGAGCCCACACAGCCCCTGAGATGGGTGTGACTTGCCAAGATCTCAATCAACCTGCTGACCACAAGACATCACAAAGCAAGACTCCACCTTTGAAACCTCATCCCCTGCCTTATTTACTGAAGAACATTCCATCGAATCTCCTTTGTGTGTCCCCCCTATAAAAATAAAGAGGTTCCGGGTGCAGGTTCTCTTTCCAGTGCCTGGCAGCATGGAAGCTGACCCTGAAGGTCGCAGAATGGTCCTACCGTGACATGAAAACTGCTTCTGTATTGCATGCTTTCTCGCCGTGTTCTTGGCTTAATGTTGCAGCCAGCTCTTTCGAATCTAGCTCATCTCGTCAGCGCAGGTCACTGGCGAGAGTTATTATTATTTTAAAACAAGCAAATTAAGTTATGTAAAAAGTGGTTTTAAAGAATAAGTTATGATTTGGAGAATTCCCCAAAATTCAAAAGAATTCCTGTTTCTTGTTCCTAAATTCCAAAGATAAATATCAGGAATTTGGAAAACAACTTTCTTGTGGAAGGAGACAGACAATAACATATAGGGAAAAAAAATGAATGCATAGAAAAATGTCAGGTGCTATTCAGTGCTGGGAAGAAAAAGGATAAGGGGCCAGAAAGAAATGGGGGTGTTAGGGGCTGGGGATATGGCTCAAGTAGTAGCGCGCTTGCCTTGCATGCATGAGGCACTGGGTTCGATCCTCAGCACCACATAAAAATAAAATAAAGATATTGTGTCCACCTAAAGCTAAAAAAAAAAAATATTAAAAAAAAGAAATGGGGGTGTTATTTGAAATAGCGTATCAATCATGGGGAAAACAGGGGAGCAGATGAAGAAGACAGTACAGGAAATCTAGGGCTCCAACGTCTGCCCCACTCACAATATATTGGGCACCTACTATGGGCCTGGCACTGTGATAGACATGTTGAGAACAGTATGTTGAGACATGTTGTTAACTGATTTCACAAAAGATAGACACAATAATGGACTATGGACCCAGGGAGGAGGAGGCAGAGATGAACTTCAACTTGAAGGAGCAATGTTGGGGAGATTTTGCGCAAAGAGGAAAGGAAAGTGCATTCCAGGCACCGGGCCCTACCCGTACAGAGGGAGGGAAACTGAAACAGGCTGAAGGTGTTTAGAAATGAGAAGGAGGAGCTGGGCGTGGCCACAGTGTAGGAGAGAAGGGAGGTTGCTTAAGGTAGGGAGGTAAAATTGGGCCAGGTGCAGAATGTCTCGCATACCCTACGGGGGAGTTCAGCTTATTAGAAAACAGAATCAGATCCTGGATCTGATCAGGTTAATTTATAGAAGATGCCCTGGGGAGCATCATCATCATTGAACTGATATCTTTGTTCACAAAACCCTCTCAGGATTATAACATAGACCACAAGAGGACTGGTCCGTATTTCCTACCTCTGCCATTGTACTTTAGACTAATCTCCATTTTCTTCCTGGCAGTGTTGATAAGATCCTGCTTGCCTAGTCCAGTATCCACTTCCTGTCTCTTACATGTTCACAGGGCTCCCAGCCTCCTCAGAGTACAAATCTAGTAATACACATGTACCTCCATATCTCCCTCATACCTAGAGCTAAATTCCAGCCATGAGATGTAAATGGAGCTCTCTGGAATTTTTTTCTCGGTATCAGCGATTGCCCAGGGCACTTAACTACTGAGCCACATCCCTAGCCCTTTTTATATCTTATTTTGAAACAGGGGCTCACTAAGTTGCTTAGGGCGTGGCTAAATTGCTGAGGCTGACTTTGAACTTGCAAACCTTCTGCCTCAGCCTCCTGAGTGCTGGTCTCTTTTAAGATTCCCAATCTTAAAAGACTGCTTGAACATGCCTTCACCTTCTTTTATCCTTTTTTTTATTTTCCTGGTCTGAACTGGGTTCTCTGTTAAAGAGGATACTGGCACCCCGGCTGGACTTGAATAGTCAGCTGGGATCAACAAGATGGGAGAAACAAGAAGGACCAATCCTGGGTCCCCAACGACGGCGGGGCTGCCGTTGGAGCCTGGACTTCTTACCTCTGGTCTTTGCATAAATGGTAAATAGTCTATCCTACTTACGTCACTGTCATTTTGAGTGTCCTGTCACTTGCAGCCAAAGTCCAGGGCAAAGAAAGGATATGTGCTCTTTTGTTTTTGTTTTGTTTTGCAAACCTCTTCACTTTCCAGGGCTGCTGCCCTTGGGGGGGGGGGAGCAGTACACTCCCACAAACCCAAACTTCAGAGGAGGAAGTTTCTTCTCTGCTGTAGGGAGAGCTCCATCCTTCCTCATTGTATTCTTCCAGAGCCCTTTCCGGAAGCAGTCATGTCAGGAGCATCTGGAGAGAGGTACCAGTCAGAGCCTCCCACGGCACTCCCACGTTCTCAGTCTGGCCAGTTTCTTTGTTTTCTCTCTTGTACCTCACTGATGTCACGAGGACCACCTTACATGCCTTTTGAGAGAAATGTTAGGCAGGCATAGCTTGAGAATTCCATTTTTTTTTTCCTTTTCTTCACTCACAATGTATTGAGCACCTACTATGGGCTGGCACGGTGACAGACATGTTGAGAACAAGAAAAACAGTAGATCTGCTGTGAAATCAGACCTCTGAGGAACAGCAGATTCCACGGAGGGGTAGAGGACCCCACTGGAAGTGGGATATTGAAAACTTGAGCCCATTCAGTGGGAATTAAGGATAAAAAAAAGTCTGTGCTCCCCTAATCCCACATTTTTAAAAACTTAAGGCATAAAGAGAAGCAGAATCCAGACCATGGACGATGTCCTACTTTGTGCTAATCAGAACCCTTCACTTCCTTATTCCAATAATTGACTCCCCTGCTTTTTAGAAGATCTGCTCCTTCCCACTCCTTGGGGTTCTAGTGGGGCTCTCAGTTGCAATACTCTGACCTCCAGCCACAGGAACCGACAAGTGACCTGAACCAGCCCTTCCCTAGGATTTTGTCTTTTTCCCCCTTGTATTGTGAGTTAGAGGTTATGTTTACAGCCATGAGACTCGCCTCCCCAGCCATTTGGAACAGCTTGAAATAATGGAACAAACAAACACAAGGTGACCCAAGGGATGGAGAGAGAGTACATAGGTTCAGTCTGCTGTAGGGAGAGCTCCATCCTCATTGTATTCTGTGGCTGGCTCCCAGGAGGCAATAAATGTCCTTTTAATTTACCTGGTTTGAATTGGTTTTCTGCCATTTGCAACAGTCATGAATAATGAAAGCCATGGCCCCATATTTTAAAATTCACTTTGTGAAAAGAAGATCAATCATTAGCATTGGTTTAAAAAGCCTAAACTGGGCCCAAGTGTTAGGGCTGCAGACTTGGGCCCAGTATAAGCTCTTTCCAATGATTGAGATGTTATTAATATAACCTAGGAATAAAATGATTGGCCCACTGACATCTGGAAACCAGAGGGCTGGAAAAGGTGACTGTTTCCTCTACGGTTCAGTGAATATGCTGTTCTAAAGGGGAAAGACATTCACCTCTCTTCCTATATTCTACTGAAGAAATTCATTTTGTTATTAGAGAAAAGGAAAAATAACTTACTTTAACTGGTCAAAGAAATAACTTGAAGTTCACTATTGCATTCATCCATTCACCCACCTATCCATCTATCTACCCATTCATTCATCTACCCACCCACCCATCCATCCATCCACCCACCCATCCATCCATCTATACACCCATTCATCTATCCATCCAACTACTCAACAATTGTCCATGCATTCAGTAAACATTTACCATCTTTCACTCTGTGCTAGGGTTGTGTTGAGCACTATGTCTACAAGCACAGTATGACTTGGACCTAATTTATAACTTCAAGGGTCTTCAAAAGGAGGCTCACAGATAAAACAATACTACAAAGCATCAGAGGTGTTGGGGAAAAAAATGTAACTCATACTTGAGAGGAGTCAGACCCATGAGTCCAAACTAGAAGATCAGCACAAGAGAAAAGGAAGAGGCAGGAATTGAGTTTCATAAGCCACAGGTCAAACTAAGTACAAGGCTCGGGTGCCCAGGTAGGAGTCAGCAGAGGTCCAACTAGGTCCAATTAGGAACCACAAGACAGAGATCTGAGCTGTCAGGGTGGATGATCTGAGAAGAATTTGTAATGAGGAGCTCCCTCCACACTCAGGTTTACTCATTCAACAAACATCTACTGAGTACCAATTACATTTGGGGCTCTAGGAATACAAAGTTGAAGAAGTTCAGGAGTCAGTGAGGAAGAAGCACAAGTTAGATAATTCTATTATAATTGACCACAGGAACAACGGAGGGAGACACGGAGTGTTCTTGGGGTGCATAGGAAAGGCAGGTAATCCAGGCTGAGTTGTGTCAGAGGCACCTCCAGGGGAAGTGATGACTGAGTGGAATCCTAAAGACTCAGCCAGGTACACCAGAAACATCCAGAAGTGTAGGCACGTGCCAGGCAACAGGAACAGCAAGAGCAACCGTAGGGAAGCATGATACAGGAAACAGAAGGCCCCGCGTCGTGTGCTATAAGCCAGACACTGGGGCCAGGGAGGGCTGGCTGCAGGTGACAGGTGTCAACGGAGTGGTTGACGAGAGCTCCCTGGTCCAGCCTAGGAAAGCTGTCCCTGCATCCTGAAGGCTCTGGCAAGTCAGAACTCGGCCGAGGAGCCATAGGGCGGGATGTGCTGTGACTGTGGGGGCAGAGCAAGGGACTTGGGCAGAGGAGGAGGTGGGTCAAGAAGACACAGGGGAACAGAGCCATGAGAAGACCACAGCCTGGAGACACAGCGGGAAGGAAATCAGAGTGAGCCACACAGCTCCCAGCAGCTGTGCTCGGAGTGTTAATCTGTGGATGATGACAGAAAGGTGCCCACCAACTATTGTCAGCTGGAAAAGTACTAAGAGGCAGTGACCCACAACAGGTGTGAAATGCCTTCATTTTAAAACATGCGTGTATGTGTGTGTGTGTGTGTATGTGTGTGTGTGTGTGTATGTGTGTGTGTGTGTGTGTGTGTACAGGTGGACGTACACACAGATAGGTCTGCACTGATAAACACAAATAGGCTCAATGCAAATTTTCTCTGGATATTGGAATTCTGGGCGACTTTAATTTTTTTATTTTCTTTTTGAAAATTCCACCTCCCCCTCTTTTAAGTGCTAGGGATTGAATTCAGGGGTGCTCTACCACTGAGCGACATTCCCCAGCCCTTTTTTACTTTTTTTAATTTTGAGACAGGCAGGGTCTTGCTAACTTGTCCAGGCTGGCCTCAAACTTACAATCCTCCTGCCTCGGTCTCCCAAGTCTCTGGGATTATAGGCATGTGCACTGTGCCTGGCTCTGCATTATTTTTTTTTTATTTTCAAAACTGACATGTATTATCTTTATAATTAGAAAAAAATCAAATAAGGCTATTTCCATTTTAAAAAACAGAACACTAAAAAAATCCAAGTGACTAACCATCAGCTTCAAGTCTCTAGTTGTTCTTCCACCAAGTTCCTCGACAGAGCCCACAATGTCTTCCACGAAGCGGCTCCTGCAGGGAGAATATGGGGGGCTGAACGCTCTCTCCACCCAAAAGCCTCCCCTTCCTTGTGCTGTCCCCTTCAGCAACAGGAGCCAGCACGCCCCCCACACCTTGCTGGATCCCCCACAAGCATCTCCCACACTCCCCCCCTTTTTTTTTTATTGGTTATTCAAAACATTACAAAGATTGCAGAATCACATCGGTTACACATCCACATTTTTACATAATACCATAATAGTAACTGTTGTATTCTGCTACCTTTCCTATCCTCTACTATCCCCCCTCCCCTCCCCTCCCATCTTCTCCCCTTTTGCTGTTTATTCTTAACCGACTTTCCACAAGACTCAGCCCAGGCACCTCTCCTCCTGAAGCCAGTTCTCCTTCTCCTCCACCTAAACGGAGTGTCCTTTCCAGGAACAGCCATGCATCGCTCTATCCCAGTGGCTCTATCCCAGAGTCCGGTGGGTGTGGCTGTGAGTGCACGGTCTTTCCCCAGCTCTGGATGGCATGTCGCTTCCTCTTTCTCCAGTCTTCTGGTTCACAGTCAGACTCCAAAACTTTTGGCTGACTAAATGCATTTTTGAGCCATGTCTGAATCAGGAGTGCTGATGTCCAGATTATGTTATTGTTATATGTTATTGGATTACACTGGGCCAGTGGTACTCCAGTTCACACTGATAGCCCTCTTTTCTCCTTTTCTTCCTCTCACCCCTACATCCATCATCTTCCTTTTTATTTCCCTCCTTAGAAAAGTGTTTCATAAATTTTGGTGCATGAAAGAATTACCTGGACTGGGTGTGGTAGTCCATGCCTGTAATCCCAGCTCCAAAGGCTGAGTCAGGAGGATAGCAAGTTCAAGGCCAGCCTCAATAACTAATTGAGGCCCTAAGCAACTTTGCAAGACCTTGTCTCAATTTTTTTTTAAAGTGGTTGGGGGGATGTGGCTCAAGGGTTGAGCACACCTGGGTTCATCCCATGGTATCAGAAAAAAAAAATTACCTGGGATGAGCACAGTAGTGCCCATGGAATCCCAGTGACTCAGGAGGCTGAGGCAGGAGGATCACAAAATTTTGAGGCCGGCCTCAGCAATTTTGGGACATACTGTCTCAAAAAAGAAAAGAAAAGAAAGGCATTGGGGATGTAGCTTTGTGCTATAGTGCTCCTGTGTTCAATCCCTAGTAACACACACACATATTACCTGGGAAACCTGGGAAATATGGATTCCCAGACCCTGATCACAGTTCTGATTTTTCTTTTTCTTTCTTTTTTTCCTTTTTTTTTTTTTTTTTTTTTTTTTTTGGTACCAGGGATTGATTTCGGGGCACTTAACCACAGAGCCACATCCCCAGGCCTATTTTGTATTTTATTCCGAGACAGGTCTCACTGAGGGGCTTAGTGCCTTGCTTTTGCTGAGGCTGATTGGAACTTGTGATCCTCCTGCCTCAGCCTCCTGAGCCACTGGGATTACAGGTGTGTGCCACCACGCCTGGCTTTACAGTTCTGATTTTTTAGGTCAGCAGAGGATCCCAAGAATATGTATCTTAACCAGTATGTCAGATGATTCTTACCTACTTTGAAATGTAGAGGTCTTCATTTTCCTTATTAACATGAATTGAGGTCTACCTACAACATTCTGCTTTTCCCATTTATATTTCCTGATCCCACAAACCCAAATCCATCTTCCCGCTTCAGACTTCACAGACATCCCGGGATAGAGATGCTGTCCATGTCAAGAATGTACCGTGGCTCAGAAACAGCTTGCCAAGCCTTCAGTGCACCTGACTCACAAGGACAATGACTTAGTCTCATTATGTATCATAACAACAATCATCACCATCGTCATGTCCACAGTAACTGCCATTTATCAAGCCCCTACTTAGTGCCAAACACTGTGCAAAATATTTTACTAGCATTGTCTCTCTGAACACTCCCAGCAGCTCCATCAGGCAGATTCCATCATGATCCCCACTCTCCCGGTGAGGAAACTGAGATGAGGGAAGGTTGCGCTCCAGGTCATGAATTGGTAAATGGGAAGCCACTTGTAGCCAGACTGACCTAACCCACTGAGGCTCCTGGTTTAGTCTCCTGCCAAAGATTTCCTATAACAATAATAGGTACAATAATAACAGCATTACATTCCTCCTCACATCAAAATAAATAACTGAAAAGGTCAAAGATCTAAAACAAAAAGATGAAACCTGAAAAGTATTAGGACCTCTGGCACCAAACAAGACAGAGAAGATCCATTACAACCTCCCACTCCCTAATCTCTGGTTGCAATAGAAAAGTGAACAAAATATAAAAAAGCAATTATCTGTAAACAAAAGCAGGAAGATGGGGAATGGGGGTCAAACCCAGAACACCCAAGCAAAGGCTTGAAAACTAAACTTGCATGGGAACCTAATCATTGGGGGAGGAGTGATACAGAACTCAATCTGAATCTAATAGGGCCTGCTGAAACAGAATCAAGATTTTCTGGAGAATTTTTTGAATTAAGAACCAGAGTGGCCTGAAATAATATCTTAATGTCCAGAATAGAATCCAAACTTACTCAGAACATAAAGAATAAAAATGGGCAGTTTTTTGAAAGAAAAGACCATCAAAAGATAGCGATCCTTCGATTATTCCATCCAGCCGTTGGAATTATCAAACGAAGATGTTAAAGCAACTATCATAAACATGATCCAAGAGAACTCTTTTGAAATTAATGGTAAGATGAAAGTTTTCAGCAGAAAAATAGACCTACACAAAGAAACAAATGGAAAATTTGAACGTAAAAATCACAATATCTGAAATAAAAGATTCATTGGATGAATCCAAAAGCAGAATGAAGATGACAGAGGTAGAGTCAGCTAATGTGTAGATAGATAAGTAGATATTATCCCATCTGGTTAAGAGAGGGAATCAAGGATGAAATCAATGAAGAGAGCCTAGAGAAAAGACAAGCCACACTCTCAAATTTTTGTAAGACAAAATCAAAAGGTTGAACATTCATGTCATTGGAGGCCCAGAAGAAAAGAGATCAGTACAAGGGGGAAAAAAAAAAAAAAACATGTAAAGAAAAAATGGGTTGGCACACACCTGTCATCCTGACTACTCTGGAGGCCAAAGTAGGAAGATCACAAGTTCAAGGCTGGTCTGGGCAGCTTTCTCAAAGTTAAAAAGGGCTGGGGATATAGCTCAGTGGTAGAGCATTTGCCTACCAATGCACAAAACCCTGGGTTCAATCCCTGGTACCACAAACAGAATAGGAAAAAAAAAAAAGGAAAGAAAAAGAAATAGTGGCTGAATTTCCCCCAAATTTGGTAGAAAGATCAATTTAAAGATTGAAGAAACTCAGTAAATTCCAAACAAGATAAACCCAAACAAAACCATGCCAAGACATATCATAATTAAAACTGGTAAATAACAAAGAAAAAAATACTGGAAAATCTTGAAAGAGTCTAGAAAAAACAACAACAACAACACATTACTAGTAGGGGATCAATGAGGCAAATGACTATTTAGATTTCTCATCATAAATCCTGGAGTTCGGATGAACAACATCTGTAAAGTTCTGAAAAGAAAAAGAACTTTGCATATTTTCCCTGAAGTAGTAATAAATTAGTGCTAAGTAGACTATAAAAGATTAGGTATGTATGTTGTATTCCTTAGCACAAACACTAAAAAATACATACATATATGTAAATATTACAAAGAAATATGGCCAAAGAGGAAACTGATAAAAATGGAATACTAAGTATATTTATATAAACTAAAAGAAGATAAGAAAGAGGGAACAAATAACTGTAGGACAAACAGAAAATGAATACTAAAATGGTGGACTTAATCTAAACATATCAATAATTACATTAAATATAAATGGCTCAAAATACAGAAGTTGTCATATTGAATTTTATAAAAACACCAAAAAAATACTCTTGTAGAAAGAAATACTCCTTGAATATATAGAAATAAGTTAAAAGTAAAAGAATGGGGAAAGATATGGGACAAAAAAAGCCTGTACCAAAGAAAGTTATCATGGTGATGTTATCATAATACCTATCACCTTGACAAGGAATATTTATTACCAGGAATATGGAGGAATCTTACATGAAAATAAAAGGGACATTTGGCTGTTTCACCAAGAAGACATCACAATCTGCATTTAAAACAGGTCTTTAAAATACATGAAACCATAACTGAATGCACAATCATAATCGGAGAGTTCAATATTTTTTCCCAGTAATTGAAAGAACAAGTACACACAAAATTGGTAAAGACACAGTAAATCAGAATCACACTCTCAAATTAATCTGATTGACAGTCATTGAGCACAATAACTAACAATAGCAGAATATACATTCCTTTTCCTTTCACCAGGAACATGCACCAAGAATATATTCTGTAACCCAGAATATCGGCTAACAAACTTAAAAGAATTAAAATCAGCCAGGCCCCATGGCACATGCCTGTAATCCTAGCAGCTCAGGAGGACCACAGGAGGATCTCAAGTTCAAAACCAGCCTCCGCAAAAGCGAGGTACTAAGCAACTCAGGGAGACCCTGTCTCTAAATAAAATACAAAATAGGGCTGGGGATGTGGCTCAGTGGTTGAGTGCCCCTGAGTTCCATCCCCAGTACCAAAAAATAAAAAAGAATTAAAATCAAACAAACTGTGAATGACACTTAACTATCTTGTATAGTATCTTGTATTTGTATAGAAAAAGCATGGGAGTTTCCTTAAGGCTTTCATGAGCGTGTGGGGTGGGGGTGTCAAGGGGTTGTTCACTATATGCTTCTGCATTTCCATTTTTTGTAAGGTCTACTATTTTTTGAGAAAATAGTACTGGAAATTTTCTATTCTTGCTGTTTGACAGGTATAGGCATGTTTTCCCTCAGCTTTCACCCAGAACTCTCAGGTTTCCTTGACTGACCCTTAATTCACTAGACCATTGGAACCCACAGAATTCCAGTACATTAACCCCCACTGCCCTCCACACCCCCACCTCTTGGGTCATAACTCACTTTGGGCACTAGATGGCCATTACCTGTTTTCCATATCAAGAACCATTAAACCATGGTTCCACTGTTAGATCTGTGTCTTTTTTCCTTTCACTGACTTCTCCATTGTTGTTTGATGCTTGGAGAATTTTAGTGTTTTTTTTTTAATTCCCTCTTATTTTAATCATATAGAAATCAGAAATTTATTCCACTTGTTAATAAGATGAACACAGGGCTTGATCCAGATTCAAATCATGGCTCTGTCACTGGCTGCATGACCTTGGGCATCTTATTTTATTCTCCAAGACTCCACTTCCCCATCTGGATCATGGTTCGACAGGGACCAAAAAAATATACTTGCAAACAGCAATATTTCTTCACCTTCCACAACCACTAAGGAAATTCCCTCTGTGTACTTGGATTCTCTTCTTCCCTCCTCGTCACCCCATCCTAATACACCCCGCCTTAGTACTGGATGGAGGAGGAGGAGGAGGAGGAGGAGGAGGAGAAAGAAACTTGAAATGGGGATGGGTTGAGAATATTTATTTAAAAAAAAAAAAAAAAAGCTATACCTGCTCAATTTGAGAGCTTTGGAATATGAGTCTGGACTTAGGAAAGCGAAGTTGGGTATAAGGCCGATGAGTGGAAGGGTAATAGTGGATGATAGGCAGAACAAATGAGAAGGGATGGAGAGGAGAGAAAAGAGAAGATGAAAGAAAAGGAAGGGTTTCACTCTGTCGTGGTCATATTCTCTTTCAGTACATTTTTGAGAGACAGAAATAAAAGTTCAAGTTATTCTGTGGTGACGGATTAATGTTTTCCAGCATGTAATGGTGCCCAGAAGAGGCCACTGAGTGACCCTGGCTTTATACAGGCCACACAGGGGTAAGTCTTCCAGCTCTCACTGAAGTGGAGAAAATCTAATAAGATCCTAGTGCAAAATTATAATTTGTAGGTTTTCTTTGTCCTGGGTTCCTGCTGCAGGCAGGGGAGGGAAGGCAAATGCTACTCTCCAACCTGCTTTTTAAATTTTATTTCGAAACAGGGTCATGTTGAATTGCTCAGACTGACCTTGAACTTGAGATCCTCCTGCCTCAGCCTCCCAGGTATTTGGGATTACAGGTGTGAGCCACCACACCCAACATAATAGTTTTATTATTGTGTCCTTCAGCTTTCCACTTGGGTGTGAGTTCAGTCCAGTTCCCCAATGTTGTGAATATACCAAAGAGCTCGGGAGCAGGGAAAACTGCAGAATCGTACCGTTTTTACTTGGGTCTTCAAGAAAGATCCATGAGGCATTAACCGATTCTCATTCATTCTCCAACTCCCTGCCCACCCATAGCTTGAACCTATCTTCAATCCTGAGCAAAACAGAGAAGAAGTAAGGCTCTGATCTGATTAGAATTGTCCAAGTTTCTGACCCCAGGCAGAATGTGGGCCCAGGAGAGAATTTAATTGAAGTCATAGAAACATTAAGCTGCCCTTGTTTTTGCAGATCTAAATTTTGAGCCCCCAAGTTCACATTCACTGCAGAGGTTCACGGCTTTAATGAATGAACTGCAGGGGAGGCTTCTGCTGAGCGAGCTCTTGGTGGAACAGTCTGGGCTACTCTCCAGGGAAGACAGTAATCACTAAAAAGAGCTTCTGCTTTCTAGTCCCTGCTCGGCCACTATTGTCTGTGGTTCTCTGAGAAGGGTTCAAGCCTCTTTGCACCTCAGTTTTCTTATCTGTAAAAGGGGTTTCATGATACCCTGCCCTGCCCTCCTTACAGTGTTATCTGGAGGATTCAAGGAGATAAAGTATGTGAAGGTACGTTTTGTGGGACTATAAGGGCGTGGGGATGGCCCTCATCTGGTAGTCTGTGAACTCGAGGATCAGAGTCCTAGATACCTCTCTTCTCCACCAAACTGTTCTTCTTAGAAGCGGTGACTAAATTGTCCCTGGAGCCACACCAGGGGGTAACTGGAGGACATCCGGGGCTGCTCTCTCAATATCAGCGGTGCTGGCTTCATCTTGAAGAGATTCTCAGGGCACAGAATAAATCCACGTTCATTGCACAAGAGTCTGTCTGCTATGCGACAACAAACTAAGCTCCGGGTGACTACTCCTGTCAAACACGTCCTGTGCTTACCACTGCTATTACGGGGTGGGTAGACATGGTCAAGAATCAATTAAAACTCTGACACATTCAATGGGGCTCAAAGACCTGTTTCACAGGTTTCTCCAGAGGAAAATACTCACGTTACATTAGGCCTTGGAAGCCGACCGAGGCAAGATTTCAGAGACAAGTTCCCAGGTTTACAAGACAGTCCTCGGCTTTTCCAAATCATTTCTGAAGGGCCACTTAAAGGATTACAGCACTCAGCTCATCGCGATTCTGACAGCATCATGGTGGAACTGGGATTGCCATTGTGCAGGCATCCTCTGGAAAACTGTAAGTCCCCTCAAAAAAGGCATTTAAGGAAATGGTGGGATTCTCCTAGTGTTGCCAGTGATGCATTTTTGAAGCCAAAGCAAGTGTCAAGGAAGTGAAATCAGGGGAAGATTGAAACTGAAATTCCTCTTTATTTTTACAATTGGGCTGCACTAGGAAAAAGTGCAGCCATGGCCAAAGAACTTTCTTTTAAAAGAAGTTCTAGAATCTTAAGAAAAGATTCACCAAAAAAAAAGTGAAGGAAGGGGGTTAGAGAGGGGTCGGGATCGCGTTGGTAGTTACCACGGCTTAAACTACACTTGTGTGCCAGCCAGTGGGGAGGTTAACGATAGGAACGTGGTTTCTTGACTAATTCAGACATCTGTGTGAGCCATCTTTCCATCTCATTGCCTGAAATAACTTCTCCCAACCTGAATAAATAGAAGAGAGTTTGAAGTTCAGGCAGGATATTTCCAGAAGTGTCGCCTACCAGTGAGTTTCAACAGAAATAAAGAAGCAAACAGGAACTAACGACCAGGGGCAGTCAAGCGTCAGCAATGATCCTGGTTGAGGGAGGAGCGAGGCTGGCAGAGGCAATCGGGGGGCCAAGAAATGGTGTGGGGGACCAGCTGACCCCTAATTTTGCAGATTAATTCAGAAACAAAGAACAAGAGGGGAAAAGCCACACAAAGGTAGACGGTAAATGTCATGCTTTCGAGAGATTTCACCAGAAGAGAGAGAGAGAGAGAGAGAGAGAGAGAGAGAGAGAGAGAACAGGAACCCCGAGCGTAGGGGCAAGACAAGGCCTGCTACTCACATGTTCAGCTCCCATGCAGAGCAGGACATTTGCAGAGGAAATGCTCTCATGGGGCAGGAATCTATCAGTTAGGAGAGTACAAATGTTTGGCAATTCTGATCCTGAAATCTGCCTGCCATATCTTTTCACTTTAATTATACAAGGAAAGGAAGGGGGGTTGGACACCCTCCTTTTAACCGCTCACTATATACTACTCACTATAATTTTTCAAAAAGACTTCTTGATTCTTAAGTTGCCATCTATTTATTTTATGGTACTGGAGATTGAACCCAGGGCCTTTGGGTGCACGAGGCAAACTCTCTACCACTGAGTTATCCCCAGCCCTTAGGTTGCTATTTCAATCCTGAAGTTTTCTCTCCACTGCTTTGGGGGAAAAGAATACTTTTTGTGGAATGGACTTGTGTCTGTAATTGCTGTCTTCATCTATATAGAAGGGGGCCTTTCAGAGCCATTGAGAGGGGTTCTGAATATCTGAGGGCCAGGTTAGGGATAGAGCACAGTGGTAGAACACTCGCCTGGCATGCGTGAGGCCCTGGGTTCAATCCCCAAAGCCACCAAAAAAAAAAAAAAAGGAAGAGAAGATGATGTGTGGGCTAGAGTTAGAAAGGGAGGGTGGCAGGCCAGTTCTGTGTCCTGTCCTCCTTCCCAACTCTCTCCCCTCCATGCAAATATTACTAAAATATCCAACCTTCTCATCTGACAAAAAGGATTTAACCTCCCAGATAATTATAATGAGTTAGTCAAAGGCAGACCAACAATAAAAAGCCAGGTGTAAGAGCCAGGGATACAGCTCAGTTGGTAGAGGGCTTGCCTCACACACACACAAGTTCCTCACATGCACAATCCCCAGCACCACAAAAAAAAAAAAAAAAAAAAAAAAACAGGTATGTGGATAACTAGTTCCACCACACTGGTCTTCCTCTCCCTTTGCCTAAAGGAGCTGGCCAGGTCTTCTAGGCCTCATCCACTCCCTGTCCCTACTTAGGTCATCTCTCAAATTCCATCACTATATACACTATATCATCCCTAGGGATGTGTAAAACCCTCAAGTCAATCCAATCCACAAGCATTTATTGAGCACCTTCTTTGTGCAGCCCTGAGCCAGGTACTAGAGATTCACATATGAATTTAAGCCGCAATCCCTGCCCTCAAAATGCAGACAACTTTTGAGTTCTTTGTATATCCTGGAAATGAATGCCCTAAATCTGGGTGTGGGAGGTATCTCCCCATCTTGTAGGCTGTCTCTTCACTTTCTTGGTTGTTTCCTTTGCCTTTGCTGTGAAGAAGCTTTGTTTTTGCCTTTGCCATCCCATTGATTGATTTTGTTAATTTTACTTCTTGCATTTAGGAGTTTCTTGTTGAGGATGTCAGTTCCTAAGCCAACATGATGGAGCAGTGGGCCTACATTTTCTTCTAGTAGGTGCAGGGTCTCTGGTCTAATGCCTAGGGCTTTGATCCACTCTGAGTTGAGTTTTGTGCAGGGTGACAGGGGTTAAACTTCATTTTATTACATATGGATTTCCAGTCTTCCCAGCACCGTTGGTTGAAGAGGCTCTCTTTTCTCCAATGGATGATTTTGGCACCTTGAGATATGAGATATGAGATAACTGTATTCTGTGGGTTTGTCTCTGGGTCTTCTAGTCTATTCCATTGGTCTTCATTTCTGTTTTGATGCCAATACCATGCTGGTTTTGTTACTATAGCTCTGTAGTAGTAGTAGTAGTTTTGTTACTATAGCTCTGTTGTGATGCCTCTTGCTTCGCTTTTCTCACTAAGGATTGTTTGCTATTCTGGACCTCTTATTTTTCTAAATGAATGTTATGACTGCTTTTTTATTTCTATGAATAATGTCATTGGAATTTAATAGGGATTGCATTAAATCTGTATGGCACTTTTTTTTTTTTTTTTTTTTTTTTTGGTACCAGGGATTGAACTCAGAGGCACTCAGCCACTGAGCCACATCCCAGTCCTATTATATGTGTATGTAGGTGTATGTATATATTGAATTTGGAGATAGAATCCCACTGAGTTGCTGAGTGCCTCACTTTTGCTTAGGCTGGCTTTGAATTCGCGATCCTCCTGCCTCAGGCTCCTGAGCCATTGGGATCACAGGCTCATGCCACTGTGGCTGGCTGTAGAGTGCTTTTGGAAGTATGGCCATTTTTTAAGTTGTTTTGTAGGCCTTTATTTCATTTATTTACTTATATTTGATGCTGAGAATCGAACCCAGTGCCTCACGCATTCTAGGCAAGTGCTCTACCACTGAGCCACAACCCCAGCCCCAAGTATGGCCATTTTGACAATATTAATTCTGCCTATCCAAAATCATAGGAGATATATCCATCTTCTAACATCTTCTTCAATTTTTTTTTCCTTTAGTGTTCTGTGATTTTCATTGCAGAGGACTCTCACTTGCCTATAAATGGATAGATCAAAATTATCATTCTCAGTGAAATAAGCAGTCCCAAAAAACCAAAGGGCAAATATTTTCTCTGATATGTAATAGCTAACCCACAATATGGAGGAAGGGGGCAGAGAACAGAAGTTCAGAGCATTTGATAAAAAGAAATGAAGGGAATAGAGGGGGGGATAGGAATAGGAAAGACAGTGGAAAGAATCTGACCTAAATTTTCTATGTACATATATGGATACACAACACTGAATCCCACCATTGTGTATATCCACAAGACTGGGGCCCTAAATAGAATAAGAGGTATTCCATGCATGTATCGAAATGAACTCTACTACTGTCATGTATAACTAAGAAGGACCAATATAAAAACAAATACACAAAATGTGTACAACTTATTGTCATTAAAGACATCTCATAATTGTTCGATGATAGAAATTTTCTTGAATGTACTATATTGTTGGACACAAAAGAGAAGGGAGGAAAACCATTTGGTGGTTCCTCAGAACACTGAACACAGAATTACCATATAAGCCCCCAATCCCAGCATAGATACACATTCTACCCAAAAGAATAGAAAATAGGTACTCAAACTAGTATGTGAATATGCATACACAATATTCCCAATGACCAAAAGACAGAAACAACCCAAACATCCATCAATGGATGAATGGATAAACAAATTGTGATATATCCATACAGTGGAACAGTACTCAGTCATGAAGAGGAATGAAATTTTGATACCACATGCTACCATACGGATGGACCTCAAAAACATCATACTAAGTCAAAGAAGCTACACACAAAAGGTTACAAATTGTATGATTCCATTTACAGACAGTATCCAGAACAGAAAAAATTCACAGAGACAGAATGCAGATTGGTGGCTGCCAGGGGCTGGGATAGGGAAAATGGAAAGTAATTGTTTCATGGAACAGGGTTACCTTTTGAGGTGATGGAAATATTCAGAAACTAGATAACAGCAAAAGTTATACAGTATTATAAATGTATAAAATGCTACTGAGTTGTTCCATTTAAATGGTTAATTTTATGTTATGTGAGGTTCCTTGATTTTAAAAAGAGAGAGCCCGGCATGGTGGTGCACACCTGTAATCCAAGCATCTTGGGAGGCTGAGGTAGGAGGATCACAAGTTTGAGGGCAGCCTTAGCAAATTAGCAAGACCCTATGCAACTTAGTGAGACTGTGACTCAAAATAAAAATAATAAAATAAAAAGGACTGGTGATGTGGCTCAGTGGGTAAGTGTCCCTGGGTTTAATCTCCAGTATCAAAATAAATAAATCAATAAGAGAGAGGGGAAGTGGAGATCTCTAAAGAGGTTATGTGGAAGTCAGAAAGCAAACTGGTAGCCTCAGCTGAGGATCAGCTCTTGTAAGCCTGAATGTCTCTGGACTTTATTCGGGGAGATGTGGAATAGCCAATAATTATCTTCAAGCAGAAGGATGACTTGGTCAGGTCTGTGTGGTAGACTGGGAACTTTGAGTGGAGGGCTAGCCACAGTAGGGAGGGTCTGCACTCACAGGAACATGTGGAAACTGTGGGCTCAGTGTGAGATCATAAAGAATGTACCAGATAAAGAACACTTCGTAAGTCACCAGAAATACCTTCCACTAAAGTCAAACTCAAATATTAACTGGGATGAAAAATAATAGATGCAACTCATTTAAAAATCAACCTTAAAACAGCATAAGTCCATCTTCTTGCACATCCTACCAGCTTTGGCATCTAGTTGAATTTTTAAGGTAAAATTAACCTACTTCCTCTTCCTGTGAGGATTACTCATACCGACTTGTCCTTGAACAAATACTTCACCAAGGAAGCAAACCCACTTTTGATGAGAGCAAATTGCAACCCAAAAATAGGTTTAGAAAAGGAACTAGGATCCAAAATTAATACATTATATTATCTCAGTCTCGACTTTGGGCACATTAGCATGTCAAGAATATTTTACACTGTGACTTTGTTAAAGTACCCACATGGCTTTATACAGAGAAAATTTGAATGAAACCAGAATGAAAATCTGATCTATTCCATATTTATTTAAGTACTAAATGCAATGTAACCTATCAGGATCATACAGAACCTATCAAACCAAACTTCAGAGGAATTCAAAAGACCTCTTTCATGTAGTGGGTCTGCCAATTAGCTTCACCTTGTTTCAGATTCCCCAGCCATTTTAAAGGAAATGCCATGACTGAGGGGTTTCCTGGACTTTCAGTGCTAAAACCAAAACATTTGGGTGGAAAGAAATAGTCAGCAGCCCCTCATACTGGTTCCTTGAATTCTGTATCCACGGGTTGTGCATCTGCAAATTCAACCAACTATAGTTTGAAAATATTTTTTAAATTGTATCTATATTGAACCACACCTTAAACTATACTACAGAGCTATAGTAACAAAAAAAAAAAAAAAAACACATGGTATTGGCACCAAAATAGACTTGTAGACCAATGGTACAGAATAGAAGACACAGAGACAAACCCACATAAATACGATTATGTCATACTAAACAAAGGTGCAAAAACATTCACTGGAGGAAAAAATAGCCTATTCAACAAATAGTGCTGGCAAAACTGGAAATCCATACGTAGCAAAATGAAAACAAACCTCTATCTCTCACCCTGCACAAAAATCAACTCAAAATGGATCAAAGACTTAAGCACTAGAATAGAGATCCTGTGCCTACAGAAGATAAAGTAGGCCCATATCTTCACCATGTTGGCCTAGAATCTGACTTCTTTAACAAGACTTCTAAAGCGCAAGAAGTAAAATCAAGAATCAATAAATGGGATGGATTCAAATTAAAAAGCTTCTTATCAGCAAAGGAAACAATCAATAATGTGAGGAGTGAGCCTACAGATTGGGAGAGAATCTTTACCAAATGCACCTCTGATAAAGCATTCGTCTCTAAGATATATAAAGAATTTAAAAAACTTAACACCAAGAAAAACAATAAATGGGCTAAGAAATTGAACAGACATTTCACAGAAGAAGAAATATAGTCGATCAGCAAATACATGAAAAAGTGTTCAACATCTCTAGCAATTAGAGAAATGCAAATCAAAACTACACTAAGATTTCATCTCACTCATGTCAGAATGGCAGTCAAGAACACAGGCAACAATAAATGTTGGCAAGGATGTGGGGGAAAAGGTTCACTCATACATTGCTGGTGGGACTGCAAGTTGGTACAACCACTATGGAAAGCAGTATGGAGATTCCTCAGAAAACTTGTAATGAAACCACCATTTGACTCAGTTATCCTACTCCTTGGTTTATACCCAAAGGACTTAAAATCAGCATACTATAATAATGCAGCCACATCGACGTTTATAGCAGCTCAATGCACAATAGCTAAATTATGGAACCAACCTAGGTGTCCTTTAATAGAGGAATGGATAAAGAAAATGTGGTATTTATATTCAATGGACTATTACTCAGATTTAAAGAAGAATGAAATTATGGCATTTGCCAGTAAATGGGTGAAGTTAGAGAATATCATGCTAAGTGACATAAGCTCATCCCAAAAAACTGAAGGCCAAATGTTTCTCTAATATGTGGATGCTAATTCATAATAAACCAGGGTTGGCGGTGGGGAGATACTAGAGAAGAATAGCATTACTTTAGATTAGGTAGTGAAGGGAGGGGAGGATGTGGGGATAGGAAAGATAATAGAATGAAATATGCATTATTACTTTATGTATATATGTGACTGCCTGACCAATATGATTCTACAACATGTGCTCTCAGAAAAGTGAGAAGTTATATCCTATCTATGTATATTAAAGTGCATAAATGCGTTCTACTGTGATGTTTAACTAATTAAAACAAATTTAAAAATTTTTTTAAATAATTGGGGCTGGGGTCGTGGCTCAGTGGTAGAGTGCTTGAATTGATTCAATTCTCAGCGCTGCATATAAATAAATGAATAAAATAAAGGCCCAAAAACTAAAAAAAAATTTTTTTTAAATTGTATCTGAATTAACACATGCAGACTTTTTTGTCATTATTCCTAAACAATAATTGATATTATTTAATATCAATACATAATAATTGACACAGAGTATCAACATTTGTGTAGCATTTACATTGTATTAGGTATTTAAGTAATCTATAAATGGTTTAAAGTACGCAGCAGGACTGGAGAGGTTCTATGCACATTCTACACAATTTTACATGACAGAATAAAACATTCACAGATTTTGGTATTCATGCAGGGTCATGGAATCAAGCCATGAATACTGAGGGAGGATTCTGCATTCAAAGAGCAAATTCATTACAAATGAGTTCCAGAATCTCAGCACCAAATGTGCCATAACAGAATGTGGTTTTCAGGCAGACTGCAGGGGGATGTTTTTTAAAGTTCCAAATCGTTCACTAAGCAAATGGCTACTGAGGTCCTGCCATGTGCCAGGCTCAGGATCAAGGGTTGGGATCCAGAGATGAAGGCAGGCCAAGCTGACCTCAGGAGATGCTCACGGGCTCCCGGCCAAGCAGAGATGTACTGGGCGACAACCTAGGCTGAGACAATGAAATTCATAATTAGAGGTTTCAGCTTCTAAGAGCCAAGCATTTACATATATTATCTCTCACTCTCAAAACAAAACCTCAAGGTGGGTAGTATTATCCCTATTTTAAAGATAAGAAAAAAAATCTGAAGCTTAAAGAGGTTGTAGAATGTACTCAAGGCCACTCAGCTAGTAGTGACAGGCAAAATCTAAACCAAGACTTTAAGCAAGGGCCTTTGATTCCAAAACCCATGCCTGTTTTGCTATCCCCAGATCCCATTTAGTATGATCAGGGTTAAGATCTCTGTCATTCATATTCCTGATCTAACTCCAGTTTGTCTTAGTGTTTCATCAGAGCAGGTGTATCTATGTTCCGAATTGATAGCAAAATTGCCAGGTTTTAAACATTCTTGGTTCTGATGGCAGAGTGTGGGGGAGGGGAGAGGTTAGACATTTATGTTCAACTACAGGACAAATGAAAATTACTATTAAAAGTTAGATAAAGCCAGGCACAGTGGCGCACGCCTGTAATCCCAGGCTCAGGAGGCTGAGACAAGAGGATCGCAGGTTCAAAGCCAGCCTCAACAATAGCAAGGTGCTAAGCAACTCAGTGAGACCCTGTCTCTAAATAAAATACAAAATAAGGTTGGGGATGTGGCTCAGTGGTTGAGTGCTCCTGAGTTCAATCCCCAGTACCCAAAAAGAAAGAAAACAAAAAGAAGTTAAATCAAGATGGCATACAGAGAAGGAAGCATCAGGAGAAGCTTCATGACATTGGAGTAGGCAGTGGTTTCATAAAACACCAAAAGCAAAAGCAACAAAAGAAAAAAAAAATTAGACTTTATCAAAATGAAAAACTTTCACATAACTATCAAAGGATACTACGACAGAGTAAAGAGGGTACCCACAGAATGAAAGGAAATATTTGCAAATACATATCTAAGGCAATAATGTCCAGAACATGGAGAGAATTCCTAAAACTTAGCAACAAAAAACAAACGACCTGATTCAAAAATGAGCCAAGTGCCAAAACTGACTTTCCCCAAAGACGAATGGTCAATAAGCACATGAAACATCATTAATCTTTAGGGAAAAGCCAATCCAAACCACAATGAGATGCCACTTCTTGCTTATCTGTCTGGCTGTTGTAAAAAAAGAAAACAGAAAATAACAACTGTGGGCGAGGATATGGAAAATTGGCCACCTTGCACACTGTGAGTGGGAAGATAAATTGGTGCAGCCAGCAAAACACAGCGCAGCGTTTCCCCAAACAAGTGAGAATGGAATCCGCATGTGATCCAGCAGTGACACTTCTGTCTATCCACCCCAAAGAATCAAAAGTAGGGACGTGAATGTATGCGTATCCCCATGTTCATAACAGCATTGCTTACCACAGCCCCAATATGAAAGTAACCCCAGAATCCTTCAACCAACAAATGGATGAGCAAAATATTAAATTCTGAATTTAAGAGGAAGAAAATTCTGACACACGCTACAATGTAGATGAACCTTGAAAAACGTGCCCAAGTGAAATCACTCAGACACAAGAGGGCAAATAGTATATGGTTCCGAGCTCAGAGTCACAGGAACAGAGAGTAGAATGGTGCCTTCCAGGGCTGGGGTGTGGTTTTATGGGTACAGAATTTCAGAAGTTCAGTTGGGATGATGAGAACATTCTGGAGATAGATGGTGGCTGGTAGAGACGGTTCTACAACACTATAACCTACAAATGGTTAAAAGGGTACATTTTATGTCATCTGTGTTTTATCACAATAAAACAGCAAAAGAGGACTTGGCATGTGTCTCAGTGGGGGAGTACTTGCCTGGCATGCATGAGGTCCTGGGTTCGATCCCCAGCACCCAGTAAACATAAAATAAAAATAATAACAAAGATAACATACAGAGCACATGCATCTGTGGACCTCAAATTCCCCCCCAAATTTCACTAATTACCAAAAAAATATGCTCTTAAAAAATGCACTAGATGGGAATTGTTTAGTGGGCATAAGTTTTATTTTTGCAAAATGAAGAGTTGTGGAGATTAATTGCAGAACAATGTAAATATACTTAACACCACTGACTTCAAAATGATTAAGATAGCAGGGGCTGGGGTTGTGGCTCAGTGGTGGAGTGCTTGCCTAGTATGGGCGAGGCACTGGGTTCCATCCTCAGCACCACATTAAAAAAATAAATAAAGATATTGTGTCCATTTACAGCTAAAAATAGTTTTTTTTAAAAAAATGGTTAAGATGGGCTGGGGATGTGGCTCAAGTGGTGGCGCGCTCGCCTGGCATGCGTGCGGCCCGGGTTCGATTCTCAGCACCACGTACAAAGATGTTGTGTCCGCCGATAACTAAAAAATAAATATTAAAAAATTCTCTCTCTCTCTCTCTCTCTCTCTCTCTCTCTCTCTCTCCTCAAAAAAAAAATGGTTAAGATAGCAAATTTTATGTTGTATATTTTACAAATAATTTTTTCTAAAATAATAATAATAATGTATCCACTGAACACCAGAAAGCAAAAATGGGTGCTACCAACCCGTCAGAAACTGCCAGGCAGTTCTGACAACAGACTGGATTGGACTGAAGGAGAAATGGGGATGAGGAAACCCCGGCTGGAAATACCCTCCAGAGGTCCTATTATGAAAAGCCATCAAGGAAGAGGAAGAATGACTGCAGGGAGCAGGAATTAACTGGGGTGCTGTATAGGAAATGGTGCTCACTCTGGAAAAGGCTTTAGCAATAGCACCTGGAGGGCGAGGGCAGATGGCGGGGCCCCTCCTAGAGCCGCTGATTCAGTTGAGCTGGGTGGAGCCTGAGAATCTGAAGTTCTAATAAACTCCCCAGTGATGCTGGTGCTGCTGGACCCTTCCCCCTCATTCACCTGTCATGAGAGTGAGAAGAGCAGCGTCTGTACCAGGTGGGAGCACCAGGAACAGACACTGAGTCCCCAGGTTTCTAGAAAACTCAAGGCGTGGAGGACCAGGAATCTCCATACTGGAGGGCAACTCCAGCACACAGCCTGTCCTCCCAGACAGTGATGGGAAGGAGCTACTTGGACCAGATCCATGGTCATCACAAGCCCAACAGAGATTCCTAAAGTTAAAGGACAGTAGCAGCAAGGATTGCCAAGTACTTGAGGAAAACCAACACCAGAGACAAGCATCAATGTCACGAAAGACTAAGTCCACAAGGAAGTAGAATTAATCAAACAAAAGATGTTAAAAGGTGCGTAACTAACACTCTCAGACAGAAACACACACAGGAAGAACAAGGAGAAGGAGTAATAAGCAGGAGAAAGGAGGGAGAAGAGGTGGAGAAAAGGGAAGAGATTGTCATAAAGAGACATAGATCACATGTATGAAGTGTGCCAGCCATGAGAGCAAGGCTCATTGGGGGTTTGCATCCTATATACACTTGAAACCCCAGACCAAAATAATGAATGCATCCAGTGGGCATAGTGGTGCACGCCTGTCATCCCAGCAACTTGGGAGCCTGAGGCAGAAGGATTGATTGCAAATTCAAGGCCAGCCTCAGCAACTTAGAGAAACGCTAAGCAACTTATTGAGACCCCGTCTCAAAATGAAAAATAAAAGGGCTGGGGATGTGGCTCAGTGGTTAAGTGCTCCTGGGTTCAATCCCTGGGACAGAGAGAGAGAGAGAGAAAGAGAGAGAGAGAGAGAGAGAGAGAGAGAGAGAGAGAGAGAGAGAGAGAGATCCATAGGCTCCTTTTCTACTCAATAACCCCAAAGGCAAATAAGAGCCATTCTGCCCTTCATCACCAGAAATCTATTTGCCTGGTTTTGAACCTCATATAAATGAAATTGGAGATCATGTTGCTCTTCTGTGTCCAGCTTCTTTTGCTCAATTCTGTGCAATTCACCCTCCTGACTGTGTGTAAGCAGTAGTCTGTCCTTTTCCACTGACAGTATTCCAGGGGTGAATGTCACAGTGTTTCATGTTGTTTTCATTTTCTCTCCCTCACTCACTATTAATGGACATTGGGGTCGGTTCCAGTTTGGTTCTTATAAATGGTGCCGTTAAGGACGCCAACACTTGATATCATAGTTTATACTTATAGCAAATGATGGAAGAAAGGTATTAAGTGATTGTAATTTGCATTAACCCAATTAATAATGCTACTGAGAGCCTTTCCATATTCTGGCTGACTATTAGGATATCTTTATTTATAGTGAAGTAATTTTTACAGTTTTTCGCCTATTTTTTTTTAACTTTGGATTGGTCTTTTTCTTATTGATTTTTATAAGAGTTCTTCAGATAGAGTAAGTTCAGATTGTGTCAGAAATCAGTGTATTGTTAACACTCGCTAGCCGTCTGTGGCTTGTCTCTTCACTCTCAGGAGGATGCCTTTTCATAAATAGAAATTATTCATTTTGGTGAACTCTGGTTTATCAAGCTTTTCTCTTAGCTTGTACTTTTCTGTATCCTATTTTTAAAGTTTTTGGCTCACCCAAGAACATGAGATATCTGCTGCTTCCTTTTAGAATCTTTATTATAATCTTGTTTCACTTTTATATCTATGATCCATCACGAACTTTTAAATATGAAAGGTCTATTTTCTTTTCCTTTCTTTCTTTTTTTAATAGATATCCAATTGGCCCAACACCTTTTACTGAAAAATTACTGATAAATTTCTCCACTGACTTGCTGTAGAACACTTTCTAAAATCAAGTGTTCTTAGTTGGGTCTATTTCTTGACCCTCTATTCTATTTCAGTGGTTTATCTGCCTTAATTACTGTGGCTTTCTAAGTTTATATCTAGTAGTAGAAGTCCCTTAGCTCTCCTTCAAAATTGCCTTCACTGTCTAGGGCCTTTGCTTTCATATAAGTTTTAGAATAAACTTGCCAATGTCCACTTAAAAAAAAAAAAAAAAGACTTCCTAAGATTTTTATTAAGTTTTCATTAAATTCCTATATCAACTGAAATGCATTAATATCTCATCAATATTGGAGCTTGATTTATTTCTTAGTTTACTTTATTCTTTACTTCCTCTCAGTGACGCTTTATGGTTGTCAATGTACTGATTTTGGAAATTCTTTGTTAGATTTATTCCTAAATACCTTGTGGTTTTTGTTATTGCTGTAGATGGTATTTTCAATATTTTAGGTTTTAGTTGTTTGTTGCTAGTATGTGGAAGTACAAATGAATTTTGTACATTGACCTGATATTCAGCTCCTTTTCTAAATTTACTTATTTAAATATACTTATTTAATTCTTTATACTAGATTTTCTTGATGTAATATATATGTAAAGAAATATATATATACATAGCTTGTGAATAATACTGTTTTCTTTCTTCTTTTTCAATATCCAAAGCTTTTCAAAAACTAGCTTCATGAAGTATAACTTGCTTATAACAAAATTCATCTGCTTTAAGTTTGATGAGTTCTGGCAAATGCATACAGTCACATAACCTCCACCAACATTAAGCCATAGAATGTTGCCATCTTCCAAAATTGCACTCAGTGACCCTTTGCAAAAAGGTTGGGGAACAAGCCGTACAGTAGCCCCTCCCTGGATACAAAGAGAAGAGCCCAAGGTAATTAGCATGGAGATACAGAGTAAGGTCAGCAGTTCTCCCCTGGAAGAAGGAGTGTGAGAGGTAAAGCTTTCCATGAGCCGATTCTCAGTGCTAGCTGCACTAAAATCAATGGGAGGACTCCCCTAAAACGCTGCTGCCGGACCCAATCACCAGAGATTCTGACTTACTTCAACCCTGATGGAGCTCAGGCACTAGGTGTCTTTTAAAAGTCCCTCCGTGGGAGTCTCATCTGAAACCAAGTCTGAGAATTACTGGGATTAAAGGAAGTTATTGTTGCAGGTAGAGATTAGATTAGCTTTTTAAAATTGTAAAAATTATATACCTGCTGTCAATGAAGGAAGTTATTTCAAAGAAGAAAATACATAATTCCATCACTCCTGCACGGCAAATAGTCTCAAGGTTTTGCCCACATGCAGACATAATGTTACACAAGTACACTCATTATCATGATGCAATTTTGCTGTTACTTTTTTAGCTACCACTTGTTATAAACCTCTTCCTTACGTCCTTACACAGGGAGGCAGTTTAGGGTTTGTGATTCCAAGTGTGGGCTTGGAGTTGGACAAACCTGGGTTAAAGTCTCAGATTTTTCACATAGGAGCAGAGGGTCTCAAGCAAACTACTTAATGTATCTGAACTTCAGGGACTTTTGCTGTAAAACAGAAATAAAAGCACCTGTCTCAGAGGTTCACTCTGAGGATCACAGTTGTAAGGCAAACTCGGCATTCATCTGGCTTTCCCATTAATGGTAGCTGTTATTATCACTGGAACAAGTAGAGTTGTCCATTGAAAGGAGTGGCAGGGTAGGGCAGGAAAGTACAGTACGGGGGAGGAAGGAAGCGAGATCTTTCGTGCCCATCATCAAGGACTCTGGGCGCCCTGAAGGAGCGGCTGCAGAAGGCAGCTGTAAGGTGTGGGCATAAAATCACGCGTGCGCACTAGTACGTACACGAAAGCTCAGAACCTTCTTGTGCGGTGCAGCTACCACAGCTGAGCGTCATTCTGGAGGAGGGCGAATTCAAGAGGGTCCCTGGATCTCTTGTTTTAATGACACACAGTAACAACCACAAGAGCCATAAATAATGGAAGGCCCAGGCCAAAGGGGCACGTTTGCTTGTTTTCTCTCCTTGAGTCTGGAAAATCAGGATGACTCCAAGGAGGACTGGGAGAAGGTTTGGGATTTATCACAGGATCCCAGGTCCTGAGGAGGGAAGAAGGAAAGTGTAGTTGCGTCAGATGGAATGAGTGTATCTTGCGATTTAATCTGAATGTTCACAAATATGATGATACCACCGATAAAGAGGCACCATTCCAGGCACTTCAATGTACTTAAGTCATCGAATCCTCCTAACAATCCTATGAAGTAGGTATTGTTATTGTCCCCGTTGTATTGATGAGGAAACTGAGGCACAGAGCAGTGGCATAAACAAGGTCACACAATCAATGGTGGAGTCAGATCCAAACCCCAGAGACCATGTTCTTCACCAACCACTACTTGGGCAGGTGAAATGGTGCGTATCAGGATTAATTTTAAACAGTCTTCCTGAAGACTGTTTCACTTCTCTTTTTCACTGTTGCGACTCAAAAGACTGGACAAGAACAATTTTAGAGGAGAAAAATTTATCTGTGCGCTGTTTTCAGAGGTCTCAGTCCATAGACAGCCAGCTCCATTCCCTGGGGCCTGCGATGGATATCATGGCAGAAGGATGTGGCAGAGGGAAGCAGCTCACATGATGATCAGGAAGCAGAGAGAGTGAACTCTGCTCAACAAAAACAAAATATATACCCCAGGGCACGCCCCCAGGGACCCACCTCCTCCAGCCACATCCTAACTGCTTCCAGTTACCGCTCAGTTAATCTGTATCAGCAGATTAATTCACTGATTGGCTTAAGGCTCTCATAACCTCATTCACCTCTAAATTCTCATGCATTATCTCATAAATGAGCTTTTGGGGGACACCTCACATCCAAACCGTAACAATACCATTACCATGATTGGCTTAACTGTTCCTTCTAGTATTTTCCAATCTGAGCTGTAATAAACATCTTCATGTGCCTAACTTTTCCCTTCTACTAAATTATCTCTTTAGGGTTATTTCCCATGAGTGGCATAACTTGGTCCGAGGGGATTGTCACTACATATTATTGTAGCTTTTGCCAAACAGACTATACCAGTTCCTCTTGCAGGGTATGAGCACACCCCTCTCACCACCACCTCCAGCAGCTGAGTTGAATTTATTTGTATAAATAGAAATTTCTAAAAATAGATTTTTAATTTAACAGGTAAAAGTTTGGAAATTTACAACATCAGGCCGGGCTGGATGGCTAGGCTTCTGGAAGTTTCCCTTTATTCAAGGCCCTTTCCTTCGCCAAGTCAGCTCACCTGGAGTGGAGCCTCCACCCTCCATCAGGCCAGGCTCTGGATTTCTAAGCCTTCTAGAACTATGGAGGTGAGGGGCCCACACTGGTGACCTTTCCTCTGTAGCACGCCCTGCATGCCCCCAAGATATCGGCTGGGTTTTCTCTGGTGATTCCATGAAATTGAAAGGACTTTTAAACCAAACTAGCTGTCCTCTTGATCACCAAGATCAGTGCTTCTCAGTCTTTATTGTGTCTCCAAAACATCTGTAGATCTTGTTAAACCGAAGATTCTGATTCCACAGATTGAACAGGTCAAGGCAGGGCCTAAAAATCTAACAAAGTCCCTGGTGCTGCTGATGGTGTGGGTCTGCAGACCACACTTTGGAGTATCAAGAATCTAAGACTCTTTTATTCCTTAGACAAGATAGCAAACAAAGCTCAGAAGATGCCTCTCAGAACTCCCTGGTTCCACCAGGTATGATGGCACACACCTGTAATCCCTGCAGCTTAGGAGGTGAAGGCAGGAGGATCTCAAGTTTTTGCAAAGCCAGCCTCAACAACAGAGAGGTGCTAAGCAACTCAGTGAGACCCTGTCTCTAAATAAAATACAAAATAGGGCTGGGGATGTGGCTCAGTGGTCCAGTGACCCTGTGTTCAATCCCTGGTACTGCCCCCGCACCCCCCCCCCCGCCCAAAAAAACCATTTCTCTAGTTCCAACTCAGCCAGCCATGGACAGGCTTCAGGGCCTTGGCATCCACAATCCCTTTCTGAGCCTCAGTTTCTCCATCTGTACCATGGGGGAATAAGATTAGACATTGAGTCCTTTCTGTGGTTTTCTTTTCTGCAAATACTTTTTAAGCTCAAAGCACAGGCAAAAGCTCCTATTTAAGCCCTGGGACTATAAAGATAAATGAGCTAGATATAGACCCTACTTTTGTGGAAACTCTGGTCTGGGGGGAAAGACAAGCAAATTAGAGTTGGAAAATAGCAAAATAGTTTGGTAAGTGTTTTGATGGGAAAACACTCAGGATGTCAGGGAAGCAAATAAAAAACGGATCTCACCCAGACCAGTAGGAATCCCAGGAGATGTCTCACAGGTGTTTATACCTAAACCAACACGTAAGGATGAGAGGTGTGACCATGTTCCAGCAGAGGAAAAGGCGGCACCAAAGGCCCTGAGCAGGAGAGAGTGTGAGGCTTACTAAAAACTGGGGGAGGTTCCCGATCTTGGAATATGGAGCAAAGTGCTGAGCAAGGAGCAGAGAGGTGGAAGGATTTGGAGAGTCAATGGCATCATGTGCCACATCTGTGGACATTTGTCCAAGAGTGACGACGAGCTCCTATAGAGTGTATAGGAGGAGAACTGACCTGGATTTGGGGAAGATCACTTTAGTTGTCGTGAGGCGATTAGACTAGAAGGCACAAGATCAAATGTGAGGAAATTAGGAAGACGATGTTCCAGAATCCAAGCAAGAGATGAGAAACATCTGGACTAGGGCAGCAGCAGAGAATGAGAGAAAGGATGAACCAAGACAGACACAGGAAGGAAAATGGACAGGTCTCAGGGGGACGAAGGGAGTGGCTGACAATAGCAAACACTGATTTCCTGTCCACGGGTCCGTGAGTCACATGGGCTCAGCCTAGCTCAGCTGGACTCGGCTCCGTATTATGGTCAAGTTCAGGTCCACCCCCATGTGTCTCCCATTTAGGGATCCAGGCTGCAGGTACAATAACCACCTGCAGCATCTGCAGCAAGCACCTTCTCATGATGGATGATAGGAGCACAAGGGGGTGAGGCAATGCAGATGCCCCCCAGCACAGGGCCACCAGAGCCCCGAGTAGCAACTGCCACATGAGCATTCCTTCATTCAAAGCAAGACCTATGGAAAAGCCCAGAGTTTACAGGGTGCAGAAATAAATGCTGTTCCAAGACATAGTGGCAAGGGAGACAGAGTATTTATGTGACAATAATAGAGGGAACTAAACCCACCTCCCTGGGACATGGTGGGGCCACTCACTGAAATAAAGAAACAAGATGAAGAAATTTTGGGGTAAGGGTAGGGAAAGCAAAGATCCATCCTGGAGCACATTGAGTTGGAGTTGCCACTGAGATGTCCCAGTAGAGGTGTCAAAGAGGCCCACAACATGCAGAGAGGAATGGTCTATATGTAGTTACTGTTGCATCATCAGCACGGGGTCAATCAGGAGAGGGGATGAGATCATTCAGGGGGGATTTTTAACAGGGCAGGCCCAGCACAGAGCACTCGGGAATGATTCTTGGGAAAGACCTGCAAAAAAAAAGATTTGAGGACATTGTCCCTCGAAACCATGGGACAGGAGTATTTCAAGAGAGCGATGGAGAGTTTCAAACATGGAAACAACATCCAGTAGGTCTGACCACAGGAGATCAGTTTTGTTAGTTTGGGGATGATCAAACCTGGGCTTGGCTAGGCTCGGTGGAGCAAGCCTGTAATCCCAGCAACTCGGGAGGATGAGGCAAGAGGATTGCCAGTTCCAGGCCAGCTTCAGCAACTTGGTGAGACCCTGTCTCCAAATAGAATATAAAAAAGGGCTGGGGATGTGGCTCAGTGGTTTACTGCTCCTGGGTTCAAGTCTGGAAAAACTGAAAGAAAAGAAAAGGTGGATTCAAAGAAAGCAAATGAAGATAAGGCTTCCAAAGAAACTCAACCACCTGCCTCCGCTCCTGGAACAAGTCTTGAGGATCTACCACCCCTCTCAAACTTCATTCCAGGAAACATCTTATCCAAGTGTGACATACATAAAGCTGCACAAACCCTAACTGCATGTGTTTGGTGCGGCTCGCACGTGTGTGTGGCCCAATGCATTTGGGCACCCTGAGCAGAACCCTGAAGTCCTGCATTTGCCCCCTTCCAGGTGCAGACCCCCTCTTTTGCCCCTGCTTTGAAAAGATTCCAGGACCCTGTGAGATCAGCTGGGATCCTTGCTGAATCTGAAGTTCCCCAGATCCAAACTCAGAACTTGCCCACTCCCAGCTCCTCTTCACTCCAGTCCTTCTCCAGGTTGCTGTCTGCTTTCCTTCCTTCCTTCATTTCTTCTCTCCATCGTCATTCAATAAATTTGAGTGGAGGACCCGTGTATCATATGCTCTACCCAGGAGGCAGGGAGAAAATTATAAAGGTGAGTAACACCAGCCCTCGTGCTTAAAAAGGCAGGTGTACCAACAAGCAATTAGCATACAATGTGATAGCCGTAATCACAGAGGCGGTGCCGTGCGTGGGTGTGGAGGTGTGCACACCTGTGCATGCGGGAACAAAACTTAGGAGAGTTATTGAAATTGAGTGGGTAGGATCCACGGGACTTCCAAGTCTCTGACGGGTCGGAACAGGACTGGCTTTTTCTTTGTGACATGGTGTACATCTGCAGATGCGCCTGGTGCCTCCCTCACCCCTTCTTTCAGGCTGGAGCTGGCTCCCCTTACCTTTGCCTTCAACCTAACCGATCAGACCACGGACAGTGCTGTAATCGAACGATAGAGGGCGCTAAACAGCTTGTGCTGGATACCAAACTGTGCCAAAGGGAAACACTTTGAAAAGAAAGATGAGGAAACACAGAGAGCCTCGTGGGGTAAGGAATATGCCCAGATCACACCGCTCCTCAGTAGCAAAGCGAACCTGTTCCACCAGACCCATGCAATCCACTCAGTAAATGCCTTCAATTTTCCAAAACGTTCATATAATTTTGAACGCTTCTAGAAACATTATTCCTTTTCTTTTTCTTTCTTTTTTCTTTATGGGGGTGGGGTGGGCATGGAAAAAGAAGACATGATGCAGAGACATTTTTCTATATAAAAGTCTTACATTTTGACATCGAGCTATTCCTAAGTCTGAAGTTGGTGTTGATTTCCCCCAGAGGAGGTGCAGAGGCTCGAAACAAGGGCTCTGGAAACATCTGGGTTTGAATGTCAAGTTCTGCCTCTTCTTGGTGTGATCAGTTCTTCAAGTCTCTGGATCCCAATCTGTAAGATGGAGTGGTGGGCACCCATACGTCGCAAAACTTCAGCAGTGCTAAGTGACTTGATGAAAATGTGTTCCGATTGGTTCTCCGGAGGAGCAATTGCTCTTGCTCTTGGTCTTCTGGTTTTATGGTATTGCTTAGCCAGCAGCCTCCTGCTGTGCCCATGTAAATGAGGAGTCCAGCCAGCTTTCTCCAGCCCTTGCCATCAGCATGTGCGTTTCAGGTCCCAGATCTGCCTTGTCATTTATGGGTTGTGCAAGACATGACACAAGTCCCTTCTCTGCCCTGGGCCACAGTTTCCTCATTCCTCAAACAGGGGTGATAATATTACCATTATTCCTGTTACTTCTCTTGCTGCAATGCTTCCTTTTAATTCCTTTCAACAAATATTTTTTGCTACCCTGCCATGGTAGGTCCTGGAGAGACACAAATGTCAGAGTCACAGACCTGAAAATCTAGTAGCCAGGTGGGCTACATAGACTGGTGACCATACAAATTACCAGAGGCTGTGATGAATCCAAGAGAAGTCTTGTATTCCAGGAAGGGGGTTCCAGGATGTCTGACTGGAGGAAGTAAAATATCGATGGTCTTTTGAAGGATGAATTTTGATGGACTTCCTTTGAAGGAAGTGTTTGAGTCAGATTTTTTGCTGCTATGACTGAAAGACCCAATCAGAACAATTGTAGAGAAGGAAAAGTTTTTTCTGGGGGCTCACAGTTTCAGAGGTCTCTGTACATACATAGCCAGCTCCATTCTTCTGGGCTCAAACTGTGACAGAGGGGAGCAGCTCACATGATCATCAGAAAGCATGTGCCCTGCATATGAAATATAGACCCCCAAAGGCACACCTCCAATGACCCACCACCTTCAGCCACACCCTGCCTGCCTTCAGTTACCACTCAGTTAATCCCATCAGGGAATTAATTCATTGGTTGGGTTCAGACTCTCATCTCCTCTAAACCTTCTTGCATTGTCTCACACCTGAGCTTTTGAGGGACACCTCACATCCAAACCATAACAAGGAGTTGACCAGACTCATCTTCCTTTGAAGTCAATGGAGGAGACAGTTTACACAATCAGGAACCCCAAATGGGAGCTCTGTGGCACATCCCAGCCAGAGCTTCTCTTTTGCCTTAACCTCAGCGCCCCCAGACCCATGACTCCAGGCCCTCCTCTTTTCTACCAGACACCCCTACAGAGAGGCAGGGGAGCCTTGATGTCGTGGTGAATTTAGGACTTCTTTAGAAGGAAAAAGCCCAAATCGTAGCAATTGCCAAAAGAGTATGAAGCACCCAGCCCACACTGATCACCTAAGAAGCAGGCCCCCTGGGGAGCATCCCATGGCTGAGACGTGGTGGCACCTCAACCTCCAGTGCTAAACCTGTCTCTGCCCTACCTATGTCACCTTCCCTAGGGAAGCCTGTGTTGCCTGCCACCCCTGGCCCAGTCGGTGGTCCCCTGAGCATCCCCATCCTCTTACTGCACTCCGACTTTCAGCCTCCCAGGAAGCTGGGAACTCCCGGCAGGTGGGGTCCTGGATCTAAGTTTTTTCTGTCCCCAGCTCCTGGCACAGAGTCTGGCGGAGAGGACCTCGCTCGGTAAATGTTTGCTGAATGGACTCAATCTGAACCGCACTGAGCCCAGAATTGTTGACTTTTCCAGTCAATGTTTTTGTTTTCCCTTCCTGGCAGGAAGCAGAGGGCACACTCCAAAAAGTAACTGGAGAGTATGTCATGAAGGGATCGTGTAGAGGCCTGAGCAGGGTTAAAGGAAATAAAGACCACGAAGCACTCAGAGACGAGCAGCCCTAGGACTGCAGCTGTGGGATGCTAAGAGGGCTAAGGCAGGCAGCTGGGGAAGAAGAGCTGCCACCAGGAGACAGCCCACAGGAGCCCTGGATGTGTCACTGGCAGGGAGGGACCAGGGGAGTCCATGCCTACTCTATGGTAAGGCAGAGGGACCAGGAAGCCCCTCGAGTGGTGCAGGCCACAGAAGGCAAAATGTGGTCCCCATTATATTGCCTTTTTTTTTTTTTTTTTTTTTTTTGGTACCAGGGATTGAACCTAGGGCCACTTAACCACTGAGCTGCATCCCTGGCCCTTTTTATTGTCTATTTGTTTATTTAAAGATAGGTTCTAGCTAAATTGCTCAGGCTGGCCTGGAACTTGCAAGACTCCTGCTTCAGCCTCCCGAGCTGCTGGGGTTACAGGCATGCGCCACCGCACCTGGCTGAATTGGCTTTTGACACCTGTCTCCCAAGTGCAGGGACCAGGTCTATTCATTCAGCCTCCTAACTCTCCCAACCCTTCACTTTTCTAGTTTCCCATCCATTTATCAGTCTTTCTTCATTGTTCCCCTGTATCACTGCAATGAAAAACAGCTTCCTTGTCTTCCCCTAAGCTATTGTTGCTAGAGGATTCCTTTAAATAGACAAAACTCAAACATGTCACTCCCCTGCGTACAATCCTCTGTCGTTCGCCAGGGCCCTCAGGAGTGGCACACAAGTTTTCCCACCTGAGCTTCTACCTCACTTCCCTGCACTTCCTGCTCCTCCCCCACACCCTGACACTCAGGTCATGATCTTACAGTCATGTGCTCCTGCTCCTATACCTGGTCACACCTATCACAAGCATCATCTGAGCCGTGAAGTCCCTGGTCACCAGACTCAATTGCTGTTCCCTCAGTTTCTCGCTGTGACTTCTTTGATAGATTTTTCTCTCGTCACCTTATAATGATCTATTTGTCCCTTCCACTAGATACTACAAGGACAGATATTTCATGTCTTCCAGTCACCACAAGTGAGTGGGTGGGTAGGTGGACAGATAAACTTAATTAATAATAGTCTCTGCCTGGAAACCAATCCTCCAGTTGGGGGACATGGAGCAGATTGCTTCTTTAGACTTGCTAATTTTGACAGGAATTACTTTTGATTTCATAGCGAGTGTACCAGACACTCCACTAGGCTGTGCACCAGAAGGGCAATAGAAAATAATGTCATCGCTCAGAGACACCAGATAGGCAGGGAGACATTGTCTTATTAGGCTCTTTCAGGATGTAGGGAAAGACATCCGCAGGTTTCTTATGTGTTGATATAAAAGGGCCAAGTTCAGATATTTCTTATCAGGAAGGATTTCTTGTATGCAAGTAAGAAGTATAAGGACACCTCCTAGAAGCAGTCGAACCCGTCTGGAATAGCACCTCCAATGCAGGGATGTCATGTTGATCTCACAGAGGATGGAATTAAAGCCCCTTGAATCAGTCAGCTGTTACCCCATCAATGCTGTATAACAAACCACCCCCAAAATTTAGCGTTGTGGATCAGCTGCTCATTCTTAGCTCAGCGCTATTTCATGCTTTTCTTCCTGGGGTCAGTGGTCTACCTGGGCCAGTCTTTTGTAGCAGAAATGGATGTACCAGAGGAATGAGTTCAAAGCACATAAGCATATTTCAAGTTCCTAATTGTGTCACATCTGCTAACATCCCAAAGCAGTCCAGACGGCCAAGCTCAAAGTCAAGCAGAGGGAAGTTCACCTACTTCTTGTGGAAGAACCTGCAAAGTCACAGGGCAAAGAGCATGGATAAGAGGAGGGAAGAATTGGAGCCAAGATAGACTGTACAACCTACCGCACTCCTCGTCTCTCTGTATAGAGCTCTGATTATCTTAAAAGTGGCTACCACTGACTCCAGTTTTCTTCTCGTCACATGTAAACTCCGTAAAATCAAGGTCATTGCTATATGCTCCTGAAGCCAGAACAGTGCATGCCATACGGTTAGTGTCAATCAATATTTGTTGAATGAATGCCTCCTGCTGACTTTTCCTCGTGTTCTTATTTTCCAAAGATGGCATCTGATCAGGTCGGTCTGATGCAGACTAAGGAGTTTGGGCTCCATTCAGCATGGAGGCCCTGGGAGGCTCTGCAGGTTTCAGGCAGAGGCACAACTTGTCCAAACCTGTGCTTCACCAACATTGACATGCTACCAGTATTTGGACAGAGAGAGGATGAGAGGGAGGAGAGACTGGCACACCAACTGGGGGACTATGTGTGAGAGGACTGCTGAGGCATAGGAGGTCCAGAAATAGAAAGTGGGGCTGAGGAAGGGTGTGAGAAATATTGTGCATATCAAATGAAGAGAGCAGGCCATTTTCTTAGATGGCAAAAGAAAAAGAGGTCCTAGGACATGGGACTTGGAGTCCAGGCAACTTGGCAGATGAGTGGTGGATAAGAAGCAGGTTTGTGGGATGGAGCTGATTTGTCAGTTTGGGATTTGCTGAGTTTGAAGGGCTTGCAGGACATCCACCTGGAGGGGTGTAGAACTGGCCCTCAGAAGAGATTTCTCATTAATATCTTAATCTAGCCATTTACATCAAATATTAAAATTACATATAATACCAAACATAGGCAAACTCTTCTAAACCTGCTAGATTCCCACCCCACCAGCTAAAGATCCAGCAAGCAGCTTATGAGTTGTTTGGTTTTCAAATATCTTTGCAAGGAGGAGAAAAGGATAAAGACCAATAGCAGTAAACCAGAATCAGAGAGAAATACAAGACCACTTCTTAGCATGAGTGTCTGTCTGTCTCTAGGAGTCCACGCCTATCAAAGACAGCCATTCAGAAAATGTGTATGAATCTTTTCTGTGGGCCAGGCACTGCATTCAGGGGTACATATGTGGGAACAAACATGGAAAAGTTCCTGCCCTCGAGGAGCTTAGACTCAGTGAGTAAAGGATGGAGTTTTAAATACTTAGGCCAGTGGAATGAAGGGCTGCAGGATCCTGGATAATTGTCCAGTGGGAGCTGGATACAAGAGCTTGCCAATTCCATGTGATCAGAGCGTGGGAGACAGTAATAGACACCAAAGGTGGAGAAAAAGCCCAGGTGGGTGGAGATGAACAAGAATTAACACTCCAGCTGGGCGTGATGGTGCCCAACTATAATCCCAGCTACTCTAGAGTCTGAAGCAGGAGGATTGCAAGTTCTAGGACTGTCTCAGCAATTTAATGAAACCCTGTCTCAAAATAAAAAATCAAAAGGAGCAGGGATGTAGCTCAGTGGTAAGGCACCCCTGGATTCAATCCCCAGTACCACGAAGGGGAGGGGACCTTTCCAGACATCCTGCCCAGTTTGAGCTGGGACCAATAAAAGAAGTGAACAAGCATACCACATTTATTCTTTGCAAGGACTGTCCCTTACAGGTAGGAGGAGGAGGAAGAAGAAGAGGAACTGGGGAGGAGAGACTAGGGATGCAGGGTGCAGGTGATAAAAGGCTTTGATCAGCACAAGAAGGAATCAAAGATGTGTCCCGGGATTCCCCTCCCTAAACATTTCATGTAGAGTTCTACCAGGCCTGGTTCTCCCTTCCTTAGGAGGAACCAGACACTTCATAATGAATCCTAATTAAGTTCCTAAAAATAAACCAACTATTTTAATCTCCTGCATGACATACTTATGATTAAAGGCCTAAGAATTCCATGCAGAGTGCTTTCAGTTCCAAAGTACCGTCATCCACCTTACTCCCAACAGCCCTCATAGCTTTCGGGAGGCAGGTGTTCCCAACATCTGTTTGGCAGATGAGGCATTTAGGCCTAGAAGGAATCCCTAATAAACACTTATCATGGTGAAAACCTTGTCTTCGAAACGCCTGAAAGATTAGTGTGCTAATGTTTAACTAAGCAGGTACGGGCTCTCCATCCTCAGGAGGGAGAACATGGTGTTGGCTGCCATGTAACTTCCAGAGACCTGCGTCAGTTGGGCCAGTGGTTTCCAAATGCCCTCACTATGGACCGGTTGCACCATGTTCATCCAGGATCTTTTTTCATAATATAAACGGGAGTCTCCACCTCCAGGGATTTTTCAGATTCAGTAGGTCAGGGGTGAGGATCAGGAACTAACACTGTTAAGAGGTTTTCCAGTTAATTCTGATGCACAGTCAGCTGGAAAATCAGTTAGCCGTGGTCCTTGGCCTCCTGACTCAGCATCACACAGATGGTTTAATGATGGTGCAGTTTTCTGGGCCCACCTAGACCTATCAAATCAGAATCCCCAGAGGTAAAGCCTCTGTATTTTAAACAAACACCCAAAATTTGTTGGTTCATTTGTTTACAAATATTTCTTAAGATCTATGTGATAGATCCCATCCCATGGATGCGATCTATCACATAGATATCATCGGCTTCCCTCCCCTGAAGATATTTGAATTTTGGCTCAGCTGTTTGTATACGTGGATTTGAGAACCAGTATGGGGGTATTGTAAGACTACAGGGGGTAATATGGAACGTGGGCATCTCAAAGAATCCCAGAACAGATATTCAGCTGGGCTTACGTGAGCCAGTAATAAGTCAGTCTGCAATAGAAGGATTCAAAGGATAGGCTCGGCAATAGGAGTCCCTCTTGTGACTGCCTTCGTTATCTGTTGCTGGTAACAAGCCACTCCTAAAATGTGGTGGCTGAAAATTACATTTTTTTTTTTTTTTTTTTTTTAATTCTCATGATTCATTGTGTTGTCTGGGTAGCCCTATTAATCTGCTCTGAGTTCAGCTCAAACAGACCTCACATGGCTTGGCCTCTCTCCATGTAGTTGCTAATCCTGGGCTTTCTTGGAGTGGGGATTGGACCTCACACATGCTCAGCATGTGCTCCACTACCAAGCTACACCCCCAGCACCATCCCAGAATTCTTAATGGGATGGTGGTCTCAGGATTCCAGAAGGGCCAGCAGCAGTGTGCAAATACCCCCTTGTCTTGTTCACTGATATTCCACCGGCAAAGTCAAGTCTCATGGCGGTGCTCAGCCTCAGCGTGGGAGGGAATTCACAGGGGTGTGGACTACAGAGGCTCACATCTTTGGAGGCCACTGCATTCCACCACAGTTACTCTGGCTGTCTCTTGATCTGGGGATCTTTTTGTGTTTCTTCTCTTTTATCCCCTTGGTAATCCAGGTTAAATTTTTGCATGAAGGAATCCAGTTGCTCTTGCCGTTCACTTCCAGTGGCTTATGGGCATCCCTTTTGTAAGACTCCTCACTGGGAGAGAAGCTGGTGTACAGGTCATGATGAGGACATTAAGGACATCTTAGGCACTATGGTTAAACCTCTTAAGGGAGAGTCATGAAATTCCAAAGGTTAGTGCTGCAGTCACCTTGAGACAAAGGTCTACTCCTATATATTTTATGTATCTACTCCTGAAGTTTAGTGTTTGCTATTGATTACAAAGATTTTTATTTAATGCTTCTGATTTTTAGAAGTGCTGAATGCATGTTTGAAAAATTTTGAAAAAAACAAAATAAACAATTAAAATCACTGGTTATATCATTATCTACAAATAAGTGCTCTTGAGTAACTATTAGCACATTTTCTTTTAGACCTTTCAGTGTGCAGAAGTGTGTTTTGTTCTTTACAAAACAAAGGTTATGCTGTGGGTTGTATGTGGTAGCACGCGCCTGTAATCCCACAGACTCAGGAGGCCAAGGCAGAAGGCTCACGAGTTTGAAACCAGCCTGGGCCATTTAGTGAGACTCCATCTCAAAATTAAAAATAAAAAGTGCTTGGATATAGCTCATGGTAGACTACTTGTCTAGCATGTGTGAGGCCCTGGGTTTTATTCCCAGTATCAAAAAGCAAAATCATATTGTGGATACAGCTTTATGTCTCACAATTTTCATCTAAACTCTGTCGCTGACATTTTTCCACGTTGTTACAACTGCTTTGTAAAATAATTCTTAGTTACATCATAATCAATGAGAGGACTGGGGGTGTAGCTCAGTAGTGGAGCGCTTGCCTGGCATAGCTGAGGCCCTGGGTTCCACCCCCAAAACTGCCAAAAATAAAATCAATGTGACATTTCTATTTTATATTCATTCAGTCACTTGTTTCATATTTTTAGCAATTATCAATTGTGCTATAATGACTCATACCTGTTCATAAGTCCAATTTGCATTTTTTTTTTCTTTGACTAGATTAGGTCCATGTTTCCCCTTATATAGGGGACTTTTTGAGATGGTTTCAGTGTTGCCTAATAAATAGCTAAAAAGATACTTTCCCTTCTGGATGGGATCAGTACTTTCCTCGACTCCATATGCCCAAGCTGGCCTTCCAGCCCTGGGCCCTGTACAATGAATCCATTTCCTCTTGCTCCATTTCCTCTTGTTGGACAGTCCGGATTGGCCCCCATTTCCATGCGGGTACACAGAAGAGCCAGGCTAAGTTGGCTTTTCAGTGACTTTACCAGAACTAGAGAAAGAGCTGTACATGTTCCCACGGTTGCCTCTTGATCCAAACCATGGAAAACTGGCTTTTTATTTTTTCATAACTGGCACAGGCTCTGTTTGGGTCAGGAACCCAACATCAACTACAAAGACTGACCTCAACTGAGGGAACTTGAGAAAAATCTAGATAACACTGTTGGGAAATTGTTCTCTCATATGAACTGGCATTTGAAATATGTGCTAGTATTATGTACATTTTTTTTATATCACTGAACCAAATATAATGGAAAATACTATAGTGGCTTTGGTAAGTCACGGGGCTTTGTTGACTGGAGCACATCAGTAAAGGAATCCAGGGGTGGGGTGGGGTGTGGAATTCAGTGGTAGAGCATGTGCTTAGCGTGCCCAAGGTCCTGTATGTTCAATCCCCAATACCCCACAAACACAAATAAATCTAAAGCAATCCTATTTCCATCAATTCACTTACTCATCACACTCTTATTAAGTAACAGAATCTATCTAGGCTCCCAGCAGAAGAAGAAAGGATGTGAGAGTTCACAGTTGGGGTGACAGACTCGCTCAGTTGTATTTAATTGGCTAAAGTGTGAATCTAGTGGAATCTCCATGCAGAAGGCGGGGCCCCTTCACCTGCCTGTGCAGTGGAAGCTGATTGATTACTGCAGATTGTGCAAGCCAAGGTTGGGAGAGATATGGAGACAGTCCTCAATGCATTTACCCTAGAGTGTGAGAATAAAATACTGTCACAGCGACTGACAAAGTTGGGACAGCTTCCCAGGGTTGAGACTGTTTATGATTCTAGGCTGCAGTGAACTGAAACCATGAGACATCAAAAGGGTTTTGGCCTTTCTTTGTTCCCTGGTCATTTCTATGAGGGATTTCACTCCTTCCATTATTCCCAATCTTTCTGCTTCGAGATGGAGGTCATGAGTCCCAGACTTGGCTTGGAATTAAGTCACACAGCAATGCAGGTAGACAACAAAGAAGTGTGCACTTCACCTATAGACCTTTCGACAGCACAACCAGGTGGTGCTTGGGTGTGGTGAGGCAGAGATGATGTCCCAACGCCATTAATTAGTTCGCACAGGCAAGAAATTGAAAGTGCATAGTGATAGCCTGTCATAGATTACATACACCTTATTTGGGACACTGCTGGACACATTCCTACCTATATGTGTACCTATCTATATCTCTTTCCTATCTATCTAATGGTTGATTATCAAGCCAGCAAGCAAAATTCTGGAATGATTTTTGATAAAAGACCTTTAAATACATCATGGAGTGGGGATTGGACCTCACACATGCTCAGCATGTGCTCCACTACCAACTTTTCCTGTTCACTGTAGGAAGGCAAGTGATTTTTCAGAAATGGCTCAGAGTCCTTTACGTACTTTGCTTATAAATCATAGTCACAGCCCATGTGGCATGGGAAGGTATTTCAGGAGATTTCCCAAGAGCTTTCCAAAAGGGACACACGGTCATTAATAACTAAGTGCAAAAGTGATAAGAATAGGCCTCGAGATATAGCTCAGTTGGTAGAGAAATCGCCTCCTATGCACAAGGCCCTGGGTTCGATCCCTAGCACCACACACACACACACACACACACACACACAAATGTGATAAGGCATAAAAGAATGAATCAAACACCCTGCAGCACAGAGGACAGAGAGCTCATAACCAGTTGAGAAAATCTAGGAAGTAACTTCTGGGATGGATCTAAAAGGAGGCATGGGATTTCAGCAGCAGAAATGGTGGCCTGAGCTGTTTCTGGAGGTTGATACAGGTGGCCTTCATTCTTCAAGGGGAAACTTGAAAGAGAGTTGTGCCTATGCTCAGGCTGGAGGACCAAGACTGGACAAGGTGGTGACCTCCAGGACCAAGAAGGTTGCCACAGTTTGAATATGGTTTTTTTTGTTGTTGTTTTTTTTTTGCTTGCTTTCTTTTCTGGTACCAGGGATGGAACTCAGGTGTGCTTAACCACTGAGCCACACCCCCCACACACACTTTGGCTAAGTTGCTAAGGCTGGCTTTGAACTTGCAACCCTCCTGCCTCAGCCTCCCTCCTGAGCCACTGGGATTACAGGTGTGTGCCACCATACCCAGCACGAATATGGTTTATCCCCTCCCAAACGCATGTTGAAATTTGATTCCCCATGTAAATAGTGTTAAGAAGTTGTGGGCCCTTCAAGAGGTGATTAGATGTTTAAGAGGGATTAGTGCCTTTCTCCCAGGACTGGGTTAATGTCCACAGAACCAGATTAGTTATTTCAAAAGCAAATTGTTACATAGTGAGGCAGCCCCTTGTATTGGTAGAGTGTTTGCCTCTTCTGCATGTGCCCACCTCCCTTTCCCACTTTTGCACATCAAGAAGCAGCACGAAACCTTTACCAGGTGACCAGATGTGACTGCCAATCTTGAATTTCCCAGCCTCTTGAGCTGTGAGCCCAGAAGCCTCTTTTCTTTATAAATTACCTAGTCTTGGGTGTTGTGTTATAGCAGTAGAAGCTAGACTAAGACAAAGATGAAGAAATGGAGAAAGAGTAGTGTATTCTGATAGGATGGCTGGAGAACTACATCCCGCAGGGGAAGTTAGCGATGAAGAGCAGCCTCTATGTAGGCCTCAGTGACCTCTGCATGGAGCGCCGCTCACTCATCTCGGCAGGAAACCCTAGGACCCTCATCAACCTGCACTCCTCTGTGAAGACCATGTGCCTCAGGAACCCTGCTGTCCCTGGCTGAACACGGATCCCTTTAGCTTCACATGTGACTCATGTTTATAGAGACATCACCGTACAGACTGTTTGGACTGTGACGCAATGACGAAGTGTACCATGGAAAAAATGAGAAAGACATCCTAACTGGACGCCAGGGCGCAGTTGAGGAAATCCTGTGATGTGTCATGCGGGCAATGCTAGAAGGTCACCAGGGCACTGGGCGGGCCAGACAAGAGCCCCGGTTCTTGAAATGTCACCAGGAGTCAGGAGCACAGTTTTCTACTGGTCCCAGATCAAGTTTCCAGCTCCTCAAGGATGAACCGGTGAGAACGGGACCTCGGATGATCCTCTTCCCAGAGACGTGACTTCCCGTGGGGACCTGGGTAGTTGGAGTTCCCCACCTGGCTTTGCGGGCCATTTTGGCATCAGTGGTGTCAGGCAAGCATCATTCTTGATCTCAGGGTCACCAAAACCATTTTTCCTTTCATCTTCATCCAAAAGCTTTTTTTTTCTTTTTCTTTCTTTTTTTTTTTTTTTTTTCCTGTTCCAGCCCATAGTCATGTGATTTCCCAGGGGAGTAAGAATTCTTGAATTACGGCTGTTTCCTTTGAGCAAAGTATACATTGCTGTGCCTGGGTCACAGTTAGGGACTTCTCTTGTCAAGTGACCTGGGCTTTATTTACACCTGGGCAGCAAGATTTAGAGGGAGCTGATGTGGGGTACAAAAATATTTTGAAAAAAAAAAAAAATCACGTGTACCTCCATTATTTTTTTTTTCCTCCAGTGAAAACTTCTTTATTTTTAAATAGGTTGCACATTACATGGTAGAAAAATTCAGAAGATTTGAAAATGTTTAGGGTAAAAACTAAACTTTCATTCCTCCCCTCCCTGATCTCGCCCTGTTTCTCTTTGGGAGGTAATGACCTTGCCAGTTTCAGTTTTGTGTATATCCTAAATACTTCCATGTGTTTATTTTAAGGTCCACTCCTCTTGCAAACATCCCCCCATGACTATTACCCTCACTACTGCCTCCTCGCCTGTCACATGAGGACCTTGCTCTTTGCCCCAGGAGGGCGAGATGGATGCTATCAGGCACACAAGGTCAAGGGCAGAAAGCCTGACACTGGGGAGTTCCTATTTGCCTGCTGCCCTTTACCCCTTTATATGTACACCTCCTTTAGGAGCTTAGCGTGTGTGAGGCCCTGGGTTCAATCCCCAGCATCCAAAACAAAAACACCCCAAAACAAAAATAAAGAACTTCAGTGTGCCGAAGATTCTTACGGAAAATTTTAAAATGCAGATTCCTGGTCCCATGCCCAGAGATGCCCTGTGCTGAGGCTTTGAGTCTGCTTTTCTACAAGCGCTCCCTTCCCAAGATGATCTTTTTTTTTTTCTTTTTCTTTTTTTCTTCATTTTCTTTTTTCTCTTTTTCTGTTTTGGACTACCTGAGATTAAACCCAGCATCAATGTGTCAGGAAAGCAGAGCTAAACAGTGCTACACTTGCTGTATCCCCAAGCCTATCCCAAGATGATCTTGATGTATGGGGGTGGCTCCAGGATCTCACTTTGAGAAACACTGTCTCCAACATTATTCCTGACTTTCCTGGCTCTACTATTGGGGGTCACCACAGGTCCTCTTCATTATTGCTGATTTTTCAAACTCATGCCCACTGGATGGCTATTCTTCATCACCTGGGCATTTTCCCTCTCTCCTTCTGTTTTCAGCAGAGGAAGCTTTAACGTGTTGTTTGGAGACTCCCAACAAATCCATTGTCTCTGAGTTTGGTAAGATGACACCATCCTTTTCAGGGAAAGCCATTGGTTAGATATGGCCAGCCACCGTTCAGGAATCCTGGGATGGAGTTGTTTGATGTTATATTTTCCATTTCCATTTCTTTCTTTCTTTCTTTCTTTCTTTCTTTTTTGGTACTGGGGAATGAACCCAGGGGCACTCAACCACTGAGCCACATCCCCAGTCCTATTTTGTATTTTATTTAGAGACAGGGTCTCACTGAGTTTCTTAGCACCTCACTTTTGCTGAGGCTAGAGATCCTTCTGCCTCAGCCTCCTGAACCACTGGGATGACAGGTGTGCGCCACTGTGCCTGGCTCCACTTCTATTTTAATATTAAAAATATATGCACAATTTGGACTGTCTGGCTGAGCTTCTTATAAAGGAGGGCTGCCTCATGATTTGGGTTCCATTACTTCAATCTGTATTTACGGTCAAGTTGGCATCAAGTGACAATCTAAAGGGTCCACATTTACCTTTTGATAGGTTGACAAGTGCATCCGACAGTAAATTGGCTTGACCCCCCATCTACCTCAGACTGGAAGACTGAGTTCCTCCTGGAGCCACTGGAGAGAGGGCCTCAGGTTCCCACCCAATACTCTCTGACCCTTTCCTTGTCCTACCAGGCTTCTTCTCCAGATCTGGTCCCTTAAAGGCTTTGGGACTGGCTGTTCCCTCTGCCCAGATTCTTCTCCCAAATATCTCTATTAATAACTCTCTGTTCTCCTTTGGGGCTTTGCTTAAGCCATTAAGTTTCTCAATCCCCCTATTTAAAATGGACTCCTGCCCGCTTCATGCTCTCTAGCACTCTTGCCCTCTTTACAGTTCATTTCTTTATCATGTCTGTTCCTTATTGTTGCATGCAGCTCCCTGCATTAGAATGTGTACCCCATGGGAGTGGGATCTTTGTTCTGTTCATCGATGTCTCCCAAGCACCCAAAGCAATGCTTGACACACTGTAGATGCCTAATAGACTCTTGATGAATGAATGAATTCTCTAATGCCTAATTACTAACAATCACCACCTCGTGACTGCTCTTGTATTCAGTGATAAATCTGTTAATTAGTTTTATAAAAACAAAACTCCTCTTTTCAGTGATAATTTGCCATGAAAGACATTTTGCAAAGTTTGAACATGGGACTCGAATGTTTGTATTTTTGGAATGGGTGGGGGAGTGTAGCTCAGTGATAGAGAGCTTTGGCCAGCATGCAGGGGCCCCTGGTTAATCTCCACCATCAGACACACACACACACACACACACACACACACAAAATAAATAAATAAATATGTGTGTTTCTCAAATGTGGAGTCCAGGAGCATAGGCTGAATGGATAAGGGTCCTGGGTTTGACACCCTCTAGCATGTTCCTGACTGAGCACTGGCCACTTGTTCCTCTCTCTCATTTTCAAGCCAGGAAAAGGCATCCTGTCACCATCTGCCATTATTGGTCATTTCTGGTGTGGTAGACATACCCACTTCTCCCTCCAAGAAGAGTCTCCTCTTTTTTTTTTTTTTTTTTTGGTACTGGGGATTGAACTCAGGGATACTCGACCACTGAGCCACACATCCCCAGCCCTATTTTGTAATTTATTTAGAGACAGGGTCTCACTGAGTTGCTTAGCACCTCACTTTTGCTGAGGCTGGTTTTGAACCCTTGGTCCTCCTGTCTCAGGCTCCCAAGCCACTGGAATTACACACATGCTCCTCTCTCACATTCTTTGGATAATTCTGGAGTAACCATTTTTCCCCCTCTTGACCTTATTTCTTTCTGTTTGACAACATTTTAATTCATTCCATTTTCCCTCATAATAAAAGAAACACTGGCCGGGCTTGGTGGTGCACACCTGTAATCCCAGTGGCTTGGGAGGCTAAGGCAAGAGGATCTCAAGTTCAAAGCCAGCCTCCAGCAAAAACTGAGGTGCTAAGCAACTCATTGAGACCTTGTCTCTTAAAGAATATGAAAACAGGGCTGGGGGTGTGGCTCAACGGTTCAGTGCTCCTGAGTTCAAAAATCCCTAGTACAAAAACAACAACAACAACAACAAACCAACAGCAACAAAAACAAACAAAAAAACATGTTTTTGTAAAATAAGATTTTGTGAACTCTAAAGATATATGAAGAAATAGAAGCCCCACAACTCGAGGACCTTCTGTAGCTTGTTTCTCTGACTATAAATGTAATAGCGGGACACAGCCACTTTAATATTTTGGTTTAGTTTGTTTGGTCTTGCAGTGTCAAAGATCAAACCCAGTTACTCATGCATGACAGGCTAGCACTCTACCACTGAGCCACAACCCAAGATTCTTGGTGCAGTTCTTTCTTGTTTTTTTCCTATGTGTACCTATTGAGGTGAAATACAGGAAACTGCCCATGTTCAACCATTTTTGACCCACACATTGGCAATATTCTATGTTTCAACCTGGTAATTCACATAGTTGAGTCTATACTATGTATATAATTTTACACTGTGTTTTTCCATGGTATTACAACAGCAACATTTGCCCAAGTATTTCCGGATTCTGGGCCCTTCCTGGACTTGCATTAGCTGCACAAATAATTCATGAACATTAGCATGTCGGCTGGGAGCCCCGCCCTGTCAATCACTGAAGCAGTTCAAGTGGAGCCCAGACTTGCTGAGTCTTCATATAAATGACAGTCCTCACCAATTCTTCTAGGCATCTCTTCCTATAAATTTCCCCAACCAACTGCTGGTGTGCAGTGCCTGCCACCAGATCTTCTGTCCAAACGGCAGTTTCTGGGAATGTCGCTAATGACTGTTTCGTTTCTCATCTCCGGTCCCTCCTATATGAATCTGGTCCATTACTAGTGACGTGTACTCAGCTTGTGGCTTATCTTCCTCCCCAGTGAAATGCCCCTCTTTGATTTGTTGTTGCTGTCTCTTGGTTTCTAGATTTCTGGGCTAGTCTACCAGTATGTTTAAAAGGGAGAGCCAATTAGTTTTGGGGGGGTTTAACAACAGGAGCAGTGCTCCCCTGGGGACCTCTGACTGCCTCAGCAAACAGTATCAAGGCCGTCAGCTCTACATTTTATCAGCGAGTTCCTGAGAAGTTCATGGACCATAGTTACCCTGAGTTGTGACCCTGCCCCCAAAATTATTGCCCAAGAACAGTCATCTATGTGGGTTCTGTCTGAACCAGCCTGGTTATCTGGATTCTTTCTGTGCAGCTTTGTTCCCAACTGGGCCTAATTTGCTCTAGATTTGCAATGTTCAACTTTCGACTAGGGGTTCCTCCAAAAACCCCATTTGAATAAGGTTTGAGAACTTCTGATACAAGATCAACTCTCTCTGCTGATAATAACATTATGTCTCTCCAGCAGATTAAAAAGGATGGACTTTAACATTTTGGCCCTAAGAATAAGAGAGTAACAGGAGACCAGAACATTTAAAGGTAATATGTAATCTATGAACACATCAATGGATAAAGAAAATAAGGCAAAAAAAAAAAAAAAAATCCAAAATAAAATGCTCTGTGGCTCCTCTTATCAAAACACAGTAAGCTGCCACACATGGAGGCAGTGGGCCCTGAAACCTGACACCCTGGTTTTGAAATCAAACTAACTTGCATTCAAATCCTGACCCTGTCTGTTCCCAGCTATAAACAGGGCTGAGATTGCCCTTCAGTAAAACTGAGCTGAAAAAAAAATGTCCACTGTGAGGATGGGAAAACTTGAAGAGAGAATGTGTAGAAAATACTGGCCACACTTGAACTTGATCAGAGTCATGGTTACTATTAGACTTAACAAAACAAAAAAAGAATGTAATTTGGTCTTATGTTTTTATTATTGCAAAAACAACATTACAGCATGAATCAACTCTGTTATCTAAGCTCTTTGCTTAGATAAACTTGAAAAAAATAACCCTACTACAAAAAAAAAAAAAAGAAAAGAAAAGAAAGAAAGAAAGAAAAATCAGACTTGACACTTTTCTCTATTTCCTTCTGGACTTGGTGATCTTTACCCACTTGCTTCTCAGCTTCTTCACTTATCACATTCCCGAAGTCTTCCTGGCACGGCATGTTCTCAGTGTAAAAGTTATTATTTCAACCAATATACCCAACCTGATAGTCATGCCTCTATTGTTGAGCACTTATTTCCAGTTTGGGAAATATCCTTTCATTTGGTTCCTGTTATGGTGATTTGAAATGCGTGATTAAGAAAAAAATAGGTCTTTTCATTTAGGTGTACGGATATTTCTAGCTCGAATTTGAGAACACTGCTTATGGTAAGCAATGTTAAAAGAAAATAAAGATGGTTTCAGTCTAGTGGATTGCAAATTGGGGTAACTCCAGGAACTCGCATGTCCGTTCACCTCGGGTTTTCGCATCTCGACCGCTGTCAAATTGGTCTGAGGATGAAGAATAACTGAGAATGAGATTTGGGGAGCGGGGGTCTGTGGCAAAGTTCACAGCTGAGTGCTAAACCATGTGCAAGGCCCTAGGTTCAATCCCCAGCACCAAAAGAAAACAAAAACTTTTAAAGTGGACTAAACAAATTCGTGTTAATTCAGTTCTTCACACTCCACCCATATGAAAGCGTGGGAATCCGTATTACTTGAACACAGAGAGGGATAGGTGCTCGCCTCAGATCCACAGCAGCTAGAGATGGAGAGAGTACAACGCCTTCGGCCAACTCGGAATTGTTTTCCCACGGCACTTTGGGGGGTGGGGGGAACTTCCCCAGCCGCTCTCGGGAGAAGGCGGAAGGGCGAGCCACCAAAGGCCAGGTGGAGCTCTGTGGGGCGTCGCTGGCCCTCCAGAGGGCTCCTCCTTCCCGGAGCTCGGCCCCGCCCGGCTCCGAGCATGCCCAGTGCGCTCCCCGCCGGTCGGAGCAGTATTGGGCAGGCGCTGCGGCTCCAGGTTTTGCCGGCGACCCGGCCCGACCGGGGCGGGGCGCCTGCAGCGCTGCCCCAGGGACTCCCGCTCCATCGGAATTCCCCCGACGCGACGCCCGGGCGGCGCCCGCAACAGTGGCGCTACCGCGGGACGTGTGCCACGGTGACAAGGACTAAAGTGAGGTATCTGGCGTTGCCAGGGTCTCCGCACGGCTCTGGGACAGATAGCTCCCTGGATCTCGGGTAATCGGGTCGGGACCGGAGGGTCCCAGGCTTCTCTCCATCCTTCAGTTCACGCACTCATCCAACACGTGTTCATACTCTGTGCCAAGCGCAGCTGAAGGGCCAGGGTCACTGCAGCAGACAGGCAGAGCTACAGCCCCAGAACTGACGTTCCGGAGGGGCCACACCTGAAGAAGTGAGCAAATCAGGAAAAGCCAAAGTTTGCTCTCTCGCTGTTCCTTCCGCAGTCTTGCGCTTTTTTGCACTGGTTGGTTCCTCTCCCAGGAAGGCTCTTCCCGTTCGTCTGCGGGGCTGAAATGTCACCTCTCAGTGTCACCCGATCCGGCCACCCGATTAGACTACTCCATCAGCTCAAGGGCCTGAACTGACCGCTTCATTGAAAATTGCACCAACTCCACCCGCAAGCCTTCTCACCTGGCACTTTTCCCATTAAAGAACTTCTCGCCTTTCCTGTGCAACTTCGTTTGCTAATTTGCTGTTGATCTGTTGTCGGGTCTCTCTTCCTGCAACCCCTAACCATGGGGTAGGATTTTGTCTGTTTGTTAACTGCACGTGAAAAAACGGGAGCAGGAACTCGGCAATATTGGTTGAGTGGATAGTGACAAATGCTTTGAAGAAAATTAAGAAGTCGAGGGCCAATTTAGAAAGGTGGTCAGGGAAGGCCTCTCCAATGAGGGGATATAGGTACAAGGAGGAGGCGCCAGACACGTGAAAAGCTGGGCAAAGGCGTCCTACAGAGGGACAGACGTGCAATGTCCTGAGGCTGCTCAAGCCCTGAGTGTCTGATGAACAGAAAGGTGCTCCTGGAGCTGGAGGAAGGCAGGTGTGAGAGGAGGCTTAAGAGTCAAGTAGTAACACGGATCAGGTAGGGGGGCCCCACAAACCATGGATGGAAGCTTTCTACAGCCGCCGGACTAGCACAGCACTAGGAGCCAATAGGAATCCATTTCAGCCGCTGACCTGCCGTGTAAGACCCTTCTCCCCCCTCGTTTTAAAGAGTTCTTGGGCGCCAACTGTTTGCCATTTGTCGGCATGAAATCATTGAGGGCCCAGCACTTAGTAGGTGTTCAATAAATGCGTAAGGAACGAACGCCTGCGTGCCGGAGCCAGGGAACAGGGGCCGGTCCTGAGCTCCGCGGTGGTGCCAGGTGGTCCTGGAAGCCGCGCAGGAGCGCGCGGCCCGGGGCGGGGGCGGGAGCGCCCCACAGGCCGGCCCGGGCACCCGCCCCCCGCCCGGCGCGCGGGCCCGTCGCGGCCAGCCCGGCCGGCGGGAGCCGCCCGCGGGCGGCACTGGGCATGCTCAGACGGCGGCCAGGTCGCGCCGCGAGCGAGCTTCCGCGCCGCCCGCACGCGCGACCTACCTGGGCGCCCCGCGCCCCCGGATGCTGCAGGTACGGGCCGGCGCGACCCCAGAGGGCCGGGGGCAGGGTGCGGACGGCCGGGGCTAGGGACGCACTCGGCGCCGCCCCGCCCCCACTGTCCCCAGGCGCGCGGCGGACGCGCGGGCGGGCTGGCGGCGCGGCGGACGCGGGGTCCCGGAGCCACGTCGGGGCGGGGAGGGGGCGCCGCGCCGCGCTCACCTGACTGGGCCGGGGCAGAGGGCGGGGGCCGAGGCGGGCGCGGCGGGGCCGGGGCGGGCGTCCGGGACGCCGGGCGCGGCGGGCGTGGGCGTGCGCTCCGGCCGAGCGGGGCGGGCGCAACCCGCCGAGCTCGGTGCCTGCGCGCGGGAGGGCCCCGCGCCGCAGCGACCCCGGCTCCGGGCGCCCAGGGGCGCACCGCGCGCGGGGAGCGAGCCGGCGAGGGCCGCCAGAGCTCGGTCTCCGGGGCGAAGCCGCCTCTAGGCTTTCAAAGATGGCATTTCCTGGGCCTGGCACGAACTCCAGCGCCAATAAACCCTCCCGTTCCGCGGGCGATAGGGAATGATTTATCAGGTAACTGCGGTGAGACAGCTGCAGTGGGGGAGTGTAGGTGAGAGCGCTCAGCTCCCCGGAAATGCCCGTGTTCTGCCACCTAAACTTACTGAGAAGTTGCAGTTGCCTTAAAAATTAATGGGAAGTTGAGACAACTTGACACCTGGGTTTCCCGAGGTGGTGGAAGGATCTTGTGGCTCGGAAACTGGAGACTTGTGTTCAGGTTGGGCTCCCCCTTGGACAGCTGGTGTCCTTGGGCAAGTCGTTTAACCTCTCTGATCCACCATTTCCTCCTCTGCAAACAGCCGGTAATAATGCCCACCTCATTGGGTTGTTGGTGGATTAAGTGGGATAAATTATGTGGAGGTGTTTGGCTCTGTGCCCGGCACAAAGCAAGCGAGCAGTTGGCGTGATGTGAATTTAATTCATTTAGAGACCCTCGTGGCTCCCATTTCACCAGGAAATTAGAATTAGCAAAGCATCTTCTGGGCCTGTCTGTGCCCAGGAGAACTTCTGCTGAACGCAGAGGCTTTGGAAAAACAATTTCCCGAAGTGTAATCAGAGAGCATCTTCCTTAAAAGCAGTTTTATGCATTCAGAAACTCCAGAAGTTGGCAGTTTGGCTTCACTTACAAAAGAGCTGTTTTGCAAGATGGATCATCTTGCAAATGTTTAAGCAGATGATTTGAGAAAGTAAAGCCTGTTTAGGAGGATTTTTGTTCTACAAAACTCCCGGGCCCAACTTTAAGCGATTATTTGGATCAGGCTTTCTCAACCTCACACAATTGACAGTTGGGGTTTGATAATTCCTCTTTGAGGGCGCTGTCATATGCATTGTAGACGTTTAGCAGCATCCCTGGTCTCTACTCGGTATACTGCAGTAGCAATCCCTCTCTCAGTTGTGCCTCCAGACATTGTTAAATGTTTCTTGGGGGCTTAGTGCCCCCCTCCTTCCCCTTTGAAACTGCCAATTTAAATAATCCCTGTTTTCTGACATTAGCCTGAGTTATTTGAGAATTTCATCTTGTGCTTTTTTTTTTTTTTTTTTTTTTTTTTAGTGGTGCTAGGAATTGAACCCAGGGCCTTGTGCATGCAAGGCAAGCACTCTACCAGCTGAGCTATATCCCCAGCCCCCATCTGTGCATTTATGATAATAATCTTTGCATCACCTTCTAGAACTGTATGGAGTTACCAGTATCATCTCATTTGATTTTTACAACTCCCCCACGAGGCTGGTGTTACTCCCGTTTCACAGATGAGGAAAATGAGGCTCTGAGCAGCCAATTACGTAGAATGTGGTACAATTGGGATGTAACCCAAGTCTTCTGGGTCCCAGGGCAAATCTTTCTCTTGTGCATCCAACTGCCCTTTGTCACATGGAAGCCTTCACTTGGATGACTTTCCTCCTGATTGAATCAGGATGTAGAATATATTGGAAGCTGGAAACCTTTCTGACTAGTTGAAAATTAACAAGAGTAGGCCATTATCTGGGAGAGAGTAGGCTGTTCTAGTTAAATATTCTAGTTTATAGCGAGCTCTCATAAATCCCACATACAGTTAATGGAATACCAATTTGCAGAGAATTAGAGTAGAATAAAACGTGCCTAATACTCTATATTGATCCTGGTTGTCTCTGGTGATTTGCCTTCTCCTAAAAAGGACTCATATATGCAAATTAGACATTAGCCCGGGCTTGTAAAAGGTCAGGTTACTAAAGGCATTTCAGAATAGCTCCACTGATTGAGCTGCTTCTGTATGGCAGGTGCAGAGCTGCGTGGGGATGCTGAGTTGGACCAGTCCCCAACAAACAAAGGGTGCCGGGGTGAACTTCCCTGCAGTTCAGGCCAGGCCAGACCCTTGGTATGCCCTTCTGGATAGCTTAGCGCAGGAGAAGGAGCCCCAGTTACCGTGGAGGCAAATTCAGGATCCCACACTGCTCACTCCTCCTATCTCTGAGCGTTCGCTTTGTCTGTTACACCAGAGGTATTTTGGTAGCTTTTAACATTCTTCAAGTTTTAGGGACCCGGTAAGGGAGGCAAGGTTCATAGACAAACCTTATCTCAGAAAGAAGTTGGGGTTCCAAGATGGCAGATGGTCTTAGGTTTGAGATCAACAATGACATTTTACTGTGAACTGGAAGGGTTGCTGCCCATGCCTCCTGACTTCCATTCCCTTGCAGGTGAGGAAACTAAGTTAGAAAAGATGGAATGGGACCAGGAGTGAGAGGACTAATTGTCACCTTCCGCACGCAAGGGGTGCTGTTTTCTAGAATGGAAATAACCAACCAGAGGGGACCAGCATTGTGTAGTAGAGGGAACAGGGAAACATAGCAACTCCCTCCTGAATTCTCAGGGACTGGCGCAGATTGAGAGGGATCAGCGATTTGTGTCCCTGAGAACTCCTCTGGACCTAATCCTAGGGTTCACTGTCCTGCCACGAGACAGTGAGTTCCTAGAAAGCAGGGCTGATCTTTCCACTCTTCCCAGGCTCTGCAGCAGGGGCTGGAAGGCCAGAGGCCAGAGGCCATACCTGGGCTGGCAGGGGCAGGGCTGCTCCCCAAGGGTCAGCTCTTCCTTCCAACTCTGATTCAGATGGGACTGATCCAGGTCCCTTGCACACTGCTCTTGTCTGGGCCCTGGCGACCTCATGACCTCAGCCTCCCATCATCCAGGTATCTTCTTTCCTTGGGCTGCAAAGGAGACCAAGTGAAGCTCTTGGTAGGCTCCTAGCTGAAATCTGATCTGGCCATGGCTTCTGAGACCCGAGCTTCTGCTTGTACCTACCTGAAGCCTCCAAATTAACTGGTTATTCTAAGACCAGCTGTGAGCGGAGTCAGCCACAAATTCAGACATTTTTTGAGTCTATACTATTTGTCAGGCCAGAGGGCTGCAGAGATGAAAGCTGAACCTTGCCTTGGAAGGATTTGTGACACTTGTACATGTGTATGTCTCCATCCATCCATCTATCCATCTGATAACATGGGGGAGCTGAACCTTGCTTTGAAAGGATTTGTGACACTTGTGCATGTGTATGTCTCCATCCATCCATCCATCCATCCATCTGATGCAACATGGGGGGAGGCAGCCATTCATTTTGAGGGGCACCAGGAAATACCATAGGGAGTTGCTGACATTTGCATTAAGCCTTGAAAGTTAAAAAAAAAAAAAAAATGGCATTCAGGGTGAACAGAATAGCAGAAACAGAAATGCAGAGGCATGAAAGACCTCGCATGTTTTAGTTTAGGGTTAAACCCAGGGCCTCGCACAGGCAAGACAGGTGCTCTGCCACTGAGCTCTGTCCCTAGCACGCGAGAGTTTTCATATTTTAGGCCTGCTGACTCTTTCCAAACCCATTCTTTTTTTATTTTTGAGGCAGCGTCTTGCTGTGTTGCCCAGGCTGCCCTTGAATTTCTGGGCCAAGCGATCCTCCCGCCTCAGTCTCCTGAGTAGATGGGACTAGACTTGTGGGCCAGTGTACTGGCTCAGGCCCAGCCTCTTGACTTGCACTGCTGCAAGTCGCCACTCTTATGGACGGGGTGCTCCCCCATCTCTGTGCCGGGCTGGGCCTACCCAGCACAGGGGTTAGTGCCAGTTCTTTTTGTCTCCCCAGCATGGGAGTGACACCTCTGGTTGTCTTTGAAGCAGGACCCACTCTGCCTGGGATGCTCTGGTTTTACCTATTCAACCCTAATGTGGTACTCCCAGGCGGCTAGCCACTGTTCCCAGAGCTTTCCAAACATTGACTGACTCCTTTAGCCCGGTAGGTAGGTGGGGGCAGAGCTCACCTACGAACTATGTGTATCTGTGCAAGTGGTGTTCTGGTCACTGAAGTCACCTCTGGCTATAACTGACTTTGATGTGCGGGGGAACAGCCGAGTCTGAGAACGTGAGGCACTGCTGACGGCCACAGATCTCTCTCTGTGACCCCGTTTCCTTCAGGGGGCCAGCAGCGCTCTGCTGACTGCATTTTCTGAACCAAAGACTGGGATGGGTAGTCCAAAAAAGAATGTGCTGCTGCTTTGTACGAGAGGAGGCCTGGGAGGTGTTTGGATACTGAGAGAGTGGAATTTTTGAGACATTTTGATGGTTTATGTGGAAAGTTAGGACAGAGGATTTGCAATTGGGATAGCGCTGGAAAATTCAGGTCTTATGATTCGTCAGGATACACAGCTTTTAGCAAATGTTTATGCAGTGTGTAGTTTGGAGTGAATTTTCTGCACTTATCCTCTGGTGCCCCAAAAGGGAACAAATGGTGCCTTCTAGCCTCCAAATTTTGCTCATTCCTACCAACCTCGTTTGATAGATGGAGTAAGAAAATCAGCCAATGAGAGGTACACATAGTGGCCTGGGAACCAGGACCCCCAAAGGACACAGGGCTTATGAGCAGAGCAGTCTAGATTTGAACCCATGTCTGTCCCCACCCAGATCATTTATCTGTAAAATGAGTATCACAATAGAACCTATTTTCTTTGAGCTGGCTGGATTTCTTTTCCTAGTTCTGGGACTCAACCCCGGGGCCTCACATATGCAAAGCAAGTGCTCTTCCGCTAAGCTGCAACCCCAGCCCTAAACTGACTGTTTTAAATGAGCCAATAACCCATGAAAAATTGACAGAAGATCCCAGACAAGTGCTTGGGTCTGGCTCAGTGCTGAGCATCGCTGCAGGACCTATTCCCGGGGATCCAAGAGGCAGGACCACGAAGGAATTGTGGCTGGCTGGGAGCTGTGTTGGTGAGAGGCACTTGACTAGGGAGTCTTCTGTACCCTGCCTCCCTCAGCCAAGTCAGCCGCAAGGACTGTCCCAGAGGCTCTGGGTGAGAGAGACAGAACCAGCTTCCTCCTGCGTCCCTGACCACTGCCTGCTGATGACCTGGAGAGAGGAAGGGGCAGCCTGAGCCCACTGTCCCCTCTGTGTTCCTCTAGCCCCTCCTGGGGAGCAGCAGAGACACACAGTGCTCCTGGGGGGAGCGGTCACTGCTGCTGTGGAGTCCTTCGTGCCCTCTCCCCTTCCAGTCTGTTCTCTGCTCTGCAGCCCAGGGTCTCTCACAACACTTCCTGTTGCTCTTAGAATAAAGACAAAGTGCCTCTCCCTGGCGTCTCCCTGTGGCCCATGGGTACCCTGGCCCAGTCTTCCCAGCCCCGCCTCGCTGTGCTCCTGTCAGGGCGGTGCAGACCAGGAGGCCACTTAGCGCGTCCCCTCCTCCCCATGGCTGCAGACGCCTCCCTCACCTTCCTGAGGTGGGTTAAACTGCTGCTATAAATGGTCATGCCACCAGAGCACTCTCCCTGATGGCGCTTTTCTTGGTGGCAATTTTGCAGTTAATTAGTGTAATTATTTGTATTAGTACCTGTCTCCTCCGCTACGCTGTGAGCTCTGAAAAGGCAGGATCTCTCTCTTTTTAAACTTTCTCTAAGCTGTATTTTTTCCTTTTAACTTTCTATTTTGACCTAATTCAGACTTACAGGGAAGTTAAAAGAACAGAACAAAGAACTCGCATGTCCTCTTTAGCTCGATTCCCCCCATGACCATTTTACCCCATTTATTTTTTCCTTCCATGTAGATGTTTTTGTTCCAACCATTGGAGGATCACCGAGAGGCTCTTCCTTTCCCCTTCAATCTATTTCCTAAAAAGCAATGGCACTGCTTACAAAATTACAGAATGCATTTTAGAATCACAAAATCAACATCATTACAGTAAGTGCTGGGACCTAGCCTATAGACCGTCCTCAAGTTCTGCCAGTCATCTCACTAATGTCCTTTTGGTAACAGAGACCCTCCAAGCATGCATTGCATACAGTTGCCACGTCTCTTTGGTCTCCTTTAAACAGTTCTTCAACCTTGCTTCGTCCTTCATGACCTGGACGATCTGGGAGAGCATAGGTTGGTCATTTGGTTTCATGCCCCTCAATTTGGGCCTATGTTCTAACTCACCCGTTGTGTCCCCAGCACCAAGCACAGTGCCTGGACCATCCAGTGCACTTGGGTGAGTAGTGTTGGGTGAGGGGAAGGAGCCGCTGTGGTTTCTGGCCTCCCCCACCTCTGCCTTTTTCCTTGCTGAGGGATGTTGTTATTTGTTGCAGTCAAATGTAAATTGTTTATAACAAAGAGAGGTTTCCTCAGCAGAGAGAGAGCCTGCTGTCCTTGCAGGTGTAGAAGCAGATGCTGGAGGATGGCTTGCGGAGGGGGATTGAGAGAGAACAAGGGGACATTTGAGGAGGGCCTAGACTCAGACTGGAGTCCCCTCCCGGCCTGAGCCGCCCTTTCTCACTGCACCTCTAAATTCAAAGGCTTAGCTGCCCAGGAATAAGGCATCTCGACTTCATCATCCAAACAGGACCTTTGGAGAAGGAAAGGAGGTGCTGTTAATAATTGCACATGCTGGACAGGCCTCAGCCGGGACTGCCCTAGACAACTCAAGTGTGGCTTTGAGATTTAGGATCAGTGCTGCAGGACCGTGGAAATCCCTCTGGCACTAGAAACCCTCCTCCTGGATGAGGACAGCAGTGGCCAGTGTCCCCATCTCCCTGGTCCCACACTTCTGTGGCACCCACACCCTGGGTGTCCCCTCCCCAGCTTGCTCCTGTCATTGCAGCCTCTTTGCAGCCCTCCCCTCAGTGTGCGCTTTCCTGCTACTTGGTCAGGGAGCCTCGCTGTGTGCAAGAGGATGGGCATTCGGTAACTAGTAGGTGCAGAAAGGGACTTGGATGCAGAGAAACCAGGCAGGAAACCAGCCTTGAAAGATCCTGGTGACAGGGTCAGTTTGGGGCCATTTTTGGGGAAGTCTAGGGTCAGACTATCAAGTGTGCAGACGTTGGTCAGGGCCGGGCTCCAGGATCCATGCAGTCAGGTTCTTAGAAGAAAATGCTAACCCTGACTTCCTGGGTTAAGAAGTGGATGAAGATGTGACGATGTGGAGCTACTTTCTGGGAAGCATCCCAGTCATGTGGACCTCAAGGACATTGTCGGGGCACTAGAGTGTTTATGACTCTAGGCCCCAGCGGCTTTGTTGGAGGAGCCAGTTAATGCAGAACGTTCAGTTCTTAGAGTGCAGTGCCTTGGAAACGTTGCAAAGGCTTTCCAGTTAATGTGCTGTTAGATTTTACTACTTGAAAATGTACTTGCCCTCCCAGGCACAGGTAAAAGCATTTAGTTCGGGGGCATTTTTTTAATAGAACAGAGTCACCCAGTGTCAGAACTGAAAGGGACCTTAGAAAAGCCTTTTCTTCTATTTATAGCTGGGGAACCTAAGGCCCCGAAAAGGATGTGGTGTACCCAAGGATGGGCAGTTGGCCTGTGGCAGATCGGGGGTGGTGCCCAGGGCTTACAGTTTCCAGCCCCCAGATCTTGGGTGTGTTTTTAGATCTCACCCAAGCGAGAGTATCAGACAGGATATACATTTTTCTTTTTTTTGTTCATACCCTTTGCCATTCCTCCTGCTATAAAAATACAGCATGTTGGTATTGAAGCAGTTATGCATTTCTTGTTTTATGTAGAAGTTCCTAGGTTGTTTAAATTTTTTTCCTATTAAAAATATTATACAGTTGCCATTGAAGCCCTATATTCTTTAAGAGTGCTTCTCAAACTTGCACATCACAGTCCCTAGGAGGACTTGTTAAGATGCAGGTGCTGGGCCCCTGTGTCCACTCCCCGAGCTGCTGATTCTGTTGGTCTGAATGGGAACCTCAGGGGGGACTGGAAAATTTGCATTTCTCTCAGCGCTCAGGAAGTGGCTGGTGCAGGGACCCTCCTTTGAGGAAGCTCCCCCGCACCCCCCAGTGCTGGTTGTGTTCAGTGCGTCCTCTCACCTGGCTCTCACACCAGCTGACCGGACCTTCCTGCTCTCCCCAGGTCTCCTTGTTGTCCTCCCTCCGGGTGACCTCACCACCCCCTCCAGTTCCCTGTGATGCAGGAGGCTTCTGAGCCCCCCCCCCTCCACTCGTTCCTTTTCATTTTCTGGCTCTTCTCCTCTCCTTCCTTTTCTGAAAAAAATAAATGTCTCTGGCTCCAGCTTATCCTCCTCCACTGACCTCCTGCCGCCTGGAGGGAAAAACCTTCCCTCTGGGGACAGCCTCGCCCCCTGGGGTTACTGCCTCACCTCCTGGAGGGGTGGTCCGCAGCAACTGTGAAGGACTCGCTCCTGCCATTCCATTCCAGGAGTCAGTTTTATCCCTATAATGGAGGAAAGATATAATTTTAAATTTTTGGTGAAATGCACACAGATTCATCATTTCACTGTGGTTTTAAGGGTACAGTTCAGTGGCATTCAGTGCAGTCACACTGTTGTGTGATGGTCATCATTGGTCCACAGAGCTCCCTGCGTCTCCCAGAATGCACGCTGTGCCCATTAAGTGGTCACATCACTCCCTCCCTCCCCCAGCACCTGGCGACCACCTTTCTACTTTCTGCCTCAATAAGTGCCTCCTGTGAGTGCCATGGTACCCTGCCCTTTCTTGGCTGGCTGATTTTTCGCTGAGCGTGGTTTAAAGGCTCATCCATGTTATAGCTGAGTCAGAATTTTCTTCCTTCTAAAGGCTGAATAACATTCCCTTTATGCAGTTGTGTGTTTTGTTGGTCCATTTACCGGTTGATGGACACTTGGTTGCTTCTGCCTTTTGCCTATTGTGCATAACGCTGCCACAAGCGTGGGTGTACAGAAAGAGATCATTTTGATACACTTAAAACCTCAGGTGGAATGTTGAGGTATTTGTGTAGCAGCCTTAGCCTCCTCCGCAGCCCACAGGCACCAGATTTCCCCTTCCTGCCACTTGACTGACACTCCCTTTGCGGACATGGCCAGGGACTGCTTACTTGTTAAGACCAGAGCCGAGTTCTCATGTGTCAGCCTATTTGGTCTCCTCGTGCCAGGGCTTCTGTGATGCTGTTCTCCTACCCCGCAGCCTACCCTGGCTCCTCCTGTGCTTTTACTTCCTCCGTCCTTGTTCTTACTGTCCTGCAGGCCATCCTAGCTCAGTGCTCCCATTTCTGTCGCCAGGGGCTCCCACGTCTGTGCCTTCAGCCTGGTATCTCTAGGCATTTCTGGTTCTCAGGACATCACTTCTGGACATTTCCCCAGGAGTGTCCCCAGGAGTGTCTACAACAGACTTGTTACCTTCTTTCTTAAAAGTGACCTCTCTGTTAGCGATGGTCTTCCAGCCTAGAAAGACCACTGTCACCCTACTCTGGTCCCCAACACCTGCTCTGGAGAGATCTTGCCAGTCAGCCTCAGCACCCCACCTCCAGCCTACCCCCTTTTTCCATCACTCCCCAAACTGGCTTTTTTTCCCCACATGCTTCTCCCATTGCCTCTGCCTTTGCTTAGTGTCACAATAGGCCTCTCATGCCCCTCTTTCACACTGTCACCAGAAACTGTTCCCCTGAAAAAGCACGTGGATCACAGGATGTTCCGCCGGCCCTGTACTGCCTCTCTGTCTGACCTTTCTTCCCCGTCTTTCCCCAGCTCTGCACGCCATCCCTCTAAGCCAGGGCTTCCCCAGCTTGTGTGTTAAACTGCAGGTGCACATTAAGCAGGGGTCGGGTGCACCCAGTGCTCCGTGTTTCCAGCAGGTTCCCTGCGCATGCCAAGATGTGGTCCATAGACCACCGCAGAGGAGCAGCTGGACTCCAGGACACAGCTGCGTTTCACAAAGCGCCACAGCCCTGTTTTCCATCTATTGATAGTATAAGAATTTTTAAGTTTTGTGTTCTAATTTTTTCATGTAAAGTTGATTCTAAATGTTTTCAGTCATAAAGGCAGATTCCTCCTGGCACGATTATTTGCTCTTGAAAGAATTTTTGTTGTTGTTTTTAAAGAGTTGAAAGAATTTTCAAAGACTAAGAAATCCTTTGCTACTGTACTGGGGTGGGAGGGTGGCTTGTGAGATGGTTTTCCCTTGACAGGGGTTCTGTCTTATGAGGGGCTTCAGAGCAGAGTGCTCTCATGTTTAGCCCTGTCCCACAGGGCCCAGTGCATCAGGGGAGTGGGACTGGAGGACATGAGTTTGGAAACAGGATTTGAGACTGGAAGACAGGGCTTGGCGGGGAGTCCTTCTGGGGTAGTGATGGAGAGGGACAGGGTACACCTCATGGAGGCCACAGCAGCCTGGCTGGGAGCTCTTAATAAGACTGTGCAGCCAAGGAACCAGTTGAGGGAAAGCTGGACATTCTGGAGGTTTCCCAGGAGGTGGGCTTTGTCCTGGTCCAATAGGGAGGGGTCATGGAGGTGCAGAGTGGGCAAGGTCGAGCAGGCAGCTGATGGAGCTGATTGTGTTTGCAACATCTGGAGGGATAGGAGCAAGTGCCAAGTGGTGATGAATCAGGTCTGCAGGGTGAGGGAACGGGATGGACGTCAGAGAAAGAGATTGGCGATTTGGACCACTGTTCAAAGACTTCATCACCTTCCTGACCCTCGTAGGTCTGCCCCTGTGGGGCTTCCGCACCTGGCCTCTCCCACTGATGTGCACCACTCCCCTTCTATCCAGGTACCAGCCAGTGGATTGTCCCCTCACTTAAAGTGCAGATGCCCTGCCTTAGGGTGAAGGCTTTGCCCAGCAGTCGGCTCTGCCAGGTGTGGTGCTCAGTGTTATCTGTGTACAGGTTGGAAGCCCGGACCATTGCCAGCCCCCACTGTCCCACTCACTCAGTGGCCTGTGTTGAGCCCCATAGGGTCTCAGTCTCTACATCCCACGCAGGAACAATCGTGGCACCTCCACCTCACCAGGTTGCATGAAGATTGCAGGATGACCCAGTGGCACGTGCTGATTACTCAGGCAGTGCTGGTTGTCAGCCAGTGCCTGCCATGTGACATCTGTCCCCCATTTGAGCCAGCGGTCTTGGGGATGGAGAGAGCTGTGGTTTGTGCATGCTGCCTGGGCAGGGCAGGGCAGGGCTGTGAGTGGACACTCTGAAGGTTGGCATTAGTTCCCTGTGTGGGTGTTGAAGGCGCCAAAAGATGGCAACTGGTAACAGAGTGAAGAGGGGGATGCCAAAGCCTGGGAAGTGGAATTGTGGGAGCAGAGCCTCGCAGAGTGCATACCAGATGAGTCTGTTCTGGGGGCTTAGAGTGGGACCGGTGGGTCTGCAGGTCTGACACACACTCAGTGCTGCTGGAGCTGCTGGTCTGGAGACCATCCTTTGACTGGAACATGATTTATGATGGGGAGGCTAATGGAGAGAAGGAGGAATACAGATCCTGCATAGGCTGTCTTTTCCTGAACACCCATACCTATGATCAAGTTTAATTTGTAAATCCTGGGTTCATTCGATCCCGAGAAATACACACACACCCTCCAAACTTTGAATTATTTCTGGAATTTTCCATTTAATATTTTCAGACCCAATTAACCACAGGTAACTGAAGCTGTAGAAAACCAAGGAGCTGGCCCAGGGGAGAGGGTACAGTAAACCCAGTCTATTGCTTGGCTCCTTGGAGAGAGCTTGGCGCACCCAGGTCTGGAGCCTGCAGGTACAGTTGGAGTTAAGTTGTGGGTGATGAAGGACGTTCCCAGGAGCTTTGGATCCAGTATGGGGCCATCTGATTTTGTTGACTGGTACTCCCTCCTTCTGGGTCTAGCCTCACAGTTAGATTCTCCTTAGGAGGTGTTGCTTTCCGCCCCAGGCTGAGCTGGGTTGTACCCTGGACTAACATAGCCCAGCAGCCAGTGGCTCCTCTGTCCTTGCAGCACTCACCACACTGAAAGGTGATTTTTCTGTCCCACTAGCCCTTGAGTTCCCAGAGTGCTGAGGCCTCAGCCAGCCTCTTACATACCCCCTAGGAGCCCGCCTCAGAGCCTGGCCACAGTAGGGGCTCATAAATCCCTTAAGTGTCATAGAAAGGGACTAGAGCAAATACAGAATTTTAAGAGGGAAGAATGTGTGCATGCTCTGACCAAAAGGGAGCAGGGGAGCCCCAGCCCTGAGCCAGGGAGACCGGCCAGTAGGGCCTCAGGTGGGATATCAGGGATGTGGAGCCAGAGTGGGGCTGTGCATCTCCAGAGGAGTAGAGGGTTCCGCCAGGGACCGGGGTGGGAGGCAGAATGAGGATTTCAACCAAAAGCCTGCACGTTGATCTGAGAAGCCAGGGCAAAGCTGCTTCTCTTCTGCTGTCCTGAGGAGAGGATGGTGCTCAGATGTAGGTCACTGAAGAACAAAAATTCTCTCCCTGTGCCTCAGGGCACTGCCAGTAGCAGAGTCTAGGGCAAGTTCACAGACCTCAGTGCTCAGGGGGCACTTTCAGCCTCTTGTCCCTGAGGAATAGGCAGAGTCTCAGGGAGGTTCAGTCACTTGCGCACAGTTGGGGATGGGCAGGCAGTGGGGGCCTTGCCCCAGGAGCTGGGACTTGGAGGAGCAGGTGCAGAGTTGGGAGGGCTATGGGGCCAGGTGCTTGGGGGCCAGCCCCAGAAGGAGGGAGCGGGTCAGGTGCAGGCAGGGTGCTGCCTGTGGTCTGTAGAGTGAAGTTGGGAGGGAGGGCTAAGTCCTTGAATGCCCTGTGCACCCTAAAAGCATCTGGTGACCACTTTTTCTTTAAAGTTCTATCAGTTTGATTTCCTTTAAACTCATTTATTGCTCTTTGTAGAAATGTCACACTCCTTTGTATTCTCTCAAATTCCTTTGTTCTTTTTATTAGTTCTGGCCTGCTGAGGATGTGACTTTATAACCAGCCTTTCTTAATATTCTAATCACTTTCCATATCATTTTGAGGTTTTCCTATGGTTATTTTTACGGCTCACTTAAGTGGCTGCCTGAAGTTGGCAGTTAGCTTTTTTTGTTTGTGATCTCTAAGGGGATAAGTGTAGCTGGGGAGATCTTTTGCAAATAACACTTTTTGTGTGTGTGTCTGATAATCCTGACGGTAGGTTCCTGGGAATGGAATTAGTCACACCACCTCCCAGCGCAGTTGGGATGGAGTGAAGCGCTGACACAGGCCTTCTCAAATTGCAGGTGTAAGCGCTGCACGCATTAGTCGATCGTTCATTCATGTGTGCATTTATTAAGCACCTGTGGGTCGAGGCTTCCTTTTCTCTGGCCAGGTCAACAGAGTGGCCGCTGCTTGCATCTTGGGCTTGACAGCGACGTGTGGGAGTGTTTGACTACACATAATGTCCCTGTTCTCCCTGTCCTTGTCACAGCCCAGGAGTCCCATCAGCCTGTGGGTTCAGAAGTAACTTGTTGCCTCCATGCCACGGGGCCTGGCAGCAGTCACCTGTGCTTATGGAGCCACCTGCCTTCCCTCTGATGCTCGGCATTAAGGTACAGGCTGAGTGTGTCTTTTCCATCATCCCTGTGTCCTGCAGAGACTGATCAAGCTAGGGACTGCTCTAGGTCTAGGGAGTCAGCAGGTCACTGACGAAGTCCAGCCACTGTGGAGCTTACGTACTAGTGGAGGTGGGGGCATAAGGATGTGGGAATCAGGGCAACAAATAGTTAACAAAGGTGGGCAAAGGACAGTGATCTTGGGAAGGCCACCCTGATAGGCAGAATTTAAGCAGACACAGGAAGGAAGCGAGGGAGAGGGCCAGGGGTGGATCTGAGGGAACATCGTTCCAAGCAGGGGGAACAGCATGTGCAAACACCTGAGATGGGAGAGTCTGGCCCAACCTGGGAATGACCTGGGGAGCTGTGTGGCTGAGCAGGGTGAGTGTGGGTGTGGGCTGAGGACAGAGAGGTGGCCAGAGCCAGGCCATGCAAGGCCCTTGGGTAGTGGAGTGAGATCTAGGACCTGGGGTTCACGCCTCTCACCCCCAGTTCCCTGTTTGGAGGTTTGGGAACCAAGGGCCACCCCGCTATTCAAAGCACTTCAGACTAAGCTCATGTATTTTTGCAGCTTCTCTATACGGGTGATCCCTGCGAGTTTTCTGGGGAAGGCCCTGGCAGTGGAAGCCCTTCCCTCACTTGCCCTTCAGCTTCCTCATCTGCACAGCGAGAAGCAGCCAGTGAGGGGACTGGTAAGGGTCGGTGAGCCTTCCCGGGCTGGGACCCTTGCTCCTGTTAGTTAGGGATGCTCGTTCAATCGTGGCTCATTTTAAGTTAACTAATAGGAATGTGTAAGAGACATGGCTGGCACATACGTCCGGCCTGTAGGGTTTGCATCTTGTTTGTTGTGGAGCATCTCTCAGCCAGCTGGGGTGGTCTTGCAGCAGTCAGGAGAAGCAGGTGGAGTGAGGGGGCTTATCTATCAGTGAATTACTGATCACCTGCTGGGTGTGCTGGGGGTGGGGTGCTGATCTTCTACAGGTACAGACCAGCCTTCATTACTATATACAAAAAGTAACTCAAAATGGATCAATGACCTAATATAAGTGCTAAAGTCATAAAACTCTTAGACAAAACAGGAGTAAATATATATCTTCACGACCTTGGATTCAACAGTGGATTCTTGAATATGTCGCCAAAAGCATAAGCAACAACAGCAAAAAATAGGTAAATTGGACTTCTTCAAAATTAAAACTCATTTGCACCAAAGGGTGAAAGGACAACCTACAGCATAAGAGAAAATATTTCGAATTGTAGATCTGGTAATATTCTAAATTTAAAGAATTCCCAATGCTTGACAAACCCAATTTAAAAATGGGCAGAGAGCTTGAATAGACATTTCTCTAAAGATACACAGATGGCCACTAAACCCGTGTAAAGATGCTCAGCATCCCTAGTTGTTACGGAAGTGCAAATCCAAGCCATGAAGAGACACCACTGCACACCTGCCATAATCAAATAAAGAAAAACAGCAAGTCTTAGCAAGGATGTGGGGAAGTAGGAAACCTCCTACATTGCTGGTGGAAACATCAAGTGGTGCAGCCTCTGGAGGAAAGTTAGGGTCCTCAGAAAGCTAAACATAGAGCTGGGCATGGGGCAAATACCTCTAACCCCAGCAACTCAGGAGGCTGAAGCAGGAGGACCACAAGCTTGAGGCCCTGAGCAACTTAGCGAGACCCTGTCTCAAAATTAAAAAAAAAAAAAAAAACAAAAAAAAAAACAGCTAAATATAGAATTATCATATGGCCTAGCAGTTCCACTCCTAGGTATATACTCCACAGAATAGAACACAGGGACTCAAACAGATTCTTGTATGCCTCTGTTCATTGCAACTGTAGCCACAGCAGCCAAAAGATGAAAACAAATGATTATTGACAGATGTATTGATTTTTTAATATGTATATATTTTTAGTTGTTGATGGACCTTTGTTTTATTTATTTGTATGTGGTGCTGAGACTCGAACCCAGTGCCTCACATAGAGCACTAGGCAAGCGCTCTACAACTGAGCCACAACCCCAACCCCAGATGTGTTGATGTTTAAAAAAACGATGTCATGGAGTCATGAAAAGGAAGGAATTCTTGCTATGTGCTAAAATAGGGAAGCATCTTGAACATATTACGCTGAGTAAAATTAAAACACAAAAGGTAGATACCTGAGACTCCACTTCTGTGGGGATAGCTGAAAGGTAAATCCATAGAGCAGAAGGTAGAGGTTCCTGGGAGGCGGAATCGGGGACGTGTTGCTTAATGGGTACAGAGTTTCTGTTTGGAGTAATGAAAATTTTCAGGAAATAGTGGTGACAGTTGCGTAAACATTGTGTGAATGTAATTAATGCCGCTGAATTGTACTCTGTAAAAGGGTTAAGACGGCCAACTTTAAGTCCTGCGTGTTTAAGTTCTGTGTATTTTAAAATACCACCGTTTTTAAAAGATCACAGTAGGTGTGTCTGGGAGGAGCCCCGCAGGTCAGGAGCCCCTGGGTCTGGACTCCGTTCTGCTGCTGGGGAACCTCGGGTGCCAAGCCTGGGGGTTCCTTCTGATGTGAGACTCGAGTGGGGTGGTAGGTGTGGGGAGCCTGCAGTGGGTCCTCAGGATGCTCCGAGGATGCCCTTGTGGCCCCCCAAGTCCATCCTTCTCAGTGTAAAAGACTGCTGGTCTGGTAGACAGAAAACAGTAACTGTGAGGATTTTGCCCAAGTCATCCCCAGTTTCCTGTTCGTCTGATGTGCCATTTTTGCCTGGGTGTTGGTCTAGCCCCTTCCTGTCAATGCCTGCCCACTCATCTTTGGTGTTTTTGCTCTAAAGCAGGGCTCCTCTGGGCCCCACAGCCCTGTTTGTGCCTGTCCTTGGTCACATGCTACCTCTTCCTCCTCTGGGTTCATTGTGGATTCTTTTGAAATCTGAGCTCTACTGATTAGGAGTCATCTGAACACCCGGCCATGGTTACCGTGCACCCACTTGGTGGAGTATTGTAAAACCATAACAGAAAGCTCAGTGGTGTGTTTGACAAACCTGGACAAATGTTGGATCGTGATAATGTGAAAGAGGAGACTATACAACTGTGCAGACGTAGATCACAGCTTTCTAAAAAATACACCCCAAGCAAACAAGACGGTTGGCTTGTGGTGCTGGAGGCTTGTATTGTTCAGGTGCTCGGAACCACCTTGAGTTTGCACAGCCATCAAGGTCGATTTCCCTCTGCCTGAGCATCCCCCAAGGTTGGTTTAGACACTGCGAGGCTGTCTTGGGTCCTCCTGTCCCACCCAGGGTGAACCCTCTAGTTTATTACCCTTGCCCCAGGACTACCTTTAGGAGATCCTTGACTTAGAGCCTGCAGGTGTGCCCCTGAAGTGAGCAAGCAGGGTGTGAGGGAGCTCAAGTTCAGAGGGTGGGGATGAAAAGGGGCCTGGCAGTTCTGAGATCCCTGCAGGCAGGTACCCACAGAGGGGGTACTGGCTGGGCTGGCTGGCGGTGCCCGCCCTGCACCCAGGATGTCCTAGAAGACAGCCACTGGTCACAGGGGAGGAGGGGCCCAAGGTCAGACCTGGACCTCGCCTCAGGAAGTGGGATGGCCCACTCTGCTCTGGCTACTAATAATTAACCCAGGGATGGCTGCCTGTCAGGCCGGAGGCCTTTAGATGTCACGTGATGTGCTCCAGCCACGCCTTTCCAAAAGTGAGAGGAAGTCATTTACTACATTTTCTCCATTCTGAAAAGCCCTTGTCCACATTTTAACATTTCTGAAATCGCTATGACTTTCACAATCAAAGGGAATTTGGGGTGTCCTGTTTCTTCAAAGTATTTTTTCTGAAACACCTGTTAAATCAGTTGTGTCACCTTTCAGTAGAGGGAATATGGTAATAAACACCAAATCATTACTCAGGTTTCTAATGTTGCAGAATTAATTAGGGGGAAACAAGGTTTTCTGGACCATTTCCTTCATAAGAGGAAATTTACCTACATATGAGCCTCAGGGAGTGTTTATAAAGATTATCTCAAAAGGGTAAGAATATACCTGTAGTCAGTAAATTACAGGGACGGTAGTGATTAAGTGTGGGGCCCTTTTTACTCCCAGTGAATCACCTGTAATTCACCTTCTTCCTGGTTGTGTAGGTCAGTAAACTCGAGAGTTTGGGAGGTGTGTAATGCCTGGAACCAAGTTGGGGCTTTTGATCCGTGTCTGGATCTGTGAGATGGGAACAGCAGTGCTGCCCGCCAGGCCAGTCACAATCGGTGGTGTCAGGGGTGATGGGTGTGAAAACATTTGGAAAACTGAAGTCCTGGAGGACCAGAGAATGTTGCTCAGGACAGAGGCCCCAGGCTGGGAGAAATGGGCCAGGGACTTGGGAGCAGAATGGGTGGAACGTGTCTGGTGGACCAGGCCCTGCACTGCATGGGGGTGTGGATTGTTTGTAGATGGGGAAACCAAGGTGTAGAAGGTCGGTTTGTCCAGGGCTGTGTCAGCTTATGAGACTGGAACCCAGCTCTGGCTTTTTGTCTTCCAACCCTTGAGTTGGCCCTGGCCTGCTGAGAGCCCTGGCCAGGCAGAGCCTCTAGGCAAAGATGCTCTTGATCCAAGTTGCCCAGTGCTCTTTGAAATCAAGGAAGGGGTTGTGTTTGTCTCTGTGGCTTCCACATCCCACATTTGGAAGGCCTCAGTCCAAATAGATGTAACCACAGAAGCAAGGAGATATGCATATTTTTAAAGAGCTTAAACATCATTTGTATTTTAAAAAAATAATTTTGTTGTTATTTATTTATTTATTTATTTATGGTACCCTCAGTGGTTGAGGGGCACTCAACCCCTGAGCCACATCCCCAACCCTAATTTGAATTTTATTTAGAAACAGGGTCTCACTGAGTTGTTTAGTACCTCGCTTTTGCTGAGGCTGACTTTGAATGCAGTCCTCCTGCCTCAGCCTCCCAAGCCACTGGGATTACAGGCATGTGCCATCAGGACCCGCTATTTTATTTTTTTATGTGGTGATGGGATTGAACCCAGGGCTTCATGCATGCTAGGCAAGTGCTTTACCACTGAGCTATCTCCCAAGCTCCTCTTTTTTTTTTTTTTTTAAATGACATCTATACATTCCTGTATTTCATATTGTAAGTTTTAAGATATTCAAAATGATGTTTTGATAATACACATCTGTTTCATTCAATTATTCCTAAGTATTGTTGTTCTGATTAGCACCGTCATATGATTTTGTCTTCTATGGAGTTGCTTTTCACCTGTTTTTTGAACTCATTTTATCAAGGCCCCAAGCCTTGGAAATGTGAAAAAGCTTCATAAAAAGGCATTTTATCTTGGTTTCTAGAGGCATTGGCAACTAGCAGGGTGAGTGTGCCCAGTATCACCCGCGATGGCCCTGGGAGCGAAGCCTTCCAGGCAGAGGACTCTTGCTGGAAGGAGCCTTACAGGCTTCAGCTGTGAAGCCCAGCCCAGGAAAAGCAGAGTAGTGACTTCCCAAGTGACAAACAGGAGGGTGCTTTGGGGGCCAGGGAGCAGTAAGGGCAGAAGTATTTTTCTGTTTTTTCCTTGAGATAAAATTATGGCGAGGGCTACTGGCGGTGAGGGTCGGGTTTCTCTGGCCAGGCTGCCACTGGCTTTGGATTCCTTGGCAGGAACAGTCTGGCGGGATGGTCCCTTTGTAGGATTCCAGCCTCTTGGCTGGGTTGCGCTGCGATTAGCACATCTCAAACCTTTCAAAGTGACTTTAGCTGTTTTCTTTTCTGAAGTCTTCTGCTGCTTTTGGCTGTTAAGGGGTGGGGGCTGGAGCCTAAGATAGAAATATCCTAGACTGACACCCAATTGGGTGTGTCTGTGCCTGAGGGCAAATATTAGCACAGTATTTTTGTAAAGTTTATGCAACTTGAATCATGTCCCTGTAGAGTAAATTTATTCCATCCTGTTTTCCAGTCTGTTCGGAGCCTGGTGGAACTATTCAGAGGGAAGATGAAAAGAGGTTGGTAGCTTAATTTTAGGTAGAAGCTGCTAAATATTGAACATATTTCATAGTCAGTTTTTGAGCTTTACAGATGACTTTATGTCCCCTCCCATTCTTTTTGTCTCCCTGTTTCATGGTTTGATAAACCATTTTAGTTTTTTCCGAAAACAAGGTATTCATTTAGAATTTCCCATGAGAAGTCCATCCGTGGAAGGAAATCTGAGTTTGAACAGTGTGTGCTTGAATGTGGTTTACATGTACAGAAATAGCCCCTTGGCACTTTGGAAACAGAAGTCGCTGTAGAATCCCAGACCTGGAAGCCTGAAGTTCATCAGTCTCGCCCTCTCCTGTGTCAGTCATCCCTCTATAGCCTTCTCAGTGCAGGTCTGGTCCAGTTCCTCTGCTTGATGGCCGCTAGGGACCTCAAGCTCCCTGCCTTTCATATATGTGCCTTGTTCAAAAGCATTGTTCTTCTGTGGAGAAATCTGTTTTTTGAACCCTTGAGGTTGAGAAAAAAAAAATCAGTCTTATGATGGTAGCTAGTCTGCTTGTATTTTCACTCCAGTGCTTAAAGCAACTTTGGAAAGCAGGGGAATCTTCCTTCTTTCATAGAGAAGGAAACTGAGTCTCCGAGATGGGAAGCGATCTCTCAGGTTCATCTCTCAAGCTAATAAGTAGTCAAGCTGGGGTTCCCAGCCAACCCACAACTTCTGATTCTGAATCTAGGAGCCTTCCAGAGCCTACCCTGAACCCTGATTCCTCCCTTAGGTTTCTGAAGAAACTGATCTTATCCTCCCTGAGATTTTGCTGGGATTTCAGTTACTTCTGACACTTGTGCTGAGTCTCTTTCCATAGAGTACCTGAAACGTCCCCTCCAGCCTTTGCACATGCAGTTTGCAGTACCTGGAGTCTTCCTGGCCAGTTTCCTTTTATCTGACAAGATTCCTGCGAACCTGAGTGAATGGTCCTGACCCTCCCCCCAGAGCCAGGCCAGAGCCCTGGGGGTTCCCAGTCCCCTAGGCTGCCTTCTCCCCCCAAGTTGACACTTGGGCACCTCTGCCTTCCCTACCCCCACCTCACTTCCTGGCCTGGCCTGGCCGGGAGCCAGGAGTGAATTGAGTGAGTAAATGGCCCGGAACTCCTTTGCCAAAGTAATAACAAAGGAGGCTAAAAGTAATTATAAACAAGATCTGCTGGTCTGTGAGATTGCATCTGAGTCCCTAGTTTAGCTGGTTGCACAGAGGCTGTTGGGGGGCCTCTTGTGCAATGGCAAAGTCCTGGAAGTCATTCTCAGCAGCCCGACACCACTGAAACACTCCACAAGCCATTTTGCCCAGGAGGCAGGTTTGCTGGCCCTCAGGCTTCTGGGTTCATGGAGGGGCACTGGTGGGAATATTTGCAGTCCCTGTTCAGTGACTGCATGGACGAGACCCCACTCTGCCCTTCTCCTTTCTCCAAAGCCACACCACGCAGGCCACCACAGCCCACCCTGTGTGATCCTAGAAGCCACCCTGGGAGAGTTGAGTCCTGTGGGCTGATGGGGTGTGCACCTCAGCGGCACCCTATCTCTTCCATGAACACTGAAAAAGTAACTTCTGAAACTCTCACTTAAAGAAACCTCATGAAAATGCTGTCTAAGTCAGGAGGGGTCACCTCCAGGGGGAATAGGACGCGAGGGGGCTTCTGCCAGGTCTCCTGAGAGCAGTACACTGAGGATTTGTGCTTTTCCTCTATGGGAAACTTCAAGAAAAAATATAGATATTTTAAAAAAGAATCCAGTGACTGCATGTAGAGTTCTCAGCGTGAGCGTGTGCTCCTGGCCGGGAGCAAACCTCGCTGAGGTAGCGCCCATCCCAGAGCTGAGCCCTGGGCTCCGCAGCAAGGAGCTTGATTTCTCTTTATAGCAACCGGGCCTCTTCCCAAAACTGCCCGAAGCTCCCACAGCATTCTCATTCTCATCTTGCCCTTCAGAGAGCTTAAAGCTACTTCTTGTTATCCTCCCAGTATCAGGTATGGCTTTTTATTTTGTTAGTTTTGCAAGTGTCAGTGCTGTCCAACCTATAAATAAAGCCTATAAATAAATCCACACTCCATAATAAGAAAACTATTTGACATTTTGAAGTTGTATGAGAACAAGGGTGCTAATTATGGGTCTCGGTTAGAATACAACTGATCCTACAAATTACTCCACCACTGCTTCCCAGGGGCGTCCCTCAGAGATCCATTCCCTGAACCAAGCATAGGACCCACAGAACAGGTGATGTGCTCCCAGGAGGGTGCTTCTGAGTGCAAGGATTAATCACTGCAGGATAGTTGGAGTATTGACCTGTGTTGTTGAAGTGACTTGTGTTTTATACCATGGTGGTAGAAAATAATATGAAGTCTTGAGTGTCATGTTCGTAAATGCACTTTCACTTAACATGATTTATAAGTACTTTTACAAATGCAGGCCCAAATTTTTAAGAAGTTTTGCACACCAGTAGTTGAATTGGGAGTAGTTACTATCATACTCATCAGCAGGTTTTAAGTTTTAAAAATATTTTTTTTATTTTACTTCATCTTCTTTTACTTTTTGCAGTACTGGCGATTGAACTCAGGACCTTGCGCGTGCCAGGCAAGTGCTCTTCCAATGAGTTACATACCCAGCCCTTCAAAATGTCATTTTAAAATAAATGTTTGGGTTTATAGGTTCATGATAAATTAGTATACTGGCTTTAACATTAAAATAGCAATATGAACTGGGCACAGTGTACACGTGTAATCCTCAGCAACTTAGGATGCTGTGGCAGTAGGACCACAAGTTCAAGTCCAGTCTTAATAGTATTATCGTGTGCCCCGCAAAAAATAAATAAATAAAAAGGACTGGGATGTAGCCCAGCTGTTCAGTGCTCTGGGTACAATTTCCAGTACTGTAAAAATAAGTAAAAAATAAAAATATTGAAAATGCCTTGCTTAATGAAAAGTTTTTTTTTTAATTTACTATGTATTTAGTAGAGATTGTTTATATTAAAAGCTAACTTTTGAAATATATATATATATATATATATATATATATATATATATATATATATATAGTTATACAGTGTTGTACTACTTAGGAAATTTTAAAAGCCACGAAAATGGAAGAAAGAAACAGAAGGTAATGTTATCAATTTAGAAAATTTGAGTCACAAGGAAAGATATTAAATACCATGTAGCAGTTGTAGGATGATTTTGTTATCAGCTGCATATAATTTAAAATTAGTAAAGTGAATGTACTTGGAAGTATTTTCTAAGTTGTATGGACATTTCACAAATGCAAACTAAAATCACTTGATTTTTAATTAGTTGGGCTGAATTTTATTAAGAACATTTGCAAAGCCTAATTAATCACCAAATGCATTCATCTCTTTCTTTCTTAGCTATTTTTTAAGACAATTCGAGTTGGGTCTTTCACCTCTTTCTGAAAAAGGAGGTGCTTTATGCGGTACTGTGGTCATTTTGTCATATTGGGTATGATGAAATGTCCAGAATTGGTGTCTGTGAGTAATGCCAACTATTCTTGAGTGAACAAGACAGACATCTGGTTATGTAAGAGCAAGTGACAGAGCCCTTGTTGAACTAGCTTTCTTCTCTATTTTGACAGCAGTGCTAATCCTAGCACTGACATATAGACTGGGAAATCTGTTACTTCATCAATAACGATTTAGGGAGCACTTCTCCCACACTGAGTGATAGACAGCTGCTAAGCTATGGAAATTTTGTAGTTTCTAAAATATAAACAGGAAAACTGACATTAGGGCACCAACCCATCCACCACCCTGGCTATGTGCACAGACGATCGAAACCAAAGGAAGCCTGGAGATGGTCTGGTTGAGGGTTTTACGGCCTGTGGTGCTCAGACAGCCTTCACGGTTGTCTTGCGGTGAGGGGTGAGAGGGGCTCTGCTTCTTAAAAATGCATCTTCCCTATGACAGGTAAAATACAGCACGATTCCAGTTTGCATCCTGGATCAGAAGAATAAAAGGGCATCACCCCAAACAATTTGCAGAATTTTAATGTGGACTTCATATTAAAGTATTGAATCAATTTTTATTTTGTATCTTCAGTGTGATAATTGTACTATGGTTATGAAATGTCTTCGTTCTTGGGAGATATATGCTAAAATATTTGAAGTAAAGGGTTATTACATCCATAGAAAGTGGTTCTGAGAAAAGTGTGGGCCATGTGTGCTCATATCGGTAATGCAAAGGTAAAACGGTAACAGGTGGATTCAGGTTAAGAGAGGCATATGAGGTGTTTTCTTGCAATCCTTCTGTAAGTTCAAAAGTTTCTATTTTGAAAGTGCAGCTTCCTGGGCCCTTACTGAACCAAAATCCCTGTGAGCTGTGCCCAAGAATCTATCTTTTAACCAGCTCCATTTTTAAAAACAATTAATAAATATATATTTTTACAGTTTGATATCTCTCTCTCTCTCTCTCTCTCTCTCTCTCTGGTACCAGGGATTGAACTCGGGGCCACTCAACCACTGAGCCATATCTCCAACCCTGTTTTGTATATTATTTAGAGACAGGGTCTCACTGAGTTGCTGAGGCTGGCTTTGAACTCAAGACCCTTCTGCCTCAGCCTCCCGAGCCTCTGGGATTACAGGTGTGCACCACCATGCCCGGCTTGATCTCCTCTTAATTGTGCTAATAAATGATAAATTTCTGCTCAAAAGTTTGTAAGTTTTATCCTTACAAGGGAATACCCACTTCTTTCCGAGGAGCTTAAGGGATACTGAGGCCTGGCCTGGCCTGGACCTTGAAGGTGCCCTGCGGCAGGTGGAGACTGATTGGAGAGTGTGCTTTATGTTTTCCTGTTTAAGCAACAGAAAGTCATGAAAGTGGCCAGTGATGGTCAGGGCCCTGGTTGGCCCCTGGAGACTTGGATAAAGCGAAATGCAGCCCAGCCTCTGTGTTTACAGTGAGAAAGCAGTCCTGGCACTAACTTCGCATTCAGTAAAAAACTTATCTACAGTCATTAAATGCTGGTATTTGGTGAGACTTGCACTTGGCTTGATGAGTCATTGTCTCACATGGCTGATGGCACATGTTCTTTTCCATGCTGGAAATGTCCCTCTCCAGCAGATCAGTCATCTGTTGAGGTTCATAAATAGCAAAAACATAAACGAAGGAGTAAGAAAGAGCTTTCCTGAGTTCACTAGGGAGGTTGAGTTAGAGAGGGAACTGGGCTACAGAGAAGGCCTTGGATACCGACCTGGAGAGGATTCCTGGAATAAGTTGAAATGCCAGCGATAAAAGAGCAGAGCCATTGGCTTGAAGAAGTCCTGGGCTGGAGGGGAAGTGTCTTCTTCTGGTGGCCACTAGGTGGTAGCATTGGCCTAGGTCAGCTTGAAGACTTGCTCAGGTTGGTTCCTGGAGCAAGCCACCCAGGATTCTCACAAATTAGGTGTTTATGAGTCAAGACTACTTTCTTCTTTATTTTTTAAACTGAAACTTACATTCTTGAGTTAGAGACCTAAGCATATTTTTAAAAACAAGGGTGGGGGATAATTTGCATTTCCTTTTAAAATGATTCAAATAGAGTTGGATTGGCTGTCTCACTGGTGTGAGCTGCTGGTCCTTCTTTCAGTCTGTGGTTCATTGACTTTTGAAAGAACGGAGTTCTGCAGATCAGCATGGAGACAGACCCTTAAGAAACAAAGCAGCGCCATAACCTCTCCTCCAAGGCTGAGGGCAGCCGGAGAGGGGCAGTAGTGGGAGCCAGGTTATCCAACCCTCCCACCAGGGCCCTGGAGTCCCTCATGCCCGGGGTGTGGCGATTTGTGCCAAGGTACCCTTGCATCTGGTTCCTTTGAGTTTGTAGAGACAGCTCAAGGGTATATCACACATCTAAAAATGCTGCCTTTAGCTCTAGTAAGCACTTTATTTAAAGGAATAAAAATTTAAGGAATGAAACATTTATACTTCTGTAAGGTATTCGACATCAAGATAGCCCTACAAAATCTGGGATCTGTAGTCAGTACCTGGTAGCATCAGAAGCTTAATATAAATAAAATGTCTTTTATTGAGTACCCAGTATGTGTTCCACATTGGGCAGGTGCTTTACATAAGCTATATCTGACTTCAGGTATTTAGTGAGCCCCTGCTGTGTGCACAGTGAGATGTTGCCTCTTCCTATTGTGTTTTCACTGAAAACTGTGTTCACAGAACAACCTTTACTGGCTAGTGTGTAAAGCATTCTAACTAAAACTTAACTGTTTGATTTTTTTTTTTTTAATTATGCAAAGAATAGGCTTGGCGTCCATGTTCTAAGTGGCTTCAGCTGTGGCTGTGATCATTTGTGGTCACAGAGGCCAGTGTGTTCCTGTTTGAGTTGTGGCTGTGTTGAGAATTAAGAGGCTTATAAAGGAAGCCATAGAAACCCTGAGTTCCCCAATTGCTGTGGTACAGGAAACAGGACAATTAGTCAGCATCCATTGTCCCCATTAGAGTGTTTAAGATACACTTTCAAGACAATCTGAAAACATCACGTGGCTCGATTATGTGGTCGTTCAACATCAGGCACACTCTTGTCAAGTTCCCTTTAGGAACAATTGTAGGAAGAACATTTTTGCAACTTTCATAAAATACCTTTCTATGACTTGGTCCTTAGATTCCAAGCCCATGTGACAGTCAGAAGTGGATACAGGGAGGGAAAACCCTGTCTCCTCTGGTTACTGGTCTCCTTTATTTGGTCCACTGGCTGAGTGGCCATGCTGGGAGCCATCCTTAGCCATGGTTAAATTCACAGGTGCCACAGGTCGGGGTCGGACCCGATGCTGGCATCACTGTGAGGAGCAGTTTGCAAGTCCATGCCCACGTGACTTTCATTGCAAGCTCCTGTTTGAAGTCACTGTAGGTTTCTTGTCCAGGCCACTGTGTGATCAGCTCTGCTTAAGGTGCTGCTCTGCAGAACTGCCCCCCAGCTTCTTCACACGCCCCACAGTGAGTGGCCTAGGCCATCCAGCCTCTGTTCCCACCCCAGCCGTCCAGACACTGTCCCTCCACTGCCTGGCCCTTTGTTGGAGGGCCTCCCAAAGGGAATGCCATTGTGTGCCATACCCCAGCGTGCTGAATCACCCTGGGGCGGGGCCAGGACAGGAGTCATTTTTGAAAGCTCCCCAGGTGATGCTGATGTACACCTCCCACCAAAACCACACTTGGAATGATTCTATTGTATCTTTTATTTTATTTTGTTTATTATTGTAACCCGCCTGAGATTCTTAGACAAGAGCCAAGCAACAAAACTGACATTTTAAATTCAATGTGGGTTAAAGCATTATGGAACACATTTGTTGTCTTTTGGTAACTTTTTGTATTACTCAGAACATGCATCCCTGCTTCTGATGACATTTTCAATGAAAAGGGCAAGGTGGAGGTGTTGGGGTGGGTGGAATTTTATAAGTGATTGAATATGTTTCTCTGCACTGCAGGTCCCAGGAATTATTTTTTTATTAATATTTGAGATTTCCTGTCACTGTCTACAGAAGAATGTTGGTTTACCTGGAGCTTCTCAAATACGTTGATAAGAGACCTTGTCTTCCTGCATGTACCTTCTACACAGTTGTCACGTTCTTTGAATTTTCTCTTTCTGCACCAGGCTGTATCTGTAGGTCTCTGAAGCCTCATTCTCAGGCCCGCACTCTGCTTTGTCCTCATCCCTTCCAGAGCCGAGTTAGTTTAACAACCTTTGCTAGTTTCCCAAACCTCAGTCTCTGCCCTGACATTTAGTGCTGATTTTCCATTTATCTTGGACTTGCTTCTTTTAGGGCAAACGGTGGATGCGTATCTTGGGCATCACCTGGGAGACTGAGGACTGCTGGCACCCGAGTCTGCATTTTCATCAGTTCCCAAGGACCTCTGTGTGCACGTGGCATTGGGACGCACTGGTCCGCGGGGCGTCTCCCCTCCACCCTCTCTCTCATCCCATCCTGTCTCCTGCTCCCTCCCATCCACGTTTGTCTCTCAGCTGTACTGCTCTTGTTCCAGACTGGAAATCGTGGCTTTGTGTTCTGTTTGATTCTTCATTTCATTTTCTATCCATTCAGATACTGACTGACTGCCTCCCAGAGCTAAGTGTTATACAGTCAGCAAACCCAGACCTGATTCCTGCCTTTGTGGAGCTCAGTGCCTAATGGGAGAAGCAACTGTTAAATACTCACTGAATAGTAAGTGTGAAATTCGAATGAGAACTGAAGAGAAAGCAAGTCGTGCAGACAGGACTTGCATCTCAAACAAGGGGCAGCACATGCAAAGGCCCAGCTCAGTAGAGGAGGTTTATAGGGGATTAAGAAAGGATTTCCTTGCCCTTAAGACCCTCATCTGTGTTTGCTGTTCCCCCTAATCCTGACAGATCTACATCTTCTCTGTTCCTGGGATTCAGGGCATGCCCCTCTGCACTGGGCTGCTGTTGTTTTTAAAAATTTATTATTAAATATAATGTTGTACTAGTGTTTCCTCACTATATTAAAATACCCAACACAGTCTACAAATGAAAAGAAAAGGTTTATTTAACTCAGCTTTGGAGGTTCAGGGGCATGGCGGTAACACTGACTCAGTTGTTTGCTGCATCACAGCCTTGGGGTGGCAGTGGCGGGACTCTGTGGGGGAGCGAGGGTTGCATCTCAAACCAGAAGCAGAGGGAGGGGACCGACAGCATCAGGCCTGTTCCTTTAATAACAGCCCTCTTGCGAAGGCTACCAAAGGGGTCTCATAAGAAAGACCTCACACTCCCAGTGATCTAGGGACCTCCGGCCAGACCCCACCTTCCAAGGTTCCACTGACTCCCAGCAGCGCCACCTGGGGGCCAACCCCTCAATCGCAGTGGAGCCCCGGGGCACACACACTGTATTCAAAGCATAGCAAACTTACATGCAGAAAAATGTCCGAATCACGAATGTGATGGATTTTCAGAGTGAGAACAGGAGCATGTTAGCATGCGCACCCAGACAGGCCGTGGAAAGCACCAGAAGGCTCCTTGGGAGCACTTTGGCACTCTGAGCAGAGGGACTGCCACTCTGCCTTTGATCCGCCTTGGTTGGTTTTGCCTGTTTAACTTTATGTAAGTGTAGTGACACCGTGACCTGCTGCAGCCATCTTCTGTTATCCAAGGTAACATTAGAGAAATTCTTTTCTCATCGTCGATGGCAGGGGTAGTTCATGTCTGTCGCTCGCTTTGTGGTAGTACCCGGTATGACCACCAGACCGCAGTTGGTGGGTTCTGTGGTGGATGGCCGTTTAGGTCTTTTTCAGTGGGGGAGAGGCATTTTTTCAGTGTGGGACTGCTATGGAGATTCTCGCTTGTATCTTTTTGTGAATAAATGTACATTTTTCTGTTGGGAACGGACCAGGTCTGGGATTGTCTTGCCACAGAATGTGGATATGTCCGGCGTGGTAGATATTGCTTAGCAGTTTCTTGAAGCAGTTGCTCTGATTTATGTTCCCCTCAGCAGTGCGTGAGCGACACCCCACCCCCACCCCTCCACGCCTCCTAGGAGGTCATGTGGCCTGCAGGCTCTGGGCAGGTGTGTGGATCTATGGCTTTGTGGTTTCATTTTGCATTTCTTTCACAAATCATGTGGTTGAAAACCTGATTATGTTTTCTTCCCATTTTCTAGTGTTTTTTTTTTTTTCCTTACTGAGTTGTAGAACACTTCATGCAGTCTTTATAAATCTGTATGTTGCAATTATCTTCTCCTCTGGGTTGTCTTTTTGCTCTTCTAAGTGTGGCCTTTTAATAAGCAGAAGTCTTTCATTTTTAATGCGATCCAATTTATCAGTCAACCTGTTCATGTTTTAAATCATATTTAGGGCACACTTGCTTCTGTAAAACCTGAGGGTAGACTACACAAAAACGTAAGACAGCAAAACCTAAATAAGAAATCTAAAGCCTGGGAAGCTAGAAGAAATTAGAAGAAGAAATAGACCTGTGAGATAATAAGACAGACAAATAAGCCATGTAATTCTACAAGCAGGTTATAATTGAGCAGTCCATTTTGCTTGATCAATGCAAGTGGAAACCTGGTTTGTGTACACTTTTCTTTACCTGTGAGTTTCTCAGATAAGATTGTATCAAAAAAAAAAAAAAAAAGAAGAAGAAGAAGAAGTTTGAAAACCACCAAAGAGAATAGAAACATTACCTGTGAAATGATACCTCAACAATGTGGACGTCAGCATAGACCAAAGTGTACACTTCTGAGGCGAGCTTCAGAAAATCACATTTGTCTTCCTCTCAGAAAGACTTGAGAGAGAGTTGAACAATAAAATTCTCCAAGTCAGCATAAAGAAAAAAGAGGAAGAAAAAAAAAAAAATAAGCCAACAGTTGTGAAGGGGCTGGGAAGGCTAAGATGTTCACAGGTAGCTGGTAATTTGCACATGAACTCACTGACGGTGTGTTTCACCTTGCAGGTTACTCAACGATAGTTATGACCTCCCGGTTACGCGCGTTGGGTGGAAGAATTAATAACATACGCACCTCCGAGTTACCCAAAGAGAAAGCTCGATCGGAAGTCGTCTGCAGCATACGCTTTTTAGATGGCTTGGTCCAGACCTTTAAGGTTAACGTAAGTTCTCCACCTTTGCTTTCAATTGCATTAGTGCTCCAAGGAAACAGTTCTCATCTCTCAACTTACAGAATGAAGAAAAAGGTGATTTTAAGATGAAAGTTGAGATGTCAGGTCTGGTCTCTTGAGACTGGACTGGAAATACTCCTGGAGCCGTATCCCATGCCTCGCTGTTGCGCTCTCCTTTGTGACGTGAACCCTAGGGGTCTTGGCTGCTGCTGCTCCTGTGAAGTCCCCGCCGACCTTTTGAAGCAGAGCTGGTTCTGAGCAGTTGTGCCTCCTTGGATCCCACGTCACACTGCATTTTTAAAACATGGTTATAATTATTAGATTATGTGTCACCTACTAAACTGTGGGCTCCTGGAAAACAGGGAGGGTGTCCTGGCTGTCACCGGGCTGGGTACACAGCAGGTGATCCTTAACTGTGTGAATGGGTGGGTCCTAAGATGGGCAGCCTCGTGGCAGGAGTCCTGGAGATCCTGGCTTTTCCCACTTAGCCCTTGGCAGAGCCAGGGTTGGGAACAGCCCTCCAGGCCAGCAGCTGTCAAATGCGGGGACCGTAGCAGCCCCCGCTGGCCATCCACTCTGGCCATTGCCTGTGGTGACCTTCGCCTCTCCCATCTTCTGGCCAGTCCTAAAGGGGTCAACCCCAACCTTGAACCCACCAGAAGGCCTAGTATGTGAGGAGAGGTGTGAAACAGAGACACACAGGAGAACAGTCTGGGGACCCAGAGCCCCTGCAGCTCCCACTCACCCACAAGCTTGCCTCCTGGTGACCCCAGGGGCCGGGACCTTGGTGCAGGGAAGAGGAGAGGAGCCTAACAGCATCATGGGTGCTCTGTCTTCTCCCAGACTGGGAAAGGACCACCACCAGGAGCTGGGCCCTGGGCATGTGCCCAGGAGGGGATGAGACTCAGGTCGTGGGCATTTGGTCTCTTGACCACAGAATGGAGGTGGTCAGTGGAGAACTGATGTCCTCCAGGCGCTAGCTGCTTCCTCAGCTCCCAGACCTCCAGCTCCTCCCTAGGGTCCAGGAGCCATTCTTTTGAGGGTGAGAAATATTTTTGTAGTAAGAAAGGAAAAATCCAGCAGTTGTCTAGCAGTTGTTCAGTTGTCTAGTTAGTTGTCTCCAAAGTCTGATTAGGGGTTCACATAAACACCTGCGACCTGGTTGTTGTTGTTTTGGTGCTGGGGATCCAACCCAGGGCCTCCTGTGGGCTGGGCAAGCCTCTGCCGCCCCCTGGGCAGGGGTCTGTGGTGCTCCTCACGCAGTCTCCTCATATGCTGATGCTTTAGGCCCTTTTGGCAGGGTCTGGCACGTTTCCTCCAGAAAGCAGCTACTTTGGTTCTTATGTAGAGTTTCCCTTTTAATAATACGAAGCCCTGAAAAGGTCACAGGTGTTGTCTGTTTGCTGCAAGGTGACCGTGTAATGTGTGTCTGACTTCCTTGTTAAAATCTGTTTGTGTTGAGGGTATTCCTCTACCATATGGCTTCTTCCTGATCAGACGGTGAATGTTCGCTAGTAGGTTACTCCTTTATCCATTCAGCAAGTGTTTACTGAGCACTAACTATGGGCCAGCCTTTGTTCTGGTTACCGAGAAAATCATAGTGAGCAAAATAGAGTACAATCACTGCCTCTTGAAGTTTACAGCCCAGTGGGAGGAGATGGGTGGGACTGTCAGCTTTTAGACATGATTGGGAAGCTTCACTGGTAAGATGAATGTGATTGTCTGGAGGAAGCACATTCCAGGAAGAAGGAATAACAGTGCAAAGGCCCTGAGGCTCCTGAGGCCCAGGTAGTGAGATGGTAGAACAGTATAGACGCCAGTGTGTCTAGAGTGGAATAAGCAGAGAGTAGCAGGAGATAAGGTCAGAGGGAGAACAGGGGTGAGAATGCAGTGGGGGATTGTGGAGAGCCTCTAAATCCTTCTGGGAGCTCCAGCTTTCACACTGTGTAGCTTTGGATAGAGACTTGACATGATCTGGCTCAAGTGTCACTTGTGAGGCCATGTGGCCAGTAGCCAGGGAAGGAAAGGGCTGAGGGACTGTGGACAGTCTCGGGAGAGATGCTGGTGAGGGGGCAGAGTGAGCTTGTGGAGGTGACTGAGCGGAATCCACGTCTGGAAACACTTTGAAGATGGAGCCAGTAGGATTTGCTGAGAGCCGGGATCTGGGGTGTGAAAGACCCAGCGAGGCCTCAGGTGACGCCAAGGGTTCTGGCAGCACAGAGTTGGAGTTTGTAGAGATGGGAAGGCTGCGGGAAGGGCAGGTTTGGGGATGGAAGTGACCAGTTGTGTTGTGGACATGTGAAGTTTGAGGGGCCAGTTATTTGTCTCCATAGAAACGTGGAGATGAGGATAGATGCACCCGCCAGGCTGGGGTTATGAACGCGGATTTCACCAAGGTGGAGGCAGTGGGTCCAGCCATGAAGCTGGGTGAGACCACCTGAGGAGTGAGAGGGAAGAAGACGGGGCTGAGGCCTGAGGTTTAAAGGGGGTAGAGGTGGCAGCACTCGGGAGGCGGAGGGGGACCGTCTTGGGAGGCAGGAGAGACCACGCAGCAGTGTCTGAGGAACTCGGGTACACATGCATTGTCGGAAGGAAGGAGACCAGCCGTGTGACGAGCGGGCAACGCCGGGGCCGGCCTGGGGCGCTGGCTGTGGGTCTCAGAAGGGGCCCAGAATTGTTCTCCTGCTGCCGCCACCTGGAGCTTGCCGTGGCCTGCTCCAGAGCTGACCTGGTGGAGCCCGAGGGCCTGGCTTCGGATCAGAATATCCCTCCCATTGTGTGGGACCAGGTTTGCTTCCTCTCCTGATCTGTGTGGCCCTGTGGGTCACCCCAGGATCCGGTTGCTTAAGTAACAGAAACCGGTAGCCCTGATCTCGAGGATAGAGAAAACGCAAATGTGTCTTCGCGCATGGGCGTGCCTTCCCGCCTTCCCTTCCCGCAACCCCATGGGTGGAGCTGTGCTGGCCTGTTCCTTTGTAATACAACCCCTTGCCCTTCTAGGATAGAATGTTCCCTGGAAATGCCCTTTGTGTGTCCCCTTCTCTTGCTCTGCCCTTGGGTGTGGCCTTCCTAGGTGTCATTCAACCTGCTGACAGCAGACATCATGAAGCTAGACTCAGCCCCCTGAAACCTGACCCCCTGCCTCATTTGAATGGCTTCTCCTCAATAAAAGGAATCAGCACATGGGCTCTCTCTCTTTCTGCGGACCCTTAAGGTCAGAGGAGCCATCACAGAACCCCCAAAGAAAGAGGTATTTCTGTCTCTTGTGCGGTTATTTCGTGCAGCCCAGTTCCCCTGGAGTGACCCTGAGTGTTTAGTCGCGTGGAACGCGACAGGTGGTGTCCCTGGGTGAGCAGTCTCCCCCGAATCTAGCCTGGACCCTGGACCCGCTGTGCTAGGAGCGCCCTCGGGGAACCCCAGCCAGGGCCGGGGGGGGGGGGGGGGGGGGGGGGGGGGGGGCTGCTGGCAGTGAGCCAGGGCAGAAGAGGTGACCTCTTGTGTGGTGGGGACAGGCCAGCCCTTATTAGAAATGTGTCTTTAATTCTATTTCAATTTCTTTCGAGAGTTGGGTGAATCGTACGTAATTGATCCCCGTGTGCTGGAATCATGCACTGGAGGTGTGGTGCGGGAGCACTTGAGCCCTGGTGTCAGTGAGACCTGAGTCGGGGTGACGGTGCAGGGCACGGAGCCCCTCGGTGCCTCTGCTGCTCCCTGGGGAGGGGGCTGGTGATGGCTGTTTTGCAAAATTACCACAAATATTGGAGGTCAGATGTGAAAAGTACACGTGGTATTATATCTGCCGCTTGTAGACTTCCAATGAGTCACAGCTGTTAGCAATATGTGGTAAATGTAATATGAAGTCATATTTAAGTAATGAATAGCAAGGGGAGCAGATAGCTCTTTGATGCACTGACCTTTTAAGTCTCATTGTCCCAAATGTGGGACGCCTATTAAAACTTAAACTGAATAACAAGTTTACCACTTAGGGTAACTTTTGAAATAAATACCATGTTTTTATTTATTTTTTCAATTTTTTCCTGTTCTACAAGGCATAAAACCCAGGGTTTTACATGTGCTAGGCAAGTGACCCACCACTGAGCGGCATCCCTAGCACTGTTTTATATTTTATTTTGTGGCAGGGTCTTACTTAGTTGCCCAGGCTGATCTTGAACTTGTGATCCCCCTACCTCAGCCTCCCGAGTAACTGGGATTACTGTAACTGGCGTGTGCCGTTGTGCCCAGCTGATACTGCTTTTAGAGTTCTGTTCCTCTGAGAAAAGTAATAGGTGAATGATAACAGTGTTTGAAAAAATGTCTCTACCTATTTGTATATATTTCATGTACATATATAAGGGCATTGAAGCCCTCGATAATGATTTTCAACCTACTTTAATGAGCCTGTGTCAGTTTTGTGGAAATATCCTCACAGTTGTAAACTCGGGGATTGGGTTAGGGTTAGGAGAGCCCCCCACAGCTTGGAGGGTGAGTGTCTCAGGACTTGGGGTGTGGGGCCTGATCCTTCTTCCCGCACCCACCCAGATTCTCTTGGGGTGGGCGAGGGGGCAGGACAGGCCAGAGGTGTGTTGGGAGATGGTCGTATCTTGAGTTCCCCTTGCTGAACAAACAGATCCTGTGAGGCTGCGGGAAGGGCCTGACTGTCATGGAATTCTCCTGGTCCCGGTCACCGCGACCTATTTCCAAGTCCATTATCTGTTGTCAGGCACTCAAAAGAAGAGCTGCTCCTGCCGCGTCTGTGCCCTGTCCGTTTCTGACTCACGTTGTCCCCATATTAAATGTTTTGGTTCAAAGGATTCCTGAGAAACCTGCCTGTTAAAATAGAATTTGTGATTTCCCGAACATGCCTGGCTATTTTTGCAGCCATGCCCCACCCCACCCGCCCTTCTACCGTGCCTTCGCTGTGCCTGGAGACCCAGCCTAGGTCTCAAGTGCTTGCCTACCTAGAAGTGTGTGCCGTTCTTGGCCCTTGCAAACCCTGATATCAGGGGTTGCTTCTGTTTGTCCCCAGGGGGAGCTGACCGTTTGTACCGTCCCCTTGGGTTCAGCGTACTCATGTACTCATGTAACAGCCGCTGCTTCCACGGCCAGCAGGAGAGGGACGCTGACCCTGGCTCTGTCCCGTGCTCACACGCGCCTTTCTGTAAACACCGTGTGGTGAAGCGGTGCCGTCCCGCTGTGGAGTGAAGCGTGGCTGAACATCCTGCCGGCTCCTCAGCGAGGCAGATAATCCCACAGGGCGACACGGGCCAGCTCACTCTGAGGGTATTTCCAGTGGCATTCAAGTATTTTTAGCAGCTGGTCAAGAGTTTTCCTCCCCCGGGCGCACACTCCTGGGTCCCTGCAGGGGCAGGAGCCACTGGCGTCCCGAGGAGCCAGCAGAAGCTGACCCTGGATTGGTGTTCGTGGCGGGTGATGCTTGGTCAGGTCACGGTGAGGTTGCTGTGGTCATAGTGTGTGGGTTTTCTGGTTCGCCCCCCACCCCCCGGAAGCCTCAGCTCGGGGGAAGGAGAGCTCAGAAAGCCAGCTCATACCATCTCACGTGGAATTTACCTAGTATGGTCTCAGCCCTCCTCCCGAATGCACTGTGCAGCCTTGTCACCTGGAATTTGAGGTTGCTTTTGTTACTGTGGGAGGCGCACGTGTGTCAAGTCTCTGGCTGTATCCACTCCCTTTGGTGGGCAGTGGAGAGGCGGTCACCACCAGTTCTTAACTTGCTTTCAGATTTTTTCCATTCTATTTTTATTTATTTATTTATTTATTTTCCTCCTAGAAACAAGACACTGGCCAGTCGCTGCTGGACATGGCGTACACCCACCTGGGCGTGACTGAAAAGGAGTATTTTGGTTTGCAGCATGGCGGCGACTCGGTGGACTCCCCCGTAAGTGCCAGCCTGTAACATGTGCTGAGCTCCTGCCCAGGTTGGTTTTATAGCTTGTGTTTTCTTACCAACAGAGATGGCTTGAGTCAAGCAAACCCATCAGGAAGCAGTTGAAAGGTTGGTGTGATCTTTTCTTTTCAGTCCAACATTTGGTGTGTGGGGACTTGTTTCTTCCAGTCAGCAGGATGCCTGTCACACCTGCTACCCAGATGCCAGGGGACTCGGGAGACAGGGGTGAGCTGCCTGCTCCCCATCCGACTTCTGAGTTAGCAGACGGGCTCGCAGATCAGCCTCAGGGTGCTCAGCCAGCTGTGGGCGAGGAGGGGACAGACCAGAGTAGGTATCTCAGGGGAAGAAGGAAGGCCTTTCTCGGCCCAGGGTGAGAGCCGGGTGGGAAAGACAGACACAGACCAACCCTTTTACGTTCCACCATCACAGTTACAGTTCCTGGAAGCTGAGCCCTGGGTAGATAATGTCTCAGGCGTAAAAGATCAATCCTTTCACAATACGGCGTTCCCACCACGAGTGGCTCCGCGTGCTGTAGGTCAGCTCCCAGGTAGCTCCCAGCCACGCCTCACCCACACTGCCTTGATCTGTTCTGAGCCTGGTTTCCCACCATACTGTCATTTTCCCATCAGGGCCCCTCAGACCCCAGACAGACCTGGCCAGTGTGCAGTGCCTTCCCTCAATCTGTTCCCTCCCCCAGGAATGGATGCCCTTGTCCTGTGTCTAACTCCTGCTCTGTGTCAAGGCTTCCAGACCCCATCTCCTCCTACCAGAAGCCAGGACCCCTGTCTTCCCTTCCCGTTGCACTGCCTGCTTCACGGCTGCACACTCTCGCCCTCGTCTCATGGTCTTGTGCCCTTGGCTTCCTCTCAGAACCATGGATCCTTGCTGCATTCCTCCCCACATTGCTCCTGGTGCCTGACAGACAGGAGGTGGGCAGTGAGTGGCTGCGGGGTATTGGGCAGGTTAACTTGTGCACACAAGTGTACATACACATAACGCCCTCTCCGCCTGCCCCAGGCCCCAGGTGGGAAGAGCAGACGGAAGTGGTCGTGGCTCTGACCCTAAAGCTGCCCTCTCCTGGAGCCACCTCAGTTCTTCTCTCCTGTGATCGTGAGCTTAGTGTTCAGGAGCACCCAAGGGAGCCAGGCCACTGTTGGAATTCATGGGAATGAGCACACACGAGGCAGGACACAGGCTGTCATTGGTTTTCTCACTGACTCATTCTTGAGCGAGCAGACTGCGGTAAGGCACTGGGCTAAGTGGTGGAAATCCAGCCCAAAGCAGATTTGGACCCCACCCCAAGTATCTCACAGCCACGTGTGGAAAGAGACAAGAGGAGAAAGAGTTCTGTGATGTACTAAGCTAGGAGGCCTTGGGTGTGCAGAGGAGGACAAGAAAGTCACTTGACTTCAGAGCAAACAGTGCTGAGCACAGAGACGGGACCAGAGCAGAGCATGTTCACCAAGTGCAGAGGGAGGGCGAAGTTGACAAGAAGATGTTGGGATCTTAGCAACACTGTCTTATCTTCTGTTGCCATGTCAATCAGAAGAAATGGACTAATTTTATCCACACAAGTGAACTGACTGGTGTTGATGCACAGTCATATTTGAATATGTGCTTTGTGTTATACTCACTACATATTAATCATTTTAATCCACGTTGCATTGAAAGCATGAAATGTTTTCCAGTATAAAAATGACTTTGAAATGTGGAATAGCAGTCACAAAACTCAGTGCTCCAATTCTGGGTTTCTCACTAGCTGTGTGACCTAAGGCAAGTCACATTTCTAAGCCGGTTGGCTTATCTGTAAAATGGGGTCATCTATCAGTAGCAGCTTAGCCTACTCACAGTCATAACGGTGTTTACATCTGGAATGTACATGAAAATGTTTCATCACTGTATTAATGTAAGCTAGTACTTTGTGAACTGATTTAAAGATCTTAAGAATTCCTGGTAGAGATAACCGAGTGCATTGTGTGAACACAGCCTAAGTTAAACGGGATTGATGTTAGCACTGCCACAGCCTCTGCTGCATCAGTGTTCAGCCTCTGTGTTGTATGAAGGCTTCATGTTTTGTAGACTGGGGAATTTTCTGAAACAGTTAATTTATGCACTCCTTATTGGAAATTAGTCCTCTTATAATGGAAAAACTATGGTTGAGCTTAAAACTGTGGTTAAGTTTATGGAAAGAGTAGTAACTTGTATGCATTGACTTTTTTTAAAGGGGGAATTTAATATGTTTTTGAAAAATGTTGTAGGAGGTTTCCCCTGTACCCTGCATTTTCGAGTAAGATTTTTTATACCTGATCCCAACACACTGCAGCAAGAACAAACCAGGTAATAACATTTTCTTAAAGTTTTCTACTTAGTGTATAAAATGTATTCTTCATTTTATGGTAATGGTCAGATGACTTCATTTGGGTATAACTGCATCATCAATTATGATTGCAATTAGAGTTTGGGGTACATATATTGAAATTTTGATTGATGAATTAGTTTTCCACTGTGGGCCTCTTCCTCTCACCTGGTTTGGTGCCATTTCCATCACACTGCTTCCCCCTCCTCCCTCTCCCTCCTCCCTCCCCCTCCCCCTCTCTGGCCTCTCATCAGTGGACAATGGAAAGCCTGTCCACTGATGCATGCTGGGTTTGGGAGACAAATGTGTAGAACAATTGTCCGCAGGTCACATAGCACAATATCTCTGAAGAACAGGAATCCAGGCCCTGGAGGATGACAAGACACTGCTGTAATCAGATGTTTTGATCAGGTCCCAGTTTGCAGGGTCTGGGAGGGGAACAGGCTGGATTCAGCCTGTCTGTCACTGAACCAGCAGGTGCAGGAAGCTTGGGAACCAGATAAGGAAGGAGGCCTTGGTGGGAGCTGTTTACCCCCCAGGGCTGGAGTCTGTGCTGGCTCTGGTTGTGCTGGCAGGTGGGATTTCTGGGTGGGGAACAGGGCATTTAGAATGGGGGTGGGCAGCGCAGGAAAGCTGCTGCTGTCAGAGCGTGGGCTGTGCCAACACTCCACCCCACCCGCTCCGTGGCAGCATCAGCCCCTTTATTACCCGTCCATTTACTGTTCTTAGGGAGAAAAACTGCTTCAGCAGGTAGAGGCTCACGGTGGCCGCGAGACCATCCCCCTGAGGTGGCACTGACTGAGGGCAGTCTCATTTTCCCTTTCTTCATTTCCTTTTAACATTTTATTTTTTAGTTGTAGATGGACACAATACCTTTATTTTATTTATTTATTATTTTTTATGTGGTGCTGAGGATCGAACCCCATGCCTCATATATGCTAGGCGAGCGCTCTACCGCTGAGCCACAACCCCAGCCCCATTTTCTTTTTAATGGCGATCACACAATCACATTTTAGCTTTTAATATGTTTACCGGATAAGTGTCAGTCTACTACTCTCTTGCCTCTTTGTGTACCCCTTCCCTCCACAGTAGCAGACACTGGGAATTCGGTTTTTTGCTGTTCTGTTAAATTTTAAGCCTGTGTGCAGGGCGGGGTTCAGCGTGACTCCCTGGGTCATGGCGAGGAAGTGTACCCTGCTTGGGGTCCTCCTTCCACAGCTCTCACCCTGGCCAACCTGCTGAGGCAGAGCCACTCAGCTCATAAGCTGATCAACACAACACTGGTGACACTGTCTATGAGAAGTGTCCCACATGACCCTACCAAGGCCTCCCCAGACCAATACTAAACAACAGATTTTGTTTGAGGGACACTTGACAATGAGAGGAAGAGTTGGGTCTAAGGACATGTACCTATAGTTCCAGCCAATGGGAGGCTGAAGCAGGAGGATCACTTGGGTTTAGAAATTACAGACCAGCTGAGGAAATACGGTGAGGTCCCAGCTAAAAAAAAAAAAAAAAAATGACATTGAATAATCATGTGTGTGTACATATGTGTGTGGGGGCTATATGTTATTTACACTGTGTGTCACAGGTGTGTGATTACGTTTATGTCTACACGTAGCTATGCATAATCCCATTAGGTACGTTTCCTGTGTCGAGTGTTGTAATGCAGTACACACACATACGAACTGCTGAAGTAAAAGTTCTATAAAACCAATTCAAAGGGCTGGGGATATAGCTCAGTTGGTAGAGTGTTTGCCTCCCATGCACAAGGCCCTGGGTTTAATTCTCAGCACCACACATACACACTCACAAATTCAAAGTACATTTGACCCACTAAATTGGGTTTACCATGAGCTGATGGGCTCTGGTCCCAGGTGTGGACAGTTCTGCCCAAACTGGTGATTCTCACTATCCCCTTGCTTCTCCCTGTGGCGCTGGGGCCCCAGATTTGTGGCACCTGCTGGCATGGTAGAATTCTCCAGTGACAGAAGCGGAGGGCAGGATCTCCAGGGCTGGCTGACCCAGGAGTACCTCTCCAGGACCCTCGAGGTCATTGGCTGTTCACCTGGGACCCTGTGGGAAAGAAGCTTGCTGCTCTCCTGCGTCTGAGAGGCTGCCTGCTGAGCACTCCCATCTCTGGAGGGGCAGGTGTTTGGGTGGAGAGAAGGCTCAGGGAAAAGTGAAGCTGCTGTCAGCTCTCCCTGGAGGAGTTATAGGAAGAGGGAAGTGGGATGTGCTGGTTAGGAGTTACGGCCCGGTGCGGTGCGAGTGGGGGCTCCAGAGAGGCAGACTTCAGCGCCAGACGAGCAATAGGTTAACACTTGTCCTTCCCCAAGTCCCAGGTAAGAATTAGTTTGTCCCTGTCTCTTAAAGTTCTCCAGTTCACATCTGACGGCCCACTCCCCACCGAGAGGTGAGTGTTCCCTGCTGTGTGCAGCAGAACGTAGCTACTACTTCCTGGGGCGCGGGCACCAGGTTTCTCAGTGTGGCAGAAGACATGGCGGCCGCCATCCCTGTGGCTCCTCTAGAGCTGGTGGGCAGCTAAGACTGAAGAGTTGTCTTATGCTGGGTCAGGATTCCACCATTAATTCACACGCTTTTTAAAAATTGACATGAAAGGTTTGACCTGTTTCCGGGTATATAGTATCTTATCGGGCTTGAGCTTTGAAGCTTATCCAAAATTGAGGGCCCTTTTAAGAAAATTTGGTTCCCAAGAGTCAGAGGAGAATAGAGAGAGTATTTGTAGGTTTTGTTTCTTTTTAAGGAGAAATTCAGTGCTTTTTTTCAGAAATTGAGGTCATGGATGGGATTTGCTTCAATAGGGGTCATTACATTTCCAGATTTAGGCATGCTGAGTTTATCTTGTAAATAACTTTCCTTTATTCTTGTTGCTAAACCAATGTCTTTTTTATTATGAGCCTCCACAACTGCTGTTTCTGATAAATTTAGATCGTTCTAAACAACTTCACTTACTGTCAATCTCTAAAATTTAAGCTCCTTTTCATGATCCCTATGGAATCACCTAAGTTTGGGTTGCAGCTCCTGATTTTAGTTTCTTCACGTGTGATGTTATAGGGTTGACTCACAAACTTCGCTCAGCCTAGGATAAAGTGGCATCTGGTGTATGGCGATCTCATGGTCGTGTTCTTGTTTATATCCCTAGAAAAGCACAGTGACCCGCTGGGCTCTTCAGCACAAGCCCAACTTGACCCGGGGACTGTCTCTAACTCTCTCCGCTCCCTTTCTTTTTCTCTCAGAGGAGCCCTGTAGGAAGAGAGAACACTTAATTCTGGTTGAATGTCAGCTTGGATAAACATAGAAACAGACTAGAAAGGACTGATCCTGTTCTCCTAGGTGGGAAAGTTAGGGAGTCCAGTAAGGCATGATCGGCATGTGCCCAGTGCCGCCGTCTCTGAATGCCAGGTGCTCCACCCGTTATGGGGAGTGATGATAATTATAATCAAAGTAGTAACGTCAGTTATGACATAGACCCTAAGCCTGTCTGTCTTTAAACACACAACAGATTTGTTGCGTATTGAGATTTTTCTCATGAGTTTCTAGATCAAAATAAGCCCTAGCCGACCTGAGTGCCTTATCTGAGCTTCAGTTTCCCTATCCGCAGTAATGGTAGAGGTGATGGCACCTACGGACGGCACCTTGAGGAGGCTGAAACGAGGGGATGGTTAGAGTCCAGGCACACAGCTCAGAACTGTGCGGCTATGAGGCTGTGATACCGTTTGAAGCATTCGCATCTCAAAAAGCCAGTCCCTTGACCTTTTATCAAACCCAAGGAATATGAGAGTGAGTGGCTAACTGTGCCAGAATGCTCTTTGTCCTGCCCCTCAGCCCTTCTGCCCTGACTATATTAGATTTCAAGGTTTCCCTTTTGTCGTCTTGGCCAGACCCTGGAATGTCTATCCCATTTGAATCTGGGTTTTAAAAAAGAGTGGGAGCTGGCAGCCAAGAGTCACATGTGTGGCGCATCCCTAAATATAAGTGTCTCCAGGGTACTGCCTGGCCTGCCCCGCGCTGCTCTGGACCTCCCTGCTTCCATCTGTGACAGTGGCACAGACTCATGGGCTGAGGGGCTTGTGACAACTTGTCAGCAAAAACAGGTTCAGGCTTTTGAGGTTGAGTCTATGGGTGGCACACAGAGGAGCGCAGGGCGCAGCGCGGAGGTGCTGGCACCTTCTCCTTTACCCATGTTTATGCTTTTGCTCCAGCACCCACAGTTCCCGGGACACAGGAAAAGGCCCAGCTGGGTGTTTGCACCCGAGCCAAGGCGGTGTCTTCGTAGACCCTCCTCCTCTTAGCAGCTTCATGCAGAGGGAACGTGGGTGTGCGAATGCTGGCTCGGTGTTGGGAACAGTGGCCCCGTCAGCGTGCGGGGGCTGCTTGTGGAGAACGCTGTGGGTCCCAGGGCCTGGTTGGGAAGTACCAGGCTGAGGGAGGGGGCACTTCCTGTAGCAGTACCAGTGGTAACAGCCAGTCACTGGTAGGTTGCTTATATATCCCTGCTCGGCCTTCCCTGGGGTGGCCCCCACCATCCATACATAGGCACCGACATGAGCAGTCCTTATCGCTGGGGCAGCTTTACGATATGCAGAGTAGCTCCTGATGTCCTAGACCTGCTACCAGTTCAAATACGTCAAAATGTATTTTTATGTATTTTGTTTTTCAAATGTACGGGTCTTGTTCTTGATGCATCAAAAAAAACCTTTTTTTGCTCCTCTTAGTTTGAGTATGAATTAATGGAAATCCTTGTTTTGTAGGCATCTGTATTTCTTACAACTGAAGATGGATGTTTGTGAAGGAAGGTAACGAGCATTTTGCATTTTCCTTTTCCTGTGGGACTAGCCAAATTCATGGTTTTAATCTAATGAGTGTGTATTTCTGACAACAATATTAAACCTCGACAATGACTGGACTTTGAAAACAGCATCCTGTGTGACATCAGGCTCTGGACATCTGTTTTCAACTCAGTCTTGGCTTAGAGAGGCTAAAGATTGATAAAGCTTCATTTTATGCCATTTCCACTGTATTTCAAAGGTGCAGTTATCTTTCTGGTAAAGACCTGAGAAATCTTAATGGGAGGGAGAGACCCAGAATATAATATGGGCTTCATTCAGGAAGGCAGATCAGGCCCAATTTAGGTCCTCTTCCAGCCCCTGGTATCTTGGATGATTCATTTTCTCACTGGGAAGGCTTTTGCTTAAAAGACATGAGCATCTGCCTGTGATTCAGCACTTCTTGTGTATCCAGACCATCTAAATGACTGGAAGCTCTCCGAGATAAGCCCAGAAAAGGGGGATGGAATTCCAAGCAAGTGGTCCCGGAGCCACTGCTTCCAAATCCTTAGTATTTTCTTGACTCATAAAAGAAACTGCAGCAGGTAAATTAGTAGAAACACCCCCCCCCCTCCACCTGTTAGCTTATTCCTGCAGAGAAGGGTCATCAGAGGCCACCAGCATGCTGTACCACAGACAGCTGGCAGTCTGGTTGGGGGAACAAGACAGGAGCCCATGAAGCAATGAGGACCAGCGTTGGCAGTGGAGACCACAGTTGTCATAGGCGTTGAGGAGCTCCTTCTACTGGTGCCGGCTGGAAAAGTCTTTGTGGATTGCTGGGGTGAGCCAGAGTTGGGAGAGTAGAGAAGTGAGGAGTCAGATTTCCCTGGGCAGCAAGAAGCATCACCCCCCCACACACACACACACGCACACACACACACTCACACATACACATAGTCCGAGCTAGAAACCACCCATCAGCAGCATGCGGGAGAACAGAGAGGACTCTTCATGTCAAACATGGGCATGCATCTCGCATCCACCAGGCAGAGGAGAGCAGTCGAAGGTTTTTAAAAGCAGGAGGAATGTGGCAAGAACCACACCTACAACAATCATGTCACTGCACACAAGAGAAGATGGAGGAAGCCAGGGTTCAGTCTAGATGGAGGACAGTGGACATTCCCGGGGGGAAGCATTACAGACCTGCCAGGCAGAGGTCTGGGGGTGGCGGGGAGATTGGAGGGCCAGGAGCCTCCTTGGGGAGAGGACAGCCAGACCTGTGGACTGCGTATCGGTCACAGAATGCAGAACCCTGGTGACATGGCCGGTTTTTTCCCCGAGGTAGGAGCACATTCCCTTGCCGGCACAAACTGTGGCCTTGGGGCACCTGCTTGGTCACTCCAGTGGTGGGGATGTCACCCTTCTGAGAGGCAGAACGTTTTAAGATAACTCCTCTCCTGGGGCCCAGGCTTCCTCTACGGCCACCGAGACCCGTTCTGCTCTCAGGTCCTGAACTATGCAGTTAGATAAGACCAGGGCTGCCTCCTCTGCGGCTCTCACTCACTCACAGGTGCTGGGCAGTGCTTGTCCTCCTCTTGCCTTCTCCCAGCAAAACATCCCTTTGTCTTCCTGTGTGAGTCAGTAGGCGTCTGTTGAGGAGCACATCTGGCCTAGATCCCTGGCTTTCCTCATCAGCAGGCCCTCACCCCTCTTCTCTGCTGTCACACCTGCTTCTCAGGTGTGAATCAGGCTGTTTGGCCAGGGTGTAGGCTTGGCAGTGGGCATTTCTTGGGACCTCAGATCCCCTAATGGGGTCTGAACTGTGAGCAGGCAGCACTGCGGCCTTCAGCTCCTTCCTGCCTAGAGGGGTGACCAGTCCACGCTCTTCGCTCAGCAGAGTGAAGATGGACATCCCCGCTCCCCTGGACCTGACAGAAAGAAACACACCTAGGAACAAGCCGAGGCCGAGAGTAGTGCCCTTGGTGTTCTTCAGTGTAGGTTTCGGACACCACTTTTTGAAAACGTCCTTCCTTGTGACTTTGTAAAATTGTTGCTTCCACCCAGACTGAATCTCCTTAGCTTCCTCCTCAGGTGTCCCCCAGGTCCCATTCACCTGCTCTTCCTCTAGCAAGGACGCTGGCTGGATGGCAGCGAGGCCCTTCTTGGGAGGAGAGCGAATGGCTGATGCTTGTCACGTACTGCCTGCTCTCCCTCCGCCTTTTGCATCTCCAGGTGACTGACTGGACAGTGAGCGTCCCTGGGACGTGCACGTGGGCTTGGACTTGGAGAGACGCTCACAAGTGCCAGCAGGAAGCCAGAGTGGCTTGAGGGGAGGTGGAGGCCTCTCTGCTAGGGAATGCTGCCTTTGTAAGCAGCCTGGGGATCAGCACAAGGTGCAGTGGATGGAAGGGGGACCCCCGGAGGGCCCAGCAGATCAGTCAGAGGGCGGGATGTTTCACCTCTTGGGAACTTAATAAGCTGCCATGGAAACTGCATGTTTTCTCCGCTTCCCACTGCGTTGCTGGGAAAATGCTTTTAAAATCTCGGTGCCTCTCGGTGTTGCCGTTGGGGTTGCCTCCCTTTATCAGATCCCTTCCACCTCGCACTTTCCCAGCCTGTGCTCCCATCCAGCTGTGCCCCACGTCTGCTGGCAGAGCTCCCAGGGCGACAGATCATGGAGCCAAAGGTGAATGGAGGAAAGGAGCAGTCAGGGCTCCAACTGTGACCGACAGGTGGAGTCACTGGTTAAAGGAGGGCATTTGGGGGGACAAGTGAGTTCTGAAGAAAATGAGAACAAGTCCACCCCAAGTCTGGATTTCTAGGAGATGGCAGAAGACAGGCAGACGGATCATGGAACCTTATAGATCTTCAGGAGGGCAAATATATACAGGAACCTGAAGTCATTACAGCCAATTAATTAATTAGGGAATTGCAAGTGTTAAAATGCAAAATGCTTTTTCACTTTTCCCTTCTAAGAGGATGTGAGAAAGGGGATAGTCAAGAATCACAGTCTCTAGAACCCAGGAATTCAGTCGGAGAGCCCTACCAAAAGTGTCGCATCTTTACTAGAAAGATTTGAAGGTTGCCCACTGATGTAAGAGTTCACGTTCCCCTCCCTTCCTCTCAGACATGAACCTGACCAGCCAACCTGATGGCCAGTGTCAGAACTCTGTCTAGCTTCCTGGTACCTGTGGTATTAGTTATTTTAAACACAAAAAGTTCTTTTTATTTAAAAAAAAAAAAAAATCCTTAGTGTGTTACAATCAATCTCAAAGAGCGATTAAATGTATCATAAAGTTGTCTCTGTTGTGAGTCATGCTGTCCTCTGTGGTTAATACAAGAAAAGAAAGACCTATGAGCATTTGGGGCCCCGCCCCGGACCGTGTGATCTTGCTAAGACGTTTTTCTTCTGACAGGTTGACCTGCCCTCTGAACTCCGCAGTGGTTCTTGCATCCTATGCAGTACAATGTAAGTCACCAAGGGAGTGTGGCATGGAGGGACAGATTGCTCTGAGCAGTATATGGAGAAAGCCACCAGCTCCTCCTCTGTGACCAAGTCCCTCTTCCCCAGGGACAATATATCTCTGGCTGTCCAGATAGTCCCACTCGTACCCTGACTTTGATGCTCCCCCAGCTTGGGGATGTTGGATGAAGGGAAGTGGCACCAGGGGAGGGCGTGGATGAGCTCTGGCATGGTGTCTTCTCCAAAGGGAGTCATAAAGCAGCAGACAGCTACCACACATGGCATTTTCCAGAGGCTTTGCCCAGGTATTTGGATTTGATATCCATACAAACCCCAGTGGAGCAATATTTATACTGGTCATCTCTTATAAACATGGAAACTGAGACCCAGCTAGGTTAAGGAATTTGCTGGAAGTCACTCCTGCAGCATGCTTGGTGCCTGTCTGAAACACTGCTGAGAGCTTATGAATTTATTTTTAGAGTTTCATTATAACTAATGAGATAGGTTCACAACTAATAGGTTATGAACTGGTCTATAGAAGTGCGGTCCATTAGAAGTACAATTTAAAAGCCGTACATGTAGTTCTGAGTTTTCCAGTAAAATGAAACAGGACAGATTACTTTTTAATGTTTTAAATTAACCCAGCTTATTCAAGCTATTATTTTAATATGTAATCAATATAAAAATTATTAATGAGATATTTTACATTTTTTTTTCATACTGTCTTTGAAAACCAGTCTGGAACTTATGCTTTCATCTCTGTTTGGACTAGCCACACGTGGCTAGTGGCTGCCATATTGGATAGAAGGTCCAAATGGAATTTTCTATCAGGGCTGGTTTAAGCTGGAGTAGAAACCCACTTGTTCAATTAGCACAACTTTATCAAGTGTGTACTCCATGTCAGGTCCTGTGATAGAGGCTGGGTTTGCACAGTGAAAAGAGTACATAGTCAGATGCAGGACAAAATGTCATTTTATAGTTAGCTGTGTGATTCTAGTACAGTACACAGGCATATTGCTGTGTAGAGTTATAGGGTAGATAGCTCAAGACTTTTTAAGAAATCTTCTCTACCTTTGCCATAAGTCCCAAACCATCTTGGCCTCTTACCCCCTCAATTGACTGCATGTTGGGCAATTAAGGGAGCAAGATGGTCAGGTCTCAAGAGTAAGCACTGGCCAAATTATTCACTCTATAGGTTCAGAAGAAGCAAAATAGCAAAAGAAGGTTTCCAGGGGCTGTTGAGGTAGCCCCAGTTCTGCCTCCTCCCTGGCAGCAAAGTACTGAAATAAGAGAGGTGAAGGTGAAGAGCAAGGTAGCTGGGCCTGCAGCTCACTTGCCCACATACATGGAACCAGGAAGTGGGGGAAGACGACATCAGGGGCAACTTCATGCCTTTAAGCAAACAGCAAGCCTACTTGCTAGTAAGACAAGACCCAGCACTGGTCTCCATCTCCCCGTGTCTCCTCCTGCCTAAGTGGGACACTCAGAGCTTGCCCAGGGAGTCCTGGGTGGATTTGAAAGTTTCCCTCTCCCTGCAGTACAACTGGAACAGACCTGGCTTGTGGTAGCCATTATAGCAGGTGGCGCAGCCATCAGTCAGTGTGCACTCCTGTGGGTCTCTAGGTTTTGCAGACCCACCTCTGCTGGGTGGATCAGCTGAGAAAACCAACCTTGTCCACATCAGAGTGAGTTGGGTGTTCATAGCTGGAGCTCCAGGCTTGAGAGACAGGGATATTAGAAAGGAGACAGTCACCCCACTTAAATCCTGCATGCTCCATTTGCTGCTTACCTGGTATTACCTCTGTGAACCTTGGGTCTCTCGCCCGTTAAATGGAGGTGACAGTAATTCGCAGTTTGGCTGCAATATTATTTGGTTCAAATTTAGTAACACATGCAAAGGTGGTCTAGTTAAATATTCTTTATGGTTTGATCATCACTGACTGAAGCCAGATTACCTGTGTCTTGCCTCTTCCACTTACCCTGTGTGACCTTGAGATTGCCAGGCCACAGCTTCTTCACCTGTCAAATGGGGACATGGGAACATCTACTTCACAGGGCGTGAAGATAAAACGAGCATGTATGTACGTGAAGCTCTTAGATCAGTGCCCAAAATCTGGCTGAGTGTCAGCTCTTACTGTATTTTCCTATCTGCCCAGAAGAAAGCTATCTGAAAAATTGCCTATTACAAGCATTAAATGTAGAGTAAAATTTAAGAACTACATTTAAAGCATCCTGTTCCAACCTTCCCACTCCCCACAAAAGATTGATAAAATGAGGGCTAAAGAAAGTGATTAGACCTAAAAAAAAAAAAATGCATACAGGTTTCAGTGGAAATATTAATACTGCCATGCTAATAAAATCATGAGTTGTCAGGCAAGCATTTTATATTCCTCTACCTTCAGTAAATAAATACATATATTTGCATACTTCTGTGCATACCGGTCTAGAAGATTAATTCTTAGATATGAAATTACCAGATCAAAAAGTTATGTCTACATTTTATCAGATAGGTTTTGCTGATGTATCACAAGATGGATAACTTATAAGTCCTACCAGTGATTAGATAGCCAAAAGCACTTTTTTTTTTTTTTTTTTAAGTAAAATGATCTGTAGGTTAAGTACCCAAAAAGACATGATGATAGAAGATAGCTAGTAACCTGTCAAGGGTTTATGAGGCACAAAGAATGAAGCTTTTAGAAATTCTTATTTATTCCACAATATTCTCAGACCTCCTGCCACATGCAAACTCTGTGCCAGCCTCAGGAAGGAGAAAGCTCGCTGCTTTCCCCGAGGGCTTTCTACCCCATTAGTGAGGCAGGTGAGGACCCGGTGATGTTTGCTGTAGAATGAGCTCAGGTGATACTCCCCGTCCTGCTTGGGAGAGAGGGAGCATCCCAGGAATGAGCCCATGAAGAGCCTCTGGGAGCAAGTGGGAGTTGAAATAATAGCAGGTTTAAAGGACTTGCCCAGCAGAACCGCTTGATAGCTGGAAACATGGGACCTTGGGAAGCTGGGCTGGACCCTGTCTTTGCTACATAAAGTAAAATATGCCTGCATATTTTTGGTCAGCCAAAACAAAAAACATGAAACTTGAAAGTCAAGGTATTTTGCACAGAAGCATTTATTTCCTTTTTGTTCTGCTATAATTAACTTTTGCACGTGTTGCTTTCCTACAAATAGGAAAACTTTACTCTGGAGTTTGGGGCATGTAATGGAAGTAGGCAGATAGGAGGAGGAACTCTAGTCAGGTCTAGGCTCCCAATTAATAATGGTCAAGGAGTAGTGGCAGTAGCAGGTCCCTTTTTTCAGTATCAGTTTCTTTACCTGTTTAATGGGGATAAAAGCATTGCCCAGTTCTGGGTTCTCAGGAACAAGTGGGATGACGTCATTGAAGTCTGGTGGAAACCACCCAGTGTTCTCAAATGTTTATGTGGCTGTTTAACTTTGTCTCCCCCTAGTGGTTAACACAGAGCTTTGTACAAAGTAGCTGCTTAAGAGTTGAAGGGAAAACAGGGAGGTTCGTTGGTCATGTTTACGTTCAGAAGGTCTTTCAGTAACTTGACCCAGGAGAGAACCTTGCAGTTCATGTTTGCACGGTGGCACTGGGATTGGTTGGGACTGTTAGCTAATGTGATGGATAACCAAGTCATTCAGGAGGATCTGCATGAACTCATGAAACCAACAGAGGAAAACTAAATAGGATTCTGCTTTCAAGCCCAGGAAAGACATTTGTAGCATTTAGTTGGTCTTTGGGAGATATCATCAAATGGCCAGCAGCAGCCTGCTGACCTGACAGGAAGGCAGGTAGAATGATAGGGCACTAACAGAGGGCCTCCAGTCCCCAGGTTCTGGCCTTGACCCTGTGGACAAGTGGCCCTGTGATAGGAATAGATCCATTTTCCTCTCTCAACTTCAGTTTCTTCCCCTTAACATGAAGGGTTTGGATGAGGAGATGCTAATGCTTTTCTCCCTGGTACTCTGTGTCCAGGCATCTCAGTGGTTCCTGTAAACATACTAGTCACACTCAAGAAAATAAAGCATGAAGTCAGTTATTCTTCAGAGCTCGAGGTTGGCTTCTGTTTTTTGTTGTTGGTGGTGGTGGTGGTGGTGTTCTTGTGGTGCTGGGCCTCCCCATGTGCTAGGCAAGTGCCCTGCCACTTTCTTGCTTTTATGGAAACAGAAAACTGATTTGGAGAAGGGAACTGGATGTCCTCAGGTCCTGCCTCTGGTCCTTTTCCCTGATCTCTTCGGCAGGAGTCCACATAGTGGACTGAGTCCTTGGGGCAGCCATGTGTATTTGTACCAGTTGGGCCCAGAACAACCCTCAGGAGTACCTTGCCTTAGAGACAGCACTTCATGTCTGCAGACAGTAGGACAGGGCTTCAGGGAGACGCGTCATCTGGGACAGGGGTTAGTCTGGAAATCCTTCCATAAAGCCCCTCTTCCTCTTCCTTGTGTATCCCCCACCTCCACTAATAGAATGTGTCCTCCTCCCCTGGAATCCTGCCACCAGCCTTGCCTGGGCCCTGACTTTTAGCCCCACCTGTACCTAGCCCTTACCCCCATGGCCTCTGAGCATATCCTGGGGGTTTACACAGGTCACGGGGGTGAGTCATGACCTCTCTTCTGCCCAAATCCATTTCTTAGAGCCAGCTGATCCAACATTGCAATAGCCTTGGGCTGCGACAGTGCCCAGAGGCTGACGTGAGGACGGCATCTTCCCTGGTGGCATCCCTTCTCTTTCCTTCCCCAGGGGTGGGAGGCAACCTCAGTGCTGAAACAGGGCAGAGGAGGCGGGGGGGGGGGGTCAGGATAGGATTTAGATTCCAGCACCTTCTTCCAGCGCTCTCCGTGTGTCCTCAGGGGGAATGAGAATTGGGTCGGTCATGTGTGATGGCGTTGGCCCCCAGCAAGGGTTCAGATAAGCAGCGTGGAGTCTTGAGAGGCTGCAGGTGGTGGTGGGGAACTCATCAGAAGACGTTTCCAATTAATGTTTTCTCACGACTCTGTAGCTGCTCATAAATGCAGACCATATCGAAAAGGCAAAACTAATTCCAGTTTCCCCCTTATTCTGTCTTTTAATAGCTCATTTCGGAGACTTTAATTCTTCCGTACATCATCCGGGTTACCTTGCTGACAGCCAGTTTATTCCAGATCAAAACGATGACTTTTTAACCAAGGTGGAGTCGCTGCACGAGCAGCACAGGTGAGGGGCTCGGTGGCCCACTTTGGGAGCTCGGGGTCGGGTATTTTCAGACATCGCATCACCTCCTGGTTAATGCAGACTCTCCTTCCTTTTGCTCATGATTCTCTTTGAAGATGTCAGGGGTTTTTGAACCTCTGTGCTGTGATATGGTAGCAGATAGAGTGAGCATGACCAGCATTTCTTTGCAGTATAAAATCCAGCCGGCAGAGTGGGACACGGCTGCTGTGTTCCTTTTCAGGATGCCATTGAAATCGACTTAATTCCTAAAGGAAACACCTGCTTTGAAATCTGAACGCCCCACAGATTGCCCCCACCAGGCAATCCTTTCGGCTGTACCACGTTGAATAAATCAGGCCTTTCCTTCAGAGATCGTTGAGTAGACAGACAGGTGACCTGAAGGGGCTGACAGGCTGGACATTCATGGGTTCAGCTCATGAAAACTGCTTCCAGTCTCCTGTGACTGCCTAGGGCCAGCCTCCCCCAGCAGATATGCCCAGCTCCAGCCTCCTCCTCCCTTTCCCCACTGGGCTCAGAGCTATGTGGCAGCAGTACAGTTCCTGTCAGGCTAGAGCCGTGCTGGCCCGGGAGGCTAGCTCTCAGGGGACCGACCGCTCACTTCTTAGGAAGGCCATAAAAACAAAGGGCCAGCAACCAGTGTCCCTTCTAAGAAGGCGCTGCCAGTCGCTCTCCCAAAATTGCTCCCCTGGCAGAAGTCAGCATCCGAAAATAGCACAGGGCCAGCGTCATTTGAAGTTTGAGGCCACTGCTGAAAGAATAGACAAAGGCAGAAAGATGTCAAGATTACCTGGGAATTGAGTAACCCAGGAAGATCAGGGCAGGAACCATGAGAGGGGAGACCTGGAGCCTGTGGCTGGAGACCCGGAGCCCCCTGCGCGGGGCAGCTCCACTGCGTGAACAACGTCTAGATGAAGTCAAACTCAACCGACCGAAGGAAACCTGGTTCCTTAGAATTTAGGGTTAGGTGGTCTGAGAGTGGCCATGTAAGGCGTTTCCTAACCTCAGAGCAATGTTGCCAAATCCTCTAGATTTTCTGAACCTTTAAAAGTTGGAGTTGACGTTCCCAGTTTGGTGAACTTGCACCCTCTCTTCTGCAGTGGGCTGAAGCAGTCGGAAGCCGAGTCCTGCTACATCAACATAGCCCGGACCCTCGACTTCTACGGGGTGGAGCTGCACGGCGGCAGAGTACGTAGCCTCAGCGTGTTTTGGTTTAAAATATATATTTTTTTAAATTGTAAAAGTTTGGAGAATTCCTTGATGAAGCTATTCCTTTCCCATTATAACAGAAGTCCTTTTTAAAGATACTCAGAGGGCTATTAAGTTGTGCCGAGCTTTGCTGGTCATTTATCTTGCTTTGTTCATGGTTGCCATTACACATGAAGACTTTTCCCTTTTGAGAGAGGTCAGGGGATAGAAACTTATAATTTTCTAAGACTGTATTATGGTTAAACAGGCAAAAAAGTGTGTATAAATTTATTTTTCAAGGTTTAATGAGTCAAGGTTTCTGCCACTTCACTCAGCCACTGCTCAAATTAGAGCTAGTTACAAACAGTTTTTAAAAAATATCGTGGAGGAGCTGGGCATGGTACTGCACACCTGTAATCCCAGCCACTCAGGGGGCTGAGGCGGGGGATCTCAATTTCAAGGCCAGCCTCAGAAACTTGGTGAGCCCTTGTCTCACAATAAAAAGGGTTGGGAATGTAGCATGAGACCCTGGGTTTGATCAGTAAACTCTACCCCCCCCCCAAAAAAAATGATGGTGGTTTGATTGTGAAAATCAGTAAATATTTAAGATTATTGTGATTTGTGAGACAGTGTCTATGGTGCCAGTGGACTATTTAATTTTTCTCCCAATAATGCCACAAGCTAGGTATTACTCCATTTTACAGATGGAGAAACTGCTACTTGGGGACTACACAGAGGATATAAAAAGAAGCTCAGTACATGGCCCCAGCACTGTCTAATTCCCTCCCACCTTCACGGTGACATACTAGTGTTTTCTACCTGTCACCGGCCCATATCACACCCACAAGGAGTAAATGTTAGTAGAACTCCAACTATGTGCCAGTTTTTGTTCCACAGACTTTTACACCATCCGGTCTCATTTTAAGAATTATAGAAACACTTCCAGTTCTGTGGTTTCCCTTGGGTCCTGTAGAAGCCTGTGAGGTAGGGAAGGCATAACTTTGCCAACAAAGCAGGAAAAAGATAGCAGATCTTACAAAATACCAACTCTGGGCTTTAACCCTTAATGATTACTCTTATTTGCAAATAGTTCATCCTTGACAGAATGTTTTGGAGACATTTATTCAGTAGCAAAACAGTATTTTATGTCTGTCTGAGTTGATCTGTGTCTTCCCCACCTCCAGAATGTCAGTGCAGTGACCCTCAAGGTTTCTGAGGCAGAGGCTTAGCTGCCCAGCCAAGGCCCACGAGGTATTAGAGGGGGTTGTGTCCCACCAGGCTGTGCTGGGTGAACTCAACCCCCCAGATGTCAATAGTTTGAGACCACAGAGTTGGCTTTTTAGAAGGAAGTCAGTACTGCATGGGGTCCAGCCATCTCTCCAGGGCAGGCTGCTGGGGACTCCGTCTTCCTCCCATGTGGCTTCCTCGTCATCAGGAGCCTGAGGGTCCCACAGCAGCTCTTCAGGGCTGCAGCAGAGGCACAGGGCATGTCTGCTCAGAGCACATTGCCAGCACTGGTCCCGTGGCCCTGCCTTCTGCCAGGGGAGCTGGGGAATGTGGTGTTGGCCACGGGAACCTAATGGACAGCAGCCATCCATGATGCGGGGGTGAGGGACACACGGAGAGGCTATAAAACTGGGAGATTTGAGACCAGTCCTTGGCCTACTCAAACCAGTCATCTCCTTATTCACTCAATTTTTATTTCATTTGCTAATTCGTTGTTTTCTCCAAACGGCAATCACAGCTGTCCTGTTTAAATGAGACCCTGTTCTTCATCATGCTAATCTGGCTCGCTCTAAGCACATGATTTCAGTCGGCCTGCTATCAGGAGGAATACTCTCTGGCCTTTCCGCCACGGTAGAACCCTTCTCCCTGTCCAGTTTCTCTGACTTCCTTTGTTCATATTGCTGCTCATAGACGATATGTCCCTCAGCCAAAGGGGATCAGCATGTATCATGCCAACTATATGCCAAATCCCATTCTAGAAGCCACACACTGAGCTCTGTTCTACATTCCTTCTCATATTCTCTGGTTTTAGCTATCAAAATCCTTTGGGGTGGCAGACCAAAGGTGCATGCCCAGCTGAAACCAACTCAAACGCCTTCTTTACAGCCTCAGGTATCTGATGGCGAACAGGAAGTACATGACTCAAGGGAAGAGGCCATCTGTATTTTTTTGGTTTTATTTGCTTATATTCAGATGGATTTAAAACAGCTTGGAGTGTTTGTGCTTCCCTTCTCCAGGGTCTCCAAGGACTACAGTGTGACTGGTGCTCTGTAAATGTTCTTAGTAAATGTCAGTTGTATTGGACTCGTAAGCAACAGTTATTTCTTAATTGGATTTAGAATCAGTTTTACACTTGTAATTTTCCCTCATCATATCATAATAGTGAAAGCCTTTTTCCTAATGGGAGCTGAGATTGTACAAACCATGCAGAGAGAGGCCTCTCGGATTTTAATGTGGCTGTCAAATGCTGATTTGAAAATTTAGAACTGAATGTCTATTTAAGTGATTCTGGTGACTTTCTAAACTAGGTGACCAAGAGCTCTGTGTGTGTGTGTGTGCGCGCGCACGCACGCACGCACGCACTTTGGAAGAATTTGGTGCCAAGTACTTGGATCTCAAGTAGCTATTAAGTGGGGATTTTTGCCTGTTTTCAGTAGCATTTTCCCCTTTGGAGCTTATACATATTGCTATTTATAAAACTCTGGATGCTTTCAAGTTACTGGTGGGCATTAAGCAAGACTGTAACACTGCAAATCTGAGATCTTCCTTTTCACAGGATCTGCATAATTTAGATCTAATGATTGGAATTGCTTCAGCGGGTATTGCTGTGTACCGAAAATACATTTGCACAAGTTTCTATCCTTGGTAAGTGAAAACAGTTCTAATTATTGTCTGAATCACGCTTTAAAAATACGCTGAACAAAAGTAATTTTACACTCTTTTTTTTCCCTAAAAGAGGAGTAGAGATTTTCTCCCAAACTTTAACCTCAGACCTCAGAATTTGATCCAAATTTAGTAAACCTGGGTTTGGTTTTCATTAGCATCCTCTCCCCCAGTCATTCTGTAGTTTGGGGTACTCTGTGGAAACATGGTGGATGAATGGTATGAAGTGGGTTTGAGTTAAGAAAGCCTTCCCGTCCCTCTGCATCTGCAGTACAATCCAAGACTCCCAGGGTTGCCTGGAATTGCAGACAGTGCCGAGCCCTGTATACACTATGAGTTTTTCCTGGTACATACATATGGGTAAGTCAGGCACAATAATTGCATTGATATGCTGGAGAAGCCAGGTGTGGTGGTGCACTCCCAGGTGTAATTCCAGCTTCTCAGGAGGTTGAGGTAGGAGGATCAAGACTTCAAGGACAGCCTGGGCAACTCAGCAAGATCCTGTCTCAAAAATAAAAAAGAGCTGGAGATACAGATCAGAGGTTCAGTCCTTAGTACTGTAAAGTAAACAAAAATCCAGAATACTGTAATAAAATTGTGTGAAATGTGGTCTTTTTCTTTAAAAAGTCAACACAGATGTTGGTCTTTTCAGACCCCAGTTGTCCATGGGTCACTGGACTCGTGGGAAGCAACAGCACAGGGAGGAGGGGCTGCATCAGGGTGAACTGAATTTTGGAGAGAAGCTGGAGCCTGAGGTACCAGGTGACAGGATGCTTAGGGAAACACAAAATAATGTCATCTTTATAGATGACAGTGCAGTGGTGGTGTGCGGTGAGGGGGCAGATTTGCCAGGGGGGTTGAGGGAGTGAGGTCTGAGGTCCGCAGGAGGTGCAGAAGCCGAAGTACAAGCAGGTAAAGAAGAGGGGCTGTGAGGAAGAAAATCAGGGACAAGATTTGAGTGCCAGGTCTGAACCACGCTGAACTTGACCCTGGGGTCTAAGTCTGCCTCTCTCCCCGCAGCAGAGCCTCACTAATTGGGACCTAAATTAGCTCATCATAGCATCATCTACAACAGGAAAGAACTAGCCTATAAGTTTGTAAAATTAGAGGGATAATAATAATGACAGTCGTCATTATTGGTATCAGCTGTGTTCAAGTCCTGTCGCTGTGTACTTTACCTGTTTATCTCTTTTAAACCTGGAGTAAGCGCTGTTGTTATCCCCAGTTTCACAGAAGAGGAAACTGAGGCACAAAGAAGGGAGAACTTGTTTGGGATCAACTGCTGATGCCTGGTACAGTTGAAATTTACACCCAGATCACACTCCATGCCTGTATGCTTGTGCCACCCCTAAAAATTGCATTTGTGGGAAAGTGCTTCAGTAGGATATGTGTTTACAGACACCGGCTTCCAGTGCTACAGGGTATCTGTTTTTCAAAAGGAAAACATGTCAGTCCAATTTTCACAACAAAACCAGTAAAACAGATAACAAGATCTTCTCCCCGTCTTCCTTTCCCCTTGCCTTGTTACAAACTCCCCTTAGGAAGCAGGAGACTGAGTCTGGGCTTCCTAGCTGGGACGTGGCCTGGGCAGCTCTCCAGCCTGCCCAGGACCAGGACTGTGTGTGGTAGGCCCAGGGCTCACGTTCCCTCCAGATGCTGGAGGCTTCCCCAAAAGCCACAGGGCAGAAGCCACTGGGTCCAGCTCTTTTGCACCTGAACCTCTTAAAGCCCTACAGGCAAGGGCTTCATGGGACATAGGACTTGACACCCCGCCTGCTCCTGGGCTCACCTGCAGACCTGTCTGTAACTGCCTAACCTCTCAACCTCCAGATGGGTCATGCTGAGGTCTGTCCCTGCCCATGATGCAAACCTCAAAGACTGGAGGCTAACCCCAAATGGTGGCCCCAGGGCAGTAAATAAGTACTGCAGGCAGACTTCACGAATCGCCCTGAGCCCCACATAGGTAGACACTGAACCGAATGGGCTTTGGCCTGGTGGAATAAATTTTCGAGGAAAGGTGCAGTATGCATTTGGGTTCAGAAATGTAAGAACATGAGGTAAGTCAAGGGGAGCTGGGTGGTCCAGTCTGGAGCACAGTGTGGGTGGGGGGAGTGGTGGGAGAGAGGCCTGGCAGGGGGGGTCTCTGGCCACAGGAGTGTATACTCCATTCTTGGTGAAGAGGTGCTGGACTTTCTCACTCGTAGTGTTGCCCTGACCATGACTGATAGTACACATTTGCAGTTCACACTTAGAGGGCCCATATAGTTAGTTATCTGCATCAGTGTTTTATTTGTTACTGGTCGCCTTCAGAAGACTCAGCGTCTCCAGATGCTGCTGCCTACAGTCATGTTCCCTGTGGGCCCAGGGCTTGACATAGGACTTCAGACATCTAGACCCTTTGTACACTTTTTTTCTTCCCTTATGAATGAATGGAGGACAGTAGAAACCACTGTAGGGACTTCATCCTGGAATGATATGGATTGTGTCTGCACTTCATCAGATTTGCTCTGGCAGAGAATGCTGTCAAGTACAGAAATTGGGGTGAGCAGGGATCCCTGTATGTGAAGACAGAGGCGGGGCTAGAGGCCCACAGATTCCCATGGGCAAAGCAAGGTAAGAACTCAGAAGCTCACAAGTTGTGTATCCTGACTCCTTTAAAACAGGAGTGCCTGCGTCTGCCCTTGAGCACAGGAGAGCAGCAAGGAGACCAGGGAGATGGCAGGCAGGGTATTCTCATGCGAGGACGAGTACCTCACAAGCGTTGAACCTAATACCTCTGGTCCTTGCTGGTTAGCCTGCAAGCACCCCAGAAATTCACTTGTCAAGTCCATCTGCACCACAGATCATGCACTGTTTGATACTTAATATGTAATGTAGGTAGACCACATACTGCTGATGCAACATGTATGGATTTTCAGTTTACCCACCCAGTCTCTCTGTTCTAGAATGCTCTCCCTAGGTCTTCATATGATCCTAGACATTGATAGAATCTTTATTCCCTGAAGTATTACCAAAGTAGTCTTTAGTGAGGAAATGGCCATTCCCTGTGTGGATTACAGTAGTGTGAATGAAATTGATTTAAAAAATGAATTCTTTGACCAGTTTTAATGAAAGGAACAAGTATTGAGGCCTACTATATATCAAGTATCATACTCAGGACATGACATGCCTAATCACTTGGACTCCCACAAGACCACTTTGTGAGATAGTATTACTGCTGCTGCTGTGCAGGAGCCTTCACATTGTAGGGCCGAAGAGCATAGGCTTTGGACCCAGGAGGGTGCTAGGTAAGGATCCTGGCTCCCTAGGACTTCAGACATCTAGACCCTCTGTACATTTATTTTCTTCCCTTATGAATGGGAAGAATTCCTGACCAAGTGATCTTGAGCACCTCTGCAATGTCTCTGAGCCTCAGTTTCCTCATCTGAAAACTGGGTACAGTATAACAGTATGCACTTTTCAGGTTTGTTGCAAGACTGAATGGAGGGGATATTTGTAAAGTTCTTCACACTGGCCTGGCATATAAAAATATACCCTGCTAATGACGTCTTTAATTCTGTATGTGCGTGTGATAGGCTGCTTGACACGTGGCCGTTAAGTAATAGAGCTGGGATGCTGACCCTGGCCTGTCTGCTGCTGCTCTGCACTGCCCTCAGCTGTCCTCCCCACGTGTCCACCAGCTCTGCAGGGCTGTAGTGTCACAAAAGAAGCTCACAGCAATGAGAGCGCATGGCCCGTCTGTGCTTGTTATTTGAAAGCTACATCAGTCCAGCGACTCCGTGCGAGACCCAGCTCAGTCGGCTCCTTGGTGCTGCTCATGGTGAAGTGCTCTCCAGGAAGCCGGGAGCCCCCCGCGTCAGGACCATGGACTAGAGGACACATACTGAAGGGAGTCGGCTACCACTGGCTGATCCCGGATGTGTGTGTTATTTTGCATTTTGTTTTAGTTTTTGTTTCTTGCGTTCTGTTTGACTTTCTGCAGGGTGAACATTCTCAAAATTTCTTTCAAAAGGAAAAAGTTCTTTATACATCAGCGACAAAAACAGGTGAGTTGTGTCTGCACTGCTTTGTTTTCCTGTGTTTTGAAGTTAACCTCAGCCCTTAGTTCTTCAGAGGTAGGAGGCAGATGGTCACCTATGTAACAGGGACAAAAGAGCACGGTGGCCCTGGGTCTGGAGGGTCCAGCAGTGCTCTCCGTAGGTGTCTGCTTCTCTGGTTGGAGAATGGACTTGCTCTGAAGTCAGAGGTGGTGGGTTCAGGTTGCACCTCTTTCCCTCACCAGCTGGACAGGGCTGTAACCTCCCCAGCCCGAAATAAATAAATAGAGCCCTCTTCTCAGGAACAGGGAGGATGGAATGAAAGGGCATGGTCAGCGCAGCCACAGAGCCCACGCAGAGTAGCAGGAAACGTCTGCAGGGCCACTTCCTTCCCTTGGTGTTGAGAGCTTGGTGGCTTGTGTCTGCGTCTTCCGGGAGGAGGCTGATAACACTGTTTGCTTTGCCACAGGGAGAAGCAGGTTTAGAGGTGAGGAAGCGGAGGCTCCCACTGCCGGGGTTGGGGGTGCTGGAATTGGAACAGATCGTTAGGAGTCTGGGATGCCTGCCCTTTCCACACCACACAGTCTTGTTGTGATTCATACATGCCACCTGCTGTCGTTATGTCCATTTCCCAGTTTTTCAAAGATAATATGTCCTTAAAATGGCCCCACATAGCAAAGAACCCTTAGAAAGGAGGGAGCATCTGGGCTCAGAGCAAATGAGGGCAAGAATCTGGGCCAGCTGACCCCCCAGCATGACTCTAAAATGCACGAGAAACCAGAAAACCTGAACCCACGCAGAATGAAGGCAGAGCCAGGGATTAAAATGCTTATCATGTCGCCATACTGGGCTTCTCTCTGTGCTCTGTGGGAAGCAGTGGAGAAATCGCCAGGTTACGAAGTTGCTGTTGTCTGGTAGGGCAAAGGGTATGTCTTCAGAACAGAGATGTTCACAGAGCTGAATTTTAAAAGGAGCATGTTGGACGGTGGCCCCAAATAGATCCAACCTCAAAATGTAAGGAGACTTGAAACAAGTGTTGCTGAAGGCCTGCCAATGAGGAGTGGGTTGTGGCCTTTACCACTGCATTCACAACGAGGGTGAACAGTCCTGCTCTGGAACATTCCGTGACACTGTCCCTTGCATCTTTCCTGGTTGCCCCCAGAGTGGCTAAAGCCCACCCAAGGCCTTCAGCTATGCAGATGAAATCTCTTGTTTTTCCTCCCAGACTGAATCCAGGGAACATATCGTGGCCTTCAACATGCTAAATTACCGGTCTTGCAAAAACTTGTGGAAATCCTGTGTCGAGCACCATACGTTCTTTCAGGCAAAGAAGCTACTACCTCAGGAAAAGAATGTTCTGCCTCAGTACTGGACTCTGGGCTCCAGGAACCCCAAAAAGTGAGTATGTTTTTTTTAGGAGCAGTGTCCACACTAGAAGGCTAGTCACCACTGGGTAGTCGATGTCCTTGGGCCGAGGCGGGAATGTTGTGACCTTGAGCCTAGGCACTGATCCTGAACCCTGGCTGAAGAGTTCCTGGGGGTGGCAGTGTCCCTGCACACGCCCAGGTGTGCCTCATATTCTCAGCGTTTGTTTCTGGTCCCTCAGCTCTGCTGTCCTCAGAGCTCCCAAGCAACCAGGGGTACAGCTGCCCCTTCACCCTGTCTAGTAAAGGGCTCCGAGGGTCATCCTGGTGCAGCATGTTGGACATTCCCACTGAGGTCACTTGGCAGCCTCTCCACAGAACATTAATCCCTTCAGGTGCTTCATGAAGATGAATGAACAGAAGAAAAGGTTTCCAGAGTCAGGTGACCTTGGAATATATTTTATAATGATTACAAAATATTAGTAATTACAGTTGACAGTTACCTAGCGTTTACTTTGTGCCAGGCACACATTTAATTATATTTTATTCTGACAGCTGTCCTATGAGATAGGTATTATTATCCATGGGAATCATATTCAGAATATTTAATGAGTAGTAAAGTAAGGGAGATTCATGTATGATTCATCTGTATATTTAAAATTTTAAATTTAGATTAAAACGTATTTAGTCTCTAAAAATAACCATGCAGTATTTTGTTTTATTTCTTTGTTCTAAGTATAAGAGGCAGCAGAAATTGTTTACCAAGTTATTCTTAGAATTTCTAAATCATTCGTTGGTTCTCTAAGTTTCTGTGATTTGTTATGTGGTCGTTCCTAAATGAGGCTCACGTTGGATTTGTTCCGTGGCGTGGAACTGCATCAGGTGTTTTCGGACTTTCCCCTTGTCTGAAGTCATTGGGAACAGATTCAGTAAGTGGCAGATTTAGTATCAGGGATGCCACTCATTACCAAATGCTCTCTCTCGGCTTCCCATGATCCAAGAGCACCTATAAAGTTTTTAGCTCCTACAGTACTGTCTAGTATTTTACTCACTCAGTAGCTATCCCTGAATAAGTCTTGAGAATGATTTATTGGTGGTGCTTCTAGGTGTCAAGCCAGTGCACACTTAGCATGCCACATGGAAGCCCAAGCCTAATTTCCTGCATGGCCCCTCTGGCCGGCAGGGCCCCTAGGGTGAGAGCTGCACCCAGGCCAGCACAGAAGCTGGGCACCAGAGGCAACCCCACTGTCTGCAGGGTGCTCACCTTCTGCTGCTGTCTGGCAGCCAGGTCTGGAAAACCCTGCAGCTGCATGACCGTGTACCGGTACATAGCACTGACTTAGGTGGGACCTGACGGTCCAGGCCAGATGCGAGGTGTCATCGTGAGGGCCTAGACAGCATGAGTCCCAGGGCTGAGCAGCCAGGTTTAAACCCTCCCTGGGCCACTTGGATTCTAGTTTGGTGCTTCAGTTTCTTCCTCTACAAAACGTACTCCTCAGCCAGGGGGCTGGGTTCTGGTGATCTACTGTTGTGTAATAAACTGTGTCTATTTCGGTGGCTTTAAGCCGCCATTCTATTGTATTTTAAGATGTTGTGGGGTAGGAATTCAAGGATCTTAGAGGACTGTGGTATAGACAAGAATGTCCTAGCTGGTGGCTGGACTTGTCTGGAGGGTTCGAGACAGTTTCTCTCCAAGGCTTGGTGTCTTTTGAACTACTTGCTCAACCTGTGCCTGGTGTGTGGTGGAATGATCGACAGGCTAGACCCACCCAGTCCCCTCAGCCTCTTCAGGTAGACTCTACAGTTGGGCAGTTGAATTTCTTCTTTGGAGGCTCAAAGCTCCAAGAGCCAAAGATAGAACCAGCCGGTCCTCCCAAGGCTGAGGCCTGGATCTAGCAAGTGCCTTTGTCAATTAAAGCTGTCCCAGGCAGCCCAGGGCGAAGAGTCAAAGAACCACCAGCCATCTTTAGTCATCAAGGGGTCCCTCGGGGCCTGGGGGTGGGTGAGCTGGGGCACGAGTCAGCACTCCTTCACCCCAGGACTGGCTTCAGCGTGCTGTGCCTTTCAGCTCTCGTCACCTCCATCTACTTCACAGATGGGGAAACCGAGGCTTAGAAAGGTGACGTAGTTGCCCACGCCTAGACATAAAATCTGCACATTTGCATCCTGGAATTTTCCAAGCTTACAGGACAACAGAACGCTCGTCAACGCGTTAACCCATGACTCGGGCTTTGGGAATTTGATGCGTTAATCCTGGGACCCATGCAGCTAGCTCCCCTTGTTTTAATGGTCACGTGGTTTCTGATATAGACCAACCTCAGAGGGAGGGTTCTCCCTGTGATGTCCCCGTGAGTATTTCCATCAGGGCAACTGGCCTTTATTATTGTAAATTAATATGTGACATTCTAAGGGGAGTTTGGTTTTGTCTCTCTTTGTTTTTATTGATGGGTTGGTTTTAGGCCACAAGGAAATATGTGGAATGTTTTCCTAAGACATTAGAATTTAGTTGAACGTTCACAGTACCAGAACCAAAAGTGTTTGCCCTAAATGAACTTCAGGCTATTCTCTCAAATAATCCATTCTCCAAGATTTAAATTCTGTAAGTATAACTAAGATTCAGATGTAACCTTCAAAAAACACGGGTGAAATTGTACTTTCTAAGTATATCCTTAGGTTCTCTGTCAGTTACCAGTGATTTACAGGGACAGCTTCTGCCAGCCAGGGTGACAAAGAGCATCCGGGGGGATGGTTAATATTTTCACTCCTGCCAATGTGAGTAAAGTGAGAACCCCTCGAAGTTGCTTGAACTGTGTTTCTGCGTGCTATCCTGGCATTCCTTCTAATCTGGTAAAGTTTGGTTATATCCTGGAAGCAACCAGGTAGCTTAAAATAGTAGAACCACGAACACATTTTAACCAAAAGAAATACCATAAGGAAAAGCCAGGGTGGAAAGGACCCTCCTAAGGACAGTTTCTCCAGCTCTGCTCCCGAGAACCTGGTTGGTGTCACCCAGGGTTGAGCGGCCGTCCGTCTGGGCAGGAGTGTGGGGAGACTCTGATTCACGTCACGTGTGCTGTGCTTTCTTTTCTTGCTGGCAGTGTCAGTGGGGAAAGTGAACCTGTGTCTGATTTTTCAGGTCTGTAAATAGCCAATATTGCAAAAAGGTGATTGGAGGAATGGTGTGGAACCCTGCCATGCAGAGGTCCTTATCAGTGGAGCATCTAGAAACCAAGAGCCTGCCTTCCCGGTCCCCTCCTATCACCCCCAACTGGTATGTCCTCCTTTGTGCCACCCACCAACAGACACGCGCTCTCTCTCTGCCTATAAATTCCTAAACACAGATGGCCTGCAGTCAGAGTCTCTGTGTGCATTTTGGGCTGTTGTAGAGATAACTGTTTTTCCTAAAGTCTACAAGCCTAGCTAAACATTTCCATAGTATATAATGTTGAAATGTCCTTTAAATTTTTTTAAAAATGTTTAAATTAACATTAACTGCACATCTTATGGGGTACAGTGTGATGTTCTGGCCCAGGTGTACAATGTGTAATGGCCAGATCAGGGTAATTGAATATATCCATCACCTCAAATACTTATCACTTCTTTGATTTGGGAACATTCAGAATCCTCTCTCCTACTCATCTTGCAGTATACAATTGCTGTCAACCACAGTTACCCTACTATACTAGAACATTAGAAGTTATTCCTCCTGTTCAACTGTGTTTTTTTAAAAAACACATTCAGTCTTAATAAATTTGGAAGCTGTCACCTGCGGAAACGCCTCCTTAGAGTTGTGGTGTGCATTAGCATATTAAATGCTCTGAGAAGTCCTGTGGTGAAGAAGCACAAGTAACACTATTTAGCCTTACATTTCCTGTTAATATCACACAAAGTAAACTTTGGAAAGAGTCGATAAAAATATGTGATGTAAGTGAAGTGAGGCTGTGTGACCCTCAGCAACAGCAGCAAACACCCTTGGTGGGGGGCTGCTAACTTTTAAGGGTGCAGCAGCTAAAAAGGAGGGAGATGTGAGTGGGTGGGGGTGTGGCTGGTGGAAGGGCCCTTGCCAACGTGCACAGGGCTCTGGGTTCCATCCCTAGCTCTGGAGCCAAGGGATAAAAAGGAAGGATGTGGCCATTTGGGTTTGCAGCTGGAAGACCCAAATGCAGAGCTTAGCTCTTCTGCTAATTAAGTTTATTTTTTTACCTCTCTGACCTCAGTTTTCCTTCTATGTAAGGGTCGTGAAAAATCACCACAAATAGTCATTTTATATTCATATAAGCAATTTTCTTAAGTTTGCTGTATATGATTTTATTTTAAAAGAGCCAGGTAGAATTTCTCTGTTACTGTTATATTATTATAATGACCCCAAAGATACCAGCCCATTTTTGTGCCTGTCTGCAGAGAGGCCAGACATCAGCAAGACGGGAAGCAGGCAGGGAAGTCTTGCCCCAGCTCCACTTGGAATTAACAGTGTGGCTTTAAGACAGGAGAGCCTGTGAGTCCTGAGCCAGGATCTCCGAGGACAAAGGGAAACCGGGACAGAGCCAGGGAGGGAGGCTGTCTGCATGGCCTGCTGGGAAGGACCCTCTGCCGGGCGCCAGATGCCCTGAGCAGAGTGAAGATAATTTTCAGTATCAGAAATCATGATCTAATGAATAGATTTGCTTCTTGGTTTCCAAGATTTAAAATGTTTTGATCTTCCAGGATCCTAAAGAGATACATTTATGCTCTATAAAGTAGCAGCTTCCTTTATCTGGAACTCTCTCTGGCAGCAGCGCCAGGAACCAGAGAGCCCTGGGTGGGATCCAGAACAGCCGGGCTGGATATTGCCAATCCTCGTGCCCTGGAGCTCTTGATGCTAATTATAGGCCCTCTCCTAAGAGAGTCACAGGACACAGCACTATTGATTATCTGGACTTGGGGAGATTGCAAGTCATGGGGGTCCAGACAGTCCCAAGGAGAAATAGCTAACAGAGAGAGGGAAGATGGAAACACTGTGAGGGAAGAGAGCATGCCCAGGACCACCTGCCGCAGGTGCCCAGGTGCTGACCCAGCGTTCTGAGAAAGTGTCTTCAGTTGGCTCATTCTTAGGAGCCGTAAGTGTAGGGAAGGCCCCCAGGTACAGGGGACTTGCCCAAGGTCACTTGGCCACTGCTGCTGTTGGAGAGTAAGGCAGCACTTAGATGTCCATCTCCCCACATGTGGCTGATAAGGAATGTAGTTGGAAAAGCAAACATTCCCTTCTGGCATCAAGGGAAATTCACGCAAAAGGATGTATGTAAAGGAAACAAGGTTTGCGTTTTGCCAAGAAATTCACTTTGGCTCCTAAACTTTTTATTTACCATTGTTCAAATTGCTGAGAAAAATTTTGATTGGCACCTGGTGTGATGTCTTGACGCCAGGTCAACAGGAATAAGCTACCTGGCTCTGACTTGGTAGCAGCATCAGCCCAGGCCTCCTTAGCAAGGCCAGCACATGATCCCCATCATTAGGCCTGGCCAAATTCTCTGTGTCAAATTTGTTTTCAGCGCTTTGAACTTAACCTCTCCCCACCCAGGCGAAGTCCTCGGCTCCGGCACGAAATCAGGAAGCCCCGCCACTCCTCTGCTGATAACTTGGCGAATGAGATGACGTACATTACGGAAACGGAAGACGTGTTTTACACCTACAAGGGCTCCCTGTCCCCCAAAGACAGCGATTCCGAAGTTTCTCAGAACCGCAGCCCACACCGAGAGTAAGAACCCTGTGGCCTTTCCTCTTTCTGTATCTGCTTCTTGGCTGTCTATTGAGGAATTTGCTCAGGTCCAAGTGGCCTTTAGAGCTGGTGCCCACAGCCAGCTCCCGAGGCTGCTCCCTGCCAGGATGAGAACACCAATCAGAGTGGCCCGTCTACACAGGGAGGCAGCCTCTGGGCCCAGGTGTGGTGCTCACACTGCTTTTCATCTGTGACCGAGTCCTACTCTCCATGTACCCGTCAGCCTCTCACAGTCCCCTCTAGTTCATGAGCAAAGCTCATTTTAAATTGTTCCATGTTGCCGGGGAAGACTCAGGTCTGTATGAACTACAGCTTCTTTAGACTATTTGAGCTTTGCTGTGATTGCAAAGCACTGGGAAAGTGCCGAAAGCCTTCTTAGAACAAGAGTACGCCCTGAGGGATTTTGTTTTCTTTTCATGTTTAATAGTAAGAAGGAAAAAAACATGCTAGATAGAACATCCCTGATTGTCAAATTTTGTCAAGGACACTTTGTTCTAAATCCCTCTATTTCCCACTCTTTTTTAATGTGACAAGTTCCCTTCATTGATAAGGCCAGGAAACGTATGTCTCTTCTAGAAGACTGGCTTGAATTCTTTGTTATTCAGTAACATGTGGCTAACCCTTAGTTCCCTTTTTGCCTTGCTTACCAGGAAGCTCAGATCTATGTGTTATGCTCACTTGCATTCACTTCCCTTAGCCCAGGTTTTGGATGGAGCCCCTTCTCTTACTTCCTTACCTTTCTTATACAATTTTATCTATCTGTACATTTCTAGGGTAAGCTCTCTTAGTCATTTTCTGTTTGTTTGTTGATATTTTTAGTTATAGGTGGACGCAATAACTTTATTTATTTTTATGTGGTGTTGATGATCAAACCCAGGGCCTCACACATAGTAGGCAAGTGCTCTACCACTGAGCAACCACCTCAGCCTGGACCCCCATGACTTGAAGTAGATAAGATAGAGGTCATAAATTAAATGACTTTTTAGGTTAAAGTATGATAGGAAAGAATGCACTGGTAGGAAATGAACTTTAGTCTTTAGGTGTCCATTCTCTTAAGCCCCAGCCTATGACCAAAATACAGAAAGGCGGTGCCTTCCCCTCACAGCGGAGGGTTAGCAAGCGGGCTCCGTGTTAATCTGTCCATGCTTGTCGCTGAAGCTGGAGGCTTAGGGCACTAGGCACATCCTGATGGCGCCCAGACACTCGCAGGTGAACTGCAGATCTCCTTCCCACTCCCGTGCGGGGATGCTGCCTCTCCTCTACCCCACCCACAGCAAACACGGTCTTCCGCTTATCTTCATTCTTAACGCCTCTGGATAAATAATCCCTATGGTCATTATTTCCTTGTGACCTGAGCTTGACGATGCTTTTCTTGAAATGATTGTGGAAGCCACAGAGAATGGGTATGAGTTCTTTGGTGACCCTTGTGGCTTTGCAAACCACAAGCAAACCTAGAAGTACAGGCAGGAGGACAGGTGTGCGTGACCAGAGCCAGTTTGACTCCTCTGTGGGTCTGGGCTCTGCTGCTTGGCTGAAGGAGAAGCGGGTGTAGGGAACTGCCTGGGGGCTCACGGGAACCCAAGCGCCCTCCCCGCGCCAGAGCTTCCTGCTGTGGTTTGCAGCCCCAATAGGGGATCATAGAGCACCCTGACCTTCACTGCCCTCTGGGGTAGCCACCAGCTATGGACATTCAAGATAAAATGTCAGCATTCAGTGCCTCTGTCACAGAGGCCACATTTTAAATGCTCTGTCAAGCCTCGTGTAGGTAGTGGCTCTCATGTGGGACGGCACAGATGTAGCCCACTCCAGTTGTCACAGGAAGTGCCATTGATCGTACTCTAGACTGAAACTTTTTTCTATGATTCATTGAATGTGGAGTGAACTCCCAGAATGTCTCCAAGTGGAAAAGGCACTTCTCAAACACAAGTGACCTTTAAGTTGGGGACTAGCTGCTGGCTTGCCATTGGAGCTCTTCCTTCCTCTCGCCTGGCTGCTTGGCTATGGAACCAGGTGGCCTCTGGGCGCCTTATGGCCCAGCTCCCTCTGTCACTTCACTGTGTGGGGTGGGCCTGTGCAGGAAAGATGCCACTCTTCTTCATAAGAGTGGCTTGTGGCTGCTCCAAGGTCCTGGGTCCCGCAGCACACTACGCATCCTCTGCTGACCATGGAGGGGGAAATGTGGAATCACATCAGACAGAGCTTTGCCTTCAGGCACCAGCTGGGCCGTGGCACCTTATCAGCCTCCATGGTCACACTATGGGGCTCTGCTGCTTTGGAGAACTGTCGCAGGGTTCAGGGAAGCCCAGACAGCTGCATGTCCTACGTCAGATTTTCCCACTGGTCTGCATTCCATGGAATTGTAGTACACCTAGGCCGTCACGGCCCAGCAGAGGTGCCACCAGCCACAAGGGCTGTTGACTTTTAAGTTTATGAAATGAAAGCTCACTTCCTCAGGCCTGTTGACTTCAGTGAGTTCTGGCCCTGCCCACCCCTGCGCAGTACACCCTGACTCTCTGAAACGCCTCTCCGAGACCCTGTACGAGGTCTCTTCCAAGAACACTTTTTATTTTGCATCTAAATATTAAAAGTAGGGTGATTTAATGACAGCCTTCCTGCCGGGGTTTTGCCAGGGGCGAGGACCCTGGGTGTGAGTGGACGTGTTGCAGGAGGCCCGGAAACTGGGGAAACCAGAGCCCCTCACCTCAGCTAGGCAGGAGACCTCTTCCTGCTGTGGGAAGCCTCTCTGCTGGGGCTCCAGCTTTCCTGAGACCCTCCGCTGCCCCAGGCAAGGAGGGCAGGCTGGTCTGTACTTGGTGAGAAGAGCTGTGTTGGTTACTTCACTGAGTATTTGCAAAATGTTTAAGAAGAGTTTGACATGTTTTCTACAGCACATTTGTGTTAAGAGGCAAAAAGAAGCATTCTGTCAGAGAAATCAGATGAATAATACCACAGGCGGCAAGGAGCGTTTCTTTGAAGAGGAAGCATTAAGTGTAATGTTCTGTACTTGCTTAAAGACAAAGAAGCAAGAGAGAAAAAGAGTGGTTGGGCTCTGGCTCTCCACCCAGAGCAGCGCAGCCGGGCTGTGGAGCGCGGTCCTCGCACATGACTCACTCCGCCCGTTCCACATTTACAGCGGCACAGAGTTTACGCTGGGGCTCTGAGGCCTTGGCAGTTTGCTTTGGGCCCAAGCAGGCCGTTCGTGGCTGCTGTCCCCACGGCTCTACCAGCCATTCTCGATCCTTTCCTCGCTTCCAGGGGAAGAACAGAGTCTACAGAGAAGTCAGCTTTCCTCCTGGCGATAACAGTGAGAGGGACCCCACCTCCCACCCCCCACCCAGACCCAACAGAAAACCTGCCTTGCCGAGCCCAAGCCCCGGGAAGCGCGGCCCAGAGCAAGTTGGGGCTGTGTTCAGAAGACCTCTTGCTCTTACTTCATCCTGTCACCAACACGGACACCCCTCCCGAGAGCACTGCTGCTTAAAGACAAAGAAGTCTCTGCTTATTCCCCCGAGCCTGACTGCTTCCGCCAGGTCTGGGGCAGGTGTCACCTTTTATTTCAGAACCTCCCTGCCTGGAGAGGGACCTTGGGAATCTCCTCCTTGAGTGGCACTGATAGTGGGTAATTCTCTTGGCCTTGTCATCCAGGCCCCCAGGGCCTGAGGACCCCACCGTTGATGGGAAGCTCCCCTGCAGCTTGGCCGCACCCTCTGTCTGGACACTTGGGTGTTAGGGCAGCTGGGGCAGTGGGCCCCCTCTGTCCACAGGTTCTGCCTCCATGGACCCAGCTGACCACCTGTATGTCCAATGTGCGGTTAAGCCTGTGAGGGTTGCCGCATCTTTACCCAAACACCTCCCGACTGTTTTCCTTCTTGTTATTCCACCAACAATACAGTGTCCCAGCTGCTTATGTGCCCTCTGCGTTGCATTTGGTATTACAGGTCAACTAGAGAGGATTCAGGGTCTATGAGAAGATGTGCGTCGGTCATGTGCAAATACCGTGCCGTTTGATGTAAGGGACAGGAGTGCTGTGGACTTGGTGTCTGCAGTGGTGGGTGTTACCGCCAATCCCCCATGGACACACCAAGGGCAACTGTCCTTCAGGACTGCTGGATGTCCCCCTGATGTTGGCCTGGTGTACAGGTTCCTGCCTCAGTCCCCTGGAGCCACAGGTGTGGCATCTTTCCAGATCCACCTGACAGATCTGGCTCCTGTTCTCCAAGTTAAGCAATCCCAGTTCCTGTGGCCCCTGCCCTCTCCGAGTGTACGTCAGCCCCTGAGATCCAGGAGCATGAGAGGACCTGTGTCCATCTGTCTGTCTTCCTGGGGCACCAGCCAGGGAAGTGCGTTCCTGTCCCTGAACCTTGCCTCTCCTTTGCTGGGTTTTGCCCACTCGCACGTGAACCGCACGCCCTACCTGGGCTGTCCGTCTTCCCCTGCGCCCAGCTGAGGGAGGGGCTGTGCCTCTAAGCCCCCTGTGCACCTGCCGGAAACGTCGGTCTTCCTCTGCTCCCGTCTTTCTTTCACCATCCTCATCCAGTCTCTCATCTTGTTTCTTCCACCTCCAAAGCAAGTCTCGAACCGGGTGCAGGAGGGCATCGTGCCCCGTCTTTCGTGGGAAGCCCTGCCATTTCTCATTTCTTGAACATGGCCGGTCTTCAGAGAAATGACCTCTCCCAAGGCTTTGTTTGTGATGCCTGTTGTATTTACAGTTCTTAGACATCTGGCAGTCTGGCTCTGCCCCTCTTTCCCCAGGGTCACGGGCACGGTCCAGACCATACTGGCCACTGTGGTTCCTGGAGGAGAGGGATACTCTCCTCGGTGTCCCCCTCCCTCCTGCCTCAGGGCTTTGGCTTCTGCTCCTCCTCTCCAGTCACGAGCTTCACCCACCCACATCTTCTTGCCTCCCGCATCCTACTCCTTCTCTGCTCTGTCACAGTAACTTCCTTGGAACCCGGCTTCACAGGGCATCTCCCCTCCCTGTCCCTTTCAGTGGCACCCACGTCCTGCCCAGAGAGGGAGGAAGCGTCTTTGCCCCAGGCGCTCTATCTAGCTACCACTGTCTGATTACTTTCTGTCTGTCCATCCATCTTGCATACCAAGCAGAATGTCACCGGACCCTGCAGGGAACCTCTGTATGCAGCCTGGTCAGGCCAAAAATAATATGTACACTGTGTATCTAAAGTCACCTCCAACCCTATTGGAAAATGCGCTGGGGCACGGGATGGATTTGGAATGTCACTAGTACTAGTCGTAGTAGCGGCACTAGTGTTACTTGGCACCGTGAGCTCTTTTAGACTACTGAGTTTTATATTGGCAAGAGAAAAATATTTTGAAATCTCATATAATAAAACCTACAAATTTAGAAAAGAATTTCAATTAACCATAATATTCACTAATACCACTTAATTGAAATTAGTCTGTTTGCTTGTTCATCAGCCCTGCTTTTCTTTTTTTAATGTTTACTTTTTTAGTTATAGATAGACAGATAAAATATCTTTGTTTTTATGTGGTGCTTAGGATTGAACCCAGCGCCTCACGCATGCTAGGCGAGCGCTCTACCTCTGAGCCACAATCCCAGCCCCTCGGCCCTGTTTTTCTGTTCGTGTGCCTGCCTTTCATTCTTCCTGTGGCTCACCCACCCCCTGGACTCCTGCAGACATTTGAAGTATGCGCACGATATCAGCAGCTTCTTCCCATTAAAGGTTCAAGTGCATCCCTAGAACTGGAAATAGCATCTCCTACGCCTTTGGCTTCTGCAGTTGCCCTTCCTGCCATCGGGTGGTGCTCTTGTAAGCAGTAAAAGAGGCGGTGGGGTGGAGCCTTGCCCGGCTGGGTGAAACCGTGGGTTCAGCCCCCAGCACTGCAAAAACATAAATCAGTAAGAAGACCAGTAAAACAGTCACGTTGCCCTAGTTGGGGGCAAATTTTGAAATCTTATTTTTAAGTGAATCAGAGTCTCACTGTCAGTGTGAAAACACACCCAGCATACAACTTCAGCTCCCAACACCCTCTCCTGAAACGCCTTCCCGCCCCAACACCCTTTTCCTGCCAGCAGCAGGAAAACCACAAGCCAGATCTTTCCCCTCCGTAGAGCTGTTTCTGCATTGGTCTGTCACTGAATATTTTGTTCAATAAATTGAGATTGCGAATTATTCTGTGTGAATAGGTACAGATTTTCTATTTAACGTAAGCTAATTTGGGCCAGGGGTATGGCTCAGTGCTAGAGCAAGCACGCACTTGCCTGGCAGGCCCGAGGCGCTGGGTTTCATCTCCAGCACGGCAAACAAACAAGAAAATGCTAATCGGAACTTGAGGAAAGAGAGAAGCACCATATTAATGAAAAGCCCCCGGACAAGGCCTCGAAGTAAAGGGTTAGTGAGGTGGGGCCCGCCGTCTTCGCCGTTGGTGTTTCAGCCTTCTCCATTCACCTCTCCCTGGGTGAGATTGGGGTGCAGCAGAGTCTGTAGGATGTGGGGAGAAGCCATACTTCTGTGCCTTGTGAGACACCTGTGTGAGGTCCAAAGACCGGTGTGGGCAATACAGACACTGAGCGTCCTGTCCTATAGCCTGTGAGGTTAGAAACGGGAGTCTTAAGAGCAGACTCGGCATCATGCAAAGCCGAAGGAAACACTCAGGACCATCAGAATGTGAGTGTGAAGGGAAAGCTGTGTGACCCTAAGCAAGTTACTCAGCCTCTCTGGACCTTGGCGTCTTCATCTGTGAGGTGGAGTTGGAGCAGATGACCACAGAGGCCTGGTCAGTTCTAACCATCTGTAATTGTCCAAGACTGCACTGTCTAACAGAACCTCTGTGATGTGAGAAAAGTTCTGCGGCTGCCCTCCAGCTTGGAAGGCACCAACCACGTGTAGCCATTGAGTATTTGAAATGTAGCCAGCACAACACAACTGAGGAGCTGACTTTTCATCTTAAGTCATTTAAATATAAGTACCACGTGTGACAGAGGCTGCCGTATTGGACAATGAGCTGTAGGTCCAGGAGAACCCACGTTAAATACAGAAAGACAAAACAGGAGCTCATGAGGGCAGCCCATGGGTGTCGGATATGAACTAGGAATGCTAGTTGTCCTCAACATGCAGCCGTCACCCCGCTTCCTTTGGGTGGCCCGGGATCCCAAGGAGCAGAGCTGTCGGCAGGAATGAGATGGAAGGAGAGTGTTCTTCAGAGGATATGGGGACGTGTGCATCTGCACAGCCTGGCCTGGCAGAGTCTGGCTCAATACTTCACCCTAGAGCCAGGCACCGTGCTGCACACTTGTAATCCCAGCACCTGGAAGGCCGAGGCAGGAGGACTGCTCAAGTCTAGGAGTTCAAGGCCAGCCTGGACACCATAGCAAGACCCCAGTCTCAAAAAAAAAAAAAAAAAAAAAGTTGAATCACCAGAGTAGCCGGACACATTTTGCCCAGCAGCCTTCTAAATGGAAGGGAAACCAAGTCTTTAGCAGCTCATGCATCCAACTTGCCCTCCTGTCCCTCTGCCCCCAAACTTAATGTGCTGTATGTAGGCCAGACCAGGGCAGGCGTGGCCGGAGGACTCTGCATGGGCCAGACCCCTGCAGTGGACCTTTGCAGCTCAAAGGTTCCAGAGATCCATGACACTGGTCCCCAAACAAGTTGGTGATGTTTGCATTAATAACATTAATCCAGTTATTAAAATATCTCCTCCTTCCCCACGATGAAGGAGTCTATCCGAGAACAATCCAGCACAAAGCTGCCTGACCCAGAAGTCATCCAGTTCTGTGTCTCCATCTTCAAATGCTCCAGGCTCCTGCTCACCTGATGGGGTCGACCAGCAGTTTTTAGAGGACTACAACAGGGTGACCAAGGGAGGGTCCACTGAGGACGCCAGCCAGTACTACTGTGACAAGGTGAGCCAGCCCAGGTCCTGCCACACCTAAGTGACCCACCCTTGTGAACGGGCCACTGGAAGGGCAATAACGTAAATGATCACTTTCCAATGTTTTCTAGAATGATAATGGTGACAGCTACTTAGTCTTGGTCCGTATCACACCGGATGAAGATGGAAAATTTGGATTTAATCTTAAGGTATGTCCTGTGTATTTATTTGGTAGGTTTACACTAGGAAACCACTTGAGGTGAATTTTAATTTCCATTAGAAATGTGCTGCATGGCTAAGCTGCATAGGGAAACTGGCTCAGCCCTCCACATGGGGAGTGTTTGATGTGACCGAGGCTGCTGCTACCTCCTCTGTGCCCGACACTTGCTGCACACTAGATTTATATCACCTCATTGAGCTCTTAAAATAAGCGGTGAAGACAGTATTTTTAAATCTACCTCACAGATGGATAGTAAGGCTCAGAGACATGAAGGTACTTGGTTGGCAAGCAGATCTACCCCGTCAAAGCCCTTATTAAGAGAATCCCACAGCATTGCTAAAGCTGATAAGAGAAAACAGCTCTCCAGGGTGCAGGGCCTGTCCCATCCTCTGGGCGCCTCGGAGCAGTCTGCACATGGTGGCCCGTAGGCTGGATCCCATCTGTTCCTGTAGTGTGGTGGGAACAGCCTGGCCCGTCCCTTTGCAGTTTGGGGATGTGGCACAGAGTTCAGCAGTTGCTCCAGAGCCTCTTTCCCATGAAGTCTGAAATGTTGGCTCCCAGGCCCTCCAACCACCAACCTACCAGCCGCCACCCCCTGTCCTGGAGCTGGTGAGGGCAGCTGGTCTTTGCCAGCCGTCCCCGGCTGCCCTCGTGCACATCTTTCTCAGCACCCAGTGGCCCTGCCCACACGACGTATGACCCTTCCTGAGGCCTCACCTGCCCGCCCTGAGAGCTCCCATTTCTGGCCGCTCGCGGGACCCTCCTGGGGGCGCAGTGCTGCAGACAGGGCGCTCGTACCCTCTTCAGCTCATCACCAGTGGGGGTGTCCCCTCCACAGAGAAGCCAACAGGGCGTTCCCTAGTTCTGAGAGGGGTGGCACAGGCTGCGAGCAGCACAGGTCCAGGTCTGAGGCCCCCACGGGCCAGAAGACTGGCTTTATTGGTGTCTACCTGCTTGTCGCTGTGAACTACTCAGTGTCGTTTTATGTTGACACATTGACAGGGCGGAGTGGATCAGAAGATGCCTCTTGTGGTCTCAAGGATCAACCCCGAGTCACCTGTAAGTAGACGTGTCCCGTGTCGTCTCCACATTTGCTTCCCCAGCACCTGTCGGGTCTCTGCCTGTCCCATTGCTTTTTGCGGCAGCGGGGTGTAAGTCCCCACAGGCAGACGGAGGGAGCGGGACTCAGGTTTGCTAAAACCCTGCTGCTCTGTGGGCCCTGGAGGCTCGGCACCCGTGTCACCTGGGGCCTCGTTAGACAGCAGAGCCTCTGGCCCCGGCCCCGGCCTGAAGAACCAGAGTCCGCGTTTGGGTGATTTGTGTGCATATTCAATTTTGAGAAGTACTGTGGAGGCGGGGACACTGAGGCAGAGTCTGCCGTTGTGCTCGCTTTGAGCAGGATCACAGACCTTGAGCCCCTTCCCACCGTCTCCCCACCAGCACCACCACAGCCCTCCACATCTCTGGCGTTTTTTCTTTCTAGTTGCTGTGCTTGTGTATGCGGGGGGGCACGCAGCACAACACGATGCTCAGACACAGGCACAGTGGACGGATGCCCACAAGTAGACTCAGGGGTCCGTCACGCACTGAAGCTGCCTGGTGATCGTTTGCTTTTTTGAAGTGGTAGAACATCAGAGTCTCTTCTAAGAAGGGGCCCACCGGGGGTTCTAACTCTTGAGCAGTCTGTCCCCAAGCCTGACGCTGTCCTGGTGTTGCTCTCCGTGGTTTCTGGGGGTTCCTGTGCTCTTACACTCATCACATCGCCCCGCAGCGGCTCCTGCTCCTGGTGTGGTGCTGACGAGGGCCTTCCCTTTGCAAGCCACGGCTGCGCCCTCACTTCCAGCTGCCGGCTCCTTTTCTAACAGCACCTCCAGAGTGAAGCCGTCTCGGGCCTTATCCTGAACTGCTTCCTAGCTCACACTCTGAAATCCCACGGCCACCTCCCTGTGCCCGTACCAGTGGGTAAAACGAGACAGTGACGTGGTGGCAGTCTCAGGTGTCCGGGACCAGGGAGCCTGCAGCCCCTGGAGAGAGGTGTCATGGTAACGGATGCTCGCTTTCCTCCATGCAGGCGGACACCTGCATTCCGAAGCTGAACGAAGGGGATCAGATCGTGTTGATCAATGGCCGGGACATCTCGGAGCACACCCACGACCAGGTGGTGATGTTCATCAAAGCCAGCCGGGAGTCCCACTCGAGGGAGCTGGCCCTGGTGATCAGGAGGAAAGGTAACAGTGCCTGCTGGGGGAGGAGCCACGGGGACACTGTCCAGCCCATTCTGTGGTTTGAAAACATGGGGTGTGTAGCCAGCATCTGAAAATCGAGAATTTTCCCATAGCAATGAGAGTGTCTCGTTTCTCACTGGGAAAAGGTGAAGGTCTTCCTCCCCAGAGCCTGACCCCTCCAGGCTGGTGCTCTGAAGAGAGGCAGCCCCAACACCACTTTACTCCAGGCTGGAGCCCCGGATTCCTCCAGCTCAGGCACAGTTCAGCCGCGCCAGGCTCTCATCTGCCTGGTCCTGTGGAGGGTCACGTGTTCAGCCCCTTCCCCAAGGAACCCTTGCATTTCACTGGTACCTGCTCAGGTCTGCTGGGCAGGCCCTGAGGCTAGAGGGGTGGAGCCAAATGTCCCCCGAGATTCCTGACTCCACCTCCTGGTTGAGGTTTAGGGACCTTGAGCAAGTTACAGCTCCAGCCTGCACTTCTGTTCCCCTAGAGTGACTTGAGGGCTTGACAGTGCCCCCCCAAGGTGCTTGGGAAGATTAAGGATACTTACACTGGATGCTCTCTGGGCTGTGGAAGGTGTTTGAAGGAAGGCCTCTATTGAGTGTCATCTCTTTTTTTGGGGTGGTACCAGGGATTGAACTCGGGGCCCTCTGCCACACCCCCAGCCCAATTTTGTATTGTATTTAGAGACAGGGTCTTGCCCACTGCCTGGCAAGTGTCATCTCGTGAGGGCCTCCAAGGAGTTACCATTGTTGTTCTGAATAACAAGCCAAGACCCGTGAGTCCCCCGACAGCCTTCAGCACTGGTGGTAGATGAAGGTGTGACTGCGGAGCCCCAGCCACGCGGCTCTGCCCTGGCTCACGCCTGCTGGGCAGCTCCACCCTGCCACTCTCTGCTCCCAGCAGAACTCCCAGCCCAGAACCAGCATGAACCCACCTCCCTGGGAGGCCGTAGGGGACCTCTGATCCCTCCTATGCCCCCTGCAGCCTGCCAGGCACACAGTGGGGGTCCACAGGACAGTAGCTGGTGTCTGGGTCATGCCAGGCGAGGACCTCGCCCTGGGTCAGTGGCTTTCCATTGTATCCTCCTCCACTCTCACGACTCCCCTGTGACGTGGGTGTTGTTACCCCAAATAGAAAACAGGGAAACCACATCACGGGTGAAGAAGTTTCCCTCTGCCACATGACTGGTAAGGCCACATGATGACGGGAGTCTGAGGAATCAGAGGGTGGAGCCTCCATCACACAGACCTGGGTGTCCCCGGTGGGCACAGGAGGCCTCCTCCGCTGGCCCCTGGCTGGTGCCTCTTGAGGTGAGGAAAACCAGTGAATAGAGGCTGTCAAAGCTAAAGAGCAAGGGCTGCCGGATTTCCAGTAATCGTAATGTTAAGCTTATTTCTAACTTAAGCATTTAAGTAAAAAAATATGAACTGAGCCAGGCACATAATGTTCTCCTAGAATCTCGGCTCCTCAGGAGGCTGAGGCCAGAGGATCACAAGTTCCGTGCCAGCCTGGGCGATGTAGCAAGACCCTGACTCAAAAATAAGTAAAAGGAGCTAGGGATATAGCCCAGTGGTAAAGAGCCTCTGGGTTCAATCCCCAGTATTTATATTAAAGAAAAAGTGATAAGTCAACTTTGGCACAGGAAGCTGTAGATAGGGTCAAAATCATGTAGTACAAGAAGAGCCAAGCTGTGGTCCACGATAGAGTCAGACTGATTTCCCATGCCCTACCCTAATGATTCACCCCGTCCCAGGAGCCCCATTTCCTTGTCTGTGAAATGGGACGAACAACAGCACATTCAGAATTGTGAGGATTCAGTTCCACTTTGGGGGGAAACTCGAGTGTTTAGTTCTCCTCCTCCTCTCTCCTGTGATCTTGAAGGCAGTAGGGAGTCACTGAGGCTTTTGAGGGAGTGACTTACCTTTCTGAGTGAAAAGGGAAAATTCAGAAATGATCCCAAGGTCTCCAGCTTGGGAGAAGTAAAGAAGAAGTGTTTCTTCCCCTTCTGAGTTGGACATGAAAGAAGAATGTGGACCTAAGGAAGCTGGACTGAGGCTTCCCACGTAGAGACTGGGCTGCTGCGCACGAACTTGGGACCCTCCCCCAACCCCAGCGCCTGGGAAAATGGCATTTAAGGGAAATAAATGAAAAAAGGACCCAAGAAAGGGGGGTGGGAAAATAAAAAGGTCAGAGAACAAATGAGAAAATTTGCCCTAAGAACATTCTTCCTCCCTTCCTTACCTTTGGCAAAAAGCCCTCGAGTACCAAACGCAGTCATTTAAAACTAACCAGGGATCAGATGTTGTCTATGTGAGTGACACATACGGGGTCATTCACCTGGAACGGGGTCTCGGTGGAGGTGGTCACCACGTGCTGATCCACTTAGTAAGACATTTGAACACCTGTGCCCAGCTGCTGCAGGGTCCTCCTTTGAGGGAAACCAGTAGCAAAGTGCCGGACGCCTTCTGTCTTGTTCTTGCAGCTGTCCACTCATTCACCGAGATCAAATCTGAAGATGAACTGAACCAGCTTTTCCCAGAAGCCATTTTACCCATGTGTCCGGAGGGTGGGAACACTTTGGAGGGATCCATGGAACTGCTAAAAAAAGGCCTTGAAAGCGGGACGGTGCTGATCCAGTTTGAGGTAAGAGGCACCAGGGCTGACCCTCGCTGCCCAGGCCATGCCATGCACCTGCGAGGCCACCCTGCTGCCACTGAGCGGCTCCGGGCGAGGTAAGACACAAGTCCTCAGTTCTGCAGTCAAGATGACTGTGGTTCACAAACCTCAAACGGCAGAGTTGCCACAGGCCACAGCCATGGGCCATCTCCTAGGGGTGGAGCAGCACAGCAATGAGGTCCAGCAGGCCCATGAGGACCTCAGCCATGGCTGAATTCAGTCTTGCCCTCTTCTAATAGCATTCGGTAGACCTGGAGAGACGTGTCAGGAATTGGAGAGGAAGGACTCTGAGCTGATTAACTACCAGCACAAAAGCTCAGACTCACAGTGGAAGGAAGCAGGGGGCAGTGGGGCCAGCTCTCACACCCCCGGCCCAGCTGCCCTGGGCATCCGAGCACTTGGCGTCTTCCCATGAGGACACAGCCTCTCCCTCACCCCAGTATCTCAACCACAGAAACCAAAGCCAGACCCCATCTTCCCCAAGAGGCACAATCCGTGGTGCCAGGAGTGAGGCTGCCAACAAAGACACCCACCGACACCTTTTACCAAACCAAAGATGTCCATTGCTTAAGGGATCGAAATTAGGGTGCGTCCATCTTCCAAATTTATTTAAAGGTAAAAGAAAGCAGATTAGCTGACGCACTGAGAGAGTAGAAGGAACACAAAGGAACGCAAAATAGGCCAGCGAGAAACCAGAGCCTGGTCAACAGCACGCGGAGTCTGGGTTCATAAATTAAGGACAAGCATCTCAGATGGATTCAGGCACACAGCTGGCGTTTATTAAAAAGTCACAGAAGCAAAAGTAGGAAGTTTGGTCAGTGCGTGTGACTGCAGAGTGGTTCAAGAAAGCAGGAGGAACATGAATATCAAACAAAGACGCAAAGCCACAGCTCTGAGAGGAAGGTCTGTCTCCCGGTGGTGCAGCGCCTAGAACATAAAAATACACCACAGCAAAACAGGTTGAGCAGCAGCAGAGAGCAAAACCCATAGCCCAGAAGGCAAAGATAACTGATCCCTAAAAATTGAATAGGGAATTTTAAACTTTTAATTAGCTACCTTGACAGGTAACATAAAACAAAAAAATAAGTTCCTATCTTGTGGAAATGAAATTTGGATAAGAGAACAGTAACATAAACACTCTCCAAAGTAGATAAAACAAGGAAGAACTCGCAACCCAGTTGCTGGTGATCTCAGTTTTATCCTTCTCGTTTTAATATTGGGGAAGGAGGGGAGGGAAGAGGCACCATGGAGTCGATCACCCATTCAGCCAGTGGCAGGTACTTCCCAATGGCCTAACGCTAGATCTGGATCATAATGCTAGATCTGGATCATAATGAGGGAAGAAAGGGGGTGGGGTTCTGGCTGCAACGGACTCGCCATCTAATTTTGGTGTGTTTGGGGTCGATATGTATCATGAGTCAGAAACAGCTGAAGACCAAGGTAGGTTAAGATTTTATTACACAAACAGTTCATACAGGGCAGCTGCAAGAGAAGGTTCCAGGTGGTCCCTGGGGTAAGATGTGGGATTAATAAGGGATGGATGGGATAAGTGGGGAGGGGAGGGAATTCAGAAGGTCCTGCTCAGCTGAAGGCCACAGAGTGTCAGGTGGCATAAGGAAGTACCAGGAATCTTGGCTGGCCCCAGATGAGGGAGAGCCCTGGACCCAGGGAGAGCTGTTCTGGCTGATGCGGTGCGGTGGCTGGGCGTGGGGAAAGCTCCAAGGCTGGCCCTGCCCCGGCTTCCTAAGGCCTCCTCCACGCCCAGCCTCTGCTTTGATGTATTTCCCATTTGGGCTCTCCATTCGATGGACCCTGAAAAGTGTTCATCAACTTTTTAAAGAAGTTTTAAAAGGCCTTGCCACCCCTTATCTTTTTGTAAAAGTGTTTCTCAAAGGGTGACCTCTGACCACCTGTATGGGAGCCACCTGGGGAGCTTGTTAAACTAGGGCACTGTCCACAGCTACCAGATACTGGTGCTTTAACAAGGTCAGCTGAGGTTCTGATGCACGAGCTGATGTGGAGAGGAGAGGGTGGAAACCTATCAGGACCTTGCCCCCTGCCGCCCATCCTAGTCTACTCGTGGAGAGTAAGAAAGTAGCAGAAGAAAGAAGCAGAAAACGTATACATCCATAAGAGAGTTAAATTTTAGTGTGGACACATGTTTTTTTCATTTCATCTATAAATTTTCTAGAAATAAAGTAGGAAACCCTTCTTTTTACATAGCCTCTTTTGCAGAATTCCAAAATACAAGCAGATAAAAGCAGATCTGCTCTGTGGTGGGAGCTCTGCCTCTGCCATCGTCCCTCCTGGCCTCCCAAGGAGCCCTAGGGTCACTGGAGCATCACATGCAGATGTCCTCCGCAGCTGCTAGAGCAGTTTGGTTCAAGGGACACTAGATCAAACAGGAAACTAGTACGAAAGTGAACGCTTTAGTGGGCACTTACCCAGTGCCACAGGCTGTGAAGGTGTCGGCTTACGTAATTCTCTGAACAGCTCTGTGTGGATCCAGCCATTATCCCCATCATATAGAGGAAGAGACAGAGTCTCCGATAAAGGGCCCCCTGTAAGAGGCAGGGCCTGACTTAAGCCCAGGCAGCCAACTCTAGAGCTTGTTCTGTAGCCGTTGGAAATTAAAAGATGCTTTGGCCCGTTGAGGGCTGTTTCTAGGGTACAGAGCCTAGCGAAGGTCATAGAGAGCCAGAGTCACTTTAAATCCTGGCTTCACCCCTTACTCCCTTCCCTTGACCTCTGAGGCCCCATGTCCACATCTATGAGTAGGTCGTGTCGTGTCGTGTCGTGAGTTGAATTGTAAGAAGTAGATGAGATAAACACTTAATTCATTGCTTGGTGCGTGATCAGGACACCATAAAAAGTAACCACAGGGGCTGGGGTTGTGGCTCAGCGGTAGAGTGCTCGCCTAGCCCGTGCCAGGCGCTGGGTTCGATCCTCAGCATCCCATAAAAATAAATAAATAAAATAAAGGTATTATGTCCAACTATAACTAAAAATATTTTTTAAATAAAAGGTTTTTTTTAAGTAACAACAGCTATTATTTATTATTTGTAAACAGAGAGGCTCCAAGAGCATGCCCAGTCTGCACAAGAAGTGGTCGTAGGGCTCTGAGCTTGGAACCCTGCAAGTCCTGCCTGTTGTGCCCAGACAACATGGCCATGTCCCCATTACTCTTCCTTCAGTGCCTTGGGCAGACAGGCAGCTTGACTGATGGGGGCATGTGCTCTGTGCCCAGAAGCAGGAAGTGGGGCGATGGCTGGCAGGGTCCATGGGCAGGTGTCCTCCTCGCCCACTCCGTGACACAAAGCACCTGCCTGGGGCAGCAGACAGAGCCCCTCCTGGAGCTTCCTGGAAGCTTGCTCTGAAGCTTTCTTTCTTCTTTTTTTTTTTTTTAATTGAGGGAATTCCCTCGTCCCTCCCGTGGCTTTCAGTAAACAATTACATATGTGTTCCAGAAAGCATTTGGTCCCAGCTGTAACAAAATCACACTTAATAATAATCAACATTCTGGAGTACTCTAGGATGTACCACGTGTATTTCACATATGTTGTTCCAGTTCTCACAGCAGTACTGTGAAACAGGTGACGACGGCCAGAGTTGTTAGGATTTTTAATTAATTTTATTTTTTGGTGCGAGAGCTGGTACGTACTCCACCACTCAGCCACAAGCCCAGGATCAGAATCAGGAGAGGGAGAGGCAAAGAGGTTGTCTGGTGTCACATACCTAGTCAGAGATAGAGCCAGAATGATAATTTATGTTAAAAAAATCCACCTGGGTATGGGGGTGCATACCTGTTGTCCCAGCCACTTGAGAGGCTGTGGCAGGAGGATCCCAGAGTTCGAGACCAGCCTGGGCAGCAGAGTGAGATGCTGGCTCAAACACTTACCTACCTACAAACAAACAGCTCTAGTCCCCTGGTGGCAGCAGTTCACCACTGACAGGCATGTCCCAGCTCCACCCAACCTCCAGAGCTGTCCGTCCCCCATCGTGACACTGGGCAGTTGGGCAGCATCTGTGATTGGCCTCAAATGCTGTATTTTGTTCAGCCAAGATCAGGTTTTCTTCTCTGTAGGATGGAACAGATTGGTTCTTGCCAGGTCCTTGTCGGTAGCACCTCCTTGAGGACTGTACCCGTTCGCCACAGCTCCCTTCCGTCCTTCCTGGGAGTAGCTTGTAGCTTCACCCACACTGCCCCGAGTCGGAGTTCTGTTGAAGCCAGGGAAGGCCATGCATTTGGTTTATGGTTTCATGGATTAAAAACTCAGTGCTGATGCTCAGCTGTCCGTTGTTTGAGAACCAGCTTTCCAGCAAACAAAAGAGCCCTGTGTCCATGCCATCCAGGGACCCCGTGACAGGCAACCGCCTTCTTGCCCACTCTTAGTTAAGACCTCTTTGAAGACTCCTCTTCTGATAGAAAATGAAGAGTACTGCAAGGGAATACCCCCTCCCAGATTGACAGATTAGAGCAGTGGCCACAAGATACCCAGTGTCCTGTCCACTCGTGTACCCTCACCCCTCCACTTCAGCATCGTCCATCCTTACCAAAACCCATTCTTCTCTTTTCCGACCCGTGCTTCCTTAATTGGCACCTACCTTGCCACTGTAAGAACTACCCGTTAGTGTCAAAACAAGTGACTCACGAGCAAAGGTAGCTGAAAACTGTGAGAGGTTTAAATCAACACATGTCAAAATTAATGAGGGCAGTGGTACCTTCCAGAGCAGAGCCCACCCATCAGAGTCACATAAAGCCAGGGGCGGTGGTGCACACTTGTAAGCTACTCAGGAGGCTAAGGCAGGAAGATGGCAAATTTGAGGCCCACCTGGGCAGCTTAGAGAGAGTCTCTATCAAAATAAAAAGGGCTGGGGAAGTGGTAAACACGCTGGGTTCCATATCCAGTACCCCCCCCAAATGTATTTTTTAAATGGTTTTCCTGGCCTGGGGACATAGCTCTGTTGATAGAGTGTTTGCCTTGCCTGCACAAGGTCCTGGGTTCAATCCCCAGCACCACACACACACACACACACACACACACGCAAAAGAAAAGAAAAAGAAAAAAAATGGCTTGCCATTTTTTTCTCATTTTTTAAAAAAAGTATCAATTTAGTGTGTCTGGAGTAGATAGACACACACAGGCGCCCTTGAATGACCCTGTGTGCATCCTGTGCATGTCACATGCTAGGACTTGCCCCGTTTGTGTGTGTATGTGAAGGAGACGCCACCAGTGTACTCGGGAGTACGCCAACAGTAGAACGTACATCTGGGACTGGGCGTTGAAAGACCACTACTATCAAAGGTCTCTGTTAAGTGTCCACTGCTGTGACAAAATCCACCTGAAAGGAGGGAATCTTTATAGTTTAGTTTGACTCGCGGTTTTGGCGCTAGAAAACGACGGAGCTTTTAGCATAGGAGCCTTCAGGGGACATTTAATACCCAAACTATAATGAAATCCCCAAATAACTGCAACCATGTCAGCGCAGCACACCTGGACAGTAGGTAGAGGCTGCGGGTGCCCTTGACACCGTGTCCTTGGTCCTCTGGCTGGGTCGATATGAAGAAAGGGCTTGTCCCCAGTGTGGACAGGCTCCCTGGGAGTAGTGAGTTGTTAGCTCGTCCATCCAGTGGCACCAGGAAAACACCTCCTGGGGCCTTTGTGCAAGGTGAGTGCCCTGAGCTCTATTCCACAGCACCACGTCCAAGAAAGCCACAACTGCCATCTCTTGTCAGCTTCGTTCACGTGGTTTACACCCCCTTTAAAGCCACAGACCCCATGCTCCCTTCCCGCTGCCCGGCATCTCCTGTGTGCCAGGCACAGTGCTGACCCCAGGGTTCATGGCGGTGAACAGAACAAGCAGGCTTCCCGCAGAGATAACGGCGTAGTTGATTCAGGGGACAGTCACTGGGAGTCCCAGTCATGGCTGAAGCTGGCTCTGGCTCTTGTGGGGCATGGAAGGGACTGCTCTTGCTACTTGCACTCCCCTTGCCCGAGGTCCCCTCGGCCCCCTCCCTTTGTTCTCCTGCCTCCCCCTTCTCCAGTTCTCAGCCTTCCAGAATCCAAAGAGAAGCCCGCTCTGTTCTGGGGTTGGTGGAGGTGTCCTTTGCTTGCCGGGCCCCACCCTGCCACAGTTTCTGTTGGAGCTGGTCGTGTCTGCAGCCCTTGTCCAGGGTGCAACTAGATCTCACGGCTTTGGCCCAGTGAGAGGAGCTAAGGGATGGGAGCCCCTGAGGCCTCTCTCTGATGTTGGAAACCGCGCGCAAAGCAGAGATGTCTAAACTCCAAAGCAGGCCTTCAGGTCCACCCCGCCAGTGTCTGGCGGTGTAGCGCCAGACAGCGCCAGGTCCTCTGCTCAGCTGTTTGTCTTCAGAGGCCAGAGCTGGAGATGTTGATATTTACAGTTTAAATACTGCTGTTCCTTAGCAACCCCTCTCGGCCCGAGATTTTCATAATTTACCCTTAGTTTCAGAGCTTCTTAGAACTACACTCTGATAGGATGAGAACATGCATTTTAGGTCATAAAAATTCATGTTTTCAGCAGGGCATGGTGGTGCACACCTGTAATCCCAGCGACTCAGGAGTCTGAGGCAAAAGGATGGCTAGTTTGAGGCCAGCCTCAGCAATTCAGCGAGGGCCTAAGCAATTTAGTGAGATCTTGTCTCAAAAATAAAAAAGGGCTGGTGATGTGACTCAGTGTGTGAAGCACCCCTGGATTCAATCCCTGGTACCAAAAATAAAAAAATTATTCATAAAACCAAGTGATTTCATAAGTGCTTGTCCCCATGACCCTGCCTCCCAACCCCTGGCTGCTCCCATTTGAAGAGGACAGAATTTAGGGGACCTACAGCTGGGAGATCTTGTCTGCCTTACACACCTGCAGCCTGGGAATAATGGAAACAAATGCTGTTTTTTCCAGGGAATAGTTACTTTATGGGTCTTGTCTCAAATTCTGGCCAGTGTCCTAACGCCTTGGTCACTGCTCCGTCCCTGACATGCCTGTGTTCCCAGCACATCCCACTCCACTCTTATCAGTCCCATCTCAGAGCAAGCTCTTACACCCAGCTGACCCAGCAGCTCACGGGCAGAGAAGAGTCGGGTGCATTAAAGGACCTTGAAAGCCACCTTTTCACACGCCTGAGACCATGCGCTTGAGTCCTGTTCCCCTGGATGGCGTCAGTCCTGTTCAGCGCCAACCTTTGCAGAGCAGATGTAAACACGATGGGCTTTTTTGGACTTCCTAAATCCAAAGAAGTCTTGACTTTTGATTTGCTCACCCAGCTTTCCCGGAAAATTTTGTATTTTATAAATAGATTTGTTCTCTTTTTTTTCACCCTCACTCCAGTCATGAATTTAAAAAATAATCATTATCATCATTCAGAAATAGCCCACATAAAAAAGTCTCCCAACTCCCATCCCATTCAGTTTCTTCTTTGTTATAGGTTATAGATAACGATTTGGTGTGTATCCATCCATACCTGTTCCTGTGTTCATGCTCATATGTGGTACACACACATACACAAGTGCACACACAGGATTGTGTGTTATACACCCCGTATACACTCTGTATGTGCTGCTATTTTAATATGCGATTTTCATTTAAAAGTAGATGAAGGGATGTTCTTCCAAATCTGGACTTTTAGCTTTTTATTTTTTGTACAAAATTTTATGGTCTGGCTGTACTGTAATTTAAGTCAGAACTTCCCCTTCTTGGGGGAATATTCGGGTTGTTACCGTTTTCTGGTTTTCCATGAATAAATATTCTGCTGCAGGTAAACTTCTCCGACATGAATCTTTATGAATTCTTGTTGGATAAATCCCAGAGCATACATATTTTAAAATGTTTCTCTGCCATAGTACATCTTTAAAATTTTTAGTGTTCTATAGTCCTACTACTGAGGTACATTTAAATCGTATAATTAAAGCATTTTACTAGATCTGTTTGTCTGCCAGACCTTCTCAAGGTGGCTGCATGTGTATCTTTGTTACATAGAAGGTATATATCTTTTTACCTCCAGGTAAGATTTACTGGTTGCATTCACATAATTAGATTTCCCTTCATACATTTAATTAAGTTAGAACCAAAATGCCACTTAGATAAATTTGACCCACTCAGCTGTCCTCCTTCTGCCAGAGTCAAACTAAAACCTCCAATAAATCATGACTTTATTTCTAGAATGAACTCACAGAGTCCTTTAAAGCCTGCAGATGTTTAAGGAGTAGTTCAGCAGCTACTTGATTGTTGTGAACTGAAACCATACAGGTGATCAGATCAGTAGCCAAGCTCTTGTAGAATTCAGAAACTCAAAATAGTCAGTAAATATATAAAATATAGCTATTCTTATGACCCCAGGTCTCCATGTTAATTCTCTTCTTAATAAATTCGGTGTAGTTTAATAAGAACAAAGCAGACTAAGAGAGAAGCCAGTTTGCTAAACAATACAGCTTGCAAAAATAAACATAGTAAACTAGATTATTAAGTTTCACCTTTATAGAGACTATCTAATGACATGGAGAAATGGATACTACCTAGTAAATAAGGGGACAGGCTTTAAAATTAGGGCAGTGTTTCCCAGAACTCCCCCCTCCCATCCAGTAGGATGCTGAGTCCTTCATGACTAAATTAGTCTAAGAAATACTTAGCTGATCAAAATTAAACTCACGTGGGAAGACTTGTCTTGTTGGAGATTCATAGAACATCAGGTAAATCTTCAACTTTGCAACTTTTTTGAGAAATACCTACTGCCTTCCTTTAAGATGCTTGGTTTCCATTGAATATAGTATGAAAAAATATAGATATTTTTGTCTTTAAAAATGTCGTATATATATATATATATTATATATGTTTACATTGCATACTAAGGTATGTTCATATGTTCATGTACATATATGAGCAGAAAACAATAATCTGGAGAAGATAAATGAAAAGGTCATCTCAGAGTTGTGAAATTACTGATAAGATTTTTTTTCTTTAAACCAGCCTGAATATCCCAAATTTAATAAAAAAAAAAAAAAAAAAAAAACAGAAAAATTAACACTTCCAACATTGAAAAAATTGTTTTCTCAGGGAGCCCCATAGAACAAAGGGCTTAACTTTAGTTGTTCAAGTGGGGAAACTGCTGTATAGAAAAGAAAACATAAGTATTGGCAACAGATGTGTTATCTTGGGCAAAGCATCTATCCTCTGACTGTCCCTTGCAAAATAAGAATAATTATAGAAACTCCCAGAGGGCTGTGGGGAAATCATGTCATGCACTATATCAACCTATTTGATATGTGCTTGTGGATACACAATTTATTTTAAAATTTTGGTAGTGATTGCATGTATAAGGAAATAGCGCTTTAAACAGAGTTACTGTATGTCAGACAAATGTTTTTACTTTGGAAATAAACTTCTAAAATGACGAATGACACGCTCTGGCTCTTAAGCAAAAGATGTGGTTCACACCATTGAGTTGGAGGGAAATGGGGCTCAAAACTAATTCAGGTGATTTTTATTAATTTTGAGTCAAAATTCCCCCCCACACACACATCCCACCACCACCACTATTTGCTTTTAGCATGTGTCAAATTGCCAAGGGAAAAAAAAAAAAGTTATCAGGACCCATTATCTGTGACTCAGATCCCCACCTATGACTCCCCCCCACCCCAAATATCCTCAAATGTAAAACATTAGTAAAGGATTTAGTCAGTTTCTCCTAAAACTGTAGAATTTCTTTTTGGGAAGATTTTTTTCCCCTTAATATGTTAACCACATATAATCACTTTAAAATGTTAAGATTTTGGAGCCATGTATGGTTAAAGTATATTTTCACATCCTTCTTTCCTTAGCTGTTTTTTCACAGTGATTTTTTTTTTTTTTTCTTTTTTCTTTTTTGGCCTCTCTCTGTCATTTAGCAACTCTACCGAAAGAAGCCAGGTTTGGCCATCACATTTGCAAAGCTGCCTCAAAATTTGGACAAAAACCGATATAAAGATGTGCTGCCTTGTGAGTATCCGGCATGAATGCCTCCTTCCCCCCTACACTGAGATAATGTTTCCCTTTTTAAAACAGATTGTCTGGTATTCTGGAGCGATTTTCAGTGTGTCTGTAAACACCACCGTCTTTATTGCAGCCATTTCAGACTCTGAACAGTTGGGGAATAGTGTTTATGCTAATGAGGCAAGAGCTGCAGATGGGGCTGGGAACTGAACTCTTGTTTACTTGGGATGATAAAAATAACACTCAGAATAATCGGTAAATTTTTCTCTCCCACAGATGACACCACCCGGGTATTATTGCAGGGAAATGAAGATTATATTAATGCAAGTTATGTGAATGTAAGTTAGGAAACCGGGTGGTAAGATACAGCGCGTTCATCACTCTAACAAGGATGGGGGTGGCCTGCGGGGTGCTTGGCAGTTGACAGTGCTCTCCTGTTCACGGCCTCATTTCAGCTCAGCAGCCATGTGAGGGAAGGCAGAGGGGTCTCTGTTTTACAGAGGAGAAAACTAAGGTTCAGAGAGACTGAATAATTTGAAAAGCCGCAAAACTGAGATAAGGGCAGGAGGCCTTCAGTGTTTCTAATTCCATTGTCCACACACCTCTGTATTTGCTGCTTACTTAGGTATTTGGTTTTGCTGGTGGTATGTTTATGTGGTTTTCCCCACATTATTAGTGTCATCCTGCCTAAATATAAGAAAAACAATACCTCTTCTGTACCTAAGACCCAAAAGAGGAAAAGGAAAAGGTACACATGTTTTGGGGAAAGCATTCATTTTTACTCTGAAAGTGCATTTTGGGCAATTTAGTTGGTCTCTCTGAACTTCAGTTTCTCCATCTAAATCCATTGTCAGCACACTTTTTCTATACAGAGTCAGAATTTGGTCTTTGCATTTAAGATACTACCATTTTAAAATGTTGAAAACTACTCTTAGCTTGTGGCCAGCGGATTTGACCCTCAAGCCATCATCTGCCAAACCCTGACCTAAACAAACATGACTTTTCAGACTAAGTCTCAGGTTATAGAAGTGATCAAGAACTGTCCTGGAGCTGGGGTTGTGGCTCAGAGGTAGAATGCTTGCCTAGTACACGTGAGGGACTGGGTTCGATCCTCAGCACCACATTAAAAAAAAAAAAAAAAAAAATGAAATAAAGATATTGTGTCCACCTACAACTAAAACATAAATATTAAAAAAAAAAAAAAAGAACTGTCCTAATAAAATTTGGTTTGATCATTGATTCTATTTATTCCAAAGCATCTATGGGATTCATAAGCCCTCACTTCAACATTCTTGATGTCTTAAGAGCTGAGAATCAGAAATGGGTGGCCACCCCACAGAATCCAGTCTCTTTGTTTTATCAAGGGTCAAGGAAGCCATGAGCCCAAGCACTAACCCAGTCATGAATTGGGATCCTTCATTTACCTTCCCAACCTAAGGGAATGAATGAAATCGCCAGTCCGAAGCGCAGAGGGCTCTGAGTGTTATTGCATAGAGAAGGCTCGGCGCAGAGGGCAAAATGAAAGAGGAGCAGCATGGGAAAATGTTGGTCAAGATGGACCAACTTGGGCTGGGGCTGGGGCTCAGTGGTAGAGCGTTCACCTAGCACGTGTGAGGCCCTGGGTTCGATCCTCAGCACCACATAAAAATAAGTAAATAAAATAAAGGTGTTGTGTCCATCTGCAACTAAAAAAAAAAAAAGAAAAGATGGATCAACTTAATGATATTATCGTTGGAAGTCGTGCAGAAAGCGAAGTGTGACAAGAGTTGGCGGTATTAACCTGTATTACTGATGCCACCAACTCTTGTCTGCTTTGAATAAAAATAAATGTTTCCTGCTCCTAATTTCATGGCACATAAAGGGTAGCCTAATTAAAGCTATTTGAAAAACAATTAAATGAAATAATTCTGATAGAAATTCCTTCATGGGAAAACTTGGTGAGGATTGATGTGTCCTGCTTAAAATGAAGATAATGGATAGTAGTCATATTTAATAGAAAGCAATGAAAGTCACTGAAACTCCATGTTGAAGGGACATTTCTGGGTTTTGCCAACAGAGTGTCATCCACTTTAATCTTAAAGATATTAATGGTGGCGTTATCATCAAATCTTTTTCAAGGATTTTTAACAATAACCTTCTTTGATTTTTCTTATTCACTGTGGATTGATATAATGGTTTGATGTGATATCAGCAAGTAGAAGAGTTTAAAATGCAGAACCCTGTCCACCTTGTGGAAGTAACAGATTGTAATCCCTTACTAATCTCTTGCTAGATGGAAATTCCTGCTGCTAACCTTGTGAACAAGTACATTGCCACTCAGGGACCCCTGCCACATACCTGTGCACATTTTTGGCAAGTCGTCTGGGATCAGAAGTTATCTCTAATTGTCATGTTGACAACTCTCACAGAGCGAGGGCGGGTAAGTAGATCAATTTCCAATTCAGATGTGTGCAGTGTCACATCATGTTGTATGGAGCATAAATCTTGGGCTGGAAGTGGCCTCCTGGTCTAGCCCCTTCATGCCCCATAGATCTCTCTGGTTCCACCGAATGGCACCCCCAAGGATGGGAAGCTCAGGCCCATTCCTGCCCATTCCCAGCATGGATTCAGTATACTAAACCAGAAGACAGTTCCTCTTGCCTTACCCTATATTCTCAGAGCCCCTATGTTGGCTGGGACAAGTGCTCATTTTGAAAGGGCAATATGTACCAGGTAAACGGTGGCTGTAAATAGAGAAATTATATTATTGTACCATTTTCCATAGAAATAGTTCCATGATCCTATAACAGAAGTTAGTATATAAGTGATACTCCTATCATGCTTCCTTAACTTGTAGATACATCTGGATGTCTTCTTTATGAAATATTCAGAAACACATTCCAAAATCAAATAGAAATTACTTTTTTTATAATATCTTTTTTATTTTTATGTGGTGCTGAGGATCAAACCCAGGACCTCGCACATGCTAGGCAAGCGCTCTACTGCTGAGCCACAACCCCAGCACTAGAAATTACTTTTGAACCCCCTGCTTTGAGTGATCTCTGTGCCACTTCCTCCCATTGATTCCCTCCCCTGTGTAGTTCAGAAAGCCAAAATAATCCACATTGAAATTGAGAATACCTAGGAATTGATAAGACTACTATTCTTGAGGAGATAAGTCTACTTTCTCGCCTGAAACAAAATAAGAATTTCTACTAATTCCACAGAGCCCCATGGATTGCAGAGGGCTTTTACGTATGTGGTCCTAGATAAACTGCTCCCTACCTCGACTAGCACACTTCCAGGACCCATCCTGTTGATGTTCAGCTCTGCTTTTCAAAAATTCCCCCTCACAATGAAGATATCTCTTTTAACCTTCATCCCATTTGGTTCTGCTACATGGAAGACACAAAATAAGTTCCTCTTCTTTTCTGTATCACCTTTTTCAATATCTGAAAATAACCCTGGGCCTCCATTAAACCACGGTCAGCAGAGATTATGTGGACTTTATCTTGCGATTGCCATTGAGCCTCTTTTTCCTCTTTAGCGCTTAGGCCCTTAGCTCTTGGAACCTTTATCCAGCACACTAGAGCCAGACTGGGATGAAAACAAGGTTCCTTTTGAGCAAGTTACTTAACCTCTCAGACCCTCGGCTTCTGCTAAATGTACGATGGAGATAATAATCATGCCCACCTTGGAGGGTTAGTGACAACTAAGACAATGCAATATTATTAGCTTAGAGAACTGCAGGTTTCAAGTGTCCAGCAAATGTCAGGTATTTAGCCCTCAGATCTGGTTTTTGGGGGCATCCTTATTTCTTTGCATTAGTTATTATTCTTAGCTCTTGTTGATCACAGAGTTAGTAAGAATCTCTCATCCCTAAGTCAATGATGAAAAACCGTACAGTCAAGAAACAGTAGAAACTTCCTCTAGAATACTGTTCTTCAGAGGCATTGAGAACGCACTTTGGGGAGCAGTTGTTAATCCTGACAGCCCTGCTCTTGTTCCCTCCCATTTTTGCTTCTCCTCTACCCAGTAACCATGAGAGACTGTCTGAGGCTTGACTGATGTATGTGCCAGCTCTGTGGCGTCACCTCGTCTTTTTGTCTGGAAATCTCATTTTTGTCTATTTTTGTTTCAGTTGTAATTTTTTAAGATTTATTCTAGTTAGTTATACATGGAAGTAGAATGCACGTTGACACATCATACATAAATGGGGTATAACTTATTCTTCTGGGTGTACGTGACGTCGAGTCACACTGGTTGTGTTTTTGTTCTTTTTGTTGTTGTTGTTTTTATCTATCTACTGTGTCCCAGGCTTCTATTTAAGAACAAAGTATGAGTGATGTGGGGATTAAAATCAAGAGCATGATTGAACTTCACCTTCCCTCCAACCAGTTCCCCAACTCCTCACCCCACCCTTTGAGCTTCCAATTCCTTCCTTAGTGAATGAAAAACTTAATCCCAAAAGCCCTGGTCCAGACTCCAGGTTCTCTCTCTCCTCCTCTGGAAAGGGAAAGTACCTGAGAAAGGCAGGTACATGGGAGAGCCCAGAGTGATGACAGAGACAGAGGGAAAGGCTTCCCCCTCAGGAAAAGGAACCTGGTAGTAGAGTGTGGTGAAGTGAGGGCTTCCGTAACCTGAGGGGCCCTGGGGCCAGAGGAAAAGTTTCAGGTCCCCCTGAGAAAAGAGAAGTTGCAGCCTCAAAATCCTCTTGTTGGGAATAATCAATGCTTGATCATTTGCCCTTCTGGCACTGGTTACAGAACCACACACGGACCACGTCCTTCTCAAGCCCTAGCTGTTCAACAGTGTGGCTGATCTGCTGCAGTGTGGGTTTTGGGCACTGCAAGAACATGTTCTCCAGGTTGCCTCTCAATCGGTTCTCCATACTTGTTCGCTTTCTCTTCTGGGCTTGCAGGAGGGTCTCTGCATATCTCCTGAAGGTTCTCATTGTTGTCTGTTTTCTCCACCCACTTCTGCAGCAGGGGCCGCAGCTTGCACATGTTCTTGAAACTGAGCTGCAAAGCCTCAAAGCGGCAGATGGTCTTTGGCTGAACACCTTCCCAAAGAGAACCCCCAGGGAGAGCCCATCAGCCTGAGTATATCCCAGGTTGATCCTCTTCTGCTTCAGCAGCTTGGCAAATTCCTCTAGTTCTTTCTGCAAAGCTTGGGTATCTTGGGACTCCTCATGGTTTTGATCCACCTTCTCCTTCTCCACTTTCACAACAGCAGGGTGAGCAATGCAAGGCTCGGGGGAGGCCTCCTCAGAGTTGCCTTCTATCCCAGCTCCCACCTCGATCTCAGGTTGAGAGGTCTCCAGGCCATTCCAACCTGAGGTCCACAGTATGCCATCCTTCCACAGAACTCATAGGGCGGAGGGCATGAGGGAATCCCCCACACCTCCGAACCTGGCCCAACCCCTGGCCCGATTCCTGGACCACCGGGAGGGCCTGGGAAGCTTAGCCAGGTCCGAGGGTCAATCCAGCCCGGCTCTGGCCCTCCTGGCCCATCACCCCCACCGCCCGGAGAGGGTGAGAAGGCAAAGTCCGAAGCCAGGTGTCCAGCCATGGGTTAGAAGGGCACCTCAAGCCGGGGCTCTGAAAAAATAAGGGCTCACCAAGGAAAAGCTCAACACCTCTCCTGTTTTTGTTCTTAAAAAGAAATTACTTGGACCCTTTTTGAATATGGGTAACTCCAGCCAGCTCACAGTACCGTCCCCTCTGTTTTTCTAAAGTGCCTACAGCTTGCTGGTTCTGTTGTGTAGTGGGTAAGGAAGCCCTAAAACCATACTTTTTGAGTTTAAATTCTCGCTCTGCTTTTGAGTTATAAGCTCCTGTGTGGCTTATAACTGTGTAAAATGGGAGTAACCACAATCTTGTGGGATTGTGGAGGAATTGAAAGCTAATATGAGTAGCTTCTTGTAAATATGAGTAGCTTTCTTGGCACACAGAAAATACTATATAAATCTTAGCTGGCAGTAGTGGTAATTTTGGTGCCACATTAATGACTATTATGAGGACCATATTGTGATATTATTTATCATTTTCTACGAATTGACTTTCTTCTACTTTAATATTTCTTAAGATATTCTTAAAGGGGAGTCTGTTGGTCCATATCACTTGCCATAAATAAAAGGTATGTGTAAAAATATGAAGACCACCAATTCTAAATAATCTTGCCTTCCTCAGCTCTGAATCTGAGGCGCTCTCTCAGTTATTATAAAAATAGAATTAAAGTATTAGGTGATGTTAAAGTGGTTTTGAACAAGGATTGAGTCTATCTTTATGGCAGAATCAGAAATACCGTGTGAGAAAGCACGTCTCCGCATGTAGCTGTGACTGAAGCAGACCCAGTCTCGTAAGGTGGGAGGCGTCCTGCGCTTGTCAGGCTCTAATCTGGGCCATTCTGATATTTTACAGCTAGTGGACATCAAGTCTTTTGCCTTGTCATTTTGTGCTGCATCTGCCTGCCTTTGGTCCCCTGTCCTGTCTGCTGGGTGCCTGCTGGTCCTGATTTTCTCAGGGCCTGGTGCCCCTCTGCTGTCTCATGAGGTCTCTTAGTTCATAATGCAGCTCTGTAGAGTCTGCATCGGAATCCACTTGGGCAGCTTGGTGCTGTCCCCGGCCTCTTGTCTGTCAGGCTTCTCTTTCCCCTTAAGTCCACCGTGCCCTTCCCAACTGGACAGCCATTCTTCTCCTTGGAGAAAAGGCGGAACGGGCAGTGACAGGTGATCTGCCCTGGATGGCAGCCCCTTCCTTCCCTTCTCTGCCAGTCCCTTTGTGCCCTCTGAGAAGCCCCACCCTCCTCTGTGCACTCTGCCAGGTCCTGCCCCTCCTGCTCCTTGTTCCTGCCCTCCTCTGCTCTCTGTTGTGGGTGGCCGCTCTGAACCCGAGCTCATCTGAGGTCTCTGTGACCTGCACGTTTCTTTGTTTCTGAGCCCTTTCTGCCATCTGAACCCATTCTGCTCCCGGCTCTTTCCCGGGTCTCCCGTGAGGCCTGGCGTTCCCTCAGCACCTCTGGCTTGGGAACTTACTCTCTTGGTGATCAGTTAGAAACCTGTTCTTCCAAACTCCAGGGTGTTTCCCCTCTCCTGTTACAAACCCTTGGGTGACCCGAGCCGTATGTCCTACTGTCCCTGACTCCTCGTCACACCCCCTAGTTCTTCTGCATCAGGAGTTGGTCCTTCCAGGTGAGCAGCTTTGCCCCTCCTTTTCCAGAAGGTGAAATTTCCATCAGCTCCTACTTCTTTTCTCCCCTGCGGTGCATTCAGTAGAGTAGGACTCGGGCAGGTGTGCGCTGGCTGGCAGCCCCATGCCCCCCGTGCTGCCTCTGCATCGGGGGGTGCAGAGCCACGGCCTCCATCTCCTGGGGGTCAGGCCGACTCTCGCCTGTGGCTCGCTTTCATTTCTCCTTTCTTCCGTTCTGTGCAGAGTGGTTTTCATTGTTCTCCCCCTTGAGGCTCGGGTTTCCCCCTTGAGGTATTGCTTTTCATCTGGAAGTCACTTTCCCTCATTTTCCTTCCATAAGACATTTCTTTGGGGGAGAGATCCATTTTTCCATCTACGTGTGAATAATATGGATAAGTTTTCTTCCCATTTGCCAGTCATTTAAGGCACAGGCTTTGGGGTCAGTGGAGGCATTTAGCTTCCGGAACTATCATTTAATGGGTACACGTGCACAGGACTCAAAGCCTCGGTTTCCTTGTCACTAGAAAGGAGTGGCAACGCCTGTCTCTTGGGTTGTTTGGTGGGTTCAGAATGAGCTGCACTGGGCCTGTTGTGGGTGTTCTGCATGATTGGTGACTCTTCATCCCATTGCCCTCATCTTCCTGCACCAGAGGCAAGTTGTTCTGCTGATCTGAGTAACAGTAGAGACCGGGATTGTCGTGAGAATGCCGTGACGTGTCAGGAAGAGGTTTAGAGCAGCATAGAGGTCTATGGGCTCCCACGCGCTCGTTACCCATTAACCACACCGTGCCTGGTGACATGTGCACAGGGGCAGGAGGATTCTGCCTGGGAACCTCTCAGTCAGGTTTTGTCCTGCCCACTGGGTAATGAAGCAAATGGCGCTGGGCACTGACTCCTGCCACCCCCTGATCCACAAGCCCCTCTGCTCACTGACAAGACACGCCTACCTGAGTGTCCTCACAGATGGTGCCAGATTCACCACCCTACAAATGCACACGCGCAGGCACATGCATGGCCCATCCCCCCAGCCCCCAGCCCGGACACTTGGCACTGGTCACCCAAGCAGGAGTCTAGTGCATCCCTTCCCATGCTTACTCACCATGGGCCGCCACCACTGACCACCTTTATGACCCCCAGTCTATCCGTCCTGTGTCCCCAGGGCCCCTGCCTGCTGTCACAGCCTTCGCATCTCCCTCCCAGGAATAGCAGGGACTTCCTGCTGGCCCCAAGACTTCCGCAGTCTAGCTCAGGCAGGGACAAGCTTTCAGCCAGACCTTGCCTTGGTTCACACTGGTCCTGTGTTTTCCTGTGGTGCCCCTCAGATGCTCAGAGCACCGCCTCCCCAGCGCCCACCCCAGACCAGCTTGCCTCTCCTGGGTGGTCGTATCCAGGTGTCTTCTGTTCCCTTGCAGCACCAGGCGCCTCTTTACCTTGTGCAGCCCATGCCCTCTGCCCTGATGATCCCTGCCTGCCCCACCAACTGGGGAACACCCTCAGCCTTCAGCACTGAGCTCCTGTCCCCTATCCAGGACATCCACATCACCTCCCACATGACCCACCTCTTTCTCTGCCTTTTCTCCTTCACACCTTCTAATGGCCAGATTTGATAGCACCTTGAGGATGATGACAAGCACATCTAATTCGTCACAACGTCTGCAGGGATGTGTGTTAACTGACTAAGCAAGAAAGCAAACTTCATCATAAAAGTTGGGTCCATCATAAAAGTTGCCTCTCCCCTCAAACCCATGTCCATCTTCCTAAGATAACACTCCACCCGCTCCAGGAACACAGTCTTCAGCATGTCCCCTCTGGTCCAGACAGGCACTTCTTTTCTAAAACCATTTCAGTGGTCAGTTTTCCCTTCCTGAACCCTCTTCTCAAAGCCTCACTCGGGGCTAGAAGAAAGAAGCGATCCCTGCTCAGCCTGTGAATCCAGAGGAAAGAGCCTCTGAATCCTGGCAGCAGCCCCATTGCCCGCTGACCAGCTGCACTGACCATTGTCCCTCCAAGCCCTTTGTGTGGGTTATCTGTTTAATCCCACAGCTCTGCAGAGGTGTGTTTCCTTGTCATTTCATGGGATATCCACCCCACAGCGAGTTCATAGCCCTGGAGTGAAACTCCCACACCCCAGTGCCTGTGTGGATGACCTGACGCCGACTGATTAACTCTCTGAGCCTCAGTTTACTCACGCAAACAGAGGCCTTCATAGTACCTTCCTCCGGCTGTCCCTGGGCCAAGATAAAATAACGTCCATGCAAAGCACCCTCCCATACAACCCCAAAGAAAGAACTGTGAATGCCTCTGTTTTGCAAACTGAGGCTGAGAGAATGAATGAGCTTATATCAGGTCATCCTCATAGGAACTGGGGCATCCTCGTCCCCTGCATTCCCTCCAGCAGTAGTCACACAGAAAGTGAGGCTCAAAGAGGGTAAGTAACCTTCTCAGGACGACACAGTTGCTTAGTATAACGTATTAACCAGGACTGAAACCCAGGATCTCCACAAACGTCTTGACTACACCCCAGTGCTTACACATCCAACAGACCTCAAAATCTAAATTTGATCAGAGGTAAAGAGAGACCCAGTCCTGACCAGGTGCACTGTAAAGACCCTCTGAGAATACAGGTGTTTGTAGCTCTGCCTTGAACAAGTTATATTATTTTAAAGAGCATCTGCCCCCACTTTTCCTGCGGGCAGGACCCTTGGGAACTATAACACAGGGTCTCACCTCCCGTGCAGGTGAGGACACAGGCAGATGCAGAGCCCTTGCGGGCGACTTGGCTCCCTTCTCTACCCACAAGCAGCCCTTCGTGTCTAAGGAAAGTTGGAAAGCGGTTCCTAACCAAGACACCCACATGTAGTGTTTCCCAGTAAATTCTCAACTGCAACTTTACAGCAGCATGTTTTAATTTCAGATATTCACAGCGATATTTGAAAATAAGGTTAGGAAAGCTGTTTCCTGACAAATTGCTTGTGTCAGGATTATTATACCACCTTTCTGCTCTAAACAATGTAGTTTTTACTTAAGTCGATGCAACTCTAGGCTTGGGGGCAAATTTTGTTTTTTTTTTTTTTAATGAGTGAGAATTTGACTGACAGGAACCGGGATGGGAGGGGCAGCTTAGCCCAGCATCTGACTTAGAAGCCAGAGGCAGCGGCAGCAATGGCGAATGGAAGACGCTGCGGGGTTTGTGGCGGGGAGAGGACCACGGTGAGGGTGATGGGGTTGGTCAGTCTGTGGGGAAGCCACAGGTGTATTGAGAGACACTGTAGTGTCCTGGGCATGTGTGCTGAACAGGGTCACGGCACTCTGTGACCTTGGCAAGTCACTGCCCTGAGTCGGGATCCGAGTCTGCTCTGGAGTCTCAGTGCCACAGAGAATTATCTCGGAAGCATTTGAGGACCAGGAGACACTCCCCACGTGAAAAGGGGTCTTCATTTCAGCTTGGAGATTCCTTAATCTGGATTTCTAGGGCCTCTCTGAGCCCCCCTTACTCAGTTGATGCAGACCCCATAGCAGCAGTAAGAGGGACTGCCGTGGGACAACCCCACCTTGAGCTCCCTGCACACCCTCTCCAGCTGTCACCGCCCTCCAGGTCCTCAGGCTGATGCTGTCTCCAGCCCTCAAGTGGAAAATGGGAAAATGAGAGGGGTTTGTGAAACCATGGGAGCTCTCTCTGTGCTCTGACCACTGTGCCTGGGGCTCCCCTCTAACAGGCAAGGTCAGGGGTGGAGGGCTGAGGTTACAGGGGCTCTTGGAGCTGGGAAGGGGCCTGCGAGACCTGGTAGGCCTGAGAGGGGTGGGCGGTTGGGTGGAGGTTGCTCATAAGCCCAGGTCCGTGTCTGATCATCTTCAACAAATGAGCCTTGGAGAGAAGAAGTCTCTTGTCCTCTTCCTACAGGCTCCGTCCCAGGGCTGACTGGCCTCTGGCCTGCCGACCCCCACCCACTTGCTAAAGGAGGAAGGCGCTTCCTCTGTGTCCCTGTCCCAGCACACACACAGCAGACGGGCCTCGCCTGACTCCTCTTCTCCCACCAGCTCTCCCTGGGGCGCCTGCCCAGCCAGCCTGTCTCCCGTGGGCTGTTCCCGCACACACCCCACAGAGGAAGCTAACCTGCACTCGGCTTCTTACAGACCAAATGTCACCAGTACTGGCCCGACCCCCCTGATGTCATGGACCACGGCATCTTTCATATCCAGTGTCAGTCAGAGGACTGCACCCTCGCCTACGTGTCCCGAGAAATGCTGGTCACAAACACGGAGGTGAGCAGCGGTCTGCAGGCAGGTGGAGGGGCCCTGCTGGGGCCACACCTTCAGGTCTGCCCTGTTTTCCCCTGATGGAGCTATCACCAGGGCGCACTGTGGCACCTTTTACAACAGCTGAGCAGGGGACGCAGCCCTGTGACCATCAAGTAACGAATGAGTACACAAAAAGGGTCTATCTGCACAGTGGAATAGTACTCAGCCTTTAAAAGGAGGGGGATTTCGACACATGCTACAACTCAGGTGAACCTTAAGGATGTTATGCTAAGTGAAACAAACCAGTCACAGAAGGACAGAAACTGAGAATTCCATTTATGTGACCTACCTAGAACAGTCAGATTTATAGAAAGGAAATGATAGTTGCCAGGAGTGTAAGGAAAGAGAACAGTCGGGAGTTATAGTGTAATGGGTATAGAGTTTATGTTTGAGTGATAAAGAAAGTTCTGGAAATAGTGGTGATGGTATCACAACATTGTGAATGAGTGTACTTGTTGCCCCTGGACCTTACATTTAAAAATGGTTAAATGCTAAACTTTGTATGCATTGTGCCACCGTAAAAGAAATACATATAAAGGGGCTGAGGGTGTAATTCAGTGGTAGAGTGGTGGGTTTAGCATGCTCAGAGCCCTGGGTTTGATCCCCAGCGCTATAAAGCGTGTGTGTGTGTGTGTGTGTGTGTGTGTGTGTGTGTGTGTCTCCAGCTGTGTGGGCCTATTGCAAGCACAGTTGGAGCTAATGGAAGAAATCACTGTAGGCTAAAGAGTTGGAAGGCCACCCTCCAGGAGGGGGCTCAGCTGAGAAGAGGATGGGTGTCTTGGGAGAGTGGGTGGATGTGGGATGTGGCAGGGGCCACAGCAGAGCTGTGCACAGTAGGAGTCGGAACACCGGGCCCAGGGCCCCCTGGACGGTGTTGGGGACGGAGCCCACCACCAGGACTGATTAACCGAGGCCACTGCATGTTCCACAGACTGGGGAAGAGCACACGGTGACACATCTCCAGTATGTCGCATGGCCCGACCACGGTGTGCCCGATGACTCCTCGGACTTCCTGGAGTTCGTGACCTACGTGAGGTCCCTGCGAGTGGACGGGGAGCCCATCTTAGTTCACTGCAGGTACTGCCATTGTTTTGCCTTATTACACCCCTGGGGAAAGGCCTGGAGAAGATTGGCAGGCACCAAACCGCCCTAAGCCCACCACGTTGTGCGTTCTCACCAAGCTCTCTTTCTTCACCATTTCAAAGTATTTGGAATTTTCAGGAAAAAAGATCATGAGCATGTACGTGTAGCCCAGAGCCCAAGAGGAGAGTCCTACCCTCGTCTCTGTCTGTCCTGAGTGTGTCTCCCTTCGCCCTTCATAGCAGATGGAAATAGCAGAGGAATTGGACTTTGCACTCAGCAGTGGGCTTCTCCCCAGTATCTGAGCCCAGCCTCAGATAGCCTTTGCCCCTGCCATGAAGCCCGCCTAAGTGTGTCTGTGCGTTCCTGGTGGCCAAGCGAACAGGCTCCTTCTGAGTAAACGCAGGCACTGCACCAGGGTGTAGCTGGGCTGTGCAGAAATGTTCCTCGGGCAGATCTTGAGTCTCTGCTCCTCTCCCTCCCCAGTGCTGGAATAGGTCGGACTGGCGTGTTGGTCACTATGGAAACAGCCATGTGCTTAATTGAGAGAAACTTGCCTGTTTACCCCCTGGATATTGTCCGGAAAATGCGAGAGCAGCGCGCCATGATGGTGCAGACATCCGTGAGTACAGACCAGCAATAAAAAGCCTAATGGTGGCCGGCACTTCCTGAGCAGCTGCCCTGGGCCAGGCCTGGGTGAAGGGTCTGATGGGTCATGAGACGGAGGGTCAAGGGAACTGAGTCCTTACCCACAGCTTGGGGAGCGGGGGCGTTCACAGTCCCAAAGCCCACAGCCATCTGTCCTCCCAGGTGTACCGCCCTCCATACCCATGGCCTCTGGCTGGTTTCTCCAGTGCCCTGTCATCAACAGAGTGTCCAAAGCAGACTTTGGAAAGTCCTAGAGGAGGGCCCCTCAGGCACAACCCCAGGCAGTGAGAAGGAGGGGGTCGGCAAAGGCAGGAGCTTGGACAGCTATGAGAGTCCCCTCACAGATTGTGAGCCCTTGTGGTTTATTAGTTTGTACCCAGGAAATGTGACTAAGAGAAAAGAAGTGGACATGTATTTAAGGCCACTCTCTGTCCTGTTTTGTGATGGAGAAGACCTCATTGCCTGTCGAGAAGAAAGAGTCCTTCCTCTTGGGACTTTCCTACTTGGAGATGCTCCATCTCAGTGCTCTGGTTTTCTTCCTTCTCGGCTTCTTTAAAATGCGCCTGAGGTCTTTGCTAGTGCAGTCGGCCCTTGGTTTCCATGGGCTCTGCTTCCAAGGACTCAGCTGATTGCAGATCAGAAATATTAGGAAAAGTTGCTCCTGCAGCCAGACACGCGCAGACTTTTTCCCTTGTCGTTATCTCCTCAGCAGTCCAGTAGAGCAGCTGTTCACGTAGCTTTACATGAAGCATTATAAGAATCTAGAGATGATTCAAAGTACATGGGAAGATGTGTGCAGATTTCACGCAACTACGCCAGGGGTTCCTGAAGCCCATCTCCCATGAACGCCGAGGGGCACCTGGAATAACCATATCCTGCAGAACATCCTCAGTAGCTTTCCTAATCCAGACTCTTTGCCCCATGCGGGGAGCCCCACAACCAGATCCTGGCTCACCTGAGCACCTCCCTCCTCCGCACACCCAGGGATTCTAGGACAGGACTCTGGGGCCCCGAATACACTTCTCAGAACGGCCCTCCTCATCGAGGGTTTGCACTTCTGCAGAGTGGCCACCCTGCAGGGACCCTAGTCTTTCCCAGACTACCACTGCCTCCTCGGTCACACAGAGGACCCTCTGCCCTTCCCCCTCGGGCAGCTGTCCTCATCAGGTGGCACACCTCCCTGGTGGGTCTCTTTTGCCGAATCGGCGCGGAGGGAGCTGTGAAGAACAGCACAGAGAGTCAGCCTGCACAGCTGCTCCTGACCTGACGGCGTCCCTTCTCTCCTTTTCCAGAGCCAGTACAAGTTCGTGTGTGAAGCGGTTCTTCGCGTGCATGAAGAAGGCTTAGTCGGACGACTGTGACGCGCTCCTCCCTCGTTCCCGAGGGCATCTTCCCCAGGAGAGCAGGACACACCTTCCTCCAGAGGCGGGGAGAGGAGCCGCCAGCTGTGGGGAAGGAATGAGCACATTTGAACTCAGGCACTTTAAATTTTATAGGAAAGGGGTCCTGTACACAGCAACTGGTGTAGATATGCACGCAACTGTGGCTTCCTTTAGGCCCAGAGAGAAATCAAAAGGGATCCCAGTTTGGACCTTCCTCCCCAGTCATCACCACCCCACTGTTGGCCACCCTTGTGCGTACAAGAGGGCTGGCGGCCGTGCTCCTGACCTCCCCAGAAGCTGGACAGCATGGTTCTTCGAGGCTGCGTGGTGTTCTGTGTGTTGATCTGGGTAGGATTCCGGGGGCTGAGCTTCCTGTGCGTCCGGGCAGGGCTAGAGCAATGCCCAGTCCCACCCCGGTGCCAAGGAAGCCCTGGTGAACGTCCCACACACCCGGTGGTGGCCATTCAGGCTGAAGGACAAGCAGCGCCCTGCCTTTGTCTCAGCTCCATGCCCCTTGCAATCTGCGATCTGCAAAGCACCCCTCCCCTGCCCCTCCATTGTCCCCCTTCAGGTTCATATCCAGTGCCTGAACCAGATTAGTAACCTACGCGCAGGCGAATTTCCAACCGAGACTGAGAACTCCACGCTCGGCGTGATCCCGCGTTTTAGCGTTAGAAACAGGTGTGTGTCACCTCTGCTTGCCTCATCCTGGATTCACGGACACCAGGACCAGGACCCCTGACTACTGAATCTCGTACATGGACTGCTGCTACTCCAAGCTATTACACTTGAAGAGACATGTCCCCCCGTGGGGGACAGGATCATAGCATCAAAATATTCTTTGGCCCTTCTAAGAAAAGACCTGCTAGTAAGTGACCACGGGAAACCCTGCTTGCCAGGAGCGCCTGTTGGCATGTGTGCCTGTGCGTGCGCCCCGTAGAGGTTGCCCAGGATTCCTGACTCGATTCAAATTACCGTTGAGTTTATATAAAGAATGAGTCTCTGTACCGAAGAACAAACGTGTGCATTCACCCTCAGTTGCAGCGGTCTCCGTTTCACTTCAGATGAGAGGATCAGACTATCTGAATATAAACCCAATTTGATGTTAATTTATTCTAAGTACCCCATGATTTTGATTGTCCTAAAGAATTCTGCCTCTGTGAATACTGTGTTCAATTTTTTTTTTTTAATTTGTGACAGGACTGTAGCAAGTTACTATTTAAGGAAAATAAATTACATAAACATTTTAATGTGGTATTTTTAAATAGCAGTTGTGTATCCAAAAGAGGAAGCTAAGCCAGTTTCTTAACGGTGTTTATAGAAAAAGGATGTTTTCCTATTGTAGCCCACAGAGATGAGGCCGTTTTGATATCGGGAAACCCTGGACCAATGGAATTGTTCACCTGGTTGCATGATGGATAGGGACCTATCCCTAGGGAACCAGGTTTCTAAAGATTCTTTTATCTTGCATCCTTCCTGTCTCTTCCCCATGCATATTTTACTGCTATCTGGCATGGGTGGGAGGAGGTGGCGCCAGCACCCTGACCCTGTGCGGTGGAACAAGAAGCTCCCGGCAAGTGGATCTGAGGGCGGGAGCCTGGCTCTGTTGCCACTCAGCCCCCTCTAACCCGCTCTCAGTCTAGGCACTGAGGAGCTGTGCTTCTAGCTCCCCTGTTTTCTCATCTGTGAAATTAGAGAGACAGTACCCAGGACTCCAGATTGAATGTGAGCCTTGAATGAGCTCCTGCCATCAGTGCGGATTTTCATTGGTTGGAATGTAAACGGACACGGAGATGGAAGAGTGACTTGGAAAAGTGTCCTTCTCTGTGATGAGCCCAAAACATATCCAGCAAGTGGAACCCAGTGGCTTTCTATAAGGGGGGAAAAAAAAAAGTTCTTCCGAAAGGACAAAGCAAGACTACAAAGGAACAACCTATTCAATCTGGACACTGAAAAATTCTCTGAGCAAAACACGGAAAAAGAAGGAGGGCATGCAGGGTACACTTAAATGCCATCAGGATATTTAGCACACCGTTGCCGCCGGATAAAACGGAACATGGCCCTGTGCGCAGACATCCTGGAGAAGCCTACATACTTTCCGAGATTTGTGTTCCATTGTTTTTTTAAACCAGGCATCGAATATGAGTGCAGAAGCGCTGCCACCCTGGGTCCCTACATTTCTAGAAATCGAGCCGGAGGTTGCAGCCAGCCTTTCTCGGCCGCCGTGCAGGCGCCGCAGCTCAGACCAGCACGTTGCCAGGAACAAAATTCATGAACTCCTTTGAAGAAAATGATCTAAAGAAGCAGCACATGCTAGTGCAGCCTGCAGAGACGGCCAAGTGAGATCCACAGCTCGAGCTCCCAGCCTCCCCCCTTCCGCCCGTCGGCAGTCATTCTTAAGAGGCCTCATTTTCCTCCTAAGAGCAGCATGGGAATCAGGGTAAACATTTGGCCTGGGGAATTGGACTAGATGAGAATGGAGAAGACCTTTGTTTCCTAGGTTCTGGAGCTTTCCGGAAGGCCTGAGTAGACCCGCTGATGCGCCTGATTTACTGACTTCTTCCGTGTCACTCTAGAAACTGCACTTGGTGGTTTGACTCTCCAGAGGGAAAGACCGCATCACTTTGGTCGCAGGTGGGACGCCAGCCCCTAGCTTCCTGCCGAGGTGATTCGTACTGAAATGCGCTTCTAGGTCAGCGCAGATGCCATTGCTCGTGTGTTGCTGGTTGGGCCTTTTTGGTCTTCCTCAGAAATGATCATCTGGGGAAAGCAACGGGTCTCTTCATCGCGAAGAGGCAGCAGCCATGGGGGAGGATCGGGAGACGCCGGCTCCGTCCAGACCTGGACACAGGCAGAGCACAGTGGCCCTCGGTTTCCTTTGAGTTGGAAGGGGACAGTGGGCTGGACTAGGTGGGTCAAGATTTGCCGTCCTGAGAGTCTGACCTTCCAGAGGAGTGAAATTGTTCTTTAACCAAAATGTGTCGCTACCAGAGACACGTGTGTCCCACTTCTGTGACTTGTCCCCAGGAGGTTGTCCCTCAGACCCTGGCACTGTCGGATGTAGAGATGGGGGCTGCCGCCCCCTGGTTCTCGCCTGTCATCCCAGGCCGAGAGCAGCCTCAGCTTAACTGGCAAAGCATCTGTGGCCTCAGCCTGGGGAACCAAACCCGGGGGGCCAGATGCCCGGCTCTCCTGCCATCTTGGTGGCTCCCGTTCTGTTCAGAGCAACCAAAGGATCATGTTAAGCCATGTTGTTTTGAAAAGCATCTTAATTGATCAGCAATATTTTTTTCTGTAAGTTGGGGATGTTTTTCATACCGACCTGTACTGTCAGCGACGACTCTACTGAAAGCTGTTTGATCAATATAAAAGCGTTCGAGCTATGCAGCAACGTGACTGTCTGTTGACATCTTTATTCTTTGTCTGATTTCTGCAAATGCTTCCGTGATTGACCTGCATGATTGACCTGCAGAACTTGTTTGTTTGTTGCCCCCTATGGTCACTCTTTGGGCAGAGGGTGCTCTCAGCCTGTCTTGTCCTCCCTGTTTAGGAAAATGACCTCCCACACACAGTGCCTGTCTCTGCCCTCACCTTGGGTGACAAATTCTAGATCGGAATTAGGTTCCTCTCTGGTGACAGCAGTAGCTTACACCAAGTCCAAGGGTACCCTACATTGCACAGGGCTGCCAGGGTGGCTCCATGATCAGCACGGTCCCAGGTTCCTTCCAGAGTGCTGCTGGAGGCCCAAGGTGGCCACCCGGCCGCCGTCACCTGCTGTACATCCCATTGATCAGAACTTACTCACCGGGGGAATGGTTCTCACTCCAGGAAACCACGGGCCTAACTAAAATCAAGGTTTGAGTTTCTGAGAAACCGAGGGACGGAGAGTGAACAGCTGTGGCTCCGCCCTGTGTTTGTCCTCCTTCCCTGCGTAGAGCTGACCTCTTATCTTCCCCCCACGTAGCCCGTCAGCAGTAACAGACAGCCACTGAGGACAGGTTCCTGAGGGGAGAACAGAAGTGTGGTTAGCAGACTCCCCCCGCCCAGCACAGGAAGCAAGGACACCCCAAATACTGCCAGCTTAGGGGGGCGGGCGGTACCTGCCATCTGACTGTTGCAGCTGCCTGCTTCACACATCCTGGCCGAGAAGCCTGCTGCTGCCCAGCCTGGCTCATTCCCAAGTCAAGGCCACCCTTCCCTCCCCACCCCCGCCACCACCCCTGGTACTGGGGGTCAAACCCAGGGCCTCGCACACGCTAGACAAGTGCTCTACCACTGAGCTACGTCCCCAGCCCTTTCTGTTTGAAACAGAGTCTCATTCAGTTGCTGTAGCTGAGGTTGGCCTTGAACTTGAGATCCTCCCGCCTCAACCTCCCAAGTCACTGGGATTACAGACCTGTGCCATCAAGCCTGGCTAAGGGCACTGTTCCTAATAGCTGTAGTCTGGAAGGCAAGAGCAGTTGGTGTTTTCAACACTTGAAGACTTTAATCAACTTTTCAGTGCTGGCTACAAACTCGGTCTCCTGGGCAAAGCAGGATTCCCTTCCATCTCTGCTGGTAATCTGGCTGGCTTTTAGCCCCTCACCTCACCAAGGGTGCTTTATCATCAAGCTGCATCCCCAGTCCTTTTTATTTTATTTTGACATAAGATCTCATTTATTGAGGGTCTTGCCAAGTTTCAGAAGCTGGCCTCAAACTTGCGATCGTCCTGTCTCAGGTTCCCAAGTTGCTGGGGATTACAGGTGTGCACCCAGCTTCCAACTCAACTTTATAGGACCTTGTGAAAACAAAGAGCACCAGTCACACTTTTGAACTTTCCCCCTACTTTTTCTATTGCTATGTTCTCAGTGTGTGATCCATCTTTTAAGGTAACACACGAGACAGTTTCATCTAACCTGTAGCCATTATGTAAAAAAGATGGCCTTCCAATTCCACTAAGCCATTGCCACATTTGAGATGTAATTTATAGTATCCTGTTTCCAAGTATCAGATTCTGTATCCAAAAAGTAAAGGTGGCTGGAACAAAGTAGTTTACTTACCTGCCATGTGAACACCAGCAGTCCAGATGTAGTACAGTGGCTCACAATTGCTGGGTACCCAAGCCAGCAACTGGGTTGGTACACTGGCCTCAATATATAACATCCACCTCCTAGTCCAAAATGGCTGCTTTGGCTCTAGTCATCACATTCACATTCTGGCCAGGAAAAGGAAAAGAGGGAAAAAAAAATACTCCTTCCCTTCCCTTTAAGGATATTTCCTCAAGGTTTCATATACCACCATGATTTACCTGCAGAACTTCTATGTTCAGCTAACTGTAAGAGAGGTTAGGAGGTGTAGGCTTTACTCTGGATGGCACTCTAGACAGCCAAAATTCAGGAGTTGTATTGAAGTAGGGGAAGTTACGAAGGTGCAATTAGCACCTCCCCTGCATGTCCCCTGACTTGTCCTGAAGGGCTGGCATGAAGGGTTGCCATGCTCAACTCCCAGCACACAGGAGCATGCCATCCGGTCACTGAAACAAGAATGCTTCGGTTCTGCTTTGAAGAGCGTGCACTGACAGCCGCTGACAGGTCGGCACCCACCTGTTAGCACCCGGATCATTTAGACGGGAGTGGAAGGAGGGCATCTGGGCACAAGTGGCCCACACCGGTAATCCCCAGGATGGGAGGCTGAGGCAGGAGGATCTCCCGTTTGCAGCTTCACCAGGTCCTGAGCAACTTGGCTATAATACCCTGTCTCAAAATTTTAAAAAAGGACTGGGGATGTGACTTGGTGGTTAAGCACCCGCCCCTGCCTCAGGTTCAGTCCCTCGTTCAAAAAAAAAAAAAAAAAAAATGATGGTGGAATGATGACACACACGTAACCTCTTTTCTAGAAGCCCAGAGCCCTGCTCCCTCCTGCCCAGTCCCGGAGTATTCTGCCTCCTTGTCTGATTGGATCTGGAGCCTCCAGGTTTCTCTTGAGGTCAAGAAGGGCTCCAGGGTTCCCCCGAGGCTACCCAAAGGCTTCCGGCAGGACTGTCCAGACCAGAGGCCGAGCCAGGTAGGACCCGTCAGGACCGAGCGGTGTCAAAGCTCCAGGGAGAGAGGACTGCGCTGAGCCTGCAGGTCAGTGGGCGCGGCCTGGGCGCCTTGAACAAGTGACCATGTCGCTGACAGTGCGCGCAGGGAGGAGTGGGGCAAGGGCCAGTTCCTGGGTCGGGCACCCAGTTGGCTGCGGGTGCCATGAAGGAGGAGACCCGGTGTGGGGAAGATGGCGACATCGTTCCTGAAGTCTCCTGTCTGGGAGCGTGTGCCCTGTCTCGGGAGTCTGGGGCAGCTCTGTCGGGGCGTGGAACTATTGCAGATGCGTCTGGGTTGTGAGCACCCAAGGCGGCCCCGTAAGCAAGGCCACCATCTTTTTGCAGAAAAGAAATCGGGGACCGTGGAGGCTGTCCCTCACATCCCCTCCATGGAAGCCAGGCGGGGAGGCCCTCTCCCCCCCTGCCCTCTCCCCCCCACACAAGTTGGGGGCACTCTGCGAGGATGGGTCAGGCACGTCCCCAACACCCCACTGCCACTGCCCCTAAGCCCTGAGTGCGGTGTGAGCTGCTGACGCCACCGGGGCCCACTGCCAGGGACACACTGGAGCTGACCCTGCAGCTGCCACCCCACGAAAATGAACTGACGCGGCCCCTGCGTCCTGGCCTCTCTGAGTTCTGGTCAGAGTGGGGGCAGACGCTGGCCATGGGCAGGGCCTGAGCACGTGCACATACACCTGGCTGCAAGGGACCCAGAAGCCTGGCAGGTGGCATGTTGGCCACATGGGAGATGCAGGAAGGAGGTCCTGTCTGCCTCCCGCGGCAGAGATGTCTCCAAATGGAGAAGCTGGGTGACCAAAAACAGGTACCCTGGAACCCAGGCCTTGCTATGTAATATCACGCTTCTGATCCCTGCGGGTGCTCCTGCCTGGTGGGACAGGAAATCTCCCCCAAAAGGAGCCAACCAGAACTTGTCATTGACAGCAGGGCAAGTCCCACTCTGTTCCTTTCCTTTGGGGCCAGGACCCTGTCTCTTTTTCTTGCACTCCATGTACTGAATCGAAGGTGACAACTACCCGCGTACCCAAAAACACTGAAGAGGGAATATGAGATAAACTATGTTAAACCCGCATAACACAGCGGGAGAAAGTACAGCCCAACTCCCCCGGTGACGGGCTCTGCCCGCAGCGGGGCCGCAGCTGGCCGCTGTCCCTGGTGTAAGATCACACTGACCCTGGCCCCCAGGGCTCCAGTGAGGGACTCGGCTCTGGATTTCACTGGGACCAGGTGCAGCGTCTGGATTGCAGCAAGAGAGCTTTACTGGAGAACTGGGGAGGGGTGTCGAGGAGAGGAAGCCGGGTAGTGACCAGGGCCAGCCAGTCAGGGACTAGGGGAAGTGCATGGCATTTATAAACCTCCAGGAGAACCTGGTGACCTGAAAGGGAAACAGCAAGAAAAACCCAGAGGAAAATAAATGCTGAGGTCGTAGCCCTGCAGTGGGCCACTCCTCCAGCCGTGATCTACGAGCTGTTGGCGGTTTCGGAGAGCTTACGGGATTCGGCTTTTCCTTGTGGAGTTGTGTGTCCAGAAGCACAGGAGTGCACAGGGCCCAAGACCTGGTCATCCCCCACCCCCCACCCACCTGCCTCCGCCTCCTCCGATGCTCTTTCCCTCCTGCAGCACACTGGCCTCAGGGAAGACTTCCCCAGGAATGTTGGTCTCTTCATCTGCTTCTGGAAAAACTCTTGCCTTTTCTTTCCTTCCCATCATCGGAACTCAAAAAGATCTCCACAGCAAGCTTTCTCACAAGAGATCAAAAGTAGAAACGACCCAATGTCCATTACCTGCTGAGCAGATGAGCCAAATGTGGTCTATCTGCACAGCGGAACATTATTTGGCCCTGAAAAAAGAGAGAAGTGTGATCATGTGCTAAGGCACGGATGAACCTGGAAACCAGGATGAAAGAAGCCAGTCACAAAAGGCCATGAGACGCCATATATGGGTTGTCCAAATCCACAGAGGCAGGAAGTGGTCAGTGGTTGCCAGGGGCTGGGAGGGGGAATGGGCATGACTGCCAGTGGCTCTGGAGTCTCTGAAAATGTTCAGGATAGTGGTGGTAACGTGGAACAAGGCTGCGGGTCCAGGAAGAAGCACTGGCCTGCACGCCTAGAGACAGTGAACTTTATGTCATGTGAATTCAATCTTAATTTTTTTTTAAATTGGGGGAAAATTTATAAAAGCGTCATCGGTCCTCAGCAGGTGGAGTTCACGTTGCTGAGTGGCAGGGGATTTGCAGGTGTCGAAGCTGAAATGGGAGCCTAGTACTTCACCTGGGGGAATCTGACCTAAGGGAATAACTTAAGGGTTCTGTTTTACGATAGTAAGAGGGTTTTTAATACGGTCTTTGTAGCAGGGTATTTTTATAATAGTGAAAAATTTGAGATCAGGTCCATGCTCATTGGTCCAGGTCAAGTTCAACGAAGTTCAGTGCACCTCTGTTACAGGATGCTTTGAGGCTCTGAAAGCTGATGTGAGGACTGTCGATGCCCTTACACAGGAAGTATCTGTACTAGGCCAGGCGTGGTGGTGCACCCCTGTAACTCCAGCAACTCAGGAGGCTGAGGCAGGAGGATCACAAGTTCAAGCCCAGCCTCAGCACCTTACCCAGGCCCTGAGCAACTTAATGAGACCCTGTCTCAAAATAAAAATAAAATATAAAAAGGGCTGGGGATGTGGCTCAGTGGTTAAGCACCTCTGGGTTCAATCCCTGGCACCAAAACAAACAGACAAAATAAAAGAAAGTATCCATAATATTTTGATAAGAAACTCAACCTACAGGATGGGGTTACTATGTGATTCCAACTAGTATAATATAGTAGCTAAGAATATAGATTCTGAAGCCAAATAGCGTAGACACAAATCTCAACTTCTCACCACTAAAACAGCTGTGCCTCCTCAGGTACGTTACTTAACTTTTCTCAGCCTATTTTTTTCTCCAACATTTCTGAGCTTTCCTGAACTTCTGTTTTCTCATAATATCTACCTCATACGGTTGTCGTGAAGATTGAGTTATATGGAAAATCATACCATTCATTTTGCTTAATGAGTATGGTGGTATGTATTACTGCTTAGATGGAGAGAAGATAGATTGATGATAGATCCAACACTAATGAGAGAATTAAGGGAAGATGATAGAGGAGGAGGGCGGGAGAAGGCCAATGTGCTAATGACTGTCTGCAGGGATGGGGTTGTGGGGGGATTTCCTGCCCTTTGTGTTCACTAGTGTAGCCCAAGTTTCCGTAATGAAGTTGTATCGCCAGTAAATAATCGTAGAGGGCTGGAACGTTGCTACTAAGACTTGCACGTGCCACAGTGAAGGCTCAGCCTCGGCAGTGAAGTGCCTCCGAGGGTCAAAGCTGCGTCTCACTCCTCCGGACGGCAGACGGGATTCTTTGGGCTGCAAGTGACACCCCAACTCAGGCTAGCTGGAGCCAAAAAGGGACTCCTGGGCACAGGCCATCTGAGCCTAGGGCTGTGCCTGAGGGACAGCAGCCTTCAGGAAGCTGGACGGCTTCCCCCAGACCTCCCTGACTTTGGTGTCTCCAAAATGGCCTCATAGATGGCTCTTCCTCAAGACTCCCAAGCCAGGCAGGAGGGAGAGCGTTCCCTGTCTTCCAACTCCGCGCTGCTCCGTGGGACATTCGACTGGCCACATGCTCCAACTCGGGTTACATGCTCCCGCCTCGGGCCCGTGGCGGTGGCCCAGGGGTGGGTCGGAACCTGGTGACGGGACTGGGGAGGCAGCGAGGATCACTCCCCAGAGAAAGGAAGGCTCTTCCGGGTGGACTGAGCCCCCGAGGGCCCTGACGTCTCAGCCAGCCCTACCGCGAGCCCCCACGGGCCAAACACGGGACACACCGGCCCCAGGGCCTGGGGCCCCGAGGAGTGTCCAGAGGCTCCTCCAGCCTTGCCAGAGCGGCCAGGTCCTGCTTCATGTTATCTGAATTAACACTGTATGTCCCCAAGGAGGGGTCTTATGGGATAGAAGACCCTCTGCTCTGTTTCCACCTGGTGGAAGAGTTCTACGAATGCCGGGAATATGGGGTGGATTAAGCGGAAACGTCATTTGGGATCCTGCCTCTCCCCAGGAAGAGGATCTCTTAACATGCTCTGCTTAGAGAAGCCTGCACTTGCCCGAGCCCTTTGGCCACTACACCCACATCATCCTCCCATCCCCCACCTGCGAGGAGCGTAACCGCTTCATCCTCAGGATGCTTCAGCTCGGCCTTCCCGCCCCCTATCCACACACCCACGGCTTCCCAGATGCCCAGATCCTGCCCCAAGGCCCTCTCCTCCAGGGAGCCTTCCTCGCCTGCCCCCTCCCCAGCTGGAGTCCTGTGTCCTCCTGGGCCCCTCTCCACTGGCTTGTGCTCACCTTGGCTCCCTCCTGAGAGGATCATGCAAGTTCCGTCCTGTGTGCCTAACACCTGCACACGCACACACACACACACACACACACACACACACACTCTGATGAAGATTGGCCAGTGCTCCTTCCCTCACACAGATCATCTTCCTTTTTGACATTTTTTTAAACATTCCTATCTTTATGGCAGGGGCCGCTGGTGAGAGAGAACACGATTCCTAAATCTGATCCCGTGAAAACTCACCACACCGCAAACACAGTAAGAGAGGTCATCAAGAAACTGAGAAAAATATTTGCAACAACCATGACAGGTTGAGATGCCACTTTTAGCTTCCACTTGGCAAAAGTTTAAAGTCATGTTTTGAAGCACGTTTAATGGCAATTTTATAGAAAACATTTGAGTGGGGGAAAGCTTCAAATGGAAGTCAACATCAGACCACGATTGTGTGATGACAGGGGAGGTTTTATTTTATTTTTTTAAATGTTGCTGTTTTCCATTTTCTTATAATAACTGTGATATATATATAAAATCAGTGGAAGAGAAGTAGAGCCTGCTGCAATGGCGGGTCCCACTTGTAATCCAAGCTGCTCAGGAGGCTCAGGCAGGAGGACTACTTAAGCCAGAGTTTGAGGCCAGCCTGGGCAACATAACAAGTCCCCTCTCAATTAAAAAAAAAAAGAACACAATAGACATCACCTTTTGCTGAATTTCCTGTAAAACTCAGCGTTGGTAAAGGAGTGGCAGAATAGGGCAGAGGAATGTGGGAACCTTTTACTATTATTATTATGCACTAATTTATTAGTCATGGTAAATATCCCATATTATTATTGTTGTCATTGTTGTTACTGTGAATTATTACCACAGAATGCTGCCCAGGACAAGAATGTTCAATGAAAACAGCCAGGCCAGGCAGGGTGGCTCAGGCCTCCAATCACAGCAGCTCGGGAGGCTGAGGCAGGAGGGTCTTGAGTTCAAGGCCAGCCTCAGCAAAAGCAAGATGCTCAGCAACTCAGTGAGACCCTGTCTCTAATAAAGTATAAAAAAGGGCTGGAGATGTGGCTCAGTGGTTAAGTGCCCCTGAGTCCAGTCTCTGGCACAAAAAGAAAGTAGATACAGAACAAAATGTAGAGAAAGCCTCCAAGTGTGTAAAAAACGGGTAAACGAGACCATCTGTGTCGGCAGAGGGATATGACTACACCTGTGCAGGCTTCTTCCATAGGTGCACGTGACTCTGGAAGGTTCCACGTGACCCTGGGAACTCTGGTTGCCCCTGGGGAGGCAGAGCAGGGAGAGAGAACTTTTGCCATCTACCCTTTGGTTCCTTTGCCTCAGTAGCTGAATCACCTACTCAGCAGCACAGAATGCCTGAAATTAAAGCCAAAATGAATGGCCGCTGGTTCTTCGTGTCATTGTTAAGAGCCTGAACTGTGAATTCACTTTTTTGATTTGAACCCGTCTGAACTGCTGGGTGACTGAGTAAACCCTGGAGAAATAAGGGGTGTAAGTCTGGTGTCTTCTGAAAACTGGAGGCAAACCTGCCAGTGAGGGGTTGTGTCAGGAGCTCAGGCCACGACTCACGGGAACTGCTGTGGTTACGCCTGAGAATAGTAACAATGCTGGCCGTGGACGGCCACGCCACAGGGCCATCGGTCTGTCCCTCAATATGAACCGGTCTCCCCCACTTCAGAGAATTGCTGAGAGATTCCGTGAGTTAATACAGTTGAAATGCCTGACATGGTGCCTGCTTCTCCGAACAAGCTAGCCATTGTGAATCATCCCCGTGGCCTTTAAAGGCCATGCCCAGCGTCTCCTCCCCTCTCTGACTCTTGGACTCCCCTTTATTTCCATGACGGTAAGATGTCTTTCCTATAATTTCCATCTCGATGATTTTCTTGCTGTTCTTTTCTCATTTTTGCTCTTGCCTGAAAGCTTGAAGTATCTGTGCCTTCCTTTGTCTCTTCAAAAGTGCTAAGCCTGCTTATTTCAGACTCTCAAATTGCTTTCTGATCCTTAGTTCTTGGGATATAAAATCAATTCATTGCCCCGCTGACTGTGTGGGGTTTATTTCCTCACGGGGGTCTGTAAATTTATTGCAAAAGCATCTGCCTAGGATTTTTATGAGCAAGTGTTCCAGCCATGTGGTTCCATGGACTCTCAGGTCCCCTGAGTTTATCAGCTTCTGTTTCTCACTTGGAATCCCCATACCAAACAGGTTTTATGGGCTCAGACCACCTCATCGGAACGTGGCCGAGAGTAAAGACGTGAATTTTTCTGATCCATTTTTTTTTTTAAAAAAAAAAGGTGAACAACTTATTTTCATCTCCCTGCAAGCCTGGGGTAAGAAATCCCCAGACCCAACCACCCAGCTTTGGTGGTCCCCACCCATCCCAAGATGGCAGCCACGAGCCACCTGTGGCCACGGGGCACTTGAAATGTAGTATGACTGAGAGACAGAATATTTTATTTGTCATGAAATTTAAAGAGCTGCAGTGACAAAGCCCTGGCTGGCGGCCTGGGAGGCCCCACCCCACCGCAGGCTGAGGGTGGTTACCTGGCATTTCTTCCAGATGGCACCTGGCTGCCTGTGTTACCTTCTCTCCTGCAGTCTGCCCTCGCCCTCTGCTCTTCCTTCCCCTGGCCCTCCTCTGATACCTAGAGTTCCAGTCCCCTTGGAGCCAGGCAGGGTCACCCCATGGGCCTTCACATACCCACTCGCCCCTCTGCCTCCTTGAGCCCCATCATCATCCCAACTCAAGCTGGGTTTCTCCCTCACTGAGGCCACAGGGGCAGCACCCGCCCTGCCTTTGGCCTGACAGGGTCTGTGGTCTGCTGATCCCCCTTCCCCTCTCCTGGCTTCATCCACTCGGAGGCTGGCGGTTAGCATATGCCGGGCTCCTCACAACACCTCCGCCCCACTGCCCTCCAGCTGATGGGGGAGCCCTGGGGCCTTGAACCTCTTCCCTGCTTCCTACTCTTGACCCAAAGGAAGACAGTCTGAAGGTTGCTGATGACCGCGGAGGTGGCTTGACTTGCTGGGCCTACCAGATGCTCTCTTCTACAGGATTCACACAGAAATACCCAGACAGGGAGGGAGTTAAAGTTAAGAAGAAGTTTTAAGATGGTATCAGGGTGGACAGAGGTCATGAAAGCTGGGCTCATCGGGGCTGGGGGTGTAGCTCAGAGATAAAGCACCTGCCTAGTATGCACGAGGCCCTGGGTTTGGTCCCCAGAAGGGCAAGAGGAAGGAACGGAGGGAGGGAGGGAGGGAGGAGAGAAAACCTGAAAGCTTACGAATTCGAGATTCTCAACAAAAACTGAGCAGAATAAGCATCAAGAAAGAGTCCATACTAGACCACATTATAGAGTCAAAACGCTTAACTAAAGGAGTACATTTTTTTTTTTTTTTTGGTACCAGGGATCGAACCCTGGGGTGCTCAACCACTGAGCCACAATCCCAGGCCTTTTTTACATTTTATTTTGAGACAGGTTCTCACTAAGTTGTTGAGGCCCTCACTAAGTTGCTGAGGCTGGCTATGAACTCACGATCCTCCTGCCTCAGCCTCTGAGCCGCTGAGATGACAGGCATGAGCCACTGTGCCTGACTAAAAGATTACATCTTAGCACAAGTAGAAGGATAACCACAGATGGCACAGGGGGCATTGCCATTGACGAATGGCAGACTTCTCACCAGAAACTATGGAGGCCAGATCAAGTGGAACGGCAATTTTAAAGTGCTGAAGGAAAAACGAAACCCCAAACCATCAGTCCTGAATTCTAAAGTCAGCAAAAAATCAGTCACGAAGAAGGATGAAATAAGACTTTTCTACATCTTAAAAGACAACTACAGATATCCTTCCTAGCAGACCTGCATCATAGGAAATGCTAAGGGAAGTTCAGACGGAAATGAAGGATGAAACTCAAATCCTCAGGAAGAATGAAGAATACAGGAAATGATAAACATTTGGGAAAATATGAGAGATCTTTCATCTTGTTCTCTCCAGTTCTTTAAAATACTGTGATAATTTAAATTAAAATTATAACATTATTTGGGGGTTTGCAGCACATACATCTATGTGTTCTCTGCATAACACATACATATGACACATATAATGTAGATAACACAGATAATGACAATGTAAAGGATGTGGGTCTTCTATCTTTTCCATAACTCATTAACTATAGGTGAAGTGAATGGTCAAAAGTTACAGATGTGTATTTTTCTCTCTAGAGCAACCATCAAAAAAATAAGGCAAGCCTGGGGTGTGGCTCAGTGGTAAAGCACTGGCTTAGCACATGTGAGGCACTGGGTTTGATCCTCAGCACCACATATAAATAAATAAATAAATTAAATATATTGTGTTCAACTACAACTAAAAAATAGATATTAAAAAAATTTTTAAAAATAAGGTGAAGAAAAATGGCCACAAAACCAATAAGAAAACTAAAGTATAATTCTAAATATATTCAAATGATGTTTTTAAAAAAAAAAAAAAAAAAAACAGGAAGGGGAAAACGAAACACAGAGAACACAATTTTTAAAAAATAATAATTGGTAGTCTGAAACCCAATTATATGTGTAATTACATTAAAGAATAATAAACTGAACACGTCAACCTAAAACTGGTGTTGTCATAATTGATTAAAAAACACAGGACCCGACTCTGTGCTGTCTAAATGTAAGGTCCTAAGATATATACAGGTAAACACAAAGTAAAAAGCCAGTTGTGGTGGCACACACCCACGGTCACAGTCACCCAAGAGGATGAGGCAGGAGGATCACTGGAGCCTAGGAGGTCAGGTCCAGCCTGGGTGACACAGTGAGATCCAAGAAAAAGAAAGAGAGAGAAAGAGGGGAAGGAAGAAGAGGAAAACAGATCTGCCACACAACCATAAGCATTAAAAGTCCTGCAACCACAATATTTAAAATAGATTTCAAGACTCAGAGCATGACCAGAGGTAGGAATGCAGTTCAGTGAAGCTGGGCACAGGGGCACATGCCTGTCATCTCGGCAACCTGGAAGTTTAAGGCCAGCCAGCCAACTTACAGTCTCTAAATAAATAATAGGCCTGAAGATGTAGCTCAGCGGTAGACCATCCTTGAGTGGACTCCCTAGTCCTGGGGAGAGGGAAAAAGATAATGATCATTTTCATAATGATAAGAAAGGTTGATCCATGAGGAAGATATCATAAATATGTAGATGCTCCTCTCAGCAACTGATAAAAACACAAAACAAATCATTGGCATAGACAGATCTGAACACTAGCAACTACTTGACCTAAATGAATATTGATGTTTGTAGAACTTGACGCTCAACAACAGAAAACCCATCCTTTTCAAGTGCAAATGGGATGTTCATCAAGGCAGGCCACGTGCCTCAATAAACATCAAATGATGGACCTCAGATGCATATGCTCTCTAACTACCGTGGAATTCTACAAGAAATTCATAACAATAGCAGGGAAACCTACAGGCACTTGGAAAGTAAACATAACTCTTCCCAATAATTCACAGGTCCAGGAAGAAATCACGGGGAGTCGGAAAGCATTTTGAGCAGAGTGATAATGAAAATGCCACCCTTGTAGTACAGAAGTAAAGCAGTATTCAGAAGAAAAACGGTAGGTCTTAAATACTTGGATTATGTTTTAAAATCTATAATCCATTACCCAAGTTTCCACCTTGAGCCCTAGAAAAAGAACAAACAAAACCCAGAGTAAGTAGAAAGAAGACATAGATTGAAGAGCAGGAATCAGTGAAATAGAAACAGACATCAGCAACACCACCGCACCTGGCTTCCCCTCATCATTTGAAAAAATGCAACTGCAGTTTCCATCATCCTCAAAGGGGAGAAGCTCAGTGTTCCCCCTGTGATTAGGAAGGCAACACGTTTCTCTGCCCTTGCATTAACTTCAGCATCGTACTAGAGATTGTAGCCAATGCAAGAAGACAAGAAACAGCAACAAAAAAAAAACAATCAGAATGCAAGGAAGAAGTAAAATGAGCTCTATTTTTATACATCTAATGATATCAGGACAGCATACACGGAAAGTCCTAAGGAATAGATATTTTTGAATCTATAAGTAAATGAATCCAGCAAAATTAAGGTAATTAAGGTTAATGTACAAAAATCAATTACATGTCAACATGCCAACATGAACAATAGGAATATGAAATTTAAGAATCAGTTCCATTTATGATACACTTTAAGGCTACTGTCATCAAATCAGTGAGGGATTGACATGAAGGTGAACTCAAAAATTCACAGAAGAAAACAAAATCAATACAACAAAGGAGAGATTTCATGAGTAACCCATTCTAACATGGTCAGTTGATTTTGACATGATACCCAGATATTTCAAGTGGGAAAGTGCTAGAGGTTGAATCTAGGATATCCCCAAAGGCACTTGTGTTACAGGCTAGACCCCAGCTTGGTGCCATTAGGTGGAGGTGAAACCTTCAAGAGGTGGAGCCTAGTGGGAGGTTGTAGGTCATTGTGCACATGCCCTCCAAGGGGATAGTAGGACTCAGTCTCTTCCCCTCCCTCTCTGCCTCTTGTCTGCCCTGAGGGGATGGCTTCCTCCACCACAGGCTCCTACCATAATTCACTGCCTCTCCACAGACTCAAGCAATGGAGCCAGCCAAACCCGTGACCCAAAATTAACCTTTTTCCCTTTTAAAGTTAATTATCTCAAGTATTTTATTACAATCACAGAAAACTGGCTAACACAGGAAGAAGAGACTTTTTAAAAATGGTACTGGAACAACTGAATATCTATCTGGAAAAAGATGAACCTTGGGCCACATATCAAACATACACAAAAAAAAATTTTCTCAAAAATATTCATAGGCCTAAACACAATAACTAAAAGTATAAATCTTTTAGAAGAATTCAGAAGAAAAATCTTCATGATCTTAAGATAGTCAAAAAACAAAAAAAATCTTTAATTTTAAGAGAAAATTCAATAAAATTGACTTTTTCAGAATTAAAAAGTTTTACTCTTTGAAAGACATGGTTAAGAAAATCAAAAGGTAAGCCTAAGGCAGGGAAAAGACATTTGCAAAATATGCATCTGACCAGAGTCAGAGTTTTAGAGATGTATAATAGTACACAAGTATCTGATATACATAGCTAGAATAAATGGGAGTTTATTTTTTCTCACATGACAATAAATATAGAGGCAAGACATGGGTGGTAATGAGTTGGCCAATCATTGCTCATCCAGAAATACTCCTATCTTTACCCTGTGCTATCCTTAGCATGTCATTTTTACCCTTGAGTTTCTTGCCTCATTGCTCAAAACAGCTCCTGCAGTTCCAGTCATCACATCATTACATAAGGCAGGAAGAGTAGAAAAGACAAGGAACCATACTTGTTTTATTGATCTCCTTTTTTTAGAAGAATGTTTTCCATTTTATTTTTTTCTAGAGGACAGCTTTTCTTCAGTCCTTAAAGACTCAGAACTTAAAGTCGTTTGATAGGAGTCATAGGGACAGACCAGCAGGTCTAAATTGGGATGGGTTTCATCCTTCTGGGGTTCAGGTGATGGGTTTCTGAACACTTTGCTGTGAATAAAACAACCCACATGGTAATGTAGCTTCACACGCAGCTCGGGAAGCACAGAGGTATGGAAGACACTCGGTTAGGAAATGCCCCGATGGCCACAGCCTCTCCCAAGGTCTAACTTCTGACAGGCCTTGCCCTTGGGCATATTCTGGGTGCAGTTCATGCAGCAAGTAGGCTGCCGCTCCTTTTCATGTGTGCACTATGGAAGCAAGGACCCCAACCGTCTCTTCCTTTTTATCAGGACAGCAAAAGACTCCCCAGAAGCACCCTCCAGCTGCTTTCTGCTTTAGTTTTCATTGGCCAGAAAAAGTCACATGACCATCACTAGCTTCAAGAGAGCCTAAGAAAACAAGGAACAGGGTGGTCTTAATGGTCCTAGGTCACCTTGTGATGACCACTCTAGAGAGGGTCCCGCGGATGCCTCAAAGAAAGTCAAGGATCTGTTAACAAAGAACAAGGGAAACTATTAGGTAGTCACCTTCTGGCTCCAGTTCCTGCCACATCACCATAAGCTCTAGCCAGAAAGGACACTTTTTCCCCCATGTTGGTGATGGAACCCAGGACCTCGTGCAAGCTAAGGAAAGTGCTCCATCACTGAGCTACACCGCAGCTCTAAAGACCCCCAAACCTTTAAATTCTTTATAATAAATTTCCTGGTTTTGTTTATGCTAACTCAAGCTGGCTTGCGTTGCTCCAGTCAAGAGTCCTAGTTAATACAGTCTTTGCTCCCTGGTATCAGAGCTTCACCCACAGAGGCAGAGACAGAGCTTGCCAAGTACCACGAGCTTCCCTCCGCTTCCCAGTCTCTGCCAGTTAACTTACAGCCTAAACTGTGATCAAGTTCTAGGCAAAGGGTTATGATTGGAAGTGATGGGTGCTACTTGGGGCCAAGCAGTTAGGAGTCACTGTATCTCCCTCAACTCTACCCGACGAAGACAACAGTGTGTTCTCTGCCGTGTTGCTGTAAGAAGGAAGAGGGCTTCCTAACTTCAACTGGATTTTGCATGAGAAAAATAAATAAACCTTTCTTATAAGAAGCTGCTGAGACTTGGCGGGAGGGTGCTTGTTGCAGCATCCACCCTTAATGACACTAACTATTACACCCATTAAATTATAGGTACGTTACTTGTTCTCTCATTAGGTTCTGATGCGTTTGAGGTTAGTAGCAGGTATTCATCTTGTAATTCCAGTCCCTGCCCCTACAGGGCCTGGAACATGAAGTGTGCTCATTAAACGTGTGTTGAAGGAATGACTTGACAATGAATCATTTTGCCTGATATTTCAGCACCTCCTGTAAACACTTCCAAGGAGTATAGACATTTCTAGAGCTGGGACTTGAACCCAGCATCTTCTAAGTCTAAGCAGAGGGAGTTTTGCACATCACCATTGTGAGTAATTGATAGCAACTGTGAATTAACCCCTATGGGTGGCAGTTCGGCAGACAGGCAGTCTGTGTGTATCTTTCTAGGACAATTATTCTGGAAAGTCACTTCTGGGAAAGGGCCCAAGAATTTATGCACAGCAGAGGAGAAAGACTGCTTTAAACGTTAACTGCTGCCGTTGCTCTGGTCATGAAACTCTGGAAACAACACAATCAGAAGCTCCCTGGGGACAGAGGAACATCTGTCTTTTCAAAAATTTCAACATACTTATTAAACAATTTCTCAGAAATTCACAAAGGGGGAAATTGAGCCGGGGAATTCTCAAAATCCCACAATGAGGCTTGAGAAGTCAGAGCCAGCGCAGGAGGGGAAACGGAATTTTGTGACAAGCGCGTGAATGTCTGAATTAACTCCAAAGCCAGGAGTAATTGGTATCAGTTGTGCTTCGCTGTTGTCAGAGGGACAGGGCTGAATTTTGTCTACCGTATCCTTTCTTACTCCTGATAAAGAAGTGGCAAGGTAGGCGATGCCATTTCCATTTCACAGATAAAGAAAAGGGGCTCAGAGGAGTTAGGAACTTGCTAAAGTTCACATCACGGGTTCACTGTTGACTCAGGATTCGAACCCAGGTGCTTTGGAGTCCAAAAAGTGTCTGAAAAACATCACCAAAGGTCTGAAGCACAGATCACCTGGGGGAGTAGCTCTGTTATCTTCAAACAGATGAAGGACCATCCTGAGGAGGATGGAGGACGTGTTCTGGGTCCCAAAGGACCGGCCGATAGAAGTTTCCAGGAGACAGAGTTCAGCAGCAACTTGCAGAGTGCTTCCCAGTGCCAACGCCGTGCCAAGTTTCTTCCCCTACAACGTGTCTTCTAATTGTCGCAACAAATCTGTCAGGTGAATTTCATTACTCTCGTTTCACACGTGAGAAAATAGACCAACATAAGTAAATGGTCCACGTGGCAGAGAGTGAACCCAGGTGTTCTCTCTCTGCCCGTCCCATTATACTCCTTGGCATCTTTACACACAACTCCCTGGTGATCATGTCTATTCAAAGAGTCGGGGTTTTCCAGGAGCAGGGGGTCTCCTTGCCTAAAGGTACCCCTGCAGAACTCAAACAGCCTTCTTCCAGGGCTTGATACAGATGCATTTCAAAGGGGAGATACAGTTGCACTAGAAATTCCCTAAGACCCATGCCAACTTTGACTCCATAAATTCTGCAAGCTGAATCAATTCTTTGGAAATGCCACTCTGACTATTCTCCCTCTGCCACCCATCCCCCACCCATCTATCCACCCCTTTGTACCCAGCTCTGAGCCTTTCCGTGCAGACCTGTGTACAATGCATCGAGGTCTCCCTGTCCCTGGCTTGCCGCTGGCTTGGCCTAGTTGGGATCCCCAGCAGATAGAGGGGGGAGGTCAGTTGTATTTGGTGGGCTCTTTCCCCAACTGAAGGTCACCACTCCTCTCAGTGTGACCCCTTCAGCACAACTCTTCTCCTTCTAAGTTCAGTTAACTCCTTCCTTGCCTCTTCTCTTTAATAATCTCCGTTTGGCGACAGCTCTGTTGGTGCCAAACCAAAGGCTCTACAGCCACCCCCGGGGTTCCTCCCACACCCACACTTTGTAATCAATCTGCCCACGAACCTTCCTCAAATGTTCTGAATTGAGTGTGCCACCTGTTTCCTGTTGAGAACTTGACTAGTAACTTCTTCCAGATCCTAAATTCTATATCTTCATTACATTTTTCTATGTGCTTAGTATGAATCTTTCAGTTATAGACTAAAGAAGACAATTAAAATCACCCCTACCTGGACTGACAGAGAGCTAGCATTTGGGAGCATTTCCTGCTAACAAGTTCCTTATTATTCTTCACAGCTGATATACATTGGTTTATACCACTCGCATCTCCATGCACATACAATTTTATTGACACAATTGTACCATGAACAATTCCTCATGTCATGAAAAATCCTAAACATTGAGATTCAAAATTGTATACCATCATATATATATATATACATGATTATCTTTCCATTCCTCTATTTAGGTAACTTTTTGACTGTCATAAATATTTTTGCTACCATGATCATAGTTCCTAAGTCTTAGTCTAGATTTTTGATGATTTCCAGAGGTCCTCCAGTGATACCCAGAATACTGCACACACTAGAGGGAGCTAGAGAGTTCTCTGAAACAATCGTTTTCTGTGCCCTGGTGAAGAATGAGAAGAACCTGCCAGGACCGGCAGAAATATTAAAGGCATTTGAGGGTTTCCCTTTTGCCACTGGGAAAGCTCTGCCTGAGCTCATAATAATACAATGTGGGCATTCTCTTCCCAGGCCTGGGTCCATCTTGGGTCGGGAGCAGAGCTCAGTTTGTTGTTTTGGCTGATGACAAGCGTGGTCATGAATCTTTAGATGTGTGGACGACCAGTGGGGTGACCGCCAAGGCCACGCTCAGCTGATGAAGAAAGTCCATGTGAGAAGACACTGAAAAAAAAAGGTCCCACCCCAGCCCCAGGGAACCACATCCCCAGTGCAGTGTGTCCCCAGAGCCCCAGGCCAGACCTCGTGGAACTCGCTGTGCAAGTTCTCTGTAGCTGCTTGAGAGACTGAAGTGGGGAATTGTCCTCAACCCAGGCCCAGGGTCACCCGCAAAGGAGTGGGTGGCAAGCACGTGACCAGCAGCAGCTCAGTGCTGAGGAGCAGGGGTGAGGCAGGGCCCTGCTCCTGAGCCTGGAGCCCTCCTCGGTGTCTCCCCTCCCACTTGTTTTGAGTCGGTTCCTACAGAAGATTCTGACAGGGAGAGCGTCCCAGAGCCCGGGGTCACTGCAGCTAGCAGTGCTGAGGGAAGCTGAGAAGAGGGGGAGCCCTCAGAAAGTGCCGGGGAACGTGGAGCACAGCGTGCCCACCCCACACCCCGAGGATGAAGATGGCATCCTCTGGTCCCCTCAAAACCAGAATCGTAGGAAGAGGGTCGACTGCACGTGAAAGTATCCACGTGGCCTAGGAAGGGAGGCGGTTTTCATGGTTTGCAAAACTGATGGTCTCTGGAAAAGCCGGGTGTCGATAGGCTCAAGGACCCCGTGTTAGTCCATCTCCCCATCAGGGTAACAAAGACCTGAGTAGCCCACTCACGAGGAGAAAAGTCTTATTTTGGCAAATGGATTGAGACTAGGATGGCTGGGCCCCATGGCTTTGGGCCTGTGGTGGCATACTGTGGCCAGAGCACGTCATCACTGGGACGTGAAAGAGAGCAGGACAAAGGAGCTGGGGTCTCACTGTCCCCTTCAAGGTCATCCCCCTGTGATCAGGAGGTCTCACGCCTGTCCCCACCTCTTAAAATTTCCATCAGTTCCCAATAGTGCCACACTGGGGACTAAGCCTTTGACACCCAGAACTTGGGTGGGGGGGCATTTATGATCCAAATGACAGAGCTGGGCACAGTGGCACAGGCCTATCATCCCAGCTGCCAGGCGGCTGAGGCAGGAGGACGGCTTGTGTGAAGGAGTTTGAGATTAGCCTAGGTGAGCTCAAAAATGCATAAATAAATAAAGATCCAGACTACAGCAGGCCTGTGCATTCAAGTACGTTTAAAAAAAATCCCAGGTAGGGTTAAGGTAAAACTTTTCCTTACAAAAAAAAACATTTTTTTAGTTGTTGTTTGTTTTTGTTTTTTTTTTCTGGTACTAGGGATTGAACACAGGAGCCCTTTAACACTGATCTATATTTCCAGCCTTTTTAATTTTTTCTCTCCCTCTCTCTCTTTTTTTTTCTCTCTCTCTCTTAGGCAGGGTCTTGCTAAATTACCCTGGCTGTCCTCAAATTTGCCATCCTCCTGCCTCAGTCTCCTAGGTTGCTGGGATTACAGACACGCGCCACCATGCCCAACTGGCTCTCAGTCTTAATTGTGCATAAAATCATTTGGGGAGTTAACAAAAAAAAAAAAAAAGAAAGAAAGAAAAGAAAAGAAAACCATGCCCAAATCAATCACTTACAAGCCTCCAGGGCTCCACCAGGTAGCCAAGGTTGAGAACCACTAGCCTTTAAGGAGAAAGAAAGGTGGCCAAGGTTTGATGCATCGAGAGCCATATAAATTTAATGGCCATATTTCCAGTCTGTACTTTGATGTTTTATTTCCTTAAATCTTGCATATAAAAAAGCCTTCTGACCCTCATTTGCAAAACCAGTTAGAGATCTATAAATAAGTTATCATTTCAATACTTAAATTTAATGAGAATCTTTTTTTTTTTTTTTCCCTTGTACCACTTGTGCAAGAGAGTTATTCTGGCCCAAGGAAAATTTCATTGACTGGCAAACCTAAGGACTCCTTTTTTCCCTGAATAGGTAGAATGTCCTGGAAAAATGAGAGGAAAGGTCAAGGCAAAAAACTTAAAGACAGGTGAAAAGACTGGGGGGGCTGGTCAGATATGCATGCAAGTGGAGAATTCTGCATTTTAAGAACAGGAGCACAGCCTTCAGGGACCAGAGGGTAGCAGAGGCTCAGGGGCTTTCCTGGGTGCTAACATTTAGAGGCGGGTTTGGTTTGCATTGCAGGCAGGAAAGCTAAGACTCATTAAATCTCAGAATTTCAACTATCAGCCCTCTATTTTCTGCACCCTCTTTTCCATTCAACCTCAGGCACCTCCTCTATGGTTTCTTAGGGACTAGTGCAGGCCACAGGAAAAGCAGGGATCTTGGGTGGGAGAGCTGTGACTTCACAGCCCAGCTCCGTCACTTTCTGGCTGTGTATGGTTACCACACTTTTTTTATTTTAATTTTTTTTTTAAGTTGTCGATGGATCTCTTATTTATATGCGGCGCTGAGGATCGAACCCAGGGTCTCACGCATGCCAGGCAAGCACTGTACCACTGAGCCACAACTCCAGCCCGGTTACCACACTTTTGGCCTCTCAGCCTTTCCTTTTCAGTCGGTGAGCTCAGCGAGTAGCCCGAGGCCCTGGAGCGCTGCTGTGCCTCCCATGCATTGCTCGTGGATGAAAATGGCACCAGCTGTTCCCCTCAGACAAGGACTTTGCCTTTCCGGCCTAGCTTCGTCTTCCCAGGAGATCGGCCTCTCCTGGCAACTGTATTTGAATAGCTCATTTGTGCAGGAGATAAAATCAAGGAAGCAATTTTCTGAGACAAGCGGGGGACCCTGCTTTGGTGGCCTCTTGTCCTGCTGTTCCTCTGCCTATACTCACCCCTCCCGGGTCAGGGGCCTGCGGTGAAAGAGACCTGCCTCTTAGAACAATCACTTCCCTTTCTAGGCCACGTACAATGACCAAGACCCTGAAATCCCCTATCTGCAAGGGCTGGTCTCCAGGTCTGTCCTCTTGAAGATGGACTACACTGCCCACCCTAGGTCCTGAAGGAGGTCAGGAGAGGCTGCAGGGGAGGGGATGATGGGGATGGAGGTGACAGAGCAAGGACATCCTGCTTACCCACAGGCAAGTCCTTGTGTTCGTTCAAGACAGATTCAGGACTGAGAAGGCACAGCTCTCCCTGCCTCGCCCCATTTAGCACGGAACACAGGTGCACCTTAGAATTCCACAAATTCAAACTAGGCCTTCCAGGTCATTATGAAGATACTTGTTAAGTTAGGAGGCTAGCACATAGTTTATTTAACAGCTTGTTAGCTTGCTTTTTACCTTTAAAAAATTGGGGTGTATGTATGTGAACTTCACGTTGACCCTGCAGATGTAACAGGCAGGCCTGGAGGAAACAGTAAGATCATTTAAGTTGCACACACACACAAAAAAAAAAATCACAGATGCCTCTGGTGTAGGTTCTCAGTAAGGATTCTTCTCTCCTTCAGGCTAATCAATGTCTCTCCTTAAAAATGCAGCTACAGAGGGCTGGGGATATAGCTCAGTTGGTAGAGTGCTTGCCTTGCATGCACAAGGCCCTGGATTCAGCTTCAATGCTGTACAGATTCACTGGGCTGAGCCAACATGGCCACAGGCCTTCACACAGTTAACTGCAGCTAAAGAAGTGGCCCTTATGCCAACCAGGAAGGCCAACACCCCTTCTGAAGTGCCTCTCCCAGCAAGAGGCAGCCTCAGGGTGAGCAGGAACCCAGGCCTTCTCTCAAGGCCTAGGGAAAGAGAATTCTAGATAGGACCGCAATGTAGGCACAGCAGCCACTGCGGACCCTGAGAGCTGTCTGCAGAGGTCCATGGCCTGAGCTCAGGAATCCTGCCTGGAAAGCAGACTATGCTCTTTTAAGAATCAGGGAAGGGGAAGGGGGAGCTCATGGATCCCAGCTCAGCACTCTGGTGCTCAGAGAAGCCAGACTTTTCTGATAAGTTGGAACCAGCAGAACTGGTTCACTCTGCTAAGCAATATCTCAAATTTGCTGCCACGTATCAACTCTGTGCTTTTAATTTACTTTCTGCATTTTTAAACAGTCAGTAGGGGTATGTGTACATTAGAAAATGGAGCTGGGTAAAGGACAAGCAGAGCAGGTAGAGGGAACAGAGTCACAGGCATGGAAGAAGTAACAGAGTAAAGGACAGTGGTGAGCAGGACCCAGGACTTCTCTCAAGGCCTAGGGAAAGAGAATTCTAGATATGACCACCGTGTAGGCACAGCAGCCATTCCGGGGACCCTGAGAGGACAGTGAAGAATGAACCCCAAGGTCTGTGGAGGGCCATATGGAAGTGGCTTCAGGCAGTCTCATGTTGCTTCAGGATCAGAGAGAAAAATGCTCTTTGGACGCCATGACTTCCTCCTCTTTAGAAAAGCCTTTTAAATCTCTGGGAAATTTTAAAATTGGTAATCACTTAGTAACCACTCAGAGTCAAGGAATATTTAACTCATATGTATGCTGGAACTGTTTAAGCTGCTGGTAATTTTTAAAAATCTATCTTATTCATCATTTTTAAACCACCAGAAAAATAAATTTATTTTAAAACCAAGAAAACATATTTTCAAATCACAGAGAAGGGGCTAGGGCTGTGGCTCTAGCATGGGTCACTGGGTTTGATCCTCAGCATCACATAAATAAATAAAATAAAGGTATTGTGTTTAAAAAATTTTTAAAAATCACAGAGAAGTTCTTGTGATAGTTTGATATCCTACTTTGTCCTAAGACACAGATCCTTGAGAAAATTACTATTAAATAAAATATTCTAGAAACGTCAAGATCTCAAAAACAAATATTACAAAACTTTCAACTTATTCAAATTCTAATGAGGTCCATAAATTCTCAGAAACAAGATCCACTGGGTTCTGAATCTCATCCTGGAGGGTAGCATTCTCCCTAAACATCAGGAGCTGATCCATTGAGAAAAGTATAAACATGTTTCAATTTGTTCTCTGTCAAATTTTATCCAAAGGGCCTGGGGAATTAGTGGTGCCCTAAATTCACCTCCACACCCATCCTCACCACCCCCCCAACACACACACACACAACACACGACTTTATTTTACCTCCACCATGTCCCTTATGTTAAACCCAGGGTGGCTCATTTTGATGGTGAAACACTGGTCCTTTATATAGAAGGTGACTATAAATGCAACATTGTTTATTTGCCAAATCCCCAAGAGGCAAAGATCTAATTAATCTATTAAGGCTTCTCTTGGAAAAAAATCAAACCTTTCAAAAGATGGGAAACCTGGGTGGATATCATCAGGGTGTTTTGCAATGGGACTGGCCAGATTGCTCCAGACGATTCCTAGGGCACTGCTTAGCACATGCTGAGGTTCACCCAAGCTGGGGAAGCAGGCTGGGAATGCAGGGAGGGGGCAGCTCTGTTTGGAGATGTTGTGCTGGGGTGGGGGGGCTTCCAGCATCCACCAGGCCAGTGCCCACTGTCCTCTGCAGATGAACAGCTGTGCCTGCAGCACTGAGGCGAGAATAAAGGGAGTACAGCTGAAAGTGAGACCTCAGGACCCCATGGCATGTCCCTGTCATCTTCTGCACAACAGAATCGAGGTTGAGGGCTCAGCTCTGCTGGGTGAAGCCCCACTCCTGAAGCTTTTGCTGATGGCCGTGTTTATTATGATCCCTCTCCTGGTACTGCCAGTTGGCCTGGTGGAGTGGGCAGGGGCAGGGTTGGTTTGGTTTATTTTTAAGCTGCAGCCTTTTATGTTTTCCCCAAACCTGAAGGGCCTATGAATCCTGAAATTATTTCCCCTTCCAAAGCTTCTCTCCCTCACGGGGGTGGAGGTGGGGGGCACAGACACAGACAGCCACCTCATCCAAATGAACACGATCGGCTACACTGCTAGAAAAGGGGGGACCGATGAAGCCCCTCTCTGCAGAGTGAGAGTTCTCTCTCTAAGAAGCCTCCGAGTGGGGGATTTAGAGGTCCTCAGAGGACCTTCATTACACAGTTTGGGTATCTTTAGATCTCCAAGCACAGATGCTAAACCATCCAGAGACTTGCAAACCGGCTTTATGACATCTGTGCCTACAGGGGGCACAGTGTGTAAGATTGTGGGGGGGGGGGGGCGGGCAGGAAGAGAATACTGCTTACTGCAGAGCTCTGGCCAGTGAAACTGTCTGCAGTGTTGGAACTGGTCTCCACCATAGCACCTTGTCTCATGCCATAGCACCAGACAGACGGGTGACTTTTTTCTTTCTTTTTTTTTTTTTTCAAGTACTGGGGATTGAACCCAGCCTTGAATGAGCTACATTTTGGCCTTATTTTATTTTATTTTGAGACAGGGTCTCACTAAGTTGCCCAGGCTAGCCTTGAACTTTCAACCCTCCCACCTCTAAGTCACTGGGATGATAGGCGTGTGCTACCATACTCATCACCTATGGCGACGGGCCACTTGCATGCTGATAATGGAACCCAGGAACTGAATTTTAAAATTTTGTTTCATTTAAATTAAACAATAGGGGGCTGAGGCTCAGTGGTAGAGAGCTTGCCTTGTACATGAGAGACCCTGGGTTCGATCCTCAGCACCACATGAAAATAAATAAAATAAAGATATTGTGTCCATGTATAACTAAAAAAATATTTTTAAAGAAATTAAACAATAACCGCAGGTGGCTAGTGGCTGTTGCATTAGCACAGGGAGAAGTCTGCTGGGTTTGAGATGCCGAGGAAGGGGAGACACCTTCACCTGTCTCTAGTTGCATCTTTTTCTCGAGTCCCTGATCAATCGGGCTTCTCCTCCTGTCTGGCAGGTCCACAGCCAGGGCCTCTTCCCGATTAAACCCCACGGCACTGGCCAACCTCAGCAAGGAGAAACATCACACTCTGCTTTGGAAAGACTTCATATGACTTTCTCTGAGCAGGATGAGGTTGGCAAGGATCACCAAAAGCTGAGTGTGATATTCCAAACTGCTCATTTGCTGAAATAATTTGGGAAAGTGCTACTTAAAGCCCTGACAGGGGTGAAGGCAACGTTCTGACGACTGTGGAGGCCAAAGTCCAGGCCCCTGGAGGTTATGTTTGCTGATTGTCTCAGTGGTTGTTTATTAAGTGGCCAGGGGATATTTATTTCTGTCAGAATACTTGGCGCAGTAAAGGTAACTGTGTTCACTGAGTTTGCTATTATAAACGAGCGAAAGGTCCAGCCTGGCTTCCTATCGATTGGAAATTTGGAATCACGTCATCTGCCTTTCCCCAAAGAGATCTACAGGATGTTTTCGTAGTTGCCTTTGCAATGGGCAACCTGTCCTGTGCATAGGACCCTGCGAGTTTGAGAGTCGAGAAGGCACAGGGGACTGCTTCTGTACCGCTTTGCTCAGCCACCTGGAGTTGGGTGGACCAGAGTGGCCAATTTCATGGGTTGGACAGTGACCTATGACCTGGCACAAAAGAACCTTCTTCCCCAGCTGTATTCTTCCCCTCTGGATTCTAAACTGGAAGCAGAGAGAATCTGACATTGGAAATAGTAGGTGAGCAATAAAGAGGGAAAAGTCAAGGATAACAATTTAGAGCCAAGTGCAGTGGCACACATCTGTAATTCCAGCAACTTGGGATGCTGAGGCAGGAGGATTCCAATTCAAGGCAAGCCTCAGCAACTTAGTGAGACCTGTCTCAAAAAATAAAAAGGCCTGGGGATGTGGCTCGGTGGTAGAGCATTCCTGGGTTCGATTTCCAGTACAGAAAAGAAGAAAACGCTTAGATAGGAGCTGTGAGCAAGATACTGGTTTTGCACAAATGGGATAAAGCCAAATACCTGATACTTACCTTGTTTTAACTCCACATGCACTTAGTCACCTCCAACAAGACAGGACATTCTTTTTCACTTCGTGTGCTGCTTTAACACAGGATACAGCCAGCATTTTTCTATTTGGGGTGGTACTTTACTGTAAGCTTTCTACATAATATTTCTTTAGGATAGATTGCTAGTAGTGGGGTTCCTAGGTCAAGGAGATAATAATCTTTGTGCTTCTTGCTATATATTACCTTGCAATCAGTTTTATAAACTTAGTGTAATTGACAAATTGAAAATGTCAGCTTCCCCACAATGGTATTGCCAGCCTTGGGAATACCATTTGGGAAAGGGATATGACTCAGTGGTAGAGCACTTGTCTAGCATGCATGAGACCCTGGGTGACTTTTTTTTTTTTTTTTTTTTTTAGGGAATACATCCCATCTCTCTCTATGTATATTTTTCTTTTTCCTTTTTTCCTTTTGAGTACATGTCAGCACCTCAAGTCTGCTTTAATTTGCATTCACTTTGATTGTTAGTTAAGATTACTAGTGAACTATTTCCCATTGGTGTGTTTACTCTGCGTGACTTCTTCATGAATTTCCCAAAAGTAATATCTTCCAGACACCGCCTTTCTGCTACTATTAAATCTATTATCCCCCTTATTTTCAAAACCACAGCAGAGCTCTCAACACCTCTCGGGGCAACATCCTAAAACCCCACCAGTCAGAACAGCAACCCTTTTCCATTTAGTTAAACCTCTGGTGTACTGCTTGCTGGGGTGTTTTGCTCACAGTGATTACTGGCACAGGTGCTCCTCAGTTAACCTCAGTTAACACTTTGGTTACATGGCCAAAGTGTTCAGTGGTCACATAAAGATGAAGCAAGAGGATTAAACAAAGTTAGACTTCTTTTTTTTTTTTCCTTTCTGTTTTTGCACAAGGAATTGAACCCACTGTGGCACTGAACTAAATCTCCAGCCCTTTTTATTTCTTATTTTGAGACCGAATCTCACTCGATTGTGTTGCCCAATTTGACCTCCAACTCTAGTGAGTTATCCTGCCTCAGCCTCCTGAGTTGCTGGGATTATAGGCATGCCCCACCTTGCCCAGTTCCTATTGAATTTAATTTTTGGATATGGTTTGAGGTAAGGGTTCAGCTTCATTCTTTTGTATGTGGATATTCAGTTTTCCCTGTACCACTTATTGCAAAGACTGTCTTGAGTGAAATTGACCAAATTATGTCATGTGCATGTACCAATGTCACAATGAATCTATCTCACTATTATATATTAACTATAATGCACCAATAAAAAATTAAAAATAACAATATAGTATTTTTTTAAAAGGTGAGAGGAAGTAACGGGGGTGGGGGGCAGAAGGAAAGACAAGACTGTCCTTTACACCTTGAATGATCTTGTTGGAGCAGGGTTTCCAATGGCTCTGATGGACTCAAAGTGGTAGGGCGTTTTTGTGGTAGCGTGTGTGCCCCAGTTTTCCCTAAAGCAGTCTTTCTCTCTCTTCCAGACTCAGAGGGGCTGCCATAGGACAGGCCCAAGGAGACCCAGACAGCACCTCTCAGGTAGGGAAAGGCCTTGGGCAGTACCTAGGGGCAGCATACAGAGGCAGCCATTCAGAGCCAGGCTGCTCCCTCTGGACCTGGCCCAAAACAGCCAGCACAGCCTGGCTCAAGGACTGCCCAGACCGGTTTGCAGGCTTTCTGTTCCCTGGGAGCTGGCTCCCTGGCCACAGCTTCTGCTTCTGCGAGCTCCCCACTACCTCCCCCCCCCCCTGCTGTATTTCTTCTCCAGTTCCCTCCCCCACCCTCTTCTCTCCTCTCCCAGGCCCTGCAAGGTCCTCGCCCATCCCCAGACACAAGACTCTGAACTGCTGACCTCACTTGTCCGGCCTCAGCCGGGGGCCCCTGTCCTCCCCTGGGCCCCTGCCAGGTCAGTCAGGCTCTATTTTTTTAAATGGATATAAAATCATCGATAATAACCTGACCAGTAGTGCCTACAGTAACAATCCACATTTATTGGGCGCTTCCTAGACATAGCTGACATGCCTGGCGTGGTTTCCTCCCCACATCAGACCTGTGAGGTCAATACTATTATTATGCCCCGATAACACATGAGAAACTAAGGCGTGAGGGCTCAGATTCGGTGCCCAAGGTCACACAGCCAGTGAGGGGCATTCAGGATTCAAACACCATCTCCTAATGATGCTCCAGGATCAGACTGTCTGATACCCTCACTGAGTGACCATGGCCACTGAATGGACGGATCCGTGGGCCAGCCCCCCTGCATGTGTGTGTGTGAGTGTGAGTGTGTACAGTGCATGCCTGTGTGTGTAAGGGGAGGGAGGGAGCTACCAGGACACGAGGGCCCAAGGAGAAGTCACTTAACTAAGGTCAGGGGAGGGTGGTCATGGCAGAATTAAGTCCTCAGAGCAGCTCCAGCCCCAGCCTTTCTAGTACCCCCTGGGCATTGACCCCCTGTAGAGGAGGGTGGTGGGAGGTGGGGAGCAAGCTAGGGACAGGTGCCCAACAACTGAGGCTACTTGCAGTGAAAGTTCTTGAACACAACACCCTCACTCACCAGGCCCAGCCTGTCTCTGCCTCTGCCCTCCCAGTCCCTCCTGGCTGGACTCACTGATACTGCTCTCCTAGCAGGTTCAGGCCTGCCCGGTTCTGAAGGAATTCCCTGCACCAGGCCTGCATGAGGCAGAAGATGAAGAGGTAAACACCATGTGCTTCCTTCCACCTTCAAGGAGGGGGTGATCTGGGAGGGAAGGAGGGAGATGGGCGTCACCTGACACCTGTCCCCTTGCTCCCCATAACCTATGCATCCCACACCACATGGGATGCAGTTCCTCATCCCCCCCCCAATTCTGCTCCATTTCTTCTCCATTACAAGCCGTGGTGCCATCCTCCACGTCAGCTAAGCTCTGACACCTCTTGGCACGGACGGACGGACTGGCCAGTCTACATGGCGGAGGACATGCAGGTGCAAAGACGCTATAAGGGCACAGGTCTGTCTCGAGCAGCCCAGAAGGCGCTTCCCAGAGGAGGCCCGTCAGAGGGTCCCAAAGGTCGAATAAGAGTTCGCAGGTGGGAAGATGGGAAAATGTATTTGAGGGGAGACAGACTCACATGTAAAGAAGGCATCTTAGGGTGACTGAAGAATCACAGTCATTTAGAGTTGAGGATGGAGGTAAAGGGACAGAGCCCGTCTACAGCCGCAAGGCCAGGCTGAGAAGGCCTCTTAGAGACAGGTCCTCCTGCAAGAGTGAGTGTGAGCTCTGGTTTAAAATAGGTTCGCTCTCCAGCAAACAGAGGCTGGCCAAATAGCTTTATGTGGCATTTGTCCAGACAGGCAACAGAAACAGCCCAGGGTCCCCTTCCAGGTGCCTACAACTCTGTCCCCAGCCCTGCTGCACAACTATAAACAGAATGACTTGACCATTTTCCTTCAGAAGGGTTGCTCTGGGTGCTGGGTCAGGGATGGATTAGAGGGGAGAGGCTGCCCGGGGCGGGGGGCGGGGGGCAGCGGATGCAGCAGTCCAGGGGCTCAAGAAATGACTGTGAAAAGCAGGGGACAGGCAATAGATGCTGCAGGATGAGGGAGGGAGTGGGGGTGGGGGAAGACGACTGTTTCTAGCTTCAGCTGTTGGTAGAAAAAGGCTCTGCCTTCCTCCCACTCCGGGAAATTCTCCTCCTGCCCACCTCAGTCTTAAGAGGAGGGAATGCACTGATCTGATTGGTCAGATTCCAGCGCCAGGGCGAGGCCAAGTTGACTTGTGAGTGGGGTCACTGAGTGTCAACAACAACAACAAAAGACACACAAGAATGTGGCCCTCTGTTCCCCACACCCACACCCAGGAGCACTGGGTGGGGGGACAAGAGCCCAGGCTGTAAAGTGTGTCCTCATCAGAGTCCTGTGCACGCAGCAGGCCCTGCAAAAGAACCCGGCCTGTGTCTGGTGGCTAGTGCCTGTTGTGGCCGTGTCCCTTGGGACTCCCAAGAGCAGCCTGGGGAGGGGCAGGGCAGGGCAGGGCTGTTCTGCCTTAGTATCGCTTGCCTTTATTTCTCACAGCTTAATGGAAAGGGAGGAAACCGTTTGGGGGACAGGGAGATGGAAGGGAGGGAGTTTCCGAGCAAGGGGGATGGGAGGAGAGGGTGGCACCTTACCAGGGCAGAGGCTGGCTCTGGGGAGCACAGAGCAGCCCCCACCCCCCGTGAGTCAGTGCGGGTGGGAGCCAGGTGTGGCCGCGGGGAGAGCCGGGTTTCAGTTTGGAGAGGGAACGAGGGAGGGAAGGAGACCAGCCACATAGCTGTGGGACCCAGGTTTCAATCCCAGCCCTGCCCAGCTCCCAGCTTTGAGACCCGGGCCACGCCCACTGCTGCTCTGAGCCCCCGTTTCCTCAGTTAACACGGGGACAGCAGCCCCTCAGGAAGAGCAGTTCAGTGTGGAGCTGTCTGTGACGGCACTTAATAAATGCGAAATCTCTGCGTGACAGAAAAAGGTGTCCTTTTTATTTCTTCCTTTGGGAATGAAAAGCAGTGTCTGATCTGTCAGTCCCCAGACCCACGTGCCTGGCCCTGTCTTTGCTACAGCCTCAGAAAACCATCCGACCCCTTCCCCCTAGCACCCTGGGAAACTCGCTGGTCCCCTCCAGCTGTCCCTCTCCTAATACGGATCAGGCTGCTCAGCATGAAAATAGAATTATGCCCTAAACTCTGCCTGGTCCTGGAGTCCCTTTCATTCCTTCCAGCCTTACATTTGTATAGGATTTTGCAGTTTATAAAGACTTAATTTTTTTTTTTTGCACTAGTTATCTGTTTTGTCATATACAGAAAGACCTGACAAAACTTTGAGGTGAGGGGTACTCGCCCATTTCACAGACGAGAGAAGTGAACCCTGGGGCTAGAGATCAGCAGAGGTCTCATGTTTCTTATCCCTGGGATGCTGAAATTTTAAAATGAGCGGTTGGGATCTACAGTCTCTCTGGATGCCTCTGTTTTCTCTTAAGCCATGTGGTCCTTTCAAGGCACTGCCACAGTGCCAAATGCAACATTGAGTCACTAGCTCCAGCCCCCCTGGTCCCCTCCTAGACCTTTTAATGCTTTGCTGACATGCGTCTGATTCTACCCACCACCTTCTCTTTCTTTAATTCTCTCCTTCCTTGGCTTGAGCCAGGACTTGAAACTGACATTGGAGGAGGAGAAGGGAGGGTGTTTTGTGTCTGTGGTCCCTGCTCCTTGGTTGTGTGATGTTAGTGCAGATGAGTCATGGGATCCCACTTAGGAGTGCTGCTTCCTTGGTAAGCTCTGAGTTGTGACAGGATTCCCCAAATACACCAGCAGCCCACTTGCCCAGGGCTTTCCCTGAAAGAGTGATTTACCTTGGTTTTGACCAACTTGGTGGCTGCTGGGTGCTTTATTCATTTATTTTTGTGGTTTTATAACTTTGACAACCAGCAGTAATTTCTCATCGACATTGACTATGGAGTTTTGAAAGGGTAACAGGGTGGTAAGTTACCAAACCATAGAGCTCTTCATCTTCATTGATTTTTCTGGACAATTGTACATGGCTACAAGAGGGGACATTCCTTATTTTTTGGTCCAGGCAGCTTTGTTGAGCCTGGTATCATTGAACACATCTGGAGTCCTGATCCCCCTCATGGCGAATTTACGGATCTCTTTGAGCACCGGAGGGGAACTCTTCTTAAAACCCACTCTCTGGTTGGGCTTGTGAATGTCAATGGTGTAGGCTGGGGTCACCACCTTGCTGATGGCCTATCTTCTTTTTGCCACCCTTGTTTGAAGGAGCTGTTCTACTGGGCCCAAGTGGGAAAGGAAACATACCAGGGATTGTCAGCAATTGGATTTTTTTTTTTTTTATTTGATGGCAAAAAAGAGGATCTGTCATATCTTGTGACTTGGCCCAGCATGGGAAGGTTAATGTCAGCAATCTGGGACACAGCAAAAGGCTTCACCAGCTAGAGCCAAACTCTCCCAAAGGGAATGGAGCAGGTTCAAGGGAGATGAGCCCAGCTGTCGTTGATGGACTGGAGTGAGGTGGAGTCCTGCATTGTCCAATATGGTGGCTACCGTTTACATGGGACCATTACATTTCCATTTAAATGAAATCAAGTTAAATATTTAGTTCCTTGGTCCTACTAGCCACCTTTTAAGTGGTCAGTAATCACAGGTGGGTAGTGGCCACCATACTGAATAAAGCAGATATAAAATGCTTCCTTTGTTGCAGAAGGTTCTATTGGACAGCACTGATTGTAGTCCACTGGTAAAGAAGAACAAAAGGTAAGCAGTTGGTTCAGAGAGTAAGGGACAAATCAGCTCATTAGGGATGTTCAGTAAAAGGGAGCTTAGCATGGCCAACATGGAGATGGAGGCAGGGAGACAGCAGAGTAGGCAGGCAATTTTTTTCTTTTAAGAGAGAGAGAGAGAGAGAGAGAGAGAGAGAGAGAGAGAGAGAGAGAGAGAATTTTAATATTTATTTTTTAGTTCTCGGTGGACACAACATCTTTGTTTGTATGTGGTGCTGAGGATCGAACCCGGGCCGCATGCATGCCAGGCGAAAGCGCTACCGCTTGAGCCACATCCCCAGCCCTGGGCAGGCACTTTAATAAATGTGGCTCTCCTACTTTCTCTGTGCATCTTGGTATTGGGGTTACCTTATCACAGACACATGTGTTTCCCCAAAGATTTAGAACTTGGAAAACTTTCATTCTAATCCTAATTCTCTTCTTAAATTATACTCCTTAATTTGTCTCCTTTTAAATTGTACTGGCAAACATCTAATTCTACCCGTCACCTTCTCTTTCTTCAAATTGTGTATTTCAGGAGATAAGTCTTGCTTCAGGCATGGCTGGATCCAGGTAGCTAAAATCCAATTGTCATAAAAAAAATCTGTGTCCATTACCTAGACTCTGCTTCTCTTTGTGTGGGTGTCAGCCTCAGGCTTTCTTCATATGATGTTAAAGTGGGGGCTACCCAGTAATGGCTCATCAATTCTGATGGAAAGAAATAGCCTCTTCCAAATAATTGTAGTCTGAGTTTCAAGGCTAACCCTCACTAGTCTGGCATGGGTTATTGCTCATTTCTGAGCCAGTAACAGGTCTCTGGGAAACACAGCCCTCTGACTGGCCATGAATGATCATGTGTCCACACTTGAGGCAGAAGGCAGTGCCTGCCCACTTTGCTGTCTCCCTGCCACCAGCTTCATTAAGACCACTGGGTCTTTGAGTTGGGGGTAAAATTGTTCCACAAAGTAATCCCAACAAGAAGAGGAGAGGCCAGCCTGGCGGAAACCATCGCTGCCCACAATGTGGTCTTAAGTTAACCATAGCTATTATGGCAAATTGGTGGTGGAAAGGTTAAGTTGACATATATTAAAGGGACAAGGCTTTGTGGCACATAGTAAGATCTCACAAAAATGTTATGGAAAGTATAAAATTACAAGGGAGTAAATTGGAACATACATTACAGCGTAATTGTGTTCTGTGGGGAATAAAGGAGTCCAGTGAAATGAGGGCACAACTTTGCAGAGTCTCAAAAATGAATCAGGAAAAACAAAGGATGGAGATAAACGGCACATTTCCGAAAAGGAGTTCCTTAGAGACAGGACTAAGCCTGTTAATTAACTTGCCAAAGTACTCTGGAGGGAGGGAGTGCATAGGAAGCTCTCTAAGTTTTCTTGATGGTACAAGATGCCTGATGGCTGTCGCTGGAAGGGTCTCGGGAACAGAAGAAGTGGGCACAGAAGTGGCAGCTGAGCTTCAATGAGGGAAAGGCAAGAAAGTGATTCTCAAGATCAAATTTGACATGATGCCTATGAAATGAAGGAGGCCAAGCTTCTGTTTATGATCCAGGAAAGGGCGGAAGTTAGTGGAGACTGTTTCCTAAACCGTCGGTGAAGATGGTTCTAGGGGCTGGGGCTGGGGCTCAGTGGTACGGCGCTGGCCTAGCATGTGTGAGGCATTGGGTTCGATTCTCAGCACCGCAAATAAATAAATAAAATAAAGGTCCATTGACACATACACACATATCAAGATGGTTCTAGAGAGACAGGCAGGAGAAATCCTGGTGTCCTAGTACATTCAGACTGCTATAAAAAATACTATGAACTGGGAAGTTTATAAACTGTATAGTCCGGGAGTTTGGGAAGATCAGGACCAAGGTACCAACAGATTAGGTGTGCGGAGAGGGCCTGTTGACTGGCTCATAGATGGCGGCTTCTCACTGAGTCCTTGCATAGCTGAAGGGCTGAGGGAGTCTCTGGGGTCTCTTTATGGGCATTAATCTCATTCACGAGGGCAGCATCCATAGAATCTAATCACCTCCAAAAGACCTTCTTTCCAAAAGCCCTACCTCCTAATCCCTGCAACGCATTAATAAATAGGATATATGTGCAGCTCTGGCCAATTCACATTAGCCATAAAGGAGGTGCAAGAAAAGACAATAAAATCTTCGAAGGGTGGGGCTGGGTTGTGGCTCAGCAGTAGAGCGCTCCCCTAGCACATGCGAGGCCCTGGGTTCGATCCTCAGCACTACGTGAAAATAAATAAAGGTATTAAAAAATAGATATTAAAAAAAAGTCTTCAAAGGGCTGGTTTTAGACTTCAGGTAAGAGGGTTAGGGACTTTTGAAGAAAAGACCAAGATTAAGAAAAAGCCCTAATTGGCCATAATTTTGTGAACAGATTTAAACATGCTCATCAAATGTTGAAACGTTGAGGTTGAAACTCTAGTGATATGAAGCTGGTTGTGGTAGTGCACACCCATAATCCCGGCTACCTGGGAGGCTAAGAGAAAGGACCACAGTTTGGAGCCAGCCCAGGCAATTTAGGAACATCCTATGTCAAAATAAAAAAAGGGCTGGGGATGTGGCTCAGTGGTAGAATACTTGCTTGGCATATGTGAGACCTTGGGGATGTACTCAGTGACAGAGGGCCCCTGCGCTCCATCCCCAGGACTGCGAATGTTTAAAAAAAGAATTTCAGTGATGTGAATTTTCATTAAAGAAACACCTAAGCCTTGTTTCTCCTCTGAATAATGGAGATAATAGTGTTAAATCACTATTATGATGGGGATGGGATGAGATTCACCGAGACATGGTCTTGTCAGGAGCACACAGAATCTGGAGTCAGGAGCCAAGAGTACGGGAGTCTGGGCTCCCTTCAGATCTTCAGTGTATTGCTATTGCCTCTCTAGAAGGCATACTTCACAGAGCCATTATGAAGATGAAATGAGATTTAAAAAAAATTTTTTTTGTAGTTGTAGATGGACAGAATGCCTTTGTTTTATTTGTTTATTTTTATGTGGTGCTAAGGATCGAACCCAGTGCCTCACACATGCTAGGCAAGTGCTCTGCCACTGAGCTTCAGCTCCAGCTGAGATTCTTTCTTTTTTATTTTTTTTGGTACCAAAGATGGAACCCAGGGGTGCTTAACCACTGAGCCACATTCTCAGACCTTTTTAAAATTTTTTATCTAGAGAATAAAAAAGTTGTCCATCTACAACTACAAAAAAATTTTTAAATCTCATTTCATCTTCATAATGGCTCTGTGAAGTATGCCTTCTAGAGAGGCAATAGCAATGTCTTGTTAAATTACTTAGGGCCTCGCTAAGTTGCTGAGGCTGGCTTTGAACTCACAATCCTCCTGCCTCAGCCTTCCGAGCCACTGGGATTATAAGGCAGGCACTACCGTACCTGGCATGAAGTGAGATTCTGCATTCATCCAACAAATATTGGATGGACCCCCTACTACTTGCCAAATAGCAGGCTAGGTATTGTGTGAGGACACATGGGGAAGAAGAAAAAGTCCTTATGCAGCTTAGAGTCCATGCAGCAGGAGAGAAAGGCCACGTATAATCATAAAGCCAGCCGAATGATGCTTGCTGGGGGGGCCACCATGAGAGCTCTCACCTCCATGGAGGGTGGAGGGCTTTGAATTAGTTTGTAATGCTCCAAACTAATACTATTTAATATCACTTGGATTCGATTCCTGTTGTTGCTAGAATACATTACCACAAATCCAGTGGCTTAAAAACAATATGACTATATTGTCTTACAATTCAGAAGGATAGATTTGTTTGTTTTTGTTGGTACTGGGGCTTGAACCCAGTGGCGCTCTACCAGTACGCTATACACCCAGACCTTTTACTTTTTTTTAGAAATTATTTTGAGACAGGATCTTGTTAAATTGCGGAGGCTGGCCTCCAACTTGGGATCCTCCTGCCTCAGCTTTTGGAGTAGCTGGGGTTATAGGCATGCACCATAGTGCCTGACTTAGGTAGATATTAAGGGCTAAAATCAAGGCTGTATTCCTTCTAGAATCTCTAGGGGATGCTTCATTCTTCATTCTTTTACAGCTTTTTGAGAGGCTATTCCCTTGGCTCCTGAAACCGTTACTCTGACTTCTGCTGCCTTGGCAGTGGCACTTTCTCTGACCCCTCTTCCTTCCTCTTCTAAGGTTGCTTGTGACTACACTGGGTTAATACCAGATTAATCTCCCCACCTCAACCTCCTTAACTGAATCACATCAGCAAATTCCCTTTTGAAACATAGAGTGACACATTCACAGATTCCAGGGCTTGGGATGGGCCCATCTTTGGGCATCCATTATTTAGTCTACCTTACCACTCCTGGGCTATATAGTAGGAAACGAGCTATCCTGAGAAACCACTGAGAAGAACCAGTCTACTTTTGAACTTGGTGGTGGTATTCTATTAAATTTAGTTGCAGGGGGAGGGGAACAGAGTGGGTGTCTGAGGACCAATGACATATGTCCTCTAAGAATACACTGCCACACGGGAGAGGGAATGCCAGGCAACAAGCGAGAGTACCTGACACTCAGCAGCTGAGATCTTAGGAAAAGATATTACTTCTTTAAGCTTCAAAATCCACCTAAGTTAAAGGGGATAAATAGAAGTACCTGGAAGAACTGGAGTCAGGATTAATGAAAATATCACCCATGAAATCACTTAAGACAGCGCATCATCTTCAATAAACTTCTGTCCCTCCCTCCCTCTTTCTCAGTCCCTTTTGCTGGAAACACTGCCAAGTCCAGTCCGCTCATAACCTTCACTTGCTTGCCAATCATGCCAACTGTGCTCGGGCAACAGCTCTGGAGCTTGGGAAAAGCACCCGCATTAACCATGGAATCTGCAGCTAGTCTCTTAAGCTCTCTAAGCTTCAGTTTCCTCCTCTGTACAATGGGGATAAGAATGTCTATGGAACCAGGCTGTCATGAGGATTAAATAAAACGATGAATGGAGAGGGTTTAGCAGTGTCTGGCACAAGATTAAGGGGCGATAAACAGAAGTACTGTTATTCTTCCCAAGAGGCCTGACCTCCTTTCTGCCTGGTCTTCTCCACATTCCTCACTCGGGGAGCACCTGACGAGTCTCTGAAGCCGACTTGTACCCTGCCGAATAGTGCTTATAAACAATTCCTTTTGTGTCTGATATTGTGTGTCCTGTTCTATTCATTTTCGCGGCCCCAGTTCTACTTTGCTTCTCAGTGACCTGTTCGACGTTTTCCTCGCCTTCTCAGTCACCTGCAGTGTGCAAGTTCTTTCCTCCATAGTGGACACAAGGTCCTTGATGAGGGGTGTCTCCCGTGAAGTGTGTTGGAAAAGTACTTCCCCTCCTGGTCAGGCCTCCATTTCCTTATCTGGACCGAGTCCACAGAACTGGAAGGGTAAATTAGCGTTTCCAGCTCTGAGTTCTTAAACGATAGAGTGCAATTAAGTAGCAAGGACCCTGTGGGTTACCTAGTCCACCTCTTTCCCATTCCAAAAGGGGAAATCGAGCGCCATTTTTCCATTAGGAGAAAGTCCGTGATTTTCTGTTTGGCCCCTGAGATAAACCTTCCCTGAGGGCAGGAGGTCCTGCTTTCCTAACTGGGAAAGGGGGGACTCGGCGTCTCCAAGGCTCCAGGGCGCCGGAAACACGTGTGTGCTCACCTACGTGTACACACGTGAGTGCACCTACAGCAGCAGGGGGCGCTCGGGCCGGCAGGGGGCAGCACAGACCCGGCTTACAATTACCCAGCGCAGCCCCCAGGGAGGAGGGCGTGCTGCAGTCCCGGCGGCGGTGGCGGCGGCTGGAGGTGCAGCCTCCCAGGTGGGAGGCGGGGGCTGCGGGCGCAGGAAAAGGCGCCTTGTGAGCCGGCGCTCAGCGGGGCCTCCTCGGGCTGGGCACCGCGCGACGAGTGGGAGCGAGCGCGCCGGGAGCACGCAGGCGCTCTGCTCCGGCTGGCCCTCGGCCGGTGCGCGGCGCGGGAGCCCGCCCCCCGCCCCCTGCGCCCCGCAGCCCCCCGACTGCCCGTGGTCAGCGGCTCCCTCCGTAGCCAGCGCACCTGGAGAGCGCGCGGCGGCGGCGGCGGCGGCGGGGGCGGGACGGCCCCGGGCTGCCCGGAGCGCGCCCTCCCGCCTGCGGCCAGTCGCAGGCGGCGCTGGCCCGGCCGGCGCACCCCGCAGGCGGCCGGAGCGCGGCCTCGGCTTCGGCCTCGGCGGGAGCGAGCCCCGGGCCGCAGCTCGCGGGCGGCGGCGCGGGCGGCGGCGGGCACTGACGGAGTCGCGGGGCGCTCCCAGGCGGCGGCGCAGCGGCAGCGGCGCAGGGGGCGGAGGCAGGGGGCGCCCCCAGCCAGGATGCTGCGGTTCCTGCGCCGGACCTTTGGCCGCCGCTCCATGCAGCGCTACGCGCGGGGCGCGGCAGGGCGCGGGGCCGCCGGGCTGGGGGACGAGCGCGACGGGGGGCCACGGGGGGGTCCGGCCTCCGCCGCCGCCTCCTCGGCGCTGCCCGCCGCGCCCGGGGGCAGCGTGTTCCCGGCCGGCGGCGGGCCCCTGCTCACGGGCGGCGCGGCCGTGCACATCTCTGCCGCCGGAACGGCTAAGGCCACCCTGTACTGCCGTGTCTTCCTGCTCGACGGGACCGAAGTGAGCGTGGATCTGCCGGTGAGTGACAGAGCCGGTCGGGGCACTGGCATCATGCACCCTTAAGGCAGCTCCCCCTGCCCCAGTGCTTATCTCTTGCACCTCTCTGGGATCCCCTCCCCCCTCTCCTCTGACAGCCCTCGGTAGCCCTGTTCCCTCCTGGGCCACCGGTCGGTCCCGGTCTCTTTCCGGCCGCTTCTTTGTCCCGTGCCCCCTTCTTGGCACGTTGTGCTATGGGGTTGCGCCTTTTCTGGTGCCCACCTGGTCCTATGGGCCTCACCCCTTTTCCAAGTCCCTGCCCTTGGCGAGGATGGCCTGTGTTCCCTGCAAGTGTTGCCTTTCCAGCGCCCCCCGCCCCCGGTTCCAGTGGGGGCCTTCCTGATGCTGGATTAATGGATAGAAAATTTCAAAGTAGTGCAGGGTTGTTCCCGGGTGTCGCGCTATATCCCCCCTCCCAAGCCTTCCATCAGGCCTTGGCGAGACCGTGGAGAGGAAAGTCCTCTCCTGTTGCCCAGCAGGTACCCCAAGTTTGGGAGGGGGTTAGAGAATAGTTTCTCTTCTCTGTTGATTTCTCAGGGTGGCCCCTGGCTCCAGCCCAAAGAGCTCCTCTTGCTTTCAGCTTCGCAGCGGGTGGAGCGACTTGGGAACTAACTCTGGGACATGGTCAACTTTGCTCTGGCAGAGACCTCGATGGGGCCCAGGGTGTCGATCCCGGGCCCCCCGGGCCTGGCGTTCCCGACTAACCCCAGCTCTCAGCAGTGTGCGTGGGGCCCGCCGGGCACCCCGGGGCTGCGGCGCTGGGCCTGCGTCCCGGCCAGCCGCCCACAGGTGGTTGCACCCCCGCCCCGTTGCGGCGGCGGCGGCGGCGAGCTAGGCCGGCGCTGCTGTCCCCAGCAGGGCGTCCAGCCACCAGCGTGTTTCTGACGAAGGGGCCAGCTCAGATCCAATCAAACCCACACATTAACGGGGCGCCTACTGTGCACCCGGCGCTGCGGCAGACGGTGCCTTGGGGAATCTTTGGGTGTGACTGAGGACACAGCAGTAATTGAGCTTTAGATGAATGCTACAGATCGTCCCGAGGGTTTCAAGGGAAGGAAGAACATACCGGGACTTGCATTTAGGCCTTTCCGGGTGGCAGGAATTCTTTGGATTTCACGAGAGAACTAGGAGCGTGTTAAGGGTATCAGATAGGAAAATCCGAGCTGCCTGGCTTGGGGTTTAATCCTTCCCTGTATAGGTTTAATTTCGAGACAGTTCCGGTTTATGGCAGTTTTATTTTTGTGGCGTCTTGTGCTCTCCATAGGATATCATTTTGTTATGAAAATACCCCTTTGGGGCCTTTTTATTCATGGAAAAGGAACCAACATCCCGTCCTTAGAGTTGTTATCTTTAAAACAGCATTAAAATGTTGTAGTTCCCAAAGAAGGAAGTTCTGCTTTTATTCAGCTGGGAGAAAGGGCCCGAGAGCTGGGGAGGAGAAAAGAGAGGTGAGCAGGCTGCCTCTGGAGTGGGCAGTTTGGGATTGGAGAGGATGTGGCGTAGTTTGCATCTGGGAACAGAATGCTCTCCTTGGGAACTTTGACAGTGCTCCTTACTGGTGGTTTGCTTGTCTGTTCCCCAGGGATAATTCATTTATAAAATGTATTGCTGCTGTCAGGTTTGTGCGACAAGCTTAAGTGGTGATTCTGAGATGAAAAATGCAAACGGAGTAAAGTACATGTGTGGTAGATAGAGCCAAACAGGTACACAGAGGAACAGGTAGGGATGGGAATACTTATTCGTGACAGCCGGTGGAGCTCTTGCAGAGTGTGGGGGAAGGGGACATTTGCATCCTAAAAGGTTCTTGCCTTTATACAAGAAGAATTCACCCATCTCAGCTTTCCTTATTATGGAAGTTTTCTTGGTGCCTTTCAGATGATTTCATGAACCCCAAATTTTATTTATACACATATATATCTGGCCACTTTGTCCAAAGGCAAATAAAAAGCAAATGCTGGCTTTTGTCACGTGAGCTCCCAGGGAGGAAAGATGAAGAAAAATTCATCCGTGAGCATGGCTCATCGATTTAAAGATTTATTCGATATTAGAACTGCATCACACAGACTCCCCTACTCATCTTCCCAATTCACAGTGTTAGTTCCTGTAATTAATTCTCGCAGTTATGAGGTTTTGTGCCAGGCGGCCCACTCCCAGATGAATTGGTAGCATTTGTGTTGTACATCAGACCCACTTCAGTGGATTTCCTTTTTATGACTTTTTTTTTTTTTTTTTTTTAAGGCATGTGGTCCCCTTCGTCATTATTTCTGTCTTCTGTTTCTGGATTTCAGCTGCTTCCTGAGCTCTGGCATTGGCTGGTTGCTGTCACGCAGATAGGATGTACCTTTGACCTCTCTACTCCTAAGCTTCATTCTCTGCCCCTATCATTTCCACAGATACCCAGGGACCTGGCCTGGCTAACTGTGACTCCTTTGTAATTAAAACCATCTGGTGGCGTTGGCCTCAAGAATTTCTCTGCTCGACATACTCAAAGTGGTCATGCATTGTCATAAACCTTTTTATTAGCCCTAGTCAGGACACTTGTGTTCTGAAATTGCCCTGAACACAATAACACCCTCAGTGTGACCATGCTGCGGCACCTTAGCTCAGTTCAGTCATTTATTGAATGTCTTTAAAGTACCAAGCTCTGTGCTGAGGGCACATGAAAGTCATGGCCTGGAGACTCTTGGGGGACAGGTGGACACACGGTGTTTTTATTCTGAGCCATGCTAAGTGATGTGACAGGCACACCCAGATGGGTTGGTTGCTGGGGTGAATGGGATGGGGGAATTAGGATTTTTTGGAGTTTTGACACTTGAAAAGATCAGAGTTCAAATTCAGTGACCCTTGGCAAAACTACTCTTCCTCTGTGAATGCAGCTAAAGATCCTACTAGTGTGCTTGGCCACGGCACCCACTGTGGACCCCTTATTAGTTCTGTCTTGTCATATGTGATAAAGGAAGAAGCCACCATAATCGTCTTCTTGGATGAGTCAGTCTTCTTGGACAGGGCTTGGAGCCCCTTCTTCTGGTGGTAGGCCTAGAGTCCTCTAGCACTCCTGGGTGTTTGTAACCTTTGCTGAGGATAAAATGTGAACAGACAGCTGTTAAGAATCGCATTTATAACAAGCGGTGGGCTTCCTGTGCAAACCTAGCTCCCAGGTGAGTCCTTGGCTCACCCTACCAATCAGAGTGCCACCCTGAGCCACTCCCTTCAGAAAACCTGGCCCTGCCTTGGAAGGCACCTCCCTTTCGATAGCCCAGCCTGCCCAGCCCACAGGTGTGGTCGTGTCTGAGCAGGGCAGGTGGAGGGAGTAGACACTCTTCCCCTGTGAATGCAGCTGAAGATCCCATTGGTGTGCTTGGCAGCAGCACCCACTGTTGACTCGTATTAGCTCTCTGTTGACTAAATCCTTGGCATCACTTTTGCTTGGGTGGCTGCTGCTCAGCCCCGCCTCCGTTCAGTGCGTGTGTGCGTTCTTCCAGCAGCTCTGTGGCGAGAGCTGTTAGGATGTGTGGCTGGCTGGTTAGCACTCCTGCCGTGCCTTGGAGGGGACAGCTGGTTGACCAGTGCAGCTTTTCGCCCAGTTGTTCTCATTGTATCTGAAACTTGGCATTGACTCCCTGGGATCCAGTGCTAACACGGAGAATTCCAGTGCTGTCTTACAGCCTGGCTCTGCTGCCTTAGGTAACTTCAATTCTCTGAGCATCGATTTCCCAGTCTTTAAAATGGGAGCATCAAATACGGAAAAGACATAATAAGCCTCAATAAACAGCAAGATGCTGAAGGTTGCTAGGAAATTGTAATTTTATATAACTCTCATTCCTCCTCTTAGGACTATGGAAATGATATGAAAAAAATTCTAGTAATGAACATTAGGGAAAAAATAGATAAATAAAGCTGTGCCAGGCAGACTAGCCATGGCTTGGCTCTTCTTATTGGAAATTGGCAGTTGGATATAGTATGAGAGATGCTTATTAAAAATTTCATTTTGGATGAGAAAAGAACCCCACCCCACCCCAACCCCCCACCACACACAGATTCTTAGAATGCTAGGACCGGAACCTCTGGTCGAACAGAACATACGTGATGCAACATAAAGGTCATGTGCCTTATTTTGGAATTGAATGGGACCCTAGAAAGCACATATCTATACACTGTATATATGGAAAGCCTGTGGATATAAAGTGACTTCCCTTTAGTCACTCAGTGGAAGGGTCAGAATGAGCTGCTCCAGGAACCCTGATTGTTCAGCTTTTAAAGCTGTGGCACTTAGGATCAGCCTCAGCAGTAGGACTGTTAGCGTTCCTAGCCCTAAGGTGGGCAGGGTATGTCCCTAGGTGTTGGAAGCAGGACAGATTTTCCCAAACAGCTGGAAACTCTAGCAAAACAGTTTTCTAACTTCAGGATATCCAAGTTTTTCTGGGATTTTTTCTTCTTTTTTTTTTTTTTTTTCTTTATTTTGAGACAGGGTCTCACTATGTTTCCCAAGCTGATCTTAAACTCCCAGGCTCAGTGATCCTCCCTCCTCAGCCTCCCAAGAGCTACGACTATAGGTGCACGCCTCCACTCCCAGCTCATCTGGAATTTTTTATTTTCCTCTAATTAAAATTCCTAGAGCCCAATCCCAGAATTTCTGACCTAGGAGTTCAGGAAGCTGGGCTCTTAGAAGTCCACCACAGAGTCACCACTCCAGGTGATTCTGATGAGGTGGTCTCTTTACAGCCTCATGAAACCCCCTGGCTCTAGGGCTCAAGAGAACCAAGAGCAGCTGCACTGTGCATTAAACATCACTGTGTGCCATGCGGGTGGGCGCTGTCAGCAGCTTTGAGCTGGGGAGTGACCTGTGCTTTAGGAATCAGTTTCTGTTTGTCACAGTGGAGTGGAGGCTGAGCCAGAGGAGGGGCTGGATACCAGTTGTGCTATGGCAGTGGTCCAGATGAGGGGTAAGGAGGGCTGGTCTAGGGCCAGGGCGCTTCACAGGTGTAGTCAGGTGAGTTTGTTGGGGAATGGAAAGTGGAGTGGAGCTTGCTCAGCAGGACTGTTCTCCCCCTCTGTTGTGGGAAGAAGTGACACCCTAGGAGGTAAGGGAAGACAGGTCCTCCTCTCTACCCCTTCCTAGGCTCTGGCTGCTGCAGTCCCTTGCCTGTGGCAGGCCTCTGGTGACTTGCTTCTCTGCTCCTGCAGCATAGGTACTGGCTAAAGGTGGCCCTGCAGTGCTTACCCCACTCCCTCTCAGTCCATGAATGAGACCATGGGGAGCCCTGGATTTCTATATAGGCTGTGAGTTCGTGTTATTTTTATAAATGCTTTTGTTTTCAAAGGAGGGCTGAGCTGGGGGCTGAGAGAGGTGAATGCCCTCCCCATGGGATATGATATGGCAGCAGGAGATCTCTGACTGGTGCCACACTTGCTCGATGGCCAGTGTTAATATGGGAGGGGGGGTTTGGTCTGCAGGAGTGATGGGGTCTGCCCACGTCTCAGGTGCCAGTAACATGACCCTACAGTGGTACAGGGCTTTGAACAAATATTAACTTGTTAAGCACTTCCACGTGCATAATCTCACTGAATTCTGCTCTTAGTTTTGAAATAGCAGAAGGTTGGTGGGGGTGGGGCCTTCCCTTAAATTCTTGCTTGGGGACTTAGCAGATATCCATCCGGGTAACCACAGAAATCCTCCGCCTACAATTTGTCTTTAACATGTGTGTTGAATCCTTCCCCACTGGTGTCCCCTTGGCTGGCTGCGGGATGTTCCCCTGTGCTTCTCTCTGCTCCGCCTGGAGCCTTCTTTGCCAGGAATCTGCACTCACTTCCTCGTGCTTGCCCAGGCTGCTGCAAGCAGCAGCCGCTCATTCATCTGTGGTTTTTTTCAGGTCGGTGTGCATCCCTCTCTGACTTCCATTGCACATTGAGAACACATCCACAGCAGACGCGTTAGAAAATACAGAGGCAAGAGAAAGAAAGATACCTAAAATTTCTTCAGAGGCTGGGGTATATATGGTGTATATCCATCTGTGCTTTGTGTGTGTGTGTGTATTTAGAGATAAATAGGGTGTTTTTTTTTGATACTGGAGATCAAAAACATGGACACTCTCTATCACTGAGCTACATCTTCAACACCCCCCATGCTGCCCCATTCCCATTTTTAAATATATGAGTTAGGATCTTGCTAAGTTGCCTAGGTTGGCCTCAACCTTGCGATTCTCCTGCCTCTTCCTCCCTAGTAGCTGGGATTACAAGTGTATGCCACTGTGCCAGCATAATCATGTATTTCAAATGATGAACTGCAGGGGGTTGATGGAAATCTCTTCCCACCCCTTTGGCACAATTAAGGAGGGACTGTAAGACCCCAAGTTTGAGGTCTTGTTGATATAGCCCAAGTCCCTTTGCATCTGGGAGCATCGCTTTGGTGCAGTCACAACTCTCTTACCTGTCTAGGGATCCCTGGGGCTCTGGTAGCAGCCAGAGCTGACCTGGCCAAGGCAGGCTAGAACTTTGCAGCCTGCCTGGTGTCCCTTGGTCTCCAATCTCCTTAATGGCATGCCTTTGGCAGCCTCAGTGACTTATCTCTTGAGCTCATTTGATTTTAAACGTCTGGTTTATTTTTAATTGCTTTCCAGAATGTTTTTGTTTGCCCAAGGTAAAGCTTTTTTAGTCAGCAAAGGCCTGTTGGGCTCTTCCTCTGATGAGGCATTGGCAGGGTACAGGAGAGGAAGGATGTTTTCTTGAATTCCCAGTCTCTGGCAGACGTGTAACGCAGTGTGAGGCAGGGTGGCGGGGAAGCTGGCCTGGGGTGGAGTTGGAGATTTGATGCCCAAAGTGGCATTGGGGTTGTCCCAAAGGGTATGTAAAATGCCCACTGTAAGAGTTCACTGGCAGGTTTGTGGGCAGCAGGTACAAATGTGTGGGGGATGGGAGTCAGAAAATGCCACTCTTTCCCTGGGCCCTGGGCTCCTGGAGTGGGGAGAATTAGGAGCCCGGCTGTGGCCCTAGGTCTTAAAAGAATGAGTGAGAAATCTTTGAAGTGCTGATGAGTATTGTGAGTTAGCTATATATACAAGTCACCCTTACTGAACTTTTGCTGTCAGCCCGGTACCACACTGAGGTGCTTCCAGGATCTTGTTGAATGATCTCAAAGCTGTGCTGTGCTGGCTGTTACCCTGATCTGTAGGGGAGAGCCAGGCTTAGCAGCTGGCTTCAGTGTGCCACAGCCACACTGTAGTGAGTAGATGCAAGCTTCAGGCTCAGTCTGGGGGACATTTGTGTTCTGAGAAGTCCCTTGACAGCTGCAGTGGGCATGATGGAGGCTGAGCCTGCCTGAGAGGGTCCCCAGGTGGATGGGGACCCCTAAACCTCAGAAGGTTTCTGCCTTTGTAGGCCCCTGGGGATTTCCAGAGACTGGGTTTATATCTTTGGATTCGTGTGCAGTTTCTCTAGGGTGCATTCTGGTGTGATTCTTTAACACCCAGATCAGAAGTAGGCGACATATTTTAAAGTACTTCATAGAGCAACATTTAAAATTATCATCAAGAAAAGCATTTTCCATGTCCCATCGTGCTGCATAGCAACTGGTTGGGTTCGCTTTGTTTCTTTGTGCTTTTGTATACATGTGTATAAACAGGGCATATATCCTTTTCTTTTTTTAGTGCTGGGGTGGAAACCTGGACTTCACACTTGCTGGGCAAGTGTTTTGCAACTGAGCTCCACCTTGAGCCCTAACCCAGCCCCTCTTTTTTGGTATTGGGGATCAAACCCGGAACCTTGCACATGCTAGGCAATTGCTCTACCACTGAGCTACCTCCCAGCACCACCTCCTTTTCTATTTTATTTTGAGACAGGGCCTTGCTAAGTTGCTGAGGCTGGCTTTGGATTTGTGATCCTCTTGCCTGAGCCTCCCAAGTAGCTGGGATTACAGGTAGGCTCTATCCCATCCAAGCTTCCTGATACACTTCTCACAAGTTTGGCGCCCTCTTTATGCTTATTCTGAATGACTTAATTTCAACCCTATTCCGTGGGGTGTGTGTATGTGTGTGTGTGTGTGTGTGTGTGTGTGTGTGTAACACCTGCCTCTGCCAGTCTCTTGGGCTTGGAGGTTGATATGCAAAGCGCCTGGTTTTCCTGCCTGATGGGCAACCCTACCTCCCAGGCTCACAGAACTTGCGCTGCTTCCCTTAATGGCCACTTCCTGGGAAGGTATTATCCCCTTGCAGGAGATCTCCAAGAGCAGATGGCCTCCAGTCCCTCACCTGTTTGGTAGCACCAGATTGAGGATAGGCTTTCTGCATGGCTTTCCAGTGTTCCCCCAGCCCTTGCCCTGCACACCCACCTGTCCTGCATTGCCTGTGTGGTCCTTGGAACTCCCTGGGAAGGTCAGAATCATGCAGTAACCCCTCTCTCCTTTCCACACCCCACTTCACCTTTCCACGCCTCTGGCCTTTGGGTTCTGTGTGCCATTTCTCAGCAGTTTTTGCAGCTTCTTTCCTCCAGGGTCATCGGTGACTGAGTGCCCAGATTTTCCTTCTGGAAGCTCCCAAGGGGTCTGTCCTACCCTGGGATCACCTGGTGCTTCCTTGATACCCAGCTGAGCTCCGTCTCCAGTAGAACTGTCCACATTGCTCACCAGCTGTGAGGGTACCATCTGCCTGGTTTGGCGGGTGCCTGCAACATTGTCATACCTCTGCTCTGTGGTGTCCCCTCCATGCCCATTTCCTGATCTGAGTGTTGTCTGCTTCATGATACCCGCTCAGGTGGACTGAGGGTGCTGCTCCTTTGTCCTACCTGCTCATGTGTTCAGCTGCACCTGTCCCCAAGTACAGATTTTCAGAAAATCATAAGGTAATATAAAGAACAGAAAATTTACCATTTTAACATGTGTAGTTCAGTGGCATGCAGTAAATCATCTCCAGAGCTTTCTCATCTTCCCAAACTGAAACTCTTTTCCATTAAACACTTAACTCCCCCCTTTTCTCCCCTAAGCTCCTGGCCACCACCATTTCACATTTTTTCGTCCTTACGAATGCGACTACTCTAAGTACCTTATGTAAGTAGCCTCCAACATAACCACTATGGAGTCAGTGCTTCGGGCTCTGTCAGGTAAATGGGACTGCCCAAATTTAGGCCGTCACCACTAGGCCACCTGCCAGAGATGGGGGGAAAATACTGTGGCTCCATTTGAGGGACACCCTGATGGATGGACACCTCTTGGACCTTAGGAGCAGGAAATGTTTGTCCTTTTATGTCTGGCCCAAGTAACCTAGCACCCAGCTTAAACCAGGGTTCCTCTGTGTTGTCACGGGTGTGAGAACCTCATTCCTTTTTAAGTCTGGTGTTCCGTTGCACACGTATGCCACATCATGTTTATCCATTTGTTGGAGTTAGGTCTGGACTTTGTTCACTCAGTGCCACCTGTCCATTAGTGGCCCTGCCATTGAAGACATGGATGTCCCCAGCCCCCTCTCCCCCAGCTTTTCTACTTGGGATTCTGGCATCTCTCCCCTGAAACTTGCTCTGTGCTGAGCATCCTCCAAGGTTATCTGGTCTTAGTTTGGGGTGTGGGGGGGTGTCAGATAAATTTCTTCTCCCCCTTCCATTTTGTCTGAGTTGCTCTGTGTTGGCAGGTCCTTTGTCCAGCATGTTTTTTAAAAAAACTTTAATGATGAAATATAACCACACAAGACTTTCTATGGCATGGATGGTTGAAAGAAAAATAATACAATGAACATTCTTGTACCCACCACCCAGCTTAAACCAGGAACATCACCAGTGCTGTGAAGGCCCCTGAATGTTCCTCCCCGCTCCTAAACTTTATAGGTTTTTCCCATAAAGTAAAACAGGGTATTGTTAGTTTTATGTGTTTATGAACTTGAATGGATTTCCCGTTCACTATGTGAATGTGGGATTCATCCGTGACAACGAGCTGTAGTCCTTACTGTTCTCTAGTTACTCTGTTGCATAAGTATCTAGGAATTTTTTATCCTTTCTCTGTAGGAATTTGGGGTGTTTTCAGTTTGGGGCTATTAGGAAAAAAAATACTGCTTTGACCTTTCTGGAATTGGTCTCCTGTTCATAGGTATAAGCAGCTCTCCTGGGTGTTCCCTGGGAGGGCGGACGGACAGGGCCTTTTAATATGATGCAGAATTTTTTACAGGAATCCCAGCAGCATATAAAAGCCTCTGTAGGCCATTCTTCTCCAACCCTTGACGTTGTGTAGCATTTTTGGTTTATTTCTCCTGTCTGGTGGGAGCTATGGGGACTCCTGCAGTCTTCACTATCTCCAGTTGTTGGTGGGGTTGAGTATTTTGTGTCTGTTAGCCCTACTGTATTTCCTCCTGTAATGTTTTGTGTTAAGAACTTTGCCAACTTTGAGCAGCCAGGAAGCTGCATTCCCCCTCCCTACTCCCTGCATTTAGCTTACTTCCCCTGGTCTTTGTGAGACTATTCCATATCCACTCTTCAGAGGTAATCTCAGGAGCGGGAGAGAATACCTTAAGTCCCCAAATCCACGGGCTTCCTCCGCCAGCCTTTCTTATTGAATAGGAATTAAAGTTTTGACTCCACTTTTACTGTGAATGAACTGAAGTCAGCTACTGCTAGCGACTTTTGGTGAGCAATGGCAGGCTCTATACTCTACATTCTGCCCACTTTTTAAAAATGTCTTTGTTGGGAAAGTTTCTAATCCTATTCAAAAGTAGGGAGAATTGTATGGCGGATCCCAAGTAATCATCAGGCTTCGTTACCTATCAGCACCTGTCACTCATTTCTACCCTGACCTCTTCCCCTCCCCAGTGATTTTAAAACAAATCCAAACATTATATGTTATATGTTATAAATGTTATTTGTTATATGTCTTCAAGACATTATATGTTATATGTTATAAATGTTATTTGTTATATGTCTTCAAGAGCTGTATTTTAAAAATCATCCATAATACTATGAAAACACCTAAAAATGAGGTAATGATTATTTTTTGGCATTAGATATTTAATGTGCAAATTTCCCTCATCAGTTTTCAGCAAGGTTGATTTAGACAGTTTTTCGTCACTGTGATCAAAATGCGTGACAAGAACAACTTAGAGGAGGGAGTTTCTTTTGACTCACGGGTTCAGAGGTTAGTTCATGGTGGGGCAGGTCCATAGCTCTGGGCCGGAGGTGAGGCAGAACATCATGGTGCCACTTCATTTATGGCAGCCAGGAAGCAGAGAGAGAAGGGGTTACAGAAAATGGACTCTTCCAGGCAGTGAATCACCTCCTCCACCCACACCCCACCTGTCTACAAACCCCCCAGTTAATCCACTCAAACCAGGCTAGACTGATTGGGTTATAGCTCTCACAATCCAGTCATTTGCCTCTAAACATTTCTGCATTAGCACAGAAGCTTTTGGGGGACACCTCATATCCAAACCATAACAGAGGTCCTTGCAGTGCATTTGTGTGACAGTTTATCTGAAGCACTTAATCCAGAGTCCCCCGCCCACTTTTTCTTTTATCTTTTTTATTTTTCCTTTTCCTGGCCATTTACTTATTGAAGAAGCCCTATATAATTTGGGGGTCTCTGGATTTTGTTGGTTGGCTTCTCAACGTTTGGCCACCCTGAGGTACTGCTGGCACAGGAAACTGGCCTTATTTAAAGCCTGTGACTCAGGACAAGCAGATCAATGGGAAGGTCCTGGTCAGGAAGTCTGAGTGGAGATAAGTAACCAGCTCCCAGGAAGGCCCGAGGTGGGGGCAGCTGCAGGGGAGGCGACTCTAGGGTGAGCATCAAACAGAAAGTTCTGGGCTCTGCAGGCAGGTTGGAGAACGGCCCTACTGGTGGCTTGCATGGCATATGCGAAAGGCACCGAGGTTCAAAATAAGACCTTTGCTCAGCCCTGCAGGGGACCCAGCCACCCTCCTCATTTTCCACTGGGCTTTCCTTCTTTGAAGAGTCCAAATTCTTTGTCTTGGGAAGTTCTCAACAGATTTGAGGAAAGAGTGTCTGTTCTTTTTTCTTCTCTGTCCACTTTCTCTTTTGCCATTGGCTCCTTGACCTTGGTTTTGACCTTGGATGCTTTCTTTGTCTAGATTACTCTTGTTTGGATATTTACCCCCAGAGAGGGTTATGAGTGAGCTCTTCCCATCCTCCTGGCTGGGGATGCCAATGGTGTTTTAGAAAACACAGAATCAATGAATGCTCCAGAGAAGGGGATGGGCTGACCGAGGCCCAGCTGGATGACTGGCCTTGCCCCACTGGAGCCCACAGAGACCACAGCCTTGCTCTGGGGTGAAACTGCTTTCCTGGCTGCTCACCTGTGGCAAATGAGCAGTAATGAGGGTGTAATAGGGGCAGCTTCCTGCATGCAGCCCTCCTGGCTCCTACACGTGATATCCAGCCCTCCCCTTGGCTCTCCGAGGCACCACCGCTTCTTCTAAAGCAAGCCTGGGTTCTCCCCCGGCACATGGCAGGGGGCTCTCATGGTCTTCCCATGAAGTGCACGTGGGCATCATATGAAAGTGCCTGGTAAGCCACGAAGGCTTGGGCGGGTTAGTTATTAACCTGCTGTGCTCCCAACTGCCCATCCGGGCATCTCCCTGACTGCAGTCCTTTTATTGCTGCTGTGTGCTGGGGCCTGAGACCAAGCCTGTGCCACCTGCTCAGTCCCTGGTGATCTGCATTAGGTGGTATCGGCACCACTTCGATGGCAGTAAGAGTGACAGGTCAGAGTCCAGGGAGAGGCCCAGAAGGACCCAGGTCCACGTCGTGCACAGCAGCCAGCAGCGGCAGACACAGTGGGGTGCTCAAGGGTAGACGCTGAGAAAGGAGACGTGGATGTGGGGTATTTTAACGGGGAAGTGAGGGCCCGTGGTTGACGGTGTTTGTTCAGGCACCTCTATTCTAAAGCTACGGATTTAGTTTGCTTTTTAGTCCAGAAGTATTTAGCTTAATGGAGAAGTTCCTCTTCCTCTTCACTAAAGAGACTCCTGAAGAAAAATGCAAAAATTATGTGGTGTCTCTTAAAAGGGAAAAGGAGGATTGCAGGTATGAGGATGATGGAAACATGTCCTTTATCTTATTAGCTCACTCCAGGGAATGAGCCTTGTATGTGAGTTTCCCAGAGAGCGACAGCTTAGTCATTTACAGACAAGACCCATCCTGGGTTGGCAATTTCATTTGTGTATGACAAAAAGAAAACCAAGTGGCTGGGGTGGAGTCTCAGTGGTAGAGCGCTTGCCTAGCATGTGTGAGGCACTGGGTTCGATCCTCAGCACCATATTAAAAAGAAAAAAGTAAATAAATAAACAAAGTTATGTAAGAAAAAAGAGTAAAATAAAAAAAAAAAAAGAAAACCAACTATAGAGCATCTAGTTTATGTAAGATTCTGTGTGAGCAATGGGGAATGGTGAAAATGTGTGGGCCCTGCTCAAAGGGAGCTCATTTAGGGTGGACATGGAACTATCCTTGAAGGGCATGACACATCTCCTGTCCTATGGGAAGAGAAGGAGCAATTGAATCTTGCTTTGGTGGCCTGGGGTCAGCATGCTGGGTGCTTGTTGCTCTCCTGGTCTTCAGGACTGCAGCCCTTCACTCGAAGGACTCAAAGGTGCACACTCCCCCCACCCCCGCCCCCAGGCTGCGGACAGTCTGACCTACAGCTTCGTATGCAGTTCCAGCCTTGGGAGCGTCATTAGTCATTCTGTGGCCTTTCTGGTGTTGACTAATGAGCTCCAACAGCGATTTCCAAAGTTTACTGTGGGCCAGAATCTTCTGGGGAGCTTTTCAAAGTCCAACCTGTGACACACCCTGGACTACTACCACCAGGATCATGGGGCATGGAGGCGGAACCTGGTCATCAGAACATTTCAAAGCTCCCGAGGGGATTCTTGATGCTCTGAGAGCCAGTGTTGGACAGGGCCACTAGTACAGTTGTGTGGTGTCTTAGGGTCAGGCCAGGCTTTCACCTTTCAGAGTTTTCTGTAATCCTAGCACGTCTCTCACAGAGAGCGGTGGTGGCTGTAGCTCAGCAGTAAGACTTTGCCCCCAGTGTCCCACAGCTGGTAAATGACAAAACTAGACTTGAAATCATTTGCAGGCCCTCAGTCCAGTTCTTCTCCTAGGCTGTCACCTAGTGGTTCTCCGGCAGGCCCCCCACTTCTCACCCAGGTGCCTCGCCGGGTGCCGGCTCACTTCTCTTTGGCTGATTCTTATCACTCGCGGTCCTTGTCATCCTTCAGGGCTTGTCTCAGATGCCACCATGTGTATGAAACTCATCTGGAACCATTCCCCGGGGCCCTACCTGGGACATTCCCTCTGCTGCCTGGGAATGCTGCCTGGGGACAGGCAGGGCACTTTTGCCTTGGGTGGGACCTAGCACATGTCACGTCATAGTAGTTCTTTGTATAGTAATTCATACTATATAACGTTATTGACTTTTTTTTCCCCAAGTGATTTTTTTTTTATTGTGGTAAAATAGTCATGACATAAAATTTACCATTAGTGACATTTATTGTATTCACGGTGTTATGCAACCACCTCTGTCTAGCTCCAGAACATTTTCACCACCTAAAAGGAAACCCTGTATCCTGTGAAGAAGTGGTTCCCACCTCTTCCTTGCTCCTGGCAACTACTAATCTTTTTCTGTCTTTATGGATTTGCTGACACTGGATATTTAATACAAGTAGAGTCATACAATCTTATCTGGCTTCTTTTACTTTAGTGTGATGTTGTTGAGGAGCATTGATTATTTATGTTGTTCAACAGATTTTTCACAGTTTAACTTACTCCTCACAGTCCTATGAAGTAGATAGTTACTATCAGCATCCTTGTTATCAGATGAGTCCCAGGCCTAGAGAAGGTAAGCAACTACGAGAGTACACACAGTACATAAGTGCCTTGGCCCCTGTCCTGTATTGCTGGTGTATGCTATTGACCTTGATCTTGACCTTTAGAAACTGGTGGTATAAGCTCAACCTGTGAAATTGAATTTGGAGAGCAAAGATGAAACTTCAAGAGAGAACTAGTTTATAGCATAAGTACAGTATGCATATGATATAGCTCTCTGAGCAGAGATCATTACAGATGGCAGGACAGAAATCACTGGTTAAAGTTCTTGGCTTAATTCAGTTTCATTTTAGATTTCCCACAAATGTTAGATATGAAGCATAGGACTGTATAGCTAGTATCAGAAGCCAGCTGGTCTTCCAAGGTCACAGGATGTTGAGAATGAGTCTTCAGAACTCCTGAAAGATAGAGGTTATCCCAAAGTGCATCTTATGAAAGTAGTTCTTACTAGGTGTCAGACGCAGTTCTGAGCAGTTTGTATATTTGCTCCATTCATTCTTACAAAAACTTTACAAGACAGCTACTGCCGTGTTTTATGGAGGAGGAGACAGAAGCACTAAACATTGGACTGTCTCACCCAGGGCGTGCACTAAAACGGGGCAGTCCCAGGAAACCTGGCTCCCACATTTATGGGCTTAATCTCTCTTTTTTTTTCCTTAAAAAAGTCTTCATATTCCATTTGGAAATATAACATACCTGTTTTGAGGTGATAAGAACAGATTACTTGAAAAGGAAGAGAAAACAGGAAGGGGGCTGGAAAATGCTGCTTGGATTAAAAATAGATGTTGGGCTGGGGCTGGGGCTGGGGCTCAGTGGTGGAGTGCTTCCCCAGCATGTGTGAGGCACTGGGTTCAGTTCTCAGTCTGGCATTTAAAAAAAATAAAGGCCCATTGGCAACCGAAGAAATAAAAAAATAAATTCTATCCTGATGTGTCCGTTCTGTGTTTTTAAGTTTGGAGCAAACAAGGCCTTTCAACAAAAATACGATCCTATTATGTACACCTTTTTAAAAAGTTTGCGGTAAACCATGATCTTAATCTTCCTACTAGGCTGCCTCTTATATTTGAAGAAAAGCTTAGGGGTATCTGGTCCTTATCTCACAGTCAGGGACGCAGCTGTACCCTGGTACAGAAGATAGCTGAAATGGCCCTGGTGGCAAAGGCATTTATGGCTCCTAATGGGATGGAGATTGGCCAGCAGGTTCTAAGGTCCTGCGGGATCTTTGTGTGTGTTCCCAGTCCTCCTGATAACCCTTGGAAGTCAGCAGAGCGGCTGTGGTCCTTTGAGGTCTTGGACGCGCTCCTTAGTCTAACGTGAGTGATGTCCTTTTAAAAAGAGGAGATGAGGACGTGGATCACAAAGGGGGAAGCAGCCGTCCATAAGCCCAGGAGAGGAAACCAACCCTGGCCACACCTTCCTCCTGGACGTAGAGCCTCCAGAATTGGGAGGAAGTAGATTTGTGTTGTTTAAGCTATCCAGTCTGTGGTGTTTTGTTACAGTCACACTAGCAAACTGATGCAGTAGAGAAGACCCAGAAAATTCTACTTTGTTCTTTTGAGCTCTTTGCCACTTCATCATGCTTCTCAGATTTCCCCAAGACAAACCAGAAAGACTCCGTCAGGCACTGTCATAACCAGACAAATGGAGCCCTGTGGGGTTCCTTGGAAGTAGAGGTGGATTTGGGCTGGGGATGGCTTCAGGGGAGAGGTTGGGCTGATTTGGACCCTGTGTGGTGGAGGACTGGCAGAACGGCTGGGAGAGCCTAGTGAAGAACCTCCCTGCAAAAGGTGTGAGGAAGACGGTATGGAGAACGGAAAGTGGCTCTGGGGATGCTGGAGCAGGGGAGGTGGGCAGGAGGCCCGGTCCCCTGAATGTTCTTGAGCAGTGAAGATCTGGCTTGCAGGGTGCTGGCGGGTGGGCAATCACACAAAGAGGTGGTCAGCGTAGTGCAGGTCTCAACTAGGGTGGTGCTGGACATGAGCAGGAAGGACAGTTGCCATGGAACTGGAGGACTTGGAACCCTGTGGATTTGGTGTTTGGGTTTAGACAGTGCAATGGAGAGGTGGCCCCCATGTTTTGCGAATGTCAAGTCGGTGAGATTGAGAACCCAGAAGGTGGCGCAGGGCTGAGGCGCCCTCGTATTGGGTTCCCTGGGCCTTTGTGTTTGTGAAGATTGCCCATCTAAGATATTTCCGTATTTTCTTTCTTTGAGAGGACCTCTCAGTGGTATATGCTTTCAGGTGCCACAAATCCTGGGTTTATTCCTGGTCATTTTAGATCAGGCCAGTGCGAGGGGCCAGCACGTAGCATCTGGAGAGAGTTCAGCAGGGTGTGAGTGGAATTCTTGCCCTGCAGGCCTGTGTCGAAAACAGAAGAGAGACATGGCTGACACCATAGGATGGTCTCTGCCAGGCTCTGGGGGAGCTGGCTCATGTGAACTCTGGTCTTGCAAGTCCCAAGCAGAGCTGTGGAGTTACAGTCTCCAGGTGTATGAGTGAGAACAGGGAGGCAGCTCCTACTCTCCGCCCTGTTGCCTCAGACCTGGGAGGAGCTGACATTTTCAAGGGGAAGAGAATAACAAAGAGATGGGCACTTATTGCGGCCCTGCTGTGTACACAGAACAAGCCAGGCGCCAGGTAGATACAGGACTGAGTCAAAGATGCATCTCTTTCCGCAAGTCATTGCCAGTTTGATGAGAATATGTGTCTTTTTAGAAATTTTTTTTTTAATATTTATTTTTTGGGGCTGGGGTTGTGGCTCAGTGGTAGAGCACTTGCTTGCCTAGTGCGGGTGACGCTCTGAGTTTCATCCTCAGCACCACATAAAAATAAATAAATAAAAATAAAGTTATTGTGTCAACCTACAACTAAAATTTTTTAAAAAAAATATTTATTTTTTGGACACAATGCCTTTATTTTATTTATTTTATAAATTTTATGTGGTGCTGAGGATGGAACCCAGGCTTTGCATGTGCTAGGTGAGTGCTTTACCACTGAGCCACCACCCCAGCCACGCCGCCCCCCCCCCCCCCCCCCCGCCAGAAGACGTGTCTTTTGCATTTGTGGAGAACACTAGTTTTTACATGCCTTTCCTGGATTTTCTTGCTCAGGGGAGAAGAGCCAGGGCAGGACACAGGACGGAGGGAAGCAGCTACCTTGCTTCTCTGAGGATACCAAAGTCAGCTCTCGTCAGAGCTCTGGGGTATTTGTTATTGTATATTTTAGGTGCAGAAATTGGTGTTTGTAACATGAGACCAAGGGAAGAGAGCAGGACTTGACCAGTTCATTGAAAAATCATAGCTCTGAACCTCAGTTGGGGTTACTTTTACCTGAAATGTTTATTTCAAAGCTCTATTGTAGGTCATCCATAGAAGATAGCAAGGGAAGGGTGATGTAGACATGTCATCACCAGCTTGGCTCAAACTGATTTTTTTTTTTTTTTTAAGGAGATGGAGTCTTGCTATGTTGCCCAGACTGGCCTAGAATTCCAAGACTCAAGCCATCTTCCTGCCTCAGTCTTCTGAGCAGCTGGATTACAGCGAGTGCCACTGTGCCTGACTCAAACTGAATTCTGAAATCTCATTTTTGCATTCCTATGCATTATGCTGGGTGAAATTAACCTTACATAAAAGAGTAGCCTCCGTTTGATTCCATTTATATGCATCTAGAACTGGCAGAATTAATTTGTGCAGGAAACAAATCAGAATAGCTATTGCTTGGGGACGGGTAGAGGGCTGCGGGTTACACAGATGTTTCCATCTGCCAAACCAGAACCGCTCAGACTCATGCATTTCAATGTAAGTATAACTTACCACCCTCTGGGAAAAGGAAGTGTAAAACTGATAATGGAGGCCAGAGGACAAATGAGTAGAGGGAAAGATGATACAGAATGTTAATCATTGCAAAAACTGACAGGTGTTTACTATTCTATTTACTTTGTATTCTTTTTTTTTGGTGGGAGGTACTGGGGACTGAACTCGGGGGCACTCAACCACTGATCCACATCCCCAGCCCTATTTTATATTTTATTTAGAGAAGGGACTCACTGAGTTGCTTAGCACCTCACTTTTGCTGAGGTTGGCTTTGAACTTGCAATCCTCCTCCCTCAGCCTCCTGAGCCACTGGGATTATAGGAATGCACACACCTGGCTTTACTTTGTATTTATTTGAATTGTCTGTAATGACAAGTTTTGTGGGTTCTGTTGTGTTTTTGTTTTTGTTTATTTTTAAGAAATAAGCAGCACAGAGGGTCATCTTTGTTGATTTTTCCTTGCAGGAAGCCTTGCTTCTGTCTCCCTGAGAGCGAACCCAGAGGCTTGGGAGAGTAGGGCTGGTCCCAGCCTCCCTGGCTACAGTCTCTCTGGGTTTGCTTATTCTCTGCATTTTGGTGACCATGAACTTTGGCTTCCCCCCACTGGCACCTGCCACTGCCCCTGTCCTTTGCCATCCCTTTGATCTGGGACAGACCCTCCCCTTCCATTGACTTTGACTGCCCTGCTCCACCCACTGCCTAGTCTCTTATCTCTGACTCCTCCCTCCCCCTGTGGTTCCAAGTCTTTCTCTGCTGTGGGTGAACCCACAAAAGGTGAATTTCTCGGATCTCATTTCCCTTCCTCTTAGAATTGTGAAGTGCCACCTGTGAGCCTTTGTTCATGGACACAGCTCTGCTGGGTACTGAAGGGGCACCCTCCCCAGGCACCTGTGAATGATACATGCTGTCTGATTCCATGGATACAAACTTCAAGACAGAATGAATCCCTGGTGCCCAGGGGAAAGGAGGAGGGGATGGGAGCCCAGGAAGGCACACAGGGGCCTCAGTGGGGTGGGGGTGGAGCTGGGAGGGTTCTGGTTTTTCACTTGGGTGGTGGTTGCCAGGGGTGCTTGCTTTTGGTAACTCCTTGAGTTGTACATGCACTTTTGTCTATGCAAGTTACCCTTTAATTTCTTTTTAAAAATTGCTTCCATATTTTTATTGGTGTATTATAATTGTACATAATTGTGGGAATCATTGTTGCATGTTCACACATGCATGCAATGTAACAATATAATTTGGCCAAAAATAAACTGGAAGCCCACACAACATTAAAAAAAAAAAAAAACTGCCCTATTCCACATTAAAAAAAAAAAAACACTTATATTTCTAGATTTTTCTTGAAAAATTGAACCAGGCATGGTGGCAGATGCCTGTAATCCTAGTGACTTGGGAGGCTGAGGCAAGAGGATCACATGTTCAAGACCAGCCTTAGCAACTTAGCAAGACCCTGTCTCAAAATAAAAAATAAAAAGGGCTGGGGATATGGTTCAGTGGTTAAGGTTTAATCCCTGAATAATATAAAATGAAATAAAAAGAGAAAAAAGAAAAATTAGATGAGGCAGCACAGTCTGAATCCCTAGGGAGTAGCATTTGGCTAGAGCTCTGAGGTGCCTGCACCCCCACTTCATTCCTCATGACCCACTTCCTGTCTCTGTGCCATCCAGCAGAAGTTGTCCAGCAAGTGGGTGGCACTGGTGTTACATATTTTCCTCCTCCTCTTCCTCCTCTTCCTCTTCCTCCTGCTGTATTTTCTAATTTTCTTAGAAGGCATGGGAGTTTGGGGGTTCATGCCTGGTTTGGTCAAGACAGTCTTTTGGATCTCCTGGGGGCACCAGGACCCTAAGTGCTAACCATTCCAGGTAAATTCCCTGCACCGGGGACAACTGCAGTTAGATTATGACCAGCCGGAGCAGTTACTATATTTGTTCCTAGGTGTTTCATTCTGTAAATAATTTCCTAATGTGCATTCTGTTTTAAAGTAAGATTTCTTAATAGTCCTGGTTAATGCTTGTACCTTGCTTGGCATTCAGTGATGGTTTGGTAGAATGCGTATATGATTGAGAAGTGTTTTCCTCACTTAATGGGTAAGGAAGGGCTTACTCAGTGTGATGAACTTAGAGCTTACTCTAGCTGCAAACCCACACCTCAGGCAAATGATCTTGATGATGCCATCCTTACAAATCCAAACCCGAGGGCAGGCTGGGAGCTGTGCATGCTCTTTTTCCCCATCTGAATATGTTCTTCTCTTCTTTCCTCCTCCTCCTCCTCCTCTCCCCTCCCCCCTTTCTTCCTCCTGCAACAGGGACAAACCCAGGGCCTTGCACATGCTAGGCCAACTATGCTCTTCCTCTGAGCTACATTCCTCGTCCATTTCTGCCTCCTCCTTGTAGGGAGGCTGTGACTTTTTTTTTCTTTGAGACTACTGACTCATCTCCTCACCCACAAAGAAAAAGTGGGGGGGGGGTGGGAAGAGAAGGAAAATCAAAGGCTACTTATAAACAGACAACTTTGTTTATATACTTCCCCCCCAAATGAATGGGTAGTGGTGCCTCAGTTACAGTTTTATAACCCTAGCAGCCAGCCTCACCATAGACAGGGTTAAAGGAAAGAAGTTTATGGACTTTTCCACTCGTTAACCTTTTTGAAAATCTTATACACACGCAGAGCTGAGTAAAATCATGCTAAAATTCCATGCCTTAGCAGTTGGCATGACACTAAAAGTACTAGAATACAGACTAATTTTCTCTCTGGGTTCATTGTCTGCATTTACAGAATGCCATCCATGAATGGAACCCAAGGAACTTGGGGTCCAAGACTATTCTGTGACCTAGGAAGCTTCTAGGTTATTGGGGTAGGGGCTCCCCTTCTGCCTCTTTTTTTTAAAAATATTTTTTTAGTTGAAGATGAACACAGTATCTTTCTTTCTTTATTTTTATTTGGTGCTAAGGATCAAACTCAGTGCCTCACATGTGTGAGGCCAGCGCTCTACCATTGAGCTATGGTACCAGCCTTCCCTTCAGTCTTAATCCAGGAGACACATGCAAGTGTCCAAGAGCTGCCACACAGCCAGGGCCCTCCTCACCAGAGACATGGGCCAGAAAGTTCCCCGGGCTGAGTCAGAGGTCCTCGGCACACAGGCTGGCTCTGCTCCTGGCCAGTGTGGCTGCCCAGTGGGGAACTCTCCACACGTGTTCTTGTCTTGTCCTTATGTGGCGTGGGGTGGTGGTGGTACTGTGTTTTTTATGTTCACTTTACAGACAGGAACCAGTTTTGAAAAGGTGAAGGGGCCGAGTCAGGGTCATGCTGGCTGTAGGTGTTGGAGCCCAGGTTCAAACCTAACTTGAAGCCCCGGATCTTCCCTCTGTTCTTGGCTAGGTTGCCACAACAAAGCACCACAGAAGGGTGCCTTAAACAACAGAAATCTGTTCTGTTCCAATACTGGAGACTGGAGGTCCAAGATCAAGGTGCAGGTAGGGTCGGTGTCCTCTGAGGCCTTTCTCCTTGGTGTGCAGGTTACTACCCTCTTGTTGTCTGCTCTCCTCTGTCTTCACCTGGTCTTTTTCCAAGGGGTGAGCATTCCTGGTTTCAGTGTGTGTGTGTGTGTGTGTGTGTGTGTGTGTGTGTCTCCCCTATCTCCTCTTTTTATAAATACGCCATATTGGATTAGGGCTCATCCTGCAGCCTTATTTTGATCTATTTAACTTTTTTAAAACCCTGTCTCCAAATACAGTCACATTCTGAAGTCCTGGGGGGGTGGGTTTAGGGTTTCAACATGAATTTGAGGGTGCAGGGTGCAGCACCCAGGTGAGTCCCTAACATTGCTCTATCACTCACCCTCCCCAAAGCTCATCTTCCTCTTCTGCTAATGGTGTGCTACCCAGAATGAGTTCACCTCCATCACCAGGTGTGTCCTTTGGGTGAACCCTGGGCCAAGCCCTGTGAAATTCATCATCTCGCTTCATACAATCTTTAGAACATCTTCCCCGAGTAAGAACCTTCCAGGACAATAGACTCCAAGATGAGTAATAGAGTTTGAACTCCAACCCCATCCCCATGAGACCCGGGCTGTGCTTTCTGTGCCCTGTGGTACAGGCTGTGTGGTCAGATCCCAAACACCACTTTGAGAGCTCCAAAGGGCTGCACAGATTAAATGGGAGCAGTCCCTACAGGACAGGGGCACTTAGGGAAGCTTTGGGTACGAGGTGGCATTGCCATGCCTCACTTTTCAAATTTAGTTCACATTCCTACAGTGCAGGATGGGTGGGGGCAGCCATCCACCCAAACTTAGTTCTTTCTGTTCACGTTTCTTGGCTGGGTTTCCTGGGAATTTGTTGCATATTTATTGATGTAGAATTATTTGCTTTCAGAATTGCAAGGGTGGGAGAAATCTGCAGTCTGGCTGCAAAAAAGTAATTTGGCAATTTATTTTCAGGGCTGCCCTTCTTCCAACAGCTTGTTTCAAACTCAACCTCTGGCACAAAGACATCCATCATTTTAATTGCATGTTACTGTTTAGTCAGGCACAAATTTGTTTCATTTTCTTTTGCCTTTCTCCTGCAGTTGTAGGTGGTGGTGGTTGTTTTTTCCTGGTCCACCATAAAAAAGAAAAAAAAAAGGCCAAAAATATTTCTCCAAAGCAAGCACTTTTTATAGTCAACGAGTTTTTAGCCCTAAGATGTGTGGTTTTCCGATGCTGCAGGTTTGCTTCTTAACCTCTCTGAAGCAGAAAATCAAGGCTGCCTTTTCCTCTTTCTTGTTCAGGTAGCAACCATCATGCAATTGTCTCAAGATAGTTCTAAGAAAAGTGTGTTGGTCTCCGGGTCAGAAGGCTCCCGTTCTATTCCTGGCTTTGCAGTGGCTGCCTGGCAACATGATCTGCTTTCTCGCCTTGTTTTTCCCATCTGTGAAACGAAGGGCTTGAATGTGTTGATTTCTAGAACTTTCCCGTGTTCTCACCTAGTGACCTTGGATCCCATACCCAGGCCTGGTCACTGTGGCCACCCAACAATGTCCATTGAGGAGTTTGTTCTATTCCCTATCATGATGTTTTACTCTGTTGGGTCACAAATTGTGGCTCTTTAATTCAAGGTCAGAAGTTAATACTGTATCCCTCAGAAACATTCTCAAAGATAAAGACATTGTTTCCATGGATTAGATTGGGTAAGAAGTTAACTTTATGATGTGTTCAAAGCTAAAAATGTAGCATTGTGGTGTATGCTTTGTTTCTTGATTCAAAGATGCTGTTTCCTGTGTCCGTGAAATAAGCCCAGAGTGAGTAAGTGGTAGGGTGGCCCCCTTACAGGCTGGGCGGGGGAATGAGGGGTGGGGAGCTGGGTGCCAGCAGAGGTCAGGATACTATATTTTGTTTTAATAATATGGAAGAAAAATAAATTGTTAATGGCTTGGAGTGATTTCCTCTGCATCCCACAGCACTGTCACCGTCACCAGGGACAGAGGATTCCTCTTCCCAACCACAGCCTTGATGCTCCAAGGCAGGGCTTGGACTACAACATGCCGACACCATCTTATCTCTCATTTCCTTTGCACATTACAAGGTTTTAAGTTTTTATTATGGAAAATTTCAAATTCACAAAATAGGCTAATATGCTGAAATCCTTACATACACAACATCCATTTATTATTATTTTATGGAGTATTTTATGTTCTTTCTTTTTACAGTACTGGGGAAACCAGGGTCTTGTGCATGCTAGGTAAGTACTATACCCTGAGCTACATCCTCAGCTCAATTTCTGGAGTATTTTAAAGCAAGACAACTTATTTAACCTGTTAGTACTTAAATGGGTATCTCTCATAAATATATATGTAACATATATAGCCATAGTATCATTATCATGTTGAACAAAATGCACACTGATTCCTTAATATCATTTAATACCAAGTCCTCGATCAGTGTTTCACATTCATCTTAAAAACCTATTTATGGAGCTGAGGTTTGGCTTAATGGTAGAGTGCTCGCCTAGCACATCTGAGGCTCTGGGTTCGATCCTCAGCACCACATAAAAATAAATAAATAAAATAAAGGTATTGTGTCCAACTACAACTAAAAAAATAAATAAATATATTTAAAAAAACTATTTATAAACTACACGTTGTATTTGGTATATGTGTCTGTTTTAATCTGTATAGTCCCTCCCCCCTTTCAGTGCAATTTATTGAGCTCCTTTTGGCAAATGTAGTATAAGACAGCCATGATTAATTTAGTGTACTTCCCCTAAACAGAGTGAGTAGCCTTAAAAAACGGAGTTTCAAAGACTGGGGGTGTAGCTCAGTGGTAGAGCACCAGCCAGGGGTGTGCAGGCCCAGAGTTCAGTCCTCAGCATCACACATAGAAAATAAACAGAACCCCTTTTTAGGTTTTGGTTTTTTTTAAGAATGCATACATTGGGCTGGGGTTGTGGCTCAGCGGTAGAGCACTTGCCTGGCACGTGCTAGGCCCTGGGTTCGATCCTCAGCACCACGTAAAAATAAAATAAATATATTTTGTCCAAACTACAACTAAAAAATAAATATTAAAAAAAGAATACATATATTTGTCCTACTTTTCTTTCCAATTTAGGTTGATCCAACCTAAGTTGGTATCACAGAATGGGGGTTTCCTAAGAAGCATTTTTTTTTTTTTCAGTTGTAAAAAACTTTATGTACATGAAGTCCTTTATGTACATACACACATGCCATGCACACATGAAGTGTTTGTGTATATGTGTGGTTTTTATCTCAGTTATCTTTTGTTGCATAGTAAATGCCCCTGGTGCTTAGTGGCTTAAGACAACCACCTTTGTGTGCACATTTAACCCCCACCCCTCATGGATCGATTGTATTGGTCTAGAATTTGGGGGCAGGACTCAACTGGAAGACTCTTCTGCTTCTCATGGTCACACAGCGGTTGGATGATGGGCTGGTTTGTAGGGTGCAAATGTTACACTCACTTGTCTGGTATCTTGGCAGGGATGGTTGGGTGGCTGGCTCAGTGGTGACAGTAGACTAGAACATCTGCTTGCAGCCTCGTAAACATGACAGTCTCATGGTCCATGGACATTTTGCTGCTCTCTGGCTCTTCCCCCAGAGCAAGCATCCCAAGAGAACTATCACCTCACCTCAGAAATCACAAAACATCACCAACACCACGTTCATTTTCATTGAAACTGTGCCAAGTTCTTCCAAAGGTAAAGGACAGAGACCCTCTCTCAGTAGGGGTGTCAGAGAATATGTGGTCATGTTTGTAAGCACCCTCTTTGGAAAGGACAATACACTAGTACCTTAATTACTTGTTAAGCCTCCATGTCCTTGCTTGTCTTTTGATGGAAGACGGAGGCCCCTGGAGTGGAAGGTACTACCCCAAAGGTCATTCAGTGCAGCTCCTGTCGCCCATTTCCTTTCACTAGGGAAATTAGAGGACTGACCTGGTGTCTCTTCTTGATTGCCATGTCCTGAGCTGCTTTCCTCCACCACGCCCTTATGCCACAATGTTCTGCCTCACCTGCAGCCCAGAGCGATGGCACCAGCCGTTTATAGACTGAGACCTCTGAAACTGTGAGCCCTAAATAAACTTTCCATCATCTAAGATGGGGGGTGGGTGGGAGGGAGGACTGAATTAGACAGGTGCACTGCAACAGCTACATGACTCTGCTCACCTAAGAAAACTGCTGTGGTTCCAAGCCCAGAACTTAAGAGGAATTGGTCCAAGGGACCTTTGTGCTAGGGGAGATTGCCATGTATTTCGTCAGTGGGGGTGGAATATTAGGCAGTGTGCCTGATAGTGAGTGTCACCAAGAGTGCGAGTTGTCAGCATGTGCTGTTTTGGTGTTCCTTACTGAGAGGAGGAAGCATGGTATTTGAAGTGTTGGTGAGACCAGTTTCCAGGGCAGCCAGAGTCAAGTAGCTTTAGGTATCCTTGACTTCATTCAGCATTGTGAGGAATGACCAGGACACTTGTCCCTTTAACTAAGGAGCCAGCTGTGTTTGGATAGAAGTGTAAGTAGACAGAAATTAAGGAGATGTCAGTGTGCCCTGTCGACGTCAAGAAGGGCCAAGGATTGGGTGTAGCTCAGTGGCAGACACTTGCCCAGCATGCATGAGGCCACGGCTTCACCCCCAGTACTGCCAAAATAAGGGAAGGAAGGAGGGAGGGAGGGAAGAAGGAAGGAAAGAAAAGAGAAGGTCCGCAGGATTTCTGTGAGTAAAGTCATGGTGGAAGAGCTAACTCTGGACTCTCCCTCTCTGGTCTTTGCAGCACATGGAGGACATGTGCTGCAAAGAGGAGGACACTGGCTGGCTGGGGAACTGACCAGCAGCGCCTCCTTCCATTGACACACATACTGAAATGACAGCCCCTTTCTTTTAAAATGGCTTTTAGTTCCTTGTTGGTCAAAATTAAGTGTAGTTTTTTTTGTTTGTTTGTTTGTTTCGCCTGACTTCTAAGAGCTTCTTAGCCCGGCAAGTCAGGAAGTCAGTGACATGCTGTTCTACCAGGAGCCACCTAGACAGTGCTACCTCCCTCTATAGAGGTGTGGCTCCTCGGTCAGCCTATGTGCAAATGCTCTACTTTCCACATGGCTGTGGCTTCCCTGCTCTCCAGAAGGAATGGGAATTGCTTCCCCATCTGAGATCTGGCTGCCCTGGACCCTGTAGCCCCGTAGGCCAGCCATAGCCAAAATCATGCTTGCAGTCGGCTCTTAGTGTGTGTTTTTTCAATTGAGCATAAGAAACATTCCTTGTTTGCAGGGTACATTACATGGGCTCAGAGCCCCAGAGGTGAGAAGGAGGGCCAGCGGAGTAGGAAGATGAGGTAGAAAGACCTCTGCCCTAAAGATCGGGAAGCTTGGGTCTGGATTCTAGTTCTGCCACTTAGAAACTATGAATTTTATCACATGGTTTCTCTGAGGCTCAGTCTTTTCTGTAAAGTGGGGTCAGAGAACCCTTATAAACATTGGAGTACTTGTTAACTGGCAGGTGGGATTTATAAGCTGGACAGGCTGGTTTTATAAATCCAGCAGATTCTGGACATGTTTGTGTGGTCTTGCATCACTATACTCATCAAATCTTTCTGATAGCTGAGAGGGTATTTCTAGTTCATGATAAAATGTCAAAGTGACTTATGTGGTAATTTCAGATATCCATGTCTATGATGTCCTGTAGTAAATAGTGTGTGTTTGTTTATGATGACTTAGCCATATTGGCGATGACAATGGTATTATCCTCATGTTACTATAATAAAATTCCCGGAAGCAATTACCTTATAAAGAGAAAAAAAGGTTATTTTGACTCATGGTTTTGGAGGTTCTAGTCTAAGATCAGGTGCCCCCATTGCTTTGGGCCTGTGTAAGGGTAGAACATCATGGTGAGAGGCCTGTGGCAGAGCAAACCACTTCCATCATGAGCCAGGAAAAAAAGACAAGAGAGGCTGGGGTCTCAAAATCCCCTTCAAGAGCACACCCCCAATGACCTAAGGACCTCCCAGTAGGCCCCAACTCCTACAGGTCTACAGCAACCCCCAACAGTACCTCCTGGGGTCCAAACCTTTAGTACACGGATCTTTGGGGGACTTTCAACCAAACCATAGCAACAACAGAGACCCTGAGGCCACTTGGGGGGGGGTGTGTGTATTTGTAACCTCATGTTACTATAATAAAATGACGTACCTTGATTTTTACTAAGCATTTGACAAAAAGCACATGGTGTTATTCCTGTGGACCAGTGGGAGACAAAAGGTTTGGATTGAAGTAATAATAATTCCTTCGTTGGTGTAGCACACCAGGCTACAGTGTATGCTTGTTTGCTGTCTTGCTTTTTTTATTAATATAATACTTTAGAAGGTCATCAGAGCAGATGAAAGTATTCCCATTTTTCAGACAAAGAAGCTGAGACTCAGGGTTGCCTCAGGTCACGGTCCCATTTCTAGAAAAGTGGTAGAACTGGGATTTCGACTCAGCATTTCTGCCCCTCAGAATCCCAGGGCACAGCCCCATGTGGGACAGTTGTGTGCAGTCATACTGGGCTGGAAGCCACCAACACATAGGTGCCCTGAGGTCCTGTGAAGCGAGAAGGATACCCCCAGCGTCACCGCTCCCCGTGCAGACCTGCCTCTGACAAGGCCCCGTGCTGTGACACTGGCATCAGTAACTGACAGATGGAGTAACAGGCTGGGACTCAGGACATTCTTAACAGGGTAGATCGCTTCATGCATTGAAGAACCAGAACTGATTAACATTTTGTGCAGAAGAGGCAGAGCATTCTCATTCGCCATAAGGATAGGCCACAGAAGGGTGCGGCTTCCCAAGCACCAGAGGTCTGGGGTGCATTGGAGCAGACTCTGGTCTGGAAGAGGTGATGGCAGTACTGGGAATCTGCACCCAGGGCCTGGCCAGCTACAGAAAATCCCCAACAGAGTTGGACTGGGGAACCAGAACTGGGGTTTAGAACTTCTGAACCACAGGTGGTTGTGGTGCAAACCGAGGCTACGCCTTAATTCACTTGGGTGTTTGTGTTTTTTTCAACTTCCAAACGTCAGGTGGCAGAAGAGCAAAAATGACTAGTGCAGGGTGCTGCCAACAAGAAGCTGAGTAGTGGGCTGGGTGGGGCTCAGCGGTAGAGCGCTTGCCTAGCATGTGTGAAGCCCTGGGTTCGATCCTCAGAACTGCATAAAAATGAACAAATAAAATAAAGGCATGCTGTCCACCTACAACTACAAAAAAAAAAAAAAGAAAAAAGAAAGAAAGAAAAATGTTGAGAAATGAAGTTTGTTACTTGCTGTTGACCCTGGCATTTAGCTTGAGGACAGGGACAGGAATGGGAATGTCGGAATGAGGAAGGCCCCAGTCAACCTATGGAGGTGGGACTGCTGAGCGTGGTGGAGCGGGCATTGTGTTGGAGAACAGCGTGCTTCACAGTTTCATGGAGCCTGGGGCGAGAGGTAACATCCTGTGTTAGGTTAGGCAGTATTGATAATACAAAATCCCTGACACAGGCTAGGGCGCCTGCACCCCCTTCCTTGATAGATGTCTTTGAGCAGAGCCGTGAAGGCCACTTTAGGCAATGCAGGGGAGATGGGTGTAGGGGAGGAGACACTAGGAGGAGCAGGATCGCTTGGGGCTGTTGCTATGGTCAGATGATGAGCCACAGCCTGAACCATGAAGGGAGAGGCCTTTCTGAAGATGGACACAAAGGGACATGCCATCCAATGGATGTGACCATGCAGAGGGAGAGCGGCCACATGCCTGAAAGGAGCAGCTCCCAAAATCACGTTCACTGCTTGGGCATCATAGTTTTACAGTTTCCTTCGTAACTGGGATATAAACACTTGTTGAGTACACACCTTCCAAATCTCCCTGGGATGCCCCACATCTTATGCTCTTGAGACTAAATGAGATCTGGACAGGTTAGCTTCTATCTTCTGTGTTCTTCCAGGACCTGATTTGACCTGTGAGTACTGCCCTTGTGTCAGGCTGCAGTAGGGGATTGCCTGCAGCATCTTATCTGACCGAGGTCAGCATAGTTCATTTATTTGGGGGGTGGGGTGGGGGACAGTTAAGGCATGGACACAGCTGAGAACCAGTGAATCAGCAAGACAGGGACTTCTGACACTGGCCAGCAAAGATGGCACAACATCCATGCCTTTCCCTGCTAGCTGCCTGTCCGCCCCTGCCCACCCCAGCTTTCTTTGGCAAGTACATACTTTTATTTTACACACGATGTTAAGGAGCTCGGTTCTTGTCAGCTGATGTCAGATCCAAAGGCACTGCTGCCGAGAGACACCTCGACTCAAACCCCCGGTGGCTGGTCCTAGTGAAAAGTGATGTGTTGAGATGGGAGGCAGGAAAGCCAGGGGACATCTGTGCAAGAGCTCCAGGGAGGAGCTGGCCGGAGCCTGCTGTGTTTGGGGACTGACAGCTCACTGTGTTAATTTGGAACTAGATGCAGTGTCACTGGGCTCCAGAGTGGCAGCCCTGACTTGGTAAGGCCCCTGTTCCGTACGGGGCGCTTCAGAAGGTGAGGAGCTGAGTGGCGCTGTGGCCTGTGGGTTTGGGTCTGCAGTGGATTTGGATGAGCTGCTCACCGAGGACTTCTACAGTGGGGGAGGCAGCCACCCCGCTTCTGACTGGGTAACCCCTGCTGCATGCTCTGCAGTGGCAGTTGGCATTTGATAAGCACCTGGCAAGCATTTGGGAAGGAAGGGAGGAAGGGAGGAAGGGAGGAAGAGGGGAAGGGAGGAAGGGAGGAAGGGAGGAAGGGAGGAAGGGAGGGCGGGCTCCTCACCGAGGGAAAGACCTAGTTAACAGTAAGGCAACAAGCAACGGCTTTCCAGTGTTGTCATGTTGACTTAGCGCCTTTCGGAACCACTAGACAGCACTTGACATAATAGCAACAAAATTGTGTTTCGGTAAACAGCCTTGGAAGCGCAGGGTGGTTCCCCAGGCTCTCGTTCATGGAATACTTAATTTGAAAATATTTTAATGAGTATATTCTCATTTTGAGGCCTGTGGCTCGTGGAGTATGGTGGGTCTGTTGTCAGTGTGTTAGCAAGGCCCATTCAGAATGTGCCTTTCTTGGCCCCAGACTCCACCACACACACCCCTGCTGTCTATCCACACAGCTGTCCATGCAGCCAGCAGGCATTAGGGAGCCCCTGCCGTGTGCCAGCCAGGCACTGTGCGAGGGGGATGCGGGACAGGGAGGTGAGTACTCAGGTGCATGGAGCTGGGCCCTGCCCTCAGGATGCTTAGTCTGAAGCAGGAGTGAGGATATAGAAGCCCAGAGAGCATCCACAGAAGGTGATCCTGTGTAAAATACAGCCATGAGCCTGCCCGAAGGAGCACAGAGGAGGGAGCACTTGTCTGGCTCCTGAAGAGATTCTGTTTGGGCGAAGCTTGAGGTAATGCTTTCTGGACTTCAGCCCCAGGTGCTGGATGTCAGGGCTGGCAGTGCAGGAGAACTGAGTTCTCTGGAGCCTTCTTAGGATTGAGTGTGAACACCCTGTGGACTGGGAGAAGGGGAGAAAGTGGGTTCAAGGGCAGAATGACCTTGATTCTCTTAATTTCATCCTAGCCAATAACCCCCTGGGGCCTGTGTTGAGGATCCCTCCATTCCAGCCCTCGTTATTCTGTCAGATTCTTTTTGGAACTGGAAAGAGACCTTGGGGATTCTTTCTTCCAGCAGAATTTGGATGAACCAGGAGCGTACTTGAGGGTGTGGGTGTGGGGGAGTATCTGCAGGTGTGGAGTAGAGGTGGTATTTTCTAACGGACTGGGCCTTGCCACTTCCAAGACTGGTGGAAATGAGGGTCTGGCCTGGCAGAAGGGACCTGCTTCCTCACCGCCACCCTGAGCTCCTCAGACATGACAAGCCATGTCAGAAAGACCTTGGAAAAGTGAGATTTGGAAATGACCTGGGCAGAAGCTCATGCTGACTCTTTTCCTTGTACACAAGTAGAACTGTGATTTTTCAACCAGTGTTCTGTGAGTGGAGTCATCCTGTGCCTGCCTGGTAGGTCCTGAATCCAAATAGAGAGACCCAGCTGCGGGGCAAGTCAGATTCGGGGCCAGTTTAGTTTTGTGGCCCTGTATATTCAGGGCACTGTGTCAGGAGCTGCAGGACAAGTCTGGGCTGGTGGTAAGGATTTGGGGAAATTATGAATTGCTTAAGGCCACAGTTGGTGGTCCACCTGGGGGCACGGGGCGCCTGCTTTCTCCAAACCCAATTCCTCCTGCCGTGTCCTGCTGCTAAAGCTCTTCTTAACTAGTTCAGTCCCACCGGGAGACCCACTAATGAAGCGTTGGTCCCACAGTAACAGGTGTTTCCTAGGGCTGACAGCAGTGGAGAGTCACAGGGCAAAACTACCCTGTGACTTTGTTAGGGGCAAGAAGAAAGGGCACCAGGGAGGGGGCACTTAAAATATTTTTGTTGTTGTTGTTGTTGTTGTTTGACAACTGCGAGGAGATCCGTGTTTAGGAAAACTTGGCAAGAAAACCACCCACAACTTCTCCACCCTAATACAGCTAATTATATTTTAAAAGATTTTCTGTTTGTCTCAGGCAGTCCGCAATACATAACTCAGGTTTTTATGCGTACTTGGAATCACAGCTAGCCTGTAGAGTTTGTTTACCTAACCTTGTACGTTTTCCTTATTTCTGCCTCATCTTTGTAATTATTTTCCATAATGGCTGAGCAGTATTCTGGAGTGTCAGAAGGCCATCGTTCAGTGTGCCTGGGCCTGTGGAATGGGCTGGTTCCTCTCTCCCCCTCCTTAAGCTTGGGGTCTAGAGAACTTTCTCACACCTTCAGCCTTGTGCTTCTGTGTCATTGCTGCCTTCGAGGAGCAGTTCCGGGAAGGGGACTTTGAAGTCGGTAATGCAGGCATGCAGACAGTCTTAATATTTGTTTTTACTTCTATTTATTTATAATATTTATTTTTTCGTTGTAGTTGGATGCAATACCTTCATTTCACTTATTTATCATTATGTGGTACTGAGGATCAAACCCAGGGTCTTGCATGTGTGAGGCGAGTGCTCTACCGCTGAGCCACAACCCCAGCCCCTGATTTTACTTTTATTTATGTATTCATTTATTTACCTGGGGCGGGGGGTTAAACCCAGGGCCTCGTGCATGCTAAGCACACTACCACTGAGCTACGCTCCCAACCTTGCATTTTTATATGTATCATGCAAATACAGATGTGCAAATAAAGCAAAGGTGTAGCTGAGCGAGTTATGAGGAAGCAGATGCCACTACTCAGCTCAGGAGACAGCTTCCTGCTAGCCAGAGCCCTCTGCGCTCCCTTCCTGCCAGGAGCTGCGTTACTCTGACTTTATTGTAATTGCTTCCGTGTTCATTAAGTTTTATCACCCAAGAGTGCATCCAAGACATGACAGCTGGATTTTGCCTTTAAAAAAGGTCTTCTAGGGGCTGGGGTTTGGCTCAGAGGCAGAGTGCTCCCCTAGCATGTGTGAGGCACTGCGTTTGATTCTCAGCACCGCATGTAAATAAATAAAAGTCATTGACAACTAAAAAAAATACACACACACACACACACACACACACATATTTTAAGCCTTTTAAATTTCTTAACCTATAGGATTTTCCTCCATCTCTTCTCTTCCCTCTATTGTTTGTTGAAGAAAGAACCTGGATCATTTGCCCTGAGGAGTTTCTAGGACTTTCCCCAGGCTGGGTCTCCTGGAGAGAGGAGTTGGAGCCAGGGGTCACTCAGGTGGTAGGTGTTCTGCTCCGGGCAGTACATAGGAGTGGGACTCTCCTGCGGGGAAGTGAGTAGCCACTGGAGCCCAAGCGCAGAACCTTCCATTCATTAGGGGCTGCAGAGTGTTGAATGGGCGGTTTCTCTTGTTCCTTCATTATTCGTTTGTTGGACTATTTCAGTAAAGAAAAACTCCACCCATCTGCTTTTTAAAAATAGCTTCATGGAGGTTCACATGTCCTACAGTTCACCCACCGGAAGTATGTAATTCAGTGGCTTTTGGTACATTTAACAGAGTTCTGCATCTGTCACCACAATTAATTTTAGAACATTTCATTGACAAAACGCCACTCCTTTTGCTGCCACATCCTAAACCCTCCAGCCTTTAGCAGCCACTAACCTAACTTCTGTCTCTGTGGATCTACCTACTCGGGACATTTTAACAGGCACACGTACAGTATGTGATGCTGTGTGATTAGTTTCTTTCATGTCTTCTAGGTCCCTCCACATTGGTTGCATATGTCATTCCTTTTTATGGCCAAAAAATATTCCATCAGATACATGCAGTAGTATTTGTTTATTCATTAGTTGATGACTATTTGGTGTTACTTAATCCTGTGGATATGATGAATAATATTGCTGGGTAGATTCACGTATGTTTTTCACAAACATATGTTTTTATTTCTTGGGTGCATACTTAGGAATAGACTCACTGGGACGTGGGTAAATCCGTGTTTAACCATTTGAGGAACCATGAGACTGTTTTCCAGTGTGGTTGCATGAGTTTTTATTCCCATCAGCAATATTATGAGAATTCCAATTTCTCTAGTGTGTTTTGCAATGTCTTTTTAATCCTAGTGGGTATGAAGCAGCATCTGATTATGGTTTGATTTGCATTTCCCTAGTGAGTGATGATGATGAGCATCTTTTATGTGTGCTTTGGTCATTTGTACATCTTTGGAGAACTATCTATACATGTCCTTTGGCCATTTTTCAATTGGGCATTTGTCTTTTATTATTGAATTGTAATAGTTCCTTATGTATTCTAGTTAAAAATCCCTAGCAGATGGGTCCGCTCTCTATATCCATTTACTTTACTGACTTGTGGATCAAAAGTATTTTTAAAAAATTGCATCTGTGTTGAACATGTACGAACTGCTTTACTTATTATTAGTCCCTAAATAATACAGTATAACAACTATTTACATAGCATTTGCATTGTACTATAAGTCATCTAGAGATGATTTAAAGTATACAAGAGGATGAGCATAAGTTATATGCATGTACTTCACTATTTCTATAAGGGGCTTAAGCATCTGTTGATTTTGATATTCTCAGTGGGTCCTGGAACTAGTCCTTCCTCAGATATAGAGCAATGACTACATATGATTTGCAAAAATTTTATTGTATTTTGGGTTGCCTTTGTAGTTTCTTGGAAAAAAAATTTTCTTTTTTCAGTGCCAGGGATTGAACTCAGGAGTAGGCACTTGACACTGAGCCACATCCCCAGCTGTATTTTGTATTTTATTGAGAGATAGGGTCTCACTGAGTTACTTAGTGCCTCGCCTTTGCTGAGGCTGGCTTTGAACTTGTGATCTTCCTACCTCAGCCTCCCTAGTGGCTGGGATTACAGGCATGCACCACTGTGCTTGGCTCTTGAGATCTTGAGTCTTGATATCTTTTCAGAGTGTAAAAGTTTTGCAATTTGATGTCCAGTTCATTTTTTCTCTTGTGGCTTGTACTTTGGGTGTCTTATCTCAACACCATTGCTTAACCCAAGGTCATGAAGCTTGGTGCCTGTGTTTATTCTGAGAGCTTTAACTGTTTAACTCTCACGTTTAGGGCTGTGGTCCACCTGGAGTACATGCACTTCTGTGCCCACTGGCCACCCGTGGCTGCAATTTTAGGCAGAGTCAGTGCCGGATTCTTCCTCTTCATTTACCAGGTTTTGTATTAAGGAGTTGCTTCTCTAGTATGAAACTGTGTGTTTCCTTTGTTGTTTTCTTTGACGCTTAGATTTAAACATGTTTGCAATGGTGTAGTTTTTTACTGAGCTGGGTGCCTGTGTTCTGCTGGAGCGATTATTGATGAGTACTTTCTGTTGTTCAAGACTTCAATCTTCTTGGAACGATTTCTCATTTGTGATCTCCTTAGTCTTCTAAGGAGAAGCTGGGAGAGCAGCTACCACTAGGCCTACTTTACAGAGCAGGAAGAGAAGCATAAGGAGAAATGACTTGTCCCGGGGCACAACCACTAATAAATGCAGGACTTGAACCCTGGGTCTGATTCTTCTTGTGCTTGTGTCCCAGCTGTATGCCACACGGTCAAAACCCTGAGATAGACCTGGAATTTGAGCTTCAGTCCTAGTTCTATGGTCTTGATATGCAGGAGATCTTTTGTTCTTTCTGGGATTTGGTTACTTGCTCTGTGAGATTGGGAAGAGCCAGTCCCAATCTAGAATTCTGAGCAGATTTCCTCATGTCACCTGCAATGAGAGACAGCCCAGGTCTTGCTGCTCTGGGGTGGAGCCCCATCAGGAGCATCTGATGGACAGAGCTTACCACCACACACAGGTGTTGGTCCATATGGCTCCCTTTTTGTAAGGAGAGACTAGTGAGGGTTAGTGATGGTTATCCCCTTATATAGTTGACCTTTATTCTAGCATGTGATGTTTGAATTTCTTTAAGTATGAGTTTGTATTATACTTGAATAAAATAATTAAATTTGTAAAAACTTGTGTGCATGTATACAATGTAAAAGAGAGAAGTGGTTTTTTTTTTTTTAATCCTTTTGTTTCTTATCCGGCTCTCACACTCTAAATTTTCATCTACCCGTTTGTCTTCCAGAAACATGCCAAAGGCCAGGATTTGTTTGATCAGATCGTGTACCACTTGGACCTTGTGGAAACAGATTACTTTGGCCTCCAGTTCCTCGACTCGGCCCAGGTCACAGTATGTATTGCTTTAATTTCATTTCAGGACAGATTGGCTTTTGATGCTAATTGCAGATCCACAGTTGCTAGAAATTGGTAGAGAAAAATAGGAGTAAAACTGTGACACTGTTCCAGTAAGGAGCATTGGCAGCTGTGATAGTGCCTGAGTGGAGTACAGGCACGGTGCTGTGGGATGCTCCCCACTCCGAAACAGCCAACAACCAGGAGAACTGGTGCACAGGAAGCATTAAGGAAGCATTTCTGAGCATAGGGATGCACGGTGGACACATTTCTAGAGAATGTTGGAGGAAGAAGAAATATTATGGAAAATATTGCATTGGTATTGCTTTTATTTTTTAAGCAGCAAGATAGGCCTCCCCACCATCTTCTTATACAGCCTGGCTAGGTAGGGAGAGGGTCTTGTGAAGGTGGCTGAGGCAGTCAGAGCAGGCCGTGGCCCTGCACCAGGACCATCTTGCGGGCTCCAGGAGGGGTATTGGGTCAGCCCAGACTCCCCTTGCTCTCCCAGAGGCACACTGCTCACAGTGGAGGTGCTAGAATGAGTGATCTCCACAGAGCTCAGAACCACTCTTTGGAAAGTAGCAATGACTTCATAGTCCCCCTTCCCAACAAGATATTTGGGTTTCAAAGATAATTTATCCAAGTATCTAAAAATGTTGGTTGAGTGTCTGTGGTGCACTGGGCCCCATTCTGAACATTGTGGATACAAGAGGTGATCACAGATGGTGTAAGGATACGAGGGGACAAGAGGAGACAGATTAAGCGAGGAAGGGCAAGAGGAGGAGTGGGTGCTGAGGCAGAGAGTGTCTTGAGGCAGGGGTCCCTGGGAACGCCTTCCAGCTGGACACCTGAAGCTTCTCATACCTAAAAGACACCAGTTACCTCTGGGGGACCACATGTGACAGCTGTTAGCTGCTCAGACTGGTGTCTGGCCACTGGGGCTGCTGGAGATGCCCCGCCCTGGGGTGGACTATAGAGTGGAATCTGGAGGGAAAAGCCCCTGGCTGTAGTGCCCCCTGGTGGTCCTCCCAGGTGCTGCCCTGGGCATCCACCTCTGCACCTTGGGACTTCCTGTCTGCCCTTACCCCACAGTTGCTGCCACCTTGGCCACATGGTCCTGATTCCTCTCCTGTCCCTCAGTTGGAGACTCTCACTGTGGCCCTGGGGGGGATGCCTCCTTGTTTTTGTCTCTGCCTCCCCTTCAGTTCTGCTTCCTTGGAGTTGAGCAGCCCGGACCCTGCCCTCTGGCCTCAGGACCGTCCTTCACATCCCTTGGGGCCTGTGTGTCTCAGTTATTTTCTTCCCCTGGGCAGCCTCAGGATTCTAGCTGCTGACCCTTCTGAGTATTCTGGGCACTGTTTCCTTTCATTTAAGCAAATCTGACTCAGATTTCTTTTGGGGCCTGTTATCGCTCTCAGATCCAGAATTCTGCCATTCCCAATTTCATGGTATTGTCTCTCGATTCCGTCTTTCTGGCCCTTCTCCTTCTGGACTTGGCTTTAAGGGGCCCTTCCTGTCTTATTCCCATTTCCCAGCCCCCTCCTGCCCGCACCTTCCTCTCTACCTGAGCCGAGCCTCAGCTGTCTCACTGTGTCCTCCCTTAGCCCTCGGTTCCCCTGCCCCCATGTCTGCTCCCTGGCCGACCCTTCACACGCAGGCCCATCTGTTTTCTCTGTGGCTTCTCCTGGGCTGCCAAGTGGTGCCAGAGAGTCACTGCTGTGCCTTTTGGCATCCGCAGAGATGACAAATCCAGCAAAGTCCAAGCCCTGGACCAGTGCTTCGAGCCTTGCCAGCCCCCCACGGGATGCCAGGTGCCCACAGTTCCCTTTCTAGGGAAGCTCTCCCACTGAGCCACACCCCAGCCCTTCACAGCTCCCGTTCTGAGGTGTGACCACGACCTCTAGTCCCCACCAAGTCCGTCCAGCATCTGTCCTCACCTCCGCTTTTCTTGCCCTGTGCCTCCAAGTTTCTCTTTCTCTCTCTCCATCCTATCTCAAGAGAAAAGAGTCTTCCTATTCCTGCGCTTTCTCTCTGTACCTGCTGCCACGGTCCCATTTCCAGCTGCTTCCTGAGCGCCACAATCAGAGTTCTCTCTCTGCTCAGTGTCCTCCAGCTGTCCCAGCATTGGACCCCTTCAGCCTCCTCCCTGAGCCTCCTCTCCATTCGGCCTTCTGTGTGTCATAAAGCATGTGCTGTCTGTGGCTTCAGAATATCTGTAGCCCTGGTTCAGGAGTCAGGTCTGGACCCTGTTCCTGGCTCTGCTGCTGACCCATCTGGTGGGCTTAGATAGGCCACCTTTTCTCCCTTGGCCTCAGTTACCTCATCTGTGAAGTGGGGTTCTTGGACCTGTTTTCTAGGAGCTTTCCCGGTTCTCGGGGTCAGTGACTCTTGAGTCGGAGGGGGGTGGAGCAGGCGCACTTGCCCCTTTAGTTGGGGAGGAGGAGGTACCACTATTATTTGAGCAAGCCTGTTATCTTGGGTGCATGTCCCATCACCAGGTGACCCCTCTTCATCCGCTCAGCTTCCCAAAGCTGTGCTTGTGACTCCATGGCCAAAGACTTTGCTGTGAACCTCTGCCAGTGTGCTGTCACTGTGAGTCAGGAGGGATGTGCCCAGCGGCACTCAGGCGTCCTTCCCAGGTTTCGAAGCCTCTCCAGCGTCTTGCTCTCTTGCAGCGGCAGGCAAGAGGGTGCAGGAGCAGCTGCCAAGACCCTTCCTGCCGTCCTTCAGCTTCTCAGCCACATCCTGGTGGTCCACCCTTCTCTTTGTGCGTGGCATGAGCTGTCCCCCTCCCTGGAATGCCCTCTCGCCATCCTTCGAGCCATCTCAGCTGTCCCCCATTCATGAAGCATGTCCCCAGCTCCTAGAGTGTTTTCCTCTATGTAAACCTGGAGTTTATTTGCCTTCTGTGGTGGTTTGCTCACCTGGCCTCAGGTTTCTTATTTGAGTCTATAAACAAAACTTCATGACTAGATCCTAAAGCTTAGGACTTCCTTTTCTTAACTTGGTGACTCCTAGGAACAAGGCAAGCAAACTGGTACCTTGTACTTTAGCCCCAGAAGGGACCTTGGGAGAGGCATTTGTCAAACCTTTACATCTTCTGGATAGTGAAACCAAAGCCCTTAGACCCTGGCAAGTCACTTAGTAACTGGTGCAGCTTGGACTCAAACCCAGGTTTTGTGATTTCACTTGTATGTGTTCATTCTAGTGCACTGTGCTCTTGAGTCTGCCTATCTGTAAAGTGGAGTCACACCTATTTCATAGGGAAATTGAGGAGCCCACAGTGGGTTAATGGATGAGAATAGATTTGTAGTGTGGTTCTCTTAGTGTATTTTGTGTTGCTGTAACAAAATACCGGAGGCTGAGTACTTTCTGAAGAGGTCTATTTAGCTGGATGTGGTGGTGCACACCTGTAATCCCATTGACTTGGGACTGAGGCAGAAGGATTGCAAGTTTGAAGCCAGCTTGAGTAATTTAACAAGACCCTGTCTCAAAATAAAAAGGGCTGGGCTAGGGATATGGCTCAGTGGTAGAGTGTCCTGAGCTCAATCCCAAATATTGCAAGGGAGAAAAAAAAAAGTCTATTTAACTCACAGTTTTAGTGGCTGAAGGACCAGGATTGGGTGGCCCCATCTGGTTGGCCCTGGTGAGAGCCTTCTGACTGTATCACAACATGACGGAGAAGCTGAAAGGGAAATGGCTATATGCAGAAGGAGCCACGTGCAAGGGGTGACCTTGCTTTACAATAACCCAGTCTTTAAGAATTAATCCAGTCTGGAGAGACCTAACCCAATCTTACCAGGCAGGCACTGTGAGGGTGGAGCCTCCATAACTAACTGCCTTCCATAGGCCCCACCTCTTATTTTATTTATTTGTTTTTTATGTGGTGCTGAGAATCGAACCCAGGGCCTCACAGGTGCTAAGTGAGCGCTCTACCACTGAGCCACACCCCCAGCCCTAGGCCCCACCTCTTAAAGGTCCCATGACCTCAACCCTACCACACTAGGGACCAGGCTTCCATCACCTGAACCTTGGAGAGACAAACCATACCCAGAGCATAGAAATCTCCTCTCCCTGGGCAGGCTGCTAGGGGCCAGGGTCCTCATGGGTGGGCACACTGAGAAGGGTATGGTAGCTGGGACGTGTGAACCTGTGCTGTGTAGGGGAGAAATGGCAGCACATTTAAACAAGACCCCTTTGGGAGAATCTGCTGAGATGGCCAATGGGGTGATATCCATTTTCACAGGGCCTGGGAGGTGATTGGATGTCATAGAGATATATCTGGGGGAAGCAGACTAACAGATGGGAACACAAAAGGAAACGGTTCACTTGGCCCTTGGCTTACTGCCCCACAATTGAGGCTCTTTCCTATACATACACCGTCATGTAGCCCCTGACATGAGGACCAGCAGGTAGTGGCAGGGCTTTTGGCACAGCTGTCTGTATACCCAGCTTATACCTCCAGCTCCCTGAAAGAGCCAGGCCTGGTTTCCATAGTGCCCTGCCCAGCCTTGAAGCAACCGTCAAAGCCTGTTGGCATCATCTATTTTTAGCAATCGGAGCTGGGACCTCATGTTTCCTTTTCCTTGTTAGAAGGGAAGGCCATCCAGGGTCCCACTCTGTGGCTCTCACTTTGGTGCACCTCAGAGCAGGGGCTGGGAGTGTAATTTGCGTGTCAGAGCTTGCTTCTCCAAGCCAAGGGCTCTGGCCTCCGTGCCCCTCCAGCTTTCACACTGCCTGGTCCTGGTAGCTGCTGTTTACTGAGCTCCACCCTGAACCAGGCATTGAATTAGGGCTCTGTATAACTCTTATTTAACATTCATGACTGATCTGCAAAGCTGGCCATAAAACAGACCCATTTTACAGGTGACGAATTTGCAACTCAGAGACATTAGGAACCTTGTAAAGGTTAAAATAAGGACAGTGCCAGAACTCATTCCATTTGGTCTCATTCCAAAACCCAGCACATTCCACTGAACTGTTCTGGTTTCATGCTGTTCATGGCGCGCGCGCGTGCGCGCACACACACACACACACAGAGTAGGAAAGAGCACTTTCCAACTTTGACTTGGAACTTACCTAAGGCCATGCTTTGTAGTTGCAGACATTGCCCCTGCCTGCCACATTTCTGGTGGGGGACACAGAGACAAGTAGTCCCTTGGAGTATGTCATGATCAGTTGCCTAGTGGAGGGTATCTAGGCCTTTGTGTAAGCCTGGAGGAGAGACTGTTGTGTAATCAACAAGCCGACGTGGTAGCAGAGAAGAAAGTGAACCCTGATGTGGTCCCCAGAGTGGGAGAAGGGTTTGCCACGTGGTGCTCTTGGTAATAATAACAATCCCACCAAGCTGGAGTCTCCCTCCTCTTCTTGGGGGCAGGTGTTCTTCAGGGTTGATGCGGCCACCATAAATCTTTCTCCTAAGCCCCTTCCCAATAGGAATATGGAGCTTTTTATAGCAGTACATTTGCAGCAAGGAAATCAGAAAAAAATAATTGAGCCTTTGAAGATTGTCACACGTCTTTTCCTCTGGGCTTTGCAGCATAGACCCTGGGCTGCACGCTGAGGTCCACACATAGATGGTGGCTCCTGGAAAGGCTTGATGGGTGCCACAGGGACTCCAGCTCCCTTGGCTTCGCTCTGCTTATTTCTTGGAAGGTCACCACATTTGCTGCTTGTACCGAGGGCTCTGCTGAGTGTTCCTGCCATTTCAGATGTGACTGTAGGAAGAAAAGGAGCAGGGCTGCCAATATAGCTTGTGGGTAGAGTGCTTACCTAGCATGCACCAGGCCCTGGGTTCAATCCCTAGCATCACAAAAAGAAAAAAAGGAAGAAATGAGTAAGTACTTAGGGTCGGAAGAGGGGAAGTAGGAGAGTGAAGTGCTGTTGGTGGGATCTCTGTTTCCTGAAGAAAATCAGACCTCTCATTCTATCTGCTTGGACAATTTAGTACAATTCCTGCAGATACTCAGTTGATCCTTCCAGAGTGTTAGGGCAGCTCAACTAATGGCTGAGGAAGCTCAGGCCCTTGCTCGTGGCCATACACCTGGGACTTGAACTCTGGTCTGTTCCTCCTTCCCTTGTAGTACCAAGAGGGGTCAGATGGCCCAGTGTCATAGGCCTCCAGCAGCCCATCTGAATGCTGACAGTGAGGGGCCAGCGAGTGTTTCCCTGCCCACGTGCAAATATCAGTGTGGAATGGATGGCTGCTGAAGGGGTCTCTGCAGTGGACTCAGACAAACTCCCAAGGAAAAACCCCAAGTAGCTGGTGTGAGTTTGTGGCTTCATCCTGGATGGGTAGAGAAGGTAGTTTGTGCTGGGGAATCCTTGAGTGGTGGCGCCAACCGCAGTGTGGGTTGGAATCCTGCCTCCCCTCTTCTTAGGGACATACCTCCCACAGCCTCTTCAGAGCCACCTCCACCTGCTCTGAGACCCAGTGAGGTGACGAATGTGACACAGTGGACTCCAGAAGTGCTCCTCCCCTTCCTTCTCTGTTCACCCTTTAGATACGATTACCTCTTCAGGTTCCTTCCAAATCTGTTGAACCACAATCTAGATGCTCTTTACAAGTCAAGAAAATCTACAGGTACTAAAAATCCTCTTCTGAGCTCTATCACTCGGGCTTAATGGCGAGGGCCCTGGGGATATGGAAACAGGGATTTCCGACCCTCTTGAACTCCTGGGCTTTTCTCAGGCAGCGTGGTTCCAGGGCTCCTGTGTAGACCATTAAATTCTCCATCCAGCCTTGTGTGTGTCATATTTCCAGGGCTGATGTACTGTTAGAACAGATGGGCTTTGCCAGGATCATCTCACACATCTTGATTTATGGGAAGGGCTTTGCCAGATGGACTTGGATGACAAATTCAGATCAGAAGCCACCTTGCTAACACCGTTAGTGTGTTTGAGTTAAACGTCTTGCCATTTGAACTCAGAAGTGCATCTGTCTGTCTGCAGTGACTGGTTTAATGGTCTGTTGAGAGGGCTGGAGCCATTTACCTTGGCCTTTACTGACAGGTGGTCTGGTTATATTTAGCCAGGACACAGGTGAACATCCCAGACAGGTCTTGCTGCTACTGAATACAGTCCTCAAAGCCGCACATAGGTTGCAATTTACTGATCGCCACATCGGGCTTTCATTGTCCCAGTATTCAAGGGACAGGGGTCTTGTGGGATAAAATACATGTGATCAGCCCTTGGTGAGCTCCTGTAGCTGTGAAGAAAGTCAGTTCATTTTGAGCTAGTTGGATACAAGACAGGTTTTATCTTCTCTCGTTTTAGGATTGTGACTGGGTTTCTTATACCTCTGATGTGAGCCTTCAATACCCACTCTGAAAACCCCTGAGGGGTTAAGGAGCTTCAAAATGAAGCCATTTTCTAATTTCTTTCTTAGCTTGGTGAGCCCCAGGCATTTCACAGGCCTACAGGCTGATAGGTCCTGCTTTGGGTAGAAAGGGTGGAACCCAGCCCTACAGTGGACAAGGGACATCCACTAGTTGTGCAGTCCTAGGGTAGAGCTGTCTGCTGCCCAGAGGGACAGCTGGCATGAGGATCTAGCCATGATCTGCCTGTGGGATAACCCCAGCCACAGACATTTGGCCACTTTGTCTCTTGGACTAGCCCATAAAACCTGAAATTGCTTGAGATTTTGCAGAACTCAAAATAGCTATTTTCAGAGGGTTTGTAGATGATTTGAGATCATCAGGGCCTCTTCCTGGGTGGGAGCTGATGCAGAAAACTTCAGTACTGAAGATTTAATGGATACATTAGGAGTTTTTATAAAACATGGATGCTCTGAGACTCCTGTTAATGAGTCTTGGGTGAGATCCGGAAGTTGACTTCTTGAAAGTTTCTCTGATGATTGGCATACACAGCCGGCGTTGAGAACCTCTGCCAAAGAAGCCACATGGATTGGACTTGGGTGGAGATTAGAGTTTGACAGGGGAGAGGAAAGGTGGGTGTCAGTGTGGTCTATTCAGCATTAACGGTAAGGAGATTTGAGAAAGGAAGGAAGGAAAGGGAACAAACTCCTCTGAGCTGTGAGCCATGGGGCTGCTGAGGCAGTCTGGTTGCAGGGAGAACTTTCTTTACATGGTAATGGTGAATTCATTGAAGCACAGATTTAGTCATAGCCATCAGCATGATACATAGCTGGAGAGTAAATACGCTTTTCTTTCTTTCTTTTTTTTTTTTTTTTTTAGTATAGGGAATCGAACTCTGGGGTACTTAATCACTGAGCCACATCCACAGCCCTTTTTATTTTTGTTTTTAAAATTTTGAGACAGGGTCTCAAAGGTGCTTAGAGCCTTGCTAAATTGCTGAGGCTGGCTATGAACTTGCCATCCTCCTGCCTCAGCCTCCTGAGTCACTGGGATTACGTGCCTGGCAAGTAAATATGCTTATATCCAATCTGTCTTCCCAGAGCAAAGGGTGGGGTTATCAGCCTGCTTGAGGATAGCAGTGATATCTAATGCTCATGAGGCAAATACATTGTCAAAAACTGCCAGGTGGGCAAATGATAAGTGAATATAGAAGTGACAAACCAGCCCATCCCCTGCAAATAATCATCTCATTAAATTAGAGAGAGAGAAGTAAATGACATTCACAGCCCTACTATCCAAAAACAACCCCTATCCTTCTGGATATATCTCGACAGAAAATAATAATTTCACATAAATTGAACCAACCTGATTTTCTCCCTCATCTAACATTGTGCTATGGCTCTCTTGCCACCTATCAATAAATATAGGCCTACGTCAGTTTTAAATAGTATTTCATTACATGGATGAGCCATTTTTTAATCCGCCTTTGTTGATGGACATTTAGGTCATTTCCAATTCAGAGCTTTTAACAATGAGATAAAGCGTCCTTTACATGAGCCTTTGAGATATGCATCCTGCTGCGGTGATCTGCTTCTTTTATTACACACTTGCCTAGCTGGGAGTGGAGATGACAAAAGCCCACGTTCTGCTGCTGCTCTCAGGCTTATTGTATTATAATTCATCTGTTATTTGCTTTTGTGTTTCCTCGCCCCTCCTCCCACACAGTCATAAGGGGCTCTGTGGTTAGGGGTAGAGTACCCTGGACTCATTTAGCCCCGCCCTTTCTCATTATTAGAATATACAGAGCTTAGATTGCTTCTGAAAATTCCTGGCTGTCAGCAGAATGGCCTCTGGTTCTGAAGAGCTGGCGAGAAACCCACTCCGGCTGTGTCACTCCAACTGATTTTCTAACAGTGAGGTTCCAATGTGTGTTGAATTTGCTTAAAAGTGATGGGTTACATCCCTAGCTTGCCTCACTTAAAAAATAAATCATACTTAACCTGTATTTATTTCTCAATCTAATAATGGCGTGCCTAGGACCACACCTGTGCCTGTCTCAGGAGGTACACACAAATGATGGGGTGCAGGGTCCTTGGTCTCCAGGGGCTGTGTTCCAAGGGGCTCACAGTACAGATGGTCCCTGACCAGCGACGGGTCACTGTCAGGAGGGTGTGAAAGCGATATGCCTTCAGTAGAAACTGTACCTCCACTTTCGGATGTTGAGCTTTCATGGGGCTAACGATACTCGATAACAGTAATCTCTCCAGGTCCTGGGCAGTGGCAGCAAGCCTCGGCTCCCAGGCAACCACACGATCACAAGAGTAAACAACCGATAGTCAGTCGAGAGCGTGCTGCGTTGCTAAGCTCTGATGTGCAGGAGGTTGGATTATTAAATGCAGTTTCAACCTACAGTGTTTTCAGTTTACAATGAATTTATCCAGGCACTGCCCATCATAAGATGAGGAACATCTGTATAATGTTCCTAAACATAGCTTTCCTTGGGAGGCCGCTGAGCTTCCTCAGAACTGTTGTATCCTCAACTTTGCCATTATAGAGACACCTTTATTTGAAGAAAATGGTTTTGCAGTCTTTAGATGAGATTGAAGTAGTTCTTCTGGTAAAAAACGAGAAGTGGAATTTCGGTTATTGGCCCCAGCAAAATCATCTTAGGCAGATTCCTGCCTGTCTTTCCATCTGTGGTGTGGGTTGTTTTCCTGGCCAAAGAATAAAGAGACTGTGAACTTTGGTTCTCTAATTTCAAAGTTTAGGGTGACAGAACTCCAAGGCTGAGGTATGAAGGGGGATTATCTGCATTGTAGCTTGTACTTTTCTCTAGATTAACGGATACATGGAATTATTGGAGAAGACGATAACGTGAAAAACTCAAGGAAAAGGCAGTCAGTTGGTGGTTCCTTGCATTCGAAGGGACTTTACAGATCAGTTAAGTAAGGGGTTCTAAGTGCTTCCAGTACCTCTTTGAAAGGCTTATGAAAACTGTGAGCTTCCTTACTGAATAATGCCCTTGGGTGCACAAGTGCAAAGTTCTCAATTCCACATCAAACAGATTGTAGATCCCCACCAAAGAACTCATGGCCTGACGGAGCCCCTGGTTTGGGAGGGTAGAACTGCCAGGTTTGTAATGGGGGGTAACCAGGAGAGCTTATAACCCTGCCGATGAACTGCTCCTAAATGAAAACCTTTTCTTTTCTTTCAGCACTGGCTGGATCATTCCAAACCCATAAAAAAGCAGATGAAAAGTAAGTAAACAGAATTTAGCCTTCTTGTGTATTCCTTTAATTTGTGGATAAATTCCTTTGCCAAAGTTTTGAGGGTCTTAAGTATTCATTGTAACTGGGAAGCCTTTTTTTTTTTTTTTTTAAAGAATGGATTTTAAATGGATGATTCTTAGTTTCTTAAAGCCGGCCAAAGATGAGAGCTTAACATTTGAATTTGAATTTTTAGTGAATGTTTAAAACCCAGCTATGTTCTCATTTGAAATCAGACACCTCTGCCAGTGAGAACTGACTAATGTGCTGTTCAGAAATGTGACATTGCACCTGCTAGATTCACTTCCTAATGAGTTATAAAGCAGGCTGGGCGAGTGGGTGGGCTCTTGGGGAGTGGGGTCCAGCTCACTCCTTTACAGGTGTGGTACCCATTTCTCTATGCCGTTTATGCTTGGGGCATTTAAAGAAATCTTTAATCTCTTAAAAATGCTATAAGGTATTTCTTTATTTTCAGACAGCAGAACACTTTCCTTTAGCCCACTTTGTACTTTGTAGAAACGTAGGCTATCAGTTTGGAGCCTCTCGGTATCAGAGGTAAAAGTAAAATGCCAACTCTGTGTAATTCGTCTGGAGCCTTCTGGTTTTCTGCCAGAATGAGGTTACCAGCTAAACTATCCTAGGCAACATGGAAGGCCATTTTGGCTTTCCAGACTGGGATTGAAAAGAATGTACTGGTGTTGTGTGCCCAGTTGTGCCCTCCACGTGGAGTGGCGAATGTGCTGTAGATTTAACGTGTTTTTCTTTTTTTCCATTCTGTGGGGAAAACATCTTCAACCCTCCGTCTCCAAATGTTTAGTTGGACCTGCTTATGCATTGCACTTTCGAGTTAAATACTATTCCTCAGAACCGAACAATCTTCGAGAAGAGTTTACAAGGTAGGACATAATGCAGAAGGTTCTGCCCCGTGACGCTGGCCTCACGTAGAACTTGTAGGTCTTCTGAGTCATGGGTGTGCCTCTCTTTCCATCCACTTTCTGTACTTCTGAGCATGGGTTATTAGCATTTTCCCCTGGGTTTCTGTGTTCTGTTGAAAATCCACAACTTTGCTTCATTTGATATTTTTTTTGTTAATAGAAATTAGACTTATTCGTTTCCTCAGGCCATGGGTAAAGCGAATTGTTGTTCTATGGAATTTTATTTCTGTCTCAGTGACAAAAAGGGAGAGCAGATACTGGGAGAATGCTTCTCAGTCCAGAATTGCCTTTTTGTTTTTAAGGGGCTGCAAAATAGTCCCTTGATGGTCACAGTAAAGGCTAATTCCCTTTAAAGCCTCCTGCCCTAATTATGGCAGAGTTCTTAGAATCCTTTCATGTCACCCTTCAGCCCCACTGAGTTCTTATGTGTTGTGTCTGCCTGTGCGTGTCTATCTCTTGGACTTCAGGAGCAGCGTAGAAGCCAAGAGAACGTACATAGTGGGTGTTCCCCGCCAGTTAACCTTCCCTTGGTGAAATTCTCCGACAGCCTTCTGCTTTTGATATCCCAGAGACTCTTTGTCCCTGTTTCTTAGGTGATGGATTGTAGTGGTGACACATATGCAGCTGGGTGGTCCACAGTGATGGCCAGGAGCATGGAGATGACTTCCTAAGTAGGGCTTTAAAGACTGACCAGTGGTCACCATTGCCCCACTGGATGGGCCAACTGAACTTGTGAAGTTAGGTTTTCCCAGGGGAATTGGAAGTTCTGACCATGTCAGCGTGCGTGGTGTCTTCCCTTGATATGAATACCCAGCTGGTGTCCAGAATTTCACAGGTGAAGTCGATGATGGTCAAGCACCTGTTGGGAAGCAGGAACATCCTGGAATGTACTAGAACCTGCAGTCGTTCCTTCCCCACCACTTGATTTCTGGGTCACCCACATTGTCCTATATTCATTCCACAGAAAGTGACAGCCCGCATTGTTTCCAAGGTTCATACAAATTAAATTACTGGAGTTTTGTTCCTCCTCAGAGCTCTTTGTGAAACATGCTGCTTCTCGCTGTCACCAAAGCCAGTGGTTTTTAAGCCAGCCTGTGTGAATCAGAAACACCTGGGAGGCTTTTGAACAAATCAGATTCCTGGGGACCACTCTTGCATGTAGGATTCCTGACTCCATAGGTATGGAGTAGAGCGTGGGCAGCTTTGGTTTTTACAAAGCGCTGCAAGTGGTACTGATGCCCACATCCTCCTGGTAAAAACAAAACAAAACCTACTTAAGCCATTGCATCTTTTTTTTTTTTTTTTTAACCTAAGTAAGCCTCACCTGTGTTATTGCTGCCTTCCTCCTAATTTTTTGTTCTCCCTGTAACCCATTGCAGTCCAATTCCAGGATCTTTCTTGTGTGTGTGTGTGCTCACATGTATGTGGGTGAGTGTAGTTTGTGTGCCTGTTTTTTAGACTGCATCAGGAAGCAAAGCTCATGCTGTTGATCACAGAATCCAGTCAGCTGCAAACTTGTTGACGTGATTCTGGAATCTGCCAGGTGGAGTTGGCCCAGGCCTAATCCAGTGGCTCCCCCTGCCTGTGTTAGTGGACACATCGCGTGCCTGTGTACCGAGTTCCATGGGCCTGTTTGGCTCCTTTCTCGAGCATCAGAGGGGTTGTGGAGGCCTCATGGGACGGCCCACTGTTCCATATTCCACCCCACAAGTATCTTGTGGACTCCCTACATGCACTACCTAGTTAGGTTCTGGGATGTCTTCATGGAGCCAGGAGGAAATGCTTCCACCCAAGTTCTCATTTCATCTGGACTCCCTTTGGACAATGCAAAACCCCAGGCTGTGTGCAGGGTGGGATCTATGATGGGAAGCTGGGGATTGGAGGTGGCTGGGAAAGAGTTACCCTCTGTTGACTTTTGTATATGTTTGTCAGGTACCTGTTTGTTTTACAACTCAGGCATGACATTCTCTCTGGAAAGTAAGTATGCTTTTGTTCTAACTCTTCACCCAGGATAGATCATGATGTATTTCAAAATATTTCACTGTTTTAACTCTTTTACCCTTGTTCCCTTTTCAAAATTCAAAAAAAAAAAAAGTGCACCAGGCATTGTAAAGTGAGTCTAATACTTGTATCACTGTCATTATCATCTTATTTTAAATGATTACTATATGGCTTGAAGCATTTCCAAGAGCATTTAATATCTTAAGTGATGTGTATTTGGGAATAATTCACTCCCTGATCACATCACTGCCCATTCATAATGGCTTTTTGTCGTATTTGCAAGCAAGATACGTTATTAGTATGTATACACGTACAAGTATTTGGGTAGTCAAAAGTTTCATTCATCACCATCCACGCTGAAGTCATGGAAAGAGGTTGAGTTCTGATTTGGATAGAAAGAGGCTTAGCCATCTCATCTCATTTCCTTTTCCATCTTAAAAATGATTTTTAAATACTAGGCTTCTGGCTATGCACAATGATTACTGAGCACAAGAAGCATTAGTTTGAAGTGGTTGATTTCGCATGCAATATTGGTTTATTTTAAAGATAAGATATTTCAACAGTCATAGCTTTTACAATGTCATTTTTCAGCATAGGTATTAAATATTTTCTATTACATGAAAAACTAAGGCTGTATTGAGTCTGAGAAGTAATACCTGATGTTACTGACAAGAGTCCATTCTGATTCTGAATGTAAGCCAAAGGAAATTTAAAATGTAATTTTGGAATTTGCAAACTCAATAGAATATGCACTATAAAAATTTCAATGAAATATCCTCTGTAGAATGAGTTGATTGTACAGTGTATACATTTGCCTTATTCAGCCATGCAATACAGACCTTTGGTTGGCATAAGTGTTATGAGTGTGTGTGTATTTTTATCTCTTTCTCCATACCGTGCTCCTTATACTTAAGGCCTTGTGACTGTAGAAATTGTCTTTAGTTTAGAAAAATATTAATGGCAGCACCCTGCATTTGTACAGTACTTTGCAGTTTGCATGCACTTCTGCCTGATTTGCTATACTTCAAAGCAGGACGAGGTTCTAGTCCTGGTTGGATGACCTTGGGCAAGACTCTTGAATGCTTACTTCCTGATATGTGAAATGGGAGATGGGGAACACTGGTCATACCCAGGGTTTACAAACTTGATGCATTGACCAGCTCAAATAATGTACATGAAAAGGCTTCAAAAACTATGAAGTGCTATACCAATGTATGTCATTATTATTTTTCTAACTAACTTTGAAATTATAAGTATGAATGAGATTGCCAGATTGGCATTAACACTTTTCTGTGGCTGTGCCTCAGTTATCCTGGCTAGAATCTAGCTGAGTGCACCCAGTATTAATTAGATATGGTGTCTGTGTTTACTGTTAACTCTGCAACCTTGTTTCAAGAAAGATTTAAGACAGCTTGAAAAGATGCATGTACTTTATTGATACGACAAAATAAATTTTAAAATAATAAAGCAAAGGAGAGGCTTTTCATTCATTTTTCCAAACTTCCCCATTCTGGCCAAATTCAGTCAAGTTGCCCATGTGATTGATGAAAAGTAGACCTAGAATGGGTTATTTTACCATATGATGAGAACTGACTTTGGGAACTTTGTAGTTTAAGTCAGTTTGCATTCTTTAATACAGAGAGCAAAAATATAAACTGAGAACAAAAATCATTGCCTAGATATCACTGCTTTTTGAAGAATGGCTTTCCCAGAATTTTATGTAGTTACGGGTATGTAGCTTCATATTTAGAATTGATTTCTTTTCTTTCTTTTTTTTTTTTTCAAGATTGAAATGCCCCTATGAAACGGCTGTGGAATTAGCTGCCCTCTGTCTGCAAGGTACATTAATCTTTATTAGTAATTAGCATTTTAATGTTATTACTTTTCATTTCAACAAACGAGTGTCTGTTGTGTGCTAGGTCCAGTGCTCTACTTTGTCCCAGGATGTAAATGAATATGACATGGTCTCTGTCCCCAGGTAGCTTGCAGTCCAGTGAGGGAGGCAGATGCAGGGGACAGAATGGTTCCACCAGGAGCAAAGACACATGGGACACTCAGAAGAGGCAGGGCCACAGGGTCACGTGGAGAGGGAGATGACTCAAGGAACCAAGGCACGAAACAAAGTGCAGAGAGGGGCTGGGGTGTAGCTCAGTGGTAGAGCGTGTCCCTAGCATGCACACGAGCCTGGGATCCATCCCCAGCACCCTCACAAAAAAAAAAAAAAAAAAAGAAGAAGAAGCAGCAACAGCCCAGTGAGGAAGTAGCGAGAGTTGAATGATATGGCAGAGAGGGGTCAGGATGGCCTCAGACCCCACTTAAAAAGCATGAACTGCATGCCCTGCTGGCTATAGGAGAGAGGGGTTGGAGTGGGACCAAGACCATGGCTGAGATGCAGTGAGGGGTGCTACTGTAATAGGGAGATGAATAGGGCCGGTGGTTATGCGTGTACCCCAAAAGCCAGCCTTGATAGTACAGAAAGGCAGACCTGGTGATTAGACTTGGGTGTTGAGAGAGAAATCAGAGAGCTGAGTCACAGGCTGCTTCCTAGGGTGGGCGGCGGCAGTGGTGAGCAGTTGAGGAAGAGCTAGGCTCCCGTGGAGGAGACAGCCTGCATAGGACCCCTGGGCCTAGAGGTGCCGGAAGCAGCAGCAGTGTCTCCGAGTCTGAATGTGGCTCCTGCACAGGTCAGGCTAGAAGCGTTGCTGCAGGTCATTGGCACATGGGCAGAACTGAACAGCAAGACGTTTGCCTGCTAGATTGTCAGCATGGGCTGTTCATCCCTGGGGTGCATTGGCAGATCATGGTTTAAAATGCCTAAGAAGCACTTGCTAAAATCCCTAGCGCTAATTAAGAGAAGACTAATGTGTAGCTGCATATGTGGGGGATTTCATTAGCACATCAGATAGACATATGCCGTGGACTCGTTGATCAGTGTGTTTGTGGGCTTCTATTGGAGGATGAATTATGATGTGTTCATTCATAATTAGTATTTGTGAATACCATAACAAGATTTGGCTTCCCACTTTTGTGTTCTACCAATTTTTAAAAGTTAATCCAAGAAGTTTTTTTTTTTTTTTTTTAAATTATAAAATTAGTACATGCTTATTAAAAGGCAGGTAAAAAAGAAAATAACCCCCTGTCCGGCCACCCACAGGTCACCAGAGTTTCTATGAGTTTTGAGTGGATTTTTAAGAAATGTAAGTCTGATCAGTCCTGTATGTTTTTTACTCTGTATTTTTAAAATTTTTTTTTAAATATATATATTTTTAGTTGTAGGTGGACACAGTACCTTTATTTTATTTTTACATGGTGCTGAGGATCAAACCCAGTGCATCAAGCATGTTAGGTGATCGCTCTGCCACCCAGCCACAACCCCAGCCCTTTACTCTGTATTTTTAGTGCATTTTGCCGTGTTTACACTCAAAGGTAGGAAGCGCTGTTCTTGGGTCACCTCAAGTCCTACTTCTAATGGGGCTTGACATATGGTGGACAGATACTAAGTGCAGAATGATTTGAAGGGACACAGCTGGAGAGACCCCATTTTGAAGGGGTACCTCCCGTGTGGTCTGCCGGCACTGGTAGTAGAGGTGACAATAGTGTCATTCATTGCCATGATGGATCAGGTCCACGGAGACCGCCACAGGATGTGTGTGGCTTGGGGAGTGTCAACAGCCTGTCAGCCCTGGCCAGGGACAGACTTCACCAGCGTAGCCTGTGGCCTTCTTTCCCCTGAAAGCTGAGCTCTCCCATCGGCTCGGCAGCCCAGCAGGAGGTGTCAGGGTGTTGTTGGTGAAATGAAAGCATCATGTCAGGCCTGCAGGTTTTCTCCTCAGGCCATTGGCACGATGTTGCGGCTTGCATACTGTCCTGAATGATTAGAGGCCTGGGCACACTCACAGCAGCACCATGCTCCCACCTCTGATGGAGGCAGCACAACACTCGGAGGAGTCTGGCTCCAGCTGAACCCTCTGCCTTGCCCCCAGCAGAGGCAGACGGAAGATCAGCTGCCCGTGAGCCTTTCTTGGAAAGATCACCCATTTGAGCTGGAGCCATAACATTAGTATAATTTAAGATGCAATCATTCTGTCAGTTTCAAGTAAAAAGACTTGGAAGATGTAGACACACACGGGAAAGCCCTTGTCACGTCTGTCCCCGAGCCTCTCCCCCACCCCATCTCCTGGTAAATGCTGAAGCCTGCTGACTGCTTCAGCCTAGCAATTTGCCCTGGGCTCTGATCACTCAAGCGACTCCGTGGGTCTGAGTCAAATGAAGGGTTGTGTTTCCTCCCCTGTGTGAGCTTTGAAGACATGTCTTGCCACCATTGTCCTTGTATCAGTGGTACCTCCTGAGTTGTGATACAGTGGCCCTGCACGGAGGCTTGTGCTCCTTGGGGAATAATTTTGTGGTAGACTTGAAAATTGATCCAAGTAAAAGGAACAACAACAACAAAAAGGAATGGAGGAAGATGAATAAGACAGTCATTTTTTGTTTGCCTGTGGTCTTTCCTGGTTCTTATTGGAACAATTCCCATTTTTTAGTTAAGGCTCAGAGACCCAGAGAGGTTAAGTGACTTGCCCGAGGTCACATAGCTAGTACATGGTGGATTTGGGATTCAAGCTCTCCTATGTCTGGACTGTGCCCATGACGCTCCACCCTTCTTAGAGTTGGAGGCTCGCTGCAGAGGCTGGAGCCTAGTGAGGTGTCAAGTTCTACCAGATTCTTGAAAGGCGAACATGCTACCTCCAAATAGCACCAAGCGCTCAGGCCTCCTATAGTGCAATAAGGGTGAGGTCGGATGCTGGCCCCATGCCTAGTCTGAGCACAGCAGGGAGACCTTGTCATTGGCTTCTCTCTGATGCTCAGTGATGTCAGTAGCATAGTTAGTCCCATCCCATCTGCAGTACCACTAGACGCAGGGCTCTGTTGCCTCACGTTGGCCAGTAGGCAGGAAAGGGCGGTTGATGACGAGGGAGTCTTTCTAGACCACACAGCCCCTCTGGATGTCCAGGGACCTGGTTTCATAGCAGCCTCTTGGACAGAGGTCAGTGGGGAACCAAGCTTTCCCCAGCGGTGGGGAACCAAGCTCTACCCTTTGGGGCAAATAGTGTTTCCAGAGCAGTCTTCATCTGTGCCTTTGCCCAAGGTACCAAGGGCTGCACTCCTTGACTAAGACTCTCCTGGGCCATGGCCCTAGTGTGCAGGTGAGGGGCAGCAGGAGGGGGACCTTCCTTCGGCCCTGGCCCATGCATCATCTTGCACAAGCCCCTCATTGTCCATCTGAGTTTGGAATCACTGCTTCCTCGGTGTAGACAAGAGTATTTTTTTCTACTCTGAAAGGCAGCTGGAGTCCCTCCCTGGAAGAGAGAATGTGGGATTGGGCTCTCAGAAGCCCATGCTGTCTGGGCGTGGCCTAACAGGTGATGGACAGGATTGCTGGGTACGAAGTGAGTTGCTGTCCCTGGACTGTTCGGGCACCTAGGCCTGCTTTGGTCTGTTGGTGAAGTTGGTGTGTGAAGCAGAGGTTCTCAAGAACATCACCTGGGAAATGCAGATTCTGGGCCTCCTTCCAGAACTACAGAAACTCTGGGTGTGAGGCCCAGCAGTGTAGGTTTTATGAGCTCACCAGGCAATTCTGACGCACCTTCAAGTTCCAAAACTGTTAGAGATCAGTACTTTGCCAAGGGAAGTGTGCATCGGTCCTCTAGGCCTCTTGGGACAAGGCGGGCTTTGCCTGGGTTGTTTTGGGGTGGGGCCTGGGGGTGTGCATTTCACACAAACGGGCTGTGCCGCTGGTCTGTGGACCATAATCTGTGTTGCCAGGAATTGGAGGAAACTGAAAGAGTCCTTTTTATTCTGGGGTCTGCAGAGGCTGGGTGGGGAGAGGTGACTTTCTCATTTATGCCTGGAGGGACAAAGCCACCTGTGTCCTCGGGGCCTCCATTCTGTGGCAAGAGCAAGGACCATGCAGCACGCTTTGGGCTTTCTACTGGCCTTGCTGCCTCTGCTGCTTCCCTTTCTGCACAGCCGCCTCCCCCCCAGGTTCTGCCCACTTTGCTGCAGTTGCTCTGCAGCCATCGCGCCGCCTCTCCCTCCCCGCTTCCCTCCTTGTTTTCTCCCTCGGTTTCTGTTTGTACCAAATTCTTGATCCGTTCTCTCCAGCACTGCAGGCCCTGAAGCGCTGCTCTCACCTGCCCTTAACAAGCACCTTGTGCCGTGGATATTGCTGGCCAGATCCTCATTCCCTACAACTGGCTTTTATTGCAAATGCGGGGCTCTGCCACTTCTCAGGGAAAATGCAATCAGGGCCTCCCTGGATGGGAGAAATAGTCAGGGAAAAGAGTAATAACCAAGATGATGGTGTATCACCCAATGGGGAGGGCATCGGAATGATTCTTGGGGATTTTGAGTGTACATATGACTACCAAGTGAGGCCTCAGTCCTCCTGAAAGGAGAGAGCTATACTTCAGGGGGTACTTGTGCTTCGTAATCATGCAAAATGCCTTTGGACTTGGCTGCAGCAATAACTGGAAGTATTCACTGTCTCCTCTTTTCCTCCCTTTTATGAACCTTGCAGCAGAGCTTGGGGAGTGCGAACTTCCGGAACACACACCAGAGCTTGTGTCTGAGTTTCGGTTCATTCCAAATCAGACAGAAGCGATGGAATTTGATATCTTCCAGAGATGGAAAGAGTGCAGGTACCTTGATGCGCCCCTCTAGCATTCTAATCTGTTTATTCATCTTGTCCTGTGTGTGTGTGTGTGTGTGTGTGTGTGTGTGTGTGTGGTGGGACTCTCTTGTCCACTGTAGACTTGCTTGGTTGATGGCCATGAGACAGCAAGCAGCTCCTCCTCTGCTGTGCTTCCTCCACACCTGTGTTCCCAGGGGCCCCCGTGTCATCTGTTTTCTGAGAGAGATGCAGCAAGAACCAAACCATAGTCTCTTTCTCCCTCTGAAGTAGAGATTTGCTTGTTGTTGCCAAGAGCGCCACCACCATCCTGGCAGCACCCCAAGTGTGCCCAGCAAGATGGCAATGCCCCCCACACACTCTCACTGGTCACTGGTGACCCTGACCTGAACCTTCTAGAGCAAACCTCTTAAAAACGCGAGTGGAGCATCCCTACTCTGAAAGACCCAACTAGGAAACTTTTTGATCACCTACATGCCACCTTGGAAAAATTCCACACCTGACTTCATGGGACAGGGCACAGTCAAAACGCAGGAACCATAAAAACAGTGTTTGAAATGACCTTCAGGCTATGTGCATAGTACGTATATGAGACATAAATAAACTTCACGTCTAGACTTGGGTCCTCTCCCCAAGATATCTCCTCACCTATATGCAAGCACATGTCTGAGGTCGGAAACCCTTCCGACCTTGCGTGTTTCAGATGAGCAGTGTCCAGTCTTGTAGTCCAGTCTTGTAGTCCCGTCATGTAGGAGTCCCCGCAGTTGAGACTGTGTGCTGTGCTGTGTAGTATTTCAGGAAGTGTGGCCTCACACCTAAAGCCGGCCGTGTCATTTATGTCTTTGGTTCCTCCCCGGCAGCCCCTGCCCTGATCCAACATGGTTGAACCCCACTCAGTCATTTCCCTGGGGTCCTCCCTTCCTCCCCACCATCCCTGCTTCCCCCCATACCACCCTGTTGCTCTCAGACCTGAAACTTAGCATGGCCTCCTGTATGTAGCCCCTCATGAAAAGCCTGGTGACTTTATTGTTGTTGGTAATGGAAGGTGACATGAGTGCAATCTCATTGTATCATTGACGCAGGTTAGAACTGTGTGGCTCTGGAGTCCTCTCACCACCCACCCCCTCACACACCCGTACAGCCTCCTGCCCTGCAGGAAGCCCTTGGCAGCAGCCTGTTGTGTGTCCTTCCCACCCTTTTCCTTTGTGTTTAAATATATATTTCTACACCAAAAAAAAAAAAAAACCCAAAACAAAACTGTGATCCTGTTTTCTAAAGTGACCCCCTTATAAGCACTGTCCTTTGATCTTCCTATTCAGTGACAGTATGTTCTTGGAGATCTTTTCAGTCAGTAGAACTGGCGCCCCCCGCCCCTTGCTGTCATTGCTGCATGACCTTGCACAGTGTGGAGTGCCCTCCAGAACCCTGTGGGTGTGCGAGTCCCCGTTTACGTGTGTTTCTGTTGGTTTTTCTAAGGGGAAAGAGCCCTGCCCAGGCGGAACTCTCCTATCTGAATAAAGCGAAGTGGCTGGAAATGTATGGGGTAGACATGCACATTGTCAGGGTAAGGACTGCCGCGTTTGAGTCGTTTGCTCTTGCTGTTACTGAAAAGTATGTAAACGGTGTGTCAACAAAAATAACTTGTGGTGAGGGAACTGTTTTTGCATTCTGCTCTGTGACGACCTGTTAGAACCCTCTACCGATTGTCACTTCGTTTGTTTGTAGGGAAGAGATGGCTGTGAATATTCTCTTGGACTGACCCCGACAGGCATATTAATCTTTGAAGGAGCTAACAAAATAGGCTTATTCTTTTGGTAATTTAGTTTTGTCTAATATTAAAATGTCTTTTCCTATTTTGTGGTGGAGTCTTTGTGATGGATGATTATGGAGGGATATACAACACCCAGATTTGTTTTTAAAATCACACCATCCTTTTCTCATTGTGGGGGTGTGGCAATGATCCTGAAACCTCTGGATAATCACATGTAAATGAATGAATGATTTTTTTTTCTTAGCCAATCTAAGCTTTAAAAGTAGAAAGGAAACTGCTGTTTGATGTGTAGATCATTTTACCGCAGACTCTGCTTTTTTAAAATGCTTTCTCTCTGATCAGGCCTAAAATTACCAAAATGGATTTTAAAAAGAGCAAACTGACACTCGTGGTGGTGGAGGATGACGACCAGGTAGGCCTTGCTCCCCGTCGGTCTTCCTTGCTGTGAACAGCCCTGCTTTGATGTGACAGATGCCCCACCGGGACCCTGTGCTTGCTCTCTCAGGGCCGTGAGCAAGAGCACACCTTTGTGTTCCGGTTGGACAGTGCCCGGACCTGCAAGCATCTGTGGAAGTGTGCTGTGGAGCACCACGCCTTCTTCCGCCTGCGCACGCCGGGAAACAGCAAGTCCGCCAGATCAGACTTCATCAGGCTGGGCTCCCGCTTCAGGTTCAGGTGGGGCCGCCTTGTGATGTGGGTGAGGTGTTTCAAAGGAAGGCAGCTGCTTTCCTTTGTGAACCCAGCAATTTGGGTTATCGTAGGTCCCATCTCCACTTCCTTCCTAAGCTCTGACCATCAGGTGAGCCACTTAAGCTCTTTTGGCCTCATTGATAAAATGGAACTAAAGCAGGTTGAAGATCCCTTATCCAAAATGCTTGGGGTAAAAAAGAAAGAAAAAAAAAATGCTTGGGACCAGAAAGGTAGATTTTGGAGCTTTTCAGAATTTGGAATATTTGCCTATTTGATTTTGCAAATATTTGAGTCTCAACACCCAGAAAGTTGGGGGGGAATTTGGGAGCACTTTGGATTTTTGAATTAGGGATGCTCGACCTGTAGTAACAAAATTATTCGTAGCTGGCCTGCAATTAGAGCTACGCTGTCCAGTATAGTCGCCACTAGCTACGTGGGGCTATTTCAATTAATGGATAGTTAATAAACTTTAAAGTGTAGTTCCTTGGCCTCACCAGCCACATGTGAGGTGCTTGATAGCCTTATGGCAATAGTGGCTACTTATTGGGCAGGGCTGACTGGGCATAGCATCATTGTTCACAGTTCTTTTGGACAGCACTATGCTAGAACTCTTCATGTATCCACACTTACTCATTGCAGCAGCCTTAATAATGAGGCAGATTGGCTATCCCCAGTTTTTAGACAATGAAACCAGGACTCAAACTCTCACACAAACACGGTAGTGCAGACTCTCTACCTGACAATGCAGTTCTTATATCTCCAATCCCTAGTAGCAATCTTTCTTTCCCCTGCCAATGTCAAGAAATTTAGTTATGATTAAGAATGAAAGCAGATGTCTGTATGTGTGTGTCTCCATCTCCCCTAGGGTCGTCTCAGTAAATATTAGAATCTGACAAGAGCCTGAAGAAATAGAGAGCTTATTCTGATATATTTTTACTTATGATTCTAAGACCATGTCTTTCTCTAAGTGCATGAAAACCCCCTGAGGTTTGTTAAAAAGGAGAATGTATGGCCTTAAGACCTTTGTTGTCAGCCTGTGAGCGTGCACACCTCTGTGTGAGGCCTTGGAATGTGCACTTTCAATGTGCTCCCAGGGTTGACTTTTGAGACACATGTGTAGGTCTGAGAACCTCAGTGATGAGATATAAAACTTCACATGGTTTCATAACCTCTACCCACACGTGGCATGTCCCTGAACTCTGTTTAAAATGCCAAAAGATTTGCTCATTTCAGATTTATCTACTGTGCAAGGAAACGGCTGTGCACTTCTGTTTAAAGAATTATTTTGTTTGAATGTATTTTTAAATGCTCCAAGAGGAGGGTAAAAAAATAAAAAGACCAAGTCCTTTTGAGAAAGAATCGAATCACAGGGCTCTTGGAGGATGGAAATGTCGGATGGCAGAGGCTCCGCAGAGCCGCTCCGGGGTCTGCTGGGGTGGGGGGTGGGGAGGGCAGTGAGGAGCGGGGGTGGTTGCCAAGCAGGCTTGCTCCCTCCTGGGAGGAAACTCCCCCAGAATTTGTCCTGTACCTAGTGTCCTCTGGTTTTCAAGGAGAACTGTAGAAGGAAGGGAAGCTTTGAGATGAGGTTGCCCCTTGGAGACACGCAGAGCAGGTGGTGTGTGTCTCCTTCCATCTGATAAGTCATAAACCAGTAGCAGCTGGAATGAAGCCGTGATGGTAGATCAGCAGAGTACAGCTATCCCTCCTGGAAGCTGCAGCCAAAGTCATCAAATCCCAGAAAGCCCTGGTGAGATAAATACTGTTTCCCGTGGCATGGCAAGAGAAGCCGAGGCGCAGTGAAGGGGTCATTGGCAACAGCCTTCTAAAAGATGAGTTAAATGTCTACACAGCGTGTTCCATTGAAAGGGTATTTTGTGTGCTAATCAACATTCTCTTAGCCAGTGTTCCAGGTACTCAGACCTGCTTGGTTTGTGCAGCCAAGTGGCTGGTACTTAAATTGCAGGTTTTGTCTTTTGATAGAGATGCCTTCCCCTGTCACACAGCCTGGATTTGGCAAATGTGATTTTGTTTCCAAATAGAAAGCTGAAACTTAGTGTGTCTTTCCCAGGAAAGTATAGTGGTGCCCTTGAATATACAAACTCACTTCCAAGTGTGTATGGTGTGCTGAGATTCTGATAATGGTAACATGTAAACAAATGTTCATTCCCAGTGGGCGGACGGAGTATCAAGCTACGCACGGCGCCCGTTTACGAAGAACCAGCACCTTCGAGAGGAAGCCCAGTAAACGCTATCCATCCCGGAGACATTCCACCTTCAAAGGTTCTGCAATTTTATTCTGTCTTGGCATTTTACAGCACAGCTCAGTGGGTCAAGCCCTGAGGAGCTGGCTCCAGCAGCCTGAGAGGAACTTGCTGCAGTTCTGCTCTGTTATCCTTAAACCTTTCAAAGAGGTCCCGGGCCGTTCTCTGGGTGGGGTCAGGGCTTCTGCTGTCCTGCAGTCTTTAGCCACCCCCTTGCACATGCCCACTTGCTCTCCCCCAGGTCCATCATTCTTTTTGTGTGCCTCTCTGCTTCTTTTAGACCTGGGACCTCAGCAGTATGACAGGTGAACACCTGTCTTGTTTATAAAAAGGTGCTGTGTCCCTTCTCGCCACCATCTTGTCATGTTTGGTGGGGATACCAGGCTTTTATTAACCAAAATTTAACTGCATGGAGTAGATGCAGAACTTGGAGAGGACTTGGCTCAGGTGCCTGCAGTCAGTCCAGGCCCACCCTATCCTTGAATGTAGCCAGGTCCTGGGATGCTGCCTCTTCCCCTCCCTAGACCCCCCCACCTGAACCTTGTCTGTCCCTTACTGCTGTGGCTCACACCCGCATGAGGCCAGGAACCAGGAGGTGCTCAGTCAGTGAACGAGCAAGCCAGCTTATTCTGTTTGAGCCAGGCTTCACCGCCTATCTAATAGCTCCTTCCTCCCCACTGATTGCTCCTCCATCAGGGACACCCAAGTCAGTGCTCAGCGGTGGCTCTTTTAAAGCAGCAGGGCCTCGGCACTCTCAGCCCCACCCCTTCTCTCTACCCTTTACCCGTTGTGGCCATTCTGTGTGTTTCTCTTCCACAGCTCAGGACTTAGTGGGCCTCCAGGGAGCCCAGCTTCTCTACTTGCCCCTTCTGGAATCTTTAACTTTCGTTACTCCACCTTCCTTCCATCTCCTTCCTGTATGAACCAACATCACAGTAATCATGGCAGCCACAAACTCTCAGTCATTCTCAGCTGTTTTAGTGGAACAAAAATGCCCATCACCCAGAGAACATGGCTTCACTTTCTAGAAAGGCCAGAGGATGGGAGCATGTCCAGAGAAGGGTTATGAGTTAACACAGAGTGATTGTAGCAACTGCGGAGTGTCTGAGGTCGGGAGGGAGAGTTCGCAGCCCCGAGGGCTGCTGCTACCTGCACGAGCAGGATCATGTCTGCATGTGTGATTCATTGGGTCACAGTTGTCAAAAGCAGCAGAATTTTCCTAAGATAAAAATTACTTATTTGAGACAGTAGTGAGGTCCCTGTCCCTTTGTGTGTGCACAAAAGGAACAAGCCTTGAGTCCTGGTGTGGCTGTCTTGACCCCACCAGATGGCCTGGAGCTCTTCCAGAATCCTGGTCCTGTGATCACCTCCCACTCTCCTTCCTGGTCTCCAGCTCTTTTTCTCCCCCCTTTATTTTACAGACATTTTTTCCCCCCTAGCCAGAGCCGTATCTATCCTTCTTAAAGCAAAATTGGAAGAAAATAGAATGTAGATGAATAAGCTCCAACTCAGGCCCTGTGTCCATATCATGTGGACTCTGACCCCACCCCAGTCAGAAAAGTCTGCCCTGGTTTCAAGTGCGGATACCTCTGGAATTTCCTCCTTTATCTCCTTGTGCTGATTTTACTTCTCTGTGGCTTCTTGTCTCTGTCTCAAAACCCTGAGCTCCTGGGCTGTTTGGTGTCCACATTGCAGCTTGCCCAGCCCTGGGAACCTGCTCAGGGAAGGGCTGCTGCAGGCACGGAAGGGAGGGGCAGAGTGCATTGAAGAGAGGGGTGGCTCAAACCCTCTGGGAAGGAGAAATAGCCACAGTGCCTGTGACTTGGACAGGGCTGGGGACCAGCCTGTGACCAGAGAAGTCTGTCTGCCGGGCAGTGCCTGTCTGTGCCTGGTGAAGTTGTAAAGCTCTCTAAGATGTCATAACTTAGTTTTTCCTTTCCAGCAAGCAACCCGGTGATTGCTGCTCAGCTCTGGTAAGTGAGCTCCCCACCTCGAGCATAGCTCTGCTCCCTGTGTATTGTGTTTATTTGCGATACTGACTTTCCCCTTAAAACAACAATTAAATCACAGTGAGTCACCTGTTAATTTTTTTTTTTTTTTTTCCTTTTTCTGCTGCCTGGCTGTCCCATCCTCCTGGTTTTCAATAAGTACATGTTGGAATGTTCCAAGACAGTTTGTTTTTCTGGAAAACACAGGTGCTCTCGGTTTGAGAGGTGTTGTGCTTTGTTTTTTTTATTACAGTGGACAAAAAAGGGACAGGCATGTGTGGGGCACACTGTGCTGGTGGTGTGGCAGCCAGTGATGGGGAAAGGAAGGCCTGCTCCCAAGCAGGTGTCGGGTCTGCTCAGTGACCTGCAGGTGTGAGAGTCCTACGTGGTAGGAGACATTAACCCCTTCAGTGCAATTCCTGCAGGGAAAAAAAATTAGCATAAGACTGAAAATCTCGAGCACAACTTTCTGTAAAGGGCAGATAGAAAGTGGTTTCTACTCTGCCAACTGTGTGCTGTCTCGTTACAACCATCTGGCTCTGCATGGGGGCAGCTATGACCATGTGACCAGACATGGCTGCATTCTAATAAAACGTTATTCACAAACACTGCTCCAGATTCAGCCTATAGGCTGAATTCAGCCAGCTTGAAGCCCCTTCCCAACACAGGTATTTTGGATCTTTCTGTGTATTGGAATTATCTGGTGAGCTTGGAAGGGCACCTGTTGGCTGGGCCAGGCCCTGGGCCAGGTAACCTACCTGTATTTCAGTGCTCCCCAGGTGAGTCTAGTGTGCAGTTCAGGTGAGAGCTGCTGAACTACCGGGCACATATGTCTTTCTCCTCCTATGAAACAACTGAATTTCCTGTGTGAGTTTGGATTTGCTGGTGGGACAGGTGTCATGGGAGAGAACCATAGTTTCAGGTTGTTGAACTCTTGCTCTGGCTCCAGCCACAGGTGGGTAGCCCGGTTTAGTTAGCCTGCCAGCCACGGGTCTCAAGGCTGCTGGGGAGAGCGGCCTTTGAGATGGGCCTGGCTTGACTTGCAGTGAACTCTCAGCTAGGACAGTGAGCAGATGTGGCACAGTGATGGGGCAGGTTGCTGCTGTCCTGGTTAGTGGCCAGAGCCCTGCCAAGGTCTCAGGAGCCCTCTCTCTCAGCACACTTCATGCTCTGGGGCCGTGGTGTCCCCTTTCTGGTCCTCCTTTTTCTCATTTGCAATCGAGGAGGTGGGGCTAGATCAGCATTTTCCCAACTCTTTTAGACTCTGGACCCCACCCTCATACACATACACTCCAGAAAAAGCCCAAGGTAGAAGCCCAGTGAACAGAACAGACAAAAACAGCTGCTCTGGAGCAAGCTGAGTGGGAGAAACGGGGCAGGCCCTGCTGCTCATCTGCCTCCTCCCCTTATGTAGCTTCAAGGCACCATCAAGGATCCCTGGGTTCTGGAGGACAGAACCAACCCCTGGGATCACACAGCTAGGAGCTGTGCTCTGCTCCAAGCCATGCTTGCAGTGCGTTCTGCCGGGGCTCACGCATGCAGCCTCTTGCCTCTGGATTTTGTTCTCAGTATCTAGTGAAGGGCTCGAGGGTTCTATTGAACCCCTGTGCATTGGCCCTGGCTCCCTGTGGTAGAGGGAGCATCTTGCACAGGTTAGCGAGGGTCTGTAGGTGTGCCTGTACATAGAGTCTTTCTGGCAGGAAGTAAGCTGGAAAACACTTGCACCCTTCTTAGCCTGTCTGATGTCTCACTCTTGATTCTCAGGGCCTGTGAGTTGCAGCCGTTCTTTCCTTGGCTCTCTTAGGAGGTGATGGTTTGTTTGTATTTCCCTAATAAAGTGACATTTTCCTCTTAGCGTCTAGTGCAGATTATATATTGGGAATGAAAACAAACTATAAAAAAAAAAAAAAAAAAAAAAACCTCCAAGAAAAAAAAAACAACACAGTAAATATACCCTTTAGGAACAAATGAGCTAATAACCGCTGTTCACAGCTGTTCAATTGCTCTTCGCAGCCTGTGAGATCCCGGGGTGAGTGGGATTGCTATGGGAGCTACGTATGAAATTATGTTCTGGGCTGCAGAGGTGCTACCAGAAAAATAGCCCCTCGCAGACCACTTAACCTGCCTGATGAAGCCCAGCCCACAGCGATCTGGCCCAGAGCCCAGCTCAGTGTACTAGTCCTCTCTGAAAACTGGAACGCAGAGCCAGTTAGACCCCAGGCAAGACTCATAGCCAGGACACCTTCCCTGTCATTGTTGGAGAAGCAATAAACTTGATTTCAAGCACACCGCCCTAGCAACAGTGATTATCCAAGGATTGTGCCATGTTTCTGCGTTTCTGGCAGACTGTGAGCTTGCATTTTAAATACATTGCATTTGACACCAGCCTTTTCTCTCTGTGTGTATGTGTTTAGGGGGAGGCTTTCAGGGTCTTTCCATTCAAAATGACATCAAAATAAGATGCATGAGCTCTAAATTTTTCCTTTGGCCTCTGAGAGCCAGCTTGGTTTAGTGGAGAGAAGACAGACTCTGGGACTGAGCACATGTTCAGTCCAGCCCTGGTTCTGCCACTGACTAGCCAGGTGACCCTGAGCAGGTTTCCTAATTCTCTGTTAGGCAACTGTTCCTTTATCTGTGAAATGAGGTGGAAGGAAACATAGTTGGCCTCACAGCCCTACTGGGTGGGTTAAATAATAACAGATGCAAAGTTCCCAGAAGCGCCTGTATGGAATGAGCATTCCGCAGTGGTGCCCAGATCAGCAGCAGCTTAGCTAAGAGCAAGGGACCCACATGTGGCTGCCACCAGAATGCCATCTACCAGTGGTGGTAGATGTCCACAAGTGGCTGGCCACTGTGCCTCCAGGTGGAAGCAGCTCTGTGCATCGCTGTAACTTCCTGGGGCCACCCAGGACGGTCAGGGCAGCCTGCGGGGGCAACTGAAGTTACTTGGTTTGCAAAACTGAAAGGACCTCCTTTCTGCTACCAAAAGGCGCTATCGCAGCTGCGTTTGGAATATCACCTGTCTGCAATACTTAGGTGATTTTGGAGTGTTACCTAAAGTGATGGATAAAGGTTGCTGTCTGTGGTTTGCCTGATTATATGCTCATTTAAGCATCCAGTAACTAAAAAGAAATAGTGTGTGAACATTCCTAACAGAGCAGGGAGTACATAGGAGGGGCTTATGATTAAATAGGTCCCCGGTAATGCCACCTTACAACCTGTAAAGTTACAATGTTTCTTTTTCCTTTTTCTTTTTAGCTCTAAAACAAATCCTGAAGTCCATAATTACCAGGTGAGATCCTACTTTTAAAGATCTTTCTAAATTTGCCGTAATTATCATCATTATGTATATCATTAGATTTTGAAGAAATAATATGTTGAGTTTTTTTCCTGCCTTTTTTTTTTTTTTTTTTTTTTTTGGAGGAAACAGTAAGATAAACCTTCTTTCCTGGCCCTGCTTCCTCCTGGCCGTCTGAACTGCCTGTTTTTCTTAACCTTGGCAGCTGGCAAGCCTCAGGGACATGTGCTTAAGTTTCTGGGTGGTCAAACGCAACCTCGTAGTGACATTCAAATAAGACAGCCTCTGGTTGAAGCATGTCCTAGGCCTGGGGAACACGAGTCCCTTGAGACGTGCCTCCAGAAGAGGATGCTTTGGTCAAATGTTTGGTAAATGTTGCTTCCTTCATTTGCCTTCCGGGATCTTAAGTGCCCATTGGGATGTAAAAGTATGAAAAATCCTACAAGAAAGGCACATTTTATTTTATTTTTAACATCTTTTTAAAGTTGTAGTTGGACACAATACCTTTATTTTATTTAGTTATTTTTATGTGGTGATGAGGATCAAACCCAGGGCCCCGCACGTGCTAGGCGAGCATTCTGCTGCTAAGCCACGACCCCAGCCCCTTATTATTTTTTTATAACTCAGTATTTCACCAAATCATCTGTGAATTGGTCCCCTCACCATTAAAAAAAAAAAGCCTCCACTGACTTTCTTTTTTTTTAATGGTAAACCCATCGACATCTGTGGAGCAGTGGTTTCTAGAACCTGCTTTGTAAAGCACGGTGCTGGTCTCTCACCCTCAGGAGCACAGGTGTGTTTCCACAGTTGATGTTCTGCTCTTCTGCAGGACAGCCAGGGCCCGTGCTGCCTGCCCGCCTGCCTGTCCACCTACGCCGGGAAAGCCTTGGTAGCCTGAAAGATGTGGTCCACAGCCCAGCCTCCTCCTAAGCCCTCTCTGGCCATTTGTAGCCTGCTGTGACCTGATTCTGACTTCTCTGCGTTTTATTTCTCACCCCTTCTCATCCTACCCCAAAAGTTCTGCTCACAGGGAGTTGCGTAACTGTCACCCCCAATTCCTTTCCACTCTTCCTCTGCCCATGCTCGTCTGCCTGGAATCCTTTACCTCCTACCTGTTCACTAAACGTATGTTTTGAAGAGCAGCTCAGGAGCCCCTTCTTCCTGATTTCCTCAGCTGGAAGCCACCAGCTCTAGTGATTCTCATTCTCCTGCACATTAAAGCAATCTGGCCAGCGTTTAAAAAATAACCAGTGCTCGGGCCTCACCCCGGAAAGATTGAGCTGAAACTCTAGGGGTAGGAACCAGGCATGGGCAGAGTTTCAGAGTTCCTGAGGTGGTACTAATGAGCATCCAGGCAGGGGACCCTGGGTGGACGATGTGGTATGTACCTTGCTTCTCAGGTGGTCATTGGTTTCTGCTCAAAAGCAGCGTCCTTCTCTGGTGACTTTTAGTTGGAGGCCTTATATTAGACATTTTTTTTTTCTGTTGCTCTAACAAAATACCTGATGCTGGGTACTCCATAAATAAAAAAAAAAAAAGTACATTTAGCTCATAGTTCTGGAGGATCAAGAGCATGGCACTGGCTTCTCCTGGGTTCCAGTGAGGACCTTAGGGCAGATGGCACCACAGTGGCAAGAGTGTGTGTGGTAGAAGAGATCACCTTGGAGACAGGGAGCCAGGCAAGGGGGGTGGCACTTGCTTTTTTTTTTTTTTTTTTTAATAACAACTCACTCTCGGTGGAAACTAACCAGGATCCCAGGATATTTACCCTAATCTCCTCCAAGGACAGCATGCCCTCCCCCTCGACCCCTGCACCTGATCACCCCCCACTAAGCTCCACCTCTTAAATGCCCCCATGGCCTCATACAGCATCATACCGAGGACCAGGACAGCCCATGAACCCCTGGGGGCAACCACATCAAACCACAGAAGGTCGAGTCTCTCCCTCCTGGTGGGTGTGAGTGTCCCCAGGGACACTGTCCTCCCAGGTTGCTGTTCCCTGATCCTAGTCTGGTTGTCAGTAGCACAAGTGGTGCTACTGTTCTACAAACAATTTCATAGTGGAGTTTTATACTAATCGCTCCTTTTCGGGGTCCTTCATTACCATAGAGAACAGTCCCTTACGTGAGGGTGAGACCTCAGTGGATATCATCTGCACTAGGCTTCCAAGTTATGTCTCCCATAAGACTTTGGTGATTGACTTGCATCCTTGACCCCACATTCCCAGTGTGCAGAACCTGGACGTGAGTTTCAGGGAACAACATGGTAATGGGGCTTGGTAGTAGAAATATTCTGGTTTCCTTCTCTCCCTGCCTTCCTAGGGTTCTTGAGTCTCATTCTCAGGCCGTTTTTCTTGTGGGATTGTCGGGTATGAGCCACTGTTGTAGGGGCAGGGAGAGGTTACCGATGGTGATCAGTGTTTGAAGGACGGGAAAAGAATAAAAATCAACAAAGTAAAGGAGCCCAGCTTGGCACTCCCCTGCGGGCGTGGGTCCTCCCTGTGCCTTCTCTGCTTGGAGTAACATCCAGGAAGTTTTTGGTTGGCATCAGATCTACAGAAACTTATCTAGACATTGTTCTCTCCACATCATTGGCAACCACTGGTCCTGTGCCAGCCTTAGAGGGCCCGTGTTGCTCTATCAAGGTTTGGGAGTAAATTGCCCGGGAAGAGAACATCCTGAGGAGGACTGGCTTGGTGGCCTCAGAATGCTGCACGGAGTTCTCGGGAGGATGGCGTGACAGCATTTATCTGATTCCCAGCACAGCAAGGTCAGCCAACTGCAAAGGAGGGATGGCTGTGTTCTCCGGGAGGACACTAGTGGCATTTGAGGAGGGACGGCTCTTCCTTGTTTGGGACCGTCCCTGAAGTTGCAGGATGTTTAGCTGCCCTTTCCTGAGTCGTCATGACAAGCAGAAACACATACATGCATTTCTGTTGTCCCCAGGGGGGCATGACTGTCTCAGTTGAGAGGACCATCTGGCTTAACATAAAACAGATTACCAGAGGAGACTGAGGAAGGTTCTGGAATCTCCTTTTTCCAGGTCTGTGGATCAGGTTCCCACCTCTTTCTGATGAATCTGATTTGGTGTGTTTGAAGGCAGAGAAGAGAGTAGGGGATCCAATTGTGGGTTAGTTGTTCTTTTTTGTTGAAGATCCAGGGTGTGGAACCTCATTTGGGGCATGGCTGAGACCACAGCACCTAGAACAGTTTGGCTTTGGGCAAATCATCCAAACCCTATGGGTGTCTGAATCTCCTAAAAGGAAGAGACATGAAGAGATGGCAGCAGGGAGATCCTAGAGCCCTGGTCATCTCTCCAACTCTGCTGCTGAGCTATTTTCTCCAGATTCTTTTTCCCTGCAGCTTGTCCGTTGGGGGCTGCAGACTCAGCTTGCTGACAGGCATGTTTGAAGGCAGAAAGAAAGGCTACTGGAATACAGAATAGGCTGGGAGGGCATCTCAGGTCCATGAAAATTGGATGAACGGAATTGCTGAGAATTTTCTGTAACAGAGCAGGCTGCTGCTTATTAACCGAAGCAGCAGGAGAAGGAAGAGGAAGGGAAGAAATAATTAAAAGATTAATGGTGCCAAGATTTTAGTGACTTTAATGTCAGGAGGGCTTAATTTGCCCCATAGCAAGTTTAGCCTTGAGAAACCCCCAGTGTCAGACTGTGTCTAGGACTGCTGCCCTCTACAGGCCAGATGTGGATAGGCTGCCTGCAACCCAGCCAGGCCCATCTGGGTTCACCCTGATCACTGTTTTGGGTCTGTCTTCCTCCTCTTGCAATGGATGACTTCCCGCCCTTCTTCTTTCCCTTTAGCCATCTCGCCCAGCCTCCTTTCCTGTCTACCTTCGTCCAGTTTTATCAAGATAATAAGTGCTGTGGATTTTTTGTTTGTTTTAGAGTACATTTTAGAAAATTATTTTTAGCATTTATACCAGGAAGAAAGAAATTCACCCACAGCTCTGCTGTCTCACTTCGCATCCCTGTCCAGCCCTTGAGTGTGTGCAGATGTCACCGTCACACACATCATCATCATTTGCAGCAGCAACAAAAACTTTCCATGCAGAGGGAAATTGTCCCCTGCTCTCACCTTCTTTCTGTTACCGGTCCCCTTGGCAGAGAGGAATAGTGCCCGTCCTGGGTACCAGAGGACCACCCCCTCCAGGCAGAGGTTCTGTGCTTCTGGAGTGGCCTCCCAGCCCCTTCCCAGGAGTCCACCTCTGTAGATGGCACTTTGAGAACCAGGCTTAGGCTACCAGCCCCAGCCTTTGTCAGTGGAAGAAACCCCATCACCCTGGGAGAGGTCCGCCGCTCCGCCAGGGTTCAGTCACAGCCTTTCTGTCACAGCCCCCTCCGCCCCTGAGCTGGTTGCCACGAAAGAGAAAGTGAATGGAGACCATTGAAATCCAAAGGGCAGCGGGTAATCAAGTGTGGTATTTTGTTTCTAGCCTCAGTACCATCCGAACGTCCACCCCAGCCAGCCCCGGTGGCACCCTCACTCTCCAAATGTCAGGTAAGTGTTGACACTCCCTGAGCTGCGCTTTGGAGAGTTCTCCTTTCTCTTGAAAAGCTCCCACTCTACTTAGTTAGAATTGGAAGTCTGCCGCAGAAGCGGTTCCCGAGGGTTACATTGCCAAGGCAGGGATGAATCACTTGCAAAGCAGTAGAAGCCAGCCACAAGTTTCTGTGAAATAAAAGGGAATTTTTTCTTTTTTTTAAATCACTCGAACCTCAGATAATTTGGATTTGAGGGGGAACATAGCTCAGAACAGGAAAAAGTAACATTTTCCTGTTCTAACAATTTGTTTACTTATAATGTAATTAAAACGTGGGGATTGTCATTGTGGAGATTGTTTTTTATTTTTTTTTTTAATTGGATGGGGACAGGGTTTGCTTTGCTGGCAATGAATTCCCCCCCCCACCCCCGCCCAAACCCAAGGGTCAGTAAACATTTTCTGTAAAGGATAGTCAATATTGTTGACTGTGGTCATTGTCACTCCCATTGACTCAACTCTGACATTGTTGCCTGAAAACAGCCATAGACAAAACATAAATAAGAGGACATGGCTGTGTCCCCAGTCAAACTTGTTTGCAGAAACAGTGGGATTTGACCTGATGGCTGTTACTTACCAACCCCTGCCCTACCCCGCCTGGGCCCTGCCTGGGCCTCCCCCTGCAGAATTGGCACTGCTCTACTGTGTTTATAGTTAGGCCCCAGAGTGTTTTTTAAGGCCAGTTTTGTGAAAATAGATATGCCTCTAAGATTGCATTTTAGATCAGTCTTAATTAGTGTTTATGTGTCAAGCCGATCAGGAACAAAGTTTGTGAATTGAGTTTGCTTAAAGAGAGTTGTAAGCCTTGCTCCTTGAGAAAATCAAGTGGTGGAAATCAATTTGCTTAGACCAAGGCAAATAAAAGCCTGTGGTGGATCTTGTAATGACAACAGTGCAATTTTTTAAAATTATAATTACCTTGATTGATATTCATATAAGCTTTTGTAGCAAGTTAGATTCGTGAAGTGATCATTCTTACTCTTTCTGTATTTCAATGGTAGTTTATTTTCCAGACAGGAGAAACAGAAGATTGATTTTTTTAAAAAGTTATTTTATTAACACTACTTTTATGAACTTTATACATAGTATTGTCTGTTTTATTGTAGTCGTTTCCTTAGTCCCACTTTTTACAAGGGATTCAACAGTCCCTTGCAGGTGGCCCTGCTGAAGGTCAGCCTTAGCATCCCCTGGGGGCCTGTTGGGAATGCCAGCTCTCAGCCCCTCCCCAGGCCTCCTGCATGGGAATCTCTGGGATGGGTTCCAGCATTTTGTGTATTATCAGCCTTCCCATGAAAAGAGAGTTTTTTAGTCCAGCACCTTTGGCAAATGCCACCGTGGGTGATCACAGATCACCCTGCACAATAGCATGGTAGAAGCCCTTCCTTGTGGTAAAGGAGCCTTCCCACTTCACCTGGCTTCCCAGGCTGACCTGACCGTGTGACACCCTTTGAGAAGAGGTGACTGGGCCATAAACAGAACTCTTACCTTGGAAGTTGATAGATGATCCGCATCTGGAGTTTTTAAATTACTGAGTAGCCAGTCCATTCATTTCCGTGTGCCCGCCATCACGTCCGCTGGTCCCCTGCCCATTTCCTTTGTACCTGTGTTGTCTCACTCTCATCTCTGAATTCTCTCCCATTCTCCCACTAACCGTTCACTCTGCAAACAAAACAGGCCACCCTTTCAGGATGACAGGTGGCTCTGGAAAGCACCGGCCAGCGGAGAGGACAGCCGTTCTGTCCACGCCCAGAACCCGAGGAACGTAGGAGGGACGCACAGTGTGATGTGTCGCGACAAACTCATGACTGCTCTCTGAGACTGAAGCGTCTCACTCCGGGCCCCACCGTGCTGGCACTGCATCCCATGAGAAGGGTCTTGGTGTCACGTGCATGCGTTCCTACAAGTGTCTCTCTGGAACGGTTCTGAGAGCCGTTTTTCAGTGTCTGTGTAAATATTTGAAGATAGAGAGCCACGATAGCTGGCCGTGATTTACTGTTGACGGCGTTCTCGACAAAATGAAGGGAGCTGAAGGCTCAGGAAACATTTTATATTCTGATTTTAAAATCGGAGCTAAAGTCTACGTTTATCCTCTCACTGCTTACCTGATATTCTTTGTTATTTAATTAATGGGACCAATTAAATCAAAAAAGAGGGGGAACATAGCTCAGCCTACACTGGGGTGGGAACAGAGACTGCTAGCGTCCAGCCTGCTCCACTGAGTGACCTTGTCTGAGCTGGTTCCCCTTGTTTGGCCCCATTCCCCCATCTAAAAATGAGTTGGACTAAGTGATCTCCAAGATCTTTTCTGACTCTCAAATTCTTTGATTTATGAAAATATAATTTCTTGGAGGTTGACGACATACCTTCAAACTAAACTACCTGCTTCTGTTGCCTCAGAAATGCAACAGAGTATATAACTTATTTAGATGTTCTGTAAACACAGGGAGACTTTCTGAATTTCAGATCTTAAAGCAGTTCAGCCACTTTGAATTTCAGCCTTAGCACTAATCACAAATGGCATAGCATCCATTTTGATAGCATTTGCTGCTCAAGTGTAAAATGATTTCTAATGTCTTAATCATCGGTGCTGCTCTCTTGCATGATCTTCAGAAGACATCGTTGTGAATACACACTGTCAGGATTCGGGGGTTGGATTTTACTCTAGACTTCACTCCTTTGAAATGGAACCTGCGGATTGAGATGCACTTGAGGCTCCCATGAAAACATGGGAGATTTTACGGAGGTTGTGCCAAAGCATTTTGTAGCACAGGGAAGGCAGGCCTGGCCCCGGTCTTTCTGTAGAACCAACCAGAAAACCATGTGTTGTCTTTTAGGGTGACACTTGAACCAAAATATTTATTTTCCCCATTTCAATTCATGAGTCAAGCATGTTTTAATGGATAGGCCTGAGATAGTTTTTCATTAGTGTAATCAGGTGGTTATGGTGCCACTTTTAAATATGCAATTGTAATTTGGCCCCCATTTTTAAGCCCTTCAACATATATTGACATCCTTTGAGAGATTTTAATGCTAACATCTGATCTCTTTTGGTGACCACAGTCAATTCAGGAGGAGGGGACTCGGCTGCATACCATGCCCAGTAGGTAGATCACCTATAAACTCTCCCTGGGGTATTTGTTTACAGGTGTATTCCATTTTAGCAGATGTTTTGATCCTCAGTGTATGTGTTGCGCCCAAATAAATGTGTTCTGAATCTTTTCATCTTACTAATAACATTTTTCCAAATGTGTTTCCAAAGAATAAAGATTTTTCTTCCTTTTTCTTTTTTTTTTTTTTTTTCCTTTTTTTGAGTCCATCTTCATTTTATCGATTCTTGCTTCTGCCCCAAATTCTCATTGGTGGATGATCTCAGTGACGGGACAGTTGGCTTTTGGCATTCTGAAGGTGAGCATTCAGTTAGGTGGCACGGAGCAAGATCATCCTAGGACAAGACTGCTCTTGGCAAGAGTGGCTCGTCTCTTCTTGCAGACACAGTGGCCGAGGCATTTCAGGGCAACTCGGGTGAAGGTCATAGAACCTGGTCACTGGTGCTGAGCAGAAGTGGTGGCAGTGGGTCTTCCTACTGACAATCCTATGGTGAGGGTGGGGGTTTGTCTTGGCAACTTTGTTCTTTCTGACTGGAAGACATACAGACCTGTGTCTGTGGCCTCCTGGAGACTGTGTATGCTGTCTAATACCCTCTAATAAATATCTTTCTGCTTAAAGTAACTTGAATGGACTCAGTTGTCTGCAACCAAGAAGTCTAATCAATATGCATACCTGTGACTTCCTAATTGTTCAATGAAGTATACACTTTTTATAGCTTAGGTGACCTTTCTCTATTGCATTTGGCCTCTTTGTTCTTCTTAGCAGCCTTTCCTTCTGTTACCCTATCAAATATTGGTATTTTCCCAGGGTCTTTCCTCTGCCTACTGCTTTTCTCACCATGGTCTACTGGAATCTTCTTGTTCTGTGTTAAATTTAGAGTGCTGTTGACTCTGAAACTATCCTAACTCAAGACGACGCCCGTGTGTGCCTCAGACTGATTTCAACTTGGAAATCCTGTGTATACTTTGAACTCCACATGTCAAAAATCAAACATTTCATCTTTCACCATCTTCCCAAACCTCACAACTTTTCTTTTATCTGAGTTCTCTCATCGTTAGAATCTGTACATCTTCTACAACTCTTCTCCCTATTGCCACCCATGTCCAGGAGGCCCACAGGTTTGCTCAGCTGTGCCTCCTGAGTATTTTGTCTCTCTCCTTTCCCAGCACTGATCTTGCAGAAGCATCATTCCTCTTGCTGACAGGTGCTGTTGCTGATCTTCCTGTCGAGCTCATTCTCCTGATAACAATCTCTAGAAGGATCTTTCTAAAACACCACCTGATTGTGCCATTCTAAGGCTGGACATCTGCCCAAGTTCTTCATTATCCATACGATAAAGACCAAAGCTCTCTAAGTTCCTCCGCTCTCTGTGTCTATCCTGTTGCTCTAGCATGCCTCCCTCCTCCTCTCAGCCTTCTTAAAACCCTACAATACCAAGCTGCTTCCGGTTCCTGGCTTACACCACCCCCTGCTGTTACATCTTTGCCTTTGCAAATGTTGTTCCTTCTACCTAGAGATCTGTCACTCCCCTCTTTTCCCCCAACTGCTGCTCATCTTTTAAATCTCTGCTCAGGTGTCATCTACTCCAGAGACTCTCTTGACAGCCCCCATCTCTGAAAATGAGGTTAATTTCTGTGTTCTATGTTCCACTCCACCTCCCCCTTCCACCCCCAGCTACAGCAACTTCGTACTCACAGCTTTGTGTTAGAGCAGCCTGTTGTTCATCTGCCACCCGTGTCCACGCCTGAAGTACAAGCTTTGAATCTTAGCTGCTTTTGTTCCCAGTGCCTGACAGATAGTAGGTGTTCAATGAATGTCTGCTCAGCGAATGGATTCTTGTACATTCATTCTGAAGGAAATGTCTAACCAGATAACAGGCAGTGATACGTCACCTCTGAGCCAGTCGGAAACTCTCTGAACAACCTCGCCCATCCTGGTGGCATCACATGTTGAGTAGGACGTGGACCACCATGTTATTTCTGGATTCCAGTTCATCGTCTGAATATTAGTCAATGTGTCAACTGTGTTCTCATTCAGAGCCTTGGTACAGTGTTGAGCGTGGTAGAGGGCAGACCAGCCACCTGACATTGGAAACCCATCAGGCTGACACCAATCCACAGTGATACACAGCGTTTAAAGCCATAGGCAGTGTGCTTTGTACTCTGTATCACTTCACTTGATTTTTCTGACCACTCTGTGAGGTGGGTGGTGTCCTGTTGTCCCTGGTAGGAAAACTCAGACCTGTGATTTAGCTCAGCAACATGTATATGATATGTCACGCATCTGGTAAGTGGGGAGTCAGAATTCCAACTCCGAAGTCTGTTCTTATCTAGGCTTTAAGTCCTCACCACCAGTCATTCCACGGTTGTGACCCTGTGGATCGACACCTCAGCAAGTTTACTGGATTATAGCGAGCAGTTCACTATGCTGAAGTCTGGTCACTAACTAGAGAGCCACCCCTCTACACCAGCAACCTGGTAACCCTGTCCACTTCCACCACATCACCATCATCAGTGGTCTAGCAACTGTCCACACCTTCCCGCACCATGCACGCCCCGGTGGCTAGGGACTTTGTCCATCAGCAGTGATCGTCTAACCTGTCTACCCCCCCACCCACCCCCTACTGGTGTAGCAGCCCTCCCCACCTCACCACGCTTTAGTCTGATAACCATCTGTGCAAATATTCCTTCACTAACAGTCCTGTTTTCAAAGGAGCAGAGATTGGGTATTATTTGTTCTTGGTGAACCCCTCCTTATTTGAGATGATCCACTTGTTCCTGAGAATCCATGATATAATAATTTCTTCTGGAGCGATTAACCTGCCAGCAAAATCAAGCTCAGTATCCTACAACTGATGGAATGAACACTTTACTTTTGTGCAATTTGCATTCATAACTGGTCCATCATCTGTTCTCATTTCTGTGATCCCTTGGAACACGTGGCGGTGGGTTGACAGTGCTGTTGGATTCATGTAATTCACAAGGGTCTGAAGTCTTGAAAGCATGCCGTGATAATTACCTTGACCTTCAAAGCCCTCTTACTTGTTTTATTGCTTGGTCTTGTGTTTCCACTAAAAATGGTCCCCCTCAACACTGAAGATGGAAGGAGCATAGTAGGACAGTTCCTTTTGTCTTTCTGGCACTGTCCTTCCAGGGCAGTGACTCCAGCCTTCTGGGTCTGGCTCTGAATACAGCTAATGACAGAGCCTTTTTGTTGCCCTTGACTTTGCAGTTCTTAACCAGCCCTTTAAAATCTGAGCTCCTCAAAGAACTCCCTGGGCAGCCCTATTGATCCCTTTGGGTCAATATTTCTCAAACTAAGCTCAAAGTCAATTCCCTGACTGACCAGGTCTTCCAAATGTTCCAGGTAAATACCCTAAATTGGCCTAGAATAATTTGCTTCCACAGTCTCACAGCAGGAGGCCATGGGCAAATGTGAAGGCAAGGCAGACGAGGGCAGAGAGACCGAAAAAGCAAACTATTGTTAGAAGTCCCTTCACGCAGGAAAAATGGCACATTTTAAGAAGCCCCAGGGGTACCTAAAAGGCAAACAGGAAGTTGACATGCAGCAGGGTCTCTGCTAAAGAAATCAATACTGCAGATTGGCCCACTTCTCCCTTAAACTAGGGAGACCAACAATGACATGGACAGTATATTTAAAATGTCCAGTGCTGGGCCAAGAGTTTGGGGGCAAGATCTGAGAACCTGCATTCTAATGGTCACCCCAGAGGAACCCAGGTGGGCAGAGACAGAATCTTACTCTGGAAAAATGCAGTTTCTTACCTAGTTATGTTGGTCCTCAGTTTAATGGTTCAGTTCTAATTTCCATTAAAGGCAAAATTTTGATTTTTTTTTCTTTTTTAGTTGGCACAATGTTAAAATGTAAGTGGGTGGGTACTTCATAAGTAGTAGCTAAATCTTCTCAACATAAGTTCGCTCATGTTCACCATCAATCTTCCCCCCAAGTTCGTCAAACCATACCCGTGTCATCGTCCCTCTCACTCCAGAGGCAGGACACTAGTGAATTCCAGCCACTGGATAAGGATGGAGCATCTGCACCCGCCTGCCTAAGAATCTGTGCCAAGAGTGGCCTCCTGGTGGGGATACAGGAATTTGCAGAATCAAGATGGTGGGATGTTGCAAACCAGATGACAGAAGAACTAGAGTCCACAGTGGGGCGTTCGGGTTTTGTTGGGGGCAAGAGCCCCCTCAGTGCTCTGCCTAGATAAAATGAAGGCGCTTTGAAATGTCACACAGTTTGAATCCCAGCTTTGCCACTTATCATCCATGTGACCTTTGGCCAGTTTTTCCTATCTGTCTCATTTTTCTCACCCCCAAAGAGAACATAACAATGCCTTGCTCTTGAGATAATTAAATGAGTGATGTCTGTAAGGTGCTTGGCATGTTGGGTTTGATGCTAGCTGGTCGCAATTTTTAGTGGGTTTTGAGATGTAAAACTTGAGCAGCCTCTGTGGACAGAAACAGGCCAAGGAGAGTCAAAGTCTAGCTCAAGAAACGGTCTATCTCACGGGCTGCTGGGCAGAGATGTGTAGTCTAAGTTTAGCAATGATGGTGTGTGGTTCCGAAGGAAAGGGCACGTGGAAGATGGTTAGCACAGTGCAGAGAGACACATCTCTTTGAAACTGACAAGCTAAGAGCAGAAACACCGTGGGGATCTTTTGAGACGGAATAAAAAGGGAAATAGAAATGATATTTCTGTCTGAGAATCCTAGGAAATAAGTGTCTGGGCACAATGTGGACAATGCTTTCCCATCTGTAAATGGCAGAACTGACATAGGGTGAGGAATTGGTTAGACTGCTGAGAATCCGTTCTGCTTGAACAACTGGGACTCAAAAGTTTGGAGAATTGAAATAGAGTGTCTGCTCGGCTCCCAATTTATCTAATTTAGGATTTCATCTCAGACAAAGCAGAGGAAACTTTGACCTCTTAGGAGACTGAATAGAAAGCAATAAAGAGAACCATTGTGCTTTTTTGCTTTTTTAAAAATAGGTAATACAGTGGTAAAAATTCAAGCAAAAATACTTAAGTTACTTCTCCTTCCCATTTTATTCCTCAGTTCCCCAGTTCTCCCCAGAGGCAAACACTGGTAGCCTATCTTCTTGTCAGTCTCATGCTAGCCTGAAAATAAACAAGCACCTGTATTTATTTAACCAGTTGAGATTGATGGACATGTACCCTATGTCAACTCCCCAAAATGACAGTCATCTACCCTTCTCATGCATTCTGTTTTTGCACTTGAATCTATAGAATGAATTTCCTAGAAATAGAAACTCTGGGCCAAAAGGTATATGCATATCTGATTTGGACATTGCCTAATGAAATCTCCTCCCAAAGATACCACCTGTCCATACCTGATATACACCCACTATCCTGACAGTACCTCTGTGACCACACAGGGGGCGAGCTGATAGCCTTTTCTAACTTTAAAATTTTTTGACAATCTGATGGGTAAAAGCCAGAATTTCCATTTTTTATTACATTTCTCAATGAGCAAGACGGCACACCTTTTCATCATTGTGAATGATGTTTGTTGTTTTCTGTTGAACTGTCTGGAACCCAAGTTTTTGCAAGATCCAGGCTGCTGTCCAGAGGTGGCTCACACCTGTAATCCCAACCACTTGGGAGGCTGAGGCAGGAAGATCGTGAGTTCAAGGCCAGCCTGGACTACTTAGTGAGGCCCTAAGCAATTTAGTGAGATCCTGGGGATGTGGCTCAGTAGTTAAGCGCCCCTGGGTTCAATCCCTGGTATGGAAATTGGGGGCAGGAGGATGTGGGAGAGAAGATCAGGCCATTGAAGGCTGAAGTCAATTAACTGTGTTATTTCAGCACTTACAATAGTAAAGAAAGGGGAGGCCAGGAGGAGTTGATCTGTACCACACAGTTTGAAAAGCAGATCTGCAGAAGTTCAGATAACAATCGGTGTGGTTCCACCCTGGAGAGCTTACTAGGGATATAGGCAACATAGAAACAGCAGAGGCAAAGGAATTGATTTCTAATATCTATGTTTCCTTTCCTGTTTGGGAGTTCGTTAAGAACATTCCACCTGAGCTACTTAAATACCCACTCAGACATTGTGAATTTCCTCCCTATATTTGACCAAGAAGGGTCAGGTTTACTTTTAGCTACAATTAAATTTCTAATATATTCCATCTAAAACCGCAGCTGCACCCCAAGACGCGCCCATGATATTAGTGAAAGAAAACCTACAGAATTTAAATTCCAAGACCCTTATCATCTAGGCAATCCACGAAAAAGGGCTAAAATAATTAGAGGAACATCCCCGCAGGCATATATTATAAGAAACCCGAAGAAACCTTCCTAATCATCCCCTGCTGAATGGTGGAGATTTAAACATCCACTGTCTGCAGCTGAGACCTCAGAAGCAGAAGGTGTTGCTATGCTAACCACCCACCCAGCCTCGGCCTCCTTCCCTGGCTGAATAATGGACATTGTGCCTATGTTAAAGGCCACTAAGCCAACAAGTCCTTCAAATTGGGCCCAGTGTCTCGCCTCAGAGGCAAACTAAGGATGTTTATGATAGATGCTTCTGGAAAGCCTACAAGAAATGAAGAACAGAGAGAGAATCATCTGAGATTTTTAAGCACTAATGAACACCAAAATAGATTAATCCTCATCTGTGTCACCTCAGAAACGTGTGTACCCAGTTTTTAGCTCTGGCTCCGCCTCCCACTGGTCTCTTGTGTAATTAGAATGTCTAAAACCTACCGTTACCAGATTATGCCTTTTATTCATCTAACCTGCACTTATTCTAGAATAAATAATGTTGTAATTTCATTCATTGGGAGACTTGGGTGGTGTGTAGGGAGTGGAAAGTCCCCCTCCCATCTCATGACTGAGTCTCCCATAGCCCAGGGCACAGTGGGGTGGGAAATGGCTGCTCAGAGTAGCTTCATGCTGTAAACAGGTGGTTTTCATGACAGTGAGTATTTTGTCTTACTATTCCTTGAGGGCTCCCGTATAATGCCATTTGGGGATGCACTTCAAGAAGCAGTTAAGGGCAAGTCTGTTCTTGTTGTTTTCCTCCCGAAGAAAAGAGAAATGAATTTTCATTTAAAGAAGGGGCAGGGCAACAGGGCAGTGAGCCACAGAATTGAGAAGCAAACCAAAAAATCCATGAGAAACCAAGAAGGGACTAGCACCATTAGACTTATTAGAAGTGAATACTGTAAAGGAAAACAACTCTATTTGTGTCCATTTTTTCCTTTTGTAAGGCAAGAAAAAGATTGAATAAAATTCTTAGTCATGAGCCCCTAAAGCAAAAATGAACTTATGAAATAGGAATTCTCTGGACTCAGATCCTGCAATTGAGCTGAAATTGCTAACATCTAAGGTCTCACCATGAAATCCTACAGAGCCCTCTCTTAGCTTCTTGGCACCCAGGGGCACACACGTGTGCACATACTCATGACACGGACCTGAGAAAGCCAATGTAAAACTCAGCAAGGATAAAACATCAAAGCAAAATGGATTTCTGGCAGAAAATGTTCAAGACCTGCTGACCTGCTCGTAGCCGTTCACTGGAATCGTTTGATAGCAGTTACGCCCAAGGAAAATTCCAGACCCAAAGGTGAAGACGCATGCCCTACTCTGGCTCACACAGGACAGGGATCCAAGTACCATGGAATCATAAAAGCTCTCTTCCCTAAGACGTGGAACGTTGTACTCTACAGTTTGCAGAGACTAATTAATGTAGTTAGGAACAACTAGGGAATTCATGATCAAAGTGAAATTTTTATGAATAGCTACTTGGTAATTATGTAAGGAAAATTAAAATTTAATGCACTAAAACTAACTCATTGAACAGATATTTGCTATGCTTCCACACTGTGCCAAGTACTGGTATTTAAAAAAAAAAAAAATGCCACCTTTGGCTTCAGGTTTCAAGGAACTATTAAATAAATCAAAATGATTCCCTATCTAGGGTGGAGTCACATGTCACCTATACTGACAATAGCATTAACTCTAAAAGTTGGGCACTTGGAAAATTTATTGGAAAAAATTATAATTTGGAGCTGGGTCAAGTGATGCATGCCTGTAATCCAGCAATTTGGGAAGCTGAAACAGGAGGATCACAAGTTTAAGACCAGCCTCAGCACCTTAGCAAGGCCCTAAACAACTTAGTGAGACCCTGTCTCAAAAAAAAAAAAAAAAAAGGCTGGGGATGTGGCTCAGTAGTAAAATGTCCTTGGGTTAAATCCCCAGTACAAAAAAAGAAAAAAAAAAAAAAACAATTTTAAGAAAGTTTTCTTCTGCCAACTGGCAGTCTGAATAAAGAGGTCTAAAATATAATTTCTTTCTTTCTTTTCTTTTTTTCTTGGTGCTGAGAATCAAACCCAGGTCCTTATGAATGCTAAGTACAAATATAATTTTGTAATGCAATTTTGACCTTTTTTAGACAAGATAAAATAAGGTAGTCATCTTTCCTTCTAGGCTTTTTTAAAACAAAACTACTTAGTTACTGTAAGAAATCATCCCTAGCCTAACATTTGTAATATGTCGCATTTCTAAAATGTTGATACAGTTTTCTTCTTAAACGCATTATGGAAAAAGTACGGCTTTTCAAATATACATTCTGCTTACTGCCTAAGAGTAGGCTTGCATTGAATTCAGTGAGAACTCACAACGATAGGTTGGTCTATTTAGTTTCTACTAAATTAAAATTGAAGTAAGTGACAGGTATCTTGGAAACCTGGACGAATAGATGCACCATCAGTCTTCTTTCAGTCACACATGGCAGGGACCAAATGATTTTATTATCTCATGCTGTCTTGCCTAGCATATAAATGTCCCAAAGTGCAGGGTCTGGAACCCAGATAAATGAACCGAGTTATCCAAGGTCACAGCCAAACAGCCCTAAGGCCAAAGCTAAGTGCCAGCTATCAGTCCCGTGTCATCATTAGACTTCTTCCATCCCCCATGGCAAAGCCGTATCACTTGGCACCTAAGAGAGCTCAGGGCTCTAGGGTCCAGTTTCCTAGGTTCGAATCCCAGCTCTGCCATTTACTAGCCTTGTAACGTTGGGAAAGTTACTTAGTCTTTCTGTGCCTGTTTCCTTATCTATAAAATAAGGATGGTTGTCCTTTCTTCAGATGGTTGTTGGAGATTAATGGCACAGTGCTGAGCACTTGAAAATGTTAGCTTTTCGTTTTTTCCCCTCTGTGAGTATTTAAAGAGGATGATTAATGCGCTGGTGTTTGGTCAGAAGGTATTATTCTGGCTGACACCATCTGTTATAATGGTGCTTCAGTAGATTCTGCTAAGAGACGCTCAGTTGGAGAGCAACAGTCCAGGTGAACGAGCTGAATAGGGACCAGTGGTGCTTCCCAAATTTTTCTGGTACTTGGCACAAATAGAAGGTGATCTATTTGGATAGCACTTTGCGGGGAGCAGGCAAGAAGACTGAGGCCCCAGCTCCCCAGATCCTTGCCACTGACTCCAGGGATGGGGAGAATGTATGGCTTGCCCTTCTAGGGCCTGCCCTGTGGGAAGCTCTGTGAGATCTCTATCAGCCACTCCCTCATGCTGTAGTTCTAATGAAGCATGTGAAATGGCCCCCATTTGGCTTCATGTGAACAAGGGAGCCAGTTTGTCCCAGTCAGGCCTCTTTGGAATCTGCTTGGAGTGTGCCATCTGGGTGCTGCTGAGTGGACTGCGCGTAGATGCTGATTCTACCTCCAGGACCCTGCTGTGGAGTGGAAACACGGGAAGGACTTGGTGACAGAGTAACTCCGAGGACAGGCAGCACATGATCCATGCACAGTGGGCCATCAGGACCTGAGGCGGGGCACCCTGGATGGAGGATGTTCTTGGTGCTCACCCGAGAGAGACGTCAGGCTGCAGAGTACCTGTGGGAGACGTCTCAGCTACCGGACATTGGCGTTCTGCTAGAGGCAGGGGCATTTGCTGGTTTCTTGGCCTGCTTGGCTGACAGCTTGGTTGTTAGGAGGTGGAAGAAGCACAGCAAGGATTGCTGTTCTTTCTGGTCAGCAAGGAAGACGAGGTGAGAAAAGCCTGCGTGGCAAGATCCCTGGAAGGAGATGACCCTGATGTCTTGGAATCATTCATGTAACATGAGTAGAAGTCAGGGTTTAATCCTGCCTGTTTTCTAACCTTGAGAAAAACCAGATTTCAAAGTGTCAAGAAAAAGACCTAAAAAAGTAGGATTTTTCACATGGGCTGAGAGTAGAGCACCAATGATCTCAAAAAGAAAGGCTTTGAGGGCCTTTTAGACAAACCCACAATTTGAAACAGTATTTGAAAGAGTGGGAAGGTGGAACATATAAAAAACAAGGGCAGGGGCTGGGGATGTGGCTCAAGTGGTAGCGTGCTTGCCTGGCATGCGTGAGGCACTAGGTTCAATTCTCAGCGCCACATAAAAATAAAATAAAGATAATTTTTAAAAAGGGCATAAGCCAGGCACAGTGATACATGCCTGTTATCCCAGCCACTGGGGAAGCCAAGGTAGGAAGACCACAAATTTGAGGCCAGCCTCAGAAATTTAGCAAGACCCTGTCTCAAAATTAACACACACACACACACACACACACACACACACACACACACACATATAAAGGGCTGGGGATGTAGCTCAGTGATAGAGCACCCCTGGGTTCAATTCCCAGTACCACAAAAAGGTAGGGGCAGAATGCACAGGACTTAAGAGAAAAAAAAAAACAACTTTAAAGTTGTATAGATGCACACTTTGGAGCAAAAAAGTGAAAATGTAAGAGCCATTTTTTGGAGGATGGCATAGAAAATTAACAAGACATGGATAGAACTACTCAACTTCTGGGGTTTTTTTTCTTCTTCTTTTCAATAAGGACTATACTAACTGCAGAAGGCTAAGGGAATGAAAAGAAGGGAACTGAGGTCTCAGATAAGGGAGTCAGGAGATATTTTACTCTTTTATAGTTAGTTCAAGTCTGTAGGCTCAGAAGAGTGCCTGCTCGATACTGAGAAATGGCGCACTTGTTGCTGAGTCAGCATTCTGTGTCCTTTGGAAAGACACATGGTCCCAGGGAAATGCCAGCAGAGCAGACAGGCCGTGCGATGAACTCCAAAAACTGGACCGATAAGCTTAATGGTGATTGTGAGGGAAGGTAGAGTCTTTTTTAAGCACTTAGAAAAGGAAGTAGGGCCTAGCAAGATAGCGCAGAAAAGGACCATCTACCCTGAGTAATGGAGTTTGTCAGGAGCCACATTCCACTTCAAAGAGTCTGCAAACTCCTAATGAAGACATAGAGGACAGATGATTTTTTATATTATTCTGGAGGCTTTATCCATGCAATAAGCTAAGAAAACAAGGAATAATTAATGGGAAGAAAGAATAAAATTTATGTGTGACTATCTTCCTGAAATCCAAATGAATTCCTTCTAATAAGAGAATCCAACAAAGTAGCCAGAAACACGAATATCCTAAAGTCAATAGCCTTGTAAATGTAATCACAAAATTAAGGGAAATGTATCAGTTAATGATATTTCATTTTCAATTGTCAAAGCTGAAAAACACCAGGCAAAGAAGCTAATTAGATTTGTACCATACCTTAATGAAAAGCTTAAACATTCTGACCGAAGGACTTTTTTTTTTTTTTTTTCACCAGGGATTGAACCCAGGGGTGCTTAACCACTGAACCACATCCCCAGCCCTTTTCTATTTTTTACTTTGAGATAGGGTCTCACACTAAGTTGCTCAGGGCCTCACTAAGTTGCTGAGGCTGGCTTTGAACTGGCCATTCCCTGCCTCAGCCTCCCAGTCTGCTGGGATTATAGGTGTGCACCACTGAGCCCAGATAACTGAAGGACATTTAAAAAGATATGAGATGGAGAAAAAAACATCATGTTCCTTATAAGCAGTTCTTTCTAATTAATCCATAGTATTTCATTCTTCAAGTCAGAACTCTAGTAGGATTCTTTTTGGTAGTAAATTATATTCTAAAGTAATCAGAAGGACTGAATACATAATGGTAACCAAGAGGAGAAAAAGCAGAAGGAAAAAGGATTTGTGCTGTTGCATATAAAATGTGCATTAAAGGTAATTAAGATAAGCTGATACTGGTTTAGCAGCCGATACATAGATCATTGAGAGAGTGAAGAATTCCAGGAATAGTATCTGATTTATATTGCATATCTGTCATGGGCAATCAGGAAAACTGAAACTACGCTAGGCATTTCTTACAGAGGGAATTGAACACAGGGAATTGGTTATATAAGGGTTGAACGAAATAAGATGCTGAGTTGGGCAGTAAAGCAACCCAGAAATGAGCAACAACCAGAGCTTGCTTATCCTTCCTAGGCTAGAGGGACAAAGGGAGGTGCCAGTGTTCCAGCACCCAGAGGTCACAGCCACAAGAATCCTGTCTAGTGGGCTTCGGAGCCACTAGAGGACCTACAGACATCACAGAGGATGACCCTGACTTAGGTCCTTTTCCACACTCCATACCCCGCGGTGCTCCCTTAGCCAGTCCTGCCGAAGCCAGGGGAGGGAGCCGGGGAGGTGCAGGTCCTGGGAAACAGAGTAAGTCAGGGGGAGAACAGGGAAAGGAGCCTTTAGAAAAGTGACCAGCACAGTGAAGATGGCAGGTCAAGTTCATGGGGCAAGGATGAGCTAATCCTTTGGGGATGTTGAAACAATTGGTTCTTCATATCAGGAGGAGAGTCAGAACTTCATAAGTGACACGTGTTTTCTCAAGGAACTCAATCCCAGTGTCAAAAATGAAGTGACAACAGTAGGAAGCTCATTCTGCCCATGTTAGGCCCTGGAAAGTCCCCTCACCAATGAATGTGCAGTCAGATCCAAGCTTCAGCACTTGGGGTACTCTCTGCCTGGGACAACCAGCCCACTCTTATCCTTCGGGACATCACCTGCTTCACACATCACGACCCTGGAGGTCTTCCTCTTTGGCTCCTCTCCTGTTTACTCTTATCAAAGCAGCTGTGAGCTCCTTAAGGACCAAGACAAAGTCTCATGACACAATGCCAGGCTCTTCAGTGTTTATCCAGTGCACTGAGATTTAATTCTGTTCGCACCCTGACCACTATTAGTTGAGCACCTGCTATGCGCTCTGCATTTTTCTACCAGTGGAGGACACAGAAGCGTGTGATGTGACAGTATCTCTTCCTACAGAGCTCACTGTGTGGATGGGAAGACAAGGTGCATACGCCAGGATGTCTCAGCCGGTGGGTTCTGAGAAGGACTTGGATTTTCCTGATGAGTGCATTTGGCTGCCTGAAATAGAAGCTGGGACAGATGGGAAGGTGCAGCAGATGGGCAGCACTTGGGGCAGTGAGCAGAGAGGTGGGAGTCCTGGACTGTGTCCCAGGCTCAGCCAGTTACCGGCTGTATGACCTGCTCACCTCACTCCCCATGGTGGGCCCATATGCAAAATGAGGAGGGTGGACAGGACAGCAGTTCTCGGCCCTGGCCACAGGTTGGACTCACAGATGGGCAGCTGTGTAATTGGTCTGGGTAAGGCCTGAGCATTGATTTTTTTTTTCCCCCTTTTCAAAACCTTCCCTGGTGATTTTCTAATTCCGCTGTATTGAGGTATAATATTACATGCATACAGTTTACCAATTTAAATTGTACAGTTCCATGGTTTTTCATATTTTTACAAAGTTGTGCAACCACGGCTGAAATCTAATTTTGGAACATATTCATTACTTCTAAAAGAAACTCAGGCCCATTAGCAGTGACTCACTCATTTCCTCCACCCTCCCCAGACCGCCATAACCACTCATCTATCTACCGCCCCAGACTTGCCTCTTCTAAATGTTTCATGTAAATGGAATCATACGGCATGTGGCCTTTTGTGTCGGGCCTCTTTCACGTAGCTTAATGTTTTCAGGGTTCATTCATGTGTAGCATGGATGGCTATTTCATGCCTTTTTATTGACTAGATAATTTTCCATCGTATGGAGGTAGCACATTTTGCTAATCCATTCTTCAGTCGATGAACACATAGGTATGTGGGTTGTTTCTCCCTTTGGGCAATTATGAATAATGCTGTGAATATTTGGGTCCAAGTTTTTGGTTTTGTTCTTTTTTTTTTTTCTCTTTAGTACTGGGAGTCGAAGCCAGAGGTGCTCTACCACTGATCTACATCCCCAGTCCTTATTTTTTATTTTAACACAGAGTCTCACTAAGTTTCCCAGGCTGGCCTGAAACTTGTGATCCTCTTGCCTCAGCTTCCCAAGTTGCTGGGATTACAGACATGTGCCCCCAGTTTCAGCTCATGTGCAAGTTTTTGCATGGACATATTTCTCTTGGGCATATATCTAGGAATGGGATTGATGGGTCATCTGATATCTCTTTGAGGAACTGCCAGATTATTTTCCAAACTGTCTACACCATTTTGGATTCCCTCCAGTAAGTGAATAGGGGTTTTCCTACTAGTGATTTTAACATTCAGAGTTTAAAACCACCAAACTGGTGGATATCCAAGGAGAGCTCCATTTCTGAAATTCTGGGATTTCTTATTCAGGGTTAGATTCCCCAAGGCTGCTCTCCAACGCCCATGTCACCCAAAGGCTTGGCTGACTGTAAAGTATATGATTGACTTCTCAGGGCACCTGGAACACTTCTCTTGTTTTCAAGAGAAAGCCTTGTTTTGTATCCCAGCTTGAGACCCTCCCCCTATCTTGGTTTCCCTAATTCCGGCAGGCAGTGCATTTTGATAGAGCACCATGTTTGGGGGCAGGCTGGGATCCCAGAGACCAGGATGGGAGAGGCCCTAGTTGGAAGCATGTATGGGATTAAGTAGGTCTGCAAGAACCTCTCAACCAGTCGGTTCTGTAGAGCTGTGCCTTCCCCAGTACAGTCAATGAAGTCCCCTAGAACACTGCCCACTGAGAACACCAGCTTCTCCAGAGTTGGAGACAGAATGAGAGCTGGGTCTTCCCCTGAGAAAAGGCAAGAGAATAAATTAGATAAGGTTCAGTACTCACTTGCAGTTCTAACAGGCCACGTTATTCATCTTTGCTAAGCTCCAGTGTCAAATGAGGCAACAGCAGCGTCCCCGCAGGATGGTGTGGAAGTGGAGGTGCTTAGCACAGGACAGGCACATAGCACATAACGGCCCCCATCTTCAATCACGGTCCCTTCCCCTGTCAGCTCAGGGAAGCAGAGGCCAAAGCCTGCATATCCCACCTTTGCCACCCACTCTGAAGCCACAATCTGTGACCTCCTTTCCAGAAGGTCAGAAGCTGTCTCTGGTGATGGTGGACATGGAGCTGGCAATCTCCTGAGCCTTAGCCAGCATCCCTGAGGCTCATGGGCTGCTACATGCTCTTGGACCTTCTACAGTGGGCTTGACCTTCTTTTCAGACTGTATGAACAGGCAGACGCACAACGTCATGGCCACTCAATTACACCATCGTCTATGTGAATGGCGACTCGGGGAGTTTCGATGAGTCCATGAGCAATTTCCTTAATGGACCCACAGCCCCATGAGACTCCATGTTAGGTATCTTAGGATGTCCCTCCATATGTATGAGCTGAGGACGCTCTCAGGTCACTAACTGTTTAGGAACCTTTGCTCTTCCAGACACACTTAGCCTGACCACATTTCTGGGTCCAGCCTCAGGCAGCTTCGACACTCATCTGTTCCTCTTTCCGTTTCTCTCTTTCTGAGTCTACCCCCTAGAGTTGCAGTAAGAGGAAAGTCACCCATGCACCTTTGACTTGAAACGTTATTAAACGCAGTTTCTTACCCCCTGCACTTTACTATTTGACCCTTTGGTCTGAGTTTCCTTGAAATGAAAAGGCACGCACTTTTAACTTGGAAAGACAAGTATGTGACACCGCGGTGCTCTTCCAAGTCCTTGACAGGCATCGCTAGTCAATCACAGCCCTCTCCTCCTGAGCTGGGCATAGTCCCAGAATCCCTCTCCATCCTGTACTCCAGGCAGAGGGTGAGGATCAATCGGAGCTGGCATCAGAAGTGGTGTCTATTTGCCATCTTTCTGAAACGCTTAGTCAAAGCTTTCCAACTCCACTTCCAGCCCTGAACGTGTGCCAGATCTCTGAGACAAGACATCTTTTCCTTTGGGCGTTCATTCTCACCCTCACTATAACTCATTTGAAGTTCAATCATGTCAAAGTAGCCTTCATCCGACACCTTTTTTTTTTTCCTATTAACGATATGCCATGTGCCTGGTCTTCCAGGCTAAAACATATTTAGGGTGACCTCATCCCTCCCTGTCTCCATGTTCTCTTTCTCAAATCCAGCCGGTACCCATATCCTGTCCCTCTCTTCCTCTCAGTGTGTCTCTGATCTGTCCCCCTGCCTAGACCATGGCACTGCCCACTCAGACCTCTGATGGGCTGGCAGTGGCCAGAAAGAAGGGCAGCGGCGAGATGAGCCTGAAGTCCTCCAGGGCAAAGGGCATTTTCTGTCTTTTGAGCTCCCAGTCTCTGCACCTCTCTCTTGAGAGTAAATATTATTTTTCAACATAATTAGGAGACAGGAAAATAATGTCAGCAGGATTTGGACTCCACGGAGCTGTCGTCTGGTCCCAGCTCTCCTGTTTCTTTGGTCCATCCTCTCCCCCTCCCCCTCCCTCCGCCCACCCTTGGTTCTTTCTTTCCTCTCTTCCTTTCTCCAAGACTTGTGGAGCACTACTGCGTGTCCAGCAAAGGCCTCTACACCTATCACGTGTGCTGTTTTACGTAAAACAGGTAGCACGGTACCCGGGATGTGGCTGGTACTAGACAGATAATTGGGAGAAAGAGTGATTCTCAGATCTGGAAGTTTACCAGAAGTCGCCTAACCTGCTTCATGTTACAGATGGGGGAAGTGGGGTCCCCCTGCCAGGTGAAGGCAGGACCAAGACTCAGGCCCAGGTGTTCCAGCTCCACCTCGTGCTCCTTTTTCTGTCCCATTCCTGCTTCCACGGGAGGGTGGATACCCTGGACCTCTCAGGTTGAGAAGAGATGGGGGATGGAGCATGACCCCCAAAGCCAAACCACGTCATTGTCCACATCCTTAAGGGCACACAATGTAGGATTGTCCTTGAGCTAAGTCTTCAGGGGACAGTTGGGGTACATCAGAAACCCAGCTCTCATGGCAGTGTGGGGGACCACCAGTGCCGTTTCTGCTGGGAACCTCCTGCCTCGCAGCAGAGGTCTCCTCCTTCCCCCAGTGACCCAAGGTGACAGGCCTGCAAGCCTGCTCACACCCTGTCTGAATATCCCAGACAGAGCCCACACACTTTCCACCAGGCATCACTGCCCTGATGTAGCCTGGCCCCTTCTCTCCTCCTAACTAGCCCCCTTGTCTTCTTAGTCTTGACCTCTCTGTTTCCCTCCTCACTCCGTCTTCTCTCTCTCTCTCTCTCTCTCTCTCTCACACACACACACACACACACACACACACAGAGCAAAACAAAGAACCCAACACCGGCACCAATTGATAACGTGGTTTATAAATGGGAGAAATACAGCCACCTCAATCAGTGCATTTTCTGAACCTTTCATTGAAAAGGTTCGTGGGAGTAGGGGTTTCAGGTGTGGCAGGATCTAGGCACTCAAATAATACCATTACTTCTTCTTGCTCCATCTGCCTTTAACCTCTGCTCATCGTTTCTCCCTTCATTGACCTCATTCCCACAGATACTGCTGCTTTATGTCCAGGGTTGATAGTCACAAGAAGCCTCAGAGTACATCATCCTTAGGGTCATGGCTAGTGTGTTCACTGTATACTGTGGGCACAGAGCCTTAGGTCCACGGTACTTTATAAGATCACAAATAGGTTTTAATTTCTTTTAAAATAGAAATAAACTTTTAGTTGGAGAAAATGATTAACATACTTTTATATGAACATTGCCATGAAATACAATTTTTAAATTTTTTTTTTTTTTTTATAAAGAAGGGACAAAAGGCAGAAGTGCTTAGGGCCCAGAGAAGTCACCAAAAGGCCCTGCCTGACTCTCACAAAGAGAGAGAGAGAGAGAGAGAGACCCTGTCTTTTGGATTTTGTATGTTAAATTTTAGGGTCAACGCTAATGGTCTCTGATTGGGTCACACCCCAGAACTAGGATGGAAGATTCCAGCTGGACAGGCTGGAATCAGGTCTCAGGCCCAACCCTGAGAGGGCCATGAAGAATGGGGTCTCCCGTAAGAAAGAGGATTCCATTTCAGAAATGGCCACTAAAGCCTTACCGTCTCCCCCTGGATGTTCCCTCCCTGTGACACCTTCCCCTCTGCACAGGAGTTAACTGTCTCCACTTCCGCACCCCCGACTTCTGCTGTTGGGGTAGTATGATCGCGAGTTCCTGAAACACAGAGTTGTAGGGTACTTGGACCGTGAGCCCCTTGAAGGCAGAGAGAAGGTAGTGGGCCCTGGAATCTGGACAGCAGCAGGAGGGGTGAGCCCGCCTGGCAGCGTGAGGCGGGATCACAGCTCAGCCGCCTCTTAAAGGAAATCTTTCCAGAGGAAGGAGTGTCTCAGGCGGTTGAGAGATGAGGGATGCTCAGGATGGAAGCGGATAGTGTGCAGAAGGGACGTTGCTAGAGATGGGGCTGCAAGAGGAGGGGCAAGGTCCCTGGAGGCCACGAGTGCTGTGTAAAGTAGTGTGGATCCTCTCCTGCCAGCTTAGCTCTTAACAAGTCCCCAGACGATCCCAGCAGCCCTGGAGTCCTGTGGAACTTTGCATCTGCAGGGAAGGTCTGTGCGGTTCCTTGGATTTCCAAGGGGGATTTCTGTCCTGAAAGGGTGAAGATGAGATGTATTCCAGCTCCCCCAGGAAGAGTGTCCCCCTCTGGAAGATAATTAGAATACCATTCTGGAAACTTCTCTGTCGGGGAGGGACTGAAGGAGGGAGTCAGGGTGGGAGAGAATCTTGTCCAGCAGTCTAGGTCGGGGACGAAGGGGCTTTGAACAGGGAAATATTGTTAAACCCAGAGAGGAGCCATTGGAATCAAAAAGCGGGACAATGTTGGGCTTTCGGTGTGCTGGGCAGGATGGAGAGGAACTTCTAGTTTGTAACATGATCTTCTAGGATCATTTTAACATTTTATTATAGTTGTCATGTCTTCCTCCCATTTAGAGAATGCCTCTAAAATATTGCAATGCTTTCGTTCATCTCAAAATTAAGAATTTTTTTTAAAAAAATATATTTTAGTCGTATATGGACACAATAGCTTTATTTATTTATTTTGATGGGGTGCTGAGAGTCGAACCCAGTGCCTCATACGTGCCAGGCAAGCACGCTACCACTGAGCTACCACCCCAGGATCCAAATCAAGAATTTTTTAAGGTCCAAGGAAGAAGGTCTCTGACCTATGCAGATTTCACCTCGCCCTCCGTACAATGCCCGTGACCTCCCATTTTAAGCAGGAATCTTATGTGCTGAACCTGTTTCTCTTGGTATTTGACGCTTAAAGATCATCTTTGGAAACCCACCGGATGATCAAGATGTTCTGCTTTTCTAAATCTTGACTCTGTCGCCGCCACAGCTACCCGCTCCCCTCCCCGGTGCTCAGCCCCTCAGACCGGCTGCCCTTTGGCATCGAGGAGAATGGGGGCACCCCGTTCCCCCCCAAGGCTTCGGGACGGCATCACCGCCAGCACCAGCATCACTCCAACTACGGCCTGTCACTGACCCTGGAGAACAAGGAGGGGCCCTTGAGGTCCCCGAACTCCGGCAGCAAGTCCCTCACAAGTGAGTTGGGGGAGGTCGGGGACTCCTGCTATGGCAGGAGTGGCTTCTCTAGCAGCTCAAGGCAGACCCTTCCCAGGCAGCACACACGGAAGGGGGGTGAGGCTATGCTGGTTACTGGGTTTGGATAGGGACGGAGAAGAGCCTGATGCCTTTAGGCAGGGGCACTTGGGAGACTATTGTCCCCCCCATTGTCCCCCAGTCCTCTCCAGGTACAGTAGCCAACCCCGGCTCAAGCAGTAGGAAGGAGAAAGAGGGCAGGGAGGTGGTGGCTGGAATTGCCACTGTCCTAATTCCACGGAAACCTGTCCTACCCTCTTTCTGACATGGGACTTCTGAGAACAAAGTGGTGTCAGGTGGACCATTGATGCGGGTCCCCATCAGAACTCTGCTAGTAATACAACGACAGAGTGAGGTTCTCTCTCTTCCATATAATTTTAACCCACAGACTTGGATTTTGTATGTCTGCTATTTTATTTTTATTTTTTTTAGAAATCGTCTTTTATTTTAGCAAGGAATTTGCCTCTGGTGAACTGGGGGAAAGGACTGGTTCTCGACCTGGTGCTAAGGCAGAGTCAGGCGGCGTTGGCGCTGCTTCCTGCTGAGGGGCGGGGTCCCTTGCGGTGCCTCTTCTGGGGATGGGGTGGAGGTGAGGAGGTGAGAGCCAAGGGCGTGGCATGAGCCTGGGAGCCAGTAAAACACCATGATCCTCTCCTTCATTGACTACGGGGAGCAATTCTGGGTTGGCTGAGCTAGATATGGGGACCCATAACCCACTTGTGTGAAGACTGAGCTCTGTGCCCTCATCGCTGCCCCGGCTGCCCATGCCGAGTCCCTGCCTCGTCTTATATCTGGGTAATCGTGGCAACCTCCCGATGGGCACCTCCTCCAGCCTCCCTGAAAAAGCTGCCAAATCTACTTTCACCAGATGGCTCTATCCAGATGCCTTAAGGCCTTGCAAGAGTTCACTGTCCTGGGATGAAGGCCACCCTGCTGAGCCTGGCCACACACAGACCTTCATAACCTGGCTCCTGCCAAGGTCTCAGCCTCCCCCACTCCTTAGCACACTCTGGCTACACAGAGCGCCTCTCCTCTCACCAAAAGCTGTGCCAGCTCTGTCCCTTGCACTTGTTGCCTCTTCCTAGAAGGCTTTTCTCTGTCCTGGTAAACTCCTATGCATCCCTCAGGAACCAGCTCAAATTTTATCAGTGAATTGTTTTTTATCACCAATCCAGGCTTTGGAGTGCCTTCTCTCTTGTTCCTATCACTAATTATGACTTTTGCTGCTTTTTATTTGAAGTATCTGTGCATGTCTCTGTCTCTCCCTTTAGACCAGAATTGTGTCTCATGAATCTCTTTCTTTTGGCTTCCTAGATCCCAATTGCTATTAGCACAAGTTTTACTTTGTAATGAATATTTGATATATCAGTGAGTAAATTCAAGCTAAAGGGAGAAAAGGTGGCCAACTAATCCCCAGTGGTACAAAAAAATCAAAGTCAGTGGATTTGATTTTAGAAACATAACATGGCTTTTAAGGGCACATTTTTGTGTCTCTTAGACTGAATACTAATCTTTCTAGTTTGCATAGAGCTTTTTCACTTTTAAAACACTTGTATATGAATAAAAGCTCACTTAATGTTCACAGCAACCCTACAAGGTAAATAATTTTATTTTTTATTTAAAAATGACTCCGAGGCTCAGAAAGGTAAAGCAGCTTAGCCAGGCCCACCCAGTTCATGGAGCTGATGGGCGGGGGGAGTTAGACCTTGAAACTGTGACCTCAGATATTCTCGCAACCCATCAAGCAACAGGACAAGGAGGCAGGCAAACAGGGTGCTGGGGGCCAGGATCTGGCGAGTGTCCCTTAGCCTCTATAGCTGTCTCTCCTTTGACCCTTCTTTATTCATCTTCCCCGGCTGCTGTGTAGAACTGAGTCCTGGACCACCCGCTCTGTTCAGTGAAGCTGCTGCCCATCTGAAGAAGCTGGAGCTGGAGACGGTGAAGGCTGCTGGACCCTGGCCCGCTCTGCACATCAACATTAACAAGGTGCCAGCGCCCGGGGCTCAGCATGAACATGGACTTGGTGCCCATACCAGACCTGGGCCTGTTAATGGGGCCTGCCTGTTAAACCATGCGCCCGTGCCTGGAGGGACTTCTACCATCTTTCTTGACTTTTCGGCTCAGGCTGTCTTTTAGGAGCAAAACTTCACTTACCTTCTTGCTGGGTGAATTACAGGGCTGGGCATTGCCCAATAGATCATGTTCCCCCTAGATTGATCTTCTCCCTCTTCTTAATCTCTTGGTTTTCAACTTTTCTTCAACAATACACATGATAAATGGGTTGAATACGGGCTTACCCAGAGTTGGACAAAATCTATAACTATTTTGCAGTGAAATACAGCATATTGAACAGCAGAGAACTCACAAGTGCAATAGCCATTTGTAGTTGCCATGACCATTGGTAGGATATTGGGGACAGTGGCTTGCTCTGGGTCAAGGCATATCTGGGACCCCTGTGCATTACAGAGCATTGCCCTGGAGCTCAGCTATAACTTATTATAGCTTCCCTTTTTTATCCTCCATTCAGAGAAATACATTAGGGGGCTGGGAGTGTAGCTCAGTGGAGAGCTCATGCTTAGCACACACAAGGCCCTGGGTTTAATCCCCAACATTAAAAAAAGAAGAGAACAGGAAAGAAAGAAAGATTAGTAAGCAAGAAACCTAGGTCAAAGCGATTATCCAGGTAACTCTGACGCTATCCCAATCTATGAACAGAGCATATTATTTCACACTATGATTCTTTGTCATCAATAGAGCATTTCTTGCAACAGACCTCACTTGATAGCATGATATCACAATTGGGAACTCTGGCTTGGATGGCTTTTAAAGTCTTTTTTCACCAACCTTAAAGATGGAGCATCTTCTGTTTGTTCTTAGATGACCCCCTGGGATTATTTAATGATGAGAAGTCATTTTCACTACTCGGTTCCAAAGTCACACCCAGAATTATCACAGGAATGTGAATGTCATCAGATTTCCAATGTGTAAACAATTTGTATCAACAATTTAAATATGCATCTGATCATTTCTTTATTCCCAGATGACATCTTCCAACAGATGGCCTATTTCCAACTATAATAATCCAAAGGCCCAATTGGCAGCCATTTGTATGTTTTGAAATATTGAATGATAAAGTGTCTTTCCACGATTCAAGCTGAACATAAAATATCAAGTATGATAATTCAGAACACAGAAAGCACAACATTCTGGGACCTTCCTCCAGACTGGACCTGTTGTTTTGTGATCTCCCATAGAAATGCCTTTTTCTTTGTGTGTGTGTGTGTGTGTGTGTGTGTGTGTGTGTGTGTGTATTGGGGAGTACTGGGGATTGTCACATGGGTGCTCTACCACTGAGTTACACTCCCAGACCTTTTTATTTTGTTTTCCCCCCAGGGTCTCACTAAGTTGCCTAGGGTGGCTTTGAACTTGTGATCTTCCTGCTTTGGCCTCCTCAGTAGCTGGGATTACAGTCATGTACCACCATGCCTGGAGAGAAATGCCTTTGAAACAAGAGAAAAATTATATAATGTTGCACAAATTTTCCAAAATTTATGTCGGCCTTTACCTGAGTCAGTTCATAAAGCTGAACATTATTGCTCTTGCTTCATCCAGATGGGTCAGGAATGAGATAGCACGAATTTTATGTCCAAAAAAGTAATTTAGAATTCCAAAGTTCTGGGGGGAAATCGTTACTGAATTGCTGTTCTCTTCTTATTTTAGCAGCACTTCGTTTCTTTAAGTAGGTCTTCGGTCATTACTGTCAGTATAACCACATTCCCTCAAGCAATTGTCAAAAACCTCAGATGGGCTTAATAACTAATTTCATTCCTGTATTATTCCAGAAAAATTAAACCTAATTAAAAAATTAACTCTTTACATATCAATGAAAACATCCATTTAATATGGAATAGATATCTTTACGTATCAGGATTTATAAACACAAGATAAATTATCCAAAGTCTATGCTACAACTCCTACCTTTTAAAATACAAGTTATAAATAAGTTAGTGATTTGCCTAAAGGAGAAAACTTAAGTCCCTCAGGATAATGAATCTAGTCAAAAGAGTCAGTTCTTCAAGCACAACTAGATGGCTTAGGGTCATTACTGTCCTCCCATCCAAAGTAACTTTTGTTATATTTTCTTTTCTAACCAAAGAATCTGACATGAAAGTGTCATTTGTATCTTTAAAATTTTTTTTCCTTACTTGAACATCCGGAAAATCTTGTGAATAAAGAGAATGAGACGTGGGCTGGGGTTGTAGGTCAGTGGTAGAGCACTTGCCTAGCATGTATGAGGAACTGGGTTCGATTCTCAGCACTGCATATAGATAGATAGATAGATAGATAAAGAGAGAGATAGAGAGAGAGATGACAGATAGATAAAAAATAAAGGTCCATCAACAACTGAAAGACATTTCTTAAAAAAGAGAGAGAGAGACTGAGTCAGAGAAGGTAAGGGGAGCAGATGGTGGTTAGGAGCTCTGGGCTGCGTCTGCCAAAGCCACTGCTCCTGAATGCGAATGTTGGCCCTTCTGCTTATCTCCTGTGTGATCTTGGACAAGTCACTTCCCATCTCTCTGCTTTGTTTTTCTCATCTATAAAATGAGGATATTAATTCTCTGTTTATATCATATAAATCCTTCACCTTTTATAAAATTGGGGAGGATAATACTTGCACCTACTTCCAAATGGGTGGAACAAATGAGAGGATTAAGTGAGACATGCATATGAAATTTGTAGTCAAGGGCTGAGCCATAGTAAGCTCTCAGTAAATGTTACCCACTGGAGCTATTTTTCTTTTTATCATCACTATCATTGTGTGTGTGTGTGTGTGTATGTGTGTACATGCATGCACTGGTGGGAAACGAACCCAGGGCTTTGCACACACTAGAGAACACTCTTCACTACTGAGCTACAACCCTAGCAACCTCACTCTCTTTAAATAGTACTAAGAAGGCAAAGCTGAGGAGCAGATCTGAGTTTTTTGCCTCTGCCTGTTCTGGCATTATGTGAAATTGCTGCTTGCTCTCACAAACGCTCCTCTGTGTGTCTGGCGGTCCCCCTGGGAACCTGTATACTATGTCCTCTTTTCTTTGTCAAGTGGTGTCCGTCAGCCAATTGCCTTGTGCTGCCTCTATGGCTTTTATAATATTGCTACTAAGAGTACCAAGGTGCTCAAGAGGACTTTCAAATTAGTGACCAAATAATTTGGGGACATGAAGAACTTTAGGGCTTTAGAACATCTCCTTCTTGCCCTCGTACGTAATGGCTGACATGATATTGGTATTGCTGAATTGTGTCTGGCAATCACGTGGTTTTGTGCTTTCTTTTTAAATGCATATCTCTTCTGATGATAGCTGTATATCATCATAATTGTCCTCAGTAGGTGTTTAATGGACACCTACTCTGCATCAAGCACCATATTAGGTACAGTTAGCAATAAGACATTATTTCCCAAAAGTGGTGTGTGTACCATTAAAGTTGAGTTAGGGTTACCCATGTGGATAAGTGCTTTTTATTTTATTTATTATGGAAATGTCATCATGTCTATAATAATACATAGAATAGTTACAAAGCCTAAGATTTCAAAGATATCATTGCTTTGAGCATAGTTCAAATATGAATATTTGTCCCAGGGTGCCCTGGGATCCCAGGAATTTTAGGTACATGTTCAGTTAACACTCGGGAGACGGTAAAAAGAGTGAAGGTGGTACCAATTTCCAAGATGCTCTGCAATACTGTAACAGGGGCTGGGGGTGTAGTTGAATGGTAGAGCATGTGATTATCCCTGGGTTCAATTCCCAGCCCCCTCCAAAAAAGGAATATAGATACAAATTCCTCGTTAAGAATCACAGTTTTAGGACTGGAGATTTAGCTCAGTGGTAGGGCACTTGCTTAGTATGCACAAGGCCTTGGGTTTAGTCCCCAGCAAAACACACACACACACACACACACACACACACCTCTGTTTTTAGCAAGATTTATTGTTAAAACATCCACAGATATTTTGCACTCCTTCCCTTGACCCTACAAGTCACAGTGTTGGCTTTCTGTGTCAGACTTGGGATTGTGGGGAGAATGAATAGTGAAGCTGAAGCCCTAGCCTGGTTCTGCCACGGGCTCTTGCTGCCTGACCCCTGATGATCCCCTTCCTCACCTTCTCAGGCCTCACACCCAGCTCCTGATGTGTCTTCTCTCTCCCTCATAAGAGGATGAGTGAACCCTGGGGCACAGATGCATGGAGCTGGTGGCATATTTGCCTGGATACTTGGATCTGTATTCTGTGCAGTTGCAGCCATTGGGAAAGTTAATGTGCGTGTTTTGTTTTGTTTTCTGCTTATAATCCATCATCTGGATTTTGATTTGTCTCAGGCCGAGGAAAAGAAGGTCTCTGAGAAGACTCTTCAGACACCCCTGTTGCCCTCGCCCGTGGCAGATCACGTGAAGTGCAACATTCTGAAAGCGCAGTTGGAGAACGCTTCCCGGGTGAGTGCCCAGGTATGCGGAGCCTGGCTCCCTTGCGTTCAGGTTACAGACTTCCTCCACGCCATCGGGAGGGACCCAGACACCACGTCAGTCGGGGTCCAGACTGGAGATAGGAATCACACCTTGGTAGGTGAACTGAAACTTTAGTAGCAAGAATTATTAACTGATATCCAGTTATTAATTAGGTATGTGTGAGTCCTCAGGAGAGCTGGCCCAGCCCCATGGATTCAGCAGGTCGGGCTGACCCTGACATTTCCATCCAGCTCCTGGGGCCACGCTTGGAGTCACAGGATTCTAAGGAACTAGCAGGAGAAACTGCAAGGAAGCACTTTCCAGCTCCATGGCCCTGGGAATGATGTGCTGAATTTAGACACTCAGATGAAATTTGGATTTCTTAGTAAGGGTCCCAGCAGCCAGTGCTGGTGTCTCTGAGCTGGAGTAAGAAACCCATGTGGCCTGGAGGAACGGCCACTGCCCAGGTGAAGCAGCCAGGATGGGGTGACTCACAGAAGCTAGAAACAGAAAAGAGCAAGTTCTTCCCCACTAGCGCCCCCTATTGACATGTCCTATCCTGAAGCCAGCTGGAAAAGCAGTTACTGAATTTGCTGGTTCTTCCTCAGGTCCACCAAGTAGAGGTACAGAGAATAAGCTAGAGATGAGAGACGGCAGTTCCATAATTCTCATCACCCACCACTAGCACCCCTAACAGATCTCACTGGTTATATGCAGTGACCACCACACTCCCTGTGACCCTAAATGCAGCCTCAGGATTATCTTCTATATAAAAGGTCTTCCAAGGAGATACCAGTCAACAAGGTATCTCCTTGGAAGTAGAAATTCCTGAACCAGTATATGAAAAGCTACAGTTGTCCGTGAGCTCACAAACTTAGTATTTATGCCTATGTTGCTGAGGACAAAGCCATATTCAGTAATCTCTTATATTATTATTCCCATTTGTTTAGCAATCTGAGTAATTTAGATCCTTCCAGAACATACCATGAAAACCCAGAAAGGGCTTACAGAATTTCTTCTTATTTGGGAACTGTGATCCAAACAGGAAGCAGTAAGGTATAGAATATAAGTTTCAAAGTCAGGTGGCCTGGGTTTGAATCAGTCTACCATGTTTCAGCAGCGTCACCTTAAACTTGTTCATTAATCTGAGCCTCAGTTTTCTCAGGTGTAAAATGAGGGAAATGGTATCTAACCACCTTAGGTTATTGTGAAGACTGAATGAGACCATCTATGTAAAGTACCCAGTACCCGACACAATGCCTTGCCCTACCATTGTGTGGATATTGACAATAATTACTACAGATCGGGCGTGATGAAGTTGTCAGGGGCTCTGATTGTAGGTAACAGTGGTAGCACTTTTTAGAGGATGACCATGTTGACCTTCTTCTCATTGCATGTTAGATATTAAAGTTATAGTCACACATTACCTTTGTCTTAATCCTGCTATCTTCATCATTTTCGAGTATGCCATTTTTATACTGTCGTGGAACAAATAAAACTGACATATTCCAAGTTTACAAAGCTGCTTTGATCCACTCTAAAAAGCTCTATCATGTGCCCAGTGGCCCCATCCGAGGAGGACCCGTGTTTCTGCACCAGTGAGGAAGTACAGTGTGTTGGAAACTTTTCCTTCTGCCAAATATAGAAAAAGATGAGAAATAGATATGAAGAAAAGAGAGCACCCTAGCCAAACAGACAGGTTGGAAGGGCATGAAAGGAGGAAAGGAAGAGAGAGGGAGATGAGAACTCAGTAATTTCAGAGCAGCGTTTCCCAAGATGTCATTAGGTGCACCAGCCCTCTGGGAAGCTTCCTGATTGTTCTGGAAATTCTGCTGACAAAATCCCCTGAAACAGTCCCAATGCACACATCTTCTAATAGGTTCTGAGAAGTCCTGCGGCAAAGAAACCTGTTTTAGCTTCCTTCACACCTGATTGGTCACAGAACACTTTGTGAAACAGTTCCCACTATTATCATAGAACTGGAGATGCTGCTGAGTGTTCATGGGAAAACAGGGACCTGCCTTAAGAACCCCTGGCTTAGAGTGTCCCGAGGGGCGGTGGGAGAAGGGTTGTGCATCCCCTCAGAGAGTTAGGTCTGAATCCCCTCTTGGCCTCCATGTAGAGCAAGGGTGTAAGGAAAAGAGTCGAGTTCCAACAGGGAGCCAGGGCTGGATGTGTTTGGCACCCATGCAGGCCAACCGGGCAGTGCCCTCTGAGCCAGGGTCCGAGCAGTACCACTCACTGTATGCTTAGAACAGAGGCCCAGCTCTGTGTGCTGTGACAAGCATGAGGGCTGAGTCTGTCATCAAGCACTGTGCGTTCTGCTGGCCTGGCAGGCTGAGTGGGTGTCCCTTCCTCCCCTGTCATTCTTTGGAACTCACCAGAGGGAAGAAGACAAGGCTTCTGTCAAAATCAAATGATGTAATTCCTCCCAGGCTTGTTCCACTGATGTGAAAGAACAGATTCCAGATCCCTTTGTAAACTGTAAGGCTGTGTGAGCATACAGCTGATAATTATTCCCGATCTAAACTGTGAGGTGAGCCAGTTGTGGGTTTGGCTTTTCCCACACCATCCCTTTCTCATTCAAGCATGAGCTGGCACGTAGCAGGTGTTCAATAAAAGTAGGAATACAATAATTGATTGCATTTGAATAATTATGTCTTAATCCCCATGGAGGAGAATGACTCAAGAAAACACATTTCTGTTAACTTACATAAATACCAGAACAAGGTTTTCTATTGACTGAATTCCCTCTTTGGTCCACCTTCACATTTCTATAATCCTTAAAATGTGGGAGACTTGAAAACATTTTGGCATGCCAAGAGATTCAGTTTGGACTAACCGGTTTTGTCTTACAGATTGGAAAAGAGGAATCGACATTTGTAAATATCAATAAGAAATCCAGTCTTCAGGATACTAATGTAAGGTCTGTTGCTTCTTGTTCGAATGGGGAGATGATACTCGGTGTAGCCAACATTATCTTCAAAACATTGCTGACATGGGAATTAGCTGATAATTTCTATCAGAGAGGGAAAATGAAACTAAGGGAATGTGAACCTCAAAGACCCACCTCAAACAACTGCTGCTGAGTCTCAGATTTAATACCACTACCTGCTATACCAACAAAGAATTTTAGACACTTGGGTTGTCTCATAACATAGAGTTATGACCTTCTCATGTACCCAAATCAGTAGCAACCTATGGATCATGGCAGCTTCATTACCAGCCTGTTGTCTACTAACATCTGTAGGGGCTCCCTAGGGTAGAGTTCCCCCCAAAATGTCCAAGGACAACTCCATCGTCTCTTGTTAAAGGCACAGACTTTGGAGTCTAACTCCAGGCTTTCAGATCCTATTGGGTGGGGCGGGGGTGGCGGGATGCTGATGGGGACAGAGACAGCAATTTAACAAACAGCTCAGGTGTATAGAACCACTCACTTGATGCCCAAAGTAAAAGTTAATATTCCGGGGCTGGGGTAGTTGCTCAGAGGTAGAATGCTTGCCTAGAAGGTGTGAGGCACTGGATTCGGTTCTCAGCACCACATATAAATAAATAAAATAAAGGTCCATTGAGAACAAAAAAAAAATATATGTTTTAAAAAATCTAACATTCTGGGCTGGGGTTGTGGCTCAATGGTAGAGCGCTAGCCTAGCATGCATGGGACACTGGTTTCGATCCCCAGGACCACATAAAAAAACTAAATAAACAAAATAAAGGTATTGTGTCCGTCTTAAACTAAAAATATATTTTTTAAAAAAGTTTAACATTCCTTTTTGTCACCTTATTATTTCCAACCTATGTTCTTGGTATAAATCTGTCTTCCTCCAGAGACACCTTACCCTCTGGACATCCCAAAAATTCAGTTCATCTCTTTACACCCTCCTTCATCATCCTCCACCTGTTTTCTCATCTTGATGACTTTCCCTTCTCCTTACCCTGGCCTGAAAACCTGGAGTCCTTGATTTTCTCCTGCCTCATCCCCTCACCTAGTTGGCCACCACATCCTATCAATGTGGCTTTCCTATTACCGCCACATCCATCCTTTCCTCTCCAGAATCATAATCCCTCCTGACTCCTGGCCGTCGTTACCTCCCATCCTGGATACTATCCCAACAGTACTCTAAGATGCCCTGGCCTCCCGTTTCCAAGGTCCCCTTCTGAGCACCTTTTCAAATTGCACCTGACTATGCCACTCCCCTGCTTAAAGCCTTTAGAGTCTGCATTGCCTTCAGAGTAATGCCTCAGCCTTGGGCCCCTGGTGACCTGGCCCCTGTCATCCCTTACTTTGTCACTGGGACCTCCCTTATCAGCAGTTCCAGTGCCCTACATTCAGCCAGGTCTCCATATTGTCTCCCACCTTGCTGGTCTTGCCTCCCTGTGGTTAGGAGTAAACTTCTCTGCGAAGCTTTCACAGATATCAGCCATTCTACCCAAGCAGAGGTCTGAGCTCCTACAAGGCTAAAATCTTCCAAGGACCATATTCAGCTTCCTCTGAGCTCCCAGCCTGAGAAGCCACTGATTTCAGGTCCTCATTTGCTCATTCCTGTGGTTACTCAGCAAACATTTATTAGGCACCAGCCACATACTGATCACAAAAAAAATTAGGCATTGGATAGAAGAAAACACAGAGGCTCAGAAATGTTAATTGACTTGTTGGGGTCCCTTGCTGAAGGTTTCAAATTGTTAGTTGCTCCTTTGGTGCTAGAAAGTCATTAGTGACTTCAGTCGGGTGTGAGGGCGCATGCCTGTCATCCCAGGAGCTCTGGAGGCTGAGGCAGGAGGATCATGAGTTCAAAGCCAGCCTCAGCAAAGACGAGGTGTTAAGGAACCCAGTGAAACCCTGTCTCTAAATAAAATACAAAATAGGGCTGGGGATGTGTCTCAGTAGTCAATGCCCCTGAGTTCAATCCTTGGTGCCTTCCCCTGTCCCCAAAAGAAGGTCATTACTGACTTTTAATAAATGAATTTAGTGGAGCTGAGGTTGTGGCTCAGAGGCAGAGCACTTGCCTCCCACATGTAAGTCACTGGGTTTGATCCTCAGCACCACATAAAAATAAATGAACAAAATAAATATATTTAAAAAATGAATTTAGTCATGATCACTTCAAAAATATTTAAAACTTTTCCTTAAAAATCACTGTTTTGAGTAGGGCCTACCACCTGTCAGGCAAAAATGACTGAGGAAAGATAAACTTAAGTTTTAACATTTTCATATGTACATAGAATTAAAATGTTTTAGAGTAAACTCTAATGGGCTTCTGGTTATACATTTTTCACATAAAATATACTACTCTGCTTTATTTTCTTGAAATGTGTTCTGTGCTATGTTTAAAATACATAGCTAGCAGATTAAAAGTAAAACTTTTAAGGTAGTCAAACTGAGTTTAGTTTATCCATTTTACCTGTTTATAAAACAAACACTCATATTGTGGAGTGGCTATGTGGGACACGGAAATTTTATTTGGTTCCCCAATTATATTTAGTTCCTTGCTTGCTATATTTTCTTCCCCATTATTTTTGCTTGTTGGTTGGTTGTTTGGGGTTTTCTGTTTTTAGTTGCAGTTATTAAATCAGTAGAACAGAAAGGCAGAAATAAATGGATTTCTGGACTACCAGTGTTATTAAGGCATGAATTCACTGAGAAAGCAGTCTGTTTGGCTAAAATGAGACCATAAACCTTTTTTATTGGTGGTATTCTCTTTTTTGGTATGTCTCTAGAAGTCCTATCCCTATCCGTGTGGAAACTGCCCAACCAGCTGTGGAAAAACCGGAAATCAAGCCTCCCCGAGTGAGGAAGTTAACAAGACAATATAGTTTGTGAGTTCTGTATTGCAAGTTTTTCAGTTATAACCGCACTGATGCTAAATGTATTGGTTATAAATGTTTCTTAACCCTTCATACCATTCCCAGAGAGAGAGCCATTCTCCAAATTCTGTTTATTTCCAACTTGGGTCATAATGGGACCAGAACTTTCCCCCTGAAAACATACCTGTATACTCATTATTGATTGCTGTATAACCAAACTACTCCCAAACAATCCTCATTATTGCCTCCCATTTGCAGGGGGCTGGAGTCCAGGCTTGGCTTCCTTGGCTCCTCCTCTGTGTCAGGATCTCTCATAAGACTGTGTTCAAGGTGTTAGTGAGGGCTGTGGTCTCATCCGATGGCCCCTTCCCATAGTTCCTGGTACCCAAGGGCATTGGGCCAAGGTTCCCTCAGTTGTAGCCACCCAGAGAGGGTGCTAGCAAGGCGAAGGTCACAGTCTTGTAACCTAATCACAGAAAAGACAACTTATCACTTTGCCACATTCTATTCATGAGAAGCAAGTCACTAGGTGCAGCTCATACTCAAGAGGAGGCATATATGAGGGCCTGAATACCAGGACAGGGATCCCTGGAGGCCATAGCAAAAGCTGCCTCCCGTGACCTGATAGTGAATGGTAGCAAGGTCTGTCAACAGAGCCAGAGCTAAGCACTGAGCTCTCTGTGAGACCAGTGGAAGGAGCCACATTCCACCAGGGGCCACCCACTTCTTTTCAGCTCAGCTTAACAACGGTCTCTTGGCTACAGTGTGCACTGGATTGTTCTAGGCATTGTCAAGGGAAGAGCAAAGTGTCTTTGACAATTCCTATCCAGAGAGTCACCTGGTATTGGTGGCAAAGGCCGAGTGTCAAATCCAAAATGGAGTTACAATCCAAAAAAGACAGAAAGGTGCTGTAGTAAAGGTGGTGGTTGATAAGTCACAGTGGTCGTCCCAATGGTAGTTCCCTTTTCTTGACCTTGGCTTTGGGCTGGGCAGTGCGCCTGGGCATGATTTGGTCAGAGAGCTGCAGGGATATCTCCAGATGCAGTGGAAAGCATAGGAGCTCTGGGGCTGGAAGGTCTTCTTTCTGTTGGAGCCCTGGCTGGTTTACAGCTATAAGCTCTTGGAAAATTTATTTTTGAGCTATTATTTCTGCATCTGCAGAAGGGGTGTGCTAATGTCTACCTCAGGGATTTTGTGGGGGTTAGTATAGGTAAAGCCCATAGTAAGGGGCCAGGCCACTGAAGGGCTCTCTTTCCTTTTTTCCCCTGGAAACTTCTGAGAAAAAAGTCCAAGTTTGTGGGTCTCCAGAGTGTGAAAGTGTAGGGCATGGAGATGGCCCCAGATGTAATCCTCAAACAGCTGTCTCAGTGCTATCATTTGCATCTTGTGAAAAGAGGAAAAGGCATGCTGGGGGAGGGGGATTAGTACAGACACATCCTACCTCATTAGCTTTAATAGAAACTTCCGGATAATATAGCAACTGCATTTCCTAGGAAAACCAAAATGAATAGGGTTCAAATAATTAACAGTCCTAATGATCTCCGGGGAACAAATTAAACCGTTAAAATCTGCTTCCCCAAGGATAAGGCTGGCGGGATTTGCCTTTCCTTTTACATTTTGAAACTCGAAATGTCATTATCACCCATTTGGGATATGTAATCATGTTTGAAATAATGACTGACTGCTAGATGGCCCGGAAGGAAAGAAAATTTCACTCACTCACCAAATTGGCTCTTTGAAGAAAACCCTTTTCAAATCTGTAACTTAAAAGCATGTTTATTAAACTGCCCCCAAATATTCTGTTTTGAAAAATCAAAGAATGGCAGCATTTCCCCATTAGTAGAAAATAGCAAATGTAATGGATGGGATTTTTTTCCAATGTTACCTTTCTTCCCCCAAAAATAGTTCTTCAATCTCCAACATTGGTTACTGCTCATTTGTTCATCTGTTTAACTCCTAGAGGTTGATAAAGTTGACAGGCATGTGGTCAAGAAACACAGATGGAAAAACTCAGATTTTGGATTTTCTGGAACCATGTTCTGTGTTATCCTTTTTGTGTGCAGATGTGTGTGCTATGACAGTTTTTCTGGCTCTTAGACCTGAGTTATATGTATTCAGATGTTAGCTGCTTTACCAAGGCCATCGTAACATTCAGGAGCTCTGAAGGAGTTTTTTTTTTTTAGCCACTGCTTTTAAGGATATAAACAAAAACCTCAGCCATGTACTTTCCTGGAAATATGACAAGAAATAAAAGTGTTGGCTGCTGTGTGCAGAGAAAAAGGGGAGTGGAGGAGCTCAGCAGAGGTCAAGGCAGGTAGAAGTGTCATCTTTATATTTATAGCTAGTAGGTTTTAGAAAATGGCTAGCAAAGCGGACAAGGTGGTACACACCTGTGGCCCCAGCTACTCAGGAGGCTGAGGCAGGAGGATCTCTTGAACCCAGAAGTTCCTGACCAGCCATGGGCTGGGAAGAAGATGGTGAGCTGTTTTATCTTTTTCCAGGAATAGAACTTTGCTACTTATTTGAACACAGTGAAAAAAGTCTTTAAAGATTCAATAAATGATACATGGAAGTTCAAAGAGAAAAGTAACCAATTCCCCAGAACCATGACATCAAAAATACCAAAAATACCAAGAGTGAGGATATAGCTCAGTGGCAGAAATCCCTCTTAGCATGGGTTCATTCCCAGCAACACACACACACACACACACACACACACACACACAATATATATATATATATATATATATATATATATATATATATATATATATATACAGGTGTTCACAGCAGATGATTATTACTTTAGACATGCTTCTGTGCATATTTTGTTAAAATATAAAAAAATAACTTCAAAACAAAGCTCTACACATAAAATTTTATTTATTAAAATGTTATTTTGTGACACTGGGGTTGTGGCTCAGCGGTAGAGCACTCACCTAGCACATGTGAAGCACTAGGTTCAATCCTCAGCACCACATAAAAAAAATTAAAAATAAAGGTATTGTGTCCATCTACAGCTAAAAAATAAAATATTAAAAAAATGTCATTTTCTGAATTTAACATTACTGAATTTTAGATATATTTCTTTGTCATAAGATCTAAGTTACGACAAAAGATTATAAAATCCCATGAAAAATTTGGAGCTTTTCAAGTTTAGACAGTATTATTCAACTTCCTGCTGTAAAAGAGGAGCTATGTTTTCTAAAATGGCTTTTTATGTAAAAATAAATAATAAATATGCTCTTAAGAATACAGTTCTTTTAAATGAAGTAAAAGAAAAAAAATTACCCCACTCCTCCACTTAACTAGCCAGATTACCAAATTTTTTTAAAAATGAGGTAAAAAAATTTAACTCAACTCCTCCACGTACCCAGGTTTGTGACTTTGATCACATGAAATCACATCTGATTCTCTGAAAAACTGGAGATCAAACCACAAGGTTTTTGAGAAAATTTAATGGGCACATGCCCGAATAACTTACATGACCCGCTTTATCTGTGTGGTTGCAAATATGTGATATCTTATTAATTTTTCCACAAACTTGTTCCCCTTTTTAGTAATGAATCTTAAATCCTCCTTGAGAGTCTTTTCCAAACACAGACTGATCTAAAATCCCCCAGGGCCAATCCACACTGCAGCTGTGATCTGGGGCCATGTTCCCCATGAGGCCCACTGCCCAGGGACCATCAGGAGAGACCGGGCACAGGCCTCATTTGTGCCCATCAGCCATCTTTTATCTTTACTCTTGAGCTCAGCTATCGTTTTGAAAACTCAACCCCTGTGCCAGAATGGCTTCAGGGGGTGCTCCAGTAGAGACAGTGTGCCGGGGGTCCCCAAGACCATCCTCAAGGATGATGACTCACTAGAAGGACTCACAGAACTAAGAAAAGCAGTCACACTCACGGTTACCATGTGTAACAGTGAAGGAAACCAATTAATATCAACAAGAGGAAAAGCCCAGAGGTGGAGTCCAGGAAAACACTCCCATTGCCCTATCTCTGTGGAGTCACATGGGCAGGGATTCATTCTCCTAGAAATAACATGCAACAATATATGGGGAGGATTACCAACCAGGGAAGCTCACTTATGCAATGAAAAGTGGTTTTTATTAGGGGTCAGTCACGTAGGCATGGAGCGCCCATATGACTGACCTTAGCTTATTAAGATCAGGCCACCCCCACGCCTGCCTCAGATCAGACTGATACAGCATAGTCCTAAAACCCCAGGTATACAAATCCAGGTGTTTCACCATATAGCACATTGAGAACATAAACTCTGATATGGCCCAAGCTGTTGGGTACACAGACTCTCCCCAAGCAGGATACCCCAGGGCCCAGAGGATGTCTCCCAGGAGCTGGTCAGTCCCGTGGTTCCTCTGGAATGTAGGGACTTTGAGCATCTCAGGCCTTCTGAGTTAACTCTACTGCACAGGCAGGAAGCTGGCAGGTTAGCAGCTAGGAGACTTGTCTTAATTTCTAAAAATTGGAGAAGATATTGCCCACGCGAAGAATGGGGAATCAATGGCACAGCTCCAGTGCCGTGCCAGGGTGACCAGGTCAGAAGGGGCTACCAGGCTTGGCGTATGCTGTGGGACATCAAAGCTTCCTTCCAAATCCAAGCCTGGGGATAAGCTGCAGTGCCAGGCCAGACTTCCCCTCCATTGTGGTGGCTTCCTGTCAAGTCCTTTCCTTCCCAGGTCACCTCCTCCTCACAGAGAGGTTCTAAGACCAAAGCTACTTGGCCCCCAAACAAACACTCCTCCCCTGTAACCAGCTTGTCGCACCCAACAGACAGTTCATACCTAACAAGGCCACAAAAGAGGCTGTTATGCCTTTGGCTCAAAGCCATAGGTTTCTATGAGCCTTGTACACACCTGCCTAAAGGCCGCCTCTCCAATAGCCTTTGCCGTGGTGGTTCCTCAAGAAGCTAAGCAAAGAAGTAGCATAGGACCCGGCAACTCTCTCCCTAGGTGAAATTCCAATCCAAAAGAATTGCAAGCAAGGAGCCAAGCAGGTATGTGCACACTCGTGTTCACAGCAGTGTTAGTTGCAGAGCTAGAAGATGAAGGAACGCAAGTGTCCATCAACAGATGAATGGACAAGAATATGTGGTGCACCCCCGCAGTGGATTCTTCACCATAGAAGAATGACATCTTGATAAATGCTACAACGTGATTGTACCTTGAAAGCACCATAGTGAATGTGACAAACCAGACCCAGAAGGACAGAAGTGGTTCGATTTTGCTTCCACAGGTGCCTAGAGTAGTCAAATTCGTTGAGACACACGGGGGAATAGGCGCTTCCAGAAGCTGTGGGGAGGCAGCCACAGAAAGCTATGTTCAGTAACAATACAGAGTTTCTTTGGGGTGGATGCAAAGATTTGGGGGAAAGGTAGTAGTGATGGTTACACAACATTGTAAATGTATTTAGTGCTACTGAAGAGTAATGTTACAAGGACTTAAAATGATAATAGCACTTTATATGTATTTCACACAATTTAAAAAAAAAAAATTCCTGGTGAGTGACAGAAAATCCAGCTCAAATTTGCTTTTGGTATATAAAAAAGTCAGTGTCTCTGACTCTGTCCGCTGGATGTCAAGTGGACGCGTGTTGAGGGAGCCCCCGCCCCGGCCTCCCTGCAGCCCGTGTGTTATTGTAATGAGCAGAGCTTCATGTGCTTTTAGTAACCGCAGTGATGAAGACGACCTCCCTCCAGACCTGGCCGAGGCGGTGGGAGTCACCACAGCCCCAGCCACAGACTCCACCACAGCTGCCACACAAGCCTCAGTGCCGCTGGTGTCCCCCAAGCTCCAGAAAGTCAGCTCACCTCACAAGTCAGAAGGCAAGAGCCCGCTGTCTCCAGCGGCCAAGGTATGGCAGAAGTACTAAGGGTTAACTGCTTTGTGCTGGGCAGGCAGGGTCCTCTTAGCGAGTGGCATTCGGTGTGTGCCCTTAAATTTTGCATGATCCTTTTTGTGTATTCAGACTTGAAAATGGTAAAACATGTTTTCATGTACCCTGCCCCCGAAATATGAGCCAGCCATTTGTGGGAGGCATGCTATGATCTAAAGCCACACACACTGTACTTGAAGAGCAATTTAAAGGAATTCTTGGGGGCAGTTTTGGTTTAGAATATCATTTTACATAAGCTATCACTCTACTGTAATGACAGCAAGAGAGAAACACCCTCCCACTCCATGATGGACAACTTGAAGGAATAAAAACAGACTTATCTCCATCCCATTCCTTTTACAAAATAAGCCATGTTAATAATTTGAAGATGGGAAATATTACTCTTTATCAGTTTGAAATTTCAGAAAATCGCCAGAAATAGGAATGGACAGTAACAAAGGCCTTACCTGAGACATTTCCCTTGGTTTTCTCTGAGTGACCTTTAGCAATTGGTCACTCTTTGGCAATTGGTCCAAACACAGACAGACCTATTGCTGTCCAAGTGGCTGCTGACTCAAAGGTTGCTTTGGTCTGTGCACCTGCACGAGGAAAGGTGTGCACACAGGACAGTTGTTCTGAAGGCAAGACCAGAGCTCTGACCAGTTCCCGGGTGCTCCATTCACAGGCCTTGTGCCTGCTCACTTCCAAAGCTGTTTTTCCTCCAAGACTCAGTTGCCTCCTCCTAAGGTGGGAAGGTCTGCTCCTTCGCCCAGCCCAGGGGCTAGCATCCGGTCTCTGAACTGGATGCCTGAGGCTTCTGCAGTTTCCAGGGTCACAGTTCTTGGCAGTATCTACATAGCAATAGTCCAAGCCCATATCCCGCATGACCAAGGCTGGTCTTTCCCTGGTCCTTTCCTCAGGAGTCTGGACCAGACACAGGAATGTGGCTGACCTCCGCAGCCAGGGACTGGCTGAGACTGAGGTTCTCTGCATTTCTGCAGATCACCTCCTGGCATCCTAAGTTGGGTGTCTCTCCGCAGCAGGGAGTCCTCTTATAACTTGGTCTCAAGTGTGGACACAGGCTCCCATCACAGATCCTCCAGCTGGTTAAACCCAGGCAGAAATATTTACAAACAGAAGGGAGTGGTGTGGGGAGGCAGGGAAAGCAGGCGACATCCTTCCCAAGGCCTCAGGGCGCCCTCTCCTGGCCATCTCTCCCCTTAGGGCCCTGCTCCTGTCAAGTCCTTGGCTCCTTGGTTTTCCTCCCCTTGAAAGGGCCTCGAGATCACCCATGCAGCTAAGACCCCAGAGCAGGAGGGACAAAATGTCTTCCAAAACCAAGGAGCATAATATTCAGAGGTGCCACCCCCACATCGTGAGCATCTTACCCTTTTTTTCTGCAGATCAGTGTAGCTCCTAAAGGCCAATTGATCCTCCCCTGCAGGACAGCCTGCTCTCTCAGTATACATTCAAAGGACCCTTTAAAGCCTTTTCCCGAAAGGCCAATCAAAGAATACTCAGAAAGCTTAAGAAAATTGTTTTCAGCTCTAAAAAGGACACGTCCCCACCCCATGCCCTACTTCTATCTGTAAAGATTCCAGAAAAAAAAATCAGGGTTCAATCTCAACATTTTGTGCACTGATGAACGAGGGAGATGTGGGGGGTGGGCATCCTGATGAGCTCAGTGTTAGCAAGTGGGCAGAGGGGAAGTGGGAACCACCATCTTTCTGGTGCATCTGCTGCCAGTCCAGAGGCGTCGCTAACAGGGGATATCTTTACCTTTGCAGAGCCCCTCTGACCGGGGAGGGACCTTTACCTTGGAGCCTGGAGATCTCCTGATGGATTTCACAGAAGCTACTCCTCTGGTAAACTTCCTCTTTTTCTAAAACCAGAAAAGCCACAGCCCCTAGCAACATCTTGGCAGAGGTCTGGGTGGAGAGTGCTTCTAGGAGGACCCTTCCTCTTATCTAGGAGGCACAGGGAGTACCTCCTGGGGTGGAGGTTCAGGCACCTTGGGTCCCACACCTCTCAGGCCTGGAGGAAGGGCTGCCCCTCTGGGGGTGGGGGGCCCACCCTCGCCTGTCTGCTGCTCACAGGGCTTCTCCGTGCTTGGGTCTTGGCTTTGTGGCTTCCTGGGCCGTGCCCTGCATGCCCACCCATCTCTTGCTCTTGCTTCCACCCATCTGTCTGGCCTAAAGCAGTGGCTCGGGCCTGAACCCTGGCTTTCCAGGCCCCTGGGGCCTCTGACTATCATCCATCTTCTGCGTTCAGGTCTCCCCTTGTGGGTAGTGGCCCTTAGGAGAGTCTTGCGGGTGAGAAACCCTTTTTAAAGGACAGAGCACTGAACCAGAAATCACACAGCCGGGTCCTGTGTGCAGTCTGGGCTCCCCCTTTGAAGAGCCTTGTCACTGGGTAATCAGCGCTCCATCTTCTATACGATAAAAGATGCCATTGTTTGTCACGGGAGAATTATGAGAATTTTATGAGAGCACACGCACAGGCATGTGTGTCCTATGAGAACAGAAGGTGTCGTAAAGATGTGCAAGGTATTATTACAGGGAAACTTGCTTATATCTTTGGCTGGGCTCCGTGCGGTACCCAAGTGTGCTGGAGCATAAATCACAGTCCACTTTGTACTAAGCTTAAGTTACCACTTTGAGCTAGGAGCCAAAATGTGAGCAAGTCAAGACCTATCTCCTGAGAGTTTGCTGCTTGCCTGTCCCTGTGCTGGGCTGTGGGAGTGGAGAGGACAGCTAGAGGCTGGAGGGGATGTCAGGTTGACAAACGCCATGAGCGGCGTGAGAAGGTGCTCAGGTAGAGACCAGAAGCTGGAGTCATTCAGGACGCACTTGCTAGAGGAGGAGTGAGGTATTTGGGAGAGATTTCTGGAAGGTTTTCCGGAGAGGACACATGGGGCCCACCACTGCTGACCAGCTGGCATAAGGAGATCGTTGGCCCAGTGGCCTGTCTCATCGGGACAGCTGATGCAGTCAACTTTGGATAAACAGCTGACAAGTGACAAGGGGTGACCCCTGCTCTGGTCAATCCAGAGTTAGACCCTTCCTGTGTCGAAGCTAAAGTCCTAGAAAGATTCACAGCCTCCTTGTTAGGCATATTGCCAAGACTGTTCACAGGTGGGAAGGCTCCTCCCCCCTCCCCCCTGCCTTTCAGAGGTGGTGACACAGAAGCAGAGGCCCTTTTGGTACCACTTCATCACCCCTTATGAACTGCTGCTTCTGTGGGACCTACTGTTTAACTGTACCTGGAGGCAATGGGAAAGGGAGGCTCATGGAGCCTGGGTTTTAGAGTATGAATAGGAGTTTGCCTGGTGAAGAAAATGAACCCGGACATTCTAGGTAGAAAATACAGCATGATCAAAGTACTGAGAATTTAATAAAGGGTCTGGTGGATCTTAGAACAAGGGTCAGTTTATTAAAAAAAACAATACACAGTGGGCTTTCCAGGAGTGGTAGGATTCCTTTGGAGACTTGCACTGGGAATGCAACGGGTAGATTTCATTACCTGGGGAATTAAGTTATCTGTTTTCGTTTGGATGTTACAGACTGAGATGAGGAAGAAAGCAGCATGTGGCAGGAACTCAGGGATCTGCTGACCCAAAGTCAGTGACAGTCCTGCCTCTGCTGGTGCCCCCTTCAACACCAGGAAGCTCACTCCTCTCCCTGGGAAGCCCCGCCTGCCTGTTGGGCAACTCTGACTAAGCTCTCAATTAGGGTTCAGCGTGCTGCACTGCCCAGACCTGGACAGGGGACATCCTTGTACTACACTGAGACACAGCTGCCCACTGAGGTCTGCAATGAACACGTGTGCTCAGGACGGGTGCCTTTTGTCTTGGGGCACGAGCAGCCCCAAATGCCTGGCATTTTGGCAAGAGCCCACTCTGCTACGGGCTTTCCTTGGTGCGCGGCTCTGACTGCACCTTGCTCAGAATGAATCCTGTCCCCATGAGGGGCAGTGGATCCTAGGGAGGAGGAGGGGATGTGGGCAATCTGCTACTCCCTTTGGCTGATCCCCTCCCCTCCATCCCCTCCTGTCAGCATCTCAGAAGTACAAAGCCAGCCCTCTCACCTTGCCAAGGGGAGAGCGGACTCAGGGCTAGGGGCATCACAAGCACCAGTGCACCTGTAGCCAGGTTCACCATCTCCAGGTCAGCATTCTGCACCTGATGGGGGAGGCTGCAGAGGGGCTTCTTAATCCACCGCAGGAAGGAGCTGGGACCAGAGGGAAGTAGGGTATGCCTGACTAGTAGCCAGGACTTCCTTGAGCTCTTGCATCTGACCTGTCAGTGGGAGAGGTGCCTTGGGACCATCTCATCCCTTTCCTCCCCTACAAATGGGGAAGCCAGGCAGGGCTGGGCATACAGCTCAGTTGGTAGAGTATTTGGATCACATGCACAAGGCCCTGGATTCAATCCCCAGCACCCCCCCCCCCCGCCACACACACACACACACACTCACACACAGAAAAAGGTAGGGAAGCCAAGGTCCAGAGAAGACCAGACACTTGTAGCAGATCACACAGCTTGTCTGTGTCAGGGTCAGGACTGGAACCCAGGGCCTGGGCTGCTGTTTCAGCACATTTCCCAGTGGCAGATGGTCTGAGCCAGGATGTGTCTCTCTTTCCCCATTATCCAGTCAGATTCCCTGGCCCCATCCCTACCCTCCAACAGCCCAGGCTTTGGGGAAATTCTGGGACCATCTCCAAGTTGTCAGCCCAGGTTTGGTCCCCAGGGTTGCTAAGTAGGGCATGGGGATGGGAGGTACCCAGTACCTTGGTCTGAATCAGCCTGGATGAGGGGTGGTTCCTGGGCTGCCAGCTCTGGCCCTTGGCCTCTGGCCTTGTCTCTGGGCTCTCCTTAAGCATTTCCTTGAGAAGAGGAAGCAGCACTTTATGGGGCAAGAGTGTCAAACTCCCCAGGTGATGCCCATCCCTCGTGAATATTTTCCTGGGCAGTCACTTCCCCAAGCTCTAGCCCTCTCCCTCCTCTAGCTGAGATCCCTGAAGTCCCCATAATCCTCGAGCCAGCAGTGGAAGGACAGGGAACTGGAGAGATTGGAACCGTACCAAATGTTCCTGCCTTTATTCAGGTATGTCCCACTGAGGCACCTGAAATCAGGTCTGATCTCTTTGGAGTGGTTTTTAGGGAAGCCCAGTCCAAAGAGGCAAGAGTAATAAGAAGGCCCAATCTTGAACTGTCATCTCTCCAAACACATTCCAGAAGATTAGATGAACTCCCCTGCTCTTTGCCTCCTCTTTCATTCTCTTGCCTCCTGCCCTGCTCCAAGGACTTGGGTTCTGGAACTCTCCACAGAAGTGCTCCTTCCAACTTCACTCTTACAGCATCTCCCCCGTCCTTTTCCCAAAACTTTTCTAATCCCCGAATCTTGTGTTATGTAGCTCAGTTTAGCCATCCAAAGCCAGACAGCCTTTGCAGCTTGATGCCTGCCGTCTCCAGCTCCGGCCTCAGAGTTCACGATCACAAAGAGTTCCTGTCTGGGACAGAGGGGTAGGGCGCGAGGGTGGAAAAGAAGAGGACAGTGACAGCACAGCACCTATCACTGGAATTCTCTCAGGTTGTGAGAGAGCACTGCAGGGGGGTGTTGGTGCCAATTGAGTCACTGTGTTGACTCTGGGGATGTAGAGCTGGCCCCCCTCCACCCTCAGGTACCACAAACCAAGCACACCTATACCTCTGCGTTCTGGACTCTTTCTCGGGTCTCTGCACTTGGTAAACCATTCACCTGACTATAGAGCAGAACTGGTGAGAACCCAGTCCCTTCTGGCACATGGCATGTTAGTGAAGAGCATAGGTGCCAGGGAGTACATTGGCCTGGCCAAGGGAGGGAAGCTGTGCAGGGCCCACGGATAGCCCAGGGCTGCGGGTCAGAAGTGGATTCCCATCTGGCTCCACAGCTCAGTGTTTATTTTGAATCTCATTCTTCCACGAGGGCCAGAGCTTGATCTCGAACCAATTTAGGGTGCCCCTCTGTAGCTCTGTGGGTTCATCTGTGCTCCCCAGTAAACATATGGAAAGAAATCAAGTATTCCATAGTGCCAGTGTTCACATCTGGGACACTCCGCTTCTTTTGTGGTCCTTTTGGGTGAGTAGAGATCGCTCGCCTTCTGGGAGGTGTCAGTCCCTACATACTGGGCATCAAGCTGTTCTGGGGTCTGAGTGGCTCTCCCTGAGCAGGGCCGCTGGTCCTGGCTTGCTCTTTAATCCCTGTTTGCAGCCACAGCCATGGAGAAAGGCCCAGGGCCACGGGCTCAAGACTCACCAGCGTCCCCCCTTCTCCCTTTGCTTGACTCTTCTCCCCTGTCCTCAAACCAGCAGTCTCTTTTCTTATCTAGATGAAGAAGAAGCACATTTTCATCAATCTATGCCAAGAATCTTTCTGTTCCCCCAGAGTCAGACTTTGAAACTCAAAAGTCAAGTAGTTAGAGAAGAATGTAGCTGCCCGCATGTAGGAAAGCCCCAAGGCTTTGGTGCGGGGAGGCAGATAAAATGGCATTTCGAAAAGTATCCCATTACACGCCTTATCTTATTTCCTTTCCATTTACTAAGAGCCAAGGGGTGGATTTAGTAAGAGTCCAGGGATGCTCTTTTGCTGAAATCCATTCAGGTGCATATTTAGAAAGGTCGGAAACCCTTGTCTAATGATCAACATTTATGATGAAAGCAAAGCCTTAAGTCATTCATTTTAATCTTCAGATTAAAGACATTTTGGCCTCTAGGAAACTCGGCCATATTTCTTGGTCTCTTATGCCAACTTTTATTTTCTTTAGAAAATACACACTGAATTCTTGCTGATGTTGGCAGAAGCAAAAGCCCAGTGGCCAAAGGCCCCAGGTGCAGCTGGTTCTGGCTGGAGCATCAGTGTACTGGGGCAGCACTAGGAACTGATCCTGGAGGGCTGGCAGGAGGCAGCTTCATGCAGGCCTCAAACACCATCTTATGGCAGGTGGGATTTATCCAGAGGAACAGAGAGTGGGAGGATTTCAGTAAATCCTTCTGATAAAACTTGACTACAGGTGCCTTATATGAATTCACTTACTACTGGAAAAAAAAAAAAAAAGGATTTCAAAACAATCAACATAGAATCCAGAACCCAGGTTCAGACATTGCAAATGCAATGTATGCATCTCCCAAACGTGGAGAGTAGAACAAGTCTGTTGCGAAGAGCACTGAGTGACTGTGGTTGTAAAAGCCCTTTGGAAATTATCCAGCATTGCACCATTGTCAAGAGGATAGAGTTAGATCAATTTGGAGAAGGAAAAGAGGCCTGCAATTTTCTTGATCATTTTTCAATGAAACTTGTCCAGAAGCTGTATTTTATTCCTCGTGGCAGGATGATACCAACTATTTCGGGAACCTCTCTTGAACTCAACATGTGTGTATTTATTCTCTGGAGCAAACAGTCCCTCCCCGAAACCCAAAGTCACCCTGTCAGTAGCCTCTGCTCCTACACGGAGCATCATCTGTTCACTGTTCTCATCCTTCACCGGTAGGAGCTGTTGGACCTCTGCTGGGCGCATGGCACTCATCAGGGACAGGGTGGGGAAGTGGGCATCCCACAGGGTGGGGAAGTGGGCATCCCACAGCACTTTTCTCACAACGCTTGGTGTCTTTCAGCTTAGCAGCAAGTACCAATGCCAGTGTGAGACGCCGAGGTCTGGGCTCCTGGGCGCGGGAGGTGGGTCGAGGTCATTCTGTTTTTGCAAACCCAGAGCCGTGACAGATGAAGTCCTAAACTCGGTGTTCCTCCCGCTATGTGTCTCTTTCCCAGTGCTCTCTGCTGGACGTCTACATACACACCACAGCACATGCCCTTCTTTAGCAGAAACCTGGCGATGGGGTGTTGCAGGGCAGGCATGGAAGGCAAATGCTCTCGAGCGTGTGGCCAGTCTGCATATGGCTCCCGTGGCTGGCATTGCTAATTCATGGTGGCTCTTTCTGGCCTGGTCTGGGCAGTGCTTCAAAACCCTAACGGTGTGCCAGGGTGCAGCTGCCAATCCTGCGCGTTGGCACAGGTGACGGTCCCTCCCTGCCAGCCCCGGGAAGGGGGTTCTGGAGTGTCAGAGCTCACATAGTGGAGAAGAGAGCTGGGGGTCAGAGAGGAGGAGAGAGGCCGAGAGAGGAGGGTGGCGGGTGGGACCAGCGGGAGCTGGCCAGAGGCTGGAAGTAGGCCGCGGGCAAAGCTGGCTTGAGAATAGTCTGGATTTGCCAGATCCGTCTTGCACTATGCTATCTCTCTCTCCTTTCCCCTCCCTTATCTCCTTTCTCTCCTCCCTATCTCACCACCTCCTCCTCCCGTTCTCTCCTCTCACGTGAGCAGGCAGAGCCCGCCAGCAACCCCCACTGTGCTCACTCTGGCTGCTCTCCTCCACTCTCTCTCCCCATGAAGGAAGAGACCACTGGAGTTTGCATGTACCCTCCAATCAAAACGAGGCTGGTAGGTACACCGGCAGGGAGAGGGGCCTGCCAGAGCAGGCAAGGCGGCGGCCGGACGGGTGTGCAGGAGCACCAGACCTCAGAGAGCCCGGCTGGCAGGGGTGCTGGCCCAGGACGGAGGGGGAGCTTGGAATCCAGCCAGCCTTGGTGGAACTGGGACACTCAGCTGTGGTCCCATCCCTTCAGCCATAGCTCCCAAGGACCAGGAAGACTTGGTTTTCCTAGGGTTTTGATGAACATCGATGGCTTTTCCCAGGGGACATCTAAGTTCCAGTACTCACCAGACAGATGAAGTGTCATTTCAATTGAAACTAAAACATAATGTAAACTTGTCTGCTCCTGCTATTTATCAAGGTAGTGTCATAAGAGCAGTGTCACCTAACAGTTTAAAAGGAATCACCCTTAATTCCACCCTAGCATGATTTTTTTTCATCTTTTCGCATTTCCTTCTATTTGTCCTTATTCATTCATAATTCCACATATTAAATCATAGTAGCCTCGTCATCGCCTGTTTCTCTCTCTTAATACTGTGCTGTTTCTCTCTGGTTCTTGTTGCCACATTGCACGTGACTATATTTCATTGAGTGAATGGCCTCCATTTGCCTAACCAGTCCTCCACTGTGGGACGCGGACTTTGGTTCCAGTTTGTCACTGTTCGAGGGAACCCACACATAGCTTTTTAGAATCAGGCTAGACCCTGCTGGGTGACACTGTGTGACCATGGCTTTCACCTCCTTCTGAAGTGGCTATCCCAATTGGCTGTGCCATCAGAAGACAGTGAATTTCTTCTGCCACAGCGTGAGCAACACTGTTGGGGTCTAGTTGTTGTCATTCACAGCAGGTGGAGAGCCTCTTTGAGGCTGCTGACTTTCACATTTCTTTAATAGCAATAAGAAAGTACTTTCCCTTCTGTTTAATGATGGTCTGAATACTTATCTGCAGCGGCTTCTCCTGTGACATTAGTCTCAGAACACTTTGTTGACCTGTCAGGGAGGCAAGGAGAATGTACCATGGCTTCACCCTGACAGTCCTTCCAGCGTGCGGCCCATTCTAGGAACTTGGAGATATTTGAAGAGAATGGAGAGATTTGGGGGGCGAAGAAAGCAGGATTAGGCTGCACATCTCAGTGCACATTGTAAAGACACCGTGTTCCCCATATTGGTTGAGACCTACCCTGTCCATTCTAAAACACCTCAGCCATTTTGGGTCTGATCAGATATGTTCTTGTTCATCCCTACCAGGTGCCAGCCCAGGGTTCATGGGCAAGACCCTGTAAGACACGAGGCTGCTGCCACTGGGCGGGAGTCCTGGGTGTCTTGGAGGCAGACCTCTGCCCGCAGGTGGCACAGGTGCACACAGTGTGCAGGTGGTTTCTGGGCCCTGGGACTGCAGACCAAGCTAGGGCCAGTGTCACCAGGGCCCTGGACCTGCTGGTGTACTGGTTTGAATAATAAGTCCTCCCATTCCCCAAGACTTCCAGGAAGCCCAAGACAAAAGAATCGGAAGCCAAAGATGGTTTTGGCTACCACTCAGCATGCTGGGGCCATCCAGCCTCTTTCAGAGCAGCTCGGTGCTGCAGTGACCCCAAGCATGGGGCACATTCTGGCTTAACTAGCCCAGCCTCTTATACCTGCCCATGATAACAGACTGTCCCTGATGTGACCTCCCAGAAGTCTCTTGCCTTTCCCCACAGCTTTGGAGAAGCCCTCAGAAGCCACTCTGGGCAGCTGTGGCTGCCTCGTTATCCACCCTGAATGTGGCCTTTTGTGGATCAGGCCTGGGATTTGGCATGCCTGGAAGGCCCAGGCAGCCTGGGGAAGGGAGCTCCAGGTGAGGGGGCCATGGCATGTCCACAAAGGACACCCCATCCTGTCCCTGCCAAGTGCAGTTCCACAGGTAGATGCGACCGCCAGCCCATACTGAGGGACTAGGGCTCCACGAGGCCCCTGCACCCTGCTGTCCAGTTTCACAGGTGCACTGCCAAAGATTTCAAAACTTTGTTTTCTCACATGAAGGTAACCCCCTTGTCTCTCTCTTTTTTGAAGATAAAAACATTCCCGGCTGATCCGGTGAGCCCGTTTCCTGATCCTTTTAGCACCGGGCCTCAGTTTACCGTAAGTAGATCCAGGGGGCAGATCTGCATTTTGAAGCGCTGTTCCCAGGGGGTGAGCTTTTCTGTGGCATGCTGGACGGCACTATTGACTGTTCAACTCTGTGAGGTTGGGATTTGGGGTCTGCCTGTTTTATTTGAGGCAGGGTTCACATAAAATGGACCTTCTTAAATGAACCATTTGGTAGCACTTAGTACATTCCCAATGTTGTTCAAGTTAGAACTACCTCTGTCTAGTTCTAAGACATTTTTATCACCCCAAAGAAAATATCGTACCTGATGAACGGTGACTCCTTAGTTTCCCATTGACCTCTAGCCCCTGGCACCTCCACTCTGCTCTGTCTCTGTGGATTTGCCGCGTCTGGAGATTTTCTACCAATGGAGTCACACAACCTGGGCCCTTAGTGTTGGCTTCTTTCACTTAGCATCATCTTTGTGAGGTTCATCCACATTGGAGCCTGTATTAGCACTTTGTTTCTTTTTTATGGTGGAGTAATGTTCCACTGTGTGGATACACTGCCGTTTGGTTATCTGAACACCTGTTGGTGGGAATCTGGGTTGTTGTGAATGGTGCTGCTGTGAACACATAGGTACATATATTTGTTTGAACCTCCGTTTTCAATTTCGGGTGACTGGATCCAAATTTGAGCATGCTGTGATCTTAGGCTGGTGATTTTACCACTCTGAGCACCAGCCCCTACTTATTTAAAGTGGAGATGGTAATGAGAATCTCCTTCTTGTATCTGGTTGAGGCCAGGATCAAAAAGGACCAAGAATTTGAAACTCTTTCCCAACCACAAAGCATCCCCCGATGTCAGTGATGACAGCTGCTTCTCCAAGCTGCAGAGGCAGATGGTGTGATGAGCGACAACAGGGAGGCCTGACCGAGCCACCTCTGGGCAGCTTATTTGAACTCTGCAAATAAGCTGTCACGGTTTCCTCATCTGCAGAATGAGAGCACTCAGTGATTTTCACGATGGGTTTGGCTGCTCAACTCATTCTTACCTAGAAGTTTCTGCAGAAGCTCACTATATATATAACCAGCTGCTGTATGGAGTGGAAGCGAAGGCCCGGGTTCCATGCCCCTTCCTCTCACTCTCTCCTCCTCCAAGGATTCAGTTTACAACTCCTACTGGCTTCTGTCCTAAGTGGAGGATCTGTGAGGTGGCCTGGGGGTGGCCCGAGTGCAGTCTCATGAGCCGGGCGATGGTCACTACCCAAGGGTGGCTGCAGTCATATGGGCATGGAGGGAGAAGCTGATTCAGGTTTCAGAAGATGAGCAGAGCAGGAAGGTGTCCAGCAGTCCAGGCAGAGAAAAGAACAGGTTCCTAGAACAGTCCATTTCTAAGGTCATGAACTGCTTCCAACTCCTGCCTTTTAATGAGCAAACAGAGTCTCAGGGGCGGTGCCAGGATGTTGAATGCCACTTCCCTGACACCCTTCCAGCCCCCCTACAGTTCTGCTGGACACAGCTCCCGGCTGGAAGCTCCACTCCTTTTCCCTCCGTTGGCCCTGGTGGGGCACTCTGGCCTCCTGCCCGGGCTTGGCATTCCTGTGAGACACTCAGAGAAGCCCTTCCTGAAAGCTAGGGGCCAGGGTGAAGCAGGAAGCCAGTGTCAGAAATCACGCTGGGACTTTCAAGAACTGGGCAGGAGTGGCTGGAAGGCAGGGGGAGCCGGCAGAGGGAAGGCGGACCAGAGCCGGGGGTGGGAGGGGTCATCGTGCCTTCAAGACCCCAGGGACTGGGATGCAGAGCCCCAGGGGTCTGAGGTGTGAGAAGAGGAAGGGGACAGAGGCAGGGAGAAACACAGTAGGGACAAAGTTATGCTTGACTATGTAGACTGCAGGAGGGATTCTGATCCTCATCCTAAAAGCGATGGAAGGTTTCCAAGGACCTAAGCAGGGCCATGGAGGCAGCTAGCTGCTTTTGGAAGGGATCCCTGTGATCACAGTAGGAGAACATTTGGGTCCAGACAGTGTATCTAGAGCAATAGTCTAGAAATCTAGGACAGTGGCTTAAGGGAGAGAGGACAGAGAGCTTATCCCAGCACGGTTTTGATTGTAGAGGTGGAGACAAGTGCACAGATGGAGGAAACCTGTAGGCGGCTGGTAAGAGACTGGATTGGAGGGTGGAGAGGGAGTCACAAATGGCTGTCAGATTTCTGACTTGCAGAATGCAGTGGGGACAGAGAATAATGAGTTATTTGCCTTTGCCCATGATGTATTTGCCTTTGAAAGATGTGCTGGAAACAGGAGGTGGGCAGTAGGATATCACAGTGAGTACCCAGGAGGGGACTAGGTGGGAGATGAGGACAAGAGTTACTGCAGGTGTGTTGGGGGGTGACCTTAGCCAAACTCACTGCGTTACCCTTCCAGATTTCCCACCCCTGAGGGTCGTGGTCTCTTTAAGTCAAGACGCTTGGATTTGTGCAGGTTTGGCCTCTCCACAGGTCTCCAGTCCTATCTTGGCCTCAGTCACACAGGAGCTTAGCAACTCTGAGGAACTCTGCACAAAGCTGACCTGGTAGTTTCTCCAGCATTTACCTGGAACCTGGTTTCAATAATCAAGCTCCTGCTTGATCTGAGACTAGTTGCTGTCACTCACGGCCCGCGTGGGTGATGGATTCAGGGTCACTCTGCGTGAATTGGGCTGGCAGACCACACAAACACAAAATACTTTTTTGGGGGTCAGGGACAGCTCTGAGACCTGAGGTGTCCGCTCCTACACTGGAGGGCAGCAGGAGCAAGGGAGGCAAGAGAGCTAGCGCACCCAGCACCTCCCTATTTATTGGGGAGGAAACATTCGGTAGAATATTCCTCCCCAAATAAGGCAAGGGATTGTGTAAAAACAAACAGGGGGGCTGTAGCCCAGTCCCACTGGGTGACACCCACTCCCAGAGCTGCACCTTGCTGAGCAAAGATAAGGCCCACGTGCTTTGCACTGCGTTCGATGCCACTTCCACACCCCCATTACTCAAGGGTAGGGGGCGTGCTCAGCTCCTGTTCAGGGTGGGCCCCCAATAAGTTCCTACTTCATATTCAGGCCCATGAACTGAACGGGCTCTCTGCTGGGACTCTGCTGAGTGTTTTGGTCCATCAACAATGAGGGCCCCTGTCTGGCTTTGATTTCCTCCTCTTCCTAAGCTGGGGCTGTCCTTCTGTTCTCGCCCTTGTTCCACTGAGAGTTCATTCGCTGGCTGGGGTTGAAGCTCAATGGTAGAATGCTTGCCTCAAATGCAAGTTTATGGGTTTGATCCTAAGAAGGAGGAGGAGGAGGAGGAAAAAAAAAAAAGAAGTTGGGCATGGTCATGCACACCTGTGTCCCAGCAACTCAGGAGGCCAAGGCAAGAGGATAACAAGTCAAGGCCAACCTGGACAACTTAGCGAGACACCGTATCAAAATAAAAAATAAAAAAGGGGTGACGATGTAGCTCAATGGTTCAGTGGGGGAGCACCCGTGGAAGAAGTCCCCAATACTTCTTCCCCAGAATAAGAAGAACATGCTTTCATGTATTTCCTCTCTTGCACAGCCCCCATCTGTGCAAGCTCACCGTGGCTAACGCCAACTGCTCGCCCATTTAAAAAGTTTTTAAAAGATAGGTCCTTAGGGTTGAGATTTAATTAGTAATTTTGACTGCTTCTTCAATGACATTCTTTTTGTTGTGATTGTTTTTGTACTGGGGATTGAACCCAGGGGCATTTTCCCACTGAGCCAATTCCCCAGCCCTTTATATTTTCTATTTTGAATTGGGGTCTCACCAATTTGCTTAAAGCCTTGTTTAGTTGCTGAGGCTGGACTCGAACTTGGAATCCTTTTGCCTCAGCCTCCCGAGTTGCTGGGATTACACCTGGCCTGCTCTTCAAGGATATTCTTGAGATTGCCCCTCACCCCCTCCCACTGTGAAGAAGATGGAGACTGCTTATACAGATTGTAGTCATGCTAAAGCTCCAGCACTTTTACACACTGCTGCCTTTGCACCACCAGTGCAAATGTCCCTCAACCCTGGTCTCAGAAGCCCAACCCCCAGCCATTCATCCAAGCAACTTCTCACCCCAGCTGCTGGATCAGGAGGGATCGGCTAAGCCTATGTGTGCTTCCAACCAACGCAGGGACTTTCCTACTCCGGTCAGCCCTGGGTAAACTGAGGACTGTGCTCTGTGGTGCCCTCTTTCTGGGGACCCAGGCTAATGGAGCAGTTGCCTGACATGTGGAATGTTTATAGTCACAGTGGCAGAGGAAAGAGATTTTCAGGATAGCAATACCGAGAGAGAGAGAGAGAGAGAGAGAGAGAGAGAGAGAGAGAGAGAGAGAGAGGGAGGGAGAGAGAGAGAGAGAGAGAGGGAGAGAGAGAGAGAGAGAGAGAGAGAAAAGATCAAATACCCACTGGCTCTTTCAAAAGAAATGGGAAGTAGCACCAGCCCAAAGCAGGACATATGGTCACAGCTAACTTCAAGGGGGCAGTGCAGTCCTACCATGTGACCATGTGCCTGGAAGGGGACGAGCCAGAATGAGTTGATGAGCAGCTCAAATGACTGCCACAGCCCCCATCTGTGCAGGCTCTCCACGGCTAACGTCACCTGCTAGCCCAAGGCACGCTGCTCCTGTATGCGTGACATATGGACCCAGGGGCTGGCTTCACTGACGGGACCTTTGAGCAGAGACCTGAAGACAGTTCCTTGGCATCATTCCATTTCAGGACAGTCACTTCTTTTAGGGGCACGTGTGAGGCACCAAAGAGCATTTGTAAGGCTCAGCAAGCCCTCCCCCCTTCAAAGATAAGCCTTCCCCCCTTGCTCAACTCCGAGGTCCTTGCAGAACTTGAGCTCTTGGTGATATTTGCAGTGGTTTCCATGGCTGCCTGGGGGGAGCAGCTCATCTTCTGTATAATCACTAGGAAGGTAGTCGCCCCTGCGAAGAACGGAGCCTCTTCTTTAGAAAGCCAGGCAGTAACTTTCTCCAAGTTCAGGGTCAAGATCTAGCATAAAAAGGCAAATTATGAAATACATAGCTGGCTGGCTCAGGAGGCTGAGGCGGGAAGATAGCAAGTCCAAAGTCACTTAGCAAGACCCTGTCTCAAAATAAAACATAAAGAGGGCTGGGGATGTGGCTCAGTGGTTAAATACCCCCGGGTTCAATCCTCAGGACCCCAAAATGAGAGATGATTAAGTTTAATGAAATACATAGCTGGTATTGTCCAAAGGGTGTAAAAACAAGCCAAAAACTGTGCATAGGAGAAACTACTGAGAAAATAATGGATTAGGGAATTTCTTCATTTATCAGCTTTTACATAGATCCTCTAAGCTTTCTCTGTAGAAGTAATAAGCAGATTTTACTTCACAATAAATGACATAACATTTTTATTGTTGGGCTTCATTCCCAGACACTTGGGTTCCAATGGCTTGAGCAGGCCCTGAGCACTTTGTTTTTTCCATCAATTTTCAAAATAATGTCGATGCTGTTAGTCTTGGGTCCCCCAAATGTGGGCTATATTGGTGAAAAACACCAGTTATGGAGTTAGCAAACCCTCATTCTGAATACTGCTATTAATGTTTGCTTCCTGTGTGACCTTGACAGAAGGCTTAACCTATCCGAGCTTCTCATTCCTTTTTCATAAAATCAGTTCTCAGATACACTTTTTTAAAAAATATATTTATTTCTTAGTTGTAATTGGACACAATACCTTTGTTTTATTTATTTATTTTTATGTAGTGCTGAGGATCAAACCCAGGGCCTCACACATGCTAGGCGAGCACTCTACTGGTGAGCCACAACCCCAGCCTCTAAGATATATACTTTTTTTTAAACCTGTTTATATCTCTGAAATCAGAATGTTTACTACAGTGTACAACATGACAAAGTTGGAATGCCACATTTTTCTTTCTGTGCGGTACACAAAAAATGATGTATCTTATAACTGATGGGATCTAAGATGTGATGAAATACGGTTTTGCCTTAAAAGGTTGTCAAGAGGTGATGTATGTTAAGTGTTTAGCACAGCATCTGGCATAAAGCAAAATCACTTAAAATGGCAATTGATTTTAGCTATTATTAAAAATAACAGGAGCGGTACAGTGAGGCTTAGAGACAGAGCGCTGCCCGTGGGAAATGGAGCTCAGATAGAGATTGATCTCCTCTCCTCTGTGTCTCCTCCAGGCCGACTTCAGAGACAGTAAATTACAGCGCTGTCCTGGCCCGCCTTCCCCACTGATCCCAGCGGCGGCCCTGAGGCCTTTGACAGAGACTGTCTCCACGGTACAGACCGTCTACACCACCCGGAAGCCTGTTTCTATGGCAGCCAGGTAAATCAGAGCAGCAGGTACCCACAGGTAACTCTGGTGACATGGAAACCAGGCACAGACTTGAGGTTCACCATGCTTGTGCCACTACAACCCTCCCACCCCTTGCATTTATTGATCCTGTAAGGATTGATTGACACATCCATGGGGACAGCTGTATTCTAGGTGCCAGGGATGGTTTAAGTGCGACCCTTATGAGGTTTACACTTTAGTGCCTGGAGGTGAAGGGAGACAGACAACTGGGGTGTGTGTGTGTGTGTGTGTATGTGTGTGTGTGTCAGATACATGACTGACAACTGGACCCGAGGCTCCAAGAAGTCAGAGGCAACCCCTCACACTCGCCTGGCATGCGTGCGGCCTGGGTTCGATCCTCAGCACCACATACAAACAAAGATGTTGTGTCCTCCAATAACTTAAAAATAAATATTAAAATTCTTTCTTTTCCTCTCTCACTCTCTCTTTAAAAAAAAAAAAAAAAAAAAAAAACTTGGCACCAAGCAGCAGAAAGAGACAGAGAGAGACAGAGACAGAGACAGAGAGAGCATCTCCTTCACCACGGGCAAAATCTAAACCCCAAAGGCATGCTCCCAACGACCCACTTCCTCCAGCCACACCCTCCCTGCCTTCAGTTACCACCGGGTTAATCCCTATCAGAGAATTAACACACTGATTAGGTTTAGGCTCTCATAACCCAATCCTTTCACCTCTGAATGTTCCAGTATTGTCTCACATGTGAGCTTTTGGGGGACAGCACATATCTAAACCATCGCAGACATTACGCAGACATGAATCAGATTAACCTCTGGGACAAAGAGTCTATGAAACCAACTTGATTTAAAGAAATCTAATTCCTGGGCATCTTCCCACTCATTCGACGCTTGTACTGAGTGGCCGCTATGGACCAGGTACTGTACAGGGTTCTGAGGTTTCAGAGATGAACGACATCCTCACACTGCAGACGGGGAACACATAAGTGACCAGACAGTTTCAAGTTATGGTAATGCTAGCCGATGTAGGGGGTCCTACAAAGCAAAGTCAAGAAGGAATTTGGGAGATGACATTGAAGCTGTTGCTCCTGCGATTTTTGAGGGTCTGTCTCACTATTTTGACATTTGCTTTTTTCTTTCTTTTTTTCCTTTTTATTTATTTATTTATTTTTAGTGCAGAGACACTCCGGCAGGAACTGGAGAGAGAGAAAATGATGAAAAGACTATTGATGACCGAACTGTGAAACTGTCTCCTTGTGGCCTGGAGGATGGCATGGTGCCTTCTGTCCGTTTTCTTTCTTCGGGCTAAGCGTGCTCATTCCAGCACAACATACAGATGTGTGCTCTGTTCCCAGGTCTCCAGGGCTAGCGGAAGCCGACTGCTGGCTTGACTTTCATGGGAAAGGTTATTTTATGTCTCCTGAGCAGTAGAGGTTTTCTGTGGCTCAGTGCAGTTGAGACAGGATTTGGTACGTTTAGGAGAAGAAAGATGGGAAGACAGGGATTCCTGTTCAGAAGTAGCTGTGTGTGGGTTGATGACCACAGGGGCCAATGCGGCGGGGAATCCTTCACCAACAGTCTCAGCCATGTGATTTTGTATGATTGGAACTTGCACCAAGATTTGACTCTTTGTTAAAGAGTAATTTTTAATGAGAGAATAATTCTTTACTGATGGTTTTTCATTTACACTGATAAATACACAGATCTTATAAAGTCCTTTATTTTTATTCAGACATGAGTAAATGAACTTAAAAAATATATATACATACATATATATATATATAATTACCATGACTAAAAGTTCTTTAGCTTAACCCATAACATGATTTTCTTTGGGAACTCATTGGATATGTTATTATCTGTGATAAACAAAATTTATCATTGAACCAAAGTAGGAAATTCTAGCTTGCATTGTCTAAAAATCTGTACGGGGTTTTAAGATGGTTCAATAAGGAAAATCATTTGGGTTTTCTATTAAGGAAGACCATTTCTAAAGTTGATTGATTAATGTCCTGCTGATAGAACCCTGACCAGAAGAAACTTTGCTCTCTTTTTATATAATTTCAAGAAGTGTGTTTTTAAATTTTTATTATGCACTTGAGTAACTTTGCAGGAATAAAAAAAAAAAACCCAACCACAAAACATCCCTCTAAATTAGTTCCCAAGCTTTCTCCATGAACATGCACACGTTTTTACGTAGCTGGGATCAGTGTGTACATTCTCTTTTGTTCCATTCTCTGCCTAACACTTATCTCCTTATCAAACAGATCCTACTCTTGCCAATTTAAATATCTTTATACCCATGTAACATGGTTAACCTCACTTCTCCCATTAGATATCTGAGTTATATCCATTTTTTTCACTCTTATAAATAGTGCTGCTATGAATGTCTTTGTAAAAAAAAAAAAAAAGTTCCTTCCTTTGGAGTATTCCCTTTGGGAGTACCTTCAAAGAGGGATTACAAGGTCAAAGAGCATGAAATACTTTTATAGCTCTTGTTTTATATTGCCAAATTGCTTTCTAGAAAGATCCAATCTCTGGGTTGGAAGGACCTTAAAGGTCATCTAGTTTAACACCCCCTTCCCCCTCTGAATGCTTGAATCCCCTTTAAAATTTATGATGCCACCAGCAATGTATAAGCATTTCTATTTACCAATAGCTCTGCCAGTATTGGGTTTTGCTGTTTTTATTTATTTTCACTAGTTCAATGGATGTGTACAGTTGTTCTTGAAAAGTTGTTTTATTTCATTAATTGCTACAAAAGCTGAGCACTTTTCCACGTGATGATTTCCTAGCTGTATTTCCTTGTGTGTAAACTGTCCATCCATTTCTTATGACTGCTTGTTATATGGAATCGATCTCGTACCTTTGTACCAGAACTGTATTTTTATGTTGTCATAGAGTTTGCTCTCCTGTCCCTACCCTGACAACTGAATGGTGCCAATAATTTGATACTAATGATTATAAAAAAAAAAAAAGCAATGCCTCATTTTCTAGCATTGTCGTGAATGAGGTATCTGAACAAATATTCAGATAACTGAGGAGTAACCCTTTAAGTGCTGACTTTAAAATTTTAATATTTTTTGAGGGAAATCTTTCTTAAATGTATCACACACTTCCCTGCCTTAGCAAACAGAGTACACTGGAGAGTATTCACCCTTTCCTTACGGAGTCATGGTCATCTCTATAAACATCAGCCCCTTTTGTACCTTGGTATGCTGCCGTGATGTCGCCAAGAGCTATCAAAATACACAGGGCCCGGCTCTGCCTCTTACAGCCTCTCACGCTCTTCTCATTGTTGGTTTTTACTGCTGTCTGCTCCATCGGTGGAGTTATTGGGGCAATTGTAGTTTGGGGGGCTTTTATACCCCCAGACCCCAGCTGTACTTTTCAAACAGCTTTAATTGTCCTTTATCTCGTGCCCGGGACACAAAATGTGTTCCCGTGCAGCACGAGGTTGTCACCTCTTGCCAATGTAGCAGCCTCTTCCTGCTCTCCGCTGCTTTCTGAAGTGTCCACTCCTTGCCTCCGGCTATCTAATGGAAGTCCCAAGGACACAGCTGAAGACCTCTTGGGAAAGCCAGGAACCCGAGTATTTCCTACGCGTCCGGTTTGCTTTGCTTCCCACGAGGGATGCATGGGCTTTAGGGTCGCTGTTTTTAGGAGGCTCTGAGTCTCCTGTTTCTTCCCCTCTTCCCCCTGGGTTCACAGGTATTTTGAAATGTTGATGTCACTGAAAGTCTGGCTGTTAGTGTGTATGAAAACCCAATATCTTTGGCAGCTCACCTCTAACCAGTAAAATCAAGAGGATTCCATGGTTTCATCAGTCGTCTTGGTTATTTGCCTATTCAAATATAAGGATGGGTGCTTGGCATTGGGACTGAGATGAAACTGTATTGGGTGAATGAGGCCATACAGCACACTCCTTAGGTCCAGGGTGGGAAATCGGTTTGCTAAGGTGATCAGTTTGCTAAGGTAATCGTTCTAGAGCTGTTCCATCTGTGGCCGGGGCTCCTAGTGGGCATGGTGGGTTACTACAAGAGTCTGAATCTCCTCAATCCACAGAGTTTATGGATTGTGGACTGCGTAGATCTCCAAGAAGAGTTTGAAAACAAAGTCTGAACATTCAGAAGTTCCCACCAGGAAGCATCCAGAATTTTATATTCCCCAAATATCACAGGACTATTCTGACATCACTGTTATCTTTTTGTCACCATCTCAAAGATCACAGCTTTTTAAAGTGTTCAAATAAAATTCACCATTTTAACCATTTTAAAGTGTACAAGTCAGTGTTTTTTATGCAAACATCACCACTATCTAATTCCACCACCACTTTTCACCCCTTGACAACCATTAGTCTACTTTCCGTCTATGGATCTCTACCTAAGGATTTGCTTCTTCTGGACATGTTGCATAAATGGAATCATACACTAGGCAGTCTTTTGTGAGTGCCTTCTTTGTTAACATAATGTTTTCAAAGTTCATTCCTGTGGCAGCGTGTATCAGAACTTCATTCCTCTTTATGGCTGAATAATATACCATTTGCGGATGCCATATTTGTTTATCCATTCATCAATTGATAGATATTGAGGTTGCTCCTACTTTTCAGCTAGTACGAGTGATACTGTCATGAGCATTCATGTACAAGTTTTCATGTGAACATATGTTTTCATATCTCTTAGAATTGCAGATCATATGGCAACTCTATGTTTAACTTTCTGAAGAACTGCCAAGATCACATTTTAATTTCTTATGAAATTCAAAGTGAAAAATTACATATACCAGGCAATCCAAGGCATGGGCACATCTGTTACTGGTCAGATAGTGAGATGTAGCACTTTTATGGGAAGTTTTTATAACAGAAAAAAAATGTTTTATCAGAATGACTTTGATGAGAAGAGAAAATAAAGGTGTTGTGTTTCTTTTAAAAATGAAAATTAAATTAAACTGGTTTATCTCTAAGTTCTTGTTTTAATAACTGGCTCTTGTTCAGCCAATGGTCTCAGAATGGTCAGACAAAATTCTTTCCCAGAAAGCATGTGCAAAAGAGGGATCCACAGTATTTCTTGGCCATCCAGTGGATTCACACTGGTGGGGAACACAGAGTATCCAACAGAGATGTAACTAAGAGAGAAATATGCAGAGGAATTTATTTATTTGTTTGTTTGTTTCTGCAGTACTGCAGATTAACCCAGGGCCTCACACATGCCAGGCAAGCACTTACCACTGAAACTACACTTCCATTCCTGCTAAGGGTCTTTCCAGAATTTAAATCTTGTAAGAAAATAAGAAAACTCCAAAATGCAATTTAAGTAGATTGGAAAGAATCTTGTGAAAGGGTAGAAGTAGGTTCTATAGGATTTGGAACCACAAGTAGGTTTCTAAGTCCCTGAAGAGACATGTAGACTTTGACCCATGGTAGCTAGAAGTTGCCCTTCTAGAAAAATTCATGCATCACAACATTATTTCAGCATTTTCATAAGCTCACACGACCTCTGAGCCTATCTGTGGCCTCTTTTGAGTCTATGGACACAAGGTACTTGAAGAGACATGGATAATTAAAATCCACAGATTACATGCAAGGCTGTGTATTAGGGGGAGTTTGCAACTCCCCCTTTCCCAACAGAAAGCCCATGTGCTTTTACCAGACCATTCACTAGGAGACGGATGTGACCTGGTTTTCATTTCTCTTCTATTGAGATGCCATCCCTGTTAATTGTAATAACTGAAATTAAAGGAATTAAAAAGAAAGTAATAGGTAGCAGCTTGAATTCCCAAACCAGAGAATCGACACCGAAATCAGAAGTCTGATGCTTTCTCTTTTTAGCCAAATGTAGGTCCACTTAAAACTGACCATATTTGCTCTGGTGAATGGGAAGAAAAGAAAAGGAACAGATTGCAGTTTTTGAGAAGGGATCAGGTTTTTTTTTTTTTTTTTAGGATTTAACAGATTTTCAATTTATTGGAATTATATTTTATAATTGTATGCATTGCCAAGCTATGCTTTTAAGGAAGGAATCTTGTTTTAAATAATCATAGTTTACCTTAACCATTTCCAAACAATAAATCTGACTGATTTATTAAAACAACTAGTATGTTGGAGGATCTAGTAAAACTGAAGGTTTTTATGAATTACATCTTGATTCAGCTGTCAGGATTAACATATTTAAACCCCAATTGGACAACCCACCATCAGCTGACACCCAATGGCAAACCTAAACTTTTTGAGTTTCTCAGAATGTCTCCCTATGTCAACAGCTGTCCCCTGTCTCCCAGCCAACTAGGCCATAAAAGGTTGAGGTCACTAGTTTCCCTTTGAATATTAATGTTTCATAATTCTATGCATATTCATTCATGCCGTTGATAGCATTAAACCCAACTGATCTGTACCTCCATTTTCTTAAATCTCCATTGCACCCTGAAGATTATTGATCATGGGCAACTACTGATCACTACCCTAGGCAGTCTGACTTCTAGGCCTGCATTTAGAATCTATGCTTTTCTGCCTCCCTAGTTAATTTATTTATGCAATAAAGTAAAAAAGAAAAAAGAAAGAAAGAAAAAAAGAAACAGGAAATCAAGTCAAAATGCTGACATTACATGAAAAGAATTCCGTCCCTGTCTTCTAGCCAAAACAGCTTAGCAGTTTCAACCTGTTATCACTCCAACAACTGTCATCAGTAGAGGATCCTGGGACCTGCCACATAGTAAGTGCTTGATGTGAATAGATGGATGACTGAGTAAATAACAGAGAATTCAAGTGGTAGGAATGGTTTTGAAAACGTGGAGAGTTCAGCGTGGGCACCAGACACGGTATGGGCCAGGTCAAGGCCCGTGCCGCCTGCTGCGGAGGACCAGCTGCCTACTTTCAATGGTGCGAGTTACCCTTTGACCACTTCAGTTTACTCATCTCTATAGTGAGATCTTTCCATTTCAAGTTCCTTCTGAGTTGATCCCAAGAAATAACGGGTCTAATAGGTGTTCTGTAGAAATGAGAAGGTGCAGAAACGAGTTGGGGGAAGGCAGCAGTTTTAGCAAGTCGTGACCAGGTAAACCCCCTAGAAGAACGTTTCTGAATTGGAACTGTGGGATCCTGAGGATTGGGGTAAAAAGCAAATGCTGATTTAGGAGTCTGGAGTGTGGGGCCTGAGATGAGGGATGCTCCCAGGCTCCCAAGTGATGCTGACCCTGCCGGTCCAGGGACCACACTTTGAGTAGCTCGGCCTAGAATAGGTCAAAAATCCGCAAGGGTGCAAGGCTGGAGGAGGGAGATGGGGAGAAGGGGAGGAAGGACGCAGAAGGGAATCTACGGGAAGGAGAGGACGCGGCGGTGAGTGGAGGGGGAGGCTGCGGGGCTGGAGGGAGGATGCGCAGAGCAGAGGCGGGGAGGCGGAGGTGCGGCGGCTCCGCGGCTGCGCGGGCGCGTGCTGGCGGCGGCGGCTCGGTCCCGGCCCGCGCCCGCGGCGCCCCCGCTGCGGCCGGAGCGGCCTGGCTGCGGGATCGGTGCGCAGCGATGGCGCGGCCGCCCTGGCAGAGCCCGCGGGCCTGGGCGCCGCTGCTCTTGCTGCTGCTGGCGGGGCCCGCCGCCTGCTCTGCCAGCCCCGCGGACGACGGCGCGGGCCCGGGGGGCCGGGGACCCCGGGGCCGCGCGCGGGGGGACGCGGGCGCCGACGAGGCGGTGCCGCGACACGACTCCTCCTACGGCACCTTTGCCGGGGAGTTCTACGACCTGCGCTATCTGTCAGATGATGGTGAGGCTGCAGGAGGGTGAGGGGCAGCGAGAGGGGAGTCGGGGGTGGGGACCCAGGGCGGGCGGGAGGGGGATGGCCAGAATGCCGATGGGGGTGAGCACCGCCACGGCCAAGCTGGGAAGCGCTCCACTCAGACCCCCACGGGCTTGGAGGCTGGGCCCAGGAGCTGTCAGCTTCTGCTGTCTGCTTTACACGTGGGGAGACTGAGCCCGGAGAGGGAGGTGGTCACCCAAGTCCTGTGAGGCTGTGGACAGGAGTGCTGAACTGAGGCTCCCTGGCCTCCACCCTCCCAGCCACGGAGGAGGCCACCATCTGGTCTGGGGTGTGTGAGACCTGGTCAGTTGGTGGAAAGTAGAAACCCCAATTTAGTGAGAAATGCTGCTTTGTTCCTCCCCATCTGTTTTGACCTAAGTTTGCCGTGACTAGCACCCCAACTTCTTAGTGTTCTGTTGGTGCTCACTGCCCTAGCACCAGAGCTGGGTCACATCTCCCTTCCCACTCCCGAACCACTTCTCTGCCACAGCAGTTCTGGTCCCCTAGTGTGAGCCACCATTGTTGGGGCCATCTGGGCTGGAAGACTGGGGGTTTGTCAGCCACCAGCCTCCCTGTAGAGCTGCTTCAATGAGCACAAAAGGCAAACTGACTCTATTCAGGAGTGGAAACTGTCTTACTTCTGCAACTTTGGAAGTAGTCATTTTCCTTTTCTTTGGCTAAGAGGGATATCTGACAATCAAGCTGGGGTTTGAAATGTTGGGATCTGTTCATGGGTGTTTTCTATTAGTTATGATTAAGTTCATCTATATGCAACCAGCATAAATGCCTTCCGCAAGATGGAATTTTCTGTCTTGTAAAGAAAGATGGAAGTAATCCAGAATTTGTGTGGCGCCTCCCTGGTCTTCCAGGACCCTGGATCCTACTCTTCTGCTTCTTTGTATTTCTTAGCATGTAACTTCATGGTCTTAAAAATATCTGCTTGAGCTCCAGCCATTACCCTCACTGCCCAGGCAGTGGGAAAGAGGAAGCAGGAAGAAGAGGTCATGGACTACTTTATAAGGAGATTACTTGGAGGTTCCATTTAACAATTCTACTTACTTAGTTATGTGGTCACACATAGGTGTAAAGGAAACGGTGACCTCACCACTGAGACATAATAGACCCAGTTCAAAAAATGGAATTACTACAGTAAGGGAAATGGAGAGAATAGATCTGGGGAAAATATATATTTTTAGGTAGTCTTAACTGCTGAAACAGAGACTCCCAACATATAGTGGCTTAAATAAGAGAGAGAATTTTTCTTGCAGATAAGAACCTGGCTGCTCTGGGACTGGTGGGTGGGCTCTATTTCATATGGTCATTTGGGGACATAGATTCTTTCCAATTATTGCTCCACAGTCCTTTACCCCTCTGACCTCATCTGTGTAGTATAAGCCAGGTTGCTTGCATGTCCTTGTTCAAGACTAAGGGAAAGAAATAGAGAAGTTCAGGGTAAGCAATTACCTGTTAGGCTGTCTGCACAAATCACTGCTGCTCATCTTCCTTTGGCAAAAATGTCATTACATGACAGAGCTGTGGGGAAGGCTAGAAGATGCAGTCCTCTAGCTGGGCAGCCATGTGGCCAGGAAGAAGGTGTAAATGACAGGCAGAGTCGGAGGACAACAAGCACAAGCAGAACCTGTCACTCTGGAAAAGGATAAATATTCTGAAACCCATCTGTTTCTGGAAGCATCTGATGCATATTTATTCTGCATGCATCCAACCTAGTACTGCCCGGTGACATTAACATGAGCTTATATTCTCATTGGGTACATATGCCTAACATATGAAGGACCAGCTCAAGTTTAGGCATACAGAGAGAATGATCTGTTAATTGCATGGTCAAGTTTTATAAACTTGGACATCAGGTGGGCCCTATAATCAAGGACAGCTATGTGGAGTCCAGCTGGAGGCATGAAAGACTGGTGAGATGGAAGAGGGAGGGCATTTAGATGAGGTGACCATCCAGTGGTGGCAGGGCATGCTGTCATGTGTGTTCAAATCCCTGGTTGCCCCTCCCATCCATTCTGTACATACCCTTCCTAAAGCCCACCTCTAACCCTGTTGGTGTTGCATTTAAAAACCTGTGACAATTTCAACCTGCTCCCTGGAGGAAGCTCGGACTCCCTTCTCTGGAGTTTCTACCCTGGCCCAGCTCCCCTTCACAATCTCTGCTACCCTTCCCATTCCCTGCTGTTATGGTTTAGATGTGGTGTCCCCCCCCCCCAAAAGCTCATATGTGAAACAATGCAAGAAAGTTTGCTGAAGAAATGATTGGGGTACAACCTTAACCTAATTAGTGAATTGATCCCTGATGGGATTAAATGAGTGGTAATGAGGCAGGTGGGCTGTGGCTGGAGGAAGTGGGGGCCTGGCTTTGGGGTATCTGGAGAGTGAAGACTCTCTCTGCTTCCTAATCATCCTGTGAACCCCATCCCTCTGCCACACTCTTCCGCCATGATGTTCAGCCTCACCTTGAGCCCCAGGAATGGAGTCTGCTGAATATGGATTGACTTATGAAACTGTGAGTCCTTAAATAAACGTTTCCTCCTCTATCATTGTTCTGGTCAGGTCCTTTAGTCACAGCAGGGAAAAAGCTGACTCTCATAACACCTGCCCTAAGTGCCCACTTCCTGTTCTTCTGCCCTGCCCTCTGACAGTTTCTCACTTCCTCTTCAGATACAAATCCTACCATGAGCTGGTGGGGATGTTTGTGGGGGCACCTCTCAGGGACAGCACCTCTGCTAGTTTACCCTGGACCTGGGCTTTCACCCTATAAGTCCCGAGGAGGGAGTCTTAAAAACCATTAGTGACACTGTCTTAAAAGGGACTGTCAGAGAGGCAAAACCATGAGAGAGAAGGTGTTGGAAACAGTGTCCCAAACCACCATGCGCATGATGGCATGGGCACTCCAGGTAGCCGATGGACTCGAGATGGGAGGCAGGGGGTGACCCTCCTTAGGGTGGATTCAGATTCAGTGGGGACGGAGGGACACAGGCTGATTGCTTTGGAGGAAGTGGCAAGTGGAATCATGCCTTTAAACTATTCTTTAAGAGTGAGAGAGAGAGAGAGAGAGAGAGAGAGAGAGAGAGAGAGAGAGTCTATTTCGTTGTCAGTGGACCTTTATTTTATTTATATGTGGTGTTGAGAATCGAACCCAGTGCCTCATACCTGCCAGGCAAATGCTCCACCACTGAACTATGACCCAGCCCTAAACTGTTCTTTTTCCCCAACAGAATAAACAGAGTTGTCCTTTTGAGGCAATGAGGCCACTGGCTTCTTCCATGCACGGTCCCAACTTCACAGATTCCAAGTAGCCAAGAAATTGAGTTTGCAATGAAGAGCTGGCTTGGCCGCGTGCAACTAGAAAAGGGGAATTAGAGCAAGAGGGTGGAATAAGGATTTCAGTGAAGCTGGGGGAGACCCACTGACCATTATTGACCCTGTCCACAGACCATCTCTCTTCTGTCTGGTTGCCTAGGACCCCCCCCACACACCCAATCCAGAAGCTGTGCATTGCCTGATTTGGTTTCTCTGATCACCCCTTCATGTACTCACTTTTAAAATTTAAATTATCTGTTGTTTTAACTATGCTGGTTTTCAGAATTCTTGGGATATCCACTATCTTAGCCTACACTGTTTATCTTTGCAGTCTTGGCTCAATTGCCACCTCCTTCAGGGAGCCTTCCCTGATTTTCTCCCCCTCTCATCCTGGGCCAATAAGCAAGGCTATTCTCCCAGGGCACACTCCTAACCCTGCCATGGCCTGTGGGCTGTCAGCACTCTGGAGTCTGGATAGGGTCTTGGTACTTGTACCACACCTCTTTCCCTTGAGCTTCTCAAACCAGAATCTATATATTCTGAACAACGGTAGAATATGCAGTGGATTAACATTTGATTAGGGCAGATACCCATCCTGTGGGTCCTCTGGGGAAAAACAACAACAAAGAACTGTGTGAGATGTTGGCTTGGGGTTTCGGTCCCAAGGGAAGCCTCCCATTCCCATCTCCCTGCTGCTCAGATGGCCAGGTTTGAGGAACAGATCCTGAGACTTAACCCAGCCAGCCACAAAGATGATGGTCCCTGACTTGCCCTTGGGGCCGGACCCTGCCTGGGACCGAAAAGAGCCACGCATGCTTGCTTATCTTTAAGGCATAACGGTCTGAATGATTGTAAAGTGGCCCAGTCAGTGAGTTTCTGACCATTGAGTTCTGACCAGTTTTTGCAATCTTAAGAGAGCGAGCTGGTAAAGAGGCAAAGAGGACAGAAACATGGGGAAGGGAAGGAGCTCCCTCACCTTCCCATGTCCTTCCTCCATCCACCATGCAGGTGGCTATGTAACTCGTCACCCTGCTAATCCAGAAATTGTTTAAAGGTAGCGATCTGCATCTGATTTCTCTCTGTACCCTCCATGAATCTGTGCTGATGAACAAACACGCAGTGGAGCTAACTGGTAACAAGTGCTTGTTGTGTGTCAGGCACTGTTCTAGGCACTTTATCCGTATTGACTTCTTCACTCCTTTCAGCAACCCTGTGAGTTAGACACTACCCTGCTCCCTGCCTCAGAGTTCAGGGAACTGAGCCACAGAAAATGTAAATATCTTAGCCAAGGTCACACAGCTTAGGAGAGCAGAGAACTGTGTGGGTTTGCTGGTTGACATCCAGCCTGCCTGGAGTGGAGGGTCCCTGGGGACCTGAGCTAGGAGATGCAGTTGGACAGGTGGAACTGGGTATTTCTGTGAGGGAACTTGAGAAGAGGAGTTAGGCGTGGATCTGGTGGGCAGCTGCAGGTCCCTGGGCAGCAGAATCCCACCAGCAAGACTGCGTTCACCCACATGTGGCACTTCACACTTCACAACGTCCCTTGATGGGACCATGTTGTTATACGACTCTAATGAGTAGGAAAAATGGTTCAGGAGGCCCAGAAGGAGGCTGATGCAGTAGTTCTCAGAGATGAAGCTGAATGGTATGACCAATTTCTGGTTAAAACTTCAAGGAGTCTAGTACTAAATTAATACCTGAAGGCTGTGAGCCAAGCAGTTAATTAGAAGCAATAAATAGCAAACCAGAAGCCATTAACCACCCAGTAGAGCATGGGAAGCAGGCTCAGGGGATTGCAGAAAAGGAACAGAGAGTGCCCGTAAATCACACAGGCACGGAAACCTCAGAACCATACTGGGAAGCTCCAAAGTCAACCGAGAAAATAAGCACCTCACTGGGCCACATCCCCCAGGCCGCAGTGTATGCACTGCACAACTAAGGAAGACAGGTCAGTGCAAAGGAGATAGAACAGGCTGGAGGAGAGAGGGGCAGGGAAAGTCTTTCAGGAACGAAGCAACAGGGTCAGGTGGTTGCTTCAGAAAGATGGCCCGTGGGGTGTAGCTGGGTTAGAGAGCTGGCCTAGCATGTGTAGGGCCCTGGGGTCCATGCCCAGCATTAAAAAAGAAAAACATGGCTCATGGTAGAAGAAGAGGAACCGAATAGGAGGGTGAACAGTAGCCCCCAGGCAAGCTCGGGTGTCTGAGGTAGGAGTCACAGGAAGGGATGGTTAAGTGGATGCACCAGGTGGGAGAAGGGGCGACCTCTAGGACTGAGGTTTCGTGACTGGGAGACTGGTCAGTGGTCGGATTGTTCACTGAGAAAGTAAACACAAGAGGAAGAGCCCTGGGGAAGCAGAGGAACTTGGTGTGGGACATTAGGAGTTGATTTGCTTGTAGAATCTCCAGATAGAACCCTCTGGATGCAGTTGGCTTTGGGACTTCAACACTGACATAAGAAGAGGAAAAGCTGGAAATTGGGACATTCAAGAAAGAAGAGAATAAATCTAAGGGGAGTAAAGAAAAAAAATAATAAGGGCATGGCAGAATCAATGAAAGAGACACCAAATACTCAGTAAAGAGGATCAACAAAATCAAAAGTGAGTCTTTAAAAATATGAGTAAGAGCTGGGTGTGGTGGCACATACCTGTAATCCCAGCTACTCGAGAGGCTGAGGCAGGAAGATTGCAAGTTTGAGGCCAGCCTGGGCAACTTAGAAAAAGCCCTGTCTCAAAATAAGGAAAAGGATGGAGTGGTAGCTCAGTGGTAGAGTGCTTGTCTAGCATGAACAAGGCCCTGGGTTCAATCTCCAATACAGAATGGATCAATAGATAGATATTGAAATAGACAGATATCGAGAGAGAGATAACAAGACAAATATTGAGACAGATATTAGGTTAGGTAGATAAAGAATAAGAGAGATAAGTGTATTAATCAGGGTGCCACAGAGAAATAAAAACCAATAGCTTTCTTCTAGGGATGGCCTCACATGATTGTGGAGGCTGTGAGTTCAAGTCCAAAGTCTTACAGTTGGGCCAGCAGGTTGGAGACCAAGTGATGAGCCCATGTTATGGGTCAAGTCCAATGGCATCTGTTGTTGCATTGCTTGGGGGAGTGAATGAGGACCCCCTCTATTACAGAGGGAAGTCTGTGTAATTCCAAGTCCACCAGTGTAATCCCTCCAAAAACACCCTCACAGGAACAGCCACAGCAATGTTTGACCACATACCTAGGCACCAGGGCCCATTCAAGATGACACATAAAATTAACCATCAGAATAAGTTTCTGTCGAGATGGATCACGAAAAAAAAAAGAGAGAAGTCAAATAATATTAGAAATTAAAAAGGGAAAATTTTAGACATAGCAGAGATTAAAAGGCTAATTGAGTTATAATTATAACAACAAAAATATAGATAACCTAATTTAAAAATGGGGAAAATCTCTAAAGAGATATTTTTCCAAAGAAGATGTACACGTAGCCAAGGGGCACATGAAAGGATACTCAATTAAGGAAATGCAAATCAGAATCATAACGAGGGGTGGGTGTGTAGCTTAGTGGTAGAGTGCTTGACTAGCATCCTGGATTGCATCCCCAGACTGCAAAACAGCAACAACAAAATCATACAGATGTCTTCTGATTCCAATGCAGTAAATTGGAAATTAACAAAAGTGGGTTGGGGGTTGTTGCGGCGGGGAGTCATGTGTTAAAGAGGAAATCATAACCACGAATGGTGGGACTCTACTTTGTGTACAACCAGAGATATGAAAAAATGGCGCTCTATATGTGTAATATGAACTGTAATTCATTCTGCTGTCGTATATAACAAATTAAAATTTAAAAAAAGAGGAAATCATAAAGAAAATTAAGAAACACATCTAATGACCATCAGAACCTTGCATATCAAAATGTTTCACATGAATCTAAAGTAGAGCTTAGAAATTTAATAGTTTTGAATACATCTATCAGGAAATAAGATTGAAAACATGTGAACATGGCGTCCAACTCAAAATGGAAACAGAAAGAAGGAGGTGATACAGATCTGAATAGGAATAAGTGAAATGGAAAACATGCCCAAATGAGGACATTTACCCAAAGCAAAATCTGACTCTCTGAAAAGTCTCATAAGAGAACACAATTTTTGGGCAAATCTAATCAAAGGAAAGGGTGAGGATGCAGAATAAAGGAGAACTATGAAGATACGGTGGGTTGGCTTCCTCTGCGTCTATCCTGCCCACTCCCTGGTGTGCCTACCTCTATTGCAGAGGTTACAGTGCAACCTTGAAACCCAAGTTCTGCCTGCGATTTTGAGTCCGTCAATTAGATGCATGGCATTTGAATTCAGAAGTGGGGTAATGTGGAGCTAGGGTGTCACATGCGAGACATCCATTGTGTGTTAGTCAGCTTTGTGTCACTGTGACCAAAATAGCTGACAAGAACTACTTAGAGGAGGAATATTTTGGTTTTGCTCACAGTGTCAGAGGTTCAGTCTGTGGTCAACCCACTCCATCACACTGGGCCTAAGATGAGGCAGAACATCATGGCAGAAGGCTATGGTGGGGGAAAGCTGCTCAGTTCATGATAGATGGCAGGAGAGAGAGAGAGAGAGAGAGAGAGAGAGAGAGAGTGTTTGAGCTAGGAGCCAAAGTACATTATCCCCAAGGTACATCCCCACTGATCTACTTCCTCAGCTACACCCTACCTTCCTACTGTTACCACCCAGAAATCCATTCAAATTATTAATCCATCACTGATTAGGTTACAGTTCTTGTAGTCTAATTATTTCATCTCCTGCATTAATATATGAGTTTTTTATGGGGGACAGCTCATATCCAGACCATACCATTCTGGTTTTTCTTTCTCTCCCTTTTTCTTATTGAATGTCATTTCCATACAATTCACCCATTTAAAGTGTACAGTGCAGTAGTTTTTAGTATATTCACAGGGTTATGCAGCCATCACCATAGTCAATTTTAGAGCATATTCATCACACTGAAAAGAGATACTATACCCCTTATCCATTGCCCTGCACTCTCCTCATCTTCCCTCTCCCTACACCTTCTTTCCCCAGCTGAAGGCAATCACTAATCTTTCTGTCTCAATATTTATGTATTCTGGACATTTAATGTAAATGAGATTATAAAATATGTGGCCTTTGTTACTCTCTTCTAAGCAAAATGAGTTTTAAGTTTCATCCATGTAGTACCATATATCAGTACTTTATTTTTTGTACCTAAATCATATTTCATTTTATGCATTTACTTTTTTTTTTGAACTGGGGATTGAACCCAGAGGCACTTAACCACTGAGTCACATTTCGAGCCTATTTTATATTTTATTTAGAGACAGGGTCTCACTAAGTTGCTTAGGAACTTGTTGAATTGCTGAGGCTGGCTTTGAACTCACGATCCTCCTGCCTCACTCTCCCAAGCCACTAGGATTACAAGCGTATGCCATCATCATACCCAGCTACCCTATTTTGTTGATCATTCATCAGTAGGTGGACATTTGGGTGATTTCAACTTTCTGGCTATTATGTATAATGCTGCTATGTACAAATTTTTGTGTAAACCTATTTTTTTGTTTTTATTTTTTTTAGTTGTCAATGGACAACTTATGTTAATGGATCTTTATTTAATTTATATGTGGTACTGAGAATGGAACCCAGTGCCTCACACATGCTAGGCAAATGCTCTACCACTGAGCCACAAACCAGCCCTAAACTTATGTTTTAAAATCTTATCTTTTTCTACTGAAAATAGCTTGAGTGCTTTGTGTTTTCTGCAAAATATGTTACCTAATAGAAAAAAATACCTGCTCTTTTAAATTTATGTAATATAAGCTTGTGAATAGCTAAGTAGTAGAGCACTTGCCTAGCACGTGCAGGTGATTGCTAGTACCTCAAAACCAAACCAAACCAAACAAACAAACAAACAAAAAAAAAGATGAAGAAAAAAAATGTGTTTGTGTGTGTGTGTGTATTATTAAGTAAAATGCTCAATAAAATTCAGCCAGGAAAAAAATTCTGGAACTAACTAACATGGCATAAAGAAAAATTTAAACAATCTAAAAATTCAAGAAATTTAAATATTAGCTAACTAAATCCAACACTGTATCTAAAACACACAATACATACAGATATCACTTATTGTAGCAATGGTGAATTGATAACAGAAAAAAAAACTTACCTATATAATTTTATAGTATTTAGATATATTAAAAATATATCTTAAAAACATCAAGCGCTGGGCATAGTGGTGCATGCCTGTAGTCTCAGCTACTCAGAAGATTGAGGCATAAGGATCCCTTGAGCCTAGGAGTTCAAGATAAGCCTGGATAACATAGTGAGAACTTATCTTAAAAAATTAATATATAAGTATAGTTTTTAGAAGATTATAAATATATTAGAAAAAATCTTTTACTTGATAGAGTCTCTTTTGAAAAAATTGAAACTAACAGTATACTTAATGGAAAATCCCTTAGATTTTATTTCTTTAGGGTTAAAATAAGACAAGGATACCCCTTTATTATGACTATTACTATTCAATATAGTACAAGAAGTCCTGGCCAAAAGAAAAAAAAATTCAGAGTCATAAGAATTGGAAGGGAAGACATGATGTGAGTATTTACAAAGAAAACCAAAAAGAATGAATAAACAGACCTAATCAAGACAATGCAGTAAGGTTGTCATAACCAAGATCAGGGCACAGAAACCAGAAACTCCCTTCTTCACAGTAATAAGCAAAGAATGTAAAGATATTGTTTGAAATAGCAATAAACCTATATTATCCAGATGTTACATGATAAAGAATGTATCAGTCCTAAAACTACTAAGAGATATGAAAGATGTGAATAGGCAGGCATACCATGATCTTGGAAATGAAAATATAGTATTAGAAATGTATTAATTCCCCCTTCTCCCACAATTCATCTATATGTTTAATGCAATTCCAACCAAAAAGGTCTAGCAGCATTTGGGGAGAGAACTTAGCAAACTAATTTTTATAATTTACATGGAAGAATTAAGTTTCATGAATTGCTAAGCAGGCTTTGTCTTGCTAGTTCTTAAGATATAAGACAAAGTCTGGTATTTAAAAGTATATAGTCCTGGCTCAGAAACATAGGTCAGAAATTGACCTATGTTAACAAGACTTGGTTATCATTATTGAGATATCATCATAAACTCCTAGGGAAAAGATGAATTATTTCACAAATGGTGTTGAGAAAAATCTATTCAATATAGAGAAAAAAATAAAATTGATCTCTTATCTCACACCATATTAAAAAAATAAATTCCCAATGGGTCAAAGCTCTAAACATGCAAGAAAATACTACAAAGGCAATAAATGAAAATGTAAAGGAACATCTTCACATCCTTGGGTGGAGGGTGAACTCTTAGACAAGACCCTAAAAAGGCCACCCCCAAAGAAGAAAAATTCTTTGCTTCACTCCATCAAATTAAAAGCTTTGAGTCCAAAAAAAGAATACCAAACAAAAATAAATAAAAAGAAAACCTAAATTGGTGACAGACTTGAAGAAAAAATAATGGAATCATCTGGAACCAGGTTTCTGGAATACACACAAACTCCTATGATAAAGATCACAAACCCAAGTAATAAAGGGAGAATGCGGAAATACACATCGCAGAAAGAGAAACCCAACTGGTTGCTGAAGACAGGGAGAAATGTTCAGTGCACCAGTACTCAGGGAAACCCAAGCTAACGTGAGAGAGTGGTGGCATCAGTACAGCAGAGGACATGGGGGAACCGGGGCAGTCATATTAATATGGCACCCGAGTGGTGTCATCATAATTCTGATCTCATCAAGCTTTGTGGAATTGAAAATGTGACCCATCATTTCCTCTCCTGGGTTTTTTTGAAACAAAATGAAAACCACTTGCACATACGTACAGGAAACGAGGGCAAGGATGTTCATCTCTTCAACATGTGAGAAAGCACGGTGTCAGAGGCAGCCCATGTGCTGAACTTGGAAGGATGTTTAAGAAAATGTACGCACCTCAGGGAATATTATTCAGCCAGCAGTAATAACCAGGCTTCGGTTTACACGTGTAGGTAGATTTTCAAGGGGAAATATTAAACAGAATGATGAGCCGTACTGTTCTGTGTCATTTATGCAGATCACAAACATAGAAATATTACATTTTTAAAAGCACATATACATAACGAGAAATACATGGACAGTGAATGGTAAGTTGGGGTGGGTACTCTCTAGTCTGCCCTGCTGAGGTATTTCCAGACTTGTGTGTGGCCATGGGATGGCCAATGCAGCACACCTGTGGACAGAGTGGCCCAGTGGTGCTGTAGGCAGACTGAGAAATTGTCTATGCCCGAAATCTGCACTTTAGAGCTACTTCTGTGCTGGCAGCTTGGGTAAATATCTTATAGGGCGATCATGCAAGAGTTCAAAGGTGGTGGTGCTGGGGATATGAAAGGTGTTTTGCAACCTGGAAGATTCCAGCCTTGCACAGGCAGAGTTCTGGGCTTCGTGGAGACAAAGAGCATACCCTCCAGCTCTGGATTGTCTGGAATCCATCATTACTGATGTGTCCTTTCAGGTTTTCCTGGTAAGAGATTTTTACTGTGATAAAATATCTTTTTCAGATATGTGGGACAGAGTGTTCATTTTTTGTTAAGATCTTCCTCCTGGTCAGAAGGATAGGCAGGAATTATACTATACTCCGTCTCAGGTAGGGAGGAAAATGAGGTTAGGAATGGATCAAGGAAAAATATAAGATGGCCTTTGCATAAAGTGATGATGAGAGTTTCACAAGCCAAGAAATGGCAATTTAATTCTGTGCTCCTAATCACTTAAAAACCCACAATCAAAATAATTTACTACTAGAATTGTACAGTTCATGTAAAACACAGATTCTATCGAGTATCATTTTTCAGTAGCCTTTGAAATGATAGCTGCTAATAAGCTACAGTCTGGGCAAATGCATTGTATCGGAATTCAAGAATGAATCCATTTAGTTGGTATTAAAGTGTAGTCAAAAAGACAGAAATCACACTAGCTATTTTAACAGGGTCACTAGTGCTAGGAGCTAAGTAGGAGCTGGGAGGACTGAAGAAGCAACAAGAGAGCAGCAGGAGAGCAGAGAGAAAGTAACCAGAAGAAGCAGCCACCACCCCTGGATCTGGGGTACCAAGAGAAAGGCTTGGGGTTCTCAGAACCTGGATGCTCAGACAAGGGACCTCCCAGAGATGCTACCATCTTTCAAGAATGGCGCTCTGCCCAGCTGCTGACAGTTTTGAGCAGGGTTCTGAGGCTTTTTTTGGAAATCTAGCACAAAGCTGGGAACTCAAACCACCTGCCACTGTAAGGATGGAGCAAGGTTAGTGAGGACTTGCTTTCTGGAACAGCAGCCTAACTGGAAGGAAGAGTCCTCTTTCCTTCCTCCCTCACATGCGACCTGTCAGCGTGCCTTAGCAGCTGGCAAGGGAGGTTTGCATGGTGCTCAGCCTGTGGAAGGTGCTTTGTAGTCCATAGGCAAGCGTTTAGACCCAGGCACTTAGTCCAAATTTAGTCCAAATAGTGAGCGATCATTTAATTTCAGGAAAAAAATTTGGAATACTGCTCCACTTTTCTAATACCAAATTTCATGAGCAAACTTCTTTCTGGTATTACATAGAGAGTACAGACCCCACAGGTTAAAAAGATCATGGGCTACAAGAAGACTGTCCACACGTCAAACTGACCAGCCAAAAATGCAGGGGCTTTCCACACTGCCATGACTCAGGCTCTATAACTCTGTCTGGTGGAATTTAGGAAAGCACCATACTTACAGTGTTGTCATCCAGGATACCATCAGGACCACCTACGGAGAGACACAGAGGGTGAAGTTTGGCTGGCTCCCAAATCCAGTTTCGATGCTTTTGGTGGAATCAGAATGTTTACCCTTAGTTACGGTTTGGATATGAAGTGTCCCCCCAAAACTCATGTGTGGAACAATGTGGGAATGTTCAGAGATGGGATGATCAGCTTATGAGACTTGTGACCTAATCAGTGGATGGACCCATTTGATGGATTAATAATTTGAATGGATTCATGGTTGGTAATTGTAGGCAGGTAGGGCATGTCTGGAGGAAGTAGTTCCCTGGGAGCGTGCCTTGAGGATGATATTGTCCCTGGATTTTTGCATGCAAGCTCCCTCTGCTTCCTGGTTGACATGCCCTGAGCTACTTTGCCTTGCCCTTCCACCACGGTGCTCTGCCTCACCTTGGGCCCAGAGCAATGGAGTTGGCTGACTACAGATTGTAACTATGAAAGTGTGAAACTTTTTCGTCTCTAAATTATTTTTGTGAAGGTAATTTGGCCTTGACCATAGAAAGCTACCACCCCCTGCCAACAAATCTATGTGTTCAATCAGGGAGCTCCACTGAGCTTCAGTGTCCAGAAATTTTATTGGGGTTTCATTATGTGAGGATGAGATAAAACTCAATTTCCAGTCCCTTACCTCCCCAGAGGTGGGGAGGAGTCCAAATTCCAATTTTTTTTTTTTTTTATCAGATATTAGTCTTTCTGGTGGTCAACTTCCATCCTGAGTCATGTCATCTCTTAGCACAAATTCAGGTGTGATCCAACGGGTTCATGAATACCAGAGACACTCGTATTACTTGGAAAAGTCTAAGGATTTAGTTTGTCTCCCATGAACCAGAGACAAAAGCCAAATTATCTTTCAGCAACTTACAAAACAAGATAAAAATAAGTTACTAGGGGTTAGGAGTGTAGCTCAGTGGTAGAGTATATGCTTAGCATACATAAGATCCTGAGTTCAATCCCCAGTACTGGGAAAAAAGTGATATTGAATGGATGTACAAGTGCATTTGACAGAATACCAGTTCTCATTCCAAGTTTTAGAGGCATACAAGATGATAGAAAATTACTGCTAGAGAATCTATTTGCCAATAGTAATAAATCAGTTTAGAACATATATGTGAGTTTTGTTGCAAAACTTGCTTTTGCCAGGCACAGTAGTGCACGCCTGTAATCCCAGGGGCTCTGGAGGCTGAGGCAGGAGGATTGCAAGTTCAAAGCCAGCCTCAGCAACTCAGGGAGACCCTGTCTCAAAATAAAATATAGAAAGGGCTGGGGATGTGGCTCAGTGGTTAAATGCCCCTGTGTTTAATCCCTGATGCCAAAAACAAAACAAACAAACACACACACACAAAAAAAAAAAAAAAAAAAAAAAAACCCTTGCTTTTATTTGGAGTTCAGAAGCCCAATTTTTTAAAAAGACAACATTACCCAATGGTTATTAGTTCTCAGTTCAGTTTACAAAATATAATGGTAATAATAATCCAAAAACTAGCTAGGAATCTTCCATATATCAATGTATTATTCTGTGGGAAGTAGTAAGGGTGCTATGTTGAAAAAAAATGAAAGAAGATAGGGAGTCTGAGTCAGAAGCAAAGTTAAAAAGGTCGTTTTTGTGAGTCACCTGCATTCCTAGGTAAATATTCTGAGGAAAAAAAAAATGACCTCAAGACTGTGGTGAGAAGTAAGAGGAAGAACACAGATGAAGGTGCATGGAACAGCTGCTCCATAAATATTAGGGTTAAAAAAAAAAAACTCAGTCAAGGCAGAGCTCCTCTGTTGTGTTCAAATGGATATAGGTTTTAGCACAAAGTAAACATTCAACTAGCAACAAGTAATGCCTGTGGCCTAATTGCTTAGAGGTGGCAAAAAGTTAGAGATGTATTTTATCCCGTGTTCAAGATCTAGGGTGTTGGAAATGGACTGTGTAGGGTGGTAGAAATGGAGTGCACTATCCAGAGTGCACATGTGTGTGCCAGGAAAGTATAGCCTGGAGACTTTTTTTTTTTTGAGGTACTGGGGATTGAAACCAGGGCCTTGAGCATGCAAAGCACATGCTCTACCATTGCGCTACACTCCCAATCAATAAAGTAATAAAATTGGAATAAAATAAAACTAAACTTCATTTAAAAAAGCAGTACAATAGAGGAAAAACTAATAATTTTTATGTTTATTTACATTACCCTATCGTTAGTGGGTGATTTTATTACATCATTTGACTATCATTTACTTAGTGTCCAGGGTCAAACACCAGGCTGGACAGGAAACACAGGGTGAATCACACAGAGCTCCTGTGTGAAGTACTCAGCCTAGGAGACTGGCTATAAACTGGAGGCGTGCCGTGGCCTCATCCTTTCATATGTAATTGATGTATTATAATAGTAAGTAATTTTATAACAAAGATACACAATTGCTAGGAACTGTCTTTAAGGGATTTAGAGGATCTCTGGAAGTGTTATATACAGCTTAAGGCAAAATAGCAATTCAGAGAAATGAATGGAAAAATCCAATTTTCATGTATTTAAGTGGAAAAATCCTACTATGGAAAATAGAAGGGTAATATCGATATTTTTGTTTCTCTTAGAGAATGTGTACTGTATCAGAACTGTGGTTTTCAAACGCCCAAGGGACAGTGGTAAGCCAGGGGTTACATGGAATTATGCCCCTGCTCAGTGTCTCCAGTTCCTTGCCTGAAAATGAGGAAAGAGAACACCCATTCCCAGATGCTATGTAAGGTTGAATCCAGAGGTGCATGCCCTGTGCTGACCCCCAGGGAGCATGATTAGTCTTAGTCAAAGCCCTTTGTGAGTCCCCAGCCATTGCTAGGCATACGCAATGGAAAATAGTCAAAACTTGTGGGGAGCCACCTATGAAGCTTCTTGAATGGTCTTTTTACTGGGTACTAAGCCATGGGGGACTTAGGTCTCCCCCTGGGAAGGATCCCAGCATTCCCGTGTGTAGACTGCCCAAGGTGTGAGATCTCTGCCCTCTCTCTATTAGTGGGGCAGCTCTTGTAGCTCTGGAATTGGGTGTAACCCATTAGACCTGGACAGCTCACCTCCTACCTTGTTTGGCAGAAGAACATTCTATGGAAACCTTTGAAGTTCCCCCCATATAGAATAAAGCAAATGCGGCTCTTGCCCGCTCTCTCTTCCCAGTGTGGAAGCTCGACCCCTAAGGTCAAAGAGCCGTCCCACCCCCGCTTTCCAAAATTACTTTCTGTGTAGTCTGGGTTTTTTTGCTACCTTCTTTTCTTAGCTTTTTGTTGTAGCCAGTTCACTCCACGCCGATCCACAGCCGAGGAAACTCAAATTCTACCGCCCGCATCAGACGTGGGCGAGAAAAAGTTTTATTTTATTTTTTAAAATTCTCATTGAAAAAGTTGATATTGGATTTTCTAACCTCTATTTTTCTCACTGCCCAGGTTACGCTTTCCCAACCGCTCCTCCTGTGGATCCATTTGCCAAAATCAAAGTGGAAGACTGTGGGAAAACTAAGGGATGCTTTAGGTTGGTAGAAAAAGATGACTTTAAGGCTAAGAACTATATTTACTTCTCAAGGTAGTATTTAAATTGCATGCAATTTATTCCAATCAGGAGCCCATAGCCTTTCATAACTTCTGCAATGTTATGGTGTTTCCTTTTTTCGGGGGTGGGGGGTGGTACCAGGGAATGAACTCAGAGGCACTCAACCATGGAGCAATCATACCCCCAACACTATTTTTTTTTTTAATTTGTTTAGTTATACATGGATACAATATACTTATTTTTTAGGTGGTGATGAGGATGGAACCCAGTGCCTCACACATGCTAGGCAAATGCTCTACCACTGAGCCACAATTCCAGCGCCCCCCAGCACTACTTTAAATATTTTATTTAGAGTTAGGGTTTCACTGAGCTGCTTAACGCCTCTTCGTGGCTAAGGCTGGCTTTGAACTCATGATTCTCCTGCCTTAGCCTCCCAGGCCACTGGGATTATAGGTGTTCACCACTGCCCGCCGCTGTTATGGTGTTTTCTAGAGTTATGGTGTTTCTAGTGGCCACTCCGTGTTTAAAAGCTTTTTAGCTCTAGCATGCACGAGTCACTGGACCTCCATTTCTGGTTCTCCATTTCTGCTGTGACCCCAGTGTCTATTTCTCATCAATAGGCTGTAATGACACAAAATATCCCTATGCTTCCTTATTCAGTAGGAGCTGTGGGCAGAACAAGCAATGATAGAGGTATCTAATACCCAATTGCTTTCCATATAAATAGTCGTGACTTGTGGGTTTCTACGTAGGGCTAACTAGTCACTGAGCATTGATTATTGTAGTAAGCTTGCCACTCAGGCATAGGTGAGTGCCCACATGATTATTTAGTGGTGTTCCACCAAGACACATTGTGTTAGGCTAAAAAACTGTGGTGTGCATAGCAGACCTCTCATCTAGTCAGTGCTGCCTTGTTGGAAAAGCCTTCTCTTTGAACCCTTTACTTCCTGAAACAAACTATGAAAACCTTTAGTAGGGTTTTAATGTTCATTGCACTGAGGTTCTGATTTGGTGGTTGTTCAGAGTTCAAGGTCAAAGGGAAAAAACGATGAATACGGGAGCTTTGAGCTTTCTTTGGATTACAAGTCATTTCAAAATGACTTTTAAAAATCTAAACTGCTAGTATTGAGGAAGATGGTTAGTAATGTACAATTTCTGGTGATTAGGGGGTGCTTTTGAGAAGGAATGGAACTTCAGCACTCTGCTGGTTTAAGAGTGACTTGTTTTCATTTTTTTTAATATTTATTTTTTAGTTGTAGTTGGACACAATACCTTTATTTTATTTTATTTATTTTATGTGGTGCTGAGGATCGGATCCAGAGCCTCCTACATGTTAGGTGAGCGCTCAGCCGCTGAGCCCCAGCCCCAGCCCTTGTTTTCATTTTTTGTTCCTTTAACTTTACTTGGCCCTTTTCATGTTTTTCAACCCAGTTCCAGGTTGCCTTGATCTTACATTTCTTCCCCACTGCTCAGGATATTTCTACCAGTGTACTAGGTTGTTCTTGCTTCCTTCCTCAATCAAAATTTAGCACCCTTGTGTCCTGTTCCTTCAAACACCTGCCATCTGAGCTTAGATTGCTACAGCCATCCCCTCTCCCTCCCTCTCTCTCCTCTTCTTCCTTTTATTTTCTTTCTTTCAGTGCTGGGGGGATCAAACCTAGGGCCTTGTGCAAGCTAAACACATGCTCTACCACTGAACCAGCTCTGTTGCTATAATTTTCTATCATTCTGAATGTGGTATAATAGTGTGCTTCAAACTAAGGCTTGCTGGTTCTTAAAGGATCCACATATCCTTTGTAAGACTATTTAAATTTGTGTTTTCAACTCAATGATGCCCTTTTAAAAGAAGGTATGCATAATGTGACTATTGAGATAACCACCTTATAGCTGTATGTTTTAGTGTCTGACTTTGGAATTATATTACCACCAAGTAGCCCAACAGAAGAAAGGCAAATTTTATAAATCAATGATGCATTTAGGCTCAATGGATACCAGATGAGTTATTTGTTCATTTGGTGCACTGTAGAAGTGAGAGTTTCGCAGCAAGTCAAACAGATAAATTGGGGAGTTGAGTCATCATGTAATGGGCTGCAGTAATAACGTGCTGCATTCAAAAATCCCTGCAGGGTACAGTCAGACACACCACATACACAACAGTAGTATACTCTTAGTAAAATCACATCATCCATTATATGAATGCTGGGAATTTTAGTGTTCCTGGATTTTTTTGTTTGTTTAATCTATATTTAATTTCTAAATTTGGGTTGTTCTTAACTACAAAAATTTGTAAGTAAAAAGAACTGATGTACATTTTAATTAACAAAAAATGGTTTAAATTATTAACTTAAAGAATCTTTTTCCTCTAAAGGAATTCAGAAATAATTCAGTAATTCCTAAAGTTTAAGAAATTACAATATAATGCAGAGAACACTGGCTAGAAATTTAGAGACCTTCATCCCCATCCTGTTGCTGCCCTTGATTTCATTATGCAGCCTGAGCCAAGCCCCTTTCCTTCTCTGGACCTCATTTTATATGTCTGTAAAGTGGAGCAGATCATCTCCACGGTTCTTCCTGAGTAAAACTGTTTTTGATACCCCAGTAAGCAAAGACCTTTTTTTTTTTTTTTGAGTAATATTGTTTAACATTCTATCTGTTACTATATGTGAATAAGCAGAAGCAATAATGTCTCTTTTTAAATTTTTATTATTTTTTTTAGTTGTAGTTGGGCACAATACCTTTATTTTATTTATTTTTATATGGTGCTGAGGATCGAACCCAGGGCCTCACACGTGCTAGACAAGTGCTCTACTGCTGAGCTACAACCCCAGCCCAATAATGTCTCTTTTGACACATCCTCTAGATATGGGAAACCAGGCTGTAACGCAGAGACCTGTGACTACTTCCTTAGCTACCGGATGATTGGGGCTGATGTGGAATTTGAGCTGAGCGCAGACACAGATGGCTGGGTAGCAGTTGGATTCTCTTCAGACAAGAAAATGGTAAGATGCAAATTATGATAGAATCTGCTTTTTTCTCTTTAGTTTGCTGGGTTTCTTTAGATTTAGGAAGCATATAAATTGATCCAAGCAGTAGAACGATTATATTAGTTGCAAGTTAAAAAAAAAAACTTTCAAGCTCACTTAAGGGCAAGGGTTGGTTGTTAGCATATGAAGTGTCTTGTGGCTCCAGTCATCTCAGCTATAGCCACAGTGATGCTACAGGAAGAGCCCCTGAAACTGAATATCTTACACTAGTGAGCATTTATTTCTTGCTCATAGATGTGTGGTGTGTCTGGGGTTCAGCCCAAATTTTAAGTAGGGTTCAGCTATACTTGGCTGCAGTTGGTGGGATGGATTCAGGTTTTCTCTAGTCAACCTAGAAGGAACTGCCATAGAGGCATGATTTTTCATGGCAGAAGCAGAAGTGAAGAGCCATCGTAAGAGGACAATTCTAACTGCTTTTTCTCTCTCCTCACACACTCAACACTGTTACCAGATGTACGGGGTTTTTGTTCCCCCACACCAAGCAATCCTCCAGTGGATACCAGATAGATGTCCTCTAACAATTCATTTCTGACACATCTGCTTGGAGGTAGCATCAGATCCCACAGATTGAAGGCTCAGTCCCAAAAGACAGCCCCCACTTTAGATGCCAGTTTCAAATCCTGGGTTATAACCTGTGCTTCTGACACCTGGGAGCTGTACAACTGTGGGAACTGTAAATCATAGTTTCCACAACCTTCTCCTTGAGTTTCATTAATTTGCTAGAGTAACCTCATAGAACCCTGAGTACTTTATTACATTTACCTATTGTGTTAGCTTTCCATTACTGCGACAAACTACCTGAGGTCATCAGTGTGTAAAGGGAAAAGGGTTATTTTGGTTCATGGTTTCAGAGGTTATCACTTCATGGTTGCTTTTGAACCTGTGGCCAGGCAGTACCTCATGGTGAGGAGCATGAGGTAGAGGAATCCTGTTGGCCTCATGGCAACAGGGAAACAAGGGAGACCAAAAGAGGCCAGGGTCCCAATGTCTCATTCAAGGGCATGTGCTCAGTAACCTAACTTCCTGCCCCTAGACCCCCACCTCTTAAAGTTTTTGCCATCTCCTAATAACACCACAGGGTGGGAACCAAGCCTCTCACATAAAGGCCTTTGGGTGACATTTTAGATCAAAACTGTAACTTCCATTTATTATAAAGGATATTGCAAAGGATACAGATGAAGGACCATGTATAGAGACATCTAGGGCAAAGTATGGGGAAGGGGTGAACAGCTCCATGCCTCCTGGGCATGCACCTCCCTCCAGGCATCTCTGTGTATTCAGCGTCTAGAAGTTCATCTAGACCCTGTTATTTGGGGGGCTTGTTTCTTTTGATTTAGTTTCTATAGTGCTGGAAATCAAATCTAGCACTTATTCCATCTAGGCAAGTGCTCTACCCCTGTGCTAAATTCCTAGCCCCTTCTTTTGGGTTTTTATGAAGCCTTCATTATATAAATATCAATGATTATTTCATTGGCCTTTAGTGATCAGTTCTAACCAGAAGCTGGTGGGTGGGACTGAAAGTCCCAATCCTCTAATCATCATGCCTTGATTTTTCTGATGACTAGCCCCACTCCTGAAGCTGTGTAGGGGTCCCAGCTATTAGTCATCTCATTAGCATACAAAAAACACTCTTAGCCCTCCAGAGATTTCAAGTATTTTTTTTTTTTAATAAGTTGTGTGCTAGGAACTAGGCGCAGAGACCAAATGTGCCTATTCTATTACAGTGTCCCAGCCACAGATCTCTGCTTATATCACAGCGGCTACACTTTCATTGCACAAAGCAAGTCACACAGCCAACCTCAGAATGAAAGTACACTGTCCCTACCAAGAGACTTTGCAAAAATACGCCTACATAAACCTACCACAGGGCAGTGGAGAATTGGGTCCAACAATTCAGTCTTTCAAAATATCCACTGGCCAGAAAACACCTGGACCTTAGGAAGGACTGTGACAGGAACGGGCAGGGCTTGGGAGGCCAGGCCGTGGTCTCTCTCACCTCCATGGCTCAGCTGACTTCTTTCTTCTTTCTTCTTGAGCCCCACCAGCGTGCCAGGCTCCTTCCCAAACCATCTGCTTTAGTCAGTTTTTTCACTCCTGGGACCAAAAGACCTGACAAGAACAATTTTAGAGGAGGAAAAGTTTATTTGGAGGCTCATGGTTTCAGAGGTCTCAATCCATAGACAGCTGGCTCCATTCCTTGGGGCTCAAGATGAGGCAGAACATCACAGTGAAAGAGCGTGGTGTAGGGAAGTGGCTTACATGATGATCAGGAAGTAGAGAGACTCCACTCCCCAGATACATAATATATATATTGGGGACGTGAAGGCACGTCCCCAATGACCCATCTCCTCCAGCCTCACCCTACCACCTCCAGTTACCACCCAATGAATCCCCAGTAGGGGATTAATTCACTGATTGGGTTAAGGTTCTCATAACCCAATCATTTCACCTCTGAACCTTCTTGCCCTGTGTCACACATGAGCTTTTGGGGGACACCACATATCTAAAGTGCAACACCGTCGGACTTTCTCAGGCTCAAGGGTGTCTCATACCAGGGTTCCAGCCGTGGTGATGGTGAGGAGGGCTCTGGTTATGGATGTTGGAACCAGTAGGGATGGGATTTGCTAAGGAGTGGGATACAGGCTGGTGCTACAGGTTACAAAGAGACTGAGGGGGCAGTGTCAGCAGGTGGCCACCCTGGTAGTCTTGTTCTTCTCGAGGTCACCAGCAGAATGAGCCTCCACCGGTTCCAGTCCAGGCAGTAGGACAGTGGATGCATCTGGTAAGACTCCATGGGTACAAATGCAGGGGGTACCTCTCTCCCACTGTGGGGTCAGGAGAAACGGCAGGTGTGGTCCCTACCCAGAAGCTGGCTCCCATGAGGAGGGACCTCTTCCTGTCCTGGAATGGGAGGGCTATTAAGATTAGGAGGCTCAGGCCAGGGACGGTGACACAGGTCTGTAATCCCAGTGGCTTGGGAGGCTGAGGCAGGAGGATCACAAGTCCAAAGCCAGCCTCAGCAACTTATTAATTAACTAATAATTAATTAGTTTGTGGAGTCTTTCATAACAACCCTTCTGAAGACTATAGACTAGTTTTTCTTTTTACAGAGTGATCTTCAATTTGGGTTTGTCTGATTGTTTTCTCATTATTAGATTAGTTGATACGTTTTAGGCAAGAAAATTTCTTGTACATAGGTAATAATGTACCTATGTGCATCAGGAGGCACGTGATGTCACTTATGGTGATGCTGACTTTGGTCACTTGGTTCAAATTTTTTAATGGCATTTGAAATGATTTTTTTTTTTTTTCTGCTGGTAATTGACCTCCCCGGGCATGAGCTAAGCGTTTGTCTATCACAAACGACACCCCCAGCCCCAAATAATTTTTTTGATGGGATTTCAAGTTACAGAAGGAATGGACTGTATATTTCTGAGTGAAATGTTCCCAAAAGATGGACCGTCGACTTTATCATCTTCCTCATTTTCTACGTCAGGGTGGTGACGATGTCATGGCCTGTGTCCACGATGACAATGGCAGGGTCCGCATACAGCACTTCTATAACGTGGGCCAGTGGGCAAAAGAGATTCAGAGAAATCCTGCCAGAGATGAAGAAGGAGTCTTCGAGAACAATCGTGTCACCTGCCGATTCAAACGTCCTGTGAATGTTCCCAGAGATGAAACGATCGTGGATCTGCATTTGAGTTGGTATTACCTATTTGCCTGGGGCCCAGCCATTCAGGGTAAGCTTACATTTCAGCCTCCACATTAAGCACCAGACACAACTGTGCTTGTATTCATTATGAATTGAAGTCACACTGTGTAAGCAAGAGAGCTGTAAGCACTTTGAATAATACAAAAGAAACAGGAGAGGCAACCCCTTCCTTTAGTAGGTTATCACAGTCTTATGACACGCATAGACAAATGACAAGTTGCCAGGACAAGCTAGCTGGCGCAGGGTGGGCTGTGTGCTTAACAAATAGGTCCTGTGTCTTCCCAGTGGCGGGTGTGGGCTATTTAATCCTCACAACAAATCCATTTATTCCTCACTGCATCCTATAGAGGTCTGGATATGTTATTCTTCTTTTAGAAACTTGCTCAAGGCAATGCCCCTAACTGATGGAAGAACTGAAATCCAGTCCTGTCTGTCTGACTCCAGTTAGTGCTTGCCCTTAACTCATCCTCGGAAGAGAAAAGTATTGAAGGAAAGGGCTTCGGGAGAGTTGTCTGGAGCTTGACAGCAAGTATTTCATTACTGGTCCCTTCTGGTGGTCACAAATCCACCAAATTACCCTATAATTTAGCCTGTTACTCCTCAAATATTTGTATGCATAGGAATTCCCTGGTTGTAGGGTTAAGATGCCGTCTCCTGCAGGTCTGGGGTGTGGCCTGAGCTTCTGCATTTCTAACAAACTTCCTGGAGATGCTGATCCACAGATGACCTCACTTTAGTGGGGAAGGCTCTCCAGCATTTCCCCAGGAGAATTCCAAGAACACCACAAGACCCCTTAGAGATCACTGAAGTCCAGTCTTGAGCCTTCCTCCTGGTTGACCAGGCCTGACTGGGAGTGGGTGGCTTTGGTTTGCAGTCCTGGTGCAGAGAACTCACTCTGGCTCCTGGTGACAGTGCCTTTCTTCACTGTGCGCCTGGCGACTCTTCCTTGCTTCATCCGGTCTTGTTTTATTTCCATCAGTTTGTGTACATTGATCATTTTGGAGATGGCATGACCCACATTTCTTTGCCTGTTGCCAAGTGGGAAAACACTGAGAAGCCTCTCACCATATGTGACACCTTTTTCATTTGCTGATTTCTCCATATTACCAACAGTGGAACGGCAACGGTGCCTTCAAGTACTTCCAGTAAAACCCTGGGAAATAAATTATATCTCAGCCTGGAGAAATGAACTCATTTAAAGTGGTGGGATTTGGAGCCTAAAATATTTGAGTTTGAGTATTGATTTTGCCCTTGGTATAGCTATATAATATTTAGCCTATTATCTAAAATCTGAACCTCATTTCCTTATATCTAAAGTGGGGATAATAATAATATCTGCTTCTTAAGATTATTGAAAGGATTAAATGAAAACAAGCATTTGAAATGGCTTTATAAATTGAAAAGTGCTGTACAGTATTCCTCACTTATCTGCAGGGACTGTGATCCAAGATCCCTGCTGGATACCAGAAACTCCATATATACAGGCTTTTCCCTATACATAATTTCTAAGTTAGACACCATAAGAGATTAACAACAATAATAATAGAAAATAGGATAATTGTAACGATATACTGTAATAAGAGTTGTATAAATGTGATCTTTCACTCTCTCTCAAAATATCTTAAATCTGTTACTGTATTTTTGGACCCTGAGTAACTATGGGCAACTAAAGCCACAGAGTACAAAACACAGATCGGGGCACTACTGCATTTACAGAGGGTCATCTTCCTAGGTGTCTGGCATCCTAGCCTGATGTTCGGAGTCCTCTCTGAGTCCATCTGGCTTTTCCTGATAAGCTCTTTCAAGACTTGGGCTCGGGATGGGCTTATAGCTTAGTGATAAAACACTTGCCTAGCTTGTGTGAGGCACTGGGTTCAATCCTCAGCACTATATAAAAATAAGTAAATAAAACAAATGTATTGTGTCCATCTACAGCTGAATTTTTTTTTTTTTTAAGTCTTCTGTTCTCACTGTCTCCAAGCACAACAGGCGCATTCCTGCTCTGTGTACACATCTGGGCTCCTCTTGTTTCCTGAATGCCCTTGTAATGCCTTTATAGTGACCACATTCTTTCCGTTCTCTGAGCAGGGATAAACTGAGCTAAGGATGTAAAGGGTGTGGATTAGATTTATCCCAAGGGAGGCCAGAGTGCTCTGCTAAGTTTAGGAGCCCATGCAGGTGACCAATGAGGTGAGGTTAAGTAGGAGAGCTGAGGGGGCCCCGTGGAAGGGAGAATCTCTGGGCCAACTCTAGGTGTTTGTGCTGACAGGAGCCAGTGCTGGCATAGACTTCACATGTCAAGTTTGGCTGGGCTTCCCTAGTAGTGATTATGTTAAAAATCCTCACTTGAGCCTTAGTTAAAAAGAGATTTCTGCACTGAGTTCACATGGCTTAGTTTCTCTAACCCAAGTTTTATTTGGATTTTTCAGAAGGTCAGTCACTTCTAATCAACTTCAGCTTGTTATGTCTTTTTTTTTTTTTTAAGAGATAGGGTCTCACGGTGTTACCTAGCTGGCCTCAAACTCCTGGACTCAAGAAGTCCTCCTACCTTGGCCTCCCCAGTGGCTGGGGCTGTGGATGCACACCCTGCTTATTAACCATCTTTTATGTATGCATGTGCATATGTATGTGTTCATTTATTGTGGTACCAGGGATGGGATCCAGGGGATGCGGGGGAAGTGCTGAACCACTGAGCTACACCCTCAGTCGTTAACAATCTTTTATAACACAGCCTTTCCTTCTGCCCTCTTGTAATTAGGTCATAAAGTTTTCCACCCCCAGACTTGTTAGGTATCTTAGTCTTCTTACTTTCTGCACCATTCTTCCCTACTCTGCCAGACAGACACACAGACTCACATGGACATATACCCACTCTGGCTCAGCTGAGGCACGCTGCCTCTATAGGTCCTGCAGACAACGGAAGAGGGCTTCCACCTTAAGGGAGGCTGCTGTGTCACCAGGAGTTATCGATGACTCATACATAAGAGAGAGATTTGAGAGGAAAAAATTAGTAGCCTTTGCCGTTTGGAATCCTTTTGCTAAGAAGATGAAAGTCATTAAAGATGAAACCCACATTCACCTTTTGCATTTGGGGTTAAGCATGTTTTCATACTATGGTGTCTAAATAGCAGCCCTAAAACAGAGAAGCCACAGACAGACCAATACCATTGATCTGTTAAAGGAGGGGAGAAGATTAATAGGAGCCAGTCATTTTTGGATAAATTTAGCTGATTTCTGTGTTCCTCATAATAAATTATAGAGAATTCTGATGATAACGCTGATCCTGATTCCAGATCGTTACAGTCACTGTGTGCGCGTTGCACATTGAAGGCTTGTCTTTACTTTTTCTGTTGCTTTCCTATACTGTTTTAAATCTGTACTTTTTTTCAGTTGCTCCTCCCCTTCTATTTCTTTCTTAAAGGCTCTATCACCCGCCATGACATAGACTCTCCACCGGCTTCAGAGCGCGTTGTCAGTATTTACAAGTATGAAGACATTTTTATGCCGTCAGCTGCCTATCAGACCTTCTCATCTCCGTTCTGCTTGCTTCTCATTGTTGCCCTGACCTTCTACTTATTGATGGGAACCCCTTAGCCATAGCTGCAAGGCCAGCAGAGTCAATGGATTGGAAAGTCTTTAGTATAAGCATATTTTTTAAAAATATCCAGTATAATTTTAGCTTCTGTTATTTAAAAACTCATGATTTCAGCTTTTTGGAAGAAAGAATAAACTTCTTTTCTAGTCAAAGAGGGTTGTTTAATAATGATCTTACTTTTGGGAAGTACTTAAAACTTTTGTAAACAATTTCAAATATGTTTTCTTTATTTGAGTCTCACAAGATCTCTGTGTTGGCTTGATGAAAAATTAAAATGACCATCTTAGCAAGATTTGAGATCCAGAAAACCTGCTCATTTATGACTCACATGCCATGTAAATTGGTTATTTGGTTAAATAACACTTAGCAAGGTAGAGAAGAGCTAGGCACAGGAATCATGTCTCTGGACAATCTTTACTGAGTATTACAGCCCAAGAGAGTTACTTTGAATATTACTAAAGAGAACCTCCCTGGGTATCACAAGTTCATGGTCAGTTTTTTGAGCAAATTTCTATAGAACATAAGTGCTTTTAGATGTGTACACAGTTGATGGGAAGGATGGGGAAGGTTATAATAATATGAAAATTGTTCATACCTAATTGATTTCTTCTCAGAGTGTAGCTATAAGCAAACATTTTTAATAGCTATTTGAAAAAGGTTACAAACAGAACTGTGAATGTTCCTGATGCCAAATCATTTTAATGGTTAAAAAAATGGGCATTCTTAGTTAGAATTTGGACTATTCTACTATTATATTTCGTAAATGAAGGTATTCATCTGTTCTTATTGCCAATTCTGTTGTCAAAGTCAGCATGCATTAAAGTATGTGTTGTTAACAGACATGATTAAGTATGTCAGCATGATTAGGTATGTGTTATAATAGACAAATTATCTTACTAAAAATTTAAGTCATTTTAATACTATATGAATATTTGGGGGGGATTTTAGAGATTTGGAGCCAATAAAAAAGATTTTTTTTTAAAATTAGAAAATGGGAAAATGACCCATAAAATGAATTCACCTAAACTATTCATTGAAAATGTCCAGGCTTGTGAATTGGTCTGGCAGTCAGCATCATTCATAATAATGCCTTGATGTGATGTGTTTCTTTTTTAAAAAAGAAGCCCAAGTATACCTTTGTTCCTAACATCTGTGCTAGCCACCCACTAGAGAAGAGGGGTCTGTGGGCACAGTCACACTACTGAGAGGCACTTCCGCATGGTGTTCTAGAGTCCTCTGACTTGCCCCAGTTGCTGGCTATGACTTTGTGTTTAAATCGCACTGGAGATTGTGAACTCTAAAGCCACCTTTGAGATTTTTGTCAGAGGTGAAAGGCTGCCTGTGGGGAAAGCTTTCACATTCTTCTGGGCCTGAACCAAAAGAAGGAAGACATTGATGCTCTGGGACATCTCACAGTTAGCAAGTGCTTCCAAGAGAATAGGAGAAACACCCCTCATTGCAGTCAGGGAGAAATAAAATGACATCAGGTGAACAATGGAGCTCCAGATTCAAGCCCTTGACTACATCTGACTACCAAGACCTCAATAAGTCCTTCCTCGGTGGTGGTGGCTGAGCCTGGCCTGTGTGTCACCTTCTCAGCTCTAATGGTTGTTTAGGAGTAAGGATATTGAGTCTGCAGGAGCCCACATTGTAAATAAGAAAGCAAATATTTTTGTATTTCACTCTCTTTTGTGTATAATATTTGAGCTATAAATAGATTAAAACAAAAAAGAGACTTCAGTGAGTAGCAGGCAGGGAAAAAATGAGTGGAGATTCCTTCCACTTACATTTCAAATCAAACTACTTATTTCACTAATTCACTACTTTGATTATGGTTTTGCATGTCTATGCTTAACACTTCCAGTGACTTCTCCTTGCCCAAAGGTAAAACGCAAAGTTGGTGAGCTCTGCTATCATCCCCTGCTACTCTCCATCACTAAGTCCCAGCAAGACCAAAGGACTCTGTGTTCTTCAGACCTGCCCACTCTGTCACGCGTCCCATGTGCACTCACTCTTTGCCTCCTGTGTATGATGAACAGCCACTCATCTTTCAGGTCTCACCTTAGTTAATTCTTCCTCCAGTCCCCTGGACGTGTAGGTTAGGTCCCTGCCCAGTGCTCCCATAGCCTCCAGGGGCTTCCTCCTCATAACACTCACCATATTTCATTTTAATCACTGACTCTTCCCTCCCTGCTGATTCCCTAATGCAGGGTCTGTTTCTCATTACTCATCACTGAGGAGATACTGCTCCACAGTAAGTACTCAGCAAACATATGTGGAAAAAAAATAAATAGGTGAAGCTATGGTGTGACAGCATATCGTCTTTGGTTCAAAAGACATGTATTTCATATACTTTACCAGACTGGCCAACATTTTTTTATTCTTCTGTCTTCAATCAAACCACAAATTATTCTTTTATCAAATGCTGAACTTTTTTTTTTTTTTTTTTTTTTTTTTTGGTACTGGGGATTGAACTCAGGGGCACTCGACCACTGAGCCACATCCCAGCCCTATTTTGTATTTTATTTTGAGACAGGGTCTCACTGAGTTGCTTAGTGCCTCGCTTTTGATGAGGCTGACTTTGAACTTGTGATCCTCCTGCCTCAGCCTCCCAAGCTGCTGGAATTACAGGTGTGCGCCACCATGCCCAGCTGAACTTTGTCTTTTGAAACAGAAATGGGAAGATCCTTAATAACAGTGCTAATAATTTGCCTACAGTGAACATTGGTTGACTCCTCGGCTCCCCACAGAATTGGGTTTTGAACCTAGAGGATCATACAAATTAAACACTCTACCATTGAGCTACATTCCCAGCCCTTTAAAAAAATTATTGTGATACAGGTTCTTGCTAATTTGCCTGGGCTCACCTTGAACTTGTGATTCTACTGCCTCAGCCTCCTGAGTTACTGGGGTTAGAGGCATACCACTATATCCAGCCTAGTTGACATTTTAACACAATAATCATTGTGCAGAAGTAAAAATCCACACAGACTAGGGAGGCAGAATAGTATTTGTCCATCGTCTCAGAGAATCATCAGTTCATAGACAAGCTAAAATTAAAACTCTATAGACTGATTCCTTCCATTCTTTTTTTTTCCCCCAAATGCCTGAATGGAATAATTGTAAATAGCTGGATGTGGTTAGTGCTGTTCTAAGCACTTTATGTGGATTAACCCATTTAATCCTCATGACCATAGGAAGATTCAATTATTAATCCAATTTTACAGATGAAAAAAATGAGGCTAGTCATTTGGCATAAATCGCCACAGCTGGTAAGGACTTTAGAGAGCATTTAATCCATGCATTTATATTACAAGGGAACAGCAAAGGCACTGGGGGGTGAGGATTTCCTGCACCTTCATGTGGATTCACTAAAAGTTTTATTCAGTGAAACCTGCTACCCATATTCAACTGAACTAGGTGCCTTTTTTTCCACTTTAGTAATTTACATTGAATAGGAGGACTATTTATAGTTATATTGGGGAAAGAAGTACATTTTATTTTGTATCAACTTTCTTTCCTGCTTAAAAACATTTTGATTACTTTACCAGTCGTTTTAGTGCTTTTTTTCTCACAATTAAAAAAAAATGTTCTAATTAGTTAAACATGACAGTAGAATGCATTAAAAAAAAGTTTATTTATTTATTTTTTCATGTGGTGCTGAGGATAAAACTCAGTGACTCACATGTGCTAGGCAATTGCTCTACCACTGAGCTACAACCCCAGCCCCAGAATGAATTTTTTAAAAAATTAAATTAAAAAAATTAAATTAAAAAATACTATACACATTAGGCAAAATGGGACGAATGTATTTATCTTAGTTTATTTTAAAAAGTGACCTGCCTAAAACCTAAGTCTATATCCTCACTTGGAATCCAATGACCTTTTTATTTTTTGTGCTACTGGGGATTGTACGCAGGGGTGCTCTACCACTGAGTTATATCCCCCTCACTTTTTGGTTTTTTATTTTGAGATGGGGCCTTGCTAAATTGCAGAGGCTGACGTTGAACTTGTGATCCTCCTGCCTCAGCTTCCCAAATAGTTGGGATTATAGACGGTGTCACCAGGCCTGTCTCCAATGCCCTTTTATTGCTCTACTCTAGTCTCAAAGGTGAATTTATAAACACGATTTCAGATAAAATGTAGGAGCTATATTTAATTGTGTTGGGTTGCCTTTTGTCATTAAAGAATTTAGAAAGTTTGCACAAGTTAGGGATGGATTTCCATCTATCCTAGATGGAATTTACTGCTATTTCTGTATTAAAGGTTAATATCTATATTAGGATTTTGTCTTAATAGATATTACCACTGAGGTTACCACTTAGCTTTAGCCAGGGTTTGATAAATTTCTGTGTAGCTGGTCTGTAAGTATTTTCAACTTTGCACTCTGTGTCTCAGCTGTTCCATTCTGCCATAGACAGCATGTAAATGAATGAGCATGGCTGTGTTCCAACAAAACTTAATTAACACAGATATTTGAATTTCATATCATTTTCACGTGTCACAGATGTTCTTTTGATGTTTAAAAGCCCTTTAAAATTGTGAAACCCATTCTTAACTTTGCAGGCTGAACAAAAACAGGAAGCAGGCTGGGTTTGGCTTGTATACTATGGTTTTCCCATAGTATACAACTTGCTGTTGGTCAGGAACACAGCAGTGTATCATGATCTGTGGTAAATTATATGGCCAACAATTTATTACAGGCTTACTATAAAAATATTGAGTAGCTTATTTTAAAAACAAATTATAGTTGATTTATTGCTATAAATAAATGGCATAGCCAAGAATGATAGCACACAGCTGTAATCCTAGCTACTTGGGAGGCTGAGAGAGGAGGATCAAAAGTTCGAGGCCAGCCTGGGTAACTTAGTAAGACCCTGTCCTCACACAAAAGATAATTAGGACTGGGATATAGCTCAGTGGTAAAGTGTCCCTGGGTTCAATCTCCTGTACCGAAATAAATAAATAAATGGCATAATGAGATTCCCATGCACTTGTATTCTAATATTTTTTTCTGGATTTGATGTAAAACAGGTAGGTGGCAGTAAAGCAGAAAGCTGGGTAAGTTACGTATTTTACCTAAGCTGTGGCAATCATGAGCAACTTTTACTATTGAACTGCCCTTCACAGTGATGATTTCAATGTGTCAGAGTGATTTATTTCCCTGAAGTAATTTAAGTTTTATCAACATGTGCTACACCCATAGGAGTGTTTTACACATGTGACATGGCATCTACCTTATGTAATGGAAAATATTTGAGAACCAGGGCATGAGGCCATATGCTGAGATGTGAATACTTTGTTATTGTATATACTGTATATCTTTTCTCTCTAAACAGAATTGGTTATGTTTAGTGAATAGTTTGATGTTCTCAGTGTGTTTATTTATATATATTTGTACATACCTGAAGGGGTGTGGGTGTGTTTATGCATAAATGCATATATAAATGAGCATTTAAAGGTCTTTATCAGGGCTGTTTTTGTTTCTGATCTCATGAATACTTTAAAACCCATGAGATAAAACATTATGTGTATTACAGGGTAACCTACCCTTGAGTTTATAGCAAATTAGTTTATAGAAAGGATTCCTGTAACAAGGCTTGCCTCTTCCATTCAATATTATATGAATTGTTAAGAGCGTATAAAGTATCATTGTTGAACTTGACTGACTTTTCTATACCGTTAGTGAAGAAACCAAGACTAGTGTTAGGTAACTGGCATGTCGATGCAACCTATACATGCTTCATATTTAATTAGCCTCCTGATTCACTTATTTAATTAGAAAATTATTTAGTTTCAAGTTGGATTTCTTTGTTTTTGTATTTAACGATGACTTGCATATAAGTTCTTTTTCATGAAAATAGTAGCTAAGCCAATGTGATTTTAAATATGTCAGGTGACTAAAACTTTGTGACTCATTAAGATTTTGGGGATTTTTCCCTTAAAATACACTGATGCTTGGTTAAATGTTGTTATACTTTTCTCCTGGATATTTGCTATTAGGTGAAAAACTATTCAGTTTGATTCTTCTGGAGAATAATCAATTCATTGAGGTTATGGGGTACTGCAGTGGTGTGGCATTTGCCCAGGTCACTAGAGTCCTTACTGTTTCATCACCTAGAATGTCCTGGTCACCTGGATGAGTGACACAGCTTCGCCACATGCCTTATTCCCCCTGATGTGTTGATGTGCTGGAACAATCTGGGATCTGGGAGTATTAATATACTTTTTTGAGACTGTCTAGAAAATACTATTTTGTAAAAACTATGCCTTTAAATAGACATTGATGGGTTATATTTGTTTTATAATAATTGTGTACCAAATGTTCAATTGTGATTGATTTTGAGATTACATATAAATGTATATTTATAAGCCTGTTCTATGTGAATTTTTACTCAGACAATGTGGTACATTAATTACTAAAAAGACATGGATTTCTATTTATGTAAAGTAATGGTAACAATACTCCTAAATGCTGCCTAATGATTATTCTGTCCCTTTGCTATCATACTTTTATCTTTAGAGGATTATGTTACTGTCAGAATATATTAACAAGATTTAAAATATAAATTCTCAACATAGTTTGAAATTCTTCCTGTTGATGTAATTAAAATTAGTTTATAATTCTGTATTGCTTTGCTCTGCATTTTTGTTTTTTCGTTTCTTTGTTTTAAATCCTTTCACTGCTAAGTCTCCCTCAAGGCTCTCTGAATCTACAGACTGTGGAGAAGATGGCAGCCTGTCCTGTCTTGTCTGACCAAGAGGAAGATCACATTGTTGTAGTCAGGTAAAAATCCCTATAGAGGAGCCATGTGCTAAGTAAATTTATGTTCATAGCTTCATTTTAATACCTTATCAAGTTTCAAGTGGAGGTCTGTAATCCCATTTTGAGCATATCCGTTGGTTAATTGCACATAGCTATCTCTAAGAATTTCAATTAGGAGCCTTATTGCCAACTAAATCATATTATATGTTAAGAATAAATAGACTTCATTTGAAGAGCCTAGTGAGTCATCTGGGAGGTTTAGAAAGTATAAAATGCAGAAGCTGAGCTACCAGTTCTTTTGGGACTAGGTTGAGAAGATCATGTGTTATAAAAGAATTAGGCACCACCACATTCTGCATTATAGCCCCTAATCCTCATCACAAAACCCCAAACATTTTGTCCTTGTTTGGTATTATAGTTGTTTCCTCTGATATTTATTTTGCAATATCTTCAGTGGTAGCTTAGTTGTCAGACCCAACCCTAGCTTCTGTTGGACTTGGAAATTTGGGGGGCTCCATCCAGGTATAGGGCCAACAGATAAACTGTAAGTGAACTGGAATAGATTTGAGTAACTGGGAAAGTTACCTGCATCCAGAAGCTCCAACCACTTATTCATTTAATAATTGTTTATTGAAGACTCTCATGTGCCCATCCCTCTACTAGATAGCCACACCTAGAAGACTCCAAGAAGAACAGTTCTTGATTTCTAACTCTAAGGAGTTCAGAGCCTAGTTGGGAAGTCAGCCATGTAATACCATGACAGTACCTCGTGGTGAATGCAGTGGTATGGAAAAGCTTGTATGCTGTCCAAACCTGGAGAAGGGGTCCTTCCCCCGCTCCTAGGGCCATCAGGAAAGCAGGCAATAATACTGAAGTTGAGTCTTAAAGGGGAATGCTATGGAATGAATGCTTGTTTCCTCTCAGTATTCATCTACTGAAACCCTAATTCCCAGTGTGATGGCATTTGGATATGGGGGCTACAGGGAATGATCAGATCACCAAAGAGGAGTTATGATGGGATTAGTGTCAAAAGAAGAGACTAAAGAGAGTTTGCTTCCTCTATCTGCTCTCCACCATGTGAGGATACAGCAGGAAGTCAGCCATCTTTGAACCAGGAAGAGGGTCCTCACCAGAACTGAACCCTGTAGTCACCCAGATCTCAGAATACCCAGCCTCTACAACTATGAGTGATACATTTCTGCTATTCAAGCCACTAGTCTGCAGTAATTTGTGACAGCAGCCTGAACTGACTAAGAGAAAGGGGTAAGTGTAAGCAGGCAAAGGGTATTGGGAGGCATCTCCTGGAAAAAAAAGAGTGCAACCTCAGAAGAAAGACCAGCAGGAAATGTTCTGGAACCACTGTCGTTCAGCAAGGCTTGCATGTGTTCTCTATGGCTCCTGCAACAAAGTATTACAAATATAGTGACTTAAAAACAACACAAATGTGTTCTCTTACAGTGTGGAGGCCAGAAGCCTGAACTGAATCTTATGGAGCTAAAATTGAAGTGTTGGTAAGGGCTGATTACTTTAGAAACATTTCTTTCCTCTTCTAACTTCTGCTGGCTGCTGGCATTCCTTAGCCTGCGGTTTCATCACTCTAATCTCTGTCTCCATGGTTGAACAGCCTTCTCTTCTGTAGTCTAATCTCCTTCCTCCACACCTTTTTTTTTTTTCTTTTGGTGGTAGTGAGGAATGAACCCAGGAGAGTGAGCTACAACCCCAGCCTTTTTAATTAATTAATTTATTTTTTAAAAATATCTTTATTTTGTTTATTTCTTTTTATGTGGTGCTGAGGATCGAATCCAGTGCCTCACATGTGCAAGGCAAGCACTCTGCCACTGAGCCATAACCCCAGCATAACCCCATTTTTATTTATTTATTTATTTTTTGAAGCAGGGTCTTGCTAAATTGAGGAGACTGGCCTTGAACTTAAGATCCTCCTGCCTCAGTCTCCTGAGTAGCTGGGATTATAGGCATGAGCCACCACACCCAACTCACTGTTTGAATTTCTATTGTAAGGTAATCATTTTAATCAGGTTCAGTTCTTAGCAGCCAAGTGCTCTATATACAGAGGCCCACAGGAAGGGAAATAATGCCTACTCTGGCTATATACTATGCTAATTACTTATGTACACTAGTTCTAATGCTCACAACATCCTGGCCACATAGATTTATCACCTCTGTTCAAATGTGGAGACATGCTCAGTAAGTTAACTTATACAAGGGTACACAGCAAGGAAGAGACAGCAAGGATTATGACTCAGCTCTGTCTGCCTTACAAGCTTATATTCTAAAAGCCTTTACAATAATATATGCTGTATTCATTTTTTTCAATTATTAAAAATAAGATGTTCATAGTACTGAAAGAAATACAGAGAATCTCACTCACCAGTTTACCTCAAATGAGGAATTCAGATGTTTGTGGAAATGATTAGAATACAACATGGTCCATACTTGAGTGAAGGTAAATCAGGCGCTACATGGGCACAATGAGGTAGCTGCCAATTTTCCCTGGATCTGGGATGTTTCACCAAGGAGGTGACTGTGAGCTGGAGCTAGAAAGATGAATGAGGATTGTCTAGATAGACGAGGGGGAAGACCTAGGGCTCAATCATGTAGGGATTTATATACCATGGAAAATAGTTCATTCTTTTGTTATGGAGAACCACCAGTTTTTTTTTTTAAGCAAAAAAGTGACATTTCTAAATTTATATATATATATATATATATATATATATATATATATATATATATATACACATACATATATATGTATATATATATACACACACACACACACATATATATTTTTTTCTTTATTTAAAAACATATAATTTGCACTTAACATTCTTTTTTTCCCCCTAGGAACAGTGATTTTTATTTATTTATTTTAATTAGCTATATGACAGAAGAATGCATTTTGATTCATTATACACAATTGCAGCACAACTTTTCATTCATTTGGTTGTATACAATGTAGCATTGCTCTGTATACAATGGTGCAGCCATACAAATACCTAAGGGTAAGGATGTCCCTCTCATTCCACTATCTTTCTGGCGCCCTAAATTTATATTTTAGAAATATAATTTTAGGCACTAGAGCTGTTGCTCAGTGGTACAGTATGTGTTTAGCATACTCAATGTCCTGGTTCAATCCCCAGCAATTGCCAATAATATCCTTGTAGAGGGGGGACAAGACTGGAAGTCAAGACATTTCTTAGAAGAACATTTTGTGGTTGAGGCAGCTCAACAGTGTTGAAGGGTCCAGAATGGAGAGTTCTGTATCTGGCTGTCCGTCCTATGGAGACAGAAGAGACATCTGAAGCATGGTGGAACTCACTGCTGGTACTTGTTGCCCAGTTCCAGGAGACACCTAATGTGAATAGTACCTCCAAGTGTGAATAGTATCCCCTAGAATTGTGTAAAGTGGTGGTCTTGGACCACGGGGTGCTCACTGCAGTTCTAGGTACTTGACATGTTATTTGTAATTCTTATTGCCACCCCATGAACAAAGATTATGTTCCCTTTTCGGATGAGGAAGCCCAGCTCAGAGATGCTGTGTGCGATGACAGATAAGTGACAGATTGGGAATCTGAATGCATGTCTGTCCAATTACATTTTCATGTAGTTTCTTTCTGCACTGTACATACTACTTTATATACATGACCCACGACATCGTAAGTTCTGGACTTTGTAGCAAATGGATATTCAGCATATTTCTGGAAAGGTTTGCAGAAACACATGGAAACCCAAAGACAAACACACACAATGCCTGGAGAATCCCTTCTCTGCCTATGTTGGTCACATCTCTTGAGTTATTATCTTTAGACCTCTGGAGCCTGTGGACATTTTGTTAAGAGATGCCTGTAGGACAAAACAAGCCACTGTCATGTTGTCACCATGTCCCAGCACTGTGTTGCTGCTTTATGTATGTGTTCTCATTTCATCTTCATAGCAACCTTTCTTATAAACCAGGAAGCTTTCTGCTGCAAATCATGAAAAACCTACTCCAAAGAGAGGTAAATGATGAGAAAATTCATTGATTCATCCAACAGGAAGATGGAAGGCAGTCCGGTCTCCAGGTCAGCATCTATTTTACCTCCACTGTATCCTGAGGGAGCCCAGGGAGCTGTTCTTTTCCTGAGATCTTCAGAATGAGTCGTCGTGTGGTGCCAGCACAGGGAGCCCAAGCAGCCCCGCATTTTGGAAGAGATACCTAAAAGCAGCTGCCCTGTGAGCTAGAGATTTAAATGAACCTAGGTTCCCTCTCAAATTCAGTTGTTAGGTCCTGTGTCCCAGCAGTTTAACGATTCTCTGTTTTCAACTACATGAATGCTCAGTAGAAACATCCCAGAGTTTCGATACCATATCTTGCAGAAAGCATAAGTGGGCTTTGGGGAACAGATCCCACTCATTCATTCTCAGCCAATCTTAGGATGCTTCTACTCTGTATTAGGAATGTCCTGTGCTGTGTCAGTTGCTGGTGACACAGAAATGAAGCAAATCCAATTCTTGTTCTCTGGGAGCTCTCTAGGAAGACAGATGCGTATACTATTGACTTTGACTTTGGTGTGGAGCGTATGTATGGTCATAGGAGGGGTGAGCAAAACCCTGGGGGAGAGGTGAGCAGAACCCCGTGGGAACCCCGCCTCTGTTAGGCCATACACATGTTAGTCTATTCATTTCTGTTAAAAGTTTCATTCCTGACTAGAAATTCTGCCTGCCACCTATGGGTTCTATTGCCTTGGCCATTAGAACATTTTTTTTTTTTAAAAAACTCAGTGCTGAGGATGGTACCCAAGATTTCACACATGCTAAACAAGCACTTTACCACTGAGCTACATACCCAGGCCCCATTAGCATGATTTTCAAATGCTCAACAATTTTGCTTTTCATTGAGACTTGGAAACAGAGTTCTTGTCGTGAGCCAGCCATGGGCTGTGTGTGTGAGCTGTGAGCATTTGAGCACATGCGGGGACTGGACTGACATTGCTTCCATGCAACATGTTTGTGTCCTTTGCGCTTGCTCTGCCTTTGATCCCACACAGCACCTGAGATGGGTGTGGACTTTCAAAATGTCAGTCAATCTGCTGACCAGACTCAACCCCCTGAAACCTGACCCTTTGCCTTATTTGGAAAGAACATCCCATGAACCTCCCCTGGTGTGCCTACCTATAAAAATAAAGAGTCCAGGTGCAAGCTCTCTTTTTCCAATGGACCCCTAAGGTGGAGAGCCATCAGGGATTTTGAAAAGGTATTTCTGTGTGCTTGCATGCTTTCTTCGCTGTTTGCTCAGTTATTGATGTAGCCAGATTTTGTGAACCCAGCATAGGTCGCCAGTCCGGCTAGCTGGCGATAAATTTCTAGGACAGGGCGTTTTTGATTTGCTGAAGTGGGACCCCAACGCAATTAAGGCAATATTAACACCCCTGGTCTTGTCTGGTTTGTTTGTATTTATTGATAAAACTCTTACTATGTAAGAGCTCTCCTGTAGTTCCTGGTGGAAGAGTCTGGTTGGAGCAGGATGGACAGGATGGTTTGGTCTTTTCCCCTCAATGGCAATTTGTTTAGATGACAAAGGGGCAGGAGTGGATGAGATTATTCACGATTTATAATACATCGAGCACAAGAGACTTGGGTTAGGGTTTGGGTGACAAAAGTGTACTGATTTGGCAGTTAGGGAGAAGGAATTCTTCAACACTGAATGGAACCTACCTCTGCTTTGGCACCAGTAGATTAGAGTTTGGGGACAGTGATACAGAACACTGCAATCTAGGATGGGCACTGAACTCAGTGAGCTCCACTGGGCAGCAGGGCGACACAAACGGTTGGTGGTGATCCCATATGAGGCATTTCCTGTGGGACTCCTTAGAAGTGACTCAGGAATTTTTGGGAGGGAGGTTGAAACCTTCTTATATAAATAGGATCTTTAGTCAGTGAAAATGGGGACTGAAAGCTAATGTGACCATAATTTATGATCATGATCTCAGAAGTTAAGCAGCAAAGCAAAATGCAGGAGCAACTGAAGGAAGCATTCATTGAGCCAAACTCCAAACGCCACCAGAAAAACTGTGGCCTGAAAGTGATAAATGAGATACTAAGGAATTTTTTTATTTTTCACTAAATTTACCAAATCCCTTTGTCTCCAAGACTTAGTAAGCAAGTTTATTCATCTGAAAACTGTTCACTTTAGAAGAGAGACAAAACTTATGTTAAAGTTAATATAAAGATGTGTTGAAAACAGGAAAGGAATAACTTGCAGGGTTTGAGCATTCATATATTGATTGTTCAATAAAGGCTTTCCATTGCTAAACTCTAAAGATAAAAGCACTATTTTTCGTGTATTTTTGTAGATAGAAGGTTTGGATTCCAGCGCTTTTCCAACAGAGCAGAAGCACCCTGCACTGCCCAGAGCTTCCTCTTGTCCACAATATCCCTGAGGCAAGAGCTTCTATTATTATCATTCCCACATGACAGAAGAGACATTGAGGTTGGAGTATTAATACCCCGACACCCAAAAAGAAACAGTGGCAGTTTAAGACTCTGATGGAGGGCACTTTGAAGTTTGGATTGCTCCCATACTGATGAGACCCGGACCACCAAAGGGACAAAGGATAAATGCACTTCCGGACCTTGGCTCATGGCCACACAGCAGCCCTCAGGAGGCTTGATGTGTGCCATCTTCAACCAGTGTCAGTTTTACTTCTAAGGTCAGTTTGCCTTGTTGTACATGTTCTCCTGAACAGCTGCAGTCATTTGTTTTTAGCACAGAGCAAAATGCTTGAGTTGAGTATGCCTATGGCCAATTAACATGCCCACCCCTGCAAACAACCAATAAAAGGAGCTCCCTTTTGTTCAGGGAGCCAGCCTTACATCTCCTTTTAGGGGCTGTCTCCCTTCCTAAATGGAAACCCCAATAAGAGGCTAGATGGCATATTGGCTTGATGGGCTCGATTTCATTTCCATTCTCACGGAGTCAAAAGATTCTAGAGTCTGGTAGCACGGACACCAGCACACGTGGTTGTCAATAACGATTGCACATTACAATGCTTTGAGGAGCTTTAAAAACTGCCACAGTATTCCGTGGTCAGACCAACTAACATGGAAGATAAGGGTTATAGATGCGGGAGGCAGAGTTTGAATGCCGCCTCTGCTGCTTGGTAGCTGTGACCTTAGCCAGGTGCTTGACTGTCCCCTATTTATAAAATGAGTATAACATCCTCTTTTTTTAGGGTTATTTTAAGGATAAAATGAGTTAATAGTAGTAAGGCACTTAGAACAGGGTCTGCCACCCGATAATCGCTATATAAGATCTCGTCGAATACACTAGAGTGAAAACGGCATTTATTAAATCAGTAAAGCAGTCTGGGCAGCGCTTGTGCAAGTACTCCCCGCAGGTTTTCTGTCTCTGTACGTAACAGCTCCTTTTCTGGGACCCTGCCTCCGCAGTTGACATCAAGTGAAGAGGGAAGAGAGCTTCTTATTTTTTTTTCCTGGGATTTGGGAAACTCATTCTCTGGATCTGCGGGGGACCCACGCGCGCGGGGCGGAGCGCTCGCGGGGTGCCCTGGGACTCGTAGTTTCCCAGGAGCGCGCCAATGGCCCAGCCGGAACTACAACTCCCATAAGGCCGCGCGGCGCCACCCCCGTCCCCTCCCGCGTTGCCCGCCTGCTCTCTGCTCAGCCTCTCGGCCGTGGGGACAGAGACGAGATGGCCGACCGCGGCTGCCCTGCCGAGGCTACCGGCTCGCGGGGCTCCCCGCGTCCGGACCACCGGGCCCCACGCGCGACCGGGCCGGACGGCGGCGGAGTTGGCGAGACCCCGCGCACCGCGGCGCTGGCGCTGCGCTTCGACAAGCCCATCAAGCAGGCCTTCTACAACACCGGGGCTGTGTTGTTCGTCTGCCTGTGCTGCGGCGCCGCCGTGCTGGTCTACTTCATCCTCGAGGCCTTCCTGCGGCCGCTGCTGTGGGCCGTGCTGTGCGGCACCTTCTTGCACCCCTTCAAGAGCTCGCTGACGCGCCTGGGCCGCCACTGGCTGCAGCGGCTGCACCGCGCGCACACCCCCATCGTGCTGGCCGCGCTGCTGCTGCCGCTCTGCTTCGCAGACTACGGCGTGGAGGCCCTGGGCGAGCAGGCGCTGCGCCGCCGCCGCCTGCTGCTGCTGCTGGGCGCGGGCGGCCCGCTGCTCTATGGCCTCTACTGCCTTGGCAGCTACCTGGGCGTGCAGGTGCTGCTGGCCCACGCGGGCGCGCTCATCTGCCGGGGGCTGGACTACTTCAGCAGCCTGTGGGTGAGTGAGCGAGTGGCGGGCCGGGCCCCCTAGGCGGCTTGCCCCTCCGCGCAACCTGGCGTGTTGGGGCGCTACCGTGCAGTTCCGACTCGTTGCGAAAGGGCGACCAAAGGTCCTCACCTGTGCTGCATTGAGGGTCGGCGCCTCTTGCCTACCTACACCTGGAAACTTGGCTTACTGTCTTCCAATTTGAGGCGGGTGCGATTTGCAACATCCCAGGGCAACAAGTGCCCTGGCTGAGAAGGCCTGTTGCACTTTGCGGGCAGAGGCCCCAGAGAGGGAGTGATTAGTTTTACTCCGGGTTGGAGAGGGAGGGCTGCCTTGGCCACTCTTCGTTATGTAGATCTGGGTGCCCTAGCTGGAAGGGATCCTAGAGTTCAGTTTGCTATCCTACGGATAGGAGAGGTGACTTACTACCAGGCCAGGACGAGTTAAGGACAAAGAAAAGACTGGCTAATTCAGTTTTCTCAAGTCCTAAACAAAACTTTCTCCACAGTCAGGTGTTGCCTCTCAATTCAGGTCTTTAATAGAGAGTGTGTGCGAGGCCCTGGGTGCTGAGCGTCCACACTCTACTTCTGGGGAACTACTTTTGTTGTGAGGTGGTCAAGGCACACATCCCTTCCTGCCTGGATTATAGCGTCCTGCTGGGTGAAGGAGGTAGATTTGTGATGCTCGGATCATCACGAGTTTACTCTTACAAAACCAGGGAGCCTTAGAATTGGAATTTCAAAGATAACCTTTTAACACTTTCCAGCTCGGTCTTTTGTGGCCCGGTTTATCCACATACTTACTGGGAACTATTGAAAACAAGTGGATAGTTGAGCTTAAGAATGTTAAGAATGTTGATCAGTACTACAGAGGCTGGGGGTATAGCTCAGTGGTAAAGTTTGCTTACATGTTGGAGGCTTCTGGGTTCTGTCCCCAGCCCCCCCAAGGAACAACAAAAGCGCCCCCCACCAACCCATTTAAATAATTTGGTTCACTCTTGTCTAAGTTTCGAAATAATTCCCCTTATCTGGTTTTGAATTGCCTGAGGTAATTGGTAGGGTGGTTAATCCCAGAACTTCTCATGCTTATGGATACCATCTCTCAGTTCCACCTTTCAGTTCAGATTTAAAGTTGGTCAAACATGATGTTAGGACCTTTGTGAGGGATTTAAAAAAATGCTAAGATGCAAGCTGTATCTTCAAGGTGCATATATAGTCTTATATTAGATTTATCTCTTTTTTTTGTTGTGGATTGAACCCAGGGCTTCATGCATATTAAACGTGTGTTCTACGTGTGTTCTACTTTGGTCCCCCGTATGTGAGCTTATTCTAATGGAGACAATTATCTGCATATCAGACATTTATCTGATATGCAGATAAATGTTCATTACCCACCAGTTATGGGCCACAGGCTCAGAAGTCACAATTTTTTTTTTTTTTTTTAATTGCTGGGAAGTGAGCCCAGGGCCTTGAGCATGTGCTCTACCACTGAGCTACACAACCCACTCTGTGGTTCATTTTTACAGAGCACAGTGCTCTTACCTTGTATCATGGTTTACTTAAGTGGATTGAATGCCTCATAGAAGGCAGACCTACTGTGTGCCCATAAGAAGAACAACATGCTTGTTATCCTCAAGAAATTAATATTGTCAAAATCAGACACATTTACAGATTCTGCTAACATTTCTGACTGTTGATACTGCCCGAGTAGCATAGTCAAACTGTAGGAAATTAGGAACAGAAAGATCTGTCATGTATGACTAGTAAGTATTTTCATTTGGAGCAAAATGAGTTTGTAGTTTAGGTGGACACTCTGCCGGTCCCTCTTCAGACGCTCAACTCAGTGGAAAGAGTTGAGGAAGTGGGTACCTGGGAAGAAGTATCTGCAGTTCAGTGTGTGTAGCTTTGAATATCTTTATACTGAAAATAAACCCTCATGTTTCCTTTTTCTTGTGTGGGTTGTAGATGGTGAGTGGCAAGGAAAGGCCAGATAGATTACTGGGGGTTGGAGGGAAAAGGCTCAAACTTAATTAAAAAAATTTTTTTTTTTTTTTTTTTTTTTTGTGGTGGTGGTTGTGGTGGCAATGAAGATTGAACCAGGGCCTTTGTATGCTAAGCATGTGCTCAGCCACTGAGCTACATAAGTCACCTGTTGGTCCACAGTGATGGGAGCAAAGGAGAAGGGGCTTAAAAACTGGAAACCTATAAATGAGCTAGAGGTGAGTAGGGAGTGGTAAAAGCTCTACATTTGAGAATAGGGACTCTGTGTTACCTGAATTTGAGAGAAGCAGGCTTAGAGTTTTGCTGAAGTAGTGCTTAGGGCTGGGTAGTTGAGTTGGGGTAAAGTATACTTGGAAAACAGAGTCCTTAGCCCCCGTGGAAAGTGCTGATTAAGGCCTGACCTGCAGCAAGATGGCTGTGTGACCGCCAGGGGCCCTCATTGTCCACAGCAGTTTTGTTTTTTGAGCCTAAGCACGGCTGCCTGGTACAGAACAGCAGTGTTTATGCTTTCTAGACATCTTGTAAATGTGAGCCTGCTGCTGAAAAGAGGGATAGATAGGTAAGAGAGGTAGAGAGAAAAATTACATTTGGGTAATCCACATTTTGGTGAACTGACATTTCATACATTTAAGATCCAAGGGTTGAACATTTACCATGTGCCAGGCACTGGATTAGGTTTTTTCATGGATGTAATTTTGTTCTCAGTCCTGTGAAATGGGAGGAAGGAATTTCATATCTGAGAAAACTGATTTAGAGGTTGATCTGTGCATGCTGTCAGTTAATGGCCTTCATTGGACCTACCAGCAAGTGAAGTCTTGCTGTCACCAAAACTCTAGTAACCTTCAGTAAGGATTTTAAAACGTTGTTCCCATTGGCTTATGTTTAAAAAAAGTTTTTAGTTTGATTTTTAAAAATGTCAGTTGACTTTAGTTATCAGGAAAAATAGAATTGGACTAACCACAATTGTTCTCCCAAAGATCCTTGGATTCTAGTTACCTAGAAACCTTAGTCATTCTTTCTCTGTTGTGTCCCTTTATCTATGCAGTTTTTGCAGGTCCTTTCCAGTTTTCCTTTGTAGTGTCCTGAGTGCCTGTGCTTTTCTTTGTCACAGTTTATCTTTGTAGTTCCTCTTTTTTGAAAAAAAAAAATTATTTTTTAGTTGTAGTTGCACACAATACCTCTATTTATATGTGGTGCTGAGGATTGAACCCAGGGCCTCGCACATGCTAGGAGAGTGCTCTACCACTGAGCCACAACTCCAGCCCCCTTTGTAGTTCCTCTTGATGTCACTTTGGATCACTTCAACTCTTGTCTCCAGTTTCCTCCTAACCCTCCATTATGCTTATAGGTAAAAGACTAATTAATCCATTATGTTATGAGTAATTCCTTTCAATAATAAATAAAATAAAAATCTTAAATTAGAATATTGTCCTGACACTGATTTCATAATGCTTAAAAAAAAATTGGGCTGGGGATATACTGTATTTTACTGCATAATCCTCGCAGATTTTATGCCAAGCTTTTTGGCAAAAAGTGGGGTATGACCTTTATTTGAAGTTTTTCTTTAAAAAAATTTTGTTGGTATTATTTAAAAATAATTTATTACTACACTCTTTGCTGCAAATTAGGATGCATGGAATATTTATAAATATATGTGTTAAATTATGTGGTAAATATGGTAGCTCAGTGGTAGAGCACTTGCTTAGGATGTGCAAGGCCCTGGGTTCTCAGCACATATTCCCCCTCGCCCCCCAAAGTTTTTGTTGCACCAAGCAGACATGTGATTCAGCTTGACCTCTCCTCATGGTGTGGAGTTGTGCATGATAAATCTGAAAAACTGATGGCCTCCCTTGCTTCACATTTTTTGTTATTGTTGTTTGTTTTTGGTACTGGGATTGAATCCAGGGGCACTTAACCATTGGGTTACTTCCTCAGCCCATTTTTTGCAAGTTGCTTTAGGACCTCACTAAATTGCTGAGGTTGGCTTTGTTCCCATCTCTCCCCCTTACTTCAAACTTAATAGAAAATTTGAAGACTGAGCTGGACACAGTGGCGCATGCCTGTAATCCCAGCAATTTCAGAGACTGAGACATACGATCACAATTTTGAGGCCAACTTCAGCAACTTTGGCTTTAAGCAGCTTAGCTAGCCCCTGTCTCAAAAAAAGAGTGGTAGAACTCCTCTGAGTTTAATCCCCAGTCCCGCCCCCCTAAATGAAGGCCATTTATAGTTTTGCAGTAGTAATAGATTTCTTTTCTTCATAGTTTCTGTTCCCATTGTTTTCATCTTAACTAAAACAACAACAACAAAAACCAGGAGATGGACTTGCCTTGTGATCTGAGACAGACAGGACCCTACTCTTGGCCACTCAGTCCTGGTTGTGTAAAGTGACCATGGACTTGGCTGGTATCTAAGTTTCTGCTGTTGGGTCTGCTCCATTCTACTTCTAAACGCTGCTTAAGTTTGTTCCTGGTTACCTGGTAGCAGTGAAGAAGTTTCCAGAGCTTAGTTCTTTCAGTTAAAGACCTTTATTATAAAAAATTCCTGACTCTTAAGTTTCCATATGACAAAAAGAATAGTTCACAAATTAGAATTAAGCTATTTTAAAGGAGAATGAAATACTTGAAGCAATTGCTGATTCTGGCTCTTATAGGGCTTGGGTACCATAATTTGAGACTTGTTTTCTTCTCTCTGAAAAAGACTTAGGAAATGTTCTGCAAAAATACACTACTGAAGCAAGCCAGGTTTTTCTAGTTGATGCCCAGATGACAATAAATAGCATGAAGACATAGTCTAAAAGGAATCTCTACTTAATGTTTTATGAACTTAACATATTGTTTAGCCAGGATCATGTGGTTTATCATTACAAATGAAAGGAAAATGTGATTGTTGATTAGTTTGCTTTACTTGCAGTACTAAGTAAATTTTGTTAACTTTTATGCAGCTTAGGTAGTCTCTGCACATTAGTAGTGAAAATGACTATGAACTATGTACTTTGAAAAGGAGACATGGTTGATATTTGAAGAAAATAAATTTGGGAACGTGTTCCCTCTTATCTAGTTGCTTCATTGGTTTATGCGTAGGTGAGAATTCACACATGAACAGATTTGCTTACAGGCTAAATATATCTAAAGTTGACTTGTTGACCTCAGGCTTCTGTGTTAGTGAAGGTTTAAGAATAAAAAACTTCATAGGGGTCTGAGATTAGGAACTATATGGAGACTGGGAAGGTGTCTCATGCTAGGCTTGGCCTGGCATGTACAGAGGTACTGGGTAGACCCTAGTACTGCGAGAATAATGAAAAAAAATTGTATATCAAATGTGAAAATATACTCATTTTCACTGTTATTTAAAGAAAACATTTAATGATTTAAAAACTTGACTCTTATAAAATGTGCTCATGATATAAAAAACGATTTAAGTAGCCTAGAAGTTTATTTGTAAATGATCCCTTTTCTTTGCCACTGTACCCAGTATAGATGTTGCTATTGTTGGCTGATGTACAGCCTTTTAAATTTCTATCTGTGCCTTAAAAAGTTAAGGGTTTAAAAAAAATTTTTTTTTTAATGGATTTCATACATGTATTTCTGCACTTTCTTTATTTATCCTTGTATTGTGGACGTCTTCCTCTTTGGTGCTTATATAGACTTATTTCTTTTTAATACTGCTGTATTTCTTTTTAATACCGCCATGGCTTTTACAAAGTGTTTCTGACATTATCTTAGTTCTGAGTTTGTATATCTTAGTTCTGAGTTTGTATAAGAATATTCTGATAAACATTTTAAATAATTGTAGAATCAGTGTTTAATGTAAACTAGTTTTTTTTTTTTTATAATGGCTATATCTTTTGAACTAATAATATTATTTCTGTGAATCCTTTTTTTATTTTTGGTTGTAGGGATTTAACCCAGGGGCTCTTAACCACTGAGCCACATCCCCAGCCCTTTTAAAAATTTTGTTTAGAGACAGGGTCTCACTGAGTTCCTTAAGGCCTTGTTAAGTTGCTGAGGCTGGCCTTGAACTTGAAATCCTCCTGCCTCAGCCTCTTGAGGGATTACAGGTGTGGGCTACTATGCCTTGCACTTCTGTGAGTCTGTTCTGAGGAAGCACTTAAAAATATTTTCAAAAATGCATAAATCAAAAGTATTTTTTATATTACAAACATTTCTTTTTCTATTTATATGTGGATTATATACTCATAGGAGAAAATTCAGTACCTGTTTTAAAAAAACATGAATAAACAAGTTACCCTTGAAATTCAACCATTCAGAGGTAGCTATTTAATATTTTTGTGTTGAGTGTATTTTCACCATTTATACATTTACACATGCATAAATTTACATTTATGCTTTTAAATATAGGTATTCATCATACCTTTGAAAGTCTGAATAATTATTTATTTTTAGAGATACCATTGTTTAAACAGTCCCCTATTAAATGACATTTTAGGTTGTTACCAGTTTTTTACATTCTAAACTACAGCAGTGCATATTTTGATATTTATCTGCAGAGTTGCAAACTCTGGAATTGGAGAGTATATTTAATAATTAGTTATTTTAAACTAAAATGAGCTAAGTATTTACTGAATGAAAGTACTTCTAGATCATGAGTTTCTCTTTAAAATATCTGAAGTATTTTTGCTCTCCCTGTAAGTAATACTGATTCCTTGCAAGTGCAGGTAAGAAATAGAAACTTTTGGGGAATTTAAAAGAATCCTAGATTTTAATACTGCTGTAGTAGATGTCTCCCCCCACCCCCGGCCATGGCTTTTAGAAAGTGTTTCTGACAGATTATCTTAGTTTTGAGTTTGTATAAGAATATTCTAATAAACATTTTAAATAATTGTAGAATCAGTGTTTAAAGGGCAGATTTTCCTACCTTGTCATCCCCAAATTATGGCCAGCAGTTGTTCAAATGTAGCTTATTCTATTTTCAGAGTACTATCATTTGTTAAAAAACTTTATTTTCATATTGAGCTGAAATTTGTTGCTTCCTAATTTCCATTTATTATTATTTCTGCTTCAGAACTCCAGAAAATTAAGTCTCAGACCTTTTCCCTGTGACATTTTTTCCAGCTATTTGAAGACAGCTATCAACCTTGATATTCTATTTTCTTTTCTAAGCTGCTTTTCTTTCCCAGCTATATGTGTATCACACATGCTATAATTTCTATTTTCTTTCTCAGCCTGATTTTATTGTTCATGCAGTTTGATAGTGCAGAATTCATCAAGACAGTCACTCTCTGATACTAACATGGTCCTTAATAAATAGTCAGAAGCTACGAACCATTTTAAGATTTAAAGATTATTTTTATTGATAGATATGACCACAGTAATGTAGGAGATGGGTTCTTTTTCCTTGTAATAATGCTTAATTTATTTTTTTATTAATTATTTTAAGTAAAATAAATTTTTTACTTAACTATTTCAGTAAAGTCCTTTAACTTCCTTGTAATATTTTTTTCTTTATGTTTTGAATTATGTATTTCTTTTTTGTTTTAATTTTTTTTTTCAAGGTTCATGTCAAACTTAAATTTTTCATTTTTGGACTGAGTTCTTGGTGTTCAAAGAGTGTGTATTTCTTCTATCTTTTATAAATGCTGTATGAAATACAAGTTCTGTAGGCTACACTGGTGTACCGTGATGCTTCTTGAGGCCTAGACATTCAGCTTTAGAGAGGGAGAGGGTGGTTCTTCTGTTTTCAAGTCTTGCCATTTCTTTCACTAGTAATGTTTTCATGTGCACTACTTCAGCTTTATCTCAGAGGGTCACACCTCAGCTAGCTGCCTAATTCCTTTTACAGTGACATCTGTCTGATGGCCTTTAAAAAAAAAAAATCAGCATGGGCTGAAATAGAATCTTTTTAGAAATCTTTTTTCTCCTTTTCGTTTTTTTCCCTAAACATTAATCGATGTTGAAAACAGAAATTCCACAAGATTTGGGTTACAATTTAAATCCATGGTTTATTTATTGAATATTTTACTTTAAGAATTTTTATACATAAAATGGGTTTTGAACTTTAATGTCTTAAGTTTAAACAATAAAGTTTTTGTTTTGAATATTTAAATATTGCTACATGAAATTTCAAATGCCTTTTATCTCAAAATAATTTATCTAAACAGGGGAGGAGGACCTAGGCATGAATCTTCTCTGCTGTATGCAGAGCACTGTTGGGATACTGATGCTTACAAATGTTGTATAATTGTTTGCTCTTTTTCATGTATCTGTATTTTACAGCTGTGTCTATATTTCATTTATTTAAGATCTGGACGTTGGTAGTTGGCTATGTGTTGACTGTTTCATTCAAGTGGAATACAAGCACTGAACCCTACTTGAGAGCAATTTCAATTCCTGTCTGGATTATATTGCTTTTTCATTTAGGTGGGTCCCTTCTTTTTGGAAAAAAAAAAAAAGTCTGGGTTAAGTTCAGTAGAGACTGACTATGAATGAAAGTGGATTCTTTTTAGTGTTGTGTTGCATTTAAAATTCTTTTTAATTTTTAGAAAATGTTACGCTTTAGTTTTTTATTAATCTTGAATGAAAATGATATGCTTTTAAAATATCTTTTAATTATTTCAGTAAAGTCCTTTAAAAGTAAATATATCTTAAATAGTAGAACACGCATGACTGTCAGTCGTGGCATTTTGTTGACCGTCCTGCTTGGCATGTGGATACGCATTCAAGGACTAGGAGAGGCCCTGGTATATCACGAAGTTAAAAGGACTGAAGATAATTGGGGGGAGCTGAGCCAGTGGGGCTGGGAGGAGGTGGAGATAGAGATATAAAATGTGAAGGCCGGTTTCTAATAGTGGAAAGCTTTCTGTCCTGTGAAAGAGTGGTTTAAGCAGATCTCTGTAGTCATGGGTAGCTTCAGAGAAAGTCCCTGTTCCCCATAGACTGTCAGGTGTCACAGCTGCTCTGAGTAATGAGTTCCCTGTTGTGTAAAACCACCCACTGTCACCCGGCGGGGGGGGGCTGCTAGGATGTGGTTGAGGGATTTTTTTTTTTTTTCAGCATGATGCATAAGGTTGGGACTTTTTATTTCCAAGTCTGAGTTGATGGGAATATTAAGTTCTAATTTAAAAAACAAAATTCAGTGGTTTCTAAACAGAAAATAAATTTATTTAAATTTTTTTTGGTTTTTAGACTATCATCTTCTAAATTAATTTTTACAGCTATTTATTGTTATAAACAACAACAAAAAAAACAGTCAATTGAAAATGTCTCTGCTTAGAGTCAGATGCTACACAAAGCAGCCTTCTCTAGCTTTGTTGAGTTGGAGTACTTCAGTTTATCTGTAAGATAGATGGTCTTACAGACTCCTTTTGACCTTGGGGGAGGGAGAGGAGGGAGGCAGGCTGGTATGTCCATGTGGCTCTGATGGACTCAGGCAGTGGAAGTGGTTAGAGACATTGACCTAACCCATAGCAACCTGTTAACACTTTACTACTGAGGAGCATACGTTGAAGCTTTTGCCGTGTCCTTTTGGGCCAATAGGTTCTCTCTTGAAAGAGAGGTTCACACCCCGTGGGTATTTTCAGAAAATCTAGTCAGGTTCCATGACTTCAGGGTCTGTTCCTGATTCTGCTCATTTTGGTGTCAGGTGGGTGGTTGAGTTTGAGTTGATCTTTAGAATGGACTAGATTCCTTAGGCAGTACAAGCCCATTAAGGGCAGGCTGGCACGAACCTGAGCGGAGCCTTTGAGAGCAGGGAATGGCGGTGTTCTGTTTATGGCCTTTAAAAAGGTTTTTTCCCTGTGAAATAATTTCGTAGTTAGCATATATACTAATTATTTTGTCAGTCAACAAAACTGTTTCGTTTATGAACATGTACTGGGTTTTGATTTAACTAAAAATGTCAATTCTTAATGATTTTCAGCATCCCTGGCTGGCTCATGGAGAATTCCAGTGTTCCTAGTTATTGTTTTCCTGATGTCTGTGGGCACCCTGTATGAAAAACAGAATGGAAGGGAGTCTGCTGGTAAGAAATAGTGCATTCTGTGAATATTGTTCTTAGAAGAATTTTGGAGAATAACTTTTATTAAAAAAATGCTATGATGAAGTAGTTTTAAATCTACTTAAAAAACCTGTAGTGGTTTCTAAACAGAAAATAAATTTATTTAAATTTTTTTTTTTGGTTTTTAGACTATCTTCTTTTTGTACACCCTTTCCCCAGTACTGGGGATTAAACCTAGGGATGCTTTTACCACAGAGCTATATCCCCAGCCCTTTTTATTTTTTTATTTTGAGACAGGATCTCGATAAGTTGCTGAGGATGGCTTCAGACTTGTGATCCTCCTGAGACTACAGGTCTGCCAGCCACACCCAACTCTTCTTTTTGTATTTTTTATAGAGATATAATTCGTATAATATACAATATACTGTCAACCATTCAATGACATTTAGGATATTTACAAAATTATTGTGCAACCCTTAGCTCTCCTAATTCCAAGACATTTTTGTCATCCCAAAAGGAAACCCCTACACATACATTAGGACTTCATTCCTTTTTATAGTTGGATAATATTCCATCATTTGGATATACCATATTTTGTTTATCCATTCATCAGTTGCTGATGTTTGGGTCGTTTCCATCTTTTTTTTCTGTTCTGAATGGTGCTGCTATGTTTGCATAGTCATTTTCAACTTTTTTATTTTTTTATTTTTTGAGGTAATGGGGGATTGAACTCAGGGGCACTTGACCACTGAGTCACTCCTCAGCCCTATTTTGTATTTAGAGACTGGGTCTCACTGATTTGTTTAGCGCCTTGGTTTTGCTGAGGCTGGCTTTGAACTTGAGATCCTCCTGCTTCAGCATCCTGAACCACTGGTATTATAGGCATGCACCACTGCACCTGGCTCATTTTCAACTTTTTAAAATTCCTTTTTAAAAATTTTTAATTTTAATTTTATTTTTTTAACAAATACATAAAAATTGTGTGTATAAACTAGGTATCATGCAGTGTTTTGATACATGTATGCCCTTTTCAGTTCTTTAAGGTATTTTTATAGGAGTGAAATTACCAGGTTATATGTAGTTCTAGTTTAACTTTTCCGGGAATTGCCAAGCTATTTTCCATAGCAGCTGCACCATTTTGTATCCCACCAGCAAACATGAGTGTTCCAGTTTCTCTATATCCTTGCTAACACTATTTTCCATTTTTTATAATGGCCAGTATAGTGGATATGAAGTGGTATCTTGTGGTGTGGGTTTCTGATAGCTAATGATGGTGAGCAATTTTTCATGTGCTTGTTCATTATTTGCTTGTCTTTTTGGAGAAATGTCTATTTAGATTCTTTGCCCTTAAGGTTGTTTGTCTTTTTGTGGTTGGGTTTCAGGAGTTCTTTATATGGTCTGGATACTTCCTAGATATATGATATGAAAGTATTTTCTTCCATTTTGGCGTTGTTTTTATCCTCTTGATAGTCTCTATTGATGTGCAGACATTTTTATTTTTGATATCTAATTTTTCCATTTTTCCTTTTGTTGCCTGTGCTTTGCCCTCCAAGGTCATGAATATTTACCCCTAAGTTTTCTTCTTCTTCTTTTTTTTTTTTTTAACATGCCACAATTTTTATTGCAACGTGGCCATTTTTGTGAGGGTGGGGAGTTTGATCTCAACAATGTTCCATTTAAGGCTCTTTTATACAGAAATTGCCATCATGACTGATATTCAAAATATCTTTAGTGTTGCAAGACTCACATAGTAAACATAAAACTCCTACACTTATTCGGTAGTGTACACTCAATGGAAAACAAAAAGGCATTAATAACAGATATTTCTTTTAAGAAGATATGTAGGTAATAGGAATGAACACTGAGGTACTAGGATAAATTGATGACACAGTTAATGAAACTTAATTGGCATTCCTTTGGGGGGATTAAACTCATTTTTTTTTTTTTTTAAAGTGCTTTTAATGCATAGTGTTATATTCGTGCTGCCATGTCACAAAAGAAGGCTTGCCAAGGCAGGTGAGGTGTATGAATGCTCCAGCGCCTCACAGAACTACAATCAAGTGCAACTATAATAATACAGAAAAAAGTTCACCATCTGACCAGTGGATAATACTTTCAAGGCATTCAATCTGCTTACCCTTTGCAGTATTCTAGACTATTCACATTGACAATCACATTCATTGTAGTGCTTGCTGCAAAGGAGGCATATAACCAGTTGTTTTGGCTAAAATAAAGACAGGAAGGCATTCCTTCTACATAAAAATAACCATATTGAAGAGTCTAATGGCAATCACTGACAGGCTGCTTAAATGAATGATATCTCCTTCATTCACTGTGTTGGAAGGGCCCAGAGGAAAGGGAAAAAAAAAAAAAACAAAAATGAAAAAACACCTAATGCTATTCCAATGGACTGAGTTGGAGAAATGAAACCCCTTAAGATCCAGATGGCACTTGATGGTCATTTTATAATGGTTTTCCTTCAAGGGAAACTACTACATTGCCTCCCAATTTCTCTCCAAGTGTTGATCGGTCCTTAATATCATCCAAGCCATTTTCTTGCCATTTGTGTTTAATACCTGTGAATTTCTTTTTAATGGCATCTTTAGAGCTAGCATAAATCATCTTGCTTTTTAAGGGTGCACTTTCAGGAGCCCAGAATATAAATACTAGGTCTTCTTTCTTAGACTCTTTTGTTTCGTATGTGGCATCACACAAAGCATATCGGCAATCATTCAGAGGTAGCAACTTCACAAAAGATGTGTAGGGGTCCTCTACAGTATCACCAATGTCACCCACCAAGATCTGCTTTGCTTCCTCTACAATTATTTGTCTTTTGTCATCGCTTAAACAGAAGAGAACTGCTTTCTTTCTTTTTTTGATCTCCTTGTGTAGAAGATTTCCTTACTTTCATATCATTAAAAACTTTGATGACTTCATCATTCACTGTAACTCCAGATGCCATAGTGCCTGCGTCTGTTACTGCAGCAGCTGCTCTGCTCCGTGGATCTGGGAGGAGGAGAAGGAGGGGCAGGCGGGCGTACCCCTAAGTTTTCTAAGAATTTTATGTTTTTAATCTTATATGTAGGCCATTGATGCATTTCAAATTAATATTTTGTTGTTGTTAGGGTTTGGGGGATTTAACCCAGAGCCTCTTGCATGCTGGGCAGATGCTCTGCAATTGAGCAATACCTTCATCCTTTTTAAAATATTTCCCAGACTGGCTGCAAATTTGTAGTCTTCCTGCTTCAGCCTCCCAAATACCTGGTGTCACAGGTGTATCTGTACCTGTCTATAATCCACATTTTATACTTATGTCATAGCATCTTTTTCTGATAGTGAATATGCTTCTACAGCATTGTTTTTAGCATCTTCATTTTATTTTAATCACATTTTATTTTAAACACACTGGTGTTTGTATAGCTTCCTTATAAGGTGTTTTAAAAAATTAAATTGCTTTCTGTTTTATTTGGTAAATGAATAATGCCTAATAATTGTAAGATAGCTTGTATCCATAAATGTATGTTTCAAACCCTTATCTGAAACAAAGAAACCTTAATTACATATTTTGACAGTGGAAAATAGGGAATATTTTATTTTCTATTTTGCCATTTTTTTAAGTTTTCTATTTTCAGCCTGTATTCCTGTTCAGAATCTGTTAGATTCTGTGATTATATATCAGACCAATGGAAATAAATTTCCCGTCTGGGTATCTAGTGTAGAAAGCTTGGTAGTTTTGCTTGTTCCTCAGGTTAGTTTTACCTTTCTTCCTTTCCCCTAGTTGTGGGTCATTCAGACAGCTCTACTTGCTCTTTACCTCTCACCTGGGGTGGCTTTCTCTTTTGATTGCTTTTGCCCAGGGCTGATTGAGTAGGGTCAGCTCTTTGTAGGTTCTATACCTTTGGATTGAACCAACTGGTTATCATAAATATCTGGGAAAAAATGGCATCTGTATTTAACATTAACAGATTTTTTTCTTGTTATTATTCCCAAGAAAATACAGAGTAACAGCTATTTACATAGCATTTTACCAGTATTATAAGGAATTCAAAGATGATTTAATGTGTATGGGAGGATTTGTGTATGTTATATGGAAATCATGTAAGGAATTTGAGCATCCTCACAGTTTACTTTTTTGGAGGTTCTGCAGCTCATCCCTTATGATATCAAGGGACAGCTGTACCTTAATCCAGGAATATGATTAATGCAGGTTTAAAACAAGGGTTTCAGCTTTTTTTTTTTTTTAATAGAGTATAGATTCTAGTCATCTGTAATGATAGCCTAGAGAACTGTGAGAACAAGAATTCTAAAACCATGGGGAAAAAGAAGACCAGGTCAGTTATTATCATTAGCCACAAACCTGGAATGGTGGTGTGTTGGCATGCAGGCTAGATTTATGGTATTTGTGTTCTTGACTATGACAATGAAGGAAATTACAGCGTTGCAGAGTAGATGTTGAGAGCAGATTTGAAAATGTTGGTTTTCCTTGTTTTGTTTTACTCTCATTCTACCCCCCCTTTTTTTAAAAATATTTTTTAGTTGTCAATGGATCTTTTATTTTATTTATTTATGTGTAGTGCTGAGGATTGAACCCAGGGCTTCACACATGCCAGGAAAATGCTCTACCACTGAGCCACAACTCTAGCCTGCTTCTTTTTTTTTATTGGTTGTTCAAAACATTACAAAGCTCATGACATATCATCTTTCATACATTTGACTCAAGTGGGTTATGAACTCCCATTTTTACCCCAAATACAAATTGCAGAATCACATCGGTTACACATTCACATTTTTACATAATGGCATATTAGTGACTGTTGTATTCTGCTACCTTTCCTATCCCCTACTATCCCCCCTCCCCTCCCATCTTCCCTCTCTACCTCATCTTCTGTTGTTCAGTTCTCTCCCTTGTTCCCCCCCCCCACTTTCCCCTCACAACCTCTTATATGTAATTTTGCGTAACATTGAGGGTCTCCTACCATTTCCATATGATTTCCCTTCTCTCTCCCTTTCTCTCCCCCAACTCTTCTCTGTTTAATGTTTATCTTTTCCTCATGCTCTTCCTCCCTGTTCTGTTCTTAGTTGCTCTCTTTATATCAAAGAAGACATTTGGCATTTGTTTTTTAAGGATTGGCTAGCTTCGATTAGCATAATCTGCTCTAATGCCATCCATTTCCCTGCAAATTCCATGATTTTGTCATTTTTTAGTGCTGCACAATACTCCATTCATCTATTGAAGGGCATCTAGGTTGGTTCCACAGTCTAGCTATTGTGAATTGTGCTGCTATGATCATTGATATGGTAGTATCCCTATAGTATGCTCTTTTAAGATCCTCAGGGAATAGTCCGAGAAGGGCGATAGCTGGGTCAAATGGTGGATCCATTCCCAGCTTTCCCAGGAATCTCCATACTGCTTTCCAAATTGGCCTCACCAATTTGCAGTCCCACCAGCAGTGTACAAGTGTACCCTTTTCCCCATATCCTCACCAGCACTTATTGTTGTTTCACTTCATAATTCTAGCCTGCTTCTTGATCTGAAATTTTTTTATGGTCTTCTGGTCTTAATGCTCATCATAAAATAAATTTATAAAATATTTTTTTTCCAAATTTCTAAATATTTTTCCTCATGCCCTTAGAACCTTGTTTCTTTATGAATCAGAACTTAGCCTCTCTCGTCCATAGTGGGACTGCTTTTTCCTTCCCTTGTGTGGATACAGTTAGGTACAGGATTGCTTCCTGGTATGACCTGGCCTTGTTCTTGTGCGCCAGTTCCCTGGGTAGATATCCTTCTTTATGTCTTCTGAGCTTTGAATCTTTTGCTGCTATAGAAGCTTTTGTAGTCTATGGTTCACTAGATTCATAAAATTAGTTCTCTTGATTTCATTAAAATTCAAAGCATGAATTTGTTTAGTTCCTAGATCCAGAAAATTCTTAAGGTCATTGCTGAGTTAGTTTCAGTAGTTTCTCAGTGGCTTTCTCTAGGACCTGGGGAGCCTTTTCATGGTATTTCCTGGAAATCCAAGGTAAAATGTAGGGAAAAATATTTCAGTGACTATCATGGGCTGAGAATTCTGTTTTTAAGTGTGCTCTTTGTAAATCCTCCAACCAACTAACCTACCAGCCAAAACCCCCAAACCAATCAAACAAAAAGTAAGCAAATAAAACTTTGTAGAACTTTGTAAAATTTGTTCATGGAGACATTTAATTTCAAAGGTTAACCGATGTGCCCACAGTCACAGAGATGAAGCTAAGATTTAAAACCAGTGTTCTTGATCCTAAGCCCAGTGTTCTTTCCCTTTCCCTGGTTCTTTCAGTAAAAAAATTAACAACTACTAATTACCAGTAGTTATGGTAAAAAAATTAACAACTACTGATCCTTCTTGCACTAGTTGTAGTTGTCAACTCCTTCATTCTTCATGTTGGCCCTGTTGGTGCACCATAGCCATAGGACTTAGCTTCTCTGCCTTCTGAATTCCACAAATCTCAATCAGCAACTTGGTTTCTTAGTCCATTTTGTATTGCTATAACAGAATAGCACAGGCTGGTATCCTGAACAGGAATTTATTGCTCCAATTTCTGGAGGCTGGGAAGTCTGATACCAAGGTGCTAGCATCTGTTGAGGGCCTGCTTATTGAGGCCCCACAAGGCAACTCAATACTGTTGGTCTCTATCCTATAGTACCTCTTGATACCGTTACATGGTGTTTAAATTTCAGCATGAGTTTTGGAAGGAACAAACCATAGCATCTGGGGGCAGCTTCTCTGTGTCCTCTTGGCCTGTGAGAGAAGAGAAACTTTAACATTATTCGTATCTCACCGATGAGGTTCTGTTGCCTCTTCAAACATGCCATCTTAGCAAATGGGTGAGATTGGTATTATAGTTATTTTACAGATGAAGAAACAGACTCAGCTAGCCATTTGCTCTGAGAGATTTCTTGGAAAGTAAGGGAAATAAGCATCAGGTGTATCTTTAGTAGCCTGGGTACCCATCCCGAGAGTACTGAATACAGCTGTCTCCTGCTCTTCCTGACATTGGTAATTGTGACCAGAAGTACCTTTTCAGGGAGGAACTGATAGTTACCTAAGTCGTTTGGGATAATATGTAATATGAATGAACAACTTTGGCCCAGGTAAGCTCAAATCAGAAAAGGAAAGGAAAGAACTTAAGTTTCTTACTGCTCATCTCTTGCTCCCTGATTATGGTTATTACCATTTAGGCAGGTGCTGAGAAACTTCTGGTCCACATCCCGGTCCTTCTGAAGTGATGCTAAAAGTGATCTAGTAATGGCAATTGGAAAGAAATTAAACTCATAGTCCAAGAAGAAAGTCTAAGTCTCCATTGGTAATGGAGACAGAAGCCTGCTCAAGGAGACTTTGCAAGCTGGGGAGGCTTTTTTGGTATGCTGTGCCTCCTCCAGCAAGCATCTTTGGATATATTTCTGGCAACTGCCACTATTTTGTGAAAAAGAACAAAGTAAATCAAGAGGTAGCTCCTCATTGAGATTGTTTTCAGAATATATTTTCCCATGATTATTTAACATTGAGGTACCCATTGTTGAGTTAGTCATATTAATAGATTCTAATCTTTGTTTTTTCTGTCCTGATTGGTGACTGCTTGTTTGAATCTGTGTAGATGTCTCACTGCATACTGCCCTCATCCCTGTGGAGACTGACGCTTGAAACCTTGGATGCTCCTATCTTTTTTGTTTTTAGACCTTGAGTCCCAAGAATGTGTTCCCTTGTTTATGTGCCTATTTTTAGCTGGGAATTTTTATCTAATACCACGACCTTGACTAGAATCTCAGTCCTGGCACACTTCTGTCCAGACCCTTGGGTTTTTGAAGTGCTGAAGGACACCACTAGGATAGAAGTTATGAAGATGCATGTGTGTTTGATAGGAGCAGTTAATGTCTTATAGCCATAGTTTTCAAATGGTCTTTGTTGATTTTTCTGTGTGCTACTTTCATGCTCTTTTAAAGTGTGAGGTGTTCTAAAAATTGGCTGAACCATTCGTATGTTAACGAGAATGATAATCACGTAATTATCATGGATGTAGCTAAGAGTTATTGAATGTTTATTGCATATTTTACTGACATCAACAAGTTGGAGAGTTATTCTTAAGTCACAGTTTTGAGGATTTAATTTCCTTTAGTTTTCCTCAAGTCTTTCAGTGCTTACTCTGTGTAAGATACTTATCGCTGTGGGAGAGCTAAAAACCTCTACTAAGGGGAAGATACTTAGGGAAACGGCTATCCTGTGATGCTAAGGGGTGAGTGATACAGAGAAATACTGTGGAAGTGATGGGACTTGTGCTTACACTTAATGCCATCAAAGCCAACAGTTTTGGTATAGATGATGGTGATAATTAAGATTTACTGGATATTTCCTGTATACCAGGCATCATTCCAAGCGTTTTATTCAGACAGACAGACAGACAGACACACACACACACACACACACAGTTTCACTTGATTCACATGTGAAGTAGGAATTTATATGAGCCCCATTTTACACATGAGGAGACTGATGTGTAAGAACTTGACCATGGTCATCCAGGTAGTAAGGACTAGACCTGGGATTTGAACCTGGGCCGTCTTGGTTCCTCACCTGTGCTCCTGCTCCAGTTGCCTCCATAGGTCAGGTTTTTTCTTTTGAAGCTCACAAAATACCCAGTCCTCGATAGCTTTGTAATTTATCAACATACATTTTTTTTGTGTGTGGTTAATTCACATATGTCTCTTGCATTAGGCTCCTGGAGGCTGGGTCTTTGTCTTTATCCCTCGCACACATTATAGCAAGTAATGAGTACATAAGACCTGAGAGGTGCTGCCCTTCTGTCTCAGCCCTTGCCCTCTTTTTAAAAAATTTGTTCTAATTAGTTATACATGATAGCCATAGTGTCATCTTGGGACACCAGCCCTTGCCCTCCTAATTGTCGTCTTGGAAGGAACTTGGAAGGATAGGTGAATAAGGTCCCAATCCAAATATATAACTTAGACTTTCTTCTCGGACTATGAGTTTAATTTCTTTCCAATTGCCTGAAAGTAGACTTCTTTCCTGCCCCTGGGATACGTATTGGAGGAGGGATAGGCTTGAGGTAGGTGAATGCTTTTGATCCTGATGTCTGACTATATCAGAGCCTTCTTGGGCTCTGGCTTGCTTATTTCTGGCAGATGGCCAGCCTTGGAATTGTTGGTTATGCAGAGCTAATTTGGAGCTAAAAGTTACTGGCTTTCTGAAGGATTGTGGTTCTTTTCACTTGCTTGGCAGGATTCTCTGTTGTCACACCGAATATTGGTCTGCCAAAGGTAAGGTCATAGACGTACGAGTGTGGTTGTATGATTTGGTGACTAAAATGGCCTGTATTCTTCGGTTGTGGACAGTAGAATCCATTCTAGATGATACAAATAGTAAGAATTGTTGGTTAGAATTTAGAAATTTCTGCATGTGCAGTTTTTGGAAACTAGGCTTGGCTCCAACAAAGGCAGGAGCCCTGCAACCAGGAGAGCCGCTCAGTAACACCAAAGGACGATTCATACAGAAGGCACGGCTGCTCCTGCTGGCCATGACATTAGAAATCAGATAGCAGAACTCCTGCAACTTTTGCTGAATTACTGCAGAAAAATCATATGCCTCCATGACAATTTGATGTGAAAGCTATGTGGCTTCTAAATTACAGAGTGACACTCTGTCTTCCAAGCCTTTCATAGGTGTACTGGCTTGATAGAACCTGCATTACAAGTGAGATTTTCATCGCAAGGAGTCTAAGAAATACTTATTCTTTGCTTTCCAGCCTCTAGTGTACAAGAAAGCACACTAGTACCTCATGTTTTGGGAACTAGTCATCTGCCATAGCAGATCATTGCAGACAGACCTTGTTTGTCATCAGTGTTTTATTTGAGCTTAATGTAAATGTTTAGGCTTGGTAATATTAGGAAGTTAACAAGGGAATATATAACATGAAATGAGGTCATGATGTTTTTATAGATTTTCAGAGTGGTGGATTTTGCCTGTGCTGAATTGTGTGGTTTTTGCATAATATCCATGTATTTGCGTGTTCATTTAGGAAATGTATTACTGAGAACACCAAATGTGGGGTGTCTGTGCTAGAATCTAGTAATACAAAGGGTAAGACAGTTTAAACAGAGAGCCTTTAAACATGGTTGGCAGTGTTTTTTCATAGAAGTGTGTATTAAAATCAACTTGTAAAGTTAAATATAAGCTCCAAACTTCAAATTTATATATGCAGTATCTCTCACACCCACCAGCATCGTCTCTAAATGAGAAAGACTTGAGCTTTTAGCAAATTGTCTTGCTGATTTTCAAGCATTCTTCCTCAGTGAAGAACATTGGTCCATTGGGTCAGAAATAACCATTTTGTTTTACTGTTTTTGAAAATTTAGGATTGTGTTTAAGTTTGCAACCTTTATTTCCTGCTTTGTTCATTTGCTTCAAACACTTTAAGAACGTGTGCTTCTTTTACAGGGGCAGAGTTACCAGGGCAAGTAATCTCCATGGCAGCGTCTACTCTAGCCAACTTGGCCATCTCCATCACGGGTTATGAGTCTAGCAGTGAAGACCAGCCCTCCACTCAGCCTGCAGGTGATTGAGGTCCTGAGGCGTTCAGAGTTATTCTGGAAAATGAGATCTAAATAGAGGATGGAGTTAAGAAGGATGCTAGCATCACAGAGTGCTGCTTGTCTTGCTGTTCCTTCATTTTTTCTCTCTAATGACCATTCTTACACCATTCAAGGCCACCTGTCTTGTCCTCATGTCACTTTTTCATACATTTGTTTACCTTCTTGAATTTCTTATCTTGGCTCTTGTACCACCCCCTTTTTAGAAATGCTTTTTTTTTTTTTCTTCTTCTTTGTCACTTTGATTTTTCTTTTCTTGGTGTCTTATTTACCTTTTCCACAGGCCTCTCTACCTTAGGCTGTTTCTCATCTCCCATTTCTTTATAGCTGTCACTTCTCTTGCATTGATTTATTTTGTTCTATTTTTTTGTTACTTTTTCTTTTGCTTCCTTTTCTCAATTCACATTCTTTTTTTGCAGGGGAGGGGTATGTTTTCATCCATTTCTCTGGCATTCTTTCTTTTATAAAAGTTTGGTTTGCTTGCTTTATGCTGTGTATATTGACTATTCCCTGAACTGACCCCCACTGGCCTGGCTCTTGGAGTCACAAGCTCCTGTGAGATGCTCCTGGTAGATTTACATCTGAATATGTTACTGTGCCCTCCCAGAGCTTGGGAATGTGGAAAGCCGCCTTGGTCTGTGCTAACACATTGAATCATGTTCTAAAGTGGAAAGAAGATGATGGGTTATGAAGTGGTTATTCTTCCAGATATCTAACATACTCACCAACATAGTGTTTCCAAACTAGAAAGATAATAAGAGAGCAAAGTCAAACAAAATCATGCTATAACTAGCTTGGCTCCTAGCCCTTACCTCAGGATAGAATGCTAGTCTTAGTAAGGTGAGCTGACTTACTGTGGTACAGAGTATCTCAGCAGTAAAGTTTATTCACAGCTAAATATTTAACATTAAAATAAGCACTGAGGAAATTATGATAGAACATTCAACTGGATACTCTGTGGCTGCTTATAAAAATGATGACATAACAGGGAATTATTCATTCAACACATATTTAATGAGCACCTACCTACAGCAGGTTAGATACTCTTCTGTGTGCTAGGAATTCAGTGGAGGAAGAACAAGATAGACAAGGTCTTCGCCCTCTGGCTGACTTTGTTCTGAAGTGAGAAAATGGAAAAAGATAAGTGGAACATGATATAACCAGATGAAGCTGTGTAAAAGACTAGGGCACCTCAGCAACTTAGTGAGACCCTGTTTCACAATAAAAATATAAGGGATGGGGAATGTAGCTCAGTGGTTAAGCACCCCTGGGTTCAATCTCTGGTAACAAAAGAAAACCAACAAAAAATAAAAAAAACAACAAAGACTGGGGCAAATAGGTTGATTATAGGTGTTCATTTCTGCGTTGTTTTTTTTAAAGACTTTCCAAAATATGATTTACTTTTGTAATTAATATTTTTTTAATGGAAGGCAAGATGAGGTAAATGGCCTAAGACTGAGGTATATAGACTAATATTGTCTTAAAATTTGTATGATTTCTGGTGTATATGGTATGTCTTGTCAAAACTAGGAAGCAGAAATAATTTATAGTAAAATGTAGCAATTGTTACATCATGAGGAAAGAAGAGTGCCTTATGTGAAACAATCCTGTGTAGTTTCCTTTATTTGAAAATTTCTCAACCCACAATCTCTCTTTGTTTTATATCTCATTCAATGAAAAGACACATTTGAAAGTCCTGGGTTCTTTTAATAGCAGTTGGTTCTGTTTTAGGAGAAATGACACTAAAAAAGTCACATTATGTCAGAAGCATGTCAATACATCTAATCTAAATTTCTATTGAAAGAGGAAGAGGGCTGGTGTTGTAGCTCTGTAATGGAGTATTTTCCTAGCATGTGTGAGGTCCCGGGATTGATCCTCAAGACTGCGAAAGCAAAAATATAAGAAAGGAAGAATTCCTATATACAGAAATTCTTGTATCTGTATTTGTTGCTTTATGTGGTTTGAATAATTTTTGATTATTATTATACTCAGCTACATGGTCATGTATTTTTCTCTAGTTTATGTAAATGATATGTGTATATTTGTTATAAAAAACACTTCATCTTCCAACAGTATTTCCCAACAATTTCCTTAGATTTGACCTCTGTCAGTAGTGTAATTCTCCACAAGTTTTTCAGTGTGTATAAAAAGATTTGTAAACACATACACATCTTTTTCTCTTTTTAGACATAATGATATTGTATATTCTGTCAGAGTACATTTAATAATATGGGGCAGGCTAACAGATTGCTCTGTTACTGTTTCTTAAAGTGCACTAATATGGTCTGTGATTTTTTCCCCCCTTTTCAGAAGCCACAGACAAGGAAGAACCCCCTCCAATGCTGTCTGTCTCTTCCTCACCGTCCTCCTCTTCCTCACCCTCCTCCCCTTCACCCACCCTGGGCAGACAAAGACCTGAAATCGGAACATTTCTTAGAAAGAAGAAAACTAGTGACATCTACTTTGTGTCTCTTGTTTGGGCCATCGTTGTTGTCCAGATCTGGTTGAACCTGTGGATTGTGCAGTTGTTGCCCGTGCCTATTGCAGGTCATTATCTGGTTAATTAAAATCTGCTCTTGTCTCCAAAGATTCCCCCCCCACCTTTTTCTTTTTTGACTTTGGATTTTAGCATTTGATAAAATTTTATTGTCACTTTAAAACAGTTGTATATTTGCATTTGAGTCATGGAACAAATGTTATTCTAGAAATTTGTTACTTTGATATTTCATTAATATTTCACCCTTAAGCAGATATATACTTATCTTCTTATTGATTGGAAATCTGTTTTCTACTATATCCAAAAGTCTAAATTTATTTTCCTGTATGCCTTTTGGATCACTAGTTTTCACCACTTCTGATTCTCATTGTATTGGTCAGCTAATTAAATCTTAGCCATTATATTAAACGTTTATTTTGACCAAGCACTGTAGAGTGCTGTCCTGAGGGAACATACAGTATAAATAGTTGAAATTTCTGTTTCTTATGTCCTCAAGAGAACTTCTGGTAGGCACTGAGAACAAGATGCAGTTAAATTAAGCAAGTCACAGAGAACATACTATGGCTCTGCTTCTGTTAGGGCAATTATAGAAATGCTTAGTGAAATGTGGCTTAAATTGCTCTTCTAGATTGTTCCATCCTTTTTTGGTTCTGCCTGATGATTTCCTTGTGCTGACAAATCATGTGTTGGGGTTGTTAGAACCCCCTTTTTATTAAGGTTTGTTACCAGGAGTTAAGTTTCTCCTGGACATATCTGAACCTTCTGGTCATCAAAGGAATTTGATATGGTCTTGGGAGGGCAGGCTGTAACTAAGGTGGTCCCTCAAATGCTTTCTACAGCCTGTGATATCATGGAGATATCATGATATCACTTAGATATAGAGCTTTTCTAGGGATTTAAAAATGCTAAGGAAGGAATTGTTGAACTGGTACGCAGTACAGAGCTCATGGTTCAAAATAGGAAATGGATCCTCTGGTTATAAGGTCAGGGCTAAGAACACAAATCCCTGGAGTTAGGGAAATTAGAGTGGATGGGAGCAGTTATCCAGGTCCAACCTTCAAGGCAGGCCCCACAGATCTGTAACACTGCCTTCTGGGCCCTCTACCTTCTGAGTTGCCTTTATCAGGGAGCTTAACTGCTTGAAGGGCCACTGCACTGCCTCACTCCAGGGGGAGACATTCCCATTGTGGTTTCCTGAGGTCCCCACTGAAATTGTAGAGTGCTGTCTCAGGGCTGCTTGCACTCAGCTGACCTCTTTGCTCAGCCCTGGCATCTGCTCAGATGTGCAGAGCAGCATCAGATGAGGAAATGGGAACACACTTGTTACCCTGCAGTGGCATAAAATCATGATGTGGGTGAAATACCTTATATTTTTCTGGTTGCTAAATGTCACAACATCTAAGGAAAAGAACCAAGTTTGGAAAGAACAACTATAATAGCTAGAGAGATTAGGAAATATCAGGGGTTAGTTTTCTTTACTTAGGAAGGGGAGAGTATGGGGACTATTATAGTTACTGAAACCTGCACAATAAGAATATCTTGTATTTATGTGAGCTGTAAAATAATCCCTGACTCCTCCGAGGATTCAGATGTCACAAAGAAGATAATATGTGGGTGGCGGGGACTGTGTGAAAAGTTATCTGGCCAAGTTCATCTGTTTAGAACTTGAATTCTTCCACTTCTCCCTTTTTAGCATTGATCTTTATTTTAATAATAGTTTTAGAAAGGAAATTAAGGAGTCTTTTCATATTATACCTTTCTGATCTGTATTTTGTTTGCATATGTATTTTATAGTGTGGATCATCAAAAAGCTTGTTATTCACTTTGGTGTTGTGGACTTCCTGGAGAAGCGCTGCCGGGTTTGGTGGCAGGTCATTGAGCATTTCCTGAAGGAGCGACAGGAGGCTTTAGCACCATGGCCAATCATCGGGCTTGGGAAATTCTTGTTAAAAGTTGACAGCAAGGTATCATATTTTAAGAGCTTGGTCCAGAGTTTATATGTTTCATGGTTTGAAATGTTTCATTCCACCGTATTTAGTGTTTTTGCATAACTGTTGATGATACATTTAACATCTAATTCAATGATGAAATTCTGAAGTTTGGTATTATGGTTCGTATAAGGATAGAATGGATTTATTTTAAATAAGTATTATGTGGTTTTCCTCTTAAATATGGGAGAAAAGGATTTTATGGAGCACCTAGTTCAACTCTTTCACTTCATTAGGACTAAACTGAAATCCAGAAATGTTAAGTGATTTGCCTAAAATTATATAACTAGGTAATGGTTCAGATCACTGAGTATTTTTGGAGTAATTCCTGTTTGTCAAATATTGTGCTAATTTCAGGGAAGGTCAGGTGAATCATGGAAAACCAGATACAATAGCTCATTTGTGGAGATAAACAACAATTCATGAAAACCCAAGGTTTAGTGGGTTAAAGAATGTGGACTCTGCATCCAAACTCTGGTTTCAGATCCCACTTCTGCTGTTTAGTAGCCTTGTGACCTTGAACAGGTATCTTTAACTTTTCTGTGCCTTGGTTTTCATATCAATAAAATGGGTACAATAGCACCTACATCATAGAATCATTGTGAAGGTTAAGTGAGTTAATGTCAACCCTATGTCAGTGCCTGGTACTCAGTAAGGTCTATGTAAGTGTTATCTAATTTACTTTATATCCTAAGTACAGGATTCAGTGGTAGCACCACGCAAGAAATGACTTCTGTTGATAAGGAAGTGGGAAAGGGAAGTTTTGCAGAAGATGTGATGGCAGGGCAAGTTTTGAAGCACAGAGCAAGTTTTGAAGTAGGAGTTCATTAGGTAGACCTGGCAATCGCATAGGGTAGAGCCAGCATGGTGGCACTTGCCTGTAATCTCAGCCACTTATATTCAGAGACAGAAGAATTCCAAGTTCAAGGCCAGCCTCAGCACTACTTCCTGAGAATTCGTCTCAAAAACAAACAAACAAACAAACAAAAACAAGGACAGAGTAGCTTAATGGTACAGTACCTCTGGGTTCAGCCCTCAGCACCCCTCCTCCCCAAGAAAAAGATAGGTAGTAGACGCGGCAGTAAGAGCAGGTAGATGGAGCAGTGCAAAGGCAGACACTAAACCTGCAGCATTCAGGTTGCTTTATGCATTTTATTTGTTGGATTACCAAGAATGCTTGCAGCTCTCATCATCCCAGTCCTTGTTGGTCATAGAGGAATGCTACATTCTCTTGATTTGAAGCTTCTTAAATGTGTTATGGTTTTCTCCTAGTTTTTCCTGACAATTTCCTTCTCATGCTCTCAGTGACTTTCTTTTCTTTTCATACTGTTATTGCATTCTCTAATGATGTTCCACTGTTCTTATCTTCTCTTTCTCACCTTCCCCCTATCCTCAAGCTCTGGCACTGGCTAAATAAGAAGGTAAATGAATACACAGATGTTGGTTTTTACTATTGAATTCTATAACCCGCTCCTCCCTCAGTATCTCCTTTCTCTCTCTGTGTCTCTGTCCATATGTCAAACTAAGCTTCTACTTATATAAGCTATGGAAGGTCGTGAAGCATGAATACAGTCACAGTTCAATTTGCTAAAACCTTAACAAAGACTATTTAGGATATGGAGGGTATCTCCTTGCTCCAGTGCTTGTGAGAAGGTCTGTCTTGTGGTCTTTGATTTTCATGCCTTTCCAGCTCTGTGATGGGGCTCCTCTAGTTTCCTTTGATGTATGCCAGCACATGAGGTGGCTGTTACAAAGAAAGAGCCTTGTTACTTTTTCTATAAATAACAGGAATTCTTAAAAATGACAAGTCTGATATATTTGTATGATTCCCTTGGCTAGTTATTTTATCCACATACACATAGGCACGTGTACGTACACACACACACACACACACACACACACACACACACAAAAGAACTAGTATTTCAAAATTTGATTTTTAGCTTAAAACAGATTGTAGTCATGGTCTGTGACATCTGATTTTTTTATGTTCCGAAGGCATGGAGTTGTGTAAGACTCTAAAAAGCCCTCAGTGAATATTTTATAGCAGGTCATAAGAAAGATATGGTACTTCTTTGCAATAAGCCAAAATTAGACTGGCAAATGTAGTGGTTAGGATTTTTTTTTTCCTGTCAAAGGAGGAAAAGGAAGACTTTGGCAATGCGTAAATTTCAACTTTGGATTGAAAACAAGCAATGTATGAAATAGACTCCCCCAGTCGCACACATACATGTTGGATACTTGCCCATTCCTTATAAAACTAGCATGAGTAGATGAGTTTAATCCACAGCAAGTGATGTGCAGAAAGTCACGTTTTCTTATTTTGATCAAGGTAGATGATTTTGTATATTTTCCCAATTTGTCCTGAAGAAATGAAAATTGCTTCCAAGGAAAGTGAGAAAGGAGAACTGACTTCATTAGGTTAAATTTGATCTATTGTCAGGAGACTAATGAGTTAGATAACCTTAATTCAAGAACTTGATTCTAAACTGCATAATTAGATTAGTTAAAAAGAGTCCTATTACCTCAGCCATCAGGAACTTTCCTTTTCTTGGATGATTCCATGTAGCATGTGTGAAGCATTGTTGTGGAGTTAGAGTAACTGCTTGAAATTCTGAGTGTGTTCCAGGAAAGCACATAAATGAAGGCTGTTTTACTGCATTAAGCCAAGGTCAGAAAATGGCAACCTTGGGTAATTTTGATACATAAAATGTTCAAGTGGAGTGAATTAGGAAACTGATTCAATCAAGAGAACAGGGCAAGAGCATCCATCTTGTGTTTGAGTGAAATGTGATCTTTTCTCAGGGCTTATTTGTTTTATTTATTAATATTATTCACACTAAGACTCAAGTAGGAGTTGGTTAAAGAAATAAAGCAAAAACGTGGGCCTAGGGTAAAGAAATAGAAGAGAAACTCAGTAGTGCTTGATGAAGTCAGCTTAGAGGTTTTTTGAATGGCTTTTGGTATAGGTATAAATTACAGACATTTTATCTTATTTTAAATTATCCCCTTCCCCTTAAAAAAATAACAACAACAAAAAGCCTCATAAGTTGAAGTAATTTGTCACAGCCTGGAAGCACTGGGGGATTATTGCTTGAGGCCCTGCAGTTTCCATGAGCCAGGCAGGCTGCTGGGTGGTTCCGGTGTTCACTGCCCACAGCAGAGCATGGGACAGGGTCAGCTTCCTGGGATGGCATGTCTGGCACGTCTTTAGGAATTCTGTTCTCTGGAGCCGTCTGCATTGCTTCCTGTGTCCACGTCTCTTGTTCTGTCTCTGAGATTCTGTTTATTTGTGGGTCTCGTTCTGTTCACTTTCAGGGGTGTGTTGTCCTCCTCCCCCTGAGTTTTGTATCCTTTTGTTTTGTCTTCTCCTGTCTGTATTCTCTGTTTCACTGTCTCCCTTATCACTTCGTTCTCAGTTTAATTTTAGTTGACCATAATGTGAATTTAAAAAAAAAATAGCTTATGTGTTGCATCTTAAATAATTTTATTTTAATTTTTCATGAAACAGCTAAATATCCTTGTTATCCCTTGGGCATAAATTTTTATTTAGGCAACCTGGGTATAGGGCATGTTAGTTATACCAGGGGCATCCAAAACCTTCAACAAGTACTTTATGCTTAATTTCTGACAAAATTGGAATTGGGAAAATTCTGCCCTAGCTTAAAAATATGAAGTTTGATTTTGTAATCTTTGTATACATAATATGTTTCTGGATATTCTGTTTTATATGTTACATACCCAGCTATAAATTTAGATTTCTATACTTTCTAAATAGAACTTAATTTTCATTTAAAAATACATTTCGGGATATGACTTTTCTAAAGAAAAAAAACCAGAAACTCCTATCTTATTAGTGGATATGAATCCAGTCATAATTCTCAAATTACTATATGCTTGCTTTCTCAGCTATCTGATAATTGAATGCTTGCCATATGCTTGGTACTGCTAGATTTTGGAGATACAAAGAGGAGTAATGGACGAAACACTAACCCTTTCTTCAGGAAGTTGTCCGAAGAACTGGGTGTTCAGCTGGTTGCTGATTGTGCACTTTTCATTTCATTGATTTTAGTATTTACCTTCAAAATAAGACATCTGACCTTCCATATCTTAGAAACTTGTTATTTCTTTTTTAATCTCTGCATTGTCTTTGAAGCTTTGGAAGCATGCACTGAAAATTAACTCTTCTGTTTGAAGCTCTAACTGTCCAGATTACAGATTAACTTTTTATCTTTTAGTTCACCTTAGCATCGATCACTTAATGACAGTGTCCTTCATGAAATAACAGATAAGAGAACAACCAGCTGATAAGCATAGCATAGAAAATAAATGTAGGAGACGTAGTGATTTTTTAGCAAATATTCTTTGCTCTTCTAACTTACTGTTCAGAGAGCATGTAATTCAGATTTAAATTGAGAATAACTTTCTTAGTAATGCTATAGTTCATGTTGGATGGAGGAGTATAATGTAATATCTTAGTAATTGTTACTCATTAAATTTTAAAATGTTAAGTGGTAGCTTCACACGGCAGGAGTTTTTGAAATCTATGGAATTGTTATATATTCTGTAAACAGAAATTGTTTAACGTGTAGGATTATTTGTGGTTGTGAAAGATGAGGGAACTCATCGTCAACATATCAAAAAATAGCATTTTGGGAGAGCATAATTTTAATTATTGATGAAGGAATAACCATTACATTGATTTACATTTGATTAATAATAATGTCACAAAGCTTATGTTTTCAAAAGAATATTTACTTCAAATGGAATAACAGTCTTTTAAGAGCACTTTATTATAAAATCTTTCAAATGTAGAAAGATTTAGAGAATACTTATTTACCTAACCCCCAGTTTGATAACACTACCTAAATAATTACCAATTTGTGCATCTACCTCCCAACCCTCCTATCCACCCCCTGTAACTGCTGTCTTGAATTTGCTATTTATTTTTGCTTGAACATTACATTTTTTTATTATTACTATCTTTATAACCCTAAATAAAGGGAAAAACATTTCAAATGTTACTGCGATTTTTACTTTACTCCTATTTTATCTGTGTAATTTAGGACATACCTGTATTATAAGAACCATAATTTTTCTAAAGTCATCTATGTCTCCTGATTAATAGTCAACTTCATGAGATTTTTAGGTCAACTAATGGATTTTCATTGTTTTTTTTGGAACATTTACCAGATGATAAATTATAAATTGAATTGTAGGTATACCACAGTATGAAATTCAAACATAGATATGGGGTTATTTGCCAGATGACTGCCTTTTCTTAGCTATGACTGTAATGAACTCTTCCCATAACAAACAGTAGTAATTAATAGTTAGTTAACTTTCTAAAGTTACTTACAGCTTTTATTGCTTTAATTAGTGTGCCATAGTTTGCTTTGCAATGTTGAGATTTATATTTGTGTTCATGATACTTTAATACATAAGTGTATTTTAAAGATAATACATAAGTGTATCTTAAAGATAATTCTCTTTTTCGTTTCTGTGCAGATGATCATCTGGTTGGAGAAGATGTTAGATAAAATAATTAGCATTTTCATCATATTTTTGCTAGTAATAGGAACCCTTCTTTTAGCCCTTCTCCTGACTGCAAAGGTAAAGCACAACAATTACTATTCCCACTAATAAATTCATAATTGTTAGAATCATGGTGTAGATGATAAGTCAGCAGAAGAAATGTGGAACATGTTACTTGGTTTATAGGTATATACGTAACAACTAAACCTATTTATGATGTGTATATTAATGATTTTGCAATGAATTTGCCTAGCATGTTTTCTTTTTAAATCTCTTTTATGTGCATTTTATTTTATCATCAAAATCCTCAGGAGGAAATGAAGATAAAAAAATAACATACTGAAGAACAAATGAGCTGTTTTTTTTGTTTCCCCCCTCATCAGGAGAATTATGGACTTTTCTCAAGATTCCTAATCTTTTCACTGGATCTGAATTCTTTCCTTCCTCACTCCCTCCTTTCTTCCTTCCCTTCCCTCCTTTCCTTTGTTGTGATGAGGCCTTGCTATGTTGCCCAGGCTGGCCCCAGACTCCGGGGCTCAGACAGTTCTGCCTCAGTCTCTCTACTAGCTGGGACTGCAGACACACACCACAGGATCTGGCTTCAAAATTTCTTGAGTAGCTCCTTCCTATTTTGTCTCGTTGGTCTTTTTGCTGAAATCCCATAAGGTCTTTATTTCTTTCTTTCCAGCTTGTATTTCCATTCTCCCCTTTCATCTCTTCAAAGAAATCCATTTCCCAAAGCACAGTTAAATTTTTGTCTACAGTGATCTCTTTTATTTACTTCAGGCCCCCCCCCCTTTTACTATGCATTTTAATCTTTATTTTATCTGAACTCCTAGATTTTGGTTTGTTGTTTTCAAGGGATTGTAAAGCTTACATGAAATCATGAATATAAAAATTTTTCTTATAGTCTTGTAGAGATATGTTTGTAAGTGTTACCAACAGGATAACCTGATAAGCAGCAGTTTTCTAAAGAATTATTTTTCTTAATTTTTTAAGTTGTACATGGACAAATACTTTTGTTTTGTTTATCTATCTTCTCATGTGGTGCTGAGGTTCGGACCCAGTGTCTCACACATGCCCTGTAAGAGCTCTGCCACTGAGCCACAACCCCAAACCCCCCCAAAAGAATTGTTTCTTGTCAGGTGGTGTGTCCTCTTACAAGTCCTGTTCTCAGTCATTCGCAGCCTCTTATGTCCTCACATTTATCTATCATTTATTCATAGAAACTTGCTCTCTCAGGACTCCTGTTTAAGCTGTGCAGTTCCTGTCTGTTCTTTGGGTGTCAATCATATATACTCACTTGAATTTACTGTACAGATTTCATAGACTTTATTTTTGTCATATTTTGCCTCAACCTGCTATTATTGCAGTCTTCCATTCTAGTTCTTGGAGAAACCTTTCATCAGTTGAGCATTTCATTGTTCTCACTCCTGCTGTTTCTTTAAATTTTTTTAAAAAATTTTTTAGTTGTAGATGGACATAATACCTTTATTTTTTATTTTTACGTGGTCCGGGGATCAAACCCAATGCCTCACGCATGCTAGGCAAACGCCGTTCCACTGAGCCACCACCCCGGCCCAGCTCCTGCTCTTTCACTGGGCTTCTCTTCCCTTTGCATGTGGTCTTCTTGCCTGTTCATCTCAGTTATGCTCTTTCAACTTTTTTTTTTTTCCATCCTGTACTTTTGCTTCCCTGAACCCCCATAATGGGTCTTACTGAACCATTTCTTTCTTTCTTGTTTGGGATTTATGCAAACTGAATTTTTGAGGGAGCCTTATTTTGTCTAGTTTATTCTCCCTCTAGTAAAGATGTCAGTCAACACAGTGACAGCATCCTCTCGAACGTCTAATAGATCTCAAATGAAACATCAAAAACTGAATTCTAGACCTTATCTCAGGTATCTGGTCTTCCCATTTCAGTAAATGACAATTTCATTCTTCTGCTTGCTCAGAATACTCTAAGGATCATCCTTGACTACTTTTTTTGTTTTATATCCATATGTATTTTGTTAGAAAATGCTTTTGGGCTCAATCTTACTAACATATCCTGGGATAACAGGAAAAGGATGTCAGGTCTTTCTTTCCATAGAAAATAAGAATAAAACTTTAAAATTATTAGCAACATCATATAAAGGCATTGGAAAATAACCATCTAGGAACAACTGGGGGAGGGTTGGCTAATAGCTTGGTGCTATTTGTATGCTGCCTTGTGTAGGCAGCAAAACCCCACAGTTTTTCTGTCAGTTTTTCCTGAGGGAGGTGTCCTTTGATACATGGGAATGTGTAAATTTGGGGTGGTCCTATTTGCCTTTATTTGCTCTTGTCTTTGCTAAGCCAGTTGGAGGTGAGCAGCACCTCAGAGATTTGTGGGGTAATATCAGGTGTTCTAATAGACATGTAATTAGCATGTCAGAAGATGAGAGAAAGAAAAAATAGAAACAAATTTTGAAAAAAAAATTGCTGAAAATGGTTGAAAACTTCCTATATTTGGTGAAAAATCTAATTTCCTAAATTTGGTGAAAGATCCAAGAATTTCAACAACTTCTCAGTAAAATACACAAAGATGGCCAGACACATTGCAGTGAAACTGCTCAGAGCCAAAGATAAAGAAAAAAGCTCAAAGGAAGCAAGCAAATTACATACAAGGGTGCAACAATCCAGTTCATGACAGTTTTTACAACAGTGAACACCAAAAGACATGGGAGCAACATCTAAAGTCATGGAGAAGGAAACCTGTCAACCAAGAATTTTATATTAAGGGAAACTTGAGTAAAGACAAAATAAAAACATTTCTAGATAAACCAAAACCGAGGGAGTGTGTTGATAGTAGACCTGTGCTTTAAGGCATGCAAAAGAAATTCCTTTATACTTCAGAAATAATTTGGACCCAGGGGAAGGAATAGAGCACTTGGTCGGTATGTGGGTAAATATATGTCCTTAAGTTTTCCTTCTCTTGTTTTGGAAATTATTGGTTTTTTTGGTGGGCCTTTGGTTTTTTTGGTGGGCCTTGCACATACTAAACAAATGCTTGACTACTGAGCTACATCTATTGGCCCTTGTTATGTTTTTACTTTTGAGATGAGTTGCCTGAGCTAGCCTCAAATTTGCAGTCCTCCTTCCTTAGCCTCCTAAGTAGCTGGGATTACAGGCATTTGCCACTGTGTCCAGCTTCCCTTTTTTTAAATTTGTTTAAATAACGTGATTATTTAGAAAAATATAATACCCTACTGTGGGCTCTATAACATATATAAATGAGCTATTTATAAGTAGTATTTTTACATGTAATATAAAGAAGAGAGCTGGGAACTAGAACTATTCTGGTGTGAAGTTGTAAATATTTTTGTGGATATAAGTCATTATTAACTTGAAGTAGATTTTGATCAGTTAAATGTGAACATTTTAGATAAATAACAATCACTAAATAGTGTGAAGTTTAAGAAAACTAAAATGATAAGCTAAAAATATTTGCTGAACATAAAAGGCAGTAAAGGATGAACAAAGGAACAGTAGAGATAGGTCAAATAGAAAGTAGAGAGTAAAATAACTAAAAAAATCATTAAGAAATATTATTAGGGCTGGGGTTATAGCTCAATTGATACAGCACTTGCCTAGCATGTGTTAGGCACTGGGTTTGATTCTCAGCACCCCAAATAAATAAAATAAAGGTCCATCAACAACTAATATATATATACACACACATACATACACACACACAAATTTATATATACACAAAAAATTTTTAAAAATGAGGGTATTGTCCATCTACTGTAAAAATATTAAAAAAAAGAAATATGAGAAAAATAAGGACTTTTTATAATATGATGTTGCAGTAGGTTATAAGTATGTATTCTCCTGATATCAGAGCTCTAAAATTTTTAAAAACATCCATAGTTAAAAAGGAGAACTAGACACATCTATGATTTTAAAATTTTTAAGAATTTTTTTTTTTTTTTTGTACTGAGGATTGAATCCAGGAATGCTTTACCTTGAGCTACACCCCTAGTCTTTTTTTCTAACTGAATTGCTGAGGGGCCCATGAAGTTGCTGAGGCTGACCTTGAACTTAGCATTCTCCTGCCTCAGTCTTTGAAGTTACTAGGATTACATCATGCACCTCCATGCCCAGCTCAAATCCATGATTTAGTTTGCCATTAAATACTCCTAATAATAATAAGGAGATACAAAATTAGTAAGGATATTTAGAAGCCTTCTAAAACACTGTCAACTACCTCAACTTAATTGACAAATAGAATTACATTATTACATTAATTGACAAATATAATTACATTATAAATAATTATTATATTCTATGAAAATAGAATTATTTTCATATTTATAAATATGAAATACTAGGATAAATAATACTTAATAAACTTGGAAATCTTAAAATTCTAGAGCATGTTCTTGGACACAGCAGAACTAAATTAGAAATCTAGGAAATCCCCCAAAAACTTAGAAATTGAGCAACACAAAAGTAATCTGTATTGAAGAAGGAATTGCAAAGGAAATTGGAGAATACTTTAAAGTAGATGCAAATGAAACTGCTGCATGTCTCAGTTTATGAGATGCATTTAAGCAATCCTTAGAGGGAGATTTATAGCATTAAGTTCTTAAATTAGGAAATAAGAAATCAGTGATCTAAGCTTCTACCTTAAGAAGGTAGCAAAGAACAGCAAATTGAATCCAAAGTAAATGGAAGGAAATTATAAAGATCAAATGCAAATCAATGAAATTGGAAGTAGAGAACAGGAAACAACATTAAGATAACAATTTGTTTGAAAAATATAAAGAAAATTGATAGACTTTTATCCAGACTTATCAAGGGAAAAATAGGTAACAATAACAAGTATCAAAGAGGAAATATCTCTGCATGTCTCATAGACCTTAAAAAGAAAATAAGGGAATATAGTGAACAAATTTGGGCCACCAAATTTGATAATTTTGATTAAATAAAGAAATTCTGTGAGGAAGAAATGGAACAGAATTGAGAAGAAATAAAAAAATTGAATAATTGTATACTTAGAAATTGAATTACTGCCTGCAAATCCTTCTACAAAGAAGAGTTTAGGCTCAGATGATTTTGCTGATAAATTTTATTAAAAATTTTATCGAACATTTAATGAAGGATATTACCTGTTCTACAAAACACTTTTCACCTAGCAGAGGAAGAAATACCACTTTCCAGCTCATTTTATGAGGCCATTGTTGCCCAGATACTAGTCAAAGACATTCATGGAAAGAAAACTACAGATGCAAACATCCATAATAAACAAGAGTTTAAGTCTAGCTATATATTGAGGATGATATACTATAACCATGAGGTTCATTTCAGGAATACAAACGTGGTCTAACTCAAAACAGTCGGTTAATGAAAGCTGTATCCCAAATGCAGTCCCTGCTTTCCTCTCCACCACTGCCCTGCTCAAATCTACCACCAGCCTTGATTGAGTTAGTTCAGTACCCTCCCAATAGAGCTCCCTGCTTCATTATTTACTCTGTTCTGCATGCAGCATCCAGATTTACTTTAAAAACTTAAGTAACATGTTACTTCTAGGCGTTAAGTCCCACCAAATGAAAGCTAAGTACTTTTCTAAGAACTTATAAGGCCTTACTTGGTCTGGGGCTTTTTTCAGGCATTCTCTGTGGGTTGATTCTCTCCTCACTTTGTTTGAAGTTTGTCTTCCTTTTCAAGCTACAGTTGTCTTTTGGTGTTCTTCCCACTTTTGCTGGGGCCTGATAGAATTGGAAGTGGGTTGCAGTGACTGCTTCAGTGGCTGTTAGTGCAGGTGTACTCTGTTCTGCTCCACATTTTGTCATGTGATTTGTTCTAGAATTTTTTTGCCACTTGGCTGAGGTCATACACATCCCTGTGGGAAACTGCCCTCGTCTTTACAAGGTTTCTTCAGTTCCTTGCATGTTCTTGAACTTCACGGAGAGGGAGAGGTGAGGAGAAGAGGGTATGGTGAGGCAGCACCTTGATCTCTTTCCTGCGATTTATCCGTTTCTTCTCTACTGTGGCTTTTGACCTCTTCAGTCAGAAAAGGATAAGGATTTGGTTTTCTTTTGGCAGATTTGTGTGCTACATGTGAATCTTAAGGGTTTGTCAGTCTGAGTGTGGGAATGAGCTCACTTAGGAATGAACTGTCAGGCCTCTTGTGCTCCAGACAGTTCTGTTTCTTTACCTGATACTGTATTCCAAGTGGCACTGAATTGTTTCTTTCCTTGTTCTGGTGTCACAGATAAACCTTTTCCTCATCTGGTGCATTTCTTTTTTATTCCCCTCATTTCCTTGGTTATCAGGCAAGGCAAAGTTAGAGGTGCAGTTTCAGTTGGCCTTTTTCTTTTTTTTTAATATTTGTTTATTTTTTAGTTATAGATGGACACAACATCTTTATTTTATTTTTATGTGGTGCTGAGGGTCCTACCCAGTGCCTCACACATGGTAGGTGAGCGCTCTACCTCTGAGCCACAACCCCAGCCCTCAATTGGCTTTTTTGTATTTCCTCAGTTGCTTATTTGCTTGTACATCTCACCTAGCAATATAATTGTTAGCTAATAGAGTGTCATGTTGCATATGTAGTTACAATATATATTCACATATATGCAAACTAAACGTTTGTATATGTATTAAAATACATACCCTTGTATTTTAAGTAAAATACATACCTGTTTATGTGTTTTTTTCCTCAAGTAAATTGTTGAGCTTCCTGAGGACAGGGAACTGTCATGTATTTTTTATTTCTTATAGTGTGTTTCATGGGGCATGTAAAGCAACTTTTCAGTGCATATTATAAATTAAAACCAAGATGTGTAATTATATGACTCTAAAAGCATTGCTCCAGTTAGAGTAGAAAGTTAAATTTTAAATTAGTTTTATTAATTACTGAGATTCTTTTTTCTTTATCCATAATACAGGTACATCAAGAGAGTGTACACATGATTGAAGTCACAAGTAATTTGATTAATGAAACCCTAGCAAATCACCCTGAGTGGGCAAAGTAAGAATATTGTTTTGGGGGAAAAAAAAGTAGTGATGGATGACCTAATTTTAACACCTCTTGGCATGAAATGATCTTTACCATTATAGCTACATTAGAAGATTAAAAGATAGGGTTTGCCAAAGCTTTGATAAATAATATATATTTTTTTTTCGGAAGAATGGCATGTAATATGGGAAGAGGAGGGGCAAGTGCTTAAAATTTTAGGACTAATGTATGATAAATGACTTTTTTTAAGATAGGATCTTGCTTTGTTGCCCAGGCTGGCCTTGAACTCATGATCCTGCTGCCTTAGCTTCCCCAGTAGGCATGCACCACTGTGCCAGCTCCATACCTTATGTTTGAATTAAGATTTATATATTTACATCATGTTTATAATTTCATCTACCTGATGTCATTTGTTTGCATAGTGACTGAGGTAGATTGAAGAAATTACCCTCATTTTAGAGATGAAGGACCAGGATTATAGTTTAACAACTTGGGATAGTAATTCTCCAGTGGCAATCAGTACTTAGAACCAATGTGTCTATCCAGCTGAAGGGAACCATGCACTATATGTGTGACTCCTCAACTGTCTGTGTAATTCTTGAAATAGTTTTATATTTGTAATAATTTGGCGGGGGGGAGAGGCAAACTTGGCCCAGGATCAAATCCATCTGCCTGTTTTTGCGAATTTTTTTTTTTTAAGCACAGCTCTGCCCATTCATTTACTTATTGCCTCTCACTGATTTGGGACTTTGAGCATTCAGACTTGAGTAGTTGTGGCACAGAGAGCCACATCTGCAGAGCCTAAGGTTTTTATTCTTTAGCCCTGCACAGAGAAAGTTTACTGTTCTCCTACCTCAAGGAGTTCTGTATACTTGCTTAATTTAACTTGTGTAAAAAGGGTTTTAGGTCTTTGTGGGGAATGGTAGCAGAGTTATGCTATTTACCTATTTTATACTTCATAACAAATGGCATGAACTGCTCTATTACCCTTTTTAGTCACTAATTAAGTCAGGAAATAATCTAATTTTAGGATTATAAATTGAAATTTATGTTGATTTTCTCCTTTGATTTCTTAATATAAAGCCTGCTTTGGGTATTACTTAAACTTTCTTTAACATCACATTTGAATATTCTTAAAAGAATTCCTTTGAAACTGTATTTCTACTGACTTACCATATTACCTAGAGTATACCCAAGTTACTTGTCCTCAGTACTTCTTGTTAGTTTAAAATTGTGGCATATCTATACAGTGGGGTATTATTCAGCGTTAAATACAATACAATGGGGTATTATTCAGCGTTAAATACAATTGAACTAATAGTACACATACCAACATGCAGTATGAGCATGCTGAGTGAAAGACATCAGGCAAAAAAAAGACTATAGTGTATGATTTTATTTATGTAAACTTCCAGAGAAAGCAGACTCTGCAATTCGTAGTGACAGAAGGATTACACGTTGGGGTAGGGTGGGCTCCAGAGGGGGTGTAAGAGGGGTGCAAGGATGTTTATTTTCTTGACTAAGATATAAGAATCGGGGACTGGGGTTGTGGTTCAGCGGTAAAGTGCTCGCCTAGCACATGTGAGGTCCTGGGTTCGATCCTCAGCACCACATATAAATAAATAAAATAAAGGTCTTGTGTCCAACTACAACTGAAAAATAAATATTAGAAAAAAAGATATAAGAAGTGGAAGTGTTATCAGATTTCATTCTAGAACAGTCTTCCCATCTGCATTGTGGAGTGTAAGATGTAGCCCTTGAGACCAGCTGAGAATCAGAGTAAAACCTGATAAGAGGTTGTAAAGCCCTGGACTGTGGACAGGTCTAGTGGGAGTGGGCAGGAGGGATAGAGTTGTATAATCTTAAGGAGATTTGTTGGTTGTGAACTAGATATAGGAAGAAGAAATCTAGTGTGACTTGCTTCTGGCTTAAGAAATTAATATATGACGGTGGATTCAGTAAGACAGAAAATGGAAGAGAGATTTGATGGGGAAAATTCACTTTTTTTTTTTTTTTAATTTAACCTGTTAAGTTTTAGGTATTTGCAGGAAGGATAGGTGGAGGCATCCAGGAGGCTAGGTGGGTATGCAGTCCAGGAAAAAAGGATAAAGGGAAGGAATTAGCAGTTGGTGTGAGTCCAGAATTGGAGGTCTGGGTTGGCATTAGAGTGTATTAAGAAAGAATGTATGTGATGCACACAGAGGACCCTGGGTATATATGCCCTCTGGATTATCTCTGGCCTTTAAGACTGAAAAGAAAACCATAGGTGGCAAAGGAGAATGAGAGAAACAAGAGGAGAGCCAAGGGCAGAGAAAATTTTAAGAAAGCAGTAGTGGATAGCAGATGTCAGATTGCTGCAGAAGGGCTGGGGCACATGCTTAGTGGTAGAGAGAGTCATGCTGAGTATGAACGAGGTTTGGGGTTCAATCCTCATTATTGCCCCTCCCCCCAAAAAAGCTTCAGAAAAAGTAAGAGTGAGATTGGATGTAGTGGCTACAGGATCAGTGCATTCAGTTAGCAAAACCTGATTAGATTACTTTGTGTTAAATTATGGGGGAGAGAAAAAGTGGAGAAAGTAAGTGTGGGCTTATCTTTCTCATGTTTATCTGTGAAAGAGCAGCTGATGGTTGAAGGGAGGTGCAGAGCAAATTTAAAAAAATTAAGATGGAGGAATCTCATTTATTTGCTGAAGGGAAGAAATTGGTAGGGTAGAAGGAATTGAAAATATTAGGAGAGGGGTAATTCTTGGGACATGTCTCTGAGGATGAAGCAGAAGATGAATCCACAGCACAAATTGAGGAAAGCAGATCAGAATAGATATGAATATAAACCCTTGAGTTTAGTGGGTTGGAATGGGGAAAGTGGAAAATTAGGGCAGTATGCCATTGAGGTAAGAAGTGAGACCATCTGTCCTCTAAGCCCTTTATGTTCTTTTAACATAAAATATTTTGAAATGAGAAAGCAAGGAATCAACATGATCCATCTATTAGGGTTTAGGAAAGAGCCACCTGATCCAGGCAAGCCTTCTCCCAGGTGTTGTCCTCTAGGGCTAGTCTCAGTATTATAAAGGATTCCTATTCTTTGACAGTCATTCTTCTATAAGGCAAATAAACCCAAGTTCTTTCATACTGGTTTTGAATTGTAATAGCACCATCTCTATTGCTATTTTGAAAGCACAGTAGTCGGAGCAGCCCTAGATCAGGTTGTTGTAGACAGGTGTTTTGTTTATTTGGTTTAACTTTTGAAGTCACATGAAGTTGCAAGACATGTATAGGGAGGTCCCCTATTCTCTTGATTCCACCCCCTCCAGTGTTGTCATTGTCCATAAGTATAGGACAGTAACAAAACCAGAAAATTTGCATCGGTGCAACATATTGTCTTTGGACTTTACTGGTTTTACATGCACTGTGTGTGTGTGTTTTGCTCAGGAATTCCTCACATCTTAAAAAGATCTTTAGCGGATAATAAATTGAAAATTATTATTTACCCTGTTAATTTTCTGAAATTTTTCACTTCCTTAGATCAATGAGTCCCGATTTTTCAGTAGGTCCAGGGTTGGCCCCAAGCTTTTTTTTTTTCTTTTTCTTTTTCTTTTTTTTGTGTGCTGGGGATGAATCCAGGGCCTTATGCATGTGAGGCAGGCACTCTACCAACTGAGCTATATCCCCAGCCCACATTTTCATTTTTCTAACAGGTTTTCAAGCAGTTTTGGTGCTGCTGGTTCATGGATCGAACTTTGAGAACTTTGTTCCAGATTTTGACTATCCCAGTGTTCCAGAACTACTTCTGGTGCTGAAATAGGCAAATGACCCAGATTATGTGTGAACAGAGAAACAAGGCAAAGTGGAATGAAGGAGGAAAAGTGGGTCTAAATGCTAAGGAAAGATCAAAGGGAAATTTTGATTGTAACAATTAGGCCAGTCAGGCCCAGATGTCAACAATCCTTGCTTGTGATGCACATCTGTGTATTAATGACTGATTGGCATTATTGCTTCCTAAAGTAACACATCATGTTTAAAGTGTTTTTGGAACGGTACACTAAAAATATCCTTTTTTTTCCCATTTTTTTATTTTAAATTAGTTGGCTTCCTGAGGCTCAGGTGGTCCAAAGAGCCCTGAATTCTGCAGCTAACAATGTCTATCAGTATGGGCGAGAATGGATAACCCACAAGGTAAGGGAAGAGCCTTTCTGTGGCTTCCTCTTTGCAGGGTCTCTGTTGGTAGTGACTTCTTGCTTCGAGAAAGCATACAGATTCGGTTTGGAATGATTTCCATTTTTGAAATAAGCTTAAATCTATAGGTTGACAAGCAACATAAAATGAAATTAAAGCTCTAGATAATCACACCAAACAGTGCTAGTAGCCTCAACTCATTTACTTTCTTCTTGAGGTGGATCTAATTGTTATATTTTAGGACAGAATGATCACTAATCTTGGATGGTCAAATATGGTCAAAGGAGGAGAAAAAGGTAATAAGCCATCCTCTTATCTGCCTGTAACAGTGCTTGGCAGTTTCCGATTAGTTTCATTTAATCTTTTCAAGAAAGCTGCAGGAGTCTGAATTATTTTGCTTGCTTTGCAGATGAGGAAACATACTCAGCTAGGCTGAGTAGATCACCGTTGGTCATATAGGAAATCAGCTTCAGGCTAATGACCAGCTCCAAATCCTTGTTCTTTCTGCCATAGTGTGGTAGTGGTGTGTGCCTGGAACTGGAGAAAGTGCTTTCATATGGCACTTGAGATAAACTTTGAAGGAAGGGCAGATCAAGGAAGAGTGTATTTTAGGAAGGGTAGTTAATGTGAGCAAAGAAGCAGAGACAGGAGTGTTCTTGAGGAGATGACCTTGACTGAAGGGGAAGGAAAGACATAGTTGTCACTGTTAGAGATTAGCTTCTTCAGTATGGGTTTGGGATATTCTTTTTTTCTCTCCTACTGTTGCCCATGGGAGTAAAGTTTTAATATACTGAAGTAATTAGAATCATATGGTGACAAGTTTTTTTGCAGTGAGACTAGTGGCTGGAAAATTATATCAGTATATGATTTCTTGTTTGAAAGCAAATCTCCTCCTCCCTCCCCAGAATTATGGAAGATATATATATGTATGGTAATCTATTAACCTAAAGAAAGAACAAGTCTGGTTAAAAGTTGAGAGAGCCACAGGTTGTAGTGCACACTTGTAATCCCAGTGGCTTGAGAGGCTGAGACAGGAGGATTATGAGTTGAAAGCCAGCCTCAGCAAGGCTCTAAGTCACTCAGTGAGACCCTGTCTCTAAATAAAATACAAAATAGGTCTGCGGATGAGTCTCAGTGGTTGAGAGTCCCTGATTTCAATCCCTGGTACTCCGCAACCCCACCAAAAAAAAAAAAAAAAATTGAGAGAAAGTTGTGCCTGTCCCTGATAAGTTAATCATTACATGTTCCTTCTTTAAAAAAAAAAAAATAATGCATACATGCTTATATTATTTATTTATATATGAGATAAGCATCCACAAATTTATCTTTTACTTATCTTAGAACTGTCATAAGAGGAAAATCCAGCCATTGCAGAAGATTTTCAGCTTTCTAGGACATGTTATTTTGCTTAAATCATGGCATTTTATTCTTTATTAATATATCTTGGAGAAATTTTTATTCTAGAATCCTTATCTTTCTGGGAAGAGTATAAAGTAGAGGGAATTTTGGGTAGCCAGAGACATGGACCTTAGATTTTAAAGAAATAAATTTCAAATTACTTAGAGAAAAATAGGTATAAAACCTTCTAAAATAAGATGATGGGCATTTGATAACAAAAATTATAAAATGTGTGATCTTGATTTAAAAGACAGAGGAATAATATCTAAAAACATTGAATGTTCATAAAATGGGATATATTTTATATAAAAGGGATGAAGTAATGATGAGTATTACAGCATGGATTATTTTTGAAAACATTATGTTAAGTGAAAGAAGCAGTCATAAAAGAAGGTAAGATTTCGTTTATATGAAATGTCCAGAGAAGGCAAATTTATAGAGACAGAAAATAGAGTCATGATTTCCAGGAGTGATGGGGCTGGGGAAGAATGAGGGAGTAACTGTTAATGTGAATGGGATTTCTTTTTGGGATGATGAAAATGTTTTGAAATGATATATGGTAATGATTGCATGCTGTGAATATACTAAGAATCGTTGAATTGGGCACTTAAATGAATTATAAGTCCTATGAGTTATATATCAATAAAATTATTTTTAAAAAAGTGCAGATGTAACTTTCTAATGAGCTAAAAGTCTTATCTAACTAAAAATCATATAAGAAGAATTGGGTTGTAAGAGCTAAAGTCCAGAGAGGCCTGAAATAGGGGAAAACAGCATTCCCAGAAGAGTTTTTCAGGGTGTATGTCTGGTCTGCCTGACCCCACTTATGTTGTCAGCCTCATCTCCTGTGTCCCTTCATATTGTTTGAGTCATACGTGGACCTTCCAGTTGGCTTTCTTCACTCAACATTCTTGCTTGAACTACCCTTTCTGCTTTTTATGTCTTTAATAAAAATCTGGGATAGCCAAGAGAATGAATAATGTTTACTCTGTCCCTCCTTCCATGATCAGAATGAAGAAGGTTCTAGCCAGCCATAAACAGGCCCCATACTTTGCTAGGTGTTAGGCGGAAAGTGGTAAATTACAGTTTCCACTCTCCCAGGGATTACACCCCAGTGAGAGGAGACCGTCATCAAGCATGCAAACAAATGAAAAAACTCAGGTGCTAATAAGTGCTGCCTTATTGAGTAATGTGGTGGAGTGACTCAGCATGATGCTTTAGCTAGAACTCCGGAGAAGGTCTCTGAGAAGGAGACATTTCCATTAAGACTTAATGATGAGGAGAAGGCAGTTGGCAAAGGATTAGTAGAAGATTGGGTCAAGCTGAGGCAGCAAGGCAAGCCTAGGTCAGGACAAAGAAGGTGGGGGTTTTATTTTAGTTATAAATTTAGGCATTATGCAAATTACATAGAAGGGGATGTGACCTGATTTAGGATGTTGGACCTTATTTTGGCTGCTTTATGGAGAAGGGGGCAAGAAAAGGAGAAGAAAAAGAGGCCAGATAAAAGGTTATTCTGATAGCAGCTAGGTTTGTGGCTCAGCGGTAGAGCATCCTCCTAGCGCAGGTGAGGCACTGGGTTCGATCCTCAGCACCACATAAAAAAATAAATAAAAATAAAGGCATTGTGTCCACCTACAACTAAAAAAAAAAATTTAAAAAGAAAGGTTATTCTGATTGACCATGTGAGAGATGTTAACTACTTGAACCAGGGTTGTAGAAATATAAAATGGAAGAATTGGTCAGATTTAGGTTTTTTTTTTCTTTCTGTTTTTTTGTTTGTGGTAAGAGGAATTTCTCATAGATTGGACACAGAACGTAAGGAAAGGAAGTTTTGGTTGTTTAGCTAGAAGAATAGCTCTGATGGAAAAGATGTGGAGGTGATAATAGGATTTAGGTGACATGGATGGATCAGTAATTAAATTTGAGGCATAGTTAGTTTGAGTTACTATTAAATATCTGGATAGGATTGCCGTGAAGGCAGGTGGACATACAGAGTTGGAGTTCAAGGGAATAGATGGCAGCTTAGGAGTCATCAGATGGAGCTTCTGCTGTGTCACAGGGGGTGAATGCAGAGCCCTAAGGCCTGATCTACCCAAATGTCAGGTCCAAGCTTTACTCTGTGGGGTATTCAGGCTATAGGAAAACCAATTCATTGAGAAGATTTATTCTATATCTTATGACTACAGAGTCTTAGGAAGTAGATGAAGATGAATGTTCTATGTCATGTAATATTAAAATTTTGAAGTTAGAAGACATTTGCTAAGTCAGATCACTTCAAGTGTGTTGAAGAAAGCCTGCATATATTATCTTCCAGACATTTTGATTGAAGTATTCACAAATTTATTTCATGCAAAAAGAGTAGATGTTTATACCTTTTAAAGTAGATTCACTAGATCCATTTAAAAGATTCCTTTCCAGAGGGCCTGAGATTAATGGAACATGACATATGTGGACCCTGCCCTTATAGAACTTTGACTCTGCTGGGGAAGTCAGCCATTTAATTCATGTTATGCATGATTGATTTTGGCAAAGGAGAAAAAATTATTCTAAAGGAAATAAAATAACATAGAATAGATAATCTGGGTAAATCAGAATATTGTTTCTTTGAATTTTTTTTCCTTTTGAGTTTTGTGCTGATTTTTTAGTTTGTTAGTAAATTGAAAGTATTTTTGATTTAGAAAAAGCATTGAAACAAGAAATTATATATAATGTCCCTCTTATTGATACAGGCATAATCCACTCAGTTCCTGTGTTAGATGGTTGATGGATGGACTTTGTTTGATTTTGCCAGAAAATTATTCGTTAACTCTAATGGTCACTATGAAATTGGAATGAGGAAAATACAAAAGGTGAAAAAAGAAAAAAGAATTATTAGATGGTACCCATGAGATTGGAAGAAGTGGCCTCTATTAGTTTGCAAGGGATGACATAACAAAGTGCCACAGACTGGTTGGCGTAAACCATGAAAATTTATTTTCTCACAGTTCTAGAGGCTAAGTGAGATTCAAGTGTGGGCAGGGTTGGTTTTCCTGAGGCCTCTCTCTTTGGCTTCTAGATGTCATCATTTTCCTGTCTCTTCACATTGTCTTCCCCTGTGTGTGACTGTGTCCCAATCTTTTCCTATAAGGATGCCAGATATATTGGATTAGGACCTATGCCAATGGCCTCATTTTAACTTCATTACCTCTTGAGAGACTCTCCCAAATACAGTCACATTCTGAAGAATTGGTGGTTAGGACTTCAGCATGTTAATTTTGGTGTGGACACGGTACAGCTCATAACATGGCCTAAGTAGAGAGGGCAGATAGAAGAGGATCACAGGTAGACTCCCGGAGCACTTGAGGTTTTGGAGGTCAGAGAAGGAGCCAGTGAACTGAGGCATAGTCCTGAGGTAGAATGAAAGCAACCTGTGCAGCCCGGAAGCCTAGAGAAGAAGGTGTGTCAACAAAGACCTCCTCAGTCTGGCAAATGCTGAGATTTCAAGCGGGATGAGTACAGAGAATTGCCCCCTGACTCTGTCATTCCCATTTTAGACATGAGGGTGTTTGCCTTCTCAAGTCATTTTCTGATGGCTTTTAATGCTTTCTTGCCTTTCACATATAGAGAGCATGTCATATACAATCAACGATATGTGCCCTTCATTCATTCTTTGGATAGCAATGTTAAGTCCATCAGACTCTGTTCTCTAGCCCAGTCTTCCTTGTGACTTGCACTATGTATTTAAACGAGCAGGACAGCGTTCTGGGTCTATAATATTCTGCTATGGTGGATATTACCAGGATTTTGGAAAGAGTGTTTTATAATATGTTTGTAAAATTATGCCATTTTGTCCTTTAATGGTTGTGGTATTTAGCTGTTGTGCTGAGAGATGCCCGCTTAAAATAGTGCTTTACTTTGTAAAAGGCCACCGTGTGTGCACGACCTAGATTGATGCCAACTAACAATTTTAGGGTTTTTCTGGTGAGGGAGAGCTCAGAAACTGATGGGAGAATTGGTAGGAAGTTAGTGTCTGACAGTCATGATATATACAAGACTAAAGTAACTAAAGGAAATTAGATTATGGGCACTTGTGGATTTTAATTATTTTGAGTAATTTGCTCTAGGAGGTGTTCTTTGTTCATAGGTTATATATTCTGTAGTTGAAATAACATTAGAGTTTTTATCCTGACTGCTGTTTAGCTTCGTTACCCCCCCCCCACCTCCTCTTTTTCTTTTCTTGGTAGTAGGCATTGAACCCAGGGTCTTGTGCATGCATGCTAGGCAAACACTGTCCCACTGGGCTACTCTCCCAGCTCATCAAAACCATTTTCTATCTCTTGGGATTGTTGTAAAGATCATCTGATGTAGGTGAAAATACATTTGTAAATTTAAACTATATAGAGATAGATGGCTTTTATTATATTCACTAGTTTGTATCTGGTTTATGAATAAATCAGTTCAATACAGAGGCTTATATTTACATCAGCTATGTCTAATAACTGGCACCAATATCTATGAGACCAACATCAAATGGACTAAAGGTGAATTAATATACAGTGTAAACCAGAATGGAAAAATGATCACCTGCTAAATTATCTGAAAGTTTTCAGTTAATCCGTAGACTTCTGGGAAATTGTTATATCCATATGATGTTGGAAAGTATTAATTGATACAATCCTTTTAGAAGACTGTTTAGCAATGCATAGTCAGAGCCATTGTTTTCTTTGATTCCTATTCATTTTTTTACTGTTAGTGGTAAGAAAAAAATAGCTATATATAAAGATTTATTTATGACATTAAAAATTGGGAGCCATCTATATGATCTATGAGTGGGTAATGATTAGAACTTAATGTATAATATAAAAATATTAAAAATAAAGATGATAGATGTCAAAGATGAGATGTTTATGATGCAAAAGACAACAGATTTCTAAGAATAGTCTGTAAATAAGTAGAAAATTGCAGAGGAAAAGGAAAAATGCAAACAGTTGTATTAAAGGAATGGAATTACAAATCAGTGTGTTTTAAAATTGTCTTTAATATTGCAATATGGTTTTAGTCTGATCAGTCATAGTTTTCTGAGGCATAGTTGTCTCAATGTACAAACTGAGGGAGGATTTGTGTTTATTGCTAAGGTCCTAAAATTTTACTTAAATTTCTGTGAAAATTCTTAATAATAGAGATATGTATCTCTATGATTATAATATGGTACATTGTATATATTATATATACAATGATACATTGTATTTTGATGTGTGTGTATATATATATATATAAATATTTATATAAATATATATATGATACATATGCCCTGGGGTCATAGGGTTAAGATTTTTCTCTGGGTACATGAGCCCAGAGAGGTCAATAAGCGTGGCTTCATTTGTACCATTTTCTTATGTATCTCTTAGAGACCTGGGAACAGAGGAAAGAAAAAAGAAGCAAAAACATGAGAAAGGAAAGGGAATTTACTGGGAACATTGAGAAATAGAATATAAGAAAATAACACAATGAGGCTAGCCTTAACTAAATAGTCTGGAACATTTTAGTTTGGTTTGGACAAATGAAGACCCAGCCTGTATTGAGTTGTTACCTGAATTTTTAAATCAGATTATATCTGTATTTTTTCCTAGCTTCATAAAATTCTAGGAGATAAGATGAACAATACAGCTGTAATTGAGAAGCAAGTACTAGAACTTTGGGACAGACTGTATCATTCTTGGTTTGTAAAGGTAAGTTATCTTAGCAAAGGATTTTCATTGTAAACTGAAGTCCTTTTAATGTAATTTATACATTCATTGACTACATAGGATTGTATTCACATTGGAATTTCATTTATTGAAATTCTGTTTTAGCAGGATCTTAAGCCTCAGGTGACTAAAAGTCATCTTATGTCAATGGTTTGTCTCCTGGCAGAACTTGTTAACTTGGGTTGTCTGTTGTATCATTATTCTGTCCTCTGCTTGTTATAGATGACATCTTGTCCTCCAGACTAGCTCTATGCATTGGAAATGTAATGTGAGCCACATGTTTGGGGGTTTTTTTTGGTGCTAGGTATTATACCCAGGTCTTGTGAATGTTAAGCATGTGTTGTTCTACTGAGCTGTATCTCCAGCCCTTGCAAGCTGCATGTGATATTTTATATTCTTTTTTAAATTCTAAGCTTTTGAAATTTAGTGGGCATTTTATACCAAATAGCACATCTGTTTTGGAGCTACCTACATTTTAAGCTTTTAGTAACTACATGTGGCTAGTTGTTCCTGTTTTGGACAGTACACTTCTACCTATTTAAGAACTTTTCTCTGAGAAAGTGGAAATAGTACTAAAAGTTCAGAGACCTTTACTTTAAATCAACCTTGTGTACTGTTTATATTTATGTACTTTTACTTCAGAATTTGTGATGGAAAGTAATGCAGTTTTTCCCCGAGTATAAAAATGATGGATTAGAAAGCAGCGTGTTCTGCTGAGCTGTGCTCCATACCAGGTCCAGTGGCTGTCAGGAGCTGACCTCTGCATACTGAAGGGCAGAGGTATTGGTTCTTTCCCAGGTTGATGTAAGGAAAGGAGGAGCAGCTGTGAATCTCTTAACCTGGGGTGGAAGCGAGGGGAACTGTCTTTAAACTTGAATTTGTGACTTACTGACCTGTTTTGAATGTATTCTCTTGCCTTTGGATGAGTTGAGGGAATATGGTACTGGTTTTCTTACCTTTCAAAGACTGGGAGTTAAGACTTTTAATGGCATATTAGTTTGAATATCATATATTTCATTCTGATTGCTGAAGAACCAGGTAATTATAAAGGTCATATCTATTTCCTTTGCCAACTCTGGGGCTTCTTAACAGAGTTTCCTGTGCCTCACCCTTTTAGTATAGATCTATAAATAGTATACTGTCTTTCTTTTTTTTTGACCTCTTTCACCAGGACCTGAGTCTCTGCATTGTGTAATGGATATTAATATCAGTGTTTTATTTGCAAAAATGAGAGAATGGAAGCACATGCAAAATATTAAGAACTTCACCCTGAATTTTAACCTCACTTTGTTTATTCACATTTCTTTCAAATATAATTATGGTGGCATCCCTACCAGTGTTGTTCCCTTCCTGAGAGATGAATTGCATTTTCCCCCTTATCCTTGGTTCTTTGTTATAGTCACTTTGCTCCTCCTTTTATCTTGTACAGAAGACATTTTTCCTTCTTCCTTTTTGAGACTGGCTCACTGTGTTGCCCAGGTTGATCTCAAGCTCCTGGATTCAAGCTATCCTCCTGCCTCATCTTGGATGGCTGGGATATAGGCACATTATTACTGTGCTGGCTTTTGTATAGAAGGTTAATAACAGAGATGATGAAGGAGGAATAAAGCAAAGGTAAAAAACCAAGAAAAAGGTGGAGGAACTAAGAAGAAAAAGTTGAAAGTGAGCGGTGTTTTAAAATTCTGTTGTATATATTGAGTGTTTCAAAAATGTATTTAGGAAAGAAGAACTTGAGCCAGGCTTAGACACGGTACCTAAAATGTAAATGGAAAAGTGTTACATTTCATTTCTTTAGATGTCTTTACTTGATTCCTTAAATAATATAAAGATTTTTCACCTTTGAGTATTTCCTGAGGTACACAGTGGACGTAAAGCAGAATGGGACATTTATACTTTTCACTCTAGGTTAAGATGGAAGTTTCATGTTTGAACTGTTTTGTCTCATAGAATGTAACACATTCTGGAAGGCACAAAGGACATAAGATGCATGTAAGTCGTCAGAACAGCTGGCTGGGAGACATTCTGGACTGGCAGGACATCGCCTCCTTTGTTCACGAGAACATTGAGACATTTCTTTCGGTAAGGAATAGTGTTTATAGTTATGGTGGACTTACAGATTAAAAACAGAACTCTAATTCCAGGTTTTCTTTACACACTGTGAAGCCTTCAGTTACTCCGTTTTTAAGGCCATGACATTTATAGGCTGGAGAACTCTTTTTTTTTAGTTGTAGATAGACACAACAACTTAATTTTGCTCATTTACTTTTTTATGTGGTGCTGAGGATTGAACCCAATGCCTCATACATGTGAGGCAAGCCCTCTGCCACTGAGGCACAACCCTAGCCCAAGGCTGGAGAACTCTTCCTGCACTAGAAAGATATCCAAAAGCAGTTTTCTTCAGGTGTTCGTCCCCTGCCTTGCCCTTTTGAGACACACTTGTAAGATGCTGAATCCTGCAGCATGTGAGTGAAGCTGTGGGCTCCCATGTTCTCAGGAACCCTCGTCACCCAGGCTGACCAGAATGTTCCCCGCTGGACATTAGAGAGAGAGATCTGTTTTTCTAGTGGGTGAAGCCCTTGACATATGGAAATATGACTTATTCATTACATTACAGAAACTGAATATGTGAGGACTTAGCTTGTTGTCTTCCCCCCGACTTTTCTGTCATGTACCATCCACTTCTGCAGCCTTATAGCATTGCTGAGTCTTAACGTCTACTCTGCATCATTCTGGGGTGTCTTGGCATGTGGTTAGTCACAGAGATGAGAATGTTCCTTTGAATAGACTAGTGGATTCCAGTAAATTAACAATAGTTAAATTTTTAAAAATTGAAGCTTTAAGTAATAATATAGCTGAAAAGTCAGTGCTTTAAGATTTGTATTAAAAAGAAGTAATGCCTTGTTCTTTGCTTCCCAGAGACAACCTCCAGAGTTACTTTCTGTTCCAGAAGCAGCTTTCCCTGGGTGTGTACCTCTGGATTTCTAAAATAATGCTTACACTGCCCTTTTTTGTTTTGCTATTTTAGGTATTATCTTTTGGCTTCCAAATATGGAAGATGAAGGTAAAGATGTGACTTCTTCAAGTCCTTCAATGCCTTCTAATACCTCCCTTGTGATTTTTCTGATTCCTCCTCTTGCTCCCTGTACCTGCAATCACACTCTTCCCTTCCTCTCACTCCTCCCAGATTGCTGTAACAGTTTACAGTTAAGTCTGTAAATCATGTCCTTCAGTTTTTATTTTATAGGGGTTTTTTTGGTCTTTTTTTTCTTAAGGGGCTTGTATTGCCCAGACTGGCCTCAAGCTCCTGGGCTCCAGCTATTCTCCTGCCTTAGTCTTCCTAGTAGCTGGGGCTACAGGTGTGATTTACCTCGCTAGGTGCTTATGTTTTTGATAATCCTTTCCCTATGTTTCCTCTAATCCAGTGATTCTCAAACTTTTGATCTAAAAATTACAAAGTGCTTATTTATCCCTTTATTAAATAACAACATTACATGTTAATATATAGAGTATGCTTTTAGTTTGTGAAAAATACTGTTTTCTAAAATGAAAAAAGAAGTACTGGGAAGAGTGGCTTTCTTTTAATTTTTCAGTCTGTTAAACTGCATTCTCAAGTCTGCTCTGCCTCCAGTCTGTTGGGATTGTTTATTTGGTTGAAGTATATGAAGATCATCCAATCTCACACAGGTGTCTAGATAGAAAAGAGAGAAGTCTTTTAATAGATTTTTATTGTGGCTATTCTTTGATACTACATCAAAACTCAGTTAACTAACTTTTAAAAGGTTAGTTGCAGGGTGAAATTTAAAATCGTATCCATGATCTTTTTGTATTCTTGTGTATTAAAGTCTTTTGGTCCATCTTGGTTGGGCGTGTTTCAGCCTTGTGTGCTTTGGTAGTATACACTGATCATTTGGAATATCAATTCACTGGTGTCTGTACATCTTCAAAATATTGATACTCTGTAGTATTAAAAAATTATGTTCTTTAGCTATCAAGGCCTCAACACCTGATAAAAATTTCCAAAATTAACTTTTTTTCTCAAAAGCTCAAATTTTATTGTTGACCACAAACACTGGGTGATTTTTTTGTAAGTGACACTTTATTCGGTTGTAAATGAACTTTATTCATTTTGAATTCATGTGGAAATGGTATTCAGTGAGAAGTTCAGCTAGTTGTGTTCCCAGGTCAGTCACACAAGTGCCCTTCCTCTGAGGACTGTTGAACTTCAGTCAGTGAGTGGCAGGAGTGTGTTTTGCTTACTTTCCCTTTCCTCACACAGAATGTTAAAAAAAAAAAAAAAAAAAGACAACTATTCAAAGATTGATACTAAATTGAATTAATGACTTTTCCTGCTGCATAGAGTATATGTTAAGTGAAGCTGGTGCCAGCTGTGTGGCGGTGAATACAATGAACTCTAGAACAGTCTTATGTGGTGCTGAGGATCAAACCCGGGCCGCACACATGCCAGGCGAGCGCGCTACCACTTGAGCCACATCCCCAGCCCCCATTGATTGTCTTTATACCACCAGTGCAGAGGCCAACGTGAAGTAAAGCATGGGCTTGATTATTATTAACAAAATAGCTTTGGCTTCACATAACCTCAGAAGGATCTTGGGGGCATGGGTTGTCCAGGAGAAATATTGTGAGCATCACTTACCGGCTTTCTAAAGTGCCTTTTAGTCAAGTGTCGGATTGCTTAATTTTATAAACATCTTTTGTTTCCCTTTTTAGTACTCCCTCCCACCACCCCCTCCCAAGTGGCTTCAACTTTACTCTTGAAATCTTGATTCAATTTCCTGTTTCTGCTATCATACTTGTAATTTCCAACAGCTCTTTCTTATATACCAAGTCTTCCTTTGTTATTTCTTTGAGAATATTACTAATAAAAGTTGCCCTCTGTTTGTTCTGAGTCTCACCTTTCACCTTTGAGACTATCCTCAGATATCTGTCTGGTGACCCTTGGCAGTTTGATGCTTTCTAAGAGTGAAACAGCCAGTTTGAAGGTCTTCAGCCAGGTCAGCTTGTAGAAAAGTCCAAGGGTCAGCAGGTTCTACTCAGTTTATGGACCTTCCAGGCAACTTTTTCATGCCAGTGCATATCCAAGATAACTTATTGTCTAATAATAAATATATTTGAGTGTTTGTTTTCCCCCAAAATTCAGGTGTGTTAACAAGAAGTTATTGAATTCTTTTTTTGTCTTACTTTGAGCCTGCAATAGTTGAATTTTAAAGGATCTATCACTGACAGCTGAAGTGCTGTTACTGAATCAAATTAAGATAGATGATACAAAAGAATTACTTAAATTTTATAAATTTTTATGGAAATAAAACAAATGGGTAGTTTTGAAATTAAAACAATTTAGCCATGAAGTCCCCCCCCCCCCAAAAAAAGGACACAATTCTTATGTCTAAACACATTTAAATATTGAGTAGTAGTTCAGGAAACAGATTATCTAGTGTTTTTTATATAAAATATTTGATGACAAATATTGTGCTAGGTTCTTTAAAATATTTTCTAAAATTTAATTTTCATAAAACTTCTGTAAATTCAAGATAATTGCTTTCATTTTGATAGGATAGTGGCATTAAAAATAACAGTAGATATTCAGATTCAGTTCTTCTTTCATTGGTTCCAGAGACCATACTTGCCATAATACTGCAATATCTTTCAAACCATATTTCATACTCTAGAAGACTCTGCTTTTCCTAGTGTTATTCCTTTATGCTTTTATTTGCTTATTTTGTCTGTTCTCTTTCTGATCTTATAGTCCATAGGCAGCTTAGAGCCAGTCTTGTTTGTGGACTCTTCCTAGTGATTTCAGAACACATTGAGGTTCCCCTACATTTTTTTCTTATTTTGACTTCTGCATCCCTATAATGTTCTGTTTTAAACTTTTTCTAAACTGTTTCTTTTGAGTCTTCATGAGTTCCATAGCTGGGAAGTCATATTTATAATCAGAGGTTATGTGGTGAGCAGTGGACTCAGGGTGCAGGGATGCAGAACAGCTAGAGGACGGTGAGGCCTCCTTGGTCATTTCTTACCCACCACCTTTCATGAATATGCTGCTTTATGGCTTAGGTGTCTCCTGGGTTTTTTGTGTTTCAGGACCAACTACTCTGTTCTTGACATTTTTTGAGTTATGTTTGTATCCTTGACTATATCAATAGTAAACCTGGCTCATATTTTCTGCTTTTGACCTGAGATATATTTATTTACATAAATCTGTTTCATTTTCAGGTTTAGGGGCTTTGTTACTATTTCTGTCTTTACTAATTTCCTCTGTTTTAAGACTGGCATATAAACTAGAACTGCTTTTTACCTTAAGATTTACTTAAGTTTCTAGGAATGTCCTTTCTTGTTTTCTCCAGCTTATTCCCTTTTTTTTCAAATAAGAAAAGTTACTTGAATTACTTTAGTACCATTTATATTTTCAACTAATTTCTTAAAATTACCACAGGGTATTTTCCATAAGTGTGACCCAAAAACTATTTAAAATTTTTTTTTGATTAAGAATTCCAGAATGACTGAGCCCCCAAAAGAGGCTTGTCAAAATCACAAAGGGCTTGTTGGTTTGTTTCTTGGAATCAGTGGCATTGTTCATTCATTCTTTATCCCACCAGGTCAAACAGTCAATCATGCATATTTTTGTAGGCATTGTGAAACACTCTCAAGATTTTATATAAGGAGGTTTTGTAAATGAAGCCAGCCTGCTGAAGTTCTCTTATGAAGATTGAGCTGAGATCTGCAAGAAATGCTGAGGGCAACAAAACATGCTTTTATAAATGATATATTTGCGGTAGGAAAGGAATGGATGGGCCTTTCATAGAACAGATGGTCTAACATGAATATATGACAAAAAACAGATCTACTGTTTTCAGAAAGGGCACCAGAATAACAACCAGGCCATCTGAGTTCTTGCCCCAGCCCTGTTTCTCCTCCTTAGTTCTGTGCCCTTGGGCAAGTTTTTAAAAACCCGAGCTTCAGTTTATAAGTCTATGAAACAAGGATGATATCATCTCCATTTCTTCCCTCATAGCACTGTTGTGAGGTTTGTAGAACTATCTTGAAGACTGTTAATTAATGGAAGGTGTTTTCCTGATTACATATTTTGCTTCCATGTTTTTCATTACGAGGGAGGATAGTCTCCTTGGGAAGAATAGAACAGACACTACCATAGGTAATTCATGAAAAGTTCATGAAAAGCAAGGCATTAAAAGCATGGAGGTGGGCTGTAGACACTGTTCATTTCTTGGCATATTTAACATGTAATAGCTATCATCTTGATATAATGTTTTAGTGAATTTTCAGGGAATACATGAACTTAAGTCAGTAAGTCTCAATATAATAATCGTGGTCTATCTCAGGAAAGATTCTGCCCTTGACCCTAGTGATTTTAATGGTTGTTCCTGTGGTATTTTTTATATTTGTAGTTGAATCTAAGATGGCAAGAATGGAATGAAGCCGATAATACAATAAGTGCTAGAACTTCATGGCCTATACTTTTGATCCTATAAGATAAATATGTACGCAGGATGTATTCTGACATATTCTCCTGTAGACATTTTTATGTGCATTCTATTTTAACATAGTTATAACCATACTATATAAAATTTTTTGTATTCTGCTTTTAAAACTTAGTGTTATTATAATCATATTTTCCTATTATAATAGAAATGTTTCTAATAACTACCTGCTATTATTTGAAGTGGATTCATCATAATTTTGTAACCATTTTCCTTATCACTGAATGTGTAGATGTTTTTGATTGACACCCCTCCCACCCCCCACCCCCCACCCCCCACCGCCGCCCTGCCACCCTCTTAAGAAGCTCATAGTTCTTGTCTTTCGGTAATGGTAGTAAGACACTGTATTCAAAGCAAACTAGATGGCTGTAGCAGCTCCTTTCATGAGGATGAGTTCTGACATCCAACTTTCCCTCCTTGACAGATCTTGGAGTCCCTGTGGATAGTTATGAGCCGGAATGTGAGCCTGCTGTTTACCACGGTCACCACGCTCCTGACCATTCTTTTCTACAGTGGCACTGCCCTTCTCAATTTTGTACTCTCTCTGGTATGTCTGTCTAGATAAGTACTTGTCCCATTCTCCACTGAAGCATTTTCTTGGTTCTGTTTGCATTTGTGAGTGTCTGTAGTTTCCCAAATGTGATTTTTTAGGAGACACTATCCTTTTTTTTGCAGATAATTTTCCTGACCACACTATTTTATCTGTTAAGTTCCAGTGATGAGTACTACAAACCAGTGAAGTGGGTGATAAGCCTGACACCACTATCTCAGCCAGGCCCATCTTCTAATATTATCGGCCAGTCTGTGGAAGAAGCTATCAGGTAGGGGTAAGATTTATGCTTTTGTTCTCTTCACCAACTGCTTTCCATGAGAAGCTTCTTGTCTATCTTGAGCTTCTTAGTAATATTCATCACTAAATTAGTGAAAGACTCTGGTACTCTCAAGATTTTCAGCTCATTTTGAGAAGATGCTATAAGTAGTACATATGTTAAACTCTGGCTTGTTTGTTTGTTTGTTTGTTATTGTGATTTCCAAAGATGCCCTGGCCTGCTGTCCATCAGCAGCTCATAGTCTAGTTCTTGTTGTCATGCCACTTGTATGGGAGAACCCCCTTCTTCTACCACTTCACTTCCTCAGAACCTTCCTCTGTTCTCAGGAATTCTAGCTTAGATCTGGGAGGGCAGCAGATGGCCTTCATGTTTCTTTTTGTCTCCCGCTGCAGCCAGGCTGTGCTGTCTGCAGGGACAGGTTGGATACTGGAAATGCAGTCTTTAGTTCAAGTCAGAAGCTCTGTGTGCATAGTAGGTTCTGTCCAGAAACTTCCATCATGCCTCTGAGGTCCTTGTATGGCAGGCTTGCTCTTCGAATGAGGATCTTTTTCAACTTGTACATTCCATATTCCATAGCTCTTTCAAAGCCACTGGCTTCTAGACCCCATTTCTTTCTTCTCTTCACCATGCCTGGTAGGGAGATGCTTTTTGCAGTATAGATCTCTCTCAACTCATCCCCCCACTCCCTTCCTCTTATTACTTATTAATATGACTCTATATTTTTTACTCAAGTTAAACCCTAATATCATCCACTAGAACTCTTTTTTTAGTAACTCTTCTTTCTAGTTACTAGTAACTCTAGTAAGTTATTAGTCAGGTGGTCTTAAGCTTTGTTGAATAGTAAATCTTAGGCATTTTGGTTTTCCATATACATTTTAAAAATAGCTATATGTGGCTGGATGTGGTGGTGATATTCAGCTATTCCCAGCTATTCATGAGGATTGCAAGTTTTAGGCCAGCCTTGGCAACTTAATGAGAACTATCAAAAAAATAAAATAGAAAGGGCTGGGGATGTGGCTCTGTGGTGCTTGCTGCACTTGCCTAGCATTTGTATTTTTGAGGTCCTGGGTTTAATCTCCAGTACCATAAACAAAAACAAAAATATTGATGAATCAATCACAAAGTATTGTTTGGAATTAGCCATCACAGAAATCTTGATTTGACCTGATAATCTTGACTCACTAATCTTAGCTTACTTTTCACCTATAACCGTTAGAGAGAATATATCTTTTCTGGAAACTTCCTCAGTTTCTAGGTTTTCTCTTTTAGTCCTGCTAACAAGGCATGGATAAAATCTTCACCGATACTAGTAAGATTTTTTTTAAAAAAAGCTCTTAGTACTCATATGGTGCCCTGGAGTATCTACATGGGGTCATCCATGTAAAGATTCCAGATGTGGGAGTGTGTTATCCAACAGCAGCTGTCAGAGTGATGCTATCTTTAAGAATGTATTATTAGCTTTAGTCTATGTGAGTCTGGGGCATCGTCCTTACCTTTGGGTAAATAATGGAAATTGCAACAGTAGGGTTTTTGTTTGTTGTTTATCTCAGATATTTTTCTAAATCAAAAAAGCATATGCAAATACTCTAGCCAAATGGAGTATTTCTTTCTTTCCAAAAGGAAAAGGATGTTGACCCAGCCATATCAGAGACTGGCAGCAGTCCTCCTGTCTATGTGACTTAGCAAGCCATCCAGAGGAACATGTACCTTGCCCATAAAGAGTTTTAAGAAAGATGGTACTTCCCTAAAGTAAGCTTCTTTAGCACTGACTCTTATCTTCACAAAAGTTTTTTTCTGTTTTCAAATCACAATTCTTGAGTTTTCTCTTATTTTCTTAAAGTACACCACTTTCCATCTGTCCTCTAAAATGTCTGTTATGGAGTCACCCCTTTTTTTTTTTTCTTATTTTCATCTTTTGGATACCAAATATTGCTGCCTCCTTTGTTTGGAAATTAATTTTTTTAAGTCTTGGCTGCTAATAGATCTGTGGTCATGGTAAGTACAGCTGTAATTTGCACCTATATCCAATTGATCAAAAGTGCCTATCCTGTTATTCCATGATACCGTCTTCCAGGAGAAACTGGTTGGGGTAGAAGATCATGAATTAAATTTGCAGTATTGTTTAGACCATTTATGTAGACACATGCAGCTGGCAGCTATATTCAGGCCTTTAGCTCAGGGAGACTTTGAGATTAGGAAGAGTGCTGTAATCTTCAGATATATGAAGAAATGTGTTTTTTCACAAATTAGTTTGGCATTTTCTTGCTGTACACTAATTATGCACTATGCCAGTAGCCCATGAATGGTTCCAAAGTATATCAAGACAAAAACCATTTCATTTTTTATCATACCATTTTTAATACAGAATAAAAATTCAACAGATTTCAGTACCTGACTGTTGGTACTCAAAACTGATTGATTTTTGTGAGTCTGATAAATCTGTATAGACTACAAAAAGTGTTAAGACTTGAGCTGTCTTTCGGACCAAAGCTATATCAAATTATATAAAGATTGTAATTCAAGATGATTTTTTGCAGTCTGTGTACTTTGGGTTATTTCTTTATTAGGTCAAATTCTGTGTAAGTCTTACAATGGATTCCTCTCAAGAGCCTCTAGGATAACAGTGAGCTATTTCTAAGAACTCTTGTTCATTCTGAAGGATTGTGTTCAAGTAGGAATATTTCTTCATTGTGAGAGATTTTTAAGAGGCAAAACATACAAATGATTATGAAAATATTATTTTTAAAGTGCAGCTTGGTCTGTAAATTTTCAGTGATAACAAGTTTCATAAGCAGCAGTCATTAATCATCATCAGTGTTGTAGTTAAGTGGAAGTCATTAAACTTGTTTTATTTGATCCATTAATACGTTAAAAGTGGAATGAAACTGGAGGCTAATTGCATGACCAGACACTGAAACTTTGCCTTCTTATTTATGTGTCTCCTGTATGATCACTGTGCCATTGAATTTTTGAACCTTAATTATTACTGAATCAGTATTCTCCTAAATTGAACACTTTTGTGGTTAGGTTTTCATTTCATGGATTTTTGAGTTAGTGGCATGCATCCTTTATCCCTAGACCATTTTCCTCCCTTTAGCAGCATGTTGTCTCCTGAATGTACACATCACACCCTTCTTCCCCGATGCTCCCATTCTGCTTGCTCTGGTGGAGATATTGCACATTACTAAGTTGCATGTTGTCACGGCCTCAATGCAATTTAGTGTGTGTGATATTTTCACATGAGTGCATGCACACGGGTATGGCTCTTGCTTGCTGGTATTACAACTTTGAATGCTGGTGGGTGGAAGTCCTACAGGTGAATTAGATGGGAGAATGTGTGTACTGTAAGACTTTGAGTTGGAAAGTGAACATACTTCCACTTTGACACCCCAATTTTGGAGAATTTTTTAAATCAGCATTTCTGTTTTTTACTTTGAGCAAATTAAATAAGCATTGGAAAGAAACTTTCATGCATTTAAGGGTATGAATAGCATTTGTTTAAATTGTATAAGGAAGAGTTTAAAGCTTTAAAAAAGTATTTTCATTTATTTGAGATCTCCTAACATTGAATTAAAGAGGGAGAATTGATTCTGCATATATGAGAAATTTAAATGAGCTAGAGTTCTTAAAAAATAATCAAGACAATAAATACCTGCCTTTTAACCTACTTGATTAAAGATTGTGTCTGAAATACTCTGAACCTTTATCTTTTTTTTAGTTTCCAATGAAAGTCACCTAAAAATCTTTGTCTTGTGTGTAATTTCTCACTGTGATGGTTTAAAAATTGCTACTTTTATTTTAATGGGCTTGTAATAGAACTAGTTTTGAGAGATGAATGTTTACAATTTGTCTTGGTATTGAAACAACCTGTTGTTATGTTTTTAGCATTAGAATAAGCTTCCATGATCTACAGGCACTGTTAAGGACACAAAAGATGTATTAGTGGTATAAAAATAATTAATATTGCTACTTCCAGCATCTCCAGATGATTTACTGAATGCCAGTGTTGTGTGCTTCTGCCTGTGACAGACTCAGAACTGTTTTTGTGGGAATGGAAGCTTTCTGTACAAATGGCTCTTTCTTGTACCCCTCAGCCAGTTTTCTGGGCCTGAGTGCACATCATGACCATTCCGCTTACACTGAGAATCCATTGTCAACCAGGTTTCAGTGCTTTGTACTGTGGAGCTGAGTCTCTGGGCCAAATGAGCCACGAATGGGAAAGAGGGATGTAATTTCTCAGGAGAGGTTAGGTGTACAGACAAACCCTGGAGATAATGCAGGTTTAGTTTTAGATCATTGCAATAAATTGAGTTATGTGAATTTTTTTTGGTTTTCCAATGCACATAAAAATTATGTGTACCCAATACTATAGCCTATTAAGTGGGTAATAGCATTCTATCTGAAAAAACTTTTGTAACTTAATTTAAAAATATCTTATTGCTGAAAAAGACTAATAATTAACTGAGATGTTGGAAAAATGGGTTTCATAGACTTAACTCAACATAGTTGACACAAATGTTCAATTTGTTAAAAAAAAATGCTTTACAATATCTGAAGTACAATGAAGCAAAATATAATAAAGGGAGCAGGAGGGTACTTTTCCCAATTGGAGTTTTATATGCAGTGTCTCTGAGAGCTCACTGTTTTCCTTTGATAGCTCACCTCTTGCTTGAGGCACACTGTTGCAGTGCTGGGAGAATACTGGTAAGGCTGATACTGATAGCTGTTGGTTGTCCTGGGAAATGAGAATCTAGTAGTCTGTCTGCTTGAGGGTGGGACCAGTGTACAGAAATATTGTAGAGTAGACAGAATGTGATTTTTGGATTCTTCGCTTTCTTGCTGATTCTTCCTTAGACATGTGCTTCTTACATGGCCACAGTGTATGGCCCTGTGTACTTCCAAATGCACAGAGGTTCTTGACTGGTTGTAATTCTCCCAACCCGAGGACTTGCTTCAGAATCTCATTTCATGAAAAGTAGGTCTTCTGATCCAGTTCTTACCTTAGGTGAGGCATTGCTGGATTGGAGCACTATAGCCTGCCTTCCATTAGAGAGGTGCCCTTCCCTTGAATGGTCTATTACAGTGTGGGACAAGGGAATATATGTGTAATAATGGGAGGTCTCTGTGTGAGGAAGTGGCCTTGTTGAAAAGGGGAGCCTCCAGCTCGGTGGCTAATGTCAGTTTTTTCTTCTGTTGTGCTAAATCAGTCCTGCCCAGCTACCAAAAGAGAGGAGAGAAAGAGTTTCCAGAATATTCTGAATTTGATTCTCATCAGTTGCTGATTACTGGAGAGCTTAAAGATGTGGTTAAAGGACAACTGTCAGTCATCTTTGAAGAATCACTTGTAAAGAAGGGATCCAAAGGGCTGGGGTTGTAGCTCAGTGTTAGAGTGCTTGCCTTGCATGTGGAAGGCACTGGGTTTGATCCTCAGCACCACATAAAAGTGAAATAAAGGTATTGTGTCCATCTGCAATAAAAAAAAAATATTAAAAAAAAAAGAAGGGACCCATAAGTCAGAACACAGTCAATGCTCTTTCTCCCACCCCCCGCAAAGAAAGGGTCGAGGGTGGAATAGGATCATATGTTATATAAATATTGGAGTGATGAACCTGATTTAGGTTTTCAGTCTGATTCTATGGTATGTGCTTGATCATATGGTTGTTAGCAGTTGTAAAGGGGGAAAGGGCAATGCTTCATGGCACCATAAATTCACACAGCCACCCAGAGGGAATGCCACAAGTTCTGACTCTACTGGGATTTTTGCAAGAGATTTGACAAAGTATGTCATAATGTTTTTTGTTGACAGCAAGGCAGGGAAAGTTCTCACTGAATTTGTGAATATCCAAAAAAGTGTTGATTAATTAGTTGATACCAACGAGTGAATGAAATAAAGGAATTGTCTTTCATTGGTATGATTGTAAGGAATATTCTTGCATTGATTAAACTAATAATTTCTGGTAATCCTTTTAAACTATATTATGCACATTATATGCCAGATAAAGTGTTAGTTGACTATGAGGGTAAATTTAATGGATGTTAGGTAATATGCCAGATAATGGATGTTAGTTATATGCCAGATAAAGTGTTAGTTGACTATGAGGGTAAATTTAATGGATGTTAGGTAATATCTCTTATTGATTGTATTTTGCATTTCCCCAATGGTTTTGCAGTCTCTAACCCAGAGCCTTGCCCATACTGGCAGGTGCTATGCCACTGAACTACATCCCGTACTCCCCGCAAAAAGTCCATCTTTGTACCTGTGGTTTGAAATGCATGCTTTATTTTATATTAAATGTCCACATACAAATTGTTTTACTTCTGGACTTTTGTATTCTGTTTTATCTGATGGTTTGTCTATTCATTGGTGAGTACCACAGGTCATTAATTATAGGCACATAAAAAGGATTTTTTTTTTTTTTTTTTTTTTAGTATGTGCATGATTCTGATTATCAAACTAGGGCCTCGCATGTGGTAGGCAAGCATTCTATCTACCACTGAACTATATCCCCAGCTTCCAGTCTCTGAATTTTAGGTTCCAGAGAACCCAGAGATGAGTATTATAGGTTATTGCTTTTATAGCTTCATGTGTATGCTACTGTTCAGCTAAACAAAACTTGCTGGCATGCTACTTGCATTGTATTAGTTTCCCATTGCTGCTATAACAAGTTTGGCAAAAACTTAGTGGCTTTAATAACATATACTTTTTATTTTTTTAGTTGAGAGGTTAGAAGTCCTAAAAATCAGGAGGGTTGTGCTTTTTCTGTAGAATGTAGGGGAGAATTTGTTTTGTCTTTCTAGTTTCTAGAGGCTGCCTTTATACCTTGAATTATGGCTCCTCCCTCCAGCTTCAAGGCAGCAGCGTGGGATTTCTGATCTCCCTGTCTGAGCTCTACTTCTGTCCTAATGTCTCCTTCCCTGACTCTTACTCTGTGCCTCCCTCTTCATGTTAATTTTTTTTTTTTTTTTGGGTACCAGGGGTTGAACCCAGGGCCACTCAACCACTAAGCCACATTCCTAGTCCTTTTTAAAAAAATTTTTAGAGACATGGTCTCACTGAGTTGCTTAGAGCCTTGCTACGTTGCTGAGGCTCACTTTGAACTCACGATTTTCCTGCTTCAGCAGACTCCCGAGCTGCTGGGATTACAGGCATACGCCACCACTCATGGATTTTTTTTTTTTTAAATTGAGATAAAATCCATATTAAACTCAATATTTTAGCTACTTTAAAGTATATATGTAATTCAAAGGTTTGTAGTTCATTCACAGTTTGTACAACCAGTACCACTAATTCTACACGGCCTTAGTATATAAGGACTTTTTAAAAAACATTTTTCTTTTTTTTTTAAAATAATGTACAGTTGATAAAAATATATTTTCTGTGTATAATTAAATGTTTTGATATAGTGCATAAATTGTGAAATGATTAAATCAAGCTAATATATCGGTCATCTCATATATTTGTTAGTTTTGTTGTGAGAACACTTAAGATCTACTCTTTTAGCAAATTTCATGTGTACATTATTATTAAGAATAGCCACCATGCTGTACAGTAAATCGTCTGGACTTCCTCATCCTGTACCTACATATTTGACCTTTTGACCAACTCTCTAACCCCCTACTCCCAGCCTCTGGCAACCACCTTTCTGCTTTCTGCTCCTTTGAGTTCAGTTCTTATATTCCACATGAGTGAGTTCATGTGGCATTTGACTTTCTGTGTCTGGCTTATTTCACTTAGCATAATGTCTTTCAGCTTTGTCCATTTGTTGAAAATGATAGAATTTCCTTCCTTTTTGATACTAAATAATGTGGCCTCGAACGTGTGTCTTCACATTTTTTTTATCCACTCATCTGTTGATGGACACATAGGTTGGTTGTGTATCTTGGCTGTTGTGAATGGTGCTGCATTAGGAGCATAGGGCTGGGTATGAAAGCTCAGTGGTAAAGCATGTATGAGCCCTTGGGTATGATCTCCAGCACTGCAAACAAAACCAGAAATCATGGAAGTAAGATACCTCTTCCACATACTCATTTCAGTTCATTTGGATATATACCCAGAGGTGGGTTTGCTAGATTTTTGAGAAAACTCTATAAATGCCATTATTTTCCATTTGACTCTACTAATTTACATTTTCCCCAGCAGTTCCCTTTGTCTACATACTCACCAATTTTGCCTTTTTTTAATTTTTTGATGGTGCTGGGGATTGAACCCAGGGCCGTGTGCATGCAAGGCAAGCATGCTACCAACTGAGCTATATCATCAGTCCCCTTTGTCCATTTTTAAATTGAGTTATTTTATCCTACTGACTTATTTTTGGATATAAACCTGTTTCAGATACATGATTTGCAAATATTTTCTCCTAAACTGAGATTGTCTTTTCATTCTGTCGATATTTACCTTTGCAGATGAAATGCCATTTTGGCTATTTTTGCAGCCTGTGTTTTGGGGGTGGGGGTCATATGTTAAAAACTCATAGCTTACACCAAGGTCAAGGAGTTTTTCCCTCTATTTTCTTCTCGTAATTTTACAGTTTCACGTCTTAAGTCTTAAATCTATTTTGAGTTGATTTTTATATATGATTTGAAAATAAAGCTCCATGTCATTCTTTAGGATTTTAGTAATTATATTGGTATAACTAGGTAATTCAAGCTAATCTATCTCAAGATTTTTAATCACATTTATCAAGTTCCTTCTGTCTTGTGAGGTGACAGTATCACAGGTTCTGGGGAAAAGATGTAGATATTATTGTGGGGCCATTGTTCATCTTACCACATGTATACTTAAAAGTAAATGTTAATTTCTCTTGAACTTCCCTTTTCCAATATGCAAGGCTCTGGGAGTTCAAACTTCTAGAATTTTCATCAGAATCCCTTGGGTGTTGGTCAAGTATACACATCTTACAAACTCTGATCAGAATACATCAGTAATAGCTGCTGTCTGGTGAGCACCTGCTGTGCAGGGGGTCAGTTACTAGAGGCTTTAGGTGCACTGCCTTTTAGCTTTTCATGAGCTGAATTGCTTTTTCTGCCAGTATCAACTCCCATAAAGCTGTTCAGTATGAATTTTGATATCACACGTTGAGGAGATACCTTGTGGTGGAGGTGTTGACTTCTGGGATGATGTCCATGGACCACAGATTTTTTCTGAATTGGGAGATCAGAATAATTGTTAGTGCTTCTTTTATAAAGGTAAATAAATAGACATTGTGTAACCCAGGGTCTACTCCTAGATATTTATCAAAGAAAAATGTTGACAGTGTATGTTTACACAAAGATATATACTTTAATATTCATAGCAGCTTTATTCATGATAGCTTTAAAACTAGAAACTGACCAAATGCTCATCATCTGGTAAGTGGATAAACAAATTTTGGTTTATCTATATAATGGAACACTACCCAGCAGTCAAATGATGGACTACTATTCCATTCAACAATGTAGATGAAGCCCAAAAGCATTAGGTGAAAGAAACCAAACACCAAAAACCACATAATATCAATCAATGTAATGTACTGCTGAATAACACATTTAAAATGATTAAGATGACAAATGTTATGTTATTCCTATTTTACCACTTTTTTAAAAAATGCTATATAACGTATGATTCTGTTTATATGAAATTCTAGAAAAGGTAAAATTTATAATGAAAGAAAGCATATCTAATGGCTGTTAGAGGTCAGGGGCTGGGAGGGACTGACTACAGAGCACATGAGGAACTGACTACAGAGCACATGAGGAAACTTTTTGGGGTGATGGAAACATTCTAAATATAGTGTTGTGTAACTTAAGTCAAAACTTAATTGCACACTTAAAGTTGGCAAGTTTATTATTTATAAATTATCGTTCACTAAAGCACAAAAAGAGAAGAAAACATGGTTAGGAATTTGAGGGTGTTGAAAATTCAATCTCCTAGGATTTTACTTTGCTATTTTCTAAAGGTTGTGCATAAGATCCTAAGTAATGCAGTAAAGGGGAATATATTGTTTTTTCATCCCTCATCAGGTTGCATGAATATGTTTAGTAGCTACAAACAATATATAGTGCATTTAGGATCCACAGAATTATTTAAAAGTTGCCTTAACAAGAATATCACAATCAGCATTCCCAGATGTAGAAGAAAGGAGACAGTGTGTTATTTCCTACTTGTGTTTCCTTTTGGAATGAGCTTTGCTTGCTTGCTACCAGAGGGGTGATTCATTTGCAATATTGTTTAAAAAAAATTTTTTTTTTAGTTATAGGTGGACACAATGCCTTTATTTTAATTTACTTATTTTTCTGTGGTTTATCGAGCCCAGTGCCTCACCCATGCTAGGTGAGCACTCTACCACTGAGCCACAACTCCAGCCCTCATTCCTAATATTTTGTTGTAACTTAGTGTCAACTTATATTTATCTTAGACATTTCTACATATGTAAGGTAAGATCACATCAGTATCTTTTCACCTTGATGTTTCTCTAATTCTAGGCAAATTCCATTCTTTCTCTCTCAACGTTGTTATTCCCTCCCTCTCAATAGCTTCCTTCTGTTGTGCTCTCTGGGAATATGGCACTCTGTTAATTTTGCTTCCATTACAGAAATGCTTTCATTCCCTCTGGCTGGTAAGTCTTTGTCCTTAGGTCCCTTATGAGAGCACAGCCAATTGCTTGGTTTCCTCTACACTTGCCCCTCAGGAATATCTTGTCCTCTCCTATAATAATCTACTCTGAAGCACCTCAGATCTCTTGTTCTAAGCTCTCATTAAACCTCACCTCTCATTTCAGCTTTCTTCAGGATGTTTCCACAGGCCATTTTGTTTTCTGGTTCTAGAGACTGAACACAGAGGCACTTTACCACTGAACCACATACCTGGCCTGTTTTTATTTTGAGATAAGTTCTCACTAAGTTGCTGAGCCTGGCCTTGAACTTGTGATTCTGCTGTCTCAGCCTTTCTAGTGGCTGGGATTACAGGTGTTTGTGACCTGGCTTCCATTTCCTGACTTACCATTGCCCAAACTAAACTTAATCCCTCTTCTTCTATTCCTCTTCCATTCTGTCCTTCTCCACATCTTTGAGACAGTGCCACTCTTCCTCTTAGGGTTAAGGTCTGAAGCTCTGCCATTTTCTCTTTCCTCTGACTCCTCTATTCAGTTACTTTTCAGATTGTATTTCCTGCAGAGTCTCTCCCCTTTTTTGGTCTTTTTGATGCCGCTTTAGTCTGGATCCTTGTTGTCAGCGTCTCATGACATCTTTAAGATATTCTCAAGTGAAAGCTTTTGGTAAGGATGACAGGTTTGTACACTTGGGGAGCCACTGTGTTACAAAATCCATGCCTCAGAGCCCTGTTAGGTGGCTGAATCACCAGATTTCAGAGCCCGACTTCCTCGGAGAGTACACCTGTGGTTCCCTTTGCAGAACAGTTTCCTTGTGTGTACAGTGTCCCCTTTGCTGCCGTCGCCTCTGCTTTTTCAGTTACAGCTTTCCCACCTCATGAATACACCAGTGCTCCCTTGTTCCCTGCAAAGCCCAGGCTTTTATAGTTTGTGATACTCTTGAGATTATTTCAGGTTTCTGCTTTTGTGCTATCTCTAGTCAGGTTTTCCTTCTCTTTACACAGTCTTATGTTACTAATCTTCCAAGCAAAAAGAAAGTGCCTGATACTCTCTTTTCACCAGAGAGAAATTTAAAGAACAGCTCTATAAACAGAAATTCATGTGCTAAATTCCTATATTAATCATTAAATATGTGTGTATTTTAGCTTCCTTGTGTTTTGCTCTCTGATTTTACTTTGGGGCTAATTTTTTTTTTTTTTGGTTGTTGTTGTTCATTTCCCCCAAAACCCCCATGACCTGCCTTATTTGATAACCCTTATAGCAGAAGTTACTTTGTAGACTTGGTTGCTCAGTTAAAGAACTATGGGGAAATTTGTTAACAAGAAAAGAAAGATTGATGAAGGTTGGGATTGTACCCAGGGTCTAGAGCATGCTAAGCATGTGCTTACTGAAATATATGCCCAGCCTCATTTGCTTCTTTTCTTTCCTTTATTTCTTTCTTTTATTTTTATTTTATTTTATTTTATTTTATTTTATTTTTTTACCAGTGATTGAACCCAGGGTTATTTAATCATCTGAGCCACATTCCCAACCCTTTTTTATTTTTAATGAACTTGCAATCGCCCTGTCTCAGCCTCCCAAGTTGCTGGGATTCATAGGTGTGGGACACCATGCCTGGCTCATTTGCTTTTTCTGAAGAGAAGGGCTGGCCATAGATGGGTTTCTAACCTTGGACTCATGCTATTCACACTTAGGAAATATAGTCATTGCAAATGAGTTATCTACTTCAGAAGTGTAAAGTTGATGAATTATTTCAGTGGGTAGGGTATTTTAGTGTTTTGTTGATTTTTTTTTTTTCATCATTTTTTTTTTTTAAAGAACAGCTCTATAAACATGTTAGGATTTTAAAATATAAAGTCTTTATATTTCTTTGCAATAAAATGAAACAACATTCTCAGGTTAGTATAAAAATTGAAACTTTGACCAGATTTGGAATGAAGTGACCAGAAGCCTAGAAGTATTGGTTTTTCGGAACCACTGCATGATGCTGTATTTATTTACTTTTTCTTTTTATCTTTGGACATTCTAGAGGGGTATTTGATGCTTCCCTCAAAATGGCTGGCTTTTATGGATTGTATACCTGGCTGACTCATACTATATTTGGCATCAATATTGTCTTCATACCATCAGGTAACAACCGTATCGTCACTTCTACTGCCCTCTATTTAAGAAAAGTTAGACTATTTGACATGTTAGGAAATGTCATTTTCTTTAAGTTTAGAATAAATTTTGTAATTTGAGACCTAATCTAGTCCAAATTATGAGCAGAAATATGGCTTGTATTATCCTTTTTTTGTTACTATTTCCCCAGTGGCTAGAACCACACCCAGCACGTTTTAGCACTTAGCTAGCATGTAACTGGCGTCCAGTATATCAACTGACCTAAAATAGCTTTGTCCTGCCCCAGGGAGAGGATGACTGCATCTGGGAGCACATAGGCTGAATCTAAACCTGTCATGATCTGTTCTGGTAATGTCCTCATTTCATAAGTACCAGGTGGTTTAATGACCTTCTTGTGCTTTTTTCCTTTATGTAATCTCTGTTCCTGTTCTTTGGCTTTTTCTTCCTTTATTTCTGTTACTCCCTGTTTTCCTAAATATCTCTGCATTCCACATTTACCTCTATCTTCATCTCTTCCACTTTTCTCTCTCCCCTCGTTCTTTACCTTCTTTCCTTCTTGGTGTCCACAAACCCACACTGTGATGTGCAAGCATCACATGTGGGGGTTCTTATTCCATAATCACCCTGAGAGGCAGTTAGGGTGGTGATGTTCATGTTGTCTAGATGAGAAACCAAGGTTTCCCAAGGTCACACATGTGTTTAATGGTGCCAGAGAGAGAGAGACAGACTGACCAACCGACCAACCAACCAACCACTGAGCCACATCCCCAGGCTTGTTTTGTATGTTATTTAGAGACAGGAGCCATTCCTCCTTTAGAGCAGTGCCATTCCTCATTGATTTGCTTAGTGCCTTACTTTTGCTGAGGCTGGCTTTGAACTCAAGATCTTCCTGCCTCAGCCTCCAGAGCTGCTGGGATTATAGGCATGTGCTGCTGTGCCTGACTACATTTCATTTTTATTTGAAGCAAAGTAAAGAGTATACATTTATATCTGGGTTTTAGAAACTGATTTCTTTTCCCTCCTCTCTTTCTGAGCCAGGGATGGAACTCAGGGCCTTGTACCTGCAGGCCAGTATTCTATCATTGAGCCACACCCCAAGCCTAGAGACTAACATTTAATTAGCTTTTGCACTCAATAAGAATGTTGATAAATGTGCTATCCTTTTATAGGACTGTATTTTAATTACCCATTCAGAGTAACACCTGCAGAACACTAAAATTTTATCACTGACGAACAGATTTACAAAGTAGACACACACATTATAAAGATATTAGGATCTTATTTAACTGAAAAATTCAGTTAAGTAGGGCTTATCAGTCTCTTAAAATTAGAGTTTGTGAGTCTTGGTGGATATTTTTAAATAGGAAGAGATTAGCTGCATTGTGATTATTTTGTGAGAACCTTGAGTATCTTTTCTTTTTTTGTGTTTTATTAGCCTTAGCAGCAATCCTTGGAGCAGTGCCATTCCTTGGGACATACTGGGCAGCAATACCCGCAGTTCTAGACCTGTGGCTGACACAAGGCTTAGGATGCAAGGCCATTTTGTTGTTGGTTTTTCATCTCTTGCCAACATACTTTGTAGATACTGCAATTTATTCTGATATTTCAGGGTGAGTAGTCTGAAATTACTGGTGAATGATCGAGCGGTATGTATTGGTTTTTTGAAGCAGTTTTGTATTTTGAGGGGAATGGGGTTTGGGGAAAGAGCTGATAAAAGGAATTTTCAGTAAAGTAGTCTTTTAAATGTTAATTTAAAATAAAATTGTTTATAAGGTATGTTATTTTATATTTTATAAATATTTTATATTTTATAAGGTATATTTTATCTCAAAAACAAAGACAAAAAAGATATGGCTCAGTGTTCGAGCACCCCTGGGTTCAGTCCCCAGTACCACACATACATACACAGAAGATAGTATGATTCAGTAATGAATTCAGGTTAAATTTAAGACAGAATCAAAACCTTGATCATATAACAAATATCTTTTCATTTTGAGTTTTTTGTTGTTGTTGCTTGGTACTGGGTTTGAATCCAGGGGTGCCTACCACTGAACTCTCTCTCCAGTCCTTTTTATTTTTTATTTTGAGACAGGGTCTCAGTAAGTTGCTTATTAGGGCTTCACTAAATTGCTAAGACAGGCCTCAAACTTTCAGTCCTCCTTTTCTGAATTACTGAGATTACAGGTGTGTGGCTTCTGTGCCCAGCTATTTTTTTGGTTTTGATAGCTTTTTAAGAATTACATTAAATAAATCAAGCCAGTTGTCATTTAGTCATATATTCAGATTCACATTGCTTATTAGAATTCAGGTTGTGACCAAAAGTTTATGCCCTACTCAAACTGTCTAGTTTCAGTTTTTTAAATAAAATAAAAGGTAGAGTAGACAGGGTCATTGTTTCTGGAAGTAGTCCTCTTCAGTTAAATTATGTAGAGAGTAATTGTATACTACCTTGTTTTCTCTTTTTAATAAGTTAGAGTAGAAAATAACTTATGTATAAGAACTCTGAAGTCCCAAAGTTCCAGAGCAAAAAGAGACAAGCAACTCTATAAGCCAGCCTTAGGGAACTGGTATGCCTAAAACTTGAGAGAGAAAATTAAAGGAGAACATCAGGGTGTGGGTAACTAGTTTAATAGATGAGTTTTGAACACTAGGAATAAGTGTTTTCATTTATTTAAACTTTGCTATATATTTTATATTTAGGTAAACTGTTCTAAGTCAGCATTAATCTGCAGGGACCCACCTGCACTGGGTACAGAATATCTGTTAACAGTGCTATTTCAGTTGTGAAGAGGCAGATGTCACACACTGGTGCATGGGCAAGTAAAGTCTTGTATCTTGATTTTCTTACCATCAGTGATCAGTTATCTTCGTGGAGTAATTTAAAGAAAGCCTGCAATAGATTAAAAAGCCCGGTGTACTGAAGAACGGACATTGTGTTAGAAAGATTTTTCAGAGTTGTGTCAGTTTTGTTTGTTCATTCACAAGCTAATTCCTGTGCTCTTTTTTCCAGAGGTGGCCATCCTTACCTGACAGGCTTGGCAGTAGCTGGTGGTGCTTACTACCTTGGCCTGGAAGGGGCAATCATTGGGCCCATACTTCTCTGCATCCTTGTGGTTGCTTCCAATATTTATAGTGCCATGCTAGTGAGTCCCACGAATTCAGTACCCACGCCAAACCAGACCCCATGGCCTACTCAGACTCAGCGGTGAGTTCATGCAGAATGATCATAAACCACATGTGAACATTGAACTGTCTTGTCTCTTTATTTGGTAAATAAATCATCCAGACTTGTCAGGATAAAGGTGTGTGAATACTAATGCTGTGAAAAAGACTCTAAAGAAACAAATTGTTTTCAGATTGGGTTTCTTATGGCAGGAAAAATTTAAAACTATATTAGATCAGAATTGTTAATGTCATAAAAGACCAAAAATAAGTAAATTTAAGAGAGATTGTAGGGGGAGACTCAAGAAATTGGACAACCAAATGCAGCACATGAATCCATGGTAGGTTTCTGGATTGGGGATGAGCAGAACTTATAAAGAACATTTATGGAACAATAGGGAAGATTAACCAAGGACTGTATTTTCCATAATATATAGTCACTGTTAAATTTCTTGGATTTGATGATGGTTTCTTTTGGCTATATGGGGGAATGTCCTTTAGGGATACATGCCATGATTTTTAAAAACTTATTTTCAGACAGTTCAGCCAAAACAGAGTCGGGGGGGGGGGGGGAGTGGGGGAGGGAGGGAGGGAGAAGGAAAGAGAAAGGACTGTAATAAAACACCGGTGAATCTAGATGAAGTCTTATGGATTCCTGGTCCCCCCTCAACCCAAGTTTTCATTGTTGCATTATAGTTTGTTGTTAAATATTTCTACATACATAGTACAGGTATTAAAATAATAATTGTTCTCATCTGTTAATCACCAGAATTTCATAAAGTAAATTATAATGTTTAAAATATTTTTCAATTATCTCATAATTTTGTTATAATATTTTATTTAGGCATATCTTAACGGTGATATACAAGTCCTCAATATATTAAGACTTATGCTAATGATCTTTGTTACATATTTATATTCACGTAACTACCACCCATATCAAGATACAGAACGTTCCCATTATTCTGGACGCTTTCCATATGCTTCTTCAGTTAGGCCCCTCTGCCTACTAATATTCTGAGTCACTTTAGTTCTGTGTTTGAACATCATCAATGTGTAAACTCTTAAGGGAGACCTCTTTTGATGTACATTCTGTCTCTGGGATTTACCATTCTTGTTGCACTTTTTTCCCCATTGTTCATTTTTTCCCACTGTTATCTAGGATTCGAGTATATGAATATACTACAATCTCATTTATTCAGTGTAGTATTGATAGACATTTGGTAATTTCCATTAATAGCTGTTATAAATCAAGATGCTATGACAAAGTGGAACATCTGGGTATACATCTGGTTTAATGTTAATAGATTCTTGCAAAATAATTTTCTATGTGGAATACCAGAAATTACATTCATAACAACAAAAGTAAGAGGGACAGTGTAAGAATAGATTGTAACTTTCCAGAGTCTTTATTGCATCATTCTTATTATCCTCAACTGGAAAACACAGTTTCTCTGCCTTGGGTTATTCTAGTGTAATTGAGGAGTCATTGACAAGTTGCTTCTGACCATGTACTTAATAACCATTTTATATTATTATATACAATTCTTGTATATAAACTTCTTATAAGTGTTAAAGAGACATGGTCTTTTTTTTTTTAATTTTATTTTTTGATACTGGGGATTGAGTCCTGGGGTGCTCTACCATTGAACTACACCCCAGCCTTTTTTATTTTTTATTTTTGAGACAGATTCTTGCTAAGTTGCTGAGGCTGGCCTTGAACTTGCAATCCTCCTGCCTCAGCCTCCCAAGTCATTGGGATTACAGATGTATACCACCATACTTGTCAAGACATGATCCTTTTAACTTGGAATAAGTGAAGTAGTTTCTGAGTTAGAGTTGGTTGGTCAGAGGTCCATTTGAGCTAATGCAGTACTCTCACAAGATGATGGAAAAATTGGCAAGAATAGATAGAGGGGGACCTACGAGGTTTTGACAAAGACCTTACCACTTAGGATGTGATGACACTAGGATATCTTTTTCTGCCTTTACCTCTGAGAACAAAGGCTTTCTTGGGAACCAGAGATGCCAATAGACTGTAAATTGAAAGTAACAGAGAGCCCTTGCTAAGTTGATACCTATTTTGGGCTTACTAAACAAGTATAAAAAAGCAACATTTATTGGTGTTTTGCTGTTACATTTGAAAAAGCTTTTTAATGATTTTAAGTTAGTACAGCAATAATTAATTTTTAGCTGAAGCAGAAGAAACTAATATGAATAGTTCAAAAAGCAAAAGACCTGTTCCCTACTTCCTCTTCTGAAAGTAAGCAGCTGGCGTGGGGGTTTGACGAAGGCAGTGTGAGGACCACATAGCCTTCATTGTTTTGTTTTTTTTTCCTTCAGAGTTAATAGGAAGTTTAAATGACTTCTTAAATAGTAACAAGCATAACTTTTCTAACATTGGAACTTACTGTGTGCTAAGTTTTGTGATAAAAATTTTACACGGATTGTCTTATTTTTCTTAGTCTATGCAGTATTTTTGTATGCCACGTTTGTAGATGAGGAAATCAGGTTTTGAGAGGGTATCTTGCCTGCATTCACACCCCTGGGAAGCCCACAGGCTAGTGTGTTTCAGCTTCTGCTCTTTTTTGCCTTTCCTTCCCTAAACACTTTGGGGTACCAAGAGAAATGCAGTATTCTCCGGTTTACTAGCTCAGTAATTGTCCCCTCACTTTCGTATGTCATGTTTGGTTGTCCTTATTACTTCCTGTGTCCTCATTCACTGTCTTTACTCCATCCTGCCAGTATTACCTCAAGTTTGCCCTTGTTCCTTGTCCCCCAGTGCCCAGTGTTCTGAGCTGGTGCTTCTTATGGATCTGTTGCAGCCTCGTTGGTCTCCTGGCTCATCTCTCAGTGACTATTCTAACTGTTCTTTAGTTTGTTTTTCATACTATGGCTAGTGTGGTCTTTTCAAAATGTGAGCATGTCTAATCACGAAATTGTCTTACCAAAAATGGCCTCAGTGGTTTTAGGAGAGAGATAACATGCTTGATGTGGTTCTCAGAGCTGCCCTGTGTGAGCTGGCCCAGGCCTGCCTCACTTTTGAAAGTCTAATTAATAGACTCATGAAACCAAAAACAGATCAGGTAAAAAAAGATTTTTGCAATGTGACCTTAAGCCTGATTAAAAAAAAAAAAAGGATGAGATATAATAAAGCCCAACTTTAGAACTTCATTCCAAGTATTTGGAAGGCAAGGGATATGAATAACTGTGATGCTCTGTCACAAGGGTTGTACCCTTGGCTGTGCAGAAACAACTAAGTTAAGTTAGTCTGTTAAAGCTTTTTATTTTTATATGTTTAAATTTTACTCTGCATTTCTGGGAGACTGGGAATCAACAAATCTTGTTAAATCAGAAAAGATTTAAACATTTCCATGGGAGAGGAATTTGTAGAAGTCTCATTGAAACTTAAAAGGAAACAATTCTTGAAATGTTTTCAAAGAGCAAGAGATGGTAAGTGAGAAATTACAGGGCAAAATCCCTGTTGCTCTTAGAGGAGGTATAAAATGTTAACATTCCTCTGCTCAAATCCCTAGCCACATATGGTCCTGTTCTGGACTGCTTGTTTTCAGATGAGGAATCATACAACTGTGGTTCTTAGGAGCACAATAATCCTTATGATTTGGAAAAGAATGCTGCATGTAGAGGGTCTAGGTAGGACATTATAGTGCGAGGTATTGAACTCAGGCCTCTTGCGTGCTAGGCAAGCTGTCTACCTCTGAGCACATCCCCAGCCCAGTGTTTTTAGAAATCAATGCAGTGCTTATCCCTTTGTTTCTTCCTAATCCAGAGAGTTATAGTTTTTTAGACCTTGCCGATTAAAGCAATACCTCTTGGATAGGCCAGAAACAAGTAGGTTATAGATTTTGTCTTCCTGTATAATTTGAGGTTTGCTCAAGATCAGTGTTACCTCAGTTGGATTTTATATGCCCCCCACAATCAACACGACACCCTATATACCAGAGATTACATTGAGATGGAAAATGTTTAGTATCTATTTTCTAAGCTTGTTTCACTTTTTTTCTTTTTTCTTTTGAATGCTTCTCCAGGCTTTCTTGGCCTGGAGGCAGCTCTGAATAGTAGGTATGAATTTCAAGGTTACAGCTAAGCCTTCTTGTCAACAGAAAGCAGTCACTAGGATAACCACAGTCTTAATCTTATTTCATGCATCTTTGCCCAGAGGCAGAAATTTTCATTCATAATTTAGAGGAAATGAGTACTTACGACTTACGCTTCCAGATATCTTAGAATTTTTAAAAGATGTAGAAGGATGATTTAAGAAACTTATTGGGTATTGGAAAATGCTTCATGTTATTGGCCAGCTTTGGGTTATTGATTGTAAAAAAATTTTCCAGGGCTTCACAGCATTGAGTGCTACCTGAAATTCCTATTGTCAGAAAGAGCTTGCTGTCAGATTTGCATGTATAGAAGTGTAAAAACACAAATTTGGATGAAACTCTGAAAATTAGACATACAAATAGGAATCTAGAGCAATGATTCTGGTGGGTGTGGGGGGAGGGGTGACTTTTCCCTTAGACATCTGGCCATGTCTGGAGACATTGTCAGAACTCTGGATAGAGGCTAGCAGTGCTGCCTTTCAAACATCCTGTATGGCGCGAAGATATCAACAGTGTCACTATTAAAAAATGATAGGTAGATAGATAGAAGGAATGCATATAATGTTCATGTATATGTAAATCTTTATTTTTGGACATTCTTTTCAGAACATGAAAATATTTAAGGAAACAACATTCATTCCAATTCTTAGACCTGTCAGCATACTTTTTTAACATGGTGAGTTTAGTTATGTCATAAAAGCCCTTTCAAAGCTCAGGAGGCATAGCCAGGAAGCTTACCTGTTTCTTAAGGCTGTTCTTTTAAGAAGAGCTGTGCCACTGAGAGTCATACTTCAGAGGTGCAAGAGGCTTAGCTTAGGTCACCGTCCTTGAAAGAGCCTTGGGGGTAACTGAGCATCCTTGAATGTGCTTTCTCTTTTGTGACATTTTACTTGTGTTCCTCTTGACCTTGAAGTACTTTCTACTTTGTGTTAAAAGTTTAGTCTTCTGTTTATCTCTGGCTTGCCTGTCTAACTCTGTTTGTTGGACTGAAAATCAAGAAGACAAAAGGAGTCAGGGAGGTAGCATGATTGCAGAATTGTATTTGAAGTTCAGATAATTTGCTCTGTAATTTTTTTTTTTTTTTTTTAAGTTGGACACCATACCTTTATTTTATTTATTTACTTTTATGTGGTACTGAGGATAGAACCCAGGGCCTCGCACATGCTAGGCAAGCGCTCTACCGCTGAGCCACAACCCCAGGCCCTGCTCTGTAAGTTTTCAGGTGATTGTATCTAATGAAAATTGTTTGCTGTCTCATTTCTGCAGTTGTGAGCCATTCCCTGAAGGTGGAATGCTTAACCTTGTCTTCTACTTCAGCTTTATTTTTAATGAAAATGTTGAGCAGTTTGTTTTTAATATCAATACTTGATTATTGGTATGAAAATAATATTAGCTTTATTTGACTATTAGGGAAAAAAATCTAAAAATGAACAACATGCTATAGTGATGTGGCCACAAACCAATATGATTAGAAGACATTAAAATTCTTTTGAAAAAATGTAGGCATTTTAAGGTTATTCTTTTTTACACTCCTAATTGGTGGTATTGTTAATAAAGGAGCAAAGAAATTTTATGTAAAAGGATGGGAATAAACTGTCCTTCATGACTATATCACGTAAGAGATTTGCTTGTACGTAACCCCAAAACCAACCCACTATCAGTGGAACGCTAAAATACTCAGATCTTGCTGGGGTAAAATGTCCAGAGGGGAGTCCAGGGCCAATATGACTATTTTGTAAACATCTGGGCCCAGCTTCTCTTCATTCTGAAGTGCTGCCAGCTGTGATTTGAGGCTCTTGTCTAAGATGGATGCTGGAACTCATGTTCTTTGATAAACCCTGGCCTGGCCATTAGGCTGCCAATACAGATAGAAACCTGACTGGGTGACATTTACAGATTAGACATGTAAATTTTGTATTAAAGACAAGTTAGCAGAGCTGGTGCAGTGGTGGTACATGCCTGTAGTACCAGTGACTTGGGAGGCTGAGGCAGGAGGATGGAGAGTTCAAAGCCAGCATCAGCAATGGCGAGGCACTAAACAACTCACTGAGACCCTGTCTATAAATAAAGTCTACTGCCCCTGAGCTCAATCCCTGATCCCCCTCCACCAAAAAAAAAAAAAAAAAAAAAGAAAGAAAAAACGGTCTGGGATATAGCTCAGTGGTAGCTTGAACCCCTGGGTTCAAGCTCCAGTAACAACAACAACAAAAGTCAGCTTACCGCTGTCTTGGGGAAAGCTGATGTATACAGAAGACCACCTCCGTCCTGCCAGTTAGCAGCATTCACTTAACACGTCTGATGTGGGTCAGAAGCTATACAAATCATTGGATTAAAAGGTTTGCCCCATTCCTGAACCTCATCCTTCAGAGCTTGGATTCTGTTGGATCACTTTACTGTTTTCTAATAAAACTTATCCATTCAGTGTTTAATCTTTGATCTCTGTTTTTCTCTTCAGTGTTATCGTATTCTCTTTCCAGCAAGTAAAAAAGTCAAGGAGTTGAGGGAGATTGTTCTTCTCTTTTAAGAAATTGGTGTAACACCCCAAGTGGCATAACACTTCGACTTACATCCCATGAGTCAAAACTTGGTCAGGTGGTCAGGAAATCTGGGGAAATAGTCTTTTGAATGGGAGATAAAAGACTCATCAAGAAACTCGATTCTTGTTAGTAAAGAATGAGGGACAACAAACAGACTTTGAAACAATTTCAGTGAAAATATTAAGAAAAAAATAGTGGCTGTATAATCTCATCAAGGCTCTCAAGTTTATGAAGTACTGTTGTCTGGTGACTGGTTAGATGCTTCCTCCAATGTGACTTTGTTGCCTCCACCCTCTTTTCCAAAAGCAAAACTAAACATTCTGTCTTTTCTTCTTTTAGGACTTTCCGTGACATCTCTGAAGATTTGAAATCTTCAGTAGACTGACATGGTTTCACTGCAGTGGTTTCTCTAGGAAGTTTCACCTTGACAGTGAGTTCAGCTGAGCTGAGGCCTAGTGTCCTTTCAGCTGTGCCTAGAAGGCAGAGCCAAGAAAAGAAGCCTCCTGGCCTTCCATACAGAACACCTGGACAAGAGAAACGCAACTGAGGGCTGCTTTGCATTTTAAAACATAGAGTTGAGACTTCAGAAATGTGTTTGCTCACTTAACTGTTGCTAAGATGGCTTGAAGTTTCCGTTTATACACTGACATCATGGCTTGAATTTTTCCCACTTTGATTATAGTAATATGTATTTATGAATTTATTTTAAGAATTTGAAACTACCTGCTGTTAACAATACATACAATGACATTTTCTCTTATTTTAAGAAATCAGTTCATAAACTTTTCTATGACAGTCACTTTCCAGTGAAGAGGGCTTTCACTTTTGAGTATGTAGTTATGTGAGCAAGATTACCCTTCTTGAACAATGTACTGTTTCCTCTTTGAGAAAAGAACAAATCTTAAGTGCATGGGTAGGGAAGCATATTTGATGTTCTGCTGAATGTTGCAACCAGAGGAGATACAGAAAGTCTGAGGCTCTTCCTTCTCCCTCTGTCCCTCATTACAGTGTTACCAAAATTAAAACTTGGCTGCCCACATTAAATTTAAATACATATGAAGCTGCTATGAATGTTAAATATGAAGGAATTCATGCTCATTAAGTTTTTTCTTTTAAATGCTTAAGTGAAAACTCAGGTGTAGCGGTACTGATTTCTAAATGTATTCCCTATTATTTGGAACTCTGCCAGGTAGTTATTTAGCAGTATAATTTTATATTTATATCTTGTCACTTAGCACAGTGCCTTGAACATAATGACTCTAGATGAATGAATGCTTGCTGAACTGAATTGTAACTTCTTAAATATCTCAGATATTACATTAACCAGCATAGTGCTTTACATTTTATACAGTCCTTTTACACATATTATTTCACAACCACTTCACATTAGCGTTCATGTAGCTTTTTATTATTTTACAACATTTTATACTGATGGGGAAGGTAAGGTTCTGAAAAGTGACCACTGTAGTCACACAGTTTAGTGAGATTTGGCCTCAGCTCTTTCTGACTCCTTCGGTCTGCATACTCTGTTGTACTAGGGAGTGTTCTTTCTCTATCTTTTGCAGGTTCCCCTGTCCTGTGAGCCAGAATGGGTGTTGGCATTTGTTATGCCTGCAGACTTGCTCTGCCGTTAAATCACAGTGCTGGGACTGAGGCCCTGCCCTGTGCTTTGTACCCTTGCTACCTTTTAGAATAATCATCAGTTCCATCCTTTGCTCTCAAAGGAATATAGAGTAGAAGGAGTTTATAATGTTGAAGGTTTACTTTTTTAGAAAACATTTAAAAGTAGAAGTTTTTTTTTTCCTAAAACATCTCACTAAAAATTGATAATTTATTTGCTTAACTTTATTCTTATACTACTTAAACAAAAAAACCCATCTAGAAAAGGTTACCAAGATGTCTTTCTTTTTTTTTTTTTAGATATTTATTTTTTTAGTTTTTTAGGTGGGCATAATATCTTTATTTTTTATTTTATCTTTTTATGTGGTGTTGAGGATCGAACCCAACGCCCCACACATGCCAGGCGAGCATGCTGCTGCCTGAGCCACATCCCCTGCCCAAGATGTCTTTCAACTGTTGTTCTATAGTAGACTACCTGTAGATCTATTATTTGTAATATAAATCCTTCAAAATTTATAATGTATTATTCCATTAAGTGTTAGATTTGACCACTAAATAGCTTATTCTCCTCTTTAGTCATTTATTTAGTGATGTCATTTATTTAGTGATGCACATTTTTCAAGAGTTTGCTAACTCTAGGCTCCATGCCAGGGACTGTACAGGGTGGTGTGATAACTCATAAGGAAGCGCTCTCACCTTAAATCTTAGCCAGATCATGTGTAATATTAAATTAAAAAATTTTGTATTAAAAGGGTTAAAAAAGGAAATCAAGTTTGTTTTCCTTAACTATATACTGGTAAGTTTATAGGTATAATTAGCACACGTTCATAAGAGGGAAATACTATACACAATGAATAAATGTGTGTATACAAATTATGTTCCTCCAAAATGCTTTTAGCTGTGTAAGGTGATATTGCAAAAGACTAAACTTGAGCTAATATATGACTGTTGCTGGGATAATTATTAGTATCTGAGTATCAGGTTCTTAGAGAGGAACTCTGAGCTGTAAGAGAATAGTTTCAAGCTGCCAAAATTAGCAACAGTGATGTAATACCACCCTGAAATATCAGGAGCAGAGGTGCCCCAGAGTGCTACACAGTCCTGATCAGGAAACTTGAACTGCTCTGTTGCTATAGTGACAGCGTAAGGACTGGTTCAGTCCATCAGCTGGGGAAATCTGAACCTGAGAGAAGCACCCCAGCATGTGTCCTTAAGTACAGGGAGAAGGTTTTATAGAATTTCCACAGGATGTAGTTAGAGATCAGGTGGTATGACAAGGCAGGTATCAAAGATAACTTGTCCCAAAGAATCTCCTTCAGAGTTTAACGCAGAAAGAGAAAGTTTCCCTAGGAATAGACAATGTAGCAACAAAGTAAATGTAGCTTCAGTAAAAACTGAGAAATCTGTCCAAGTATCTTGTGTTGTATAGATTTATTAAAAATTACTTTCAGGTTCACTGTTAGTTGTACACTGAATGGTATGGGGGTTGGGGAAGATACACACTCTGCACACAGAAATGCTCCTGTCTTTCCAAGCAATAACAGGGAATAGGGTTTTCAACATAAATTCCACATCTTGTAAATCCTTTTTGAATCCACATTCTGTTCCTGGAAAATTTCTGTTTGACTGCTTTAGATGCTAGTCTGGATATTGTTAAAATTGCAAGATATTCTAACCCCCTCTTCCATGAGAGGCGGTTAACGAGCAGTTTTTTCTTGGTCTCAGAGACTAGTGTGGATTGACTGTGGAAACATTTGCAAATCACATTATATTGAGACCCTGTATTTAAACAAAATCTGTAGCTTTTGGAATTGGCAGCTGTTTATTTCAGTTAAAGGCCTGCTATAGGGCTTGCAGGTAAGGTTTTCTGACTAACCTTGATCCTAACATGAACCCATTGTGACTTATCAGGACTATCTAGTACCTCTAGTTGCCACCTTGCTTATGTTAGTACTTCAGGAATGTGTCACTGCTGGGCTAGACTACTCAGAAATTCAGGCCATGAGGGGTTAGATTAGAGCACACTGATTTAGGTAAGCTATCCAGAATTTTCATCCTAAGTGTTTATGTGTAAAATGCTCAAGACTGCACATTCCAGTCTTGACCTTCAGTCCTTTCTGAACTCTCCCAGGGCCCTTAAAGAATACTCCAGTAGGGCTGAGAATACCCTTTTCACAGTTGAAATAGCTTCTGGCAACATGCTCCCAAATGCTACTTTGAGTTAAGGATACATACTTTTTATTTTTATCAATCTCTTGTCTTTATACATTTTACCATCAAAATATATTCATTTCATTAACATTGATTATTGAGAATCTGAAGAAAGTATCTGAGGCCACTACGCAGTTTTTTTGATAGTTTAAACATAAAAGAATTGTAAATCAAGATGTCCTGTCTAGTTACTAGAGTGATAGAAATTCTCTGCTAGAATGGGTTGCATATAATTAGGTGATCCTGTAATTTTCTAGAGAAGGAAACAAATGCCTGGGTGAAAGTAGTTTGTCTGACATGTGCACACACAGTCAAGTCATGGAATTCAGAATGGAATACAGTTCCTGTTTCTCTCAGTCCATGTTCTATTTCTCTTCCTTTTTTTCTCGTAGTTAAGCAGCTTTTGGCAAAGTGTTTTTCTTAATAGTGACAGTTCCAAGATATGTTGATGTTATAAGAGGAAAAAGTGTGTGTGTTTGTGTGTGTGTGCGCGCGCGCACCATGCTCATGTAACATTGAGGAATGCTGAGCTTCTTTTCCTTGGGATCTCTAAGAGTTCTTAACATGCTATGATAACATTGTGAATTTATAAGAGGAGACAATTACTGTTTGACCTTAGATTGTGCCCCCCTCCCCTCCTTTTCTCTGAGCATTTCAAAGGACTGCCGTCTCTTGGGAAATACAGCTCTTGTTGAAGTTTACATCCCTAGTGGTTATACTGAATGGTGAATGTATTACTGTGATATCCTGCAATCATTTATAAATCTCACACTTTAGTGAGATACTAGAAAGCAAGCATATTTGCCATGCAGAGCTATAAAGTATAGAGGTTCTTTTTCACTGATGGTGTGTAAAATCAGTATTTGTGTTTGATTTTGCAAGTTTTTCAAGGATCAAGTAATGTGCAAACACAGTGATATAGATATTACATTTTAAAAATGTTTTGTATGGCACTTTATGGTTTTTAGACACCTTTGGGTACAACCCTGTGAGCTAGGCAGTATTATAATCATTGCAGATGAGGCACTGGAGGCTCTGAAAGGTTTTTTTTTTTTTTTCCCCCAGAATTTCCCTCTAAGTTTAGACCACAAAAGAATGGAGCCAGAATTTATTTGCAGAACTTCTGACTCCAAGTCCAGAGTTCTTTTCTCCACACCTGCTCACTTATGCTTCTAAGTTTAGATTTTCAGTGAAATGTATGGAAGCAAATCTTAGAGTAACATCATTTTAGCTTATTATGAAATACCAATTCTTTTGTACAGCAGTGACCCAGATGTGAACTCTCATTGTGGCTATTCCAGAGAAAACCCTTCTTTGTCCTTTGCAGTGCCAGTTGTTGAGGTGACTGGAGTGTATTTCAAATACCATTTGGTTGTGAAATTAAGATTGGACATAGTTGTAATTACTCATGTATTGTCTGAAAATGTATCATCTCCACATTCTCAGGCAAAAGAGAGCTTGAAAGTAAATAGTCAGTTATGACAAATATTCTTTATTCTTACACAAATGCTGTTTCTTAGCTTTAACTTGCTCTGACAACTACTGATGTAACCTCTTTGTAAAATGTAAAATATTTATATTTTGAAATAAAATTACTGCTGTTGAATGGTAACCTTTGCCTCTTGTTTCTTGAGAAATTTGATCTTTCCTTGTACTACATCCATCTCTCAGGCCTTATATCCTAACTTCTCTTTTTGGCACCAGTGACCACTGAATTTTTATAAAATTTGATCAGCTTGGATGAGGGAGGTATGTCTGGAGAGTGGATGTAGGGCACTTTGAAAAGATGCTAAGGGTCCCCAGCTGTGGCCGAATCCCTCATTGCACTGGGGAAATGGTATTGTGATAAAGAAATGGTAAGGTGCATGGCTGAGCTGTAGGAATTGGAACTGGAAGAGAGTTGAATTAAGGAACTGTGCTTTTTGAACAAAGAGAACAAGTCTAAGCTTGGCTATCATCAATGTCTAAGATACCTGTGTAGCTCTGGGAGAGGAAGCTGGACCAAAAATGGAAGCACTGCTAAACACATTTCAACAGTGCTTGGAGAACAGCACCCAGCGCCTCACTCAGATTGATGGTACCCAGGGCATCAGTCAGTTGCTCAAGTCTAGAACTTATTCACAGGGTGAATGCTTTTGACAGCCTCCGTTTGGCTTTCCTTCTGGAAACCTGAATATAAGGGGTGTTCCACATTCCCTCCTATCACCACCTGGGCTCCGTGTAAGTAAAATTTGGACTCAGAGAACGATTCTTAACCTTGCCAGTGACTACGGTCAGAAATACACAACGATAATCTTTGCATTGGCCTGTTAAGAAACTACTCTGTCCCTGGAGAAAAATTAATTTTGGAAGAAGTTTAAAAAGTAATAGGATTGGACAATAGACAACGCTTTTTCATGCATAATTTTGTTTTGGAGAATAAACAGCCCGAAAGATATACCGTCTTCTTGCCGAGTACCCTGATATTCCCTATCGCGTCATCAACTGTTCTCATTTTCAACCCAAGTACTAGAAATACATGCATAAAATAAGGGTGGAAAAGGGACCTTCCCAAGAGGCTCAAAGACGAGCGGCCCCGCCCCCTGACTTGATTCAGGTTCTGCTTTAGCAGTTTCACCCCAGCGCAGCTTCCAGAAACTTGCGGGGGTTGGGAATTGATTTCGGACGTTGTCTATTGGGAGGATGGGAAACTTTGCCGGGACCTTGTCCTCCTGGGAGGCTCTCAGCTGTCGTGCTTCTGGTTTGCGGAGAGTTGGGGAACCCGCCGCCGAGGGAAGGGGGCGGGGCCGGGCGAGGGGGCGGGGCTGGGGAGAGCCGACTGGAGTAGGTGGGGCTCGGGGCGGGGCCGGGCCCGCGGGGGCGGGGCCTGCAGGGGGCGGGGCCGCGGGCTGCGCGGGTGCAGTGCGGCGGCCGCAGAGCCGCGGGCTGACTGGCAGTGGGCCGCGGGCCCGCAGCGGCGCGGAGAGCGGGCTGCAAGACCTACGCGGGGTCATGGCTGCCTGTCCCGGCCCCGCCGGTGCTGGAGCAGTCCACGCCGCCGGCCCGTCAGGCTTCGCCTTCGACTCGGAACTCGAGATCAAAACTCGGTCGGTGGAGCAGACGCTGCTCCCGCTGGTTTCTCAGGTAAAGCGGCGCCCGGAGCGGTCCCTCTTCTCCCTCCCGCGCGGTCCGCGATGGCGGCGGCAGCTCGCGCGACCCGGGCGGACCAGGCGGGGCGGGAGGCAGCCGCTGCCCCACATTCCGCGCGCGCGCTGCGGCCGGGGTCCACCGCCTGAGTGGGGTCGCGGGCTGGCCGAGGCCGTGACGGCCCGAGACTCGACGGCCCCAAGTCCGGCGGCCCGGCACAGCGCGCTGAGCAGCGAGGCTGCGGGACCGCGGTGCGGAGCCTTGCAGGTGCTGCCCCGCCTGTGCCCCGGGGCCCGCCTCGCGGTTGCGGCTCGGCGGGCCCTCGGCCCAGCCCGCGGGTAGAGAGGACCACCGCGGGGCCCCCGGCACCCTAGGACCTGGTTAGTGGGCGTTGGGCGGCCAGTTGCGGTCGTCAGTTTGCATGCCAGACCAGAGTCCCGGCGGTTTGCTGGAAATAGGTCCTTCCTACCAGCCTCGCAGTCCAGCGTGCTCTCCAGAGGCCTTTGTCCCCTTCCCCTGCCGTGTGTGGGCTCGCCCAGCCCTATCCCCTCGACTTGCCTGCCCACTTCTGCCTGCGTTTGTCCGGCGTGTTGGAAGGGTGACGGGAAGGACTGCCTCAGCGTTAATCCGGACGCACACCTACGGGCCAAGTCCCACTTCAGGATGCCTTGTTGTATTTGTCCGTCCTAAGTGAAGTCCGGAATCAGCTAGCTGGTGCACTTAGTGTTAGAGATTTGGTAACTCTGAGCTGAGGTATACATAGCCCGAGGGCTAGAATTCCTCACTTAGATCTGTGGTACTGTGCCAAGCACTGTGGGGACTGAAGAATTATGTGCCGCCTTAAGCAGCGCATTGATGATGCATGACTCATACCTAGATTGTAACATCTTGGTGACTCCTACAGGATTATCAAGATTTTAAAGAAAGAAGAAATATTAAATTATCCGACTCTGCATTTTAAAAAAAAAAAAATTCTCTCTTACAGCATCCTTGACACCTGGCCACCAGTATACCCTGATTAACCATGTTCAGTGATGGGGAGACTGTAGCTGTTTGTAGAATTTTAAATGCTCCCTTTTCTCCATCCCAGCCTTGTAAACATTTGAAAACGGCAATCTTCCTTGTCCCTAGATTCTTGTTATGCTGATTATTTAAATATGCAGCCCATTTTCTTCACCTGTTTCACCTGGCTAATGGAGCAGTGACCCTCCCTGGGCCTCCTCTCCTTCCTGTCTGATGGAGGCACTGACCAGTGGGATGAAGCGCTGGGATCCCTTAGTAGTGTCTGCTACTTTCTGTCCTTTGTAGTGTATCTTTCCTTCCCCTAAAACACCACCACCACCACCAGGACAATCACCAACCAGAGTGAGAAACACTGAAACAGTTTTAAGAGACAGGAGAGCAATGGAGTTTATACTATGTTATTCATTTATTTAATAATATTATATGCTAGGCTCTGGTGTAAGCACTTTGGAAATATGAATACATTCTTAGAACAATTCTGTGAGGTAGATAAATATATATTTTCATGATACCGAGAAAGAAATTAAAGAAGAGCAAAATCAAGTAACTTGTCATTAGGACTGTCAACTCCCAAGTGCTAAAGTGAGGTTGCACCCAGGCAGCATCACTCCAGAGCTGTGTGTTTAGCTACTACTGTATGCTGTGTCCCCTCTGGAGAATGGAAGCAGTGATGAAGTCAGCTGTCATGTACAGAGAAGGGAGTCAACAGTGGAAAAAAACAATGGGGGCAGGTTATTATCTGTAGAAATGATAACTTTTTATAGTATCACTGCTAAAAACCTGAGTCCTAGGAGATACATTGTATAATTCTGGGGTGAAAGGGTGGGGAGAAAGAGGAGGAAAAGTGAATGGTCAGTGCCACAGAAGAAAAATACCTGTTTTTTTTCCCCCCTCCTGTCAAAGTCAGGGCAATGGCTTAGTTTCTGCATCCCACACATTATGCACAGCTGTTTCTCTGTTGCAATACTGTAACTGATATTCCTAATAATTGTCCTCAACAAGAAAAAATTGTTTCACTTAATATAAAAAAATGTATGAAGCATGGGTAGAAAACTCTGTAAACAAGGTGAGTAGGAAAGTGTGAAGTATAATTTAGAACAGTTTGATAGTTTCAGTGAGTGTTAGGAGATTAAAACTTCAGTTCTCTAAAAACATCTAGAAGTTTTATTTTTCTAAGGATGTTGCATTATTATCTATTTTTTAAAATATCTCATCCACACAAGGATATTGTAAGTACTTGTTTTTTTTTTTTTCTTTTTAAATTGGGTGTCAGGGACTGAACTCCGGGGCATTTGATTACTGAGCCACATTCCCAGTCCTATTTTGTATTTAGAGACAGGGTCTCACTGAGTTGCTTAGCACCTTGATTTTGCTGAGGCTGGCTTTGAACTCAAGATTCTCCTGCCTTAGCCTCTCGGGCTCCTGGGATTTCAGGCATGCACCAGTATACTGGGCTATTTTAAGTAATTGTAAGCAAGGATTTATTATGTGCTTACTTACTAGTTGCTGCTCTTTAAGGGCATATATTTTAGTTGGTAAATAGGACATGTATAGACTATCCCATTCCAAGTATCAAATGAACATCATCAAACGTTAAGTGCTCTGAGAACTTAGACAAGGCACAGATATCTGGGATATGGTGCACACCTATAATCCCAGATACCTGTGGGGGTGTGGTGGTGGCTGAGGCAGGAGGATCAAAAGTTCCAGACCAGTCTAGGCAACTTAGCCAGACCCTGTCTCAAAAGAAAAAATAGAAAGCCATGGATGCATCTCGGAACGATGCTTTGGAAGAGACAAGATCTTGGGGTAAATAAATATTATTAGCACTGTACAGTTTAATAGAGAGTTTCTATTTTGTTTTGTCTTACCGTTTTTGACTCTTAGTTATAGGTCTTATTCTGGAAATGCAAGAAGATGGTATCAGTATTAGAAAAATGTGTACAATTTCTGTCTTCACAGGCTAGAAAAAATATATGTTCCTAACAGTATTCAGACAAAGCATTTAGTTATATATGCAGCTTCTAATCATGATCAAGAATACCTAACAAGTAGAAGAAAACAAAACGTTTCTTTCACCTGACAGAGCATCTACAGAAAAGTTACAGTAATATAGCAATAGTCAGATTTAAAACAAACATTTCTATTAAAACTATAATCAACTATAGACTAGCACACTGTACTTGAAACCCTAGCTGGTACAATAAGACAAGAAGAAATAAAAGGTATAGAGATAGGAAAGGAAAAATCAAAAATGTCATTGTGATATTATTATCTACATAGAAAGCTTAAAAGAGGCTATGAATAAATTATAAAAATTAGAAATGTTCAACAACTTCACAGAATATGGAGTACTATAATCAATTTTATTTCTCTACATTAGTAATTAACAGAAAAATACTTCTAAAGTCAGATATAATAACAACAGAACAAAATATGATGTTCCTAGGGGGAAAATGTATATCTCAAAAGAATGATACCAAACTTCATGGAGAAAATTTGAAACTTTTATCAAAAGCCAAAGTAGAGTTAAATAAATGAGAGAAAAATACTGTGTTCATGTCTAGATTGACATGAAGTTATAGACATATTTCAGTTTCTTTCCTTGACCTACAAATTTAATGCAATCCCAGTGAAAAAATTATTAGGATTTTTGGGTAGAATTTGATTAAAACAGTTCTAAAATTTTACATGATTTAACAAAGGGCCAATAATAGTGAAAACGGAAACAAGGTAGGTGGACTTGCTCTACCAGATTTCAAGACATTATAAAGCTATAATGTGAAAATAGGAACAAAGAGGACAAACTAGAAAAAAACTATAGTAGAGATACCTGGAACAGATCTCGACCTGCATGGAGACTTGGTAAATGACAGTTTCTGATCAGTGGGGAAAGAAAGAACTGTAAAAAATGAGATTGTGATAATTTATCTAAATAGAAATACATGAAATTGGGTCTCTGTCTTGCACTATGTCAAAAAAAAAAATCTAAGAAACAAGAAAGAAAAAGCAAAAAAAAAAAAAAAAGAAAAAAGTATATAAATATGAAAGTAAAGACTTATAAAATAGAAAAATAGGGCAATATCATTATTATGTTATCATGGAAAAGGATTTCTTACTACACCAAAAGTACAAACTAAGAGAAGATTAATAAATTTGATTCCTTTAAAACGAAGAACCTCTGTTTATCAAAAGACATTATAAGACAGGTATAATCATTATACGCCACTTGTGTTATCCTAGCTATTTGGGAGTCTCAGGTGGGAGGATTGCAAGTTTGAGGCCAGTCTTGGCAACTGAATAAGAGAGACTTGTCTTAAAAAATAAAACCTAAAAAGGGTTAGGGACAAGGCTTAGTGGTGAGTGCTTGCCTAATGTGTCTGAAGCCCTGGGTTTAATCTCCATAACTCAAAAATGAAAACTTAGAGACATTATGAAAGTGAAAAGATAAGCCATAAAGTGGGAGAATATGATTGTGACACAGATAGCCAGGAAATGATTAGTAGTCCAGAAAGTTCAATTTCATTAGAAATATGAACCACAATGAGAACAAGTGTTGATGGGGAAAGTGGAGATGTTGGAAACGTTAATGTCAGAACCATTTTGGAAAACATTTTGGTGTAATCTATTAAAATTGAAGGTGGGGGTTGAGGATGTAGCTTGGTGACAGAGTGTGTGCTTAGCATGGGTAAGGTCCTGGGTTTGACCCCCCAGCGCTATAAAAAATAAACCAAAAATAAATATAAACTTAATATAAAAGTCTGTGTTACCAATGGCCCAGTAACTCCACTTCCAAGTCTTTACCTCCAGAGAAACCCCTGCATACATATTAGAAAAATTTCTAGGAATAGGGATAGCATTTTTACTTGCAATAACCCCAAACTGGAAACCACCCAGATGTCTTTTAACAGTAAATATCTGAGTAAATCGTGCAGTGTTCATCCAGTGGGGTACTTTGTGCCAGTAAAATGAACCATAGCTGTAATTATCAATAGGGATGAAATAATGTTGAGTGAAAAAAAAATTAGGGTTCAAAGCCAGGTGAAATTAAACCATACATCATTTAAGGCTGCACTGTATGTGCAACAGTTTTAGGGGAGTAATGAATGCAACATCAGGTGGTATCTTCTGGGGTGAGGGAGGACAGTGATATAGACAGGGAGGAGCCTGCAGGACAGACACATGGGCTGTCAGACGTATTGGCATTTCCCCCTTAAACTAGGTGGTGGGTACTTGGGTCTTTCTTTCATGTTTTTAAACTGTGCATGTTTATATTACATATACTTGTCTGTTGCATATTTTAAAATTCAAACACTTTTTGAAAAGCCCCAGGCTAAGAATCAAAGATAAGTTCTGCACAGCAACCACCCACCTCCTTTAATAATCACTTTATTCCTGTCAAAACTCACATTCCAGGTCTTAAAATGTTTTTATCCAAGGAAGGGAAGAAGGATATCTGCCACAGAGCTCCACCCTAGTGCGGAATGTTATTCTACTACCTACTGGTCTTTTCCTGTCTGTGATAGATGTCCTGCATTCACCATTTCTAGACCCTTTACATTTCTAAGGTAGCTAATTTCATTTTCCCTTTTCTCTCTGCATCACCATGGAAACATTTAGAATCTTTTTTCAGAGAGTAGATGAGGGGTCTTCTCTGCTGTTTGCCGATTTATGTATGTAGATATAAGTGTTTTTAATCGCAAAGATAAAACAAAAGCCAAACAGTAAATTGGCTTTGTTCCTTTTTTCCTTAATTTGCTTTCTTGCCTCCCCACAAGTAAGTAAATAAACTAAAAAAGTCCTTTTAAATCTAGGATTTGCTGTCAGTTTTTCTACAAATTAAAAATGTCACAAAAATGAGTAAAGAAAAGAGATTCTAGAAATCTAACCAGTGTAATGATGTCTAACAATTAGGTTGTGCTTATTGTATAACAAGCACTATTTTAAATACAGTCTTTTTACATTTACTCATTTATTTTTTCCACACAATAACCTCATGGGATGGATGCTATTAGTATTCCCATTTTTAAAGATGAAAACAGTCCCAGAAAGAACTAGCCGCATAGTCATGAGGCAGAGCCAGGATTCAAACCCAGGCAGAGTCCATGCTTTTAACTGCTAGGATATACTTTCTTGGTAATTTGTACTTCATGACACACTTTGTCAGAAGGTATCAAGTAAGCCCTATTTCTTATTCTTTTCTTCCATTGCAAAGTTTAATACATCAGATCCTCCTCTTTCTTTCCCCATGGGATGCCTTCTCTGCCCTCTTTTCTGGCTCATTTAGGTGTTCTTTCTGGAACATTTTTAGGATTTGTCAGGCAACTCCAACTTGTGACTCTCAATTTAATATGCTGCCTATTTTTCAAGAGTAATAGCTGAAATTTTATTTGATGTGATTTTTCAAAGCACTCATAGCTGTTTCCCCCTTGATCCTTGTAGGTAAGAGAGACAGCTTCCTGGCTTTGTGACCTTGGGCAAATTCTTAATCTCTTCAAATTTCATGTTCTTTATCTGTAAAATGAGGGTAGTAGTATTATGTACCTATTAGATATTAGAGATATAAGCCTTAAAATCCATTGTCTAGTGCCTGGTACTGTTGTACTTAATAAATATTAGCTAGTTTTATTTTTTGCTTAAGGAAATTGAAGTTTAATTTAAATTTTATAAAACTATATATTTAAGTTTGTATATTTATAAAACAAGACTGATAAGACTGGAAAGAATTATGCCAAAAATGCTCACAATGTTATAGGATTATTAGTGATTTTTATTTCCTGAAGTTTTCCTATATTTTTTATTTTCTCCTTTGAATGAAATCATGTATAACTTTTAAAACTCCCTTTTTATACAAGATTGAAAATAATTTTAGGAAATAAGAAGATTTTTTTTTTTCTTGGTGGTTTTGGGGATAGAACCCAGGGCCTTGCACATGCTACACAAATGTTCTACCACTGAGCCACAGTCCCAGTACCACTTTTTATTTATTTCCTATTTTGAAACAGAGTCTTGCTAAGTTGCCCAGATTGGCCTTGATTTTGTGATCCTCCTGCCTCAGCCTCCAAGTGGGTGGAATTGACTATGTGAGCTATGGCACCTGGCAAATGTAGTTCTTTTAATAAGTAATGTATTGAGTTAACTTAACTCCCCTAAATGTCATTTCTGTATTTAGATCAAACATTATCCATACTGCTTTGAGTAAGAGGAAGACAGCCACACCTAATTATGCACTGGGGAGGATGCTTGCAGTGAAAGCCAAGTGTGTGCTTGGGAACTGAACAATGGTTGGTATTTTAGTCTGATTGCAGGATCTTTCCTTTATCATTGAAAATTTAAAACTTTATGTAAATAAAAGATTTAATGAACACAACTCTCATACTTTGGGCTGCTATAAGAAAAAGACCATAGACTAGGTATCTTAAACAATAGCAATTTATTTATTTATTTAAATTTTTTTATTAGTCGCTCAAAACATTACTGTGATCTTGACATATTACCCCATTTAAAGCAATTTATTTCTCACAGTTCTGAGAGGTCTAATCTCAAGATGCTGGCAGACTCTGTGTCTGGTGAGGCCTGCTTTCTGGACACAGACAGGTGTCTTTTCACTGTCCTCAAAGGGCAAGGTTTTTTCTGGGGACTATTTTATAAGGGCACTAAAGCCATTCTTGAGAGCTCTATACTCATGACCCAATCACCTCCCAAAGCCCCACCTCTTAATGCCCTAGCAGTGGGGCATCGGATTTCAGTATGTGAATTTTGAGGGGACATATTCAGTCCAAGCAACAACTTCCACTCCTTTTCACTCCAGAATCTTCCAAGGTGGTAGGTTAAAATAGTCAGTGGTGGTAAAACTCACCAGGTGTGGAAAATGGCATAGGTGGTGCCAATACGTTTGGTAATTGTATCCTGCTTCCCAGCACCATGACCCACAGTCATCCACAAAAATAAACTGTAGCAATTCTTCTTTGATGTGATTACATAGTGGGCTTTTAGGTAACTTTTTATTTTATTTCCTGTTTCTTAGTTCATTTGGAAGAGAGGATTCTATTTCAATAATAATACTACTAATAATAAAAATTGAAAATCTCCAATAAAGGAAAGAGTACTGGATGGTTCTGGTGTCAGATTAACCTGGGTTCATATTCTAGTCTACTTATTAGTTGTGTAAGCCAAATGCTTGATTTTACTCAGCCTGTTTTCTTTAATAATATATAAGGATCAAAGAGAAAAAACACAGTATGCCTTTGAATGCTTACCATGCTTTGGGTAGTAAGTTATACACAGTGCTTTCATCACTGCATTAAATCCTGTTAACATTAAGGCAGAGAAGGGAGTGTAGCTCAGTAGTTAAAATTGGGCTCTGCAAGTAGAATATCTGTATATAATTCCTAACTTTTCTAATCTCCTTGATGTCCAGTTTCCTCATTTGTAAAGTGGGGACAATAATAGTACTCCTTTCATTGAGTCATTGTGCAACTTTACAGGGTAGTGTGTTCAAGAGTACAGTCTCTGGAGTCAACCTGATTCCAAATTCCAACTCCATCCCTTATTAACTGTGTGACTTTAAATAAGCACATTTTAGCATCACTTATTTGTATAAAGGACATAGTACCTATGTCCTAAGATTATTATGAGGGTTAAATTAGATACTTTCATGTGCCTGCCACATAGAGATGTTAGTATTACTCCATCTAGTCTGTTTCTCATACCACACATTTAGGGGTCATCTTTGATACCACCAATTGAATCCATCAAGATATTCCCCAGTTCACCGGTTTTCCTTCCCCTTGACTATTGTCACTTTATTTCACACTACCATCATCTTTTGCTTGAACTATTGCAACAGCTTTCTAACTAATCTAATCTAATCTTAGGAGCCAGAGAGTTCTTTTAAAACACTCACATTTGAGCTGGGTGTGGTGAGGCATGCCTAAATCCCAGCAGCTTTGGAGGGTGAGGCAGGAAGATTTCAAGTTCAAAGCCAGCTTCAGCAACTTAGCAAGGTCTTAAGCAATTTAGCAAGTCCCTGTCTCAAAAATAAAAAATAAAAAGGATGGGCATGTGGCTTAGTGGTTAAATACCTCTGGGTTCAACGTAAGGTACACTCCCCCCAATAAGTTAATTTAAAAACTAGAAAAAACCTACATTTAATATTGTGTTGGTTGTTAACTGTTGCATAATAAAGTATCCCCAACCCCTGCCAAACATAATGGTTTAAAACACCAACCAGTTGTTACTCAGTTTCTGTGAGTTAGGAATATGTGAGTGGTTTACTTGGGTTGTTCTGGATCACTTGTATCTGTTAAATGGGGTCTCAGAGTCTTGCTAGCTATTGGCAGAAACCTCAGTTCCTTACCACGAGCCTTTCCCTTGGGCTGGTCAAGTGTATTGATGACATAGGAACTAATTTCCCCTGAGAGAATAACTCTAGAGACAAAAAGGGAGCTGCGGTGACTTTGTGGCTGATCTTCATGAGTTGGAGCACGCTGTCACTTCTGCTTTATTATTTTAGTTAGAAACAAGTGGCTAAGTTCAGCCTGCAATCAGGAAGAGGAGAATGAGACTCTGGACATGTTTTAGAGATTCCATACTCCAACTTCTGTTATACATTATTTACTTTCATCCCATCTGCTAACTGCCTTTTCCTGTCCTAGCCCCTCCCCAAAGCTATGGCATCAACTAGAAATCCAGGATATTGGCATCTAGATCTGGTCCAAACAAGGGGGTGATAGCTGCTATTGTTGCTGCTTCTCTTCTTTCTTCTGCTCCTCCCTTCCCTTCTTCCTCCTTACCTCTCTCCTTCTCTTCCTCCTCCTCCTCCTTTTTTCTTTGGTACTGAGGATTGAACACAGAGTCAACCACTAAGCCACACCCCCAGCCCTTTTTGTTTTTGAGACAGCATCTTGTAAGTTGCTGAGGCTGACTTTGAACTTGCAAACCTCCTGCCTCAGCCTCCAAAGTTGCTGGGATTACAGGTGTGCACCACTGTGCTTGGTGAGATGAGGCATCTTATTTATGTAGTTGTTCCTTAAGTGTAAACTCCTTCCAGCTATAAGATAACCACTATAGACACTTCTCTCTCTCTTTTTTTTTAGAGGGCAAATAGAAGTTGAGAGAATAGGTATTGTATTTTTGCCTAGAAGCCATTCTTAATTTTGGCTTGATGTGCTATTTGGTGTATAGCATTCTGAAATCCCCCTGGGCACAGACTGATAGTTCCTTGGTTTCGACTCAAGTCCTAAGAATCATGTTTCATCACTCTTGGCCTTGCCTTCTCCTTTTGCCATCCTGTTGGCATTGTCCTTTTTCATGAAATGTGGCCCTTGTTTGCAGTTGATAGTTTTCTCAGCTTGCTGCTTGTTTTTGGAAGCTTGGGGGTATAAAAGCTTCCTTTCATTTTGTATCAATCTTTTTTTTTTTTCTATTCAAGTTCATGATGTTTTTGCCAACATAATTATATTTATGATGATGGTCTCTGAGTCATATTGGACTCAGTGTATTAATTAGACAAAAGCCATATCCACAAGTCTCTTGGAGATAAGCTCTTCTCTAACTGGGCTTCTGCTGGAACTGCTTAGAAACAAAACCTCTAAGTGTCTTAGGAAACTTGTTTCTTTGGCTCATACTGAGATTGTAGCATAAGATTTATAGTTAAACCCTTACCTTTGTCTTTAGATCGTGCTTTCTTGACAGATTTTTGCCTAGAAGCCCTTCTTAATTTTAGCATGTTGTACTATTTGGCTATAAATTTTCAAAATAAGTAAGTTCTGGCTTGCTTTTTAAAAAATACTTATTTTTTAGTTATAGGTGGATGCAATATCTTTATTTTATTTTTATAAGGTGCTGAGGATTGAACCTGGTGCCTCACACATGGTAGGCAAGTGCTCTACCTCTGAGCCAGCTCTTGCTTTTATTTCACAGTGTTTCCTTTAACTTTTCTCTTCTCTTGGATTTTACTGTAATCAGTAGGAAAAAGCCTGGTAGCACCCTCCAAGTCTTCTTTGACATCTCCTTAGCTAGATCACTGAGTTCATTTGATACACTCTCTTCTTTCCATACTACATAAGAAGGATCCTCTTTTCTCTGTTTTCTATTGAGATTTTTCTCACTTTTCGTTAAGCTTTCTCTTATAACGTCTGTAATGATTTGGTTTCCCACAACTGATATTTTGGAACTTAACTGCCCTGGTGCTATTATCAACTTTTGGGAGGTGATTAGGTCATGAATGAGACTAATATAAAAGAGGCCGAAGGAGCCTATTTCCCCCTCCTACCATGCCAAGACACCATCCACCAAGAACTGGCCCTTACCAAACACTGAGTCTTATGGAGCCCTAATTTTGAACTTCTTGGCTTCCAAAACTCTATGTAATGAATTTCTGGTGTTCATAAATTACCCAGTGTAAGATATTTTGTTATGTGCAGATTTGTAGAGCACAAATTACTGTGCTCTACAAAATTTCTTCAATAGTCTTCTAGCTTTTTAAGAAATTATTCAGAGAATTAAACCCGGGGCCTCTTGCATGCCAGACAAGTGCTCTCTACTGAAATACATCCACCATGGACACTTGGTGCTTTGACTCACTCCTCAAAGTCCATTCAACTTCCACATCCCAATTTCAAAGCTACTTTTACATTTTAGGTTTTGTTATCGCGTTACTCCAAACCAGGTTCCAAAATTTGTATTAGTTGTATATTGACATGAAACAAATTCCCCCAAACTTAATGCCTCAAAATAATAATTATCTTACAGTTGCTGTTGGCCAAGAATTCTGGAGTTATTTACTTGGTGGTTCTGGATTCAAGTCTGCCCTGAAACTGCAATAAAGATGTTTGGCTGGGCCTGTAGCAGTTCAAAGGCTTGACTGAGCCTGGAAATCTGCTCCCCAATTTGCTCATCGGGCTGTTGGCAGGAGACCTCAGTCCTTTCCTTCCTGTTGTCCAAAGTCCTCACCTTGTGGGGCTCTCCATGGATTTGTTTGAGTGCCTCCATGAGACGGCAGTTTTGTTGTTTTTTTTTTTCCTACTGTGATTAATCCTAAAGAGTGGGCAGGTGAGGTGGAAGTCGGGGTGTGTTCTGTGACCTTCCCTCAGAAGTATCCGATTGCTTCCATTCTGGTCTGTTCTTTGAGTTGAGCCCACACTCTAGGGGAGAGAGATGAGGCTCCACGTTTTCAAGGGAAAAGTATGAGAGAATTTATGAAGACATTTTAATACCACTAAAGAGATCATACCACTTTCCTGTTGAAAAACATTTCAGTAGCTTCCTGTGATGCATAGAATCAAACAGATTCTTGACTCCAGTTCCCAGCCTTCCATGGCTAGTTCTTACCATCCCATGTCTTGGATATCGGTTTTACACTTGCCTCCTTGCTCAGTGTGCTTTGATCACCTCTGACCTTCATTCCTACCCCTGCTCTTCATTCCTACCCTTCATTCCCTGACTGTTTCTGCTCCCTAGAATGCTTTATTCCATTTCCCATTGTTTTATTATTTCCATACTTTATATTATTTTATTTATCAATTTTTCCAAAATGGAATTTTTGTGTGAAGAGTTGTGAATGTGTTTAACACAAATCGTCAACTTGCTTTCCAATGAAGGGATACCAATCTACGGCTCACTGCTGATGATTGTGCTTTCTCTGTTCTTAGTCTTTGCATTTACTAGCTTGGTTTTAGTGGATTAAAGGGTTTAACATTTAACATATGAGCTTATTTTTTCCAACTTTTATTTCATTTTACAGATTTCTATTAAAATAAATCATTTCCTAAAAATAAATGAATATGTTTTCAGAAGTTGAAGTTGGGCTACTTAAGTCTGTACATACCTCCTCTATACATTTTTTTGGGGGGTGGGGTATACTGGAGATTGAACTCGGGCATTCTGAGGCACATCCCAAGTTCTTTTTTTGTAATTTACCTAGAGAGGGTCTCACTGAGTTGCTTAGGGCCTCACGGTTGCATTAAAATTTTTGGTGACCTATTTATGTAATTATTGTATCTCCCCACCTCCCCCATTAGAACACCAATTCCATGAAAGCAATGGCTTCTGTTTTCTTCATCACACTGTTCATCATTGCCTAAAATTTTACTTGGCATATGGTAGTATGCAGCAAATACATTATGTGTGATGGAATTATTGGGCTTCTATACTGTAAACCTAATGCAAGCAGGATCCTATGAGTCTTACCCATGCCCCATCAGGGCATCTAGTAGATACTAAAACTATGTTGCAAAACATTGTAGATGTGGAAATTTAAAGAGATTAAGGATATTTTGCTAGGTCATTTTGATAATGACAGAAAAAAGATTCAAATCGAGGCCTTTCTATTCTAAATTCTTAATACCTGACATACAAGCACATACTAGTTTCTCAAAGGATAAGAGTGATTCCCTTTCTCTTCTCTTAATTATCTATTGTGGTCTTTATTAATATGCTATATAAATAATTTCAAAGTTAAATTCTACATACATTTACTAGTTAGAATCTATGTTTTTCATGTACCTTTCTTTTCATGTACCTGGGGATGGAACTCAGGGCCTTAACCATGCTAGGTATATACCCTACCACTGAACTTTACCCCTAACCCTCATGCAATGTTCTTTAATAAATATTTTTCATACAGCAGCATAGTTCATGTATTAGTTTTCTGAATATTTTTAAAAAATTATGTTTGTTTCAGTGATCTGAACTTGTTATCTTTTTTTTTTTTTTTAATTTGGGGACCTGAGACCAAGTGTTAAAACCCTTGGTATTTAATTTACTTTGAGACTGGTGCAACAAAATTGAGAGAGGACAAAACATAGAGTACACTGGTCATGCTGAATATTTAATTAATTCTGTAACTACATGTGGCACGTGTACGACTTGGTACAACCCATGCACCATGGTAGGCCATGGTGTGGACCACAGTGGAGAGGTGGCTTCACCTTCACAGTGGCTCAGGATGTGGCAGAGGAAGCTAGACCTGAAGTACTTGGTTTTCCGTGAGTTCTGTGAATGTAATGATTTAGCCTCTCCTTCTTTTCTCCTACCTAAGATTTTATTGAAAGATCTGGAGAGCTGCTGGAACTGTGTGCCCCAGATAATTGCCCTCAGGTGCACTTGGAATCGTAATTAATGGAAGCATTGTCCTGAGGAATGATGCAAGATACTTTGCTGGTTGTCTCTGGGTTGAAATATCTAAAATTATTAATATATTGATTTAATCTATTGGGCCAGTCCACTGCTGTGCTTGATTTTCTTATGTGATACAACTTAAAAAGTTGAGATAAAATTAAAGCTAGTTTAATTAGAGAAGTGCAGATTAAAACTGCATTGAGATTTCATCTCACTCCATTCAGAATGGCATTTATTAAGAATACAAATAACAATAAGTGTTGGTGAGGATGTGGGGGAAAAGGTCCACTCCTCATACATTGGTGGTGGGACTGCAAATTGGTGTAACCACTCTGGAAAGCAGTATGGAGATTTCTCAAAAAACTTGGAATGGAACCACCCTTTGACCCAGTTATCCCACCCTGGATATATACCCAAGGACTTCAAGTCAACATACTATAGTGACGAGACCACATCAATGTTTATAGCAGCTCAATTCACAATAGCTAAGTTATACAATCAACCTAGGTGCCCTTTAACAGATGAATGAATAAAGAAAATATGGCACATATGCACAATGCAATATTACTCAGCCATAAAGAAGAATGAAATTATGGCATTTACCCATAAATGGATGGAACTGGAGACAATTTTCCTAAGTTAAATAAGCCAATCCTCCAAACCAAAGGCTAAATTTTCTCTCTGATATTTGAATACTAACACACAATGGGGCGGGGTAATGGGTTGTAGGGAATAATAGAAGTACTTTGGATTTTAGACAAAGGGGATGAGTGGAAGGGAGGGTCATGAAACAGGAAAGACAGTAGAATGAGTGAACCAGACGTAACTTTCCTGTGTTCATATGTGAATATATCACCAGTGTAACTCCACATCATGTACAACCACAAGAATGGGAAGTTATACTTCATGTATGTATAATATGTCAAAATACATTCTATTGTCATGTATAACTAAAAAGAACAAAGAGAAAAAAAGTCTGGTCTCAAGCATAAACTTTTAACAACCTACCTGTCACATGGAAATGATGATGTTTGAGGGGTAAACATGCTTGTTATCCTGGTTTGGTCTTCATGTCTGTGTCTTGAATTGTTCTGCTCTATCTCAAAAATAAATAGAAATATTATGTCTCAAAGAAAAAAAAATTAAAGCTAGTTGCATTTATCTTTTTAGATTACCACACTTATTAATCATAAAGATAACACCAAAAAGTCTGATAAAACTCTGCAAGCAATTCAGCGTGTGGGACAAGCCGTCAACCTGGCAGTTGGAAGATTTGTTAAAGTGGGGGAAGCTATAGCCAATGAAAACTGGGATTTGAAAGAAGAAATAAGTATTGCCTGTATTGAAGCTAAACAAGCAGGTATGTGAATATTGATTTTGAAGTCTATTTATACCAGTTTTATTGCTTTGGATATGACGACAGACTACTGTTTTATTATGAGTAAAAATGTATACTGATTTTGGGCCTTCTGATAATAGACGCCCAGGACATTGAGGACCTGGATTAGCTTCCAGGAATATTGAACTTTTCTTGGCTCAAGTTCTAAATCTGAAACATAGGACTCTTTCACTGGTCACATTGGTGACGTGTCATCCTCACCATCAGCCATTGAGATGGGAGAGATACAAAGTGTGAAGCCTGGGCTCTGTCCTCAAGGAGCATGGTAGCTTACCTCCTGCCATGTAGGAAATGTTACAACATGAGTGTGTGTCCGTTCTCTATGGCAGACAAATCATCATGGCTTCAGACCTTATATTGTTATAGTTCTCTATAGCTCATAGTCCAGAAGCATTTCAGAACCCGGGGTGTTTTGAGGGCTGCAAATAGTTCAGTTTTGTTAAACTATCATTTATGTCTTTATTCTTTCAATAACTATCTGCTGAGTGCTGGCAATAACCAAGCACTATTCTAGGCTGTAGGGGTATATCCATGTACAAAAGTCTGCCCTCAAGGAGCTTGTAAATATGAGTAAATATAGGGTTGGGGATATACCTCAGTTGGTGGAGTGCTTGCCTTGCATGTAAGGTCCTGTAAATCCTCTGCACCACAAAAAAAAAAAAAAAAAAAAGATATTAAATATCTTAAAAGGCAACTGGTGGTTTCAGTATAGAGAGTACATCTTAGGGGGTCTGATGGTAGAATCAGAGAAGTCAGTCAGAAGGCTGTTGCTGTGGTCCAGGTGACAGATAATGGTGAGCTAGGTTAGGTGACTGCATTTGAGGTGGTGCAAGGCATCTGACTATGTTGTCAGGTGAAGCAGATAGGACTTGCTGATGTTTTGGATAGAATGTGACAGAAAGAGGAGATGTGCATACTGCAAGGTTTGGGGTATGGACAGCTGGGTGAATGGCCAGTCCCTGAGGTGAGCAACCCTGAGAGAGGAGCAGGTATTTTGGGAGGGTCTTTAGGGGAAAGGTATAATAAGACTAAGTGAATATAGAGGGCCAGTTCATACATGGTATATAAATGATGTAATATAGTTTTCTATCAGTAATAAGGAGTCATTGAGGAATTTTGAGCCAGATGAGAGAGACTGTTAGAAATCTTTTTGATGGTAGATGCATATATGAGGACAGATTGAGAGAGGGTTGAGAAGGAAAGCAGAGAGATTAAAATGGAAACTTTACAATAAAATCAGCCAGACCAAGACAGTGTAATAGGGTTATAAAGAGCGGGGAGAAGGCACAAAATACTCATGAAGGTTGTTGAATCGGTGGAACCAGATTTTTGGCTAAAGGAAAGGGAAGATGTGGTTTGACTCTCGGCTTCTGGCCATTTGCTGGATTACAGAATTGGTCTTATGTGAGAGGCAGGAGAGAGAGACTTATTCTATTCATAATTTATGTTTCCTACTTTAAAAAAGGATTTGAAATAGCTTATAATAAAAAAAACCCAGAAACTTTGGCAAACATGATTATTTTAATTAAGCATGAAATTTATCTTTGTACTTCCTGAAAGGCAAAACAAAAATGTGAGAAACAAAGGGTTATATAATTCTTATTGTTTGCTAAAAGGAAACAAACCAGCTTGTGAGAGGAGAGAGAGAATTTTTTCCTGGCACTAAATTATTATGTGGGCACTTATAAAAGCCATTACATAAGACGGGGGACAATGCACAGAAAATGCAGAGCCATTCTTCATATTATTTCTTGTAACAACTATTGATAAAAGCAGGAGTGGAGCCCTTTAATGAAAGGGTGTCCGGAGTCCTATCTTTATTGGCTTTGTGGTGTGCCATTGTGCTTAGGATAGGGCAAGCACAAAGGAGGACAGGAAATGGTGATGAGCTCTGGTGGAGCATAGTTCTTTGCAAGTACCCTAAGCTCAGGCAGCTGCTTAGCTGGAATCTTTTGGAAGCTACCAGTATTTAGCCTTTCTAAATACTGACTTTGTTTTATGCCTGTGATCTGTCCATTAAAGTTCTAAAAGATGATGCCACACATCATCTCTTCTTATTCAAGGTGCCCTTTTCTCTCATAGTCACTTTGTCACTCAAGTAAGAGAATGAGAATGGAACCTCCACTTTTTTTGTTTAATGTGTATAGATTTAAGACTTACATCACTGAAATGTTTCTGACCCAGTTAGTACATATGAACCCTTTTCCCCTCTGGACAACTCAGCATTCGTCTGAGGGGAATAATGAAAGTAAGACAGAGCACGAGAGCTGAGTGTCAGATTGCCCATGTGCCAATCCCACTCTTCCCAATGCTAGCAGAGAGACTTTGGGCAAGCTACTAATTTTTTTTAAATTTTTTATTTGTTTCAATTAGTTACACAAGATAGCAGAGTATATTTCAATTCATTGGACACAAATGGAGCACAACTTTTCATTTCTCTGTTTTTTTTTTTTTTTATTAATTTTTATTGTAGGTTGGTTGTGCAACTGATGTGATTCTGCAATCTGTATATGGGGTAAAAATGGGAGTTCATTTCTCTGTTTTTACATGACATAGAGTTACATCACATGTGCAGTCATACGTGTACCTTGGGTAATGATGTTCACCTCATTCCACCATCTTTCCTACCCCCGTCTCTCCTTGCTTTGCCCAATCAAAGTTCCTCCATTGTCCCCATGCCCCCTCCCCATTGTGGGTCACAAGCTACTAATTAGTGTCATCATCTGTAAACTGGGACTTTTAGCAGGGCGTGATGTTACGCACCTATAATTGCACCTACTGGGGAGTCTGAGGCTGGAGGATTGCAAGTTTGAGGACAGCCTTGACAATTTAGCAAGATCCTATTTCAAAATAATGAAAAAGTAAAATAATAAAATAACATAAAATAATAAAATAAAGACAAGGGATGTAGCTCAGTGGTAAAACACTTGCCTAGCATGTATAAGAATCTGCGATCGATCCCCAATACTGAAAAAAAAATTAAAATAGTGCTATTATTGTTTATAGAGTTATCTTACTGTAGTGCATATATGCATTTGACACATAGTAATGTTCAATAAATATTAGTGTCATTTTAATTAATTTTTATTCTTTCACTGTGTTGAACTCTTGCATTATATTTTTACTTTTTCCATGGCTACCAGGCAAGGTTTATATTTTATATGGAGGATCAATTAATTTAAATGTTTGAGTGGCTTTGGATTTTCACTTTAAGACAGAATACTGGTTGCATAGTGAAAGAAACCACAACCATGAACCTGTAAGATAGCTTTGTGCTTTTTCAGAGAACTAATTTCTGAATAGGCTACTTTGAACTCTGAACAACATTACGGAAGTATCTGACTGTGTTGGGAGTTAATCAAATGTTACTATCTCATGTATTTACCCACCTGGGGTTCAGTTGGAAAAAATGAAGGGTTAAAATAATACATATGTGTAAGCTTACATGATATCTTTGGTGATTGAGATTAACAGGATAAATGAACATTTTCCAGAGAAACAGAGGAAATGTTTTTATTTTTTCAGCTACTGCTGGTAGTATACAAACTGATACTACTCTTCCTGTCCCTTTCTGTGTTCATTTGGGTTTGGTTCTAAGTGCTTTGTTTATTTTGCCATAAAAACTGTTTAATAAAAACTTTGTATTGCTGTAAAACAAATTAGCTCAAAGGTAGCAACATAAAGTTGCAAATAGTATCATCTCTGTCAGTTTCTTCTTCTTTCTTCTTCTTTTTTCTCCTCCTCCTGCTCCTCCTTCTCCTCCCAGGGGTACTCAATCACTGAGCCACATCCCTAGCCCTTTTTAATATTTTATTTAGAGACAGTTCTGCTGAGTTGCTTGGGGCCTTGCTTAGTTGCTGAGACTGACTTTGAACTCATGATCCCCCTTCAGCCTCTTGAGCTACTGGGATTACAGGCGTGCACCACAAAGCCTGGCTCTCCCTCAATTTCTGAGAGTCAGGAATCCAGGATTTCTGGTGGGGCAGGGGTTTTGGGTCACTGGTCTTACCAGGTTGCAATCAAGTTGTCATTTGGGCTTCAGTTATCTGACAGTTGCATGAGACTGCAAGATCTGCTTCCAGGCTCCTTGACTAGATCGTGGATTGGCTGCATTTGCTGCCTGTTTCTCACCGTGCAGGTGTCGTTGTGGTGAGGGCTGCTTATAATATGACAGCTGGCTTCCCTCAGAGAGAGAACAAGATTATTGTCTCTAATTTTTTAATAGCCTAACATCAGAAGTGACATAATTTCTTTTACACCAGTCCTGCTTGGATGAGAGAGGGAGCTACATGAGGATGTAAATACTAGTACTTGGGGATCCTCGGGGGCCATGTTGGAGACTGGCTACCATAGGCTTCATCTGTTGGTAAAGCTCCAGCTATTGCAATTATACTGTCACTTTCAAATCTGCTGACTAGTCTGCATTTGGGGGCTTATGTTTTGTGTATTCCTGTATCATTTAAAACTCTTGTTTTCTGAAACTGAATTTATCATCTCCTTTCCATGCCCTTCTGATTTTCTTTAAGTGACTAAGGTTCACAACCTTGAAGCCATTTTTTCACTATTCCTTTCCTTTTTATCACTGGCCAGGTACTAATTTTATATTTTCTTTTCTCAGTCTCTCTCAAACCATCTTCTTTCTATTCCTGTGGCTGTCATTTCAAAGTCTTTACCACCATGATTACAGTGGTAGTCTAGTGTTAAGTCTCTCACTTCCAGTCCATTTTATGTGCTCCCACCAGATTAGCCTTTCTAAATACTGACTTTGTTTTATGCCTGTGATCTGTCCATTAAAGTTCTATCTAGTACTTTTTAATTTTTAAGATCCTTAGCCTATTGGCTGAGACATTATTGCATGTATGGAGTAAAATTGACTGGAGAGTGTTTGTGAAAGTCAGTCGATCACTAGATAGACAGGTTTATTTAGAACTTAAAAATTATCTTGAAGACTACAAGATGATAATTCATTATTTTAAAAATCTTGTTGACTTTAATAGCAAGGAGTATTGGAGATTACTATAGGTTTTGTCTTTGAGGAGAACAAACATTTGTGTTGTTTTTGATGAATATTGCTTTATAGAAATGAAATAGAGCTAAGCATAGTGGCTTATGACTGTCATTCCAGTGACTTAGGAGTGTGAGGCATGAGGATTAAGGCTGAGGTAGGAGGGTTGCAAGTTCAAGGCCATGTTGGGCAACTTAGTGAGATCCTGTCTCAGAAAAACAAAAAGCCAAAAGCAAAAAAGAAAGAACCAAAATGAATGGTGTGGGAGCTGGGAGGTTGCTCAGTGGTAGAACCCCCTGGCTTCAATCCTTGTGTCACTAAGTAAATGGAAACCAAATATTTGATGATACCAATGAATTCAATTTTTCTTTTTCTTTTTCCTTGGTATTGGGGATTGAATCCAGGGGTGCTCTGCTACTGACCTTCATCCCTAGGCCTTTTTTCAAGTCAGAGCCTCGCTAAGTTACTAAGGCTGGCCTCAAATTTGGGATCCTTCTGCTTCCCAAAATTGTTGTTGTTATTTTGTTTATTAGGATTATGTCACTTCACCTGGCCGATAAGAGAAATTTTCTAGAGGGTTGGAAGTTTATCTTTTTGGTAGAGTGATGTGCACTGGGCACCACAGGAAGTGTGAACTCCACCTGAAAGCCTGAGAGAGAGGGTCAGCCCAGGACCTGAAGTCTCATGGGGAGAGTGGAGGGGGAGGTTTTTTTCTTTGTTTGCTTTCCCCACCCCAAGTCCAGGCTGATGAGCAGACAGTCTTCACTTCTCATTGACAATATCAACCCTTGGGGCCCAAAGCCTTGTCATTCTGCTCTCCTAGGATGACTGTACAAACCTAAGCAACTTCAGGCCAAGCTTCTGCTTTCTATTCTGGATTTAGGTTCTTTGGTTTTTATCTCATTTGACTTTACTATCTTACAGAGAAGGAGCAGGCTGTTAGATTGTAGAGTTGGCCATACTACTAGAAACAAAAATTCTGTTTTGTAAATGGGGTGGAAGCAAAAGTTTGTCAGTTGAGTTTGTCACAGTTCTAAAGAGTGTGCTGTTATTTTGTTATTAGAAAGCTTCATTTGATAATTTCTCCAGTCGTCAAGGAGAAACCATTTCTTGTTCTTGAACTAATGCTGCAGAGTCAACTTTTCCTCTGTTGTGCGTGATATCCAAGATCAGAAAACAGTTTGGATTTTTACTTAAGTGTCTCGTTCCCAATGTAACTCCTCCCCCACTTTTCTTAGGAGAAACAATTGCAGCGCTTACAGATGTGACCACCTTGAATCGTCCAGAATCTGAAGGCCAGATCATGATTTTTACAGACAAAACAGGAGTTATAAAGGCAGCAAGATTACTTCTCTCTTCTGTAACAAAAGTGTTGCTGCTGGCAGACCGAGTAGTTATCAAACAGATAATAGCATCGAGAAATAAGGTAATTGCTTTTCTGATATTGCAATACTTTTGTTTAAAAGTGTTTCTCTGGGTTACTTACATACAATTTGGCAGTACTTTTCTATAATAACCATTAGTAGTACTGATTGTGTATAGTTTAAGAGTAGTGTTTCTTCTGTCCCTTTTTTTTTAATAAATTTTTTTTTTTTTAGTTGTAGATGGACACAATACCTTTATTTTATTTGTTTATTTTTATGTGATGCTGGGGTTCGAACCACTTCCTCATGAATGCTAGGCAAGTGCTCGACTACTGAGCCACAACCCCAGCCCTGTTTGTTCTGTCCTTGCCTGTCATTTCTAAGTAATATGTGGGCAAGGCCTAAACTTTTGAATGCAAATATAGTTTCTTCTCTGAAAATCATTGTCTGCTTGTTGAGGATTAAATGTAGTAGAAACCTAGTTGGTAAAAATGCTGAATTTTTAGTATGTTTTTTCTAAGTCAGAATGTAACAATTTATAAGCTTAAGACAAAATTAAATCATCCGAGACTATAATTATCTACAGTAATAAAATTTTCTGTGTGTAGCATCCCTAAACATTCCTGAATAATTACAAAACTCTTCCAGTGTCTTAGATGATGGTTATGCTTCTTGGTCATCTAGGAACCTGGGGCATGTATGATAATTTCTTTCCCTGGATGGTTCCCTAGCCAAGAAGGAGGGCAGTCAGCCAGGGAAGGGACTGTCCCAGTACAGTCTGAAGACAAAACCACCTGATGAGTATTGAGTAAATCAGAAAGTGTAATTTTAAAGAGAATAAGAAATTGGAGAGGTGGATCAAGGAGTGCTAGAGGAACAGAATCAGCTGTCTTCTCTTTGAAAGATGGAGGCTCTGCTTGGTGTGGAAATCTTCCTTATCTCTATTAGTTTCCTGTGCTTCCTGAGCTGCTAGGGCAGCTTAACATGACAAATATCCATCATATTCTCATTAAAAATAAGTAAACACAGGATATCTGTGTTTTCTTAACCTCTCTAGGTCTGACTAAAGCTAACTCAGTGCTGTTATTTTAAAGAAATATTTTTGAAAATATGTTTCACATCTATTTACATCATTTCTTACACCAAGAAAATACATTATCTGTGGCTCTCCTATAGATTCACATGTCTATTCACTCCTGATCTCTGAAGGTTCTAGGCAATGAATTTATTTAACATTGATAATTCTTGACTGATCTAAACTGTTTTCCTGCTCATAAATCCTGAACTTCCTTTTCTATTCCTCATTCTGCTGATGACCTTTCTTCCATTTTACTGACATGATTGGGATTCCTCCAGTTCTGGTTCAGTGAACCATACAGCTTCTGTGTTGTCTTTTAACTTCACTACATTCTTAGTTCTCAGATTTGATTACTGTATTAGTCCATTTTCTGTCACTATAATAAAATATCTGAAGCTTGGTGCTTTATAAAGAAAAGAGGTTTACTTAGCTCACAGTTTTGGAGCTGAAGTTACACAATCAGGCAGACCCATTTGTTCAGCCTTTGGTGAGAGCTTCCTGGTGGCTGGCATTACAATGGTGGAAGAATGTGCAGAGGAATCACATGGCAAGACAGGAAGCCAGAGACCACGGAGGGGCCCTGTCCTGTCTTCAAAACAACCTGCTCTCAAGGCAAGGCATCATGTGAGGAATGAATTAATCCCTTCCCAGGAAGTATCCCTAGTGACCTAACCACCTTCTAGTAGGCCCACCTTTTAAAGGTTCCACCACCTCTTACATTGACACTCTAGAAACCGCCTTCCAGCTCAGGACACACTGAAACCACATCCAGGCTGTAGCAGCGACCATAGTCCACCCCATTCTCGCCTTTGCTATTGGCTACATAAATGATCTTTCCTCTGTAAATCTAGTTATCTAGAAATTTTTTCCTTTTAATTTTCAAGTAAACCCAAGTCTCCTCATCCTCAAACCACGCCATTCCCTAAGAGATCATGACCTTTGAACCAGCTTCTCTGAGCCCTTTCTTTCCTGTCTTCTTTTCTGGTTCCTCCTCCTCAGCATCCCTCTAGAATTTAGAATCTTCCTTTCTTCTTCACTCTCCTCAGCCTTGACAGTCTCGGTCTCTTTTATATCTATTATCTAATAATAAAATATTCTCTTTTGCAGGTTCTCGCAACTATGGAAAGACTAGAGAAAGTTAATAGCTTTCAAGAGTTTGTCCAGATATTCAGTCAGTTTGGAAATGAAATGGTGGAGTTTGCACATTTAACTGGAGACAGACAAAATGTAGGTATCTGCTACACTTCAGAATCTTTAGATAAAGGCATAATTTTTGGTTTGGATAAGGTGTGGTCTTCGCAATCCCTTGCTTATTAATCTATAACCTTGGTCTTGAAAACCCCTCATAAATGAGCCAGTGTGTAGTTAGTTGGCCAGCATATCATTATTGAACACATGTAACCATTAAATATATTCTCACTAGGAACACTCCTACGTGCCTGCAAGGCCCAACCCGAGTACTTTCTCTTTTGTGAAGCTTTGTAATGACTCCTCTACCAGGGCTCAGATCAACAAATGGAGCCATCACTCATATTCTTAGAGTATTTTCTTATGTATTTCTGTTTTTCTTAGCACATTAGGTTAATGGTAATGACCCATGCCATTATTTATTTGCACTGGCTCTGTTATATGCTTGGTCCTTAATATACATGATCTCATTTAATTCTCAAGACATTCTTATGAGATAGGTATTGCTATTACTGTCTCACACAGGAGGGAACTGAACCTGAGATGATAATGCTTTCTCAAGGTCACTCTGCTGTCAGATGAACTCAGTTAAATCTGATTTTAAAGCCTGCCATTCTCAAACTACAACATAATATCTGTTTTTCATGGATTTGTTTCCCAATTGAGACCATAATCTCCTAAATTTGGGGATGTGGAAACTCATATTATATTCGGGACTGGCTTTTCCTTGTTGGGGAATTTGTGCATCAGTCAGCAGATTCTTGAGATGCTTCTAGGAATGGCCATATAGGTCACTTCCTTAGTTTTGGATGTGAACTTTCCTGGTTGCCGCAGATTTGGGAGATGAGTAGTGGCTTGGAAAGAGCAGGCTGGACAGTGGTGTTAGGCTCTAATCAAGCTCTCTCTATGGGTACCTTACTGCTTCATTTTCTGCTCCTCTGTCTCTGTTTTTATAAAACATTTTTTTTCTTTTATTTTTCTCTCTCTTCATCTTCTTCATCTTCCTCTTCCCCTATAAAATTATTAGCATGAGTATTGTTATGATAATTATATATTATCTAATATTTTCTCGATGCAAGCATGGTGTGATTTTTAGGTTTCAAAGCCACCTCCCTTCATGAAGTTATGCTTTCTGCTGGATCTTCTTTGGCATCTGGATGTATTTGGAAAACTCATTATTTTAATTTGTAGTTAGAAATTTAGTATGGAGAATGTGTATATTTTTCTAAGACTATTAAGAATATGATCCAATGTTTTAAAAGGACTTTAACTGAAGAAGTGTCTGTTTTAAAATTTAACTCTTCAGATGCGGGACCCCTGAAACTTACTAGCAGCCATTTTGGCATCTTTGTGATTGATAAGTGTTATCTCTGGATCACTTTCATGGAATATGTCCAGGGTAAAAATGCTTTCTCCCTTAGTATAGTTAGAATATGTTGAAAATAGATGTTGGTCAGATTCATTCATTCAATTCACTTAGCAGGTATTCATTAACTGCTTACTCTGAATCAGGTTTTAGTTTAGGTATTGGGGATACAATAGTAAATAAAAGAGATTTTAAAAAATCCCTCTTCCCTCACAGAGCTTAGATTTTATTTTATTTTTTTTTTTACAAAAAATTAGTTTATTAAAGTCGATTATTTTCCCCCCATATTTTTTATTGTTGTACATAATGATGGGATTTGTCGTTCCATATTCATACATGCACATAGTGTAACCATATAATTTGGCCAATATCATTCCCCAGTATTTCTCCTTTGTCTTCCTTCCTCCCTTCCCCTCCACCCTTTCCTCATGGATTGCCCTTTGACGTTCATGAAATTACCCCTCCCCCAACTTTTTTTTTCCTTTTTCTTCTCTAGTTTTCATCTGTGAGAGAAAACATATGACCCTTGAACTTCTGAGTTTGGCTTATTTTGTTTAACATAATTGTCTCAAGTTTCATCTATTTTCTTACAGATGACATAATTTCCTTTTTCTTTTTTTTTAGTTTATTTTTAATTTATTTTTTAGTTTTAGGTGGGTTCAGTATCTTTATTTTATTTTTATGTGGTGCTGAGGATCGAACCTAGTGCCTCACTCATGCCAGGCGAGTGTGCTACCACTTGAGCCATATCTCCAGCCCCTCCTTTTTCTTTTGGCTGAATAAAACTTTATAGTGTATGTGTGTGTGTGTGTGTGTGTGTATGTGTACACACATACTACCTTATCTTTATCCATTCATCTGTTGATGGACACCTAGGTTGGTTCCATAGTTTAACTGTTGTGAATTGTGCTGCTATAAACATGGCTCTGCCTGCATTGCTATAGTGTGGTAACTTTAATTCTTCAGGATAAATATCAAGGAGTCATATGGTATTCCATGCCTGGTCTTTTGAGGAACCTCCATACTGATTTTTATAGTGGTTGTACCAATTTACAGTCCCACCAACAGTGTAAATGTGTTCTTTTTTATCCACATTCTCTTCATTATTTATTATTATTTTTGGAGCTTACATTTTAGTGAGGATAGGAAGAGATGGTAAAACAAAAATTGACAACTGTTAACTAAAACCTTGGAGAATGGAACTGTGGATATGGGTGTGGTGACTACTGTGTTTAGATGGAGACCGTAACAGTTTATAAAACTTTGTCCTGGGTTCTTTTTCTTTTTCTTTGTTCCTCCCCCCCCCCCCCACCTAACAATGTCACTGAATTTTTAAGTAATGTTGAGTAAATGACTTTTCAAAAATTGGTTTGTTTATATGATCTTAAACGGTTCAATGATTTTATTTCATCTTTAGGATTTGAAAGATGAAAAGAAAAAGGCAAAAATGGCAGCAGCTAGGGCAGTTCTTGAAAAGTGTACAATGATGCTTCTCACAGCTTCAAAGGTAAGAAGGTTTTTGTTTTACTCTGTTATAAATTGTAGTCAGAAAACCCATTAAGTACATCTAATTTTTCTGTTTCATGCCTTTATAAAGATTAAAGTGGTGACTTAGAAACTAGGCCTTGAATAGTCAAATCTCAGTTATTTGTAAGAATGCTAACTTTCTGCTCCAGCTCCAAACAGTAATTAATCTGCGAGTCAGCCTTGGAGGAGCAGCTAGGTGGAGAGGGTGCTGTGAGTCAAGGGCTGCCAGACATGCTTGCTCCTGCAGGGAGCCAGCCCATGTGCTCTAGAAAAACACTGGGCAAGTTAGGATTGGTCAAGTAACAGTGCAGTGTGAATCGGCCCTTAGTTTGTTTATTCTGTAAATTCATACCTCTAATTCCTTTATCTCCTTTTTACAAAATTAACAATCAGGAGCTTGTATTTCCAAATAGCAGTTGGCCTGCAAATTGGTACAATTCAAGAATGTACCAAGTGTTTCATTAGCAGTTTTTTTTTAGCACCACCTTTCTGCTAGAGTACTTACTCTATGCAGGGATCAGTGAGGCCACAAAAACAGAGACTTAATGAAGCCTATCCAGACAGCTCCATTCATATTTAGGCCCTTGAGTAGTTTTTCACATACATCATATTTTAGAAGTCCAAGTTGTAGCTCTAGTCATGTATCATCTTGTTTATTTTTCTTCATTCCTTTTTAGTTCTTGCATGTGTAAGGCAACATTTAAAAAATGGTTTTAATCATAATGCAGAAATAGTTTTATTTCCCCCAAAGAATTTCAGGCAAGCTTATCGTTGAAGTTTACAGATACAGTTTTGCACTCTGCATTTTTCACTTAACCTTGCTATCGCTTTTTACTCATCCTGCTTCCACTCTAGTGAGGAGAGGCAGCTGGGGGAGCCAGGGACCCAGGAGACTTGGGTAAAGAACCATTTTTATTAGCATGGCATGTTCTCTGTAAGATTTTGTGGGTCATGAATGGGTCACATATTAAGATTTTCTATTATTTGAAGACATGTCTCAGGCATCCCAACTGCGAATCAGCTCATAAAAACAAAGAAGGAGTGTTTGACCGAATGAAAGTGGCATTGGATAAGGTCGTTGAAATTGTGACTGACTGTAAACCAAATGGAGAGTCTGATATTTCATCTATCAGTATTTTTACTGGAATTAAAGAATTCAAGGTAAGAATAAAGAAAGTATATTTTTTTTCTTTCATTTTAAGGAAGTATTGTTATGTAAGTTACCATATTTTTGTGTAAAGGTTTACAGTGATGCTTCACAAAAGCAAATTTATCTCTTTATAGCAGCATTACTATATACAAACCTAATATTCAGTAACATTTGGCTTAGTATTTTATTTACAAAAGATAATGGTCTTTGCTTATAGTAGCTGCTCTGGCCCTGTTGAGCAGTATGGTTTAGTCATAGCCTCCTGTTTAGAAGAATGATCTTTTCCCCCTTTTTTGAGCAATTCCATAACATCCATAGTGATAACAGTCAGCAAATCATTTCTGCTAGGATCTCTGCTCTTCCTTGTGCCATAAGGCTAATATTTGAGACTGTAATATTATAATAGTATTAACAATTAAAATTTAAAATAAGCAATAATACTAAAAGTTATTGAGTTCTTACTTTGTGCCAGTCCTGGTCTGAGTGCTTTAAATGTGTGAACTTATATGCATCACAGGAACTGTTGTCATTGATCCCATTGTATGGCTGAGGATACTTAGACACAGATGAGATTAACTAGCTAGCTAGAAAGTACCAGAGTTGGGATTTGAAGCTAGGAAGTGTGTTTCCAGGCAGTCTGACTTCTTGTGGAAAGTCTGAAAGATAAAGGTGTTCTCTGGGTATGGGCAGGGTCTGAGCCAGGAGGGCCCCAGGAACACATCTAGTACAATGCTCTCATTTAGCAGATGCAAAAACCAAGGCCCTGAGAAGTTTTCCAACATGCTGAGAGTTACCCCACCCCTCATAAACAGGGCTGAGACAGGAATGGTGTTCTTTCTAGCTTACTATACTTAAAATTGTATGAAGTAGAGAAAGTAGCAGAATATTTTATTTATTTATTTATTTGGTACTTAGGATTGAACCCAGGGGTGCTTAACCACTGAGCCACATCCCCAACCCTTTTTTAATATTTTACTTAGAGACAGGATCTCGCTGAGTTGCTTAGGGCCTCACTAAGTTGTTGAGGCTGGCTTTGAACTCATGATCCTCCTGCCTCAATTTCCTGAGCTGCTGGGATTATTGGCATGAACCACCATGCCCAGCAGAGGCCATGTTCTTTATAAATATTGTATTTAATCCCCCACTGCCTTTTTGGGTGGGTGTATTTATGTCCCCACCCCTTTTTTAGGAAGAAAGCTAATGAATGGTAAAGAAGGGAAGTGGGACCTTCTGTAGATCCTAGGATACTCTAGTTCTTAAATTTGACCTTTCAGCTTACACCTCTGGGTTTCTTTCTTTCTCTGATACCAGTCCTACTCCTGCATATCTTCCTGAGGGGACAGAAGCTGCAAGGACCAGTTAGAAATGTTGTGCCAAATATGAGAGATTAGTTTTCTGATTCCCTCTTCTTACAAGTGCCGAGGGAGGAGACTGCTGCCAAGCCTGGAAGGCTAACTAGGGAAACAAGTGGGCTTAGAAGCAGATCTAAGCCTTGCTTCTTCGTTTCTGGTTTCAGAGTAAGAGGAGCAGTGCTTGGCTGCCTCTGCTGCTGGCTGCCCTTGCTGCTGACCCTTTCAGGATGAGGCACTTCAGAGGGCAGAGGCTCATTGTCAGTGGCTTCCTTTTGGCATTTTTTTTTTTTTTTCTGATGGGGAATATAATCTGTAGAGGGAAATTGGGTACTTTTCTGTATTTGGTATTATGTATAAATGGACAAATCTTATGGAAACATAAATCACTAGCCTTCAAAAAGTTCTACCAAATTCTACTAAGTTGCTGTCTAAAAATATACATATTCTCTTGAAAAGGAAATAAAAACCTTATTAAACGATGTGAGACCAACATGACAATTTTTTATGTTTTAGTTAGTTAAGTTCTTAAATTCTGATGCTCATGGTTGATTCTATACCTCACTATAACCCATGTTCTTTCTTAGCTTAAAAGAAAAAAATCCTGTAAACCTAAGAATGAATGATTCACTGAATTTTGGTACTCCCATATAACCTCTTGATTTTCCCAAACTTTTGTATTTTCATGGTTCATGTTAAAATGGGTCACAGGTAGGGTTAACTTGCAATATTTGTGACAGGACTTTAAAGTGCATAGCAAATGTAAGCCATCCTTATCAGCATGTTCATCATCACCACACTCTTTTTTTCCTGGTGGCCCCCCCCCAAGTTGTCTCTGTGACATATTTCATATTTCAAACTTTCGTATGGACTAAAAGTTTAAGTGGCATAGTGTGTCTTCAAAAGCTAAGAGAGAGAAAGATTGCATAAATGAGCCTGTGTTCATACAGTCAGGCAACTCCGGACATAGGATGACTGAAGTTTTTTGGGGGTTTGGGAGATGAGAGACTGTTAGAGAGCTTTATAAAGACAAGACCACAGAGGATTTTGTGCTATATCATAGAAGTCTGGGCTTGATTTTGTAGATGGGAAAGGGCTAATTATAGGTTATATGGCAATAGAAGAGGGCTTATGTTTTGGAAAGATTATGTAGCCCCTCTAATTGAGGTTATCTGGGTCATTGAGGTCTGTTGGGGACATAAAACAAAATGTAGGGAGACCAATTAGATGACTAGGAAAGTTTTTTGATGAATTAATAAAGGAAAATTGATGTTTTTCCCAGTCTCTCTCACCCTCCACACCTATCCCCCGGGCTCGGTACATATTCATGTTTGGGTGTAACATATCTTACAGAACTTTGCTTAGGCATTTTCTCAGATTAAATTAGTTAAGTTTTAATTAGTTAAGTTCTTAAATTCAAAAGCTCACGATTGATTCCATATCTCACTATAATCCATGTTCTTTCTTAGCTTAAAAGAAAAAATCCTGTATACCTAGAATGGAATGATTTACTGAATTTTGGTACTCTCGTATAATCTCTTGGTTTTCCCAAACTTTCGTATTTTCATGGTTCATGTTAAAGTGGGTCTTATGTAGGATTAACTTGCAATATTTGTGACAGGACTTTAAAGTGGAGGCTGTTTCATTTTTTTCCTGCCAGTTGCTATGTGATGCTGCTCTTTTTGTCTTAGCAGTCACTGATCTCTTGGGAATGTCATTATATTAACAACTCTAAGAATGAGGCTATGCATGTCCCTGATGACTCTTGAACAATGTGTTCTCCTGGGGTAGTGAAAAGTATAGTTATCATTGTAGGCTATATTTCCTCTCCTCTGGGAAAGAAATTGATAGTGTTTAGCCCATTTTTATCAGTGGGAATATTGATTCACAGGAATGTATATTCTTTTTATTCTCAGATGAATATTGAAGCTGTACGGGAGAACCCTTATTTTCAATCCAAAGAGAACCTTTCTGCAACATTGGAAGTCATCTTGGAGCGCATGGAGGATTTCACGGATTCTGCTTACACCAGCCATGAGCACAGGGAACGCATCTTGGAACTGTCAACTCAGGCGAGAATGGAACTGCAGCAGTTCATTTCTGTGTGGATTCAAGCTGTAAGAACTTTTTTCCATCAAAATAAATCTTATATAGTAGCTTTTTAGTAATGTTTTGAGACATGTGGAGGCTAACATAATCACCAGGAAGATGAATTTGGTCAACATGTAATGAAGATGTCCCATCTCTTTTCTCCCTCCTAGTTGGCCAAAACATCTTTCCCATCCAGCATTCACAGTATGTGACATTTTCCAGGCCAGTCCGGACTCTGCTACTGTCACCATGTTTAGTTTGCCCTGTTGTTTCCACTCTTCCACCAAACTTACCTCTACAAAATTTCTTCCCAGAATGCTTCTTCAGAGTGAAGCACAGAGGGGTAGATTCCTACCTAGAGGTTCTTGGTATCTGACTCTTACTGCTGGAGCCATGCAGATGTGTACAGTTCTTAACTCTGAGGACAGCTGATTGATAGACACAGTGCTATAGGACATTTGCTGAGGTTTAGATGCAATGAAGACAAGGGTAGATCCCTCTAGCAGGTAAAAATCTTTCATTCTTGGACAGATTCCTGGTCTAAATCCATTGGCAGCTGTTTAGTGGACCTCAATAGGTTATTAGTGTGCTTAAAATATGGGAGGCTCTTTGGGCATGATTGGTAAAGAGAACAGCAAGTGTGTTCTCCATCTTTCATAGCAGTGGATTGCAAAATGGAGGGACAGGCCTGAGGCATGTTGTTGGCACCATTTATACATTTTTTTCTTAGACCTAGGCTATGTCAGAAAAGTATTTCACATGACATATAACACACAGCAGAAATAGAACTAATCCAGAGTCACAAACAAAAGCTATGGCTGTAAAGATAAAGGAAGGTGAATATGGTTGAGATCATGAAAAACGAAGCAGCCATCTACTTTATGGTAACTGAATTGATTTATTAATGAAGAATAGATATGAATTACAGATTTCTTAGATATTTTATTGGTATCACAACAGAGCAAATGCTCATTAAGGAGGAATCTTACCGTAGAGTAGAGTGGTATAAAAGACTCAAGCAATATTTTGTATTTAGTTTGAATTATCTATGTGACATTTAACACTGTAGATTACTGTTAAATTTTAAGTTAAATATTATAAAGAGCTTCTTGTGTTGAAATGCTCTGTTAGAAACCTGATTTTACCAATTCTTACATTTGCAATTAACACCCTTCACATATTTCACAAGCACTCAGAGCTCCAATTCTGCACCAGATATACTTTTTTTTTTTTTTTTTTTAAAGCAGTTCTTACTGAGTGCCTTTTATATGCCAGGCACCAGAAACTTAAAGAAGAATAAGATACCCCCCCAAAAAAATTTTTTGTAAGAACCTGTGTTGAGAGGGTTTGCAATACGATAAGTTTGTGCTTTAGAAAGAGGAATCAAGAAGACTTCATAAAGGCATTGACATTTGACTTTGATTTATTTATTTAAAAATTGAACACCTCAGACCTGCCATGTACTATGCCAGGTACTATGGATTCAGTGGTGATCTCAGTCTTTGTGGAACTTTCATAGGCCTAATGGTGAAGAGAGCCTTTAAACAAACAAATATAAACTAAAAATGAAATATATAATTGTGAACTGGAATGATTTCTTAGAGAAAAATTTAGAGTGTGTTTGGAAGAGGTTCATATCTAGATTGGGAAATAACCTGAGAAGGCTTTTTGAGAAAGTGACATTTATGTAAGGTCTTATAGTACTTTGATTTTTAACTAGGTTAAGAGTGAAGGGGATGAACATTCCAGATAGAAAATGAAAGAGATTAGTTTAGACATGAGTTTATTAAAGAAAATGAGTTTTTAAAAATTCATGTTTATAATTAGTATGGAAAAATAACTAAAATTTTATTTTCCACTTTAACCATAAGCAGGTATGTTTTAACAATATACTTTATTATATCAAAAGATATAAATTATTATAATTTACAATTTAAATGAAATTTGAATATTAGATTTAAAAGATGACATACCATTATATATATATATACTTCTTAAAATTTTTAGCAAAGCATCAAAACAAAAAGTATTGCTGAAGAATTGGAACTCAATGTTTTGAAAATCAGTCACAGTCTCAATGAACTTAAGAAAGAAGTAAGTATGGTTTGAAATTTAGCCTCTTTTAATTTTCAGTATGAATGAAATGCATGTGTATTAATGTGTGACTAGAAAATGGATAAAATTTTTTCCTTTGACATAGTTTGAAGCCACCATTTATTTGTGTTATCATTCTCAAAGCTTATACATGAATACTCACAGCAACTTCATTTTTAATGGCCCCAAACTGGAAGCAACCTAAATTTCCACAACAAGGGAATTGATAAATGACTCTTTCTGTAACTCTACCAAGTAGTACTTGACAACTTAAAGGAATAGTATGCAGCAATCTGGATGAATCACTAAAACACTATACTAAAGGGAAGAAGAGCCAGGCACAAAAGTATGTGTGTGTGTGTGTGTGTGTGTGTGTGTTTGTTTACATTGTGAAAAAAAGTTCTAGACAAGGAAAAACTATTTTTTAATGACAGAAATCAGATTAGTGGCTGCCTGAAGTCAGAAATTGAGGGATGTTAACTGATGCAATGGTGCAAGACTAATCCCAGTGATTTGGGAGGTGAGGCAGGAGGATCTCGAGTTCAAGATCAGCTTTGGCAACTTAGTAGACCCCATCTCAAAGTAAAAAAAAAAAAAAAAAAAAAGTCAAAATACATAAAGGCTAGGGGATGTAGCTCATTGGCTAAGGGCCCCTGTGTTCAATTCCCAGTACTACTACAACATACAACAAAAACAAAACAAAAAAGAAAAGAAAATGGGGGATATTTACTACAAAGGGGCATAGGAAGCCTCTATAGAGTAATAAGCTAATAATATAATATTGATTATAATAGGGTTATATGGCTTATGTGTTTGCAAAACATAAAACTGGGTTGGAGTTGTGGCTCAGTGGTAGAGTGCTTGCCTGGCATATGTGGGGCTGGGTTTGATTCTTAGCACTACATGTGAATAAAATAAAGGCCCATAACAACTAAAAAAAAAATTTAAAAACAAAAAAACTCATAAAACTGTACCTTTAAGTTGGACATATTTAAATTAACCTCACTAGAGATTTTCCTGTTCTTAAATAAAAACTTGGTCATCTCATGACTTATTGGACCACTCAGGTAATTGGAAGTTCTGTGGTTACTTTAAGACAGGGGTTTGTTCACAAACTACCTCTGGATTGTCTGTTTTCCTAAGTAGTGTTGTGGGACAAAATTCTGCCCACTTTATGTGCAGGCTATCTATTGTTTTCTTTCTGTAATAGCACAGTGGAGAGTGAAATGAAGCCTGTGTGGCCTGTAAAGCCTAAAATAGTTGCTATCTGCCCATTTATAGAAAATGTGTGCCGATCCTTACTTTCAGTGTTAAAGTACAATCTCAGTTCAGAAATCAGAAGGTTCACTCCAGGATTTTTATCAGCATTCCAGTCTTCATTCAGAGGTAGGACTTCTCTGCTGCTCCCAACCCCTGGCAGAGCTTTTGGGAGAAATGTGTTCTCTTCTCTTTTCCACCCCCCTCATCCTCCACAGTGTAGCTGCTGTTACTGATGTTTGCAGGCTGTGGCACGGGGAGAGAAAAGAGAAAGATGGGGTGGAAAGTTCTTAAGGACTGGTTCCCCTGTAAGACGTCCTTGGCCTTAGTAGACCCTTGAAGCAGACTCTGTCTCATGGATGCTTGTGTGTGTCCCTCAGAGGCTCTCCTGCACACTATAAATGCCAAGTCTTATTACTCTCTCTACTCTGAAGGGTGCTTGAAGAGGGCCTCATAATAAGCATTTATCAGCTCTTCAGAGAGATCCTCCTCATAAAAATTTCTCCCTATCTCTGTTTTCATAATTCTTTTATGTTTTTTGAAGTGAGTCAAAGGCTTAAATTGGGTTTTGGATGTTTCTTTTTTAAATTATGTGCACGTTGATCTGTTTCACATCTCAACTTGGTTCTGACACCTCTGTTGAAACCTCCATTCAAACCCCCCATTGAACTTAGAAGAAGGTCATGGTTTTCTATGCCTTAAAACAAAGCCTACCCATACGATTTCAGCCTATTCAATTTTAGCTAAACTATTGTTGAAATCCTGTACTCTCAATGCAGCGTGAAATCCTTTGGAGATAGACTGAGGGACTTTTCATAGGTTTCATTTTCTTAGCTCTTAGATGGACATAACCACATCAGCCTATAAGGATTAAGGGAGCTGAAGTATATAAAGCTGCTGTCAGGACATGGCACAGAGCATGTTTGCCTTTTTTTCTTTTTCTTCCCTATGGTTGTTAATGGCTTGTCCCCAGAACCATTTGTAAGAGTTAATGTGACCTTGGCAAGTAACTCAATCTCTATGGACCTATTTCATAGTCAGAAAAATAAAGGGTTGGCAAAATAAAGGCTTCTCTGAAGCCCTGCTGGTTAAACAAAACCTTATACAATTCTTATATGGCTTTAGTTTTTAAAGGAAAATGAATCTTAATGTCTTTATTTCTGGCTATTATTATTCTCACTTGGTTGCTGAATGCAGACAATCCTATTGTTAATTTTGTAGAAAGTCCTATAATTTGAATTAACATTGGATTATTTCCAGGAAAAAAGAAATTGCTTCATTTAAATAGGCTTAATTCAAGTCAAATTTTCCTTAGAATGATGTTTTTATGAAAAATAATCTCTTTCAGGACAACAAATCACCTGTTACATTATTTAAAAAAGGTAAGATAAGAAGAAAACATTTTTAGAGTTAATAGTGTTCAGAAATATTCAGAGAGTGAGCCATGCTTAAAATCCATTCCCCCACAAAGTCAATCATTGCTTTAGGGTTTGGGATACCTTTGTATCTGTTATTTCCATCGGGATCCACTTTATTATTAGAAAAGAGAGTAAAGTTCTGGATAGCAACCATCATTGACTGTACACCACTGAGAGCAGGGACTGGGTCCTACTTGTCATGGATGTCCAGCCTCTAGGGCAGTGCCTGCCACAATATGGGTATTTAATAACATTTCATTAAATATTTAATTGAATCTCACATTGACACTTCTTCAAAAGTGTGCTAAAAGACTTCTTAGTGATCATGAGCTGCCATTTGATTTTTCCTCTTAGCACTCTGAATATAATACTTTCAATACTGTGAATTCCTCACTAACTCTAAGAGTAGTAAAAACACTATTGACCAAGAGAGAAGCTATGTGGGAAAGAGCTGATTGATTATAGGATAAAAAGAGCCCTGGCTGCTCTGCACTGGATGGCCAGGTCACCTTCCCCAGACAGCAGTATCACTAGCCCCAGGAGATGCAAGAGGAAAAGACCTCACCTGGTCCTTGGGAGGGACTACACTCTCCAGGGCTCCACGACTTCTGTTACCTCAGCCCATCAAATGGGACTGCTTTGAGGCTTTTGTTCTGTAGTTCTAAATGCTTGTCAGGTGATTGGTGACAAAATGTATTTTTTTTTTTTTTTTTTATTTCCTTCATTGCCCTTCACACCCAACATCTGCAGCTTCACAGTACAGCAATGCAGCTGGCAGCAGATCTGTTAAAATACCATGCTGACCACGTGGTTTTAAAAGCATTAAAACTTACTGGAGTAGAAGGAAATTTAGAAGCTTTGGCTGAATATGCCTGTAAACTCTCTGAACAGAAAGAACAGCTTGTTGAGGTGAGTAATAGGTTTGCTTGCTAAAGAAATTGTAGTTTATGATACAACAGCTAAACAGGAGAAAATGTTGAGTAGTTTTTGGTTTAAGTCCTGATCAGATTGGAAGTAGAGATAATATGCTATGCTTTCATTTGTTCCCACTTTGACCCTAGAGAGTCTGTTGGTGAACAATATAGCTTTTTAATAATTTTGGTAATATGCAAATGTATTCTTATAGATTTTAATAAATTTTATTTGTAAAATTTAACTTTCTTTATAATTATGAAGTAATAGTTATGAAGTGTAAGTGTGAAGGATGTGAGTATGGAAGTTGAACTATAGACTTGTTTTCTTGTAGACCTGTCGATTATTGAGACATGTATCTGGGACAGAACCTCTTGAAATAACCTGTATTCATGCAGAGGAGACATTTCAAGTGACTGGCCAACAGGTAGGCTTAATAGCAGATTCTTTCTTCCATATTATGTCTTATCTGATTGCTATAATGAATTTTGAGGAAGGAAGGTGTAAAGGGTTCTGCATAACTGGAGGCCAGATCTACTGAGAGAAAGCAAGATAATGGACTCTTCATTGGTAATATGCTGGAAATATGGCTGACATTCCATTGGATTATCTAGTTGTCGGTCAAATTGGAGATTGGCACCCTGAAATTCTAGTTTATATCTATTTTAAATGAAGCTGATTATAATGCTTAGAACATGTTTAGAAGTAAACTACCATTATGTAACAAACCATAAGAATAATCTCACATTTCAACCTAATAATTCCTAAAGGTATAGGGGGATTTAAAAAACAAAACATGGGGCTGGGGATGTGGCTCAATCGGTAGTGCGCTCCCCTGGCATGCATGCGGCCCGGGTTCGATCCTCAGCACCACATACAAAAACAAAGATGTTGTGTCTGCCAAAAACTAAAAAATAAATATTAAAAATTCTCTCTGTCTCTCTCTCTCTCACCTCTCTCTTAAAAAAAAAAAAAAAGAAAAGAAAAAGGTCCAATTTCCTGACCTTTAAAAAAAAAAAATTAAAAAAAAAATAAAAATAAAAAATAAAAAACAAAACAATTCTTGTTACATTATTTATAATAAAATTCAATTGAAACAATAGCTATTCTTAAATTAGGCAAAATATTTGAAAATATTAAATTGTAATATATTATAATGTTAAAATAATAATATGATAATCAGAATTAGCAACATCAAAATATTTTGTTACAAAGTTAAAAGAAGTGGTACACAGATTTGTGTATATTCTATAATTGCTACTATACAAAATGTACATACCCGTGAAAATGATTACATGGGAATATGCAGAAATTAAAATTCTGCCTATTTAGATTATGAGTTATTTTTCTAAATTTTCTATTGGGTGTTACTTATTCTTTATAATTTAAAAAGCGTTTTTAAAACTGATATCCCATTTGTTTATACTTGGGCTTGAACTCAGGAGCACTCAACCACTGAGCCATATCCCCAGCCCTTTTTATATTTTATTTTATTTATTTATTTTTTGTGCTGCTGGGGATTGAACTCAGGGTCTTGTGCATGCAAGGCAGACACCCTACCAACTGAACTATATCACCAGACTCCTTATATTTTATTTTGAGACAGGGTCATACTAAGTTGCTTAGGATCTTGCTAAGTTTGCCAGGCTGGCTTTGAACTTGTGATCCTCTTGCCTCAACCTTCCAAATCACTGGGATTACAGGCATGTGCCACAGCACTCAGCCAGATATTCCATTTAATATTGTCTCTGTCAAATTTTGTAACCTAAAGACAAAAAAATTCTTTTTTTTTTTTTTTGAGCCCAAGCTCTAAAATAGTTTTCCAGATGTTCTTATTTAATTTATCATGGTCAACTGAAAGAACTTGCTCTTAAATTGCAATTTTGAATGATGGATGTCAAGTTCCTGAATATTTGAGTTATATCCAATAACAGTAAAAGTAACCTAGAGACAGTTAAGTTGTAGTCCTCTAGCATGTTGGATGCTAGAGGGAGATTACATGCCTCCTCTAGAGATTTCTGTGTCAAAAGCTTGTCATGGAAGTGGGAGCTACCTGAGTCAGCTTCCGTAATGATCATATATATGCAGAATACTATTACAAACAGGGCATCTCTGCTTAGCTGGTGAAACCAAGGCTTTAATATCTGTCTGTACACATGAGGGTCAGCCCACTTGCCTTGGTAACTAATATATTTTTGAACTGGAGTGTTTGGCTTTCTTGCCATGTGCAATCAGTTCTTGTTCCTAACCTCAGGTTCCATTTGCCATCCGTTTTCTGCCTATGTTACAAATAGCATTTCTTAAGTACTTTTTTAGAGAATGTTTATTACATGAAAGATAAAATATTAGCTGTTTCATTAATTCATTCATGTAGCAACTAATACAAGATCAAACATGAAATACCCAAATAACAGTGGCTTAAAGCAATCGGCTACTCCCTTATTGACAGTCCTGATTGGTGGCATGGCTTTCCTCCTCTTGGCAACCTAGGCTTCATCTTGTGACTTGCTAGCCTGCAGGACCTCAGACTCCCTGCTAGGTCCAGTGCATTGAACCTTCATATGGGGCAGGGAGAGAGCACTGAGGCACATGAGAGAGGTTTGAACGGGCCAGGCATGGAAGTGGTGGCCCAGGCTAAAGTGAACAGAATTTAGTCAATGGCCATACCCCTTGTGGAGAGCAGGCTATCCTGCTGAGTTACTCCACCATGTATAGACCAGTAGTTCTCAGACTGTGCCTAAATCTATGTTACTCCATTTTATAAAGCAGTAGTTTTACCATAAGCCATTTTGAGTGTTAAGTGCTGAGGTGGAGTGGTCTTTGTATGGTTATAACAGACAGGAGAAACTACCCTCTGCTGAAGTCCAAGGAAGAGATTTGGAAGTTCACTGTTGTGGTGGAGTGACTCTATACTTAATTTTGACAAGTAAACAACTACCATCTGCTTAGTACAATGATAAGGCACAAACTGTTAAATAAATTAATTGTGCTAACAAAAATGACCACCTGTGACTTATTGAATTAGTCAGAAGCACATGAATGCATGGGTGTATCACACTCATACTGGAAAAACCAGGCCCATGAGCCCATTGAACATTTTAGACCACCAAATGAAGCTATCCTTTTGCTTGAGACCCATAAAAGGAGGAGCACCCCAAGTCTAGACACAGCCACACTCTGACTTCCTCACACTAGACAGCCACACTGTGACTTCAAGAATCAGTGAGGGGAAAGGGAAAAAAAAAAAAAAAAAAGAGAGAGAAATGAATTACAGTAGATGGGGTAGAGAGAGGAGAGGGAAGGGGAGGGGAAGGGAGGGGAGGGGAGGGGAAGGGAGGGGAGGGGAGGAGAAGGGAGGGGAGGGGAGGGGAGGGGAGGGGGGATAGTAGAGGATAGGAAAGGCAGCAGAATACAACATACACGAGTTTGGCAGTATGTAAAAAAGTGGATGTGTAACCAATGTGATTCTGCAGTCTGTATATGGGGTAAAAATGGGAGTTCATAATCCACTTGAATCAAATGTATGAAATATGATATGTAAGAGCTATGTAATGTTTTGAACAACTATTAATAATAATAATAATAATAAAAGAAGCACTTGTTGTGACTCTTGCCCAAGAAAATCTCCACAGCAGTGAACTTCCAAATATTTTCCTTGGACTTCAGCAGAGGGTAGTTTCTCCTGCCTGTTATGACCATGCAAAGACCATTCCTAGCTGACACTCTGAAACTTATCCTCTTGCAGGATCTTGACCTAAAATAAAATCCTATGCTTTGATAGCTCTGTCCCCTGAACAAGCTTTTTGTCTGGTTCCCAATCTCATCTGACCACATATAGTGACTCGTTGCCTTTCTGTTTGCTGCCCTCAGGTCAGCCTCTTGAACCCCTGTGGCTTTCTTAACCTTTTCTTAGCCTTTCTGTAAATTATACATATAATTGTGTAAGGTGTGATATGTGACTTGAATGTATTAGCTTTTTGAAATTTAAGCTGGAATAACAGAACTTGTGTTTGCCCAGTTTATGACTATCAGGTGACCTGCAAGTATTCATTCATTGATGAAAATGAATTTATTGTTATTCAAGAAATTGTGACATTGTGGAAAGACACACGTTTGGTCTCTGTTAATGATACAGCTTGCTCATGATATCCCTCTACCAGGGAGCCTGGGAAAAATAATCTTGCTTTGTGTCAGGAGCAGGGTGGTGACAAGATTTTGATGAAAACATAACTGTCTCTACAATAATTCTTTAAATTATTCACACATTTATTTAGCCCATATGGTGGTATGTAAAAGTATGAGGCAGATTCTTGCCCATTTTATTCTTTTGTGAGAGGCCGGATGATGTGGTGGAAAGAGTCTGGACTGTGGGTCAGGTAGATCTGAGTTCACTCATCAGCTCGGCATATACTAGATACAGGTCCTTGGAAAAGTTACTTGGCATCTCTGAGCTTCAGTTTCTTTAGCTGTAAAATGGGAATAATGCTTATTTGAGAAGGGTAATATTTTGTGTGTTTTTGAGGATTAATGTACATCAAACATTTATAAGGCACAGTGTTTCGAGTACATTATTGTCTACCATGTACTCACAGGTGTGTGTACATGTTACTACTACCAGTACTACAGTCTACCTACCATTACTCCTGCTGCTTCACCACTATTACTTTCTCTTCTACTACACTATTTGTAGTCAGAGTGTATGTCTTTGAATTGTGCTACAGAAATAACTTTGTTGAAATAGTCTTCCTTGAATAAAGATAATTGCCCCCTGAATATAGGGGCAATAATGTATACTGTTTATCTGTAAGTCGGATTTAAGAAACAGCAGGTCTTATTCTATTGTGTATCTCTATATTACTCAACATAGGGCTTGTAGAAATTATTTAATAGTTGTTTTTTGAATTGAATTGAACAATACAGACTTAAGTTTGGTCTCCAATGTGATTCTGAGGGCTAAGATTTAAAAATCCATGCCTGTGTATGTTGTGTTTCTTTAGATAATTTCTGCTGCCGAAACACTGACATTGCATCCATCTAGTAAAATTGCTAAAGAAAACCTTGATGTATTTTGTGAAGCTTGGGAATCTCAGATTAGTGACATGTCAACACTGCTGAGAGAAATCAATGATGTGTTTGAAGGAAGACGAGGTGAGAAACTGTCCACATATTTTATGATTTTTCTCCTTTATGTTTTATTATTTTAATGTAACTCCATAAGTTTTTTAATTGGAAGCCTCAGATGCAAAATGAATTATCATGTTATAACCCAGCTGAATAATTTCTTGAATATCTGCCATAGAAAAATGATAAAAATATTTTGTCTTTATTTTTAGTGTCTAAACAGTACAATTTGTGGTATTATAACGTAGCAGGTTTCTCTGAATTAACATTCTAGCTTTCCTATTGAAATATTATTTTTAAAATTTCTTCTAAATCATTTTTAATTTTAGTACAAAAGCTCTTCTATAATACAGAGATTTTCTGATTTAATTCTACTAACTTCATAATGAAATGAATGTAGTTATTTGATTTTTGAATTGCTTTCCTTCCACTTGGATGGAATCTCTTTCCTTGATGACTACATAAACTTGGAATATTGCCTGTGGTGGGTAAGTTCATTGGTATTTCTACAACATATAGACTAGTACCATACATTGTATAGGAAGGCATCATTTTTGCTCATTATTTTCATAACTGCTGGGAATTTTATTTTTCCATTGTATTGTGTGTTCTGTTATTTGTTTATGCATTTTTATGTATATATACATATATATTTTTCCCTTTGAATGATTTCTGTTAGTGTCAAAGCATGATTTAAAAAATAAAATGTCATTTAAAGTTATAATATCAAATTACATGTTTACTTTCACTGAAGATGAATATTTAAAACCTCATTAGAAAGACCCATTCAAGATGAATGTTATTTGCTTAGAAATCAGGGAATGATAGACCTTCTAGTTATAACATCATTTGTAAAGTATAATAAATATTTATTGTGCTTCTATATTTAAAGATTTCTGCAATAGCTAGTGTGGATGGCACATCACTTTGAAGCTTTGCTAAAGGATTTATAGTTACAGGGATCTTTATGTGAGGCAAGTTTTGTATGTTAAAAGGTTAGGTTCACATTTAAGGAAGTATCACTTAGCCATAGGGATTGCTAGGAAATGAAGAGAAGTGGCTCGGTGTGGTGAAAGGACACCTGGTCTGGGAGAGCCAGAGCACCTGCTAGGCCCAGCTCCTTCTCTAGCTGGACTCAGGCAAGCACTCCTTGCCCTGGCTGTGAGTGTCCTCAGCTCAGTGACGAAGGCCATCAGCTCAGTGGTTTCAGAAGCTCTGCCAATTCTAAAAGTCTTTTGTGAGCCCTCCATGAAGTTGATGTCCTTTTGAGCTTTGGGCGAATGAGATTCCATGAAAAATAAAACCACAGGCTACTAGTGTCTGTGTGGGTAACATTATAAATATGATATTTATATTTATATTTAGAGGCATATAAATCATAATAATATAAACATACAAATGAAATACTGAGAAATTACTGTGTGCCAGGTTCTTTGATAAGTGCTAGATGTGCATTATCTCATTTCATTTTCTCAGTGACTCTATGAGATTATATTTCCATATTTTATTTATGATAAAACTGAGGTTTGAAGAAGTAATGTCAGTGTCCCACAGTGAAGAAGCAGCAGAGGCCTGGGAGTTGTGCTTCATCTAAATGAAGCCAAAGATAAATATTATCAACCACTCATCCACTTTTATCACTGAAGTATTCTGATGGGAATGAACTGATTCTGTGAAAAATGCTCACAACTGCCATGCAGGGTTTTACTCTTGTCTTTGAATTTTTTCCAGAAATGGCTGGGAGATCCCAAAGATGATGTTATAGCCCTTGCTCTGAACCTTCAGAGCAAGGAGCAAGCAGTTGAGGGCTAGAAGACTGGATCTTTGTTTTAGTCTGCTACTTATTAGCTGATGATGGGGCCGTCTAAATTGTGGAAGATATGATTGGGTATATAGTATATTAGTAATGGCAGCCTAGGCACATTACCTGGCCCTTTGATTTTTAGTTTCTTTTTTTTTCTTTTTTTAAATTATAGATGGACACAATACATTTATCTATTTATTTATTTATTTATTTGGTGCTGAGACTTGAATCCAGTGCCTCACATGTGCTGGGCAAGTGCTGTACTACTGAGTCATGATCCCAGCCTTATTTTCAGTTTCTTTATGGCCATAAATGAAATAATTTGTCATGGTACTTGCAATATATAAATGGCAAATAATGTGTTCTTCTGTTTTTACCATTAGGTGACCTCAAAGAAGTCCTTTAACCTCTGTTTCTCAGGTTCCCATCTTTAAGGGCCTTAGCTGGGTATGATGGCATTCACCTGTAATCTCAGTGACTCTGGAGGCTGAGGCAGGAGGATTGCAAGTTCAAGGCCAGCCTCTGCAATTTATTTATTTATTTATTTTAATTTTTCTTTCTTTTTTTTTTTTTTTTTTTTGTGGTGCTGGGGATTGTACCCAGGGTCTTATGCAAGCTAGGCAAGCACTCTACCAACTGAGCTGTATCCCTAGCCCGAGAGAATTTTTTTTAATTCTTTTTTTTTTTTTGTTAGCGGACACAACATCTTTATTTGTATGTGGTGCTGAGGATCAAACCCAGGCTGCACGCATGCCAGGCTAGCGCGCTACCGCTTGAGCCACATCCCCAGCCCCCAGCCTCGGCAATTTAGCAAGGCCCTGAACAACTTAGTGAGACCCTGTCTTAAAAAATAAAAAGTGCTGGTGATGTAACTTGGTAGTTAAGCACCCTAGGTTCAGTCCTCTGTATTCAATTAATAAGGGCATTAGACTAGATCAGAGTAGGCAGATGTATAGCACGAGTGTGTACAGAATGAGTGCCACTCCTCATTCTTGTCCCATGACAAATACTGCAGATTGATCTTGAATTTTTCTCACACTGAGCTTATTACATGGATCCCCATTCTTTCTCCACACAGTACTCTACTATTCACTGTGGATAGAACAGAACTGAAACAGGAGAATCTTGTGCTTGGACCACATGTTCACTGTGATTTCTTTTACTTTTAAGCTGGATAGGAATAGAGGGCAAAACAAACAGGTATTTAAAAGCAGACTATAGGGATTGGAACTTCCCTGTGATAAATATGACTAGCTGGTGGTAATGGTAGCTAGCCAGATTATATAATTGCCTCCCCTTTTGGAGAATAGATGTGACCATTTCATGGTCTGGGCACTATGGAACGTCAAGCTTAGATAATACAAGATTCCTTGCCTGAGCCAGTTATCCTTAAGTAATGATTATGCCCTCCTTTTCATAGCTTATTAAGGCCCCATTTTAGAGATCTTATGGATAATATTCAGACTTTGAATTAGCTAGGTGGTAAATTTTGACATTCGGAGTGACCTGAACATTATTTTCTGTTAGTTTTCGTGCAGCTAAGTCAGGCACTTTTTATATTAGAGCCTGGCTATAAGACATGAAAATAGCCTCCCATTTAAGGGTTTTTCCCTTAACAATTCTTTTTTCTTTTTTTTTTTCCTGGTACCAGGGATTGAACTCAGGAGCACTCAACCACTGAGCCACATCCACAGTCCTATTTTGTATTTTATTTAGAGACAGGGTCTCACTGAGTTGTTTAGCACCTCACTTTTGCTGAGGCTAGCTTTGAACTCTTGATCCTCCTGTCTCAGCCTCCCAAGCCACCATGTGGTGTGCCACCACACCTGGATCCCTTAACAATTCTGAGTTCAAAAAATTACTAATAAAGTTCTCTTACAATTCTGATATTACAGAGAAATTATTTAAATCATAAATTATTTTGAAATACCACTGGCTGGCCCTTAGCAATAATTCATTTTTTTCTTTTCCATATTTCTTATTGGTGCATTATAGTTGTATACAATGGTGGGATTTGTTATTATATACTCATACTTACACACATATAACAATATAATTTCATGAATACCATTCCTCAGTATATCCCCTGTCCCTCCCCTTCTTCCTCTCCCTGGTCCCTTTCCTTTACTGATCTCCTTTTGATTTTCATGACACCACCTACACACATATACCTTTCTTTTCCTTTTTCCTCTCTAGCTTTCACATATAAGAGAAAACAAACCAGTTACTTTGAGTCTGGCTTATTTTACTTAACATAATGTTCTCAAGTTCCATCCATTTTCCTGCAAATGACATAATTTCATTCCTCTTTATAGCTGAATAAAACTCCATTGTGTTATATATGCCATGCAATAATTCATTTTATAGATCAGCTCTGTCCAATAAATATAGAATGCAGCCCACATATATAATTTAAAATTTTCTAGAAAGCACAAGAAAAATTTAAAAAAACAGGTAAAATATGTTTTAATAATTGGTTTTATTTAACTTAGTATTTTCAAAGTATTATTTCAGTGCATAATCAATATTTTAAAATTAGTAATAAGATATTTTACATCCTTCTTCCCCCTTTGTACTCTCTTTAAAATCTGGTATTTTACATTTATAGCACATATCAATTCAGACTAGCCATGTTTCAAGTGCTCCATAGTCACTTGTGGCTAGTTGATTCCATACCTAATAGGGTAATTCAGATGAAACTTTTAGTATTTGTATAAAATATTCTGAGACCAACAGGTGCGCCTTGTTCATATAATAGTCATTCTATAAGAAAATGAGTGATTAAGGGCTCTTATGTTTTCTTTTATAAGGTTAGACCATATGAAATTTGTTTTGTAGTTTCCAAGTGTTTGTATATGAACACTTTAATTTGGCTCAACTTGATATATTATAGCTGATTACACTGTTTTCCTTCAAAAAGCAATACTATTCAAATTTCATCTTAAATTCTTACACCAGATGCCACAAACTAGTTTTGAAAAACCATTTATTATTTATTGTAACCAAGTCTGTACATGATCTGGGAGCTAGAAAATGATAAGATTGTGATGAAGAGGACATTGCCTGTTTCCTTCCTTTCCTGAGTTATTATGCTTCATGTCAATTCACAGCCAAAAAACTCTGTTTGCTTTATTTCATTTTCCTGAGCTGGGGATGTGGCTCAATGGTAGAGCATTTGCTTAGCATGTACAATGCCCTTGGTCAATGTCCAGCACCACAAAAAAAAAAAAAAAAAAAAATCATCTTTCTATCTTGTACACTGAGGTTGTCTTCTTCCCTGACTGAAAATACATTATGAGGTTAGTTGTAAATGATTTGGTCTGGTACTTGCAGAAAAGGAAGAAGTACTGATACTGGTGCTACTAAAAGAGGACTTTGGTTTCAGTAGAGGCAGGCTGTGGTAAGAGGAGCACTGAATGAATGGAGCTAATTGCAAGAGAAAGTCAATGTGGTCAGGCATTTTGCTTTTCTCCCTTTTGAGTTGGGAGAGACCAGCCAGTCCAGTGCCTTAGGGATGCAGGTGTTGGCAGTCTTCACATTTGCCTACCAAATTATGATCTGATTTCTGAATGACATCTAATTAATAGGCTATCAAAATAAATGTACTAACATTCTTGTTCATTTAATCTTATGGTAAAAGTTAAATGTGTATAATATAAAAGTATTATTAGAAAAAAATTTTTAAGTTATATATGTTATTTGTAGGAGAGAAGTATGGCTACCTTTCACTTCCAAAGCCAGCGGTAAGTAGAATTATGTACATTTCAGACTGTTTTTATATAGAATCTAGATTGTGTTCTTGTTGCCTACTGCAGCTACTTTCCTTCTCTAAAGAAAAAGGTTAGGATATTAGACTTTGTTCAGAGTTGTTATTCTTGGTAGCAATCTGCATGTGGCCCATACTCTGAATATTTGTGTTGGGTTTGAGGATTTGAGAGGATGGGTAACGGAATTTGTGATTAATAAGCCCTAATCTAAGGTCAGAAGTCATTTTATTCTTCACATCTTGGGTCTAATTTGCTAGGTTTTGTTGGATTCATTTTCTGTAAATTAAAAATTTTAATACACTTTCTACCTAGATGAAAACATACCATGTGTTTGGGAAAGATACAGAGGGGTAACTGAGCTGGGCGCTGGTCCTAAGATCCATTTTGGGAATGACCAATTCCTGTCTTCTGGCTGATAGTATTTTAACATAGGTCATGTTACTCAGGTGATGTTTTGAGGACCAGAGCAATTTTTTTATAGAGATCATTCTATAGAAATTTATAGTTTTGAATAAAATGCAAGCTATGAAAAGCAGAGATTATAGTAACAAAAAATCATTTATCAAAAAGGACAATTTTTCTAAAATCATCATGTGTCCTAATCTAACTTCAGAAATAGAGGGAAAACAATGGCAAATGAGAAAATAAAAGAATAGTAAATTATGCCCCACATAAAATTATACCCAGTTTCCCAGTCACGAAGAAGGGTACATTTTTATAGCTGAAAGTTCTTATAACAGGTCAATGTTTCGTGTGAGACAAAAAACATTCATCTGTTCAACCACTAAATACTCCTTGGCCATCTTCTGTTTGCTGGGCAGTAGGCTAGGCACTGGTGCAGTAATGATGAAAAAGATGCTAAAAGATATGTTCTGCAGGTGGGGATTTAAAAGACATTTTGTTAAGTGCAGTTTTCCGTTTTCCTAGAACTGCCTGTACAAATATGTCACTTAGAAAATAATGCAATAATTTAGTCAATGAAAAAGGCAGGCTGGTTTCAGCCAGCCTAGCTTGGACTTGTCCAGTAGAAATATGATTCAAGGCATATATGTAAATAAAAATTTTATAGTAGTCATATTTTTAAAAAGAAAATTGTGAAATTTCATATTATATTTAATCTGGTATATCCCAAATATTATCATTTCAACATATAATCAACATGTAACTATGGAACCTTTTTGAAGTATTCCTGTCAGCCTAAGTCTTTAAAGCCTGGTGTGTATTTTACACACACAGCACATCTTAATTCAGACAAGCCACATTTCAAGTGTTCAATGGCTACATGTGGCTAACTCTATTGGAGCGTATAGGTTTAAACTCACAGAAAAAGAAAATGAATAGAGAGGAGAGAGAATTTGTATCAATGATTATCAAGAAGAACAGATGATGAGTATCAAAAGAGAGAACTGGCAATGAAGAGATGGAGAGTAAAGTGCCCATGTTTGGGATGTAGAAGTAACAGTGGGTGTGGTTGTTGGTGTAGGGGAAGTGCAAATGATTAAGCAAACCCCCAGATTTAAAAAAGGGCATATACTTAATTAGTTTATTTAAAAAAGAAAACCGGCATTTAATATTGAAAATCAGGGGCTGGGGTTGTGGCTCAGCGGCAGAGCGCTTGCCTCACATGTGGGACACTGGATTCTATCCTTAGCACCACATAAAAATGGATAAATAAACAAAACAAAGGTATTATGTCCATCTAAAACTAAAAATAAAAAAATTTTTTAAAAATATTGAAAATCAGTATTTGAAAACAATGTAGCTGGTGCAGAAGCAACTATAACACTGCAAAATAATTGTGTGTGTGTGTGTGTGTGTGTGTGTGTGTGTGTGTTTGAAAAGAGCTTCTATGCCTTAAACTATCCTCAGGGCATTGAAAGTCTAGATAGAAATTTGTCTATTTTTTTTTTGTTGTTGTTTTTTTTAACCCTACTTAACTCTACTAGTTTATATTACAGTTAATATCCTATTGGGTTTAAGCAAATAAGGATACCTTGAATTTTTTTTTCAACTTCTGTAATTTAGGATTATTACAAAATATTTTTTTTGAGGTTGGAAGAGACATCATAGAGCTTTTTAAATTTCTTTTTTACTTTTTTTAGTCCTAGATAGACACAATACCTTTATTTTATTTGTCTTTATATTTTATGTGGATCGAACCAGTGCCTCACACATGCTAGGTAAGGGCTCTACCTCTGAGCCATAACCCCGGCCCCAGTCATCATACAGCGTTTAATAGGTGGAATGGAGCAAAGATTTTATTGGACTAAATAGCGTTATCTTTAGTAAGAAATAATTTCAGAATCACAAACCATCTTCTTATTTGAGGATAACATAGCTAATTATATTCCTAGAAATTTGTAGCTCTCTTTTCAGAGGCTCAAAGTCTTCAGCCTTAAGCAATTCAAACTGTTCCACCTGACTGCATTTTAAAATAGTGTCCACTAGATGGCAAGGGAGGTCACATTAGTAAGATGAAAAGAATAGGTCAATTCTCTTGTAGTCTTTGTTAAACTCTTTAATAACAATTTGTAAAATTAAAAACATAATAAATAAACAAATAAATAAATACAGCTAATGCCAAAGAATACAGTGGGATGTAAAAATTCTAACTAAAATAAGGCCTAAAAATCTTGAGAATATTCTTAACTTTCTCAATTGCTTAATGATTTGCTTTATAGTCTGCTAGAAGGAAATAAAGATGATATGACTATCTAAGGAGAAGCCAGAGATCATTGATCAAGTCTGTTTGTTTTCTAATAAGCACAAGAGCCAGCTTGCATTTGCATTTGTGTTCATGTATGTGTATAATTTTGTAGTTCCTCTATGCATATTTATTTCATGTCCTTTTACCTCATTTATGCGTTTAAAATAAACATAATTAAAAAAAAAATCTCAGAATGGCTATGTTCAATGAGTGCATCTAAACTATGGAATAGGAAAAGAAGGGAACAGTTTTGTTCTGAAGTGAAACTGGTAACAGATGTAACAAATCAGGTTGTAACAAGGGAAACAAAAAAGGAGCCCGAAACACACACACACACACACACACACACACACAGGCACCTATCACTTGACAGTGGGGAGCATATTCTGAGGAATATGTTATTAAGTGATTTCATGGTTGTAATAATATCATAGTGTACTTGAACTAAGATGACTATGACATTGCTAGGTGATATAATCTACTGGAACCACCATCGTATATGCATTATTTAGTTAACCAAAATGTTACATGGAGCATAATATGTACACACATGCATGTGCGTGTGTGCGCACACACACACACACACACACACACGCACACACAGATAGTCCCTGACTTATGTGATCTTATCACTTTACAGTGGTGCAAAAGTGATACCCATTCAGTAGAAAGCATACATTATATGTTGATCTTTACCAAGCTTGCTGTAAGTAGTACGATACTCTCTTGTGATGCTGGTTGGGCAGTGGCAGTGGGCCGAAGCTCCCAGTGAGCCAGGTAGGTGATCATGAGGGGAGCAGCTGATACTCTACCATACATATGTTGATAAATTATGAGACTCAGTATGTTAGGTATATTAAATGCATTTTTGACTTTTGATATTTTCAGCTTATGATGGGTTTATCAGGACATAATCCCCTTATAAGTTGAGGGGCATCTGTATACACATCTTAAAGGTATTGGATGTTAGTACTATTGGTTGTTAGTACTATAGGGTCTATCCTGGTACCCTGTTCTTCAAATGAGTAGTTATCTGTGAACTTGTATAGAACCAACTGGTATAGATCTCTCCCCTTCTAGGAGAAATATATTCTGAGTTCCACATAATTTATGTAAAAACAAACTTGCTCTTTCAAAAATAGGAAACCATTGAACATTGGTTTACATATTAAATCTTAAATTCTAAATGTAATCTTTATAACCTGGGATACAGTCTGAACAATTGTGATGGCAATGGAACAAAGAATTTAGCCTTCTAAAGGCACATTATTTAAAGGAGTTTAATTCTGGAGTCATAACCATTGGGAAAGTATGAAGTACTAACAGGTGTTTTTTTAAATTTTTTTTTTTAGTTTTCAATGTACCTTTATTTTATTTATTTATATGCAGTGCTGAGAATTGAACCCAGTGCCTCACACATGCTAGGCAAGTGCTCTATCACTGAGCCACAACCCCAGCCCAGTGGTTATTTTTAATACATCATTTCATAAGAATAATTCAAGCATATAATAATCTTGTTGCAATAGATAAGCCAGAGAGGTTTGAGGGACATTATTATTGCTTCCCAAGGATATTGCAGAAGTGTCTTGAGAGGTCCCCAAAACCCTTGTGCAAAGAGGAGAGCCACTGCAGACACAGAGGACACTGTGAAACAGGACACTGACCTGCTTTCCCTGGCTCCAAGTTGCAAACCAAGGACCTGTTCAAAGCTGCATGCAATTCAGCAATTGTTTGTTTAGTTTAAAATACTTAATATGATTTAGCTATATACTAGATATGTTAAAATTAGACTTTGTTACATTATTACTATTATATTTCCTCACAATTAAATGTATTGCCTTTTAAGAAATCTCAATTTTTTTATTGTCACAGAAGAATAATGCAAACCTGAAATCATTAAAGCTGGACAAGCCTGACTCTGAGGTAAAGCCTTTTCTTTTGTAATAATCTTACATCTATTCTTCCTTTTGCATCAACAATGACAAAGTTGTGATTAAAATATATGTTTGTAGGAGCAAGCCAAGATAGCAAAGCTTGGACTTAAGTTGGGTTTGCTCACCTCTGATGCTGACTGCGAAATTGAGAAGTGGGAGGATCAGGAGAATGAGATTGTTCAATATGGACGGAACATGTCCAGGATGGCCTATTCTCTATATTTATTTACTAGGTAATGTGGTTACATTTTGATCTTTTAAAATTAGTCTGATACTTAGTGTAAAGAAAAAGTGCCATGTTAAATCATTACGAGGTTAAAGTCTCTAGCAAAGGCATGGTAAAAAGACTGGAAGTAGTTAAACAATGTGCACTGGTACACATCTCTAATCCTAGCGACTCAGGAGATTGAGGTAGGAGGATCACAAGTTCAAGGCCAACCTGGACGACTTTGTCCCCAAACAAAGTAGAAATGGTAGGGATGAAGCTCAGTGGATAGTATGTGTAAAGACCTGAGTTTGATCCCTTGTACACATACGCGCGCGCGCGCGCACACACACACACACACACACGACTGGAAGTACTTACTATGACAATTTACTTCAGCAGCTACAAGAAGAAGACACATCTGTTTAATTGAGAGTTAGGTGTAAAAGTGATCCTTTTCTAGTTTTGTATCCTATTCTTTCCAGAATTTTGAAATAATTTACATTCTGCTTTTTGTCAACCTATATATCATATCTCCCAGCCAACACCAGTACTTTAGAGAATGTGCCTTTTATATCTTTACACAAGTAATGATTAGACAAAGATTTATATTTATATTTCTTAATATATTTATATATTTATATTTATATTTCTTAATTTATATGTTTAAAATTTTTTAATGCCTTTTAGTTTGAAAACATTTCAAATGTACCATTGCCTTTTGGTTTTTAACACGTTTTTTTGCTTTATTATTTCTTTAGATACTCTCAACAATTTATTAGGATCAGGAATGATTTGGTCACAAAGCTATTAAGTGGAAGTACTGGTTGCTGCTAGAGTACAGATTTTCTGTTTTATGTCTAGTATATTGCTGGTCTTATGTTCTTTCTGTTATTTTCTTTGTTGCAATCTACTTTTCATCTTTTAGAGTTGTTAATTTTTTTGGTAGTTTTAAATTTGATATTTCCCAATCTCTTTAAGACTGGTAGCACAAGAATTATCATAATTATCTTATGTATTCAAAGTTGAAACTTAAATAATATGCCTTTTTAAAGATGAATAACTGAGGGGGCTGGGGATGTGGCTCAAGTGGTAGCACGCTCGCCTGGCATGTGTGTGGCCCGGGTTCGATTCTCAGCACCACATACAAACAAAGATGTTGTGTCCGCCAATAACTAAAAAATAAATATTAAAAATTCTCTCTCTCTCTCTCTCTCTCTCTCTCTCTCTCCCCCCCTCTCTCTTAAAAAAAAAAAAAGATGAATAACTGAGTTCCTACCAGAATTGAAATTAGAATCTTCTGATTTTGATCTGATTCTGTTTTCATTATGTAACAAAGGACTTTTAGTTAAGATATTATAAATCTCATATATTTAATTCATGAAACAACACAAAAAGATTAAAAAGGACAAATAGAACTCAAATATAACTTGCTAATTTTAAATGTCTTTACATTATAAAATCAACATATATAATATTTGCATGGACAAAAAAAGTGCACAAAGAAGTTATAAAGATTAAATTTGCTTTAAGAAAAATGTTCCAATATTATGAGTCTGTTCTTGGGATCTATCAATATACAGAATGTTCTGAAATTATATTTTGCAGCCAATTTTCAGCCAACAATTTTTTTAACCTTACTAATAATTCATTTTATTTTAGAGGAGAAGGGCCCCTGAAAACTTCCCAGGACTTAATTCATCATCTAGAGGTATGTTTTATTTTTTACTTTATACTGTTTTAATGTTGGGCTAAAAGTGGATTATAATGGGGTTCTTAGTGATTTAGTATATTGTGTACTTGTACATGTATACATCTGTGCTTTAGAGAGCAGTAGACAAATAGAAAGAAAGAGGGTTTGCATAATGTTTTGTCAAGCTTTCTTGGTTATCTCATTAGAAACAAAAAATATTATAAGGATAAAGCAGAACAGGCTTGATTGGTAGTCAACAGATGCAATGTTGCAAACTTGAAACAGATGCAAGTCCCAAGTAGATGAAAATATCCTGAAAGCAGATGCAAATCCCTTATATCTTCCAGAGTTCTAGAAAAGTTCTTTGGCCTCTTCATAATTGCATTGGATGAATGATATTGATTTAATGAGTTAACACATAAAAAAAATTTCAGAAGTAATAGACTGAAGACCACTAGAAGGTACTCAGTACTTGTTAGTTTCCTTCTTTTCTTCCATGTTCATGATGATTTAGGGAATTTAGGGAGAGAGGTATGTTGGTACCACCCTTTTGCCCTGTGTCTAATGGAATTCCATGTAAACCTGTCTCCATTTATCTTTCCTCTGGTTAGAAGCTTTAGGTTGGCAAGTGTGTTGTAAAATTTCTTTCCTATTTTCTTTTCTTCACTTTTTTGAGGTGGGGTATTGCTAGGTTGCCCAGGCTTGTCTGGAACTCCTGGCCTCAAGCAATCCTCCCATCACAGCCTTCCAAGTAGCTGGGACTCCAGACACATGCCACCACCACACCACACCTCCTTTCCTATTTTACCCTCCCGATGTTAGCCTGTTTTCCAAGAGAATTCCTACATTGAAATCTGAAATTTCTATCACTGTTTAACTCTCATATAGTTTCCTTTGGCATACCTATCCTTCTGCTTGCACCACTTCAGGAAAAGGATTTCAGCTAAAAGGGGTGATTGTCAACAAAGAAGAATCATAGCAAATATTTTTTTTTCTGAATTTTTCTATAAATTAGATTTTAAAATGAACTTTCCCCCTTAACACAACTGCAATAAATTCTGGATTCATTCTGTTCACTTTGGCCTGTGTTCATTCTATTCTATACTGCACTTACTCACCTTCTCTGTGAGCATATGCCTTAAACCTGTGTCTAATTGTCTCTAAGATGAACATAAAATGGCATGTTTCACACAACAAATATTTATTGAGCTACATGTCAGATGGTGGGTAAGAACTCTGGGAAGAAGAGTGAACAAAAAAAAGCCCCTGCCCCCATAAGGCTTATATTTTAGTGTCAGGAAATAGACATTAGAAAGTTTAGTATATAATGCACATACATAAGTACTTGTAGATAAAATCATGTAGGACAAGAATATCAAGGTGATAGGATAGAAAAGACTTCTCTAAGGAGGTAGGTAACATCTGAATAGTGACATTAATGAAGCAAGAGAGTGACTTGGATGGATAAGTAGCGGTAGAGTATTTCAGATGGGCAGAACCAGTGCAAAGGCCCTGAGGTGTAAGGGTAGGGCTACATATGTCTGAAGAAGAATAAGGGAACAATGTTGGATGGAGTGGAGTGAGTCAGAGGAAAGTGGTGAAGCATGATGGTAAATCCACCGAGGATTTTCAGAAGCAGTAGCATCATCTGACTTAAATTCTAAAGGTTTTGGCTTGGCCAACATGTTAAATGATAGTGTCATTTACTGAGCAAGGGAACACTGAAGGAGAACATCAGATTTAGAAGGTGGAAATCAAGTATTTTGTTTTGCTCATGTTAACTACAACTGCCAAGTAGAATATATAGGGCTAGTGCCAGGGTAGTTCAGGAATGGAGAGAGCACCTTGGGAGTTATCAGCTTTAAGGTGGTTTTAAAACCATGTTATTCTATAAGATGGGCAAGGATCTTGACCCAAGGAGTTTACAGACTGAAAAGGAAAGAGAAGATATGCAGAAGAGAGGGTGGTAATGTGGAATGGTGAGGAGCATCCAGGGAAGTGAGACATTCAGTTAGACTCTGGGTGTAGCTCGTGGTTTCCCTTTCAAAGGGCAGGGAAGGAAGCAAGGACTCTTATCCTTGAGACCACTTCACCAACAGCAGCAAGGTGTCAAGGCTGTTGAATAAAGGGTGAAAGTTAACTTTGGAATTAGTCTCCTCCTCATTATTTTTTAATCTAGTTTATTACAAAGATCTGTTATTTTTATTTATAAATAACTTCCATATTTGCTCCATTCTCTCCTTTATTTCTGCTGCTACCTAAAACAGAGTCTTCGTCCCTTTATGTCCATGGTACCTCTCACTTGAAAAGGTTCCACACACCATTTTAACATGATGTCCTGAATATTCCTGTCTTACTTGTCCAATCCTATTTTTCTCTGTTCTTCTTCCTGCTCACTAAATTGTAAATAAAATGCATGGTTAAAAGGCAGTCAGAAAACAATAACAAAACCAACAACTGAGTCGATCCTCTCAAGTAGCTGGGTGATGGAATGTGTATAGGTGACACATTTAATCTTGGTTAGATGTAAGTAAGAAAGTTCTAGCCTTTTTGACCTCATGCACCAAGATTCATCATCTTTTTATAATTGGAGATTTTATGAATTGAGCTCAGGGTCCCTCCCAAAACCAGACATAATTTGAGTATCACAGATCTGTGTAACCCTTCAGAATAATTGAAAGTTTCCAGCTACAGAGGAGCCTCTCCAGTGATTAGTTTGTATCAGGTCCAGGAAAACTTCTGAATTCAGCTAAACCTTTTTCCGGGGTACACAAAAAATGTAGGAGTTCTGTGACTTGCTTTTAATGTCTAGGTCGTATTTTTCAAATTATATGAAAATATCAATATGTTTATTTCTTACCAACCCATAAGACATCTATCTAAAATAGTGATTGTTTTCATTCTACCAGGTTTTTGCTGCAGAGAGTTTAAAGCTTACTTCAAGTGTACAAGCTTTTTCAAAACAGGTAATACCTGCCTTCTCCCTGCCTAGTACTGGTGGTGGTATCATGTATACCCACTTTGGGAGTATATTAAGATATAAAGGTATTTAAAGTATTAAAAGATGCAGTTTTGATGGGGTTGTTGTAACTTCCTAAATTATATTTCAGCTGAAAGATGATGACAAGCTTATGCTTCTTCTGGAAATAAACAAGTTAATTCCTCTATGCCACCAGCTCCAGACAGTAACTAAAGCATCTTTGCAGAATAAAATGTTTCTAAAGGTAAAAGAGAGGGGGATTAATCAAGGAGACACTTGAGAAACTTGCACACCTGTTCTTCATCAAGTTATTCCAGGTCCTTTTTCTTAAAATAAAGTAGGATATAGAAGGCTAATTTCCATTTTTCATTCCTTGACTGAAAAAAATCATTTATTATCTATTTATTATCTGCTGTTATAACTGACCCCAAGGAACAGGCTAACCAATTAAATTAGCTTTTTGGACATAGATTAATTCCATAACACAGAGCAGCTACCCTGAGTTTAAGGCACAAACGCCTGAGTCTGGGTTCCCATAAATTATCTGAGGGAATGTAGGCTTATGTCCACAGAGCAGAGCAGGAGGAATTATAAAGTGGGGGATTGCCTGCCACTACTTAGAGCTCTTTAAAAAATTCCTAAAGAGCTGGAGGTAGATGAATTGCTTTTCCACCCATTCTTCCTGGGGTTCATGAAACAGGCATGAGATCTGGGCAACAAAACCTGCCCTATGTTCTGCACTTCAAGTCTGATCATACATTTATACCTTTCTCAATCTGTTAGATTTCCACAGTGGAAAAATGTTATGACTTTAAAACCAAATAAATGATAAAGTTTTAGAAGTACCAGTTTTAGAATCTAATTTGCATGCTTTCTGTCACTGTAGGTTGATAAGTGTATTACGAAGACAAGATCCATGATGGCTCTCTTGGTCCACCTTCTCTCACTTTGCTACAAATTGCTGAAGAAGGTGAGGCAGTTTTCTATATTAAACTCACTTTATTAGCTTAAAGGAAAATGCAAAAGAAAATAATAGTTACTACTTAATTTTTTTTTGTTTCAGAGTAAAGCAGAAACTAATTGTCATTAACTTTTCCAGCTTCAGATGGAAAATAACAGATGGGTCTCGGTTACAAATAAAGACGCTGTGGACATAAAAACTTGAGAAGCTCTGGGGCCCGATCTCTGGAACATCATGTGGCAAAGCTGACATTTTTAAGAAGCAAACGACTCTTTATATTTTCAGAAATTCAACAGTTTTATAATGAAAACAGCACTGAAATCTTGCTTTACTTTCTGATCTTCAGATTGTGATGCTTTCTGACAACTAATAAATGCCACAGTAGTTGCTAGAATTTTAACTGCAGTACGATTTTAAAATATGACATTGAATTAATAATGTTCTTTAAACATTAAACCAAATATCTCCGACTGTCTTAATGACAGTTGAATCCAAAGAAGCTATTTTGAATAAGGGCTTAACTTTGGCATATTGTACCTTAACTATTTTATTTAAGCTTATTCTCTAGAACCCCGATTTCAGGAGAAAATATACAGTAACCTGGGTGAAGACAGGGCTTTCCTTTAACCTTTGCACTCTTCCTTCATTCCCTGTCCAGGTATGACGGGCCCCTTGGATGCCCTAGCAGACCACCCATGCTAGTGGCAGTGGTTTTCTAACAAGCATTTCAGTGTAAGGGTTATTATGCCATGTGTCCCTTCTCTAAGGCAGGTAATGGAAGTCACTCATAAAACCCTGGAGCAACTCCTGGAGATGGATTTTAAATTTTTTTGCAGCCCTCAAAACCAGGCCTTTGTGCATGCTAGGTAAGCTCTCATCACTGAGCTACACTCCCAGCCAAAGGTAGCTCTTTTGGTTCTAGTTCTAGCATAGTTGGCCAATGTGCCCTACTAGGTGGAATCCTCAGTCTTTCTTACTGGCTTATAAAATAATTTCTAACTACCCTTCTTATTATTAGTTGGCAGAATGGCAGGTAAAAAGGACACTGGAACCAATGAACTGTTAAATTCCGAATAATAATATATTTTATATATGTGGCATGGTAATGTTCATCATAAAACAAATAAACATCTTTTTGAGTATTTTTAATTTTAGTGTTTGAAGCTTTTTCTGTTTCTGTGGGATGGGTCTTTGACTGAAGGATCTGGTTTATGGGTTTTCTCCCTGTGATACTATACAGTTAATGCTGTTTTGGAATGGTGTCAGCTTATGCCCCAACACTTTGAAATTTCATTTTGAAATCAGTCATGTCATCAGTTGCAAAAGGCAGTAGATATGAGCTGGTCTGATGATCATGATCTTTATCTGTGTCAGTGAACACAATCCATGTTCACAAAAGAGTCATTCTGTCACCAACTAGCTAGTTGGTATTTGTCAAATATTTTTACTATAGTCATGGGGGGGATGGGATGCACTCAGCTATTAGTGACCTTCATAAAATACCTATTTAAATAATCAAGTCATCAAACATGATTTTTATTCTGTGAAACCAAAAGTCTCAAATTACAATAAAAAATGAATGATATAATGTAATTTGCAAAATAAGACACCCTGTTCTCCTATCTCTAGTATTGCTGTATGAAGACTTCAAGAATCAGTGTTTATGCTGAGGTGGGGGGGTCTCCTGGCTTGTGCTTATATATTCAGTTCACCACAATCACTGTAGGAGTTGCTACCTGTCGGGGGTCATGTATAGACATTCAGGTTTAAAGACATTTTTTCTTATGAACTAAAAATAATTTTTAAAGTTTTATTTACAAAATACTCTTTTAGATACCTGAGAATATTCTCATGGAAGTGTGAGTGGGGATGGGAAAGGGACAGCATTATTTCAACAGCATCAGAGGATAAAGAACCAAAGGAACCTACACATCAAGTGATTTTCTTTCCCTTCATATATCTATGTATGTGTTGCATCCCTTAAATAAGATGTGAAGTTCTTTTTTGAAATCGTGTAAATTTAGTATATAATCTGTTTTTTGTGGTGCTTGGGATGAACCCAGGTCCTCATACATACTAGGTAAGCATTCCACCAAAGAGCAACACCCCCAGCTCAAAGTTAAACCATACGTTCAGTGGGATTTTTTCCTCCCTAGTTTGTGAAATTCTTTATTCTGGTTCAAAGGCATCTATGCCTTTGGGCGAATAATTCTGTCATTTCTATGTTAGACATTAACTGTACCTAAAATGTGTGAGACTGAGTGAACTACAACCTATGTATTGCAAGAACCAGATGAACACTGTCTTATTTCCATTTGCTAGGAAAGCTCCAGCAAAGTCTTCTTTGTGTCTGCAATTTAAGAAGTCAGTGTTAGAGATCTCATTCCTTGTAGAGGGGAGGCCCAGCTCCATAAGGAGCCAAGAAGATATACTTAGCACTCCTGTTTTTTCCCTACAACCTAAAGGCAGAGGAGTTGAAGCAAAAGGGATGGGATGAGACTTTGGTAATGTCACTGAAGAAAGGCTGGGTACCCTTTTTCAAAATATTAAACTGAGGGCCGGGGCTGTGGCTCAGTGGTGCAGTGCTTGCCTAGAATGTGTGAGACATAAAAATGAAATAAAGATATTGTGTCCATCTACAACTAAAAAAATAAAAATATTAAACTGACAGAAAACTCAGGCAATAATGATAAATACATGGCATGTATTCCTCTACGTCATAGGTACGGTAGGTAAATTGCTTTTACTTGGCTACCTAAAATTTTTCCATTTTCCAATTTTCCTGAGAGATTTGTTGTTTTTAATCAGAAAAACATCCCTTGCTTGTCAGTTGATAGACGCAACACAGTGAGTCCCCAGGCAGGACAGATCTTGAAGGATGAAGACAAAAGGGAAACTAGGTGACAGGAAGGATTAAGCCTCCCTAGCTGATGGCAAGTGCTGAGTATGCTTCACATACTCTGGGTTTCCTCCTTTAGTGCACTGATGTTTTGAGGCCAGGGTGGGTAAGTGTCCTACAGCAATTTTCACTCCATCTGGATCCTCATGATGTAGCTGTTGTGGCATTAATGCGTTTCACCACGACCTCCTCGTATTGTTTTTGTGTCAGTAACCCTTCTGTTACACTTTTGCTCTCCTCAAATTTGGGTAACACAACTGCAATGTAGCCTTCAGTAGATGGCTGGAAAAGAAACAGAATATTTAATACTGTCAAATGATTCAAAGGGCCGAAGAAAGGTACATGAATGGGATATTTTCCCCTTCTTTTTTACCTTTTCTTGAAGAATAGATGGTTTGTGGAGAATGTTCTCATTCACTTCCATCAACCGTCCTCTAACACAACTGTTTTAAAAAAATTATTTTTAAGAAACAACAGATTTTTATAGTTACTTTTCCTTAAGTAAATGAAGGTATTTGTGGCTTTTCCCCTAAATTGTGGTTAAAAAGTTACTCACCTAGATATGGTATATTCCTCTCCATCTGAACAGTAAATCTTACACAGAGGTGCAAGTTCTGTTAGAAACTGTGCCCCCTAGGAAATGAGAAGGGTGAGGTGATTAATTGATATACATTCCACTTTCCTTTGAGAGGCAGCCCTCAGTGTTAAAATACAATCTACATCTGAAACTGATGTTAATTTAAATAAAAATCACTTAAATACATAGAAATCATTCATGTATTCAAACATTTACATACTAAGTGCCTACTATGTGCTTGGTACCAAACTAAACAGTTGACTAAGCTATATGTGATAATACGTAATTTAGTTATAAACTTGTTACTCTTTAGATATTAGATGTCCTAGAAAAGATTGTGTCAGACAATGCAAGAAAGTTGAGTTGAAATGATTGGGTTGTAACAACCTTAACCTAATCAGTGCATTAATCTGCTGATGGGGATCTTAGTGGTAACTGAAGGCAGATAGGATATGGCTGGAGGAGGTGGATCACTGGGGGCATGCCTTTGGGGTATATATTTTGTCTCTGGTGGGCTCTTTCTGTTTCTTGTTGGCCATGTCCTGGGTTGCTCTCCTCCTCTATACCCTCTGCCATGGGTCCAGAGCATCAAAATCAGTCATCTATGGACTGAGACTCTGAAAAACATGAGCCGCCAATAAACTTTTCTTCCTCTAAAATTATTCTTATCAGGTCTTTTGATCATAGCAGTGAAAAAGCTGACTAAAACAAGACTAATAATATATTTTCTCAACTGTAAATGAGAAAGTTACAAATAGTCATGTGAAAGATTTCAAAATGTGGGAAAATCTACCACAAGTAATAATATAAAATTCAACATGACAGGGTATGATAGCCATAGTGTTCTAAGTTAATTTCATTAAGATTCCTACCTAGGAGCTGGGGTTGTGGCTCAGCAGGAGAGCACTCGCCTAGCACGTGCAAGACCCTGGGTTCGATCCTTAGCACCACATAAAAATAAACAAAATAAAGGTATTGTGTCCAACTACAACTAAAAAATAAATATTAAAAAAAAAGATTCCTACCTAATGTGAAAACATTAGAACTTAATAGATAAAGAAACCTCTTTATCAGGGTTAATCACTTAGACTTTCTGAAGAGGGGATTTTTCTAATTTAAAAAATAACAAGCTGAGTGTGCTGTAATCCCAGCAACTCAAGTGGTTGAGACAGGAAGACTGCAAGTTCTTACAAGGTCAGCTTGGGCAATTTAGCGAGACTGTCTCAAAATTAAAAGGGCTGGGGATTTAGCTCAGTAGTAGAGCATTCCTGGGTTCCATCTCCAGTCCTGCAAAAAGTTAAAAGCAAATAAAATTTTAAAATATGCCATTTAAGAGAAATGCGGAAAAGAGTTTTAATTAGCCACATAAAAATGATTTACCTATTATCCTATAACCCCTAAATCAATACCACATTTCGATACATCTGTTTGTGATGTCAAGATTACTGTTGCAAGCACTTCCATTAGATGGAGGACTCTGAGGAGGTTCTGACAAATACCTACAAGGAGGCTCATGGGAGTCAAGGCAGGCACATCTCATGTGCTGCCCTATTCTTTTCAGGAACTTTTCCTGTACAAACAGGCATTTAAGATACTGTTCTTTATGACTTTTTAATTTACCTCTCAAAACATTACAGGATGGTATTCAGAGACTATTACTACATTGGTTTCACCCCTCTGTGTACGGGGGATTTCATTTCAAAATACAGGTGTCACTGTGACTCTCCACTTTTGGGAAGTAGGAAGTGGGAACTTGTCTCAGAGGGTTTGTCTACAATTGGGCTTGTATCAAAAGAGAAGTGCTTTGACCCATTCTTATCACCTCCCTTGAGAGAATAAATGATTAGCAGTTGATATACAATTGAAACTTATCTGTACTGGGTTTAGTATACAGGTCCTTTGTTCTTTGTTAATAACAGTAGTGTTGCTATTTTGGACACTGACAAGAGATCCATAAGCATTAACTATTATATATATTTGTAGACTTTTTCTTTTAAGAAAGGTACATGCTTTTTAATGTCCATTTGTTTCTGGTTGAAAAGTAAGGAATTATAAGGCAAGCTATTACAGTGTCCTGGAACAGTAAGCATAATTTGCAGAAACTTTCCCAGTCCAATGTGTTTGTTAGGACACTTGAATATGTAACTAAATTGTACTCGGCATGATATCCTCTTTTATTAGAGAGTTTGTTTTGCCTAGAGTTGTAGAGGATAGAGAGAACATGTTGTCTGAACATTGGGTGGTAGTGGAGGTGAAGGACATGGGTAAATAGGTATTGACTGGTAATATTTTAGTGTGGAAAAACGGTAAGAAGCTAACACCATATTATTTTCTCAGACTGATTTTTTTCCTACTGTTTCAGGATTTTTTTCTTTTAATATACATGTGAAAACATGGTAAAGAATAATCACTTAAATTTTACATAACTTGAGATACTAGTTTAATAAGTCTAGAAAAGACAAAATATCTTGTTATTTTGGTATTAGAGTCGAGACAAGAGGAGTGGTGATACAGAACCTAACATGATAAATACAACACCTCCTGAAATATCTATTTATTTGTTATGGTTGAGAGAATTTCTTTATGGTTGGTGTATCTTAAAATCAACACCCTGAACTTCCCGAAAAGAATGAATACACACATTACTGAGCATACATATCTGGATCCTAAGGAAGACTAGATCTATTATATCATAAATATAGAGGATTTTGGTTGGTAATAGAGAATTATAGGGACATACCCGCTTAAATTTCCCAGAGACCTTGTTCTGAAGTCTGCTACAATTGGTACTGATCTGATAGGAAATGCTTTTGATTGTTTTTCCACTTTGAAGAACTGGATGAGATTCTGCCAATGTGATGACACATATTCTACAGGAAGAAAAAAATTGATTCTGTGTTAATTCTTTCTATAATTATTCCTCCTGTAACACTGTTCCCACCTGCACTAGTCTACATGAACTGACATTTGTTTAGTAAAATTAACATCCCCCTTCTTTTTCCTTTGGCTATTATTAGAGCCTAACTACAGTATGGGAAATTCAATAATAGATGAGAGTGGATTTGAATTTCCTTTCTAGGAAAGTGAACAGTAGCACAGGGATTTAGGTAGCACTGGAGTAGAAGAGAGGAAAGTAAGGTCTTCTTGTTTACAGGATACCACATATGCCTCTACTGTGATGGTCTCCATGGGCTCTGCAGCAGCTACTTTAGGTAGCAGATAACTGAAGATGTGTTCCATTTGAGTGTTTAGTTAATCAAAATTATATGTTCAATTTCTACCAACCAAACTCCTATAATAACACCATTTCAACACAGTGGAAGGTAATTTGGTGATGTTCATTTAATAAGCTTTTTTTTTTAAAAAAAAATTATTTTATTTTTAGTTGTAGTTGCACACAATACCTTTATTTATATGTGGTGCTGAGGATTGAACCCAGAGCCTCACACGTGCTAGGTGAGCGCTCTACCACTGAGCCCCAGCCCCAGCCCTAATAAGCTCTTTAATCCAAGACCATACCAGATTAAATACCAGGTAAAAGGAAAATGTCTTTGATAATTTATAATTTTTGACTGGCTTACCGGTTAGAGTGCTGTAGTATACAGTGATCTTCACAGGGTTTTCCTTTGACATCTAGAAGAGTAAATAAGTTTGTTGGTTGCTAAAACAATATTTACTATCATTATGAGATACTTTTTTGTTTCACTGAGATAAATTAATTATGAAGATAATCAATTAAAAAATATAAAGTTTTTAAAAAAGTATTTAAATGGAACCAGACCCACAAGAATCACTTATTTAATGTTAAAGTGATAAAACCCTGCTTCGTCTAGCTTTTGTCCTCACTTTAAAATGATTATACCCATTATTTCCGTTAAAGAAAAACAATTAGTGTCACATTCTTTATCCTACACTGGCCTTTTTTGTTTTATTTATTTATTTATTTATTTTTTGATGGTGATTTCTGAAACTATCCTGATGTTAGCAGAGAAAGTCTCACATTCCAGAAAATCCCTCAATACTGTGTGAACCAGAATGGCTGTTTACCCTAAATTTGACCAACAGAAAAACATGCTATAATATAAATGAGGACACTCATTATTCCTGACTGAAAGGGAGAAAGTAGGGATTAGGTTAGAGTCCCCAGTGATGCTCCTCCCACTGGTATTTACAGGTTACACAAAACACTACCACAGGAATGCCTGCTTCTGTATGGCAAAATGGACAATACCAGCGGATGACAAAACTGTAGATTCTGCATCTTTACATCCCTCTGCCGCTACCTGCTAATTTTAAGGAACTGGCTCCTTTCTATAGGATCTATAGAATCTATCTTTCTATGGCCCCTCAAGTTCCCCAGGCACTCAAGGACCTTAACAGCCTGGAGTACCTGTTTAGCCTGCGCAAAGTCAAACAAGCAACCCGTAGGGCAGTCGCCAAACCTAGAACGCGCCCGGCTGTATTTCAGGCTTCCAAGTCTTTGCAAAAGTCACTGCCGCGCCTAGAGGGGAGCACTGACGTCGGCTCCTTCGGATGCTGGGAGGAAGCGCCAGGACGCGCGCGTGATTTACGATCTGTCGCAGTAGTCCCCGCAGCATCAGGCCGATGTGGTGCAGCGGAGATCGCCCTCTTCCCGCACTTACCCGCTTTGTACCAACGAGTGAAGTAACGATCCACGAGCGACGGCACCCCGGGCTCCGAAGTCGCGGGCTCGGAGGCCGCGGGCTCTGTAGCCATGGCGACCTCCCGCGCCGTGGCCCCCGCCCTGCGGCTCCTCTCCGCAGGTCTTGGCCAGAGAAGTCCTTCCGGCGCGCGGCTCGCGTGATGCGCACGTGCGCTGCTCCCTAGCCCACGGGCTCCGCCCACTGTCAATTACCGTGCGTGGGTGACTTTGTCAAGTTGGGGATCAAGTAAAACAGAGAGTGCAGGAGGACAGAAGCCAGCGCAGAACCTCCAGCTCCTACGGAGAAGGCCACGGCTATTGATCCGGGGAGCCGCCCCCCAGCCTGGCCACGCCCCTTGCGCTGCGTGACGTCACGCCCGCGCCGCCGTGCTCTTGAGTCTTGGTCGCACTGTTTGCTGCTCAGTCACGTTATAGCGTCTACACCTGAGGTCGGGTGATCGCCGTGAGAGGGTCAGCGCGCGCCGCGAGAGCTCGGTTGCCCGGACGGAGGCGCGTGCGCACACTGCGGACCTCGGAGCGCCGCGTAGGTGAGCGTTCGTGCGCGGTATCTGGAGTTGCGGCACGGGACCGGGCCCTGTCCTCCCCGAGGCTTCCTGGTGCTGTGCACGTAGAGGCCCGCTGCAGACTAGGAGCCGAGTGCGGCGTGGGCTACCTCTTCCCTCGAGCCTTGAATTCTCTAAGCAGTCTTTCCCTCCCGCGGCCATCTAGGGCGCTTCGGGGCGTCGCAGCCTGGGCGGGACTTGCTGCTGTTCTGCTGCGCTCAACCCAGCCTGCAGATTCTTTGCAGGGAATAGATAATAACTGCCCAAGGTGAATTGATTGATCAACAGTGGAAGGCAGTGGTTACTGGAGATTCGGGAATTGTGCTGCAGGTCCTCTTCTGGCGTCTGAGATTTTCTTGTTTGTGTGTGTGTGTGTGTGTGTGTGTGTGTAAGTGTAAGTAGTGTCTCCTGTGCTTCTCCATCTAGTGTGGTATACTATGTGGCTTACTCCCCCTTTCCCCTCTAAACAGTTGTGGCAGTGACTGTGTAATCTTTATCTTCACATCCTAGCACTCAGCGAGTTTTGATGTCACAAACCGGATCGTAGCATAAGGTATTTTAGCGTGGGGACAGGGCAAAAACGCTAATTCCCAAAATAGGAAAAATTGTTTTGTGGGAGAATAGCAAGCCCTTCACATTGCTTTTGATATGCTTGTGATAACAACATGGACTTAACAATGTGGGTTTCAAGCAATTGAGACAAGTTCAGTCAGGACTAGGTATTTAGTCTATCTGATCATCATGGTAGCGATCTACTTAGTACTTGTAGTCATGGGTAAAGTGATTAGCCCAGAGATTGGTAGGTGAAGGGCAAAGGAAGAAAATGAAGGAGCTTTCAGAAAATTCAGAGATCCAGGGTTGATCAGTGCTGTGGAGGGATCGTTAGCAGTTTGAAGGGGTGGAATAAGTTGAATCTGTGGAGGCAGGGGAGTTGGAGGTTGCAGATGTCAAAGAGTACTAACATGCCAAGGTCCTGGGGCATTTGGAGGTGTGTCTTTCCTAGTCTTAAAAGAACAGGGGTTATGTCTTCCTCTGAAAAGTCAGGGAGTAGGATGGTGGGTGGGAAATTTCAGAAAGTTTGCTTTCAGTCTAAAGGGATTAGGGTGGAGGGGATTGATGAGCTTGCCTTGGCTAGCTGTGAACTCACTGATTTTGAAAACATGGTGATCACAGAACCCTAGTTGTTTGCTGTGTTTGTCAGGGTCCATTCAGAAAAGTAGAAACCACACAGTATTTCAGGAGCATTGAATGTGAAGAATTAGTTAAATGCTTGTTGGAAGAACCAAAAGTGACAGGAGCAGTGAAGTGACAAAAGGTAAGCTGAATGAAGCAGCTAGGTCGGGGGTCAAAACAAGGGACAGTGCTGGAGACATCAGGTCCTAAACCTTGGCACAAAGGCACTGCAAAGCCTCAGACTTGAGGTGTTTAACTCAGTAACTCCAAGGAGATGCCCCTGGTTTGGATTTCAGAGGCCTGGAGGTGGGTGAGGCCTACCTGAGGGATGCTTCTGCCTCTGGGGTTGGAATTGATGGGGCTGATTCTGGGAGTGCTAGAGATGGGGGAGGGGGATAGAAGGCCCCTGCAAGGGTGAGGGCCCATTACCGGGGTGAAAGTGACAGGAACTACAAGATAATAGGAAAAAATTAGTCATTTTCTTTTGCGTTAACTTCCCATTTAAGAGGTGACAGCATGAGTATCAGATAAACCAGTGTGAAAACCCACTAGGACACTCTGCACAGTGGCCTCTGTTGCCTGTCCTTATCTGCTCTCTGTACCTGGCTTACTTCCTTTGCCATGCATTCTCTCTTCTCACATCCGCATTTCAGTTGTATGTCAGTGGCCATCTTTAAAGATAAAAGACGTGATTTTTATGATTTGAAAAACCCACACCCTATGTAATTATGTTTAAATGAAAAACCTGCATGGTATCATTTGGTTCAAATAATTTTCAGAAGTTCTTGAATATAATGTCACCAAAATGTAATAAAGCCATTATTTGCTTTGGTTCTCACCTTATATGATCTTGCTTTCTCTTAATCCTCATATATATATTATTCCTATTACACTTGACATCTGCCTAATACCATAAGGATTGATTCATCTTTATTCTTTCAGTGTCATATGCATGAGATGCCAAGATGAGAGAATTCACTTTGGATTAAGGTGACAGGTCAGTGTGACCTGTGTAATTGCCATCCTTAACATGTACAGACTTCAGTCATAACCCTTAAAGGATTGAAACATAAATACCCAGCACATTAATATTTTTTTCCTACTTAGATAATGTTGAGTGTTAAAGCAAGTCTGATTTTTCCAGACAAAGTAGATGTCATATTTAGCATGCTTTTCTCATCTTTTCTGTTGCATTGGTAAAAGCTTGGCCAGGAAAATGAAGTTTCTTGAAGTATTTCTATCAGGCCATCAAATGTTTCAAGATGTTGGTCATCATTTTTAAGCAAACTTGTCATTTCACAATATTTTCTTTTCTACTCGATAGCAGTAAATGCTTTTATTTAAATTTTTATTTTTTGTGTATATAAAGCAGTTTACTAGTAAATGTGTCTTGGTGAATATGAAAGTTGTTTTATTACAGATTCCTTTCAATTGCCAGTATACATACATAGTTTGTGTGTGTGTGTGTGTGGGGAGGGAGCTGGGGATTGAACCCAGGGCCTTGTGCTTGCGAGGCAAGCACTCTACCAACTGAGCTATATCTCCAGCCCCCATACATAGATTTTTATATAGTTTTAATCAACAGGGTATCTTTTTTCCTTATAACTTCATAAATCTGTCAGGTTATAAATATATCCTATGTGCAAAAATAAAACGTTTTCCCATTTATTTTGTGTTTTTCCACTTTCCTGAGGAGTAAATGATATTTAAATATTTTTTTCAAGAAAAACTGAAGTTGAGACTCTTGGCTTTCCTACAGAGTGAGAGCAGTTTGTAGACCAGAGCTCTGCAGTAAGTTTGCTGCCCCACATCTGCACGGAGATGTATGTTCAGAAAAGTTTTCTCTCTTGCTTGTTCTTTCTACTGTTTCTCTACCCGACCGGAATCATTAGACTTTATGTGAGTGTGATCATTTGCCATTGTTAAGCTGTTCCTTTCTCTTTTAGGAATTAATGCTTCATCAAGGGAAGTTTGTATTTTCCTCTTGAGCATTGCTTCATCATGCGAAATCTAAAGTTGCTTCGGACTCTGGAGTTCAGGAATATTCAAGCACCAGGGAAACCTCAGTGCTTCTCTCTCCGAACTGAGCAAGGAACAGTGCTCATTGGCTCAGAACGTGGACTGATAGAAGTAGATCCTGTCACAAGAGAAGTAAGTTATTGAAGGAAAATGCTAGCATTTGACATGATCTTTAATTTGTTTTCTTTCAGACTTTTTCCCCCAAATAGTCTTCTTTTATATCTTAATGAATTCACATCTTCCTTAATAAACATTCCATTTTTTTTTTATAGGTAGCATACTAGATATAGCTTAAATAGTAACCTCTGCTACTCTTTTAAGCTACTTTATATTTTACATGGGCTGCCTCCCTTTTACCCTTTCTACTGTGTGAGAACTATTATAGCAGTGCTTTTCACCTAAGAATGCACAGGAAATTTTTAACTTTTTATTTATTTATTATTCTGTGGTGCTGGGATTGAACCCTGGGCCTCTGCATGCTAAGCACTCATTCTGCCACTGAGCAATACTCTCAGACCCTATCTATGGTACTTTTTGAAAATATGTTTGGGCCAGCTAAATCCCAATCTTCAGTGCTGGATTTTACTGTATAACTATCTGAAGGTTGTGTGGATTGGTTTTGATATATTCCCTTGTTATATTTTGCTATTTATGTGTTTTGGGAAATTACATTGTATTGCTTTTTCCCCCTTATTATAGAAGTCTTAGAAAACCAGAGTTATGGAGCTGGGGATAAAGCCCAGTTCATGCACAAAGGCCCTGAGTTTTATTCCTAATACCAGAAGAGAAAAGCCACAGTATTTGGTTTGGTGTTTTATTAGACACGTTAAAAGAGACCATACTTCTTATTTTTGTTTGTTTTGTGTTTGGCAAGAAGGCTGTATTGCCTGTTTTTCTTGTTAAAGGTGATAGAGTTATAATATTTCTCAAATGAAAGTTTGGGCTTTAATCTAGAAACAAATTTTTAAAACTTTTATGTTATGAAAGAAGCATTAGAAAATATTTTATTTCTGGCATTTATGATTGTTCTCCAGAGTAGACTATGTTAATTTGTTTATGTGTTTGTTTTGGTGAAAGGTGAAAAATGAAATTCCTCTGGTGGCAGAAGGCTTTCTTCCTGAGGATGGAAGTGGCTGCATTGTTGGTATTCAGGACTTGCTGGATCAGGAATCTGTGTGTGTGGCAACAGCCTCTGGAGACGTCATACTCTGCAATCTCGGCACACACCAGGTGAGAAGAGTCCATTGAGGAGGAAATCACAAGCATCCCCAACTAAGTTACTTGTGTTGAGGTTTTCAATCCATAGTGAAAATATTTAAGCCTTTGCAAATTAGAATCTTCCCATTGTGTATTTCTTTGTATAAGGAAAGACTTTAGCTATATTTCAGAATTTTTCAAAACTTCAGTTTTGTCTACTGCATCTATTGATCAAAACAATTGGGTCATTCTGAATTAGAACTTAAATACAATAAAAACTGACCATTCCTGTATGGTATATGGTTGAAATTCTGTGGTCAGAATTTCATCCTGGGTTCTAATTTTTATTTCCCAGTTTAGGAAGTCTGAAATATTTTCTGTTATAAATTTTGGTGGACTATCTGTAGAGTCCCTGAACTACAAGCACTATAGTGATATCCTATCATTGCAGGCATATTTTAAGACAACCAGCAGAGATAGATTTCAACCAGTTGCTTCTTTCTCTACCATGAAGTCAAATTTCTGAATTTCCATTTTAACCTTTTAACTACAAGAATTCTAATTACAATCACCTCAGCTTTTAAAATCTTTGATTACCTCATTAGTTGTTATCTCTTTAACATTAAGATGAGTTTTAGTATTGCTAATAGGGTAATAATACCAGCTTATATATATTAAATATTTGCAATGTGCAATTGCAGGAAAAAAAAGCACTTTTTCAAGTTCTTTTCATGTAAAACTTTATCTGTTCTTCACTCTGGCCTTCTGGGGTAGATTGTTGTTTCCTAGTCTTCAGAAGAAGAAATTGAGGCACAGAGAACTTCATAAGGAGGCTACGATCACATAGTGATCAGACTGGAATTTGAACCCTTGCAGTGTAAATATGGCATCTTTATTTTTAACCACTGTGTTTAGAACATTATTAATAAGCTTTATGTTTAGTTCATGGTGAAAAATATCAAAAGCTATCACAATTTTATATTTCTCATATTTAAAATGTAGGTGTTAACATTCAAAACAGTTTGTATAGTTTTTTCCTGATAACTAGCCTCCATTTATCTCCACTTAATGGGGCCTTTCATGTCCCTTTGTGACTTTTTGATTATCTGTAAGTTGAGTCTGTTTTTCATTGCCTTATAAGATCTTTAACTCCCTGTTCCCCATGCTGCCTTTGACCTTCATGCCTCCCTCATTCCTATGTAGATGTGGACCTTAGGCTCTGGGAACAGCTGATTTTTAACTGCCCTTTATGCCTTTGTGTCTCAACACTGTGTTTTTCCTCCTGATCTTTCTCTTCTTTTGTTGTCACTCTGAACTTCACAAAAAACTTTGCTGGACTCTCTTGAGCTGCTTGTCATTCCTTCTGAGACCCACTCTGCTTCCTGGAGGCCTAGAGTCGTGGTGTTCTCCCCCTCCTGAGACAGCTCTGGGGAAGAAGGATGTCCACTTTAACTCCTGTTCTTAATATCATTCTGGTTACTGAAGACATGTTTGTTGGATAAATTTTTCTTCATCTAGTGTCCCTACTATGGCCTCAGTCAAAACAAAAAACAAGCATATGAACGCAAATTTATCCAACAAACACCAGTGTTCTAACTTCCCGTTTTAATTTTCCTCTTTGCAGTTGGAATGTGTTGGGAGTGTGGCCAGTGGCATCTCTGTCATGAGCTGGAGTCCTGACCAAGAGTTGGTGCTTCTTGCCACAGGTGAGTTGGTCCTTGGTGCCCAACTGAACAGTGATGCCTGTGTTATAGTGTGGAGTGAATGTTTTTCTGACTTAAATTTTATCTCTGTATAGTTATAAAAAGGTATTTAATATAACTTTTTTTGGTCTTTAGGAATAGGAAACAAGTCATGAAGCCTATGGTGGATACCAAGTCCACAGTTGCAGTTAAAAATTTCAACATTTATTTTATTTTTATTTTTTAAAAATATTTTTAAATTGTAGTTGGACACAATACATTATTTTTTTATGTGGTGCTGAGGATCTAACTCAGGGCCTCGCATATGCTAGGCAAGCATTCTACCGCTGAGCCACAACCCCAGCCCTCAACATTATTTATTTTAATTACTCCATGAGTAAGAGTTGGTGTAAATGGAGTATAAAAACCCCTTTGTGCTCCTTTTTTTTTCCTTGAATCTCTTTGTTCCAGATGAGCATGGCAAAGCAGTGTCAACTGCTGAGGTAGATAGTGAAGAGATGTCTGGAAGCTGGGAACATTGAAATCAGTGGTGGGGGTTGTGTGGACTTTTGTATTCAGTTTTACACACAAGAATATCTGTGGATAAGCACCAGGTGACTGATAAAGCTTTTTTTTTTGTTAGTCAAAAACTTTTGTATGCATTCTCTCTGCCCGCTTCTGACTATAACTCCTCCTCCATTTTGGTTTAGCGAGCGTATAGTGCCACAGATGCCTGTGTAATGACAATTTGTTACATGAAAACAAAATCATTCTTGTTTGTTCCCCTCTAAGGTCAACAGACCTTGATTATGATGACAAGAGACTTTGAACCAATCATGGAGCAACAAATCCACCAGGATGATTTTGGTGAAAGTGAGTACAACTTGGGAACATTTTGTGACCTAAAGTTCCTCCTCAGTTTTAGTCATTTACTTTTACACTAATAGCCACATCATAAGCCTGAAAAACTGTACAGCTTGGATCTTCAACAAAGTGAAGATCTAAGCCTTGTTGCTTCAGCACATCTCAGATCTTAAAAGGCTGACTGTGGTGCCTCTCCAGGTCTGAGGGTTGACCTTGTTGATAATCCAGGAGATGGAAATCTGTGCCTAAAGTCACCTAGATAATTGTTGCTCTAACCCTAGGAAAGGTTTAAGCTGAAAGGGTCTGTCTAAAGCTAGAATAAGGAGAGCATTTCTAGAGTACAGTTTTGGGAAGAAAAAAACAAGAGAGGTGGGATACATGTAAGCTGGTATTATTACCCTAGTATTAGCAATACTAAAACTCATCTTGATGTTAAAGAGATGACAACTAATGAGGTAATCAAAGGAGATTTAAATAGAGAAGATTTAAATTTTTGTTTCTACTAGATCTGTATTTACAACTTCATGAACACAATCAGATTGTTTTCTTGCAAAGGTCTGGCCAAGCTAATTTAGGCTTTGAGGCTGTGTGAGTATTGTAGGAGGGAGGTGAGAGGAGATGCGTATTGAGTAAAAGAAGCTCTGGCCTACTGGAAGGAGCCCAGTTGACAAGAGGTTTTGGGGGAGAAGGCATTTCAGCTGTTGCCTAGGTCTAACCTCATTTCTTCTTGCTCCATCAAGTTGAGAAATATTTAGACAACTGCTACTTATTTAGTTATTCAAAAAACAGTATGTTCAGAAACAACTTTTTAGTAGGTACTGTGAATCCAACAGTGTGTTCGATGCTATAGATAATTAAAAAGTGGGTAAGGAGTGTTGATATTGTGTGTAGGTGTTAGGATAGCAGAAGGAAGGGAAGAGAATAAAATTCTAACTCCTCTTATCAGGGGGTGACAAACTTGTTTTGTCAAGAGTTAGCATATGTTTTTAGCTTTACAGTCTTTACAATCTATTGCAACTATTCAACTCTGATTGTTGCAATGTAAAAGCAGTGGTGGACATTAATAAAGAGCAACTGTGTCCCCGTAGCCTGTCTGTGATGCAGGTGTTAGGTTGCAACTTGCAGATCCCTGCTGTAATCCCATCTCTTGTTGTCTGATCCCGATGGGAAAGTTCTCTTGCTTTACTCCTTGGTCCTTTACTTCTCTGTGGAAACTTGCAGATAGAAGCCCATGGGTGTGCACTAGGATAAGCACTGATCTTTGCACACGGCACCAGGGTGTGTTTTGATGTACTGTAGTGCTGGAACAAGCCCATGCAAAGCAGACAGGAAACAGTCATGTTCACCGATCATTTGCAGAAATTATGAACAGTCCTGCTTCATCAGAATCAGAATCAACAGCAGGAGGGAAATATTGGGTTCTGTAGCTGGTTGATGCTTTCAGGTCCGTCATCATACTACCTCTTGTAGATGGATTCTGGATCACATTTCTAGAAACAGAAGAGCTGCTTTGTTTCAGCAATTCTGACTTTATATTTTATGTAAAAGAAACTATATTTAGAAAGAACCCCACCCTGGATGGCAGACACTTGTGTTCTGATTTTTGGCTTTGCCATAAGGGGATCTCAGTCTTTAAGTCTGTATGAGGAGCTAGATTTGAGTTCTGTAGTGCCCTTTTCCACCAGAAGGAAGGTTGGATACATTTGGTTACTTTAAAGCTGGAATTTAGAATTTTATTCTCAGATCTTGAGGGGTTTTTCCCTTTGTTTTCCATGGGCATATTGTGTAAATTCTTCATATTTCATTTTTCTTATGTGTTAAGTGAGGGTGAGGTTGTTGTCTGGTGTCATAAAGGGAACTTAGAGTTTATAAGGTGACAATTAAATGCTTTCCAAAATAATAGCTTTCAAATTTCTACAAATCACCACTGTATATGAGATGGAACATGGGTTTTTCCAGTTGACTGCTGGTCAGTTTATTGAGAGGTCTTAGAGGATCCAAGTAATTGTCAGAAGTTAACTTTGTGAAGAATGATAAATTGCTTTAATTTTATTTCACTCATCTTATTGGTTGTCTTGCATGTTCTGAACAAATTGTTCTGCAGGCAAGTTTGTCACTGTTGGATGGGGCAAGAAGGAGACACAGTTCCATGGATCAGAAGGCAGGCAAGCAGCCTTTCAGATGCAATTGGTAAGGTTGATCTGAGGGTTTAAAGAACCTTGATTGGAATAAATGGAAGTTTTACTGCCCAGTAAAAACTCCCAAGTGACCAGATAGAGGCCAATAAATGGGCTGATCTCTTTGTTGTTGTAGTGAACCTGTAACTGTTCAGAACCCTCATGGAGTGAGTCTCTTTATAAAGATCCTAACCCCCGCCCCCCCATGATGCCAGTTGTTTTGTGTGATTTTTTAAGTATAGAAACCTGACAAATAGAAATGAAGCCTCCTTGGTAGCCTTTTCTGATGCCTTCCCCGTCCTCTCCAGAGAGACTGCTATCCCTCACTAACTATTGATCATTCACATGTGTGTTTTCATACTTTTCCTCTAGATGTTGATATTTTTTCTTTCTTTTTTTGTTCTTTTTCTAGATATTTTTCCTGTTCGATAAAACTCTTTTTTCCTTTTTATTGGAATAGAACATTCTTAAGCTCACACTCTGGTGTCTTAATGGCCCCAAACATTGCATTTTAATCTTCTAGTGTAGAGACCCTCAAAGAACATATGTGAACATAGTACATTCTGGGGACACCTGGAGAAGTAGCCTCAGAGCCTGCAATCACATTAGGGTTTTAGAAACTATTTTGTTTTAGAAACTTATACAATATAAGCACTTTTAAGAGCATTAATTTTAAAATATTACCACTGAGTAAAATCAATGTGCCAAGAAGATACACCCTGTGTATCTTATGGCATATTGTCAGGTACCCCCACAGGTAGCATATGTCTTTGTTAGACATTAAGTAGCTGTGTGACCTTGGCAAGTTTTCAAACATTTCTGATCATTGGTATTCTTATTTGTAAAATGGACATAAGGACATCCCTTATGGGTTGTGTTTGGGAAGCAGTAGTGTATGTGAAATGGCACAGGACAGAGTGTAGGCACTGAGATAATAGTTACTGTCCTTATTTTAGTGGTTACATAACTTTTAGAACTTAAAAGCATAAGTTTTATTTCAGAACAGTAGTTGTAAGCAAAGTGTACATGGTGGACCTACTTTTGCATTCTGAAAACTGTGCTGATCCATTAGAATCAATGAAGGTTTATTAAAGGGCAGAAACACAACCTTGTGTCCTTAGGATAAACATCTACAGTTACTCAAATCAGGACAACTAGTTTTTATGTTATCCTGTTTTTTTTTTTTTTTTTTTTTAGTTGTTATTATGTTGCAGAAGGACTAAGATGGGCAGGGATCAGGGGTTGAAAAAACTTAACCAAAGAAATAGTTCTTGCTCATTTGTGTGTTTTTTTTTTCTCTTAGCAACAAGTAAACATGCTATAATTTTCTAAGATCATATATTTTAGATTTTAAAATAATATCTTACTGATATATACCACTACATGAATGAACCTCTTAAAAAGGCTAAGTGCAAGAAGCCAGTCACGAGACCACATATTGTATGGTTCCACTTATATATAAATGCTAAGAATAGATAAATCTATAGACAAAAAGTAGATTAGTGGTTGCCTGGAACCGGAAGATGTGGGGGCAAGGAAAAAATGACAACAAATGAGCATGCGATTTCTTTTTGGGATGATGAAAATGTTCAAAATTTAGATTATGGTAATGATTACTCAACTCCTAAAATACACTTAAAGAACTTTGAGCCATGCACATTAAATAGAGTATTCAGAATAAGGCAGCTTTCCATACTCTGTTAAATTCTGTAGAAAACATTTTACTTTTGATATCCATGATATCAACAGTTGCCTAAAAATGCCCAAATTAGGTTTTATTAATGAGATAAAATGATTCAGATAATAAGAGGAAAAAACCCAGAATGGATTCTAATATTTGGCATACTGTTCAAAAGCTCTAACTTTTGTTCCTGAATTGTTTCTAAAGATTTTCTAGGGACTTGACTTGGTTTGAAAGTTCACAGCCACCTTTCGGAAAACAAAATACATGGATTTTGCTGGGTGTGGTGGTATGTGCCTGTTGTCCAGCTACTTTGAGAGGCGGAGGTGGGAGGATCACATGCACTCAGAAGTTTGAGGGCAGCTTGGGCAACATAGTGAGACCCCATCTTAAGGGAAAAAAACCTACCAACCATGTATTAGTCAGATACAAGTACTCCTGGGAATGGCTTGGTTTTGTGTTGTATTACTCCAGCCCGCAGTGTGTTCCCTGCCTTGCTCTCCTAGTGCCCAGTAGCACTAACTCAGGAGGGATGCTATGAGATGCCAGTGGCATTGGAGGCCTTTCTTCCTCCTGTTGCAGAGCATAGAATGTTTTCTTCCTTGTTTGTTGCTGCTTTTACCACCTCTGTGGCTCTTGCCTGCCCACCTTCCTCTCATCTCTGTGCCCTGTTGTAAAGCTCACACCATAATGAAGCCAAACTCTACCCTGTTAAATTTAGACAAACAGCATTTGTTTCCTTGCATAGTCTTCTGATAGGTTCCTTAGTTTATTGCTTTTATTATCTAGATCTATAACTATTAATGCCCAAAGAAGGGTTTTGTTTTGTTTTTGAATTCAGTATTTTCTTGTTGATTTCTGGGTCTAAAAGCTTTCTAGAAAGTTTCCTGAAGATTCTCTGAAGCTGTTTTTCTAGATAGCTTCATCTCATATGAAAGGTTTATATCTAATGGCAGAAGGTTGTTTCATTCTGGGCCCTGCAAAAGTCCCTCAGTAATAGTGGTGTTTCTTCCTCTGTTTAGCATGAGTCTGCGCTGCCCTGGGATGACCACAGACCACGTGTCACCTGGCGTGGAGATGGGCAGTTTTTTGCTGTGAGTGTTGTTTGCCCAGAAACAGGTATGGAAATAAATTCAATTAAACAAAACATTTTTTTTTAAACTGTATTTAGATTATAGAAAGTTTTCTTCCCTTTAGTCTTACAGAAGAGATAAAGATATGCTGCTGTAGGTGTTAAATAAATTTAGAGTTAAGAATTAGAAGAGTCCTCTGTGGCCTTCTTGGCCAGCCTCCTACCTGTTCAATACAAATTTTTAACAAGATTAACCTAATTGACTTTATAAAATCACAACAGCTTAATTTATAAGAAGGTAAAAAGTTGTGACTTGACAGCGTTGTCTTCATGTTTTTAGTGTGTTTGACTCTACCTCCCTCCCGCACAGGGGCGCGCAAGGTCAGAGTGTGGAACCGAGAGTTTGCTTTGCAGTCAACCAGTGAGCCTGTGGCAGGACTGGGACCAGCTCTGGCCTGGAAGTGAGTGGGAGAAGAAACCTCGGGACTTTTTCTTAGAGAATTTCTTAGAAACATAGGCGTGGTGATGCCACTGAGTGTTGTTGTTTCTGTGACATAGAAGGATATTTTCCTTTTGTTCATTTAGCTGTAAACCTCTATCTAGTTTTCCTCTTTTCTTTTCTTCCATTAAGTCCAATTTTCTTCTTGTTTTGTTTTTGTGGTACTGAGGATTGAACCCAGGAGTACTCCACTACTGAGCAAAATCCACAGCCCTCTTTTATTTTTTATTTTGGGAGGGTCTCACTAAGGATCCAAGACTGGCCTCAAACTTGCAGTCCTTCTGTCTCAGCTTCTCAAGTAGCTGGAATTATAGGCTTGCACCTTGCTTGTCTTTGAATCTGATATGACTCATAGATTCTGGCCTCTTCACAGGTTTCGTCGCTCCAAAGCCCCATGCATTTTGCCTTCCTACTTCCTAAAAGGTTATGGTTAGGGCCTCTGTGAAGCCATTGTAGAAAACAAAATTGGGCTTAGAAGAGAAGTTCTGCTTGGCTCTGTGGGGCAAATGGAGCTTTTATGAAAACTAGGAAAAGAGCTCCTTCCTTGGTGCAGATTCCCACAGCAAGGGATCTTTTTGCTGAAAAACTTGCAGGCTGGGTCTGGGCTCCTTCCTTCTGTTTACTTCCTCGGACCAGTGCTCTTGTGCACATCACTTCTTGCTTGTCCTATGCAGCTGCATGTAAATTGTAGGTAAAAGAAATACTGCATCTCTCAGTACATTCTGTTACTGCAAAACCACTAGATCTTTGGGTTTCAGACATCATGTTTTTTTAGACAATATTTGAGTGGTGTTAGATAATTGAGCAAGAGAGAAATGTTGTTGAATTAAAACAAATGTGAATAAGACAAGGGGTGTTTTTGGTTTGTAAGTCTTAAAAAATACCCTGCCTAAGCACAGAATATTTACTGACGTCATCATTGAAGGAGAAAGTAGATGACAGTTTTTAGGACAGTATACTTGGAGTGGTTTAGAAAATTTACTGGTTATTAAGAATGTCATCTAAGTGCAATTTAAATCTGTAAAGCTTGGAGGCAGATGGAGCCTTTGAGCAAATAAGGAAGAGGTATCCTTTCCCTGGGCAGGTGCAGCCCCACACTGGAGTAACTCACTTGCAAAGAGACAAGAGACACAAGGGATTTAACATATGAGGATTTTTGTCGATTGATTTTTACTGAAAAAATTCTCTTGTCTGAAGTCATCTTGTTTTGAGCCTACTGGCTGAGCTTGGATATGCTGACACTTGGATTTGGTTTAAGACCCTCAGGTAGTTTGATTGCATCTACACAAGATAAACCCAACCAGCAGGATGTTGTGTTTTTTGAGAAAAATGGACTTCTTCATGGACACTTTACACTTCCTTTCTTCAAAGATGAGGTCAAGGTAGGTGTCAGTTGTTTCCAATTAAATTTGGAGAACTCTCCTCAGCTGTCGAGGAGCTTATATTTGATTGGAGTGTATAAACGGAAGCTCCATCCAGAGTAGATAGGAATAGAAGCAGTGGTTTCTGTGACTGATTTGTTTTGTTTTGTTTAAATGAAAGAGAAATTGTTTTTCCAAGGAGACTTTGCAAAAAAGAAGAGCATTTCTGCTCCTATATAAAACACAGAAAGGAAATGGAAATGCTGTTTTTTATTTTTGATAAAACCATAATTTTTCCAGTGATCATTTGTAACATTTAAACCTTAAGCAGTTTGTGTGCTAGTAAAATCCTGTTAAAGCAGAAACACATTAAATAGTAATCTTTAATTATGTAAAGTTTTAAACATTAAGAATATTTTTCATTACATAACCATAATTCCACAATTAACATTTTATCTTTAAGCATAATGCATTTATTTTTAAGCCCTTTATATCTAATGACATCTCACAGATTTGTTTAAGCACTCTGTAGTGTTGGTTGATAATTTACAGCTGGGGATTAGTTCAAGTAGCATGGGATGAGTTGGTGTGTGAGAGCAGGGAATTTAGCTGTTGGAAAGATTTTGAGGTAAATGTGTAGCTAAAGGCCAGTGACCTTTTTTTCCCTACTAGGTAAATGACTTGCTCTGGAATGCAGACTCCTCTGTGCTTGCTGTTTGGCTAGAAGACCTTCAGAGAGAAGAACATTCTGCTTTGAAAACCTATGGTAGGACAGTTGGTGTATCTTGGCTTATGTTTCATAAAATGTAGTTGAAAGTAGAGGGTGTGAGTTTTCCTTCATCCCTTCTGTTTGTCCCTTAGTGGGATCAAAAAAGCTGAAGTAATAAGAGATGGGGGAGAGGTTGGGTTTTAATCCTAGGGATTTCACTGGTGTATCAGGTGGGGTTCTCTAGAGAAACAAACAATAGGAGAGGGGTGGAGTGTGGAAAACAGAGAGAGATGGGTGGGCTTATTGTAAGGAATTGGCTCATGCACTAGGAAGGGGATAGCAAGTTTGAAATTTGTAGAGGAGCCTGACAGCCTAAAAACTCAGGCAGGGTTTCTGTGTTATCATGTTATGGCAGAATTCCTTTTCTGGGAAACCTCAGTCTTTGCTTTTCAAAAAGGTCTTCAACTCATTGAATGAGCCATCCATATTGTTGTGGGAAATCTGCTTTATTTAAAGTTAACTGCTTATAAATGTTATTCAGATCTACAAAATAACCTTTTCAGCAACATCTAGACCACTATTCAATCAGGGCACCATAGCCAAGGTGACACATAAATCATCAGGGCTTTCTCAAGTGGCATTGCTGCAGACAGTCAAAACACTAACCAAGCCTGGCACAGGGTGCACACCTGTAATCCCAGTGACTCTGGAGGCTGAGGCAGGAGGATTGCAAGTTTGAGGCCATCTTGGGCAACTTAGCAAGACTCTGTCTCAAACAGTAAAAAGGTCTGGGGATATGGCTCAGTGATAGAGCACCCTTGGGTTCAATCCCTAGTACTGCAAAAAAAAACCCAAACAACAAAACAAGAATGAAACACTAACCAAAGGAACACTATAGGATTGAAAGGATTTAGATTGGCTATAAGTAATGATCTTTTTTAGAATTTTAAAGTATGTGTTTTTAAACATTAAATAATATATAAGAACATTAGAAAATAAAGATGAGGAAGAAAATCCTCTAATACTGAGTAATGAGCACTATTAAAATTTCCTTGTTCTCTAGATTTCTTTGCCTGAGTATCTCAGTAGAGCTATGATTTTATTTTTGTTAAAAGTATAAATATCATGCATGCCATTTTATGACTAGTTTGGATAATGTATCACAAGCTTGTTTCCATTTCTGGTGTAGATCTGCATGGTTTTAAATGGCTGTATAGTATTTTGTGCCAGTTATTAGATTGCTTGTTGTTAGACGTTTAGTTTAATTTCTCATTATTGTGAACAGTAAGATATTGAAATGTTTCTATTAATCTTTTTGCCTAAGTATTTTTTAAGCTTTTTAGTAAGTAGAACTTTTTAATTATTTTTTTATTTATATATGACAGCGGAATGCATTACAATTCTTATTACACATATAGAGCACAATTTTTCATATCTTTGGTTGTATACAAAGTATATTCATACCAAAGTATATTCATGTACTTTGGATAATAATGTTCATCACATTCCACTATCATTTCTAACTCTATACTCCCTTCCTTCCCCTCCCACCCGTCTGCCCTATCTACAGTTTGTCTATTCCTCCCATGCTCCCCTTCTCTACCCCACTATGAATCAGCCCCCTTATTTCAGAGAAAACATTTGGCATTTGGCTTTTTGGGATTGGCTAACTTCACTTAGCATTATCTTTTCTAACTCCATCCGTTTTCCTGCAAATGCCATGATTTTATTCTTTTTTATTGCTGAGTAATATTCCATTGTGTATATATGCCACATTTTTTTAATCCATTCATCTACTGAAGGGCATCTAGGTTGGCTCCACAGTTTAGCTATTGTGAATTGTGCTGCTATAAACATTGATGTGGCTGTGTCCCCTGTAGTATGCTGTTTTTAAGTCCTTTGGGTATAGACCAAGGAGAGGGATACTGGGTCAAATGGTGGTTCCATTCCCAGATTTCCAAGGAATCTCCATACTGCTTTCCATATTGGCTGCACAAATTTGCAGTCCCATCAGCAATGTATGAGTGTGCCTTTCCCCCACATCCTCGCCAACACTTACTGTTGTTTGTCTTCATAATAGCTGCCATTCTGACTGGAGTGAGATGAAATCTTAGAGTAGTTTTGCATTTCTCTAATTGTTAGCGATGATGAACATTTTTCCATATATATGTTGATTGATTGTATATCATTTTCTTAGAAATGTCTGTTCAGGTCCTTTGCCCATTTATCGATTGGGTTATTTATTTTTTTGGTGCTCAGCTCTTTGAGTTCTTTATATACCTTAGAGATTAGTGCTGTATCTAATGTGTGTGGGGTAAAGATTTGCTCCCAAGATGTAGGCTCTCTGTTCACCTCACAGATTGTTTCTTTTGCTGAGAAGAAACTTTTTAGTTTGATTCCATCCCATTTATTGATTTTTGATTTTAATTCTTACACCAAAGGAGTCTTATTAAAGAAGTTGGGGCCTAATCCCCCATGATAGAGATTAGGGCCTACTTTTTCTTCTATTAGATGCAGGGTCTCTGGTTTTATTCCTAGGTTCTTCATCCATTTTGAGTTGAGTTTTGTGCATGGTGAGAGATAGGGGTTTAATTTCACTTTATTGCATATGGATTTCCAGTTTTCCCAGCACCATTTGTTGAAGAGGCTGTCTTTTCTCCAATGCATGTTTTTGGCGCCTTTGTCTAATATAAGATAATTGTAAGTAGAACTTTTTAAACTGAAATGTCATTAGGAAATTCATTTATATATACAATAATTCACTTATCATTCAACAAGTAGTTCTCAATCTTGATTGCACATTTTGAAAAAAAACGACATCCAGTTGTCATTTTAGAATTGGATTTGGTGCACTGGGATAAGGACTCTATCTCAGTAATTAATTAATTAATTCTTTCCTTTTGGCACTGTAAAACAAGGCCTTGAAAAATGAAAAATAAAGACAAACTTTCAAGTGATTTTTAACACAGTCACTACAGTTAAGAACCACTGGTTAACCAGGTTAGCAGTGAACAGCATTCTGATGTGCTCAGGATAAAAATGTTGCATGGGAAAAGCTACATTTGTCATCATGGAGCATGAACCTGTGATCTGATTTGCTAACTCATGGCTCTGTGGAGGTCTTGTAGTGGCATGATTAGAGAGCTGGGTTCTATATGCTGATATCACAAAGTTAAGAATTAGTGAGCAGGCAGGTTAAGAAAATACATTTCTTAATCTAATGAAGATTTTAATTTGTATGCTTCATCTTTTAGTAAAGGTGTCAGTTTGGGCATGATTTTGTACTTTTAATACCTGTTAGAAAGTGATAATTGCAAGCATGCTCATCTTCTTTGGGCAGCTAAATCATTGTTAAAAACAGTCTGGGACATAATTGCAGCAAACACTGATAAGATAATAATCATCTAAAGACTAATTCAACACAGTGATGCTAGTCCAGACCTTAGGTTGGATATTTTAGTTAGTATTGTTATATGCCACATAATGGGCATTTCCATCAAGGATGGGCCACATATTCAGCAGTGGTCCCATGAGAGTGTATCACTCAGGGACGCTGTAACCATCTTATTTTTTAACTGTACTTTCTGATGCTGTGCATCAGTGACATTTCCTTATGGTGCATTTCTCAGAATATGTCCCTATTGTTAAGTGGCGCATGACTGTACTTTTATGATTGCCAGATTATCTTCTTCCCAACTCTTCATGGAGAACACTTACTAAAACACTGCCTTGTTCTAGTAGCCTTCTTTCCTGATCTTGGAGTTTGAAGATAGAGGTGTATTAAAATAGAATGTGTACTTCTTTTTTTTTTGTGCTTCTGATCTTATTGATGCTTGACAATTTTTCCATCAATAACTCCCTCTCTAAAAGCCTTCCTTTCGTTTTCCTTTGCAGTTCAGCTCTGGACCGTTGGAAACTATCACTGGTATCTCAAACAGAGTCTGCCTTTCAGCACCAGTGGGAAGAGTAAGATCGTGTCTCTTTTGTGGGACCCGGTGACTCCATACCGGCTGCATGTTCTCTGTCAGGGCTGGCATTACCTCTGCTATGACTGGCACTGGACCACTGACCGGAGCTCAGGAGATAATTCAAGTGACCTGGCAAATGTGGCTGTCATTGATGGAAGTAAGCTGTTGGGAAGTGTGACCATGAGTCTGCAGGGGATCCCAGGCCCTGCAGATGTGGTGGCTTGACCAGAATTGTAGAGAAGTCTTTGTTTGGGTTGTCTGCTTTATATTTACTCATTTGTCTTTTTGAATGCCATTTAGTGGGGTATTGGCTCTCTTGAGAACTGTAGTTCCCCTCTCCCAACCCCTTCCTTCTTGTTCTGTATACCTGGCTTTCATAGTTGATTTGTTTGGCTTTTGAAGACTTTGCAAATTTTGACCTTTGTAGAAAAGATAACAGAGTCTTGTGGGAGTGGCTGTGTTAGTTGTGTCTTGTCTGCCCTGACACAGACTCAATGTTGACTCTTGCTCCCCTTGACCTATGTTGCTTTGTTTCCTGACATAAACATCTGCAAATTATATCCCTTTTCTTTCAGTTTAGGTCCCAGACATCTGTCTAGTATGAGGATGAGATTAGTATTTTATAATTAATTAGGTGGAGAGGATTTGGGGGTGTACTGAATTGATGAGTCATAGTTGATAGTTTACTTATTGTTGATATTATACAGGCACTCTTGCTTATAAGATGGTAACCTGAGTTGGTATATAATTCATGTTCTATGTAGTGGTGTAATATTGATTTTATAATCATGTATTCTGTTTATTGAGAACACATGGTTTCTTAATCTGTTCTTAGTTCTATTTTATCATCAAATACACACATAGGAAAATACATCAAAGATTTTGAAGCCGTTGGTTTTGGCTGGCTTAGCTACAGGCCCAGATAAGAGGTTTAAAGCCAAAACTCTGATATCTCAGCCTTTTTGCCTTAGTTTCTGATATCTGAAACTTCCAGGTCCAGAGATGGACTATTGCAGGCCTGGAGGTGATAATAACCAGATACAGACAGAGCTTGTGACACTTACCCCCACCCCCATGATGTTTTTAAACTTATTCATGAAAGAAACACCAAAAGTTGTTTTCAATAATTGCTGTATATTTTCTTCACCATTATTTCTTAGAGGTATAGTTATGTTCAGATGCTTTGTTTTCAGAATGACTATCTCACGCCTAATCTTTTTCTTTGTTTTTCATGTGTAGACAGGGTATTGGTGACAGTCTTCCGGCAGACTGTAATTCCACCTCCCATGTGCACCTACCGACTGCTGCTTCCTCACCCAGTGAATCAAGTCATGTTCTTTGCACACCCTACAAAGAGTAACGACCTTGCTGTTCTAGATGCCAGTAACCAGATTTCTGTTTATAAATGTGGTATGTTAAAAGACTATTCCCAGAATATTTTGAATCAAGTGCCCCCTACACCTGCACGAAATTCTAATTAGATGTTGTTTCAGAAAATTTTGAAGTTATTTCATCATTATTATGAAATTTAATTGGCTTGTGTTTTGTTATTTTTCCTAAATTCTACTTTAGCTTATGAGAGCATTTCCTTTGCCTTACCGACTTGAAGAGTCAGTTAAGAATAACCTCCAACTCTGGGAATAACATAGTGTCTTATTACATCTTTAACATGCTTTAGTGTTTTTGTTGACTGTGCATACATCTCCTAGGAACTGTGTCACAGATGGTGCTAGTGCCAGAAGGTTTGCAGTTACTTGAGCAAGAACGGGCAGGGACCTCAGTGCACGTGTTCCATCTTCTACTCCAGTTGTCTTTCCACAGTTCTGCTGCGTCAGTTCCTTGTTTTCCTGACGTATTGGAAAACCTGAAATTTTGTTTTTATCTGTGAGTTCTGTGGTTGTGTCAGAGTAAATGGGCATACAGTAGTGGTAGCCTTGTTTGCAGTGTCTTCTAGATTATCAGCTACAAAAAGCCTAGATAGCTGCTGAGAGAGAATAATAAAAACTGATTAATTCATTCTGGAGTTTCCTACCTTCAATTCAGCTTTCCTATTAAATCAACAGCTTGCTGTTTATATAAATCCTATTTGAATGTATCAGTTTCTCTGATTTTAGTTTTACTCTGTAAAATGCTATTATGGTTCCTCTTTAGCGCTTTAAAATATCTTTTATAAAATAATGTAAGTGTGTTCATTATCAAGGCCATATGATCTGTTAGGTGGCAAGTGCTATAGAGAAAAATTAAGCAATTTGTGGTATAGGGAGGGCTTGAGTTAGGGGCCCGTTGGGGGAAGAGAGCTTTTGTTTTTAGGGTGAGCAGGGAAGCCCTCTCTGTGAAGGTGACATGGTAAGAATCAGAGTGGGAACCATGCAAACCTGTGGAGTGAGAGCATCCCAGGCCAAGTGAGAGCAACTGTGGTGACTCCTGCTAGGTGGGAACTAGCCAGGAGGTTTGAGGGACTGCAGCAGAGCCAAGGAGGCATAGAGTGATGGCAGCAGCTCTCGCAGAGCCTTGAAGGCTTTTGCTCTGAGTTGTAGGGGTTGGAACAGAGGATGCAATGTCCTGACTGGGCTTTTTAAGGATTGTATTGGCTGCTGTGTGGTGAATAAACTGGGTCAAGAATGGAAAAATTGTGGGGGTTGTGGCTCAGTGGTAGAGCGCTCGCCTAGCATGTGTGAGGCACTAAAGGTCCATCAATAGCTAATAAAAACATTAAAAAAAAAAAAAAGAATGAAAAAATCCCTACCTGGTCTTGCTGAGATGTGGCCTTCATTGGTGAAGATCATGTCTGACATGGTATTATGGGACAGCAGGTTTTGGGTAAGCCTGAAGGAGTTTAAGAAAAAGAGGTTGAAATGTAATTATTTTCTAGTTTAATTTATTTGCCTTATAGAACTCAATAACTATGGGAACCTATTCCAGTAGTATTAGGAGAAATATTTATAGTTTACAAATGATAATGTTTGTAATTTTGTTTCCTAGGTGATAGTCCAAGTGTGGACCCCACAGTGAAACTAGGAGCTGTGGGTGGAAATGGATTTAAAGTTGCCCTTAGAACACCTTATCTGGAAAAGAGATACACGTAGGTTCTTAATTTTTATCTTGGGCCTCTGGGGAACAGAAGCAGGCAGCATTTTGTCTTAAATGTAGCCTAGTATTATTTACTGCCTGTTGCTCATTGGAACAAGAGTAGATGGAATAGCCAGCCTCTGGTTTTTCAGGCCAGTTGGAAGGGATCGTCACTTTATTTATTTGAGTGCATTACATTTCAATGGATGGCAAGCAATGGGAATCATAAGCTGGCCCAGAGCTCACTCCTTACAACAGCCCTTGGTTTTCCAGGGAAAAATCACATAGGAAAGATGAAGGTGAAGATAATAAGGCACATTCACATTTTCCTCTTGACAGATGGATGACCCAGTGCAGTTCTCTCTTTGCCTCATCCCAGACTCCTGAACTTCTGGGTATTGTATTTTGAGGCTCTCAGGGTTAAATCAGAATGTATTTTCCTACTGAAACAGTATTAAAAACAATTGATGATTGAGTACCTTACGTCCAGTATAGGATTTACAAAATGACCCAAAAGCCAAATGATAATATCACTTCTATGAGAAAACCTTTTTTGAAAAACATTTTGTATGGTGAGTACTTACAGATAAGAAGACGAAGTTAGAGGATAGGTAATTGTCCAAGGTCATAAATCTGATAATTAGAGAATCCAGGATTTAATTTTGTTCTATTTGATAAGTCCAGTGTTCTTCATTACTGACCTAGTCTGTCTCTTGGTAGTATCTGTTACTAAATTAACCAAAAATTTAGCATAGTAAATAATAGAATGTAATAAATAACAGGTTTTATAAACATCCATTGTACTTAATAGGTATAAGTAATTTTTTTTTCCTGGTTGTACACAAAGTATATGCACACCATTCTTCATACACGTACTTCATACATGTACCATTCTTCATACATGTCTTCATACATGTACTTAGGGTAATGATGTCCATCTCATTCCACTGTCTTTCCTAACCCCATACCCCCTCCCTTCCCCTCCCATCCCTTTGCCCTATCTAGAGTTTGTCTAATCCTCCCTTACTCCCTCTCCCAACCCCACTATGAATCAGCCTCCTTATATTGGAGAAAACATTTGGCATTTGGGATTTTGGGATTTGCTAACTTCACTTAGCATTATATTCTCCAACTTCATCCATTTACCTGCAAATGCCATGATTTTATTCAGCTATCCCACTCCTTAGTATACGCAAAGGACTTAAAAACAGCAAGGACACAGCCATTTACAGCACTATTCACAAAGCTAAACTGTGGAATCAACCTAGATGCCCTTTAGTAGATGAATGGATAAAAAAAATGTAGCATATATACATAATGGAATATTACTCAGCAATAAAAGAGAATAAAATCATGGCATTTGCAAGTAAATGCTTAGTCATTTTTAAAGAACATTTACATACTTATTTTACTTTATAGTGTGTTTTCATTATTGTAACAGAAACCTGAGCTAATTCAACTTGAAAAAGGAAAGATTTATTTTGGCTCACAGTTTTGTAGGTTTCAATCCATGACCAATTGGCTTTCTTGCTTTGAGTTTATGGCAGCCCATAATATCATGACGATAGAGTGTGGTAGAAGAGGCCTGTTCACTTAATGGCTGGGTATAAAAAAAAGAAGAGACCAGGGTCCTAGAGTTCTGAGAGCATGTCCTCAATGACCAAAGATCTCCCACTAGGTCCCACTTCTTAAATGTTGAACCACTTCCCAAGTGTCACTGGCTGGGAACCAGGCCTTTAACACATGGGCCTTTGAAGATCATTCCAGATCCCAGTGTTAGCACAGAGACTTGAAACTACCTGAGGATAGAGATGTAAGGAAAATTAGAAAAGGTGAGACAGTTGAGAAAACAGTTTTATTAAAAAAAATAATAATAATTAGGAGGATAACAGCCAAGTCATTCAGAAAAGGGTTCATGAAGAACATGAATTCGTATCTCGATCCTGGAGGAATGGTTTGGTTGGGGTTGGCAAAGGACTGGGAGAGTGTCAGTGAGAACCAGAGAGTGATCTTGTATAGAGAGAACGCTTAAGCTGAATGCAGTGGAGAGACGGAGTCCAGGAAGAGCTGGTTGAACAGGAAGATCACCATAGCGACCAGCCTCTTCAGTGAGAGCTGAGAGTTGCCACGACCTAAACAGCTGGATGTAGCTTTTATGGATTCCTATGAGAAGTGGCAAAGACAGAGTCCTGGTCAGCTATATAGGTATGAGAGGCAGGGAAACCATCTCCCAAGCTAATAAGTCATTTTGACATGAGATGCTTAGAAAAATACTATTCGGTGGAGACCCAAGTATCATCTGCTGGTGTCTTTGAATGCTGGGAAGTGGGACAGCCCTGGGGCTCATTAGTATAGCACTGGGACAGTTAATATTCTTATACAGCCAGTTTCCTGAAGTGTTCTCTTCGAATCTAATTTAGAATAAATGCAAACCCAGATTCTTAAGCCAGACATATATTATTTTTGGATTTTCTGTTTGGTATTAGTTCAGGTTTTGTTCCTCTAAATAATTAGGACTTGACTATATATGAGATGGTTCATTCAGGAAAGATTTTAAAGTTAGTTTTATTCATGTCTTGGATATTCTTCAATGTTTGAACCAGAATTCAGTTTGAGAATAGTGAAGACCAAGAAGTAAACCCACTGAAGTTCAGCCTTCTCACCTGGATTGAAGAAGACATTTTCCTGGCCATAAGTCATAGTCAGTCCAGCTCACAATCTGTCATTCACCATTTGACTATGGTCCCTTCTGAGATGGATGAGGAGCAAGGACAGCTCAATGTCAGGTATTGCAGTACTTCTTGTGTTTCATACATTAAATAAGCAAATGCAGTTATGCGTTTGTCTTTTATGAGGGTACATCTCTTTTTAACTTCTAGTGAGCAAGGCTGAGAAGCAATAGCTTTCTTGTTAGATTTAGTGAGAGGGTTAAGTCTGGGCTTAGGGTATAAGCTTAGTGGTAGCATTCTTGTCTAGCATATGTGAGTTTCTGAGCTTAATCCCCAGCACTAAATAAATAAATAAATAGGAATAAGTCAAGTTTTGAGTCATGTCAAAAGAGCAGATTAATAAATATATCAGAAACATGGGCTGGGGTTAGCTCAGTGGTAGAGCTCTTGCCTTGCATGCATGAGGCCCTGGGTCCGATCCTCACACCACATAAAAATAAATAAATAAATATAAAGATATTGTGTCCATCTACAACTAAAAAATGTTTTAAAATATATCAGAAGCAGTGAAAAGTAGGACAGCTACCAATAAATAAGGAAGTGGTAACTTTATAATGTAGATAATTAGGTGATTGTTTTTATGGAAAATAGAGCTAAGTAACAAGTAACTGCTTTATCTAGGTTTAGACTTAGAATAGTTTATTTCCCATCTCTCTGTTTCCATAAATGTATGTGTGTATGTGTATGTTGTATTGAATCAGTGCAGCATGAAAGGGCTTATTTAAATATGCAATGCTTATTTCTCTTTCTGATTTGCAAAATCAGTAAGATGTCAGTACTTTTGAGAATAATGGCTGTTTATCCCTCTGAACTCCCCCCCACCCTTTTTTTTAACCTTCTTCAGTTCTTCTGTGACAGTGGATGGGATCATAATCAGTATATGTTGCAGTCCCAAGACTAAATCAGTAGCAGTGCAGCTGGTTGATGGCCAGATACTGAAGTACCTTTGGGGTGAGTATCAAAGTTTTAGGAAAGTATGTTTATGACTTATGTAAATTTTCAGTTTCTGAGAACATGTACTTGGGAGTAGCTTGTCAGTATAATGTTGATTGTTAGGGTTTCTTTTTTTCCCCTTGCATTATTGTGGATTGAACCCAGAGCTTCACACATACTAGGCAAATGCTCTACCTCTGAGTAACATCCCTCAACTCAATTGTTAGAGGTCTTTTAACTACCCTGGAAAACTTTTAAGCTGCAGACCAGAAGTGGCAGATGTATTCTATTACTGTTTTCTCTTGTAATGAACATAATATCCTAATGATATCCCAAATACAACATGTTTGGTGGTGGTATTTTTTTTATTATTATTGTTGTTTTAAGAGTAGTAAGTGATTTATAAACCAAACCTGCCAATCTTATAGAGTCACCTTCTCTGATTGTTGAACCATGGAAGAACCCTGGTGGATTTCCTGTTCAGTTTCCTTATCCATGTACACAGATAGAATTGGTCATGATAGGAGGAGAGGTAAGTGAACATAGGGTGGGAATATTTACCACTTAAAAAAGTTATTCAGAGACAAATGTGGACTTTGGAGTTAGACATGGGTCTCCACTAAATCCCAGGTCATCAAAGGGAAGTTAACTTCCTTTCCCAAGTCACACCTCTTTCATCTATGAAAAGGGAAAAATCAATGTCTTTTAGGGGCCTGGGGAGAATTAAATGAGATAATGTATGCAATTTGCAAATTTTATCCTTAGTTTACAGAATATTCAAAGTTATTTTATTAAATATCTCTTGAAGAAAGCACAAATGCAGTCTCAAAATTAGTCTTAAGTAGGTTGTCATTCAACAAATATTAGTCTGTGTATATATATACTAGAATGTCTGTAATTGGGGTGAATGGTAGGATATACTGATTACAAAATGAGACAACTGAGTTAATTCCTGTTCTGGTGCATGTGCTGAGATGTAAAGAAAGCTCTGCTTAGAAACAGAGTTTCAGGGAGAAGGAAATAGAGACATCCTGAGCTTGGCAAGATCTTGCCTTCTCTAGGAGGCTGAATGGAGGTATTATGGCTGGAGCTGAGGGAGACTCCATTGGAAAGAGTTTGGAGTTTTTCAATAAAGGTTAGAAAGTTATTCATGATTTTTAATCCCAGAATAATATGTTCTGCTTCATGGATGATTTTGGCTGCCTGGAAGAGTAGGTGGGAAGGATGAGATGGAATGGGGAATCAACACAGAGACTATTGGAGTGGAGTCCGAGGGAGGAGAAAGGACGTGTATTTGAGGTAGAGGAGACGTGGCTGCTGATGGCAGGATGGCATTGTACTCCATTTTTCATTGGACATTCATGTCTCACATACATTCAGCCCTGATTACAAAGACATAGATATAGAATCATAGTGCAATAAAACTGTAGTAAAGAAGTTAGGCTTAATGAGTTTGAAATAAACTTGCTTATTTCAACTTTATTTCTTTGCAGGAATGTATCCTTGGTCTGACTGATAGGTGTCGCTTTTTCATCAATGACACTGAGGTATCAAGGCTTGATTTGGTGCTGGATCCTCTTCCTAGTGTTGGCTCCAAGAACTAAAGCTAGCTTTTTCCCTTGCCTCATTGCAGGTTGCATCAAATATCACATCATTTGCAGTATATGATGATTTTTTATTGTTGACAACTCATTCCCATACATGCCAGTGTTTTACCCTGAGGGATGCTTCACTTAAAAGTAAGTTTTTAGTGTATGAAATGGGGACAGCCCCTTTCCCAGTATCTTTTTGTTTTTTGGAGTCTTGATCACTTTTAAATTCTTCACTTACTTCAGTTTTTTTATCATGGAGTCCTAGACTAGAGGGTGTGTGTGTGTGTGTGTGTGTGTGTGTGTGTGTTCCTTATTTGAAAAGTTGGTTTATTTTCTTTGCTACTAGCAAACAGGGACTTCCTTCCACTGATGGTGCTTAGACTATAGTAGTAATGCTGAAAAATAGAAAGGCTGTCCCAGTCACCCTGCATTTTTCCAAATTGTTTGAGAAGTTATATATGTGAATATGTATGATGATTCTGGGTGAGGGTGGGCAACCACAGAATGAGATTGTTTATAAAAGGGCTGATGAACTTGGAGCTGAAAGAGCAGAGGAACATGGTTAAAATTACTCTTAGATAACGTGCAGATTCAAGTGCAATTGATACAAAGTGGCTTGTTAGGAGAATTTTTTTAAGGCCAGTGGTATTTTTAGCATTACAGGCAGGTCTGTGCAGTAATCACACGTCTAATGGGGAAGTTCTACGGAAGGTGGAGAGGGGTTCACGGATTGTCACAGTTGTGCCCCAGGACACAAAGCTTATATTACAGGTAAGCTGATGTTTTAGGCTTGCTGATTCTCCTTTAGTCAGTACCAAACTAGTCTTGCAGATTGTACTTTTGGCTCTCTTATCATTTTTAATCATTTATCATAAACCTTTCTGGCTAGGTTGTCTGTAACTTTATACAAAAAAGTGTTGAAGCTGGGCGCAGTGGTGCACACCTGTAATCCCAGCAGCTCTCCAGGCTGAGGCAGGAATATCGCGAATTCAAAGCCAGCCTCAGCAAAAGTGAGGCATTAAGCCACTCAGTGAGACCCTATCTCTAAATAAAATACAAAATAGGCCTGGGAATGTGACTCAGTGGCTGAGTGCCCCTGAGTAATTCCCCCCCCTGATAATCCCCCTCCCCCACCAAAAAAGAGAGTGTAAATACAGGCTCTGACCAGAAAGGCTCAAAGGGAAGCTTTCCCCCTAAATCAAGATACATATTGAGCACAACTAGAATCTACCACTAGCATTCTCATTTTATAGAATTATAGTAGTTTTTTTTTTTTTTGAAGAATAGGTAAAATTGGCAATTTAAATTTTTTCTGCTTCATTAAATTAATAATGCTGTTTGTTTTAATTTGTTTATTTTAAGATGCCAAGGGGAAACTTAGAAGTTGTTCATCATCGAGCCCTCGTTTTAACTCAGATTCGGAAGTGGCTGGACAAGTAAGTGCCATGTACTTTAAATTTAGGTGTATGGGAAACTTTCACTATCGATATCTTCAGTCAAATTTCTCAAGCTTTTGTGTTTTTTTCCCCCCTCCATTTTTTTTTTTTTTTTTTTTTTTACTTTTAGATTTTAATAGATATTTAGCAGAAGGATCATGAAGTTTATCACACAAAGGGGCTCCTCCTAACTCCAGGGGATGTCTGGGCTTAACCATGGGTGTAGTTGGCTTGTAAACCCAGGGAAATTGTGCACCAGATTTCCATATGTGTTCATCCAGGTAGAAAGCCAAAGCTCTCTACAGGGTTATGGGCCACTGATTCAGAAAGCCTGAGTCACTGTCATGAAGGAAATGATGGAATTTCTGAATCTGTTTGGAGCAAATTTTGTATTTTGAAAGTTTATATTATGTTAATCTTTTGTTAAAATAGTAGATCTCAGTTCTCTGATGATTTTCTGCAGTATAAATGTGGGGACATTACAAGTCCTCAGAGTGTCATGACGACTCAGTCACACCTTTAAGAAGACAAATAATCTGGTACCTCATTTTTTCTTTTTCTTTTTTTTTTTTTTAAAGAGAAAGAGAATTTTAATATTTATTTTTTAGTTTTCGGTGGACACAACATCTTTGTTTGTATGTGGTGCTGAGGATCGAACCCGGGCTGCACACATGCCAGGCGAGCACGCTACTGCTTGAGCCATAATCCAGCCCTCATTTTTTCATTCTGTAATTTCAGAGTACAAATCAACTAGTAGTTGTTTTTGACAATTAGGCTATAATTTCATAATAATTGGTTTAAATAAAAATTTCTGTGAAATACCTTATCCATTTTCTGTATCCTTACAGACTTATGTTCAAAGAAGCATTTGAATGCATGAGAAAACTAAGAATTAATCTCAACCTGATTCATGATCATAACCCCAAGGTAACTCTAAATCTGACATTGACCCTGGCTTACTTAATTACTTTGACTAATGTGATTTGAACTAAAATGTTTGTCCATTTTTTTTGGTAGGTGTTTCTTGAAAATGTGGAAATCTTCATAAGACAGATAGATTCTGTAAATCATATAAATTTGTTTTTCACAGAATTGAAGTAAGTATTTTGACAATTCCCAAGTATCATTTCCATAATTTTTTTTTCTTGTTAATGAAATCAAACAAATAGAGAAGAAAAAGATTGTTGAGTTTTCAAAATTTCCCATGACTCTTAGATACCAGTAAGTTTTTTTGTTGTTTAAGAGCAGCCCACTTAAGGCTATGAGACTTGATAAGCTGTCATTCAGAATTATTTAACTGGATTTGTAGGTCTACATATAAAACTGTTTATTCTTAGGAGATTAAAATCAAATGTTGTATTTCTTACAATGACCTTTTTCGTAAGATCTTAATGAAATAATTTAAACATGGAAAAACTGAAAGAGTTGTCTAGAAAGTATCCTGTACCATCACTCAGATTGTCCAGTTTATATTTTCCTGTATGTGCTTTATCTATAATCTGCCCATTTATCATTCATCTTGTTTTGGACACATATCAGACTTTAGACATCAGTTTTTTGCCTCCTAGTATTTCACCTTGCATAGTGTTATTAGAGTATATTCTTTGAGTATGGGCTGGTTTTGGTCTTTTTTTAAAGGTCAAATTTTTCTGCAGTGAAAGGCACAAGTTTCAGCAAATGTATACTTTCTGTAACCTGAGCCCCTGGCAAGTTAGCATTTCCTTCTTAGAAAATTCCCTCGAATTCCTTCTCAGTCAGTCCTCACGTCCCATCCCTGTTCCAAGTGTTTCACCGGGAATCAGTTCACTTGTTCAATAACCTCATATAAATGGAGCCAAATAGTATGTACTTTTCCTGTGTAGACAGAGTTTGTTTTCACTCAGCTTATTGTCTTGAAGTTCATCTGTGTTCATGTATCATTAGTTCATTCTTTTTATTGCTCAGCAATATGCCATTGTGTTAATGTAGTACCATTTATTTATTCCTATTACTGGACACCTGGAGCACCCTCTTTGGAGCTAATATAAATATAAATCTATGAATGTAACTATACAAGTCTTTTGTGGACATGTTTCATTTTTCAATATTTTAATAATTAAACTGTTTTTTTTTTTGTCTTGTAAGTATGCTGGATACACATTAGTAGTTTGATCACTGGGCCATGTGTTAAGTTAGTGACCTGGTTATACTCACTTTTTCTTAGGGAAGAAGATGTCACAAAGACTATGTACCCTCCACCAGTCAACAGCAGCATCCAACTGTCCAGGGATACCAGTGAGAAAAAACTTGACCTTATCTGTGATGCTATGCGAGCAGCCATGGAGAACATAAACCCTCACAAGTATGGGTGCTGTCATTATTGGCATCTTTTGAATAATGGAGATGTGTAGTTGTCCTTGTCCAGCTTATTCATCCTTCTCATTCTGGTGTTCTTCACTTGTTACCTCAGGTACTGCCTATCGATACTCACATCTCATGTGAAGAAAACTACCCCAGAATTGGAAATTGTCCTGCAGAAGGTACACGAACTTCAAGGTAGAGACCTGCTCATAGATAGAGGGTTTAACATGGCCTCAGTAGTCATAGTCTTCTGAGATGACCATCACCTCATAATTGTCACATCCCAGAGTAACATGTGGCCTTTTGATTACCATTTTAAGACCTGTTGTTTTTGAGTGGTGCCTTGCAAAGCATGACAAAACAGTCAAAAATATATTCATCTGGTATCCAATTGTCAGAAAACTTATTACTCCATGTTTTTGGTCATGTTGTTAGGTTGTGGGGTTTTGTCCCCAGGTTCTGATCTGTTTTGTTTTCTGAAACACCAACAGAAAATGCTCCATCTGTTCCTGATGCCGTAAGTGCAGAGGAGGCCTTAAAATACTTACTGCTTCTGGTGGATGTTAATGAATTATATGATCATTCTCTTGGGACCTATGACTTTGACTTGGTCCTCATGGTAGCTGAAAAGTCACAAAAGGTATGTGGAGTTACTGCTTTTGCATCATTTGGGGTCTTGTTTGTATAATCATAGGAGCGTGAACCCCAGCTTCTGGGAGTACAGCGTCTTGTCGATAAGCTATGGGTACGGGACTGAGGCTGATCTGTGATTCTCTAGAGCCCACCCACTTAGCCTCATCCTCTGACGTAGTTCTGTGCTTATCAAAGTGTTTTGATTCTGGGGTTGAAGAGGTGAAATAAAAATGTCATTATTTCTAAGATATATTATATGCACATGTGTGAACTATTATCTTGTAAAGGAAATGTTCTGAGTACTTCATATTCCACTGAAGTTCTCTTTTCCACCTTTGTGTATATGCTACAGTCAAAAAGTTTGAGCACCACTTTTTTTGTTTTTTTAAGTTTTTCTTTTAAGTCTTCGTTTCTTCCCCTATTAATTTGTTCTTTGCTCTTCCTAGAACTGTTCTTTCCAAAAAGGAAACTCTGGTCCTTCATTTCTCTGCTTAAAATTCTTCATGAGCTCTTTATTTCCACTAGGATGTGGTTTAAGAGTCAACACATTGCTTTGGAACCCTCCCGCAATCTGGCCTCTGTGTACCTCTCTGTTCTCTTCTCAGCACATCTTGTTCTTTGCCCATGGAGGAGAGGCAGTGCTTTGTTATCCTCCCCCACTGCATACTGCCACTTGCCTTTGTTTAGGTAGCATTATGTCTGCCACCTGGGCATAGGCTTCCACTGCCGCCACCCTGGTAGCCTGGCTAGTTCTCTCCTAGTAAACCCTTCCTGCCCTGCCCCTGTTCTAGGACTGGGTGAGATGCTCTTCTGTGGCACCCAGGGCCTATCCCTGCATAGCATAGTCTCCTACAGTAGCCATTTCCTGAAGTGAAGGGCTATGTTTCATGTTTTGTACTTATCCAATATTTAATAAATATTTATTGATGAAATAATTTGGCCCAAGTTACTTCCAGATCACAGTCATGAGCATTTAATTATTTCCATTTTTCCCCCAATATTGTTACATGTATTCATCCGTTTGTCTTATGAACAGAAAGCATTTCTTCTTTAGGAAGAAAAACAATTGACTTCTAGGGCATGGCACAGGGTTAGAAATGATATGAAGATGGTAGTGCCAATAAATGCTAGGTCTGTAGGACCTCTAAGTTTTGTGTCAACTCAGTATGGTTTACCTTTGTTTTACCTGTGCTCTTTGTAAATGGGGGACACAGAATGTCATGAAAACAGTACCAAGAGCAGTGCCGTGCACTGTTAGGAGAAACTTGGGTGCCTTAGTTGCCTCACTTATATAGTACAACCTTGTTTTCCTAAACCTGTGAGGTGAGTGGCTTTTCTGAGACGTAGTTAAGGAGTAGTCATTATTATTCCATATATGAACTAATAACACTATATGGGAAAGCATTTTTACCAAAACTTCTTCAATGTAGTTTGATTTTAGGTAATTATATAATATATAATTAACACAATAGTGCACTAATGTATTTAAAATCATATTGCTCTGAGTTTATTGCTATGGTTAAATGTCATATTTATTTTTATATGTAAATATCAAAAGTAATAATATTCTCATTTATTTTTTTAGGATCCCAAAGAATATCTTCCATTTCTTAATACACTTAAGAAAATGGAAACTAATTACCAGCGGTTCACTATAGATAAACACTTGAAACGGTTTGAAAAGGCCATTGGCCACCTCAGCAAGTGTGGTAAGCTTGAGGATTAGTATGTTTATTTTTACTTCAAATCTTCTTTGGAACCAGGCAAGGTATGAATTAAAGGTTATTTTAGAAAGAGACTGATTTGATTTCCGTTTCCACTCCTGAAACCAGTAACCATGTTGTCTACTCACCTTATTTTGCCTTATTTTCTGAAAGGTTGGGGGTACACCAAATTGGCTAGGAGGTGCTTCCTACCCAGGAACGTAGATCAGATCCTTTTTGGGTTATGAGCACCTTCTAAGTTCAGTACCTCAGTCAAAGCACTCTACTACCCTTCTGGTAGTGTTGGCCCCATGGGAAGGAACCCTGACATGTCTGGAGTGGGTGGCAGGGCCCTGTCTAGTGCCCTGAGAGACACAGTTTTAATTGGTAGTGACAGAGTAGAAAAAGAACAGTGCCTATTGATCTCCTTCACCTGGTCCCTGACCTGTGCTGGAGCAGTTGGGATTCTGTACTGAGGTCTGACCTGGGGACAAGGAAGAATCTCCTAGGGTGCTTGTTAAGCATTCAGCTCTGGGCTTATTTGGAGAGACTGATTCAGCTGGTCTAAAGGAGGACCGAGGTATATGTTTAATAAGCTCCCCAGGTGAACAGTGTGGGAAGAATTCCTAGTAGAATGCTGGTCCCAATCAGTGCTTCTCCTGCCTCAGAATCTGCAATGGTGCTCATTAAAAATTCCTGAAGTCCTTCTCCAGGTACTTAGTTTATGTAAAGTCTTAAAAAGGTCCCACATTAATTTTGTTTGGTGACTGTTGGTAGAAATGAAATCCATTTTGCTTCCAAAATCTTAAACCTTGTTTGTGTGAATCTTATTCCTGCAGGACCTGAGTACTTCCCAGAATGCTTAAATTTAATAAAAGATAAAAATTTGTATAAGGAAGCTCTGAAGTTATATCCGCCAAACTCCCAGCAGTACCAGGTGTGTGAAATAAGGCTTTGTGCTTTGGTTGGAAAGGGGTGAGTGAGGGTCCTGAGACCATAATGTCCTTGGTTTCCAGTTTTGTCCCGACACTAGTTAGCTTCATCTTGAATTTCTCATCTAGGGAGATGGCCTAACCTGTCATGAAGAATCACTTGGGCAGAGACCAAGGGGTTGACCCTGACTGCTCACCTAGAACATCATAGCTGCTTCCCTCCTGCCCTCCTCTGGTCTGGCCTCTGGTCTGGCCTCCTGCTGTATGATGATCCGTTTGAAAAATACACATCTTTCCTATTAATTTCAGGAGAAAGGGAGTCGGTTTGGTGGGAGTGTTTTTGTTTTTTTTTTTTAAATAAGTATTTAGCTTTTCTTTATATTCCAAACAACTTTGCTTATAAACTTAAGGTATTATGTGATCCTCATAACCTGGTAGGGTGTTGTGGACAACTTACAGATGAGGACACAATCTGCTGTAGCTACAAAGTAGCAGACCTGGGATATGGGGCCCAGGCTGACCTCCAAGTCCCTGTGATTAACCAGCATGCTGCTATCGGGATTTTCTCTTCATTCGCAGATTACACACATGCCTCTCCTGCTAGTTTTGGTAGCACCAGCTTCTTCCACCCTCCACAGTCCCTGTTACTTGGAGATAGTTCCACAGATGTTACACTGTGTAACAGTGCCTCTGCCAGCACTCTGCCCTGCCCTTCCTTCATGTGAAGGAATTTTTGCAGAAATTGTCTTCTCTAGAAAGCCATTGTTTATTAGATGTCAAACACTGATCTCCCGGAGGACCCTATTCTTATCTGGCAATTCATTCTCTGTTGCCATAAGAGCAGGATCTTGGTGGCAGTTCTTATTTGTTTTATCTTTTGTTTGGTTTTATTTTTTGCATAGCTGTGTTCACTGGCTAGAGTAGTGCATATGTAGGTACCTAGTAATCGTTGAATAAATAAATGGTACATCTCCAGTAAGGTTTTGCATGGAAAATGATTGAATTAACTTGTCAACCATAGGGTTTTCCCAAGTGATTCCTGAGACTCAATTATTAGTAATTAAGGCAGCCTACTCTGAAGCTTGAAAAAATTGTCACATTTCCTTACCATCTTATCTCCTTTTGTCACAGGCTATCAGCATTGCTTATGGGGAGCACCTGGTGCAGGAGCAGCTGCATGAGCCAGCGGGGCTTGTGTTTGCCCGTTGTGGTGCCCACTCTAAAGCGCTCTCAGCCTTTCTGACTTGTGGCAGCTGGCAGCAAGCCCTCTGTGTGGCAGCTCAGCTTGATTTGACCCAAGACCAGCTGGCTGACCTTGGTAGAACTCTGGCAGGTGAGCATAGTCATTTATTTTCTACTTCTCTAAAAGGTTTTTTCTATTGTTTGGTTTGGAAATTTTGCAAATAAATTTGAGGCAGCATACATTGAGTCAGTCTCATATTCACTGACAAAACTTAATTTAGAATGATCTATTGTAAAGCAGGGTAAAGGTTAAACTACTACAACAAGAGTCCCAAAATATAGCATTCTAAAGAAACTACTTTCTTTAGAATGCTATATTTTGGGACTCTTGTTGAAAGTGGAGGCAGGTTGGTAGTTTCTCTCTCATGTAAGGACTGGTACGTAGATCCTTCGTTTATGAGCCTGTCAGTTTCTTAGATGGTTACAGCTTGGTTCTCTTTCCATCTAATATTCCAGTTCTTGGGGAAGTGGCGGAGAGTAATAGGAAGACATTTATTTTTAAGTTGGAAATTACCTAGAAGTTACACTGTGTGTTCTACTCTATCATTTACCAAACATCTATCTGTGGCCACACCTAACAGTGTAGCTGGGTGGCCATGTGCCGTGTAAAAAGGTAAAGATGAATTTTGGGATGGAGGCATTCTGGCATAGACGTTGATTGTTGGAGTCCATAATAGAAATTTCCAAGAATGGCGTGTAGGAAAAGGCCAAATGTATAAGCAGCCTGAAAGAGTGGAGGCAGGTTGCTGGCTTTGGGGTCTAGGAATTAGGGTTAGTACCAGGGTCTGATTTCTTTGAGTGGAGGAGAAGGTGAGGATGTCTGTGAGAGGAGATGAGTAGGGCCCTGGCCTTCTCAGCAGTGCTTGAAATAAAGGAATGACTAGTATATTTATTCCCTGCCTTTCTCTCCTAGTCCATTTTCTGTTGCTAATAGAACAGTATCATACCTTACCTGTAGACTAGGTTGTAAAGAAAAGAGGTTTTTTTGGCTCATAGTTCTGGTTCAGGATCAAGGGCCCGCATTTGTTGATGGCCTTCTTGTTGGCAGTACTGAGGGGGTATGCGCATCTGTCACATTGAGAGATTGAGTGTGCTTCCAAGTGTGTTAATGAAGCCAGGTGCAGTGGCACATACCTGTAAACCCCAGCAATTGCAGAGGCTGAAGCAGGATGATCACAAGTTTAAGGCCAAACCCAGCGCCTTAATGAGACTCTCAGCAATTTAGTAAGACCCTGCCTCAAAATAAAAATCTGATGTCTCTGGGTTCCATCCCTGGTACCAAACAAACAAAAAATTGTGAAGGTGTATGCGTGTGTGTGTTTTCTGATCTCTCTCCCACTTCTTATAACACCACTAATATTCAATCATGAAATCCACACTGATGACTCATCTAATTCTAATAAGTCCCCAAAGTCCCACCTCTAAATGCCATAGTTGGATTAAATTTTCACTCTTAACCTCTCAATGGGGATTAAACTCCAACATGAGATTCTGAGGAGATAAACCATATTCAAAGTCTTGTAAACACTGTTATGGTTTCAAAAGAAAATAAGCTGTCCTGAAAAAATTCCTAATTATAGCTTATTGAATTTATATACATATTCTCTTTTGTTATTTGTATTATTCGTTTTTCTATGGGATTAGAAAATGTGTGAGATTATCATTTTTCTTATTCTGATTATTAAGATCTGTAGGCTTCTCTATAATCCCTCTTTTTACAAATGTTGATAATTATTTTGGGCCTTTTTATTATTCTGGCTTTATCATTACTTTTTTAGAAATATACACTATTGGTAGTTCATACCTTTGAACTCTGTTCTTGGCAGATCTTGTAGCTTCTCTGATATTCTTTACAACTCTTACCTACTGTTTACCATGTCTGTGATGGAGCATACCTGACTCTCTGAGGTGAAAGGTGTGCTGGGCTGTGGGCAGAGGTCTTGAGCATTGTTGTACAGTGGGGTCACTTTGTGTGCCCATTTACCTGAGGCAGTTTACACAAACTAACAGAAGAAAGAAAACGATTTAAATAGTGGATATGATCCTACCTTTTCTTTTTTTTTAAGTGATAATATGCCCTGGAGTGAGCATGAGATGGGAGATAAGCCTGCCTCTTAGTAAGATGTGGGTTACATATGCCCCTCGTAGGGCGATTTATCTCATCTAGGCTGATTGATTCTAGGAGCTAAGGACACTGTATGACCCCAAACATAAGCCATCTACCTCCATCTAGTGCTCAACCAAAGAAACAGCAGCCTCTTCCTGTTAATTCTCATATGCATGCATTTTGAAGGTTAATTTTGACTATATGATTTTCAAATTCTTTTTCTAGATTTTTTTAACTGCTATTTAAGATAGGACTCCATGGTATGTGTACTTACTCCCTTCACAGAGACTTACAAAGTGCATAAGATAATATTGTGAAATATTATCTCTGTAGGAAAACTCGTCGAGCAGAGGAAGTACAATGATGCGGCCATAGTTCTGGAACAGTATGCCCAGGTGAGCTTACTGTTTTCCCTGTAGAGCCCCAGTCAGCAAGAAGGGACTTTCTGGTTGCACTTTACTGATAGTGAAAATTAAAGGAACTGTTGGTAATCATTAGGTCCTAAGATAGTGGGAGGGTCTTCTATCTTGCTGACTTGACTTAGAAATTCAGTTTAATACATCTCTAAATACAGATTGAGTATCCCTAATTCCAAATCTTAAAAACTTCAAAATATGAAACTTTTCAAGTGCCAATATGATGCACAGGTGGAAAATTCCACACCTGACCTCATATGATAGGTTGCAGTCAAAATGCAGGCACACCAAAAATACTGTATGAAATTACTTTCAGGACATGTATAATGTGTATATGAGTATCAATGATATCCACAAAATATCACTTTGTGTATATGTAAATATTCCAAAACCTGAAGAAATCCAAAATATTCAGATTCCAAGCCCTTCACATGAGGGATTCTCAAGATATAATTTCAAATTTTGTGGGTTAGAATTCTGTAGAGCTCTAGTATAATACATGCTAGTAATCTGACCTTGGTAAAAAAGTACTAAATTCATCTGAAGGTAGTTGTGCTTTTTATGTTGACTTTACCAAAGTAGAAACAGTGAGAAAAGGATTATTATATAACAAAGTAATTCAACTTTAGATACCCTTTTGACTTTTCTTACCATTCTCTCTGTTGGAAATGTTTCTTTTTGCCTCTGGCAGTATAAGGAGTTCACTTGTACAGCAGATTATAAGTAGCCATATGAGCTTTTGCTAGAATTGTAGAATTTTTTGTAAAAATAATAAAAGTGTGCATTGACACTGGCCAAGGACTAACAGGACACAGATACCCAGTTGATGCCAGGGATTTCTGCCTTTTAGAATAGATAGTCCATTTTTAGACTGGCTTCCTTTACTCTTGTAATGTTTTTGAGATTCATTCACATTGTAGCTTAATCAGTAGCTCCTTACTTGTTATTGTGGAGTAGTATTCCATTGTATGGCTGTATCAAAATTTGTGGACCTGTTCACTGTGATGTACACTTAGATTGTTTTCATTCTGGGGTTTAAAGAATAAAGCAGTTTTGAGCTATAGTAACAAAAATGGCATAGTCTTGGCACCAAATTAGACACGTAGACCATTGGTACAGAATAGAAGACACAGACAAACCTACATAAAAATAGTTATCTCATACTGGACAAAGGAGCCGAAAACATACATTGGAGAAAAGATAACTTCTTCAATAAATGGTGCTGGGAGAACTGGAAATCCATATACAGCAAAATGAAACTAAACTTCTATCTCTCACCATGCACCAAACTCAAAGTAGATCAAGGACCCAGAATTAGACCAGAGACCCTATGCCTAATAGAGGAAAAAGTTGGCCCAAACTTCATGTCAGATTATATCCTGACTTTTGACTCCTAAAGCACAAGAAATAAAATCAAGAATTAATAAATGGATGGATTCAAACTAAAAAGCTTCTTCTCAGCAAAAGAAGTAATCAATTATGTGACCACAGAGTGGGAGAACATCTTTACTACACACACATCAGATAGAGCACTAATCTCCAGGATATACAAAGAGCTCAGAAAACTTAACAGCAAAAAAACCAAACAATCCAATCAATAAATGGGTTAAGGAGCTGAACAGACACTTCTCAGAAAAAGATACATAATCGATCAACAAATATATGAAAAAAATGTTCAACATCTCTAGTAATTAGAGAAATGCAAATCAAAACTAAGATTTCATCTCATGCCAGTCAGAATGGTAGTTATCAAGAATATAAACAATAATAAGCTTTGGTGAGGATGTTGGGTAAGAGGCACATTCATACATTGCTGGTGGGACTGCATATTGGTGCAACCACTCTGGAAAGCAGTATGGAGATTCCTTGGAAAACTTGGAATGGAACCACCATTTGACCCAGCTATCCCACTCCTTGGTCTATACCCAAAGGACTTAAAAACAGCATATTACAGGGATACAGCCACATCAATGTTTATAGCAGCACAATTCACAATAGCTAAATTTTGGAACCAACCCAGATGCCCTTCGATAGATAAATGGATAGGGAAACTTTGGTATATACACACAATGGAATATTACTCAGCATTAAAAGAGATTAAAATCATAGCATTTGCAGGTAAATGGATGGAGTTGGAGAATATCATGCTGAGTGAAGTAAGCCAATGCCAAAAAACTAAAGGCTGAAAGTTCTCCCTGATAATGGATGCTGATTCCATAATGGGGGGAGGCATGAGAAAAATGGAGGAACTTTGATTGGGCAAAGGGGAAGGAAAGGAAAGGAGGGAGTATAGGGCCAGGAAAGATGGTGGAATGCGATGGACCTTATTACTCTAGGTACATATATGACTGCACATATGGTGTGACGCTACATCGTGTACAGTCATAGAAATGAAAAGTTCTGCTGCAGTTGTGTACAATGAATAAAAATGCATTCTGCTGTCATATAGACCTAATTAAGATAAACAAATAAATTTATTTTAAAAAAAGAATAAAACATGGGTTGGGGCTGTAACTCAGCGGCAGAGCGCTTGCCTAGCATGCGTAAGGCACTGGGTTCGGTCCTTAGCACCACATAAAAATAAAGAAATAAAATAAGGGTATTCTGTCCATCTACAACTACAAAATAATAATAATAATAATAATAATAAAACAGCTTTGAACATTTTAGTACATGTGTCTGTGGGGATAAGAGTAGGAATGCTGGATCCTGTGGTTATTCAGTGTTTGACTTTATAAGGAGCTGAAGGACTTCTCTGTATTGGTTGTGTTCCCACCAGTGATGTGTAGTTCAGCAACACCAGGTGTGTTACCTTCAGCTGCCACTACTGGGAGGATTGTCTATGGCCATGTAACAGTCGACCTCAGAATTAAGCTGCTTGAAACAATAAGGCCTTATTATCTCACTTGAATTAATAACATATTACTTGTTGAACCTCACATTCAAATGAGCAAATGGCTTATTAGTAGTAATTGATTTTTTCACATATTAGGAGATAACCAGATTCAATAATGGGAGTAGAAAGTAATTGAATGAAAACTGATTTTAGAAAATACTTCCTTGGGTCTATACTCCTATGGTATTTATTACATTTTTGGGTTAGCTTCAACTGTTAAGAAAGATAAAAGTATATAAATACATACATACATATATATATATACACACACACACACACACACACACAACACACACATACATATACAGTAACAAACTGAGTTCTTTAGGAGGGGAACAAAGTGATATGTCCTAGAGCAATATTTTTTGTTTCTGTCTTCTAGGCAGTGAGAGTGGAGTAGGACACAGTAGACAGATCTATAATGTCATGAATTATTTGTTTCTGTGAAATCCTATAGGGGTATCACTATTACTTGGACTGATGAGAGGAAGTTTAAAAAACATACTTATCATGAAGAATTGGCATTTCCTTATCATGTACATACTGGATCTGAACATCAGGGCCTTTAATATTCTGTACTGACTAATCCCTAGGAATGCAAAGAATAGTAAATTGCTATGTGAGTATTTTAAATGACTCATTTAAGACTTGCATAGTAAAGCAATAAGTATAAGCCCATCTGTCATTAAATATGGGGTTTCTTTTTTCTTTTTCTTTTTGTAGTGTTATCTCTTCCACGGGGTGAATCCAGCTTGCCACCTATTTTTGTAAATAAAGCAATACAGCCATTCCGTTTGTTTACATTTTGTCTAGGCAGCTTTGAAAATCCAATAACAGCTAAGGAGTTGTGACAGAGATAGTCTGGCCCACAGAGCCGAAAATATTTACTCGTTAGCCTTTAAACAGGAAAAATATGACAATTTGTGCTTTCTTGGATTAAGGAAATCCCTTCTAATCCTAGTTCTGAGCAATTTTGTTGTTTTTATCATGACTAGGTGTTGAATTTTGTCCAGTGTGTTTTCAACTATGATCTGTTTTTTGTTGTTGTTGTTTTTTAGTCCAGTGATGATAATAAATTACGCTGCTTGATTCTCAGTTATTAAATCAATATGGCATTCTAGGTTAAACCACTCAGCTATCATTTCTTATCCTTTTCCTATATTGGTGGATTAGAGGATTGCTTGAGGATTTGTAGTTGTGTTCATGAGCATTTTTTAAGTCTTTGTCTGGATGATGTTGTTCTTATAAAATGAGGGGAAGTGTTCCTCATTCCTTTTTTTTTTTTTTTTTTTCTTGAAGAGTTTGTGTATAATTATGTTAGGAATCTGGCTCCTGGTTAAAGACTCCTGAGTGAGTTTTCAGACCTGACTGAGCAATTGTAGGAGCCTCGCAGGAGAAGCTGCCCCTCCCACACCCTGCCTGGTGCGCTGCCCATGCACTGAAGGGGGCGCAGCCAAGGACCCGGCCCCTAGCGGTCTTGTTCTTCCCATTTGTGCGTTCCTAGCCCTGGTACTTTCATTTCTAGGTCTATTTATCTGAGGCCTTGGGCCAAGTTCATCTCTAGGCACCCCTGTCTTGGCCTCTGCAGTGCAGTAGAGGAGAGGTGACACTTAAAGACACTTTCTCCCAAGCATATCGCTAGCCAGTACTTTTCCACTGCTAGCCACCTCCCCCTTTCTGTCCTCTGCCAAGGTCCATAAAATTCTGTTGAAGCTTTTTGTTCTGGGCTCCCTCAATAGTGATAGAACCCAGTGCTGGGCCAGGTGACCTGGACTCGTGTGCTCTGGTGTTCTCTGGGGGAGAATGAAGAGGAGTTGGGGGTTTCTCTGGGGTTAGCCTCTTGCTTATCCCAGGCTTAGCTTTCAGTTGGGCTCATTACTCTAGCCAGCTCCCCTGACACTTGGCAGCACATCTCTCTCTCCCTGCTCAGCTTTTGACATACTTTTCCCCTCAAATGTTTGGTAGAACTTATCAGTAAAGCCATCTGGGCCTAAAGTTTTCTTTGCTGAAAATGTCTTACTGTAAATTCAGTTTCTTTAGTAGACATATGCCTATTAGAGTTATCTGTTTCTTCTGAAGTGAGCTTTGGTAGTTTGGATCCTTCAAGAAATTCATCTAAATTGTCAGATTTATTTACATAAAGTTATGCATAATGTTGTCTTACTCTTTTATTGTCCGTAGGGCCCATAGCGATGTCCTATCTTTCAGTCCAGATATTGTTTACTTGTGTCTTTGGTTTTGTTGTTGTTGTTATTGGCTAGAGGCTAATGAATTTTATTGGTCTTTTTTAAAAATGAGCTATTTCATTGTTTTTCTCCACGCTCTATTTCATTAATTTATTATTTCTTTATTGTTTGCTTTGGGTTAAATTTGCTTTTTATTTTTCTATTTTCTTAAGGTGTTGGCTTAAAAATTACTGATTTGAGACCTTCCCCTCCTTAGTAGTTTAAGCACATGTTGCCATAATTTCCCTGGGCTCTGTTTTAGCTACAACCTACAATTTTTGACATATTGTATCTTCATTTTCTAATTTCCCTTGTGATTCTTTACTGACCTATGAGTTATTTTGAAGTGTTGGTTAGCTTGCAGTGTTTGGAGATTTTCCAGCCATCTTTCTGTTATTGATTCTTACTTTAATTCTGTTTTGATTAGAGAGCACACTTTTTGTTAATTCAGTCCTCATCTATAACCCAGTGTGGTCTGTTTTAAAGGATATTGCGTGCCTGGGAATATGACATCTGTGATGGGATGAGGTGTTCCATCATGTTCATTAGATTAGGTTGGTTGATTGTGCTCTGGTTTTTTTGTCATCATTGATTTTTTTTCACCACTTTATCAGTGCTGGAAGAGAAAATGTTTAAATCCTCATCTGCAGTGGTGTATTTTTCTGTTTCTCCTTTCATTCTGTCAGTGTCTCCATCATGCCTGTCCTTGATGAATTAATTTTGAAGTATTACTCTTTATCATTGTTAATATTTCTTATTCTGAAATTCACTTTGTGTTATTAAGGTAGCCCTTTCAGCTTTCTTTTAACTACTCTTTTCATGGCGTATTTTTTCCATTCTTTTATTTTTAATGTATCTGTATTTGGTCTTTATGTTTAAGGTAGGCTTCTTGTTGACAACATGTAGTAGTAGTTGTTGTTTTTTAATATAATTTGACAATCTTTGCTGTTTTTATTTATATTTTAGTTTTCTAGCACTAGGGATTGGACCCAGGGGTGCTTTACCACTAACCTCCATCCCTACACAATATCTTTATTTTATTTATTTATTTTTATGTGGTGCTGAGGATCTAACCCAGCGCCTTGCACGTGCTAGGCAAGCGCTGCATTCCACTGCTGAGCCACAACTCCAGACTCACTGCCCCTTTTTATTATTTTTTGAGACTATGCCAGGCTGATCTCAGATTCCCAAGCAGTTGGGGTTGCAGGCATGTGCCACCACATCCAGGCTCATTCGCTGTCTTTTAATTGGAGTGTTTAGACCATTTGCTTTTAAAGAGATTACCAGTATAATTGGGTTTAAACCTATTGTCTTTCTGGTTTTTTTGTTTTATTTTGTCTAATTGATCTTTTTTTTCTTTTTATCTCTTTTCTACCCTCTTGGATCTAGTATTTTTTCATAAATCCATTTTATCTCCATTACTGGCTTTGAATATTTTAGTGATTATTCAAGGAGTTACAGTATATACCATAATCATTTATCATAGTATATATTCAGCTAATAATATACCACTTTATGTATAATGTAAGAACCTTACAAGAATATACTTACATTCCCCACTCTTGTCTTTTGTATAATTTACATTTTAATTCTACACATATGATAAACTCTGTAATAATTTATTATTGTTATGATTAGTTATTTTTTAAGAATATTTCAGTATAAGCCAAAAGCATCTTTTATTATTTCTTCTCTTTCAAGAGAAGTTAGAAATATAGATTTTTCTTTGACATTCCCTAAGTTTTCAAAAACTTCAGGTAAGGGGCTGGGTTTGTGGCTCAGTGGTAGAACGCTTGCCTAGCATGTGTGAGGCACTGGGTTCACTTCTCAGCACCATATATAAATAAATAAAATAAAGGTTCATTGATGACTAAAAAATAAAATAAAACAAAACTTCAGGCTACTCAAAATGGATCAACAACTTAAATTTAAGAGTTAAAATTTTAAGACTCTCAGAAGGAAACATAGGGTAAACCTTCTTGACCTTGTATTTGGTGCAATGGATTCTTAAAATTAACACAAAAAGCACAAGCAACAAAAGAAAAGTTCATAATTTGGGTTTCATAAGAATTAAGAATTTTTATATTTATAGACATCATCAAGACTGTGAAAAAATAATCTTTAGAATGAAATAAAATATTTCAAATCATATCTGATAAACATTTAATATCCAGAATATATAAAGAAACTCTTAAAATTCAACAACAGTAACAAAAACCCTTTTAAAATTATCACAGGATTTGAATAGATTGTTTTTCCAAAGAAGATATATAAATGACCAGCACATGAAAAGATGTTTACCATCATCAGTCATTTTCAGTTTTCTAAAGGTTTGAAATTTTTTGAAAGAAAATATTGGAGAAAAAAATAAATGTTGAAAAGAGTAAAAAGACTAACTTTGGTGGTGAAGCTGGGGAAGTGGGCATTGCTAACAGACCTGCCTGGTGGTTTTGATATCACGAAACGTAAAGAGGTCATATTTACCTGTGTTTTTGTCATCATGTTGAGGAGCACCACCCCTCCTCTGTCTTTTGTACCAGTGCTTACAGAGAGTAAAACCAGAGTGTCTTAGCATGCCAGGAACCTGCGAGCTGTGACTCTGAGGGGTCTGAGTGGCGAGGTAGGCCAGGGACGTGAAGGCAGCTCAGGGAAGTTTTGTGGTTGGGTGAGGCTTCATCTGACATGCTTACTCCCTTCTCTGCTTGTCTTTCTTGCCAGGATTATGAAGAAGCTGTGCTCTTGCTGTTAGAAGGAGCTGCCTGGGAAGAGGCTCTGAGATTGGTAAGAGAAATTCTGAAATCTTCCTATGTTGGGTGCTAATGAGAGAGAGCAGCAAGGGAGACAAAATAAAGTTTGACTGCTTTTTATTAAAGTGAGTTGAATTTCTTGGCTGCTAGAGAGGATCCCTGCTCTTCAGAAAACTATCCTTGATATGCTGAAGTATTTGGAAGTGAAGGATAATACCTGAAACTTAAATTTTAAAAAGTTCAGTGGATGTATCAACAAGTGTATGTGTGTGTGATGCATGTATGTGTACACAGGAAGTTTTCTTGCCTAAAACTGTTATTTTTTTTTCCTCTTAGGTATACAAATATAACAGACTGGATATTATAGAGACCAACATAAAGCCTTCCATTTTAGAAGGTGAGGGTTACATTGTAGATAGCATTAGTTTGGAAGTATAGAGAAGGGAAGAAGAAAGATGGGGGGATACTCTATTACTCTTTTTTGTTTTGTTTTGGTACCAGGGATTTAAACCAGGGACACTTTACCACTGAGACACATCCCCAGCCCTGTGACTGCATTTTAAAAGCATATGTTATATACACTCAATCATAATTTTTAAAACTATGCTGAACTGTTAGTTAAACATAAAAGATTTAAAACATTAGAACCTATGATAAAATACAATTCAGAATTTTTGTGCCAGACTGGTGCACACCTGTGATCCCAGTGACTCAGGAGGGTAAAGCAGGAGGATCACAAGTCTTAAGGCCAGTCCCGGTCACTTTGTAAGGCCCTGTCTCAAAATAAAAATGACTGGGGATATAGCTCAGTGGTCAAGTGCCTATGTAGTTAAAAAAAAAAGAAAAAAACCAAAAACCACAAATCTTTGTAATGTATGGGTTTGGTTTATGGCAGGCCTGGGTCACTGGGCCTGTCATAGGTCCTCTGCCAGAGCAAACTCTGGTTGCACACCATTGTTTGGCCTCTGTGTTTGTGGGCTGCTAGTACTGAAGTAAGTTGCCCAGTAAGGGGAGAAAAAGGAATCTTTGTTTGGGGGAATAGTTGGTAAATTTGAGTATGAACTACATTAGGTAATAGTATTATATCAGTGATAAATTTTCTACATTTAATCTTGTGGCTTTATAAGATATTATCCTCATTATTCTTAAGAGATAAATGATAAAGTATTTGGGAATGAAAGATAATATCTGAAAGTTCTATAGCTGTGTGTGTGTGATGCACATATGTGCACACAGGAACACACATGCACAGAGAAACAGGCAGAAAATAGGCAAAATGTTAACAATTGGTAAATCTATGTGAAGGGTGTATGTGTCAAACTATTCTGATTTTTATAAAACTAGAAGTAAAAAATAAATAAAAAGAACCTTTGTACATGATGTTTATGTATGGTTCCTAGAGAATGAGTGAATATTAAAAGTCTAGAATATTCCGATAGCCTCTGGGATCCTTTAACAAGATGGGAAAAAATAAAATCAATTTGACTTCTAGAAATCTTAGGAGTGCACATTGGTTTTAATCTCTTACTTTTTAAGCAGTCTGTCTCATAAGGACGTCTGGCCTTTCTGACATTTGCATTTATTTATATTCTCTGCCTTCCTCTCCTCCTGTCCCCATCCTCACCAGAACTGTTGTTGGGGTACTTTTTTCACTATTCGTTTTAATTGTCCCTATCTGGATACACGAAGCATCATTCCTGGTACTGTAACCATTCATTTAGCCAGCTCTTACTTGGATCTACATGACTAATGAGAACATAAAAATATGTTAATAATTCATCTGCACAAGCCTAATACCTATTAATAACATGGGTCCTTGGATAGGACCATTTTGATTTTTTTTGCATATATTCAGCTAGTGACATTTTTTTCTTTTATTATTTTTCCATTGGAAGATAATTTTCAAAAATCCTTAGGTTCATTTATTCTATACCCCTAGGCATTTTGATCTATGTTTAGGAAGAAACATTCAAGTAACTTTCTTCCTATTTTGTTAATAGCTTCCTGTGCTCTCCCTTTATTTGCCAATCTTTTGGATAGATTCCAAGTCTTTGTTCAGAGGATTTTCAAGTGTAGTGGTAGATATGCAGGAATGATACTGATGAACTCAGATCTGGAATCTCAGTCTCCAGTTCATTAATGCTCATTAAGGAAAAAAATCCTGCTGGAAAAATTTGTCACCTCTTTTTGTTGAATTTTAATCCTTCCTGACTGCTTTTCCATTCCCCTTAGTTTTTTCTCTTTGCTTAAACAAATCACATACCAATTATTTTCCATTCTGCATCCTCAGCCCAGAAAAATTACATGGCATTTTTGGACTCTGAAACAGCCATATTCAGTCGCCATAAAAATCGCTTGCTGGTGGTTCGAGAGCTCAAGGAGCAAGCGCCGCAGGCGCATCTGGGTGAGTGCCTGCATGAAGCCTATCAATACTTGTGGGATGGGCCTAGCACCACTGCATATTGTCTAAGCTGCTTAGTATCTGTCAGTCCATTTTCTGTTGCTATGATAGAATATCTTAGGCTGCATAACTTATAAAGAGATTTATTGGGTCAGAGTTCTAACATGGCACCAGCATTCACCTGGCTTTTTTTTTTTTTTTTTAAATATATATATTTTTAGTTGTAGTTGGACACAATACCTTTATTTTATTTATTTATTTTTATATGGTGCTGAGGATCCAACCCAGCGCCTCACATGTGCGAGGTGAGCATTCTACTGCTGAGCCACACCCCCAGCCCCTTGCCTAGCTTTTGGTGAGGGCCTCATGACAGAAAGGGAAGTGGACATCTGTAAAGAAATGCATGTGTGCAGGAAAGTGAGGAGCTGTGCCAGGCACACTTTATAACAGCTCAGTATCACAGCAACCAGTTTAGTCTCATGGGAACAAGAACTCACTCCTGCAAGAAAAGCATTAGTCTCTCTTAAATTCATTACCACTGTCCCTTTGAGAAATTAAGCCTCAAAATAAGTTATTGAATTGGGCCAAGCTATATTCAAACCATAGCAGTTTTTTTTTTGTTGTTTTTTTTTTTTAACTATACCATGTAGAGTCTGAGGCCCCTGAGGGGCTATGTATGTCTGTATTTCTGAGTGTTGGAGAAGGTCTTTGGGTCAGAACCAAGCACGAAACAGAAGAGCTATGCCAAGTATTCCACCCCCACTCCCCCCATCCCCATCCAACCAGCAGTGACTTGTTTCTGTTTCACAAAATAAGTTTTCCTCATTTCAAAAAAGAAAAGGAAAAATGTTTGGTACACTACTGATTCACAGTAGTAATAATTTGTGTTCAATATCTCACTTATTTGAGATTGACTATAATAATTTTCATCCGTCTTTCGATACTTACTAGTTGGTTGTAATCCATTTATCTCATTGAAGGTAAGTCCGTGTTAGCAGGGAATTTTTCATCTGCATGTGGTGGTTCTTTTCTAGATGAAGAAGTAACCCATGGTCAAGAGTCAGACCTCTTCTCTGAAACCAGCAGTGTTGTGAGCGGCAGTGAGATGAGTGGCAGGTACTCCCACAGTAACTCCAGAATATCAGCGTACGTATCAACTCTGCTCAGTACATTGATCATCCCCTGTGTAAATGGAGAAAGTAGAAGCACATAAGTTGGTTTTCTACTAGTACAGTTCAGGAGGAATGTTCTTCAAGGCCAAGTGGAGGTTGTGCAAGAACCTGTGTGATGTATTTGTGAGCTTAGACTTGGCACTGAACTGTTCTCTGCAGCTTCATGGCCTGTGAGTTGCCTAATGCCCAGGAGGTACTTCACTGGCTAGTCAATTTCTATAACATCTGATTGTATTGGTTTAACAAAGAGTGAGTGACTACAATGAAAAGATTTTAAAAAAAACAAAACAAAACACAAAAATTCCAGGTTTCTTTAGAATCCAGATTGGAAGAGGTTGTGAATATAAAATAAGGCATTTCACTTTGACTTGGTGTGAGTTTGCCACAAGTATTGAATGTCAGTGCAGTGACTTCCAAATACTTACAAGGAGATTTGAATTATAAGAGCTTGGAGTCCTGCTTGGAAGACACAAAACAAGATTTTTTGTTCAAAGTGAACTTATTCATAGAGGTCTGTTGAGTGATTAGAAACTGGAACAAAGCCAACTTGAATGGACTTTTTAAGAGTCAGAGAGAAAAAGTTCTAGAAAAACCAAATAGCATGATTAAAGCCCTGCAGCAGGAAGAAATGGAATTCATGTGTCTTCTGTTATATATCAAACTGGCATGTCATATCTCCTTGTTTAAATTTTATTTTGTTGCTTTCACATTTATTTAGCTAGTGTAAAATTCAAGTTGGTTGATCTGCTCATTATTACAGGATGGTATAAGATATAGCTTCATTTCACTCTGTATTTTAATCAAAACTTTAAGGAAAAATACCACTGTTTAGATATTTCCTTATATCTTACGTAAGGGTTATATCCTTGAAGAGGATTTTCCCTATATCTTTTTTATTCCAACACTCACGCACAGTCCCCTTTTATGTGTTAACATGTAGCTTTAATACCTTAATGCCATTTTCTGCCAGAATACTTGGACATCTGTAGACTCTGGTTTCCCAGAAAGTCGGTGGCCAGTGGGCATTCATTTCAGTCCACTCAGCACAGGCGGAGCACCTGTTAAACATTTCTTTAATTTCTGACAGGAGATCATCTAAGAATCGCCGCAAGGCAGAGCGGAAGAAGCACAGCCTCAAAGAAGGGAGTCCACAGGAGGATCTGGCCCTGTTGGAGGCATTGAGTGAAGTGGTACAAAGCACCGAAAAATTGAAAGGTATAGTCTTAACATTGATGATGATTCTTGACCACAAAAAAATTAGTAAATGGGCACCCAACCTAGTTCCATAGATGACAATTTTCAGTGGATACCATTTTCCCAATTTGAGAGAAGAAGAAATTTTTTCAGCAGGAAGGGCTGCTGCTGTGACAGCCCTGCTCAGCAGCAGCCTGCACACCTTCCTCCATTGGGGCTACCTCACCCAACTATGAGAGGTGAGCACTTAAGCCAGGATAAAGGACTGTGTGGCCCTGCTTCCTGCATGGCCCCAGTGTTTTTCCTTTTGCAGTAGATGTGTTTAATTACTTCAGCATTTGGGAGGAAAGAAATAAATGTGAGAGAAAGCAACTGTAATGTGAAATTTTGTAGAAATTTTCTGCTTGAGAAAGAAACTATGGTCTGATTCTAGCTGTGGAGATGGAGAACACAGCTTGCCACTCACTCAAATTTCTTCTCTAGATGAAGTACATCGTCTTTTAAAGATGCTCTTTCTCTTTGAGTTTGATGAGCAAGGAAGGGAATTACAGATGGCCTTTGAGGGTGCTCTGCAGCTGATGGAAAGGTCACTGCCAGAAATTTGGACTCTTGCCTATCAGCAGAATTCCACCACACCTGTAAGTTTTCTCCAAGGGAGTGTGCAGTTTTCTTTCATCACATTCATAGGTCATTACATTCACACAATCCCTTAAAAGTCAAAGCACTTAAGAAATTTACTGTTCTTAAAATACCATATGCCCTCCTTAAATTATCTTAGATTGTTGTTTAGGCTGTCAGTAAGAAGGTTTTACTTTTGCCCATTCAGTGGCTAGTGCACATAGGCAGAGGTTAAGTGAGATATTCTTTCTCCTTTCTGGGTACAAGTAACTTTCATTGAGAATTTGGAATTTTTTTCCCTGAGCATAGAGGATGGAGTGGGGAGAGGAGAAAGTAGAATCAGAGTTGATCTCTCACCTCCGAGTTGAGAAGTCATGGTTGGGACTGAAGCAGCTTTGTGTCTCATCAGGATTTCTCATGTACAGTCATCTGTTTATTGAGAATACCTCTGCTCACTCTCTGACCCTTGAGGTTTATTGTAAAAAGTTTTGGTTTGGATTCAGAAAGGCCCGTCTTTTAGGGTCCAGTAAGGAAAATAAAAACCTCAATTGTTACTTCCTCACAGAGAATTTAATACATGGATTGGTGAAGTAAGTGTTGGGGAACTGAAAAGGCAAGAGGGGACCACAGAAGACGGAGGGACACAGAGATAGTAACTAGAGGGTAGAGGATAACATTTGCTGTTCCTAAAGCTGGAGAACAAAGGGAAGAGTAGAAGAGTTTCAGAGATTATTATAATTTAGAGGCCTGGCATATACTGGGCAGGCACTGTCCCACTGAACCACTGCCCCACAGCCTGGGTTCTTGAATGTACAGAAGAGGGTTCTGGTCACCTCAATCTGATATTTCTGGGGGGCCTGACAAGGCTGGTTCTAAATGTACCGAAATAAATGGAAACTATGAACAGCTGCTGCTGGGGTGAAAGCAAGCAAATCCCTTCTTCCTCCAGCCTTGCACTGTCCCTCTGGTGTCCCCTATTGGTGGAGCATAATAAGGAGTCAGCTGACAGAGAGGATTGTGCTTTCAGGCCCCAGCCCCAGCTTCTCAAGCATTCCATAAGAATGGGTTTCTTTCTTTCAGTGAGGAGGTTGCAGTCATTTCAGAAATCTGTGCTTTTGTTTTGGTTAGTAAAAGTATAATGAGATACATTTGGGATATCCTGAGCCACAAGCTTTTGAGTGCATGGATTACTTCTAAAAATGTTCTTCTCAGGGACTGCATGGTGAGATGAGAGAGCAAACCAGAGGCTTGTTGAAGTCCTGAAACTCCTGTGAAGTCTTATGCTTTAACATGGGTGTGGAGTTTGTGTTCCACTTGTGAGATACACATATTTGTATTTAATATTAAAGTGACTGTTTCCCATGACTAAGTATAAATGTTCTATATTATATAGTCTCTGATATTTTTCCCTTGTGTTGGGATATGGCTTGCTCATTTGGGAAAGGTCAGGTATATATCATTGTAAAGTCCTCCACCCCCCCATTATTACTTTATTCTTCTAGGAGGAAGGAGATTTGAAGGTCTGAGTTGAAACTGGCAAATTAAAATCACATTGAAGCTGGGCGCATTGGCGCAAACCCATGATCCCAGCAGCTCTGGAGGCTAAGGCAAGAGGATCGTGAGTTCAAAGCCAGCCTCAGCAAAAGCAAGGCACTAAGCAGCTCAATGAGATTCTGCCTCTAAATAAAAGTACAAAATATGGCTGGGATTGTGGCTCAGTGGTCGAGTGCCCCAAGTTCAATCCCTGGTATCAAAAAAAAAAATCACATAGAAGAAGAGAATTACTGTGTCAATGCAATACTAATAAAAGTGATAGGTTGTTTATTGCAATAAGAATTTGAGCCTTCAATTTTTGCAGAAATCAGAAGAATAAGTCAACCTTTGCTTATACACTCTATTTTCTATTTAGGTTCTAGGTCCCAATTCCACTGCAAATAGCATCATGGCCTCTTGCCAACAGCAGAAGACACCAATTCCTGTTCTTGGTTAGTACCTTCCCTATGAATTCTGAAAATACTGAGCAAAAGGATTAGCCATCATAAGTGCTTTGAAGGTCAGCAGTACAAAGAGAGATTGGGTATTAACTACAATTCCCCCTCCATTCTGAGACTTCATCTTTAGTAAGATTACTTTAATGCTTCTTGTGGCAAGGCCTTGGTAGGGGAAAATCCAACATGATAATAAATGTTTAATTAAAAAAAAAAAATTAGCAACACTGAAATGCTCTTGTTCATGCACCTCACAGTTACAATTTGAACAGTCTGCATTTACACATATATTTGGAAGATTCTTCCAAATCATCATTTTTAGCTCTTGGCAGTTATACATTACATCTTGGGGACATTTTCTTTTCTTTTTTTTTTAATATTTATTTTTTAGTTGTAGTTGGAAAAAATACCTTATTTTATTTATTTTTATGTGGTGCTGAGGATTGAACCCAGGGCCTTGCATTTGCTAGGCAAGTGCTCTGCTGTTGAGCCACAACCCCAGCCCCTTGGGGACAAGTTCATAATCCTTTATGCATTGGACCTTTTTATCACCTTTATGAAAATATAATTCAAAGGCAAAGCTAAAGAATATTAGCATTTTATCTGCATTTCCAAATTAATTATACTTAAAATGTTTTGATTGATTGTTTGGGGAGATGGTTCTCAATCAGTTTATGTATTCCTAAAAGTTACAAGCCAATAAAGGCTTTGTTTTGAAAGTTGGCTACAAACTTTTGACAGATAAATTTGTTGCCTGAGCATTTGCTCTTCAGGTGGATCACTTAAGCATACTCTTTGAGAATTCGGTGAACCCTTTGAGAACATTTGGCAGTTTTTACTACTCTAATTTGCATTTTCTAGCATGTGACAGGCAACATCTGAGATTTTTCATTTAAATGCTACACTATCATAGCATTTTGATGGCATGTGGCCTTTGGGGCTTCAGATTCATTGACTCTTGGGCTGGACTCACTCTAGCCCAGTGGAGCTCATGCCGCTGCCCAGCAGCACTTGCAGCCTGGCTCCCCTTCCTCCTCGAGTTTGCAGGGCTGCTTTTGGTGGCAGCTTCAACACACACTTATTTCTGGGTGCTAAAAATTCATTTTGGACCTGAGGCGATTTGGTAATTGTTTAGTTTGTACTCTAACCCCCAGACCCTTCCATCCCTCGCTTCTTGATGCAAAGCTGAGAATGACCTTCAGGACAGGTCCAGACACACCATTCCCGGGGTGTTCTAACTGGTTTTCCACATCAAAGAGCACTTCCATTTTCCAACTAACCCTTAAAGACTCTCTAATACTTGAGGGCCCCTTATCATCTGAGTATTTGGGAACAGTGCCCTGTGACTCAGGTAGGAAGAGGGAGGTTCTTATAATCTAAAAATAGGCCTTGATAAACTGTTTGCAAAATTAGTCCCACTCAAATATTCCTAAACTGCCCTTCCCCAGCCAGCATGGTTAAATGGATTCTCAATCCCCTGTGGGATTAGCAACTTGCTGGGTCATTTTCTGTGGTGGTATCATGATTCAGTGGGTGCATGGTCATGCAGGGCAGTTGCAAGTCTTGCAAATATGTAAGGTATAAAATGCATTAAACTGATATTAGAAAAGTGCTTAAATCATAGCTAGGCTGGGTTTGTTACAATTGACAGGTAGGATTAAGGTCCTTAGAAAAATTAAAAAGCTCTTAAGGTTTTGTTTTTTTTTTTTTTTTTAAATAATTTTTTTAGTTGTAGTTGAACACAATACCTTTATTTTTCATTTATTTTTTTTTTATGTGGTGCTGAGGATCAAACCCAAGGGCCTTGCATGTGCTAGCAAGTGCTCTATCGCTGAGCCCCAGCCCCAGCCCCTTTTTTTTAAATGACTCTTTTCATTCCATGAAATCCAAACATGGAAATGTGAAAGCCATCACACCTTGCTATCATAACAGTTTGTCAGAATTTTTACTTTTCTACCAAAAAGCCAATACCTGATATTTATTCTTAGTTTAAGTCTAGACTCAAATATAATTATAGTTATGTCTAATTTTTAAAATAAGATAGGTTATATACAAACTTTAATCACTATTTATGAAATTTATGGATGTTGTTAACCATGAATTTATTTATAAAGTCTTTTTTCACAGTTAATATATGACCAAACAAAATCTCTGGTGGGCTTTTGTTTATATGGTTCTTTTGTATAGTGGGTGGGTGGAGAGTAATAGTTGCATGTGTAATTATAAAACTGACATGATCATTAAAGAAAATCTGCGTTGTAAAGTATGTCAAAGAAAAGTAAAATGTGATGATTTTTAATCATATGGTATGTGTGTTTATGCATGTGTTTATATATAATATGAAAATCATGCTTTCTAAGAAAATATTGAGATTTTTCTCATATTGTTAAATGTTCTTTGAAAACCATTTTTAATATCTGCATACTGCATATTTGCCCATATACTGGTGAAAGTTTAATATCATCAAAATTGTTGAGCAATAACATTCTTATATACATATTTTTTTGTATTTGCTTTCTATATATGATTCCTAGTTAGAAAGGACTCCACAGATCTAACTGAAAGAGTACCTGGGAGTCTTTGTTACAGGGACAGGTCTTTCCCTCTAATGGCAACCCCCCATACATTTTGTTAGTTTTCTTTTTTAGCAGGGCATCTTAGTGAATCAGCATGTTCTTTACATGCTACCACACTTTTGCTTTTGTTTTTTAACTCTTTAAAAACAGTGGTAAATTTTATATATAGTAAAATATGCCGATCTTGGCATATAATTTAAGTTTCAATAAATGTATATACTGCCATGCAACCACTTCCAGCCCCTCCGAGTTGAAATAATAGAAAAATCTCCTACTTTGGATCACTTGGTAAGCATGCTTGAAGTTGGATGTAGTCCCTCTTCTCAGGGAAGGCCCTCCAGGTTGTTTTTTCTGATCAGGAGAGAGGGTACAAGGGTAGCAGACACATTTACTAAGGCTGTGATGCTTTCTTGTCATTGTAAAAAACTAGTCACCCAGTTTGTTTAGGGAAGAGATACTGGCTCATTTCCCACCTGCAAGTGACTATAAGTCTATCACAATTTCCCTTCCTTTCTTTTAGATGCTGAGATTTTTATACCACCAAAGATGGACAGAACCCAGTGGAAACTGAGCTTGCTGGAGTGACTGACCATTAGGAAGTCCCCAGCAGAGAAGACTCCTTCCACCCTTTGTTCCTGAGGCCTGGCAGTGCAGAACTGGACGTGTTCTGATCTGTTTAGTGTTGCCGAGAGCTGCTATAGTCACAGACCTCAGCAGACACCAGGCAACTCTATTTTTATTTCCCTTGGAGAGGATACATCTTAGTCATTAGCAAAACTTTGAGCTGTAGCCAACATATCATAATTTCTTAAAGAATCTCTGCTCTTGTACTTAGTGCTGTTTGAGAGCATCATTCTTTATGGTAATCATGAGATTAGGTCTCATTTCCAGCTACAAGTCTGATTTATATAGGGACCTTGGACATGTCACACAATTGATTTGTACCTCTGTTCTTATCTGTTAATAGAGAATGATGTTTAATGGCTTCTACCTCAAAAATGTGAAGACAAGTATTGTTACTTGTTTTATGTTACTGGAAGAGAGCACTATATATAAACAAAGACTAGTAGTGCTACCAGCAGTCAGATGTAGACACTTAACTGGCTTCACTTTAAAGCAAAATAAAAAGTTAAATGTGTCATCTGAATCATGTGATTGAGTTTTAATTGGGCTGTGCCTCTTATAGTTACAACTGTTAGGGACTGTTTCATTGCCCATGTTTATTCTGCTAGAGAGTCAGCAATGTTAGAGCTGGAATGCATCAGGATTTCTAAAACAGTATCATGTACCTTTGGTTTGGGTGAGTGCACGGTGTCTGGCATGCGTGGCTGAAAATTATTCTTTGTTCTCTAGATATTGCTTCCTTTAACTAAAATGTTTATCTTAATGTCTAGGCCATTTTACTAATTTATTATTTTATGGTTTTTAACTGACCTCTGTTTTATTCAGTTTCTCAAAAGAACTTTTATTTTCTTTGGAAAAATGAGAATGTTTTCTCTTTTTGGCAAGTCTAGAAAAAGGCTGGTTTATTTTGACAACAGTTTTGTGGCTAATCTTTGGGTAAAGTTTTAAAAAAAAAAGTTTTTAATACCAGAACCAGACCCTTATTTCTATATATGAACTAATAGGAAATGCTGCTTTTGGTCATCAGACTATAGATCTATTCCAAACTGTCATTTCAGAAGACATTCTTTACTATAGTATAATGCTAACTATAGAGTCTAGAGGTATTTGCTGTATAACTTAATTTTATTGTGTATTTAAATTTTTCATAAAATAGAAAAAAGAAAAGATATATACTTTGCTTAGAGGAAATTGACTGGGGCGGGGGCAGTATTGGGGATTGAACTCAGGGGCACTCAGCCACTGAGCCGTACAACCCCAGTTTTGTATTTTATTTAGAGACAGTGTCTCACTGAGTTGCTTAGCACCTCGCTTTTGTTGAGGCTGGCTTTGAACTCATGATCCTCCTGCCTCGGCCTCCTGAGCTACTGGAATCACAGTTGTGTGCCACAGGAAATCTACTTTTCAAACTCATAATGGATTTACTATAATTAGATGGTGTTGGCATAAGAGGTTTACAAGTCACAGTTCACCTTTGAGGGGCTATATTTTGTGATTTCTCTTTAGCATGGATAAATGAACATGGTAACTTATATAGCATTTTAATATATTGTAGTGCTCTTGCTTTGAATAATAGTAAAGGACCCGTGCTTTGAACTAGGAATAGAAGTGAATATGTTTGTTTGTTGATAATACTGTGAATTTTCTTGAATGCTCAATTTCCTTAAAATAATATAATGAAACAGCAAGAAAGAATCTGTGTGATTGCAGGTTACTATCAATACTATCTCATCTGAGCAGGGTTGAATTTCTTCAACTTGAGAAGCAGCAGACAGGAGCAGACCTTCTAAGTTAAAGGCAAAGCCAAGGAAGAATTTGTGGGGAAGAAATTGAGTATATGGGGAAAGGAGAAATTTGTGTCCTTGTGGAATAAATAGGTGTAATTTCTTGCATTGCCACAGATTTTAAAATCAGTTTCTGTGTCTGTGTGTATACACAAACATTCACACTTACAAACATATTGTGAAATTTGTAAAAGCCATAACAAGAAGGTGTTTTTAGAAAATAAATAAAACTGACAATTCTTGGTAATTTAAAGAGTCTGCAAGTTTGGGAAGCAAAATTAGATTTTTTCCCCCTCCTTTTGTGCCAGTCCGTAAATACTTCGACTTCTCTGGAAGTACCTTCTGCACAAGCCCTTGGGACTCTTTGAGTGTCCATCGTTGTTTTTTATTAGTACCTAGGGTGAGGGTGGGAACCTTCGAAGCTTACTAACTACAGATGTCCACAAGATCACAGACAGCCACATCTCGCATGGTGCTGCTTGGCAATGCTAAAGGCCTGCCTTTGAGTTCTGGGTCCTGTGCTCTGTGCTTCTGTGCCCTGTGTCTGCAGTTACTCTGTTGGCTCTAAAGGACCACCAGGACATCAACAACAGTAGGTATCCTCATGGCATAAAGGAAAGAGCAAGGGTTTGAGCTTTGGGTCCACCCAGTTTGGTGTCTTGGACATAGTTGTTTCTTCTGAGTTTTGCTGTCATCCAGCTAAACAGGACTTCTCAGCAATATTTCTAATATTGTGGGTCACAACATTCTTTGGGAGTTGGGGTAGCTATCTTGTGTGTGTTGGATGTTTAGGTACTTCTCTGGCCTTTTCCCTAAATTAGATATCAGTAGTGCACACTCACATACACATTGTAACCACCAAAAATAGTTTTGATATTGTCAAAATTTCCCCCCAGTTTCGAATTACTGGGCTTAGACAGCTTCAAATTGTTCTTGGATAACTCTTTAAGTACGCAGATTACAGATAAGCCAAATATGGTTTGGCTTCTAGACAAAAGGTGGATATCTGCAAGGTTCTGGCTAGACATTGTGAGCCAGATGCTTGTTTTCAGGAATTTGTTTCTGGTTTTATGTCAGCTCTGTGAGGTATTTGGTTTTATAGGTAAGCAAATAGATTCAAATAGATAGATGATAGCATAATAAGGTTTCAGATTTTCACAGTCTAAAGCCATTGCCCTTTCTACTGTTTTATGCTACCTGCTAGTGTTTAGATTAAAATCTTAAAGGCAGGACAAGAATGTCCTTAGAGACCATCCTAAAGATTTTCCAATTTGGTGTATTCCAATTACAAACTCCCCCTGCAATAATACCCCAGAGCCTGCTGGGGCTTGGGAAGGCTTCTCTGCCAACTGAAGATCTGCTAGTTCCTTTGGGTTCCTCAGCTAGATTAGAACAACCAACATAGAGAAGCTGTCTGTCCACACACACACACACCATCAGCCCCAGAATTTGCAGCTTTCATCCTGATCCACCCCAAATTCCTACTATATTCTAGACTTTCATCCCTGACCTCAGTGCTCAACTGAAGGTAAGTCTTTGCCCACATACTAAAAAGGGAGTGTGTATGTATACAACACTTATTTTCTGAAGAGTTGGTCCCTCAGGACATGTACACATACCTTGCTGATAATATTCACTGTGGCCACTCACCACAATGGCTTAATAAGAACTAGAATTGAGGCTTAAGTGTCTGTTGGAATTGAAAGAAGGTACAGTTAAAGCAGGGGTTAGCCACCTTCAGCAATTTTCAAGTCTTCAGAGCTGCTGGCAAGGTATGAAATACACACTGCTGCTCTGTGGGAGATTGGATTTTTACAGCATACTTCCTACTGGTGTTATGGAAAGAGTTTTCCATAGCCCCTTCCAAAGCTGGCTTAAACAGTAAAGTAGCTCCCACAGTGGGGAGAACGCACCATAAGGGACACATTAATTTTAGGTCTAGTTTCTCCCAAGAAAGCAAAGTGTTTAACAGTCAACATATAATGCCTATTTCATTCATCCTTCCCCCACCCCTGCTTTTATTTTGGCATATGCACATCTTAAGGCCAATTCTGCATCTGTGAAGTTGTCAGGAAATAGACAAGCTCTGGAGGGGAATATGAGGGGTGTTTAATGAAACAGTGATGAACATGTTGGCTCAGCTTCTGAAAGTAGGGTGGGTGCTTGCCCAGCAGAGCTGAAGTAGTGTCTCCTTCGTTCAGAAGCACCTTCTGTAGAGGAAGAAAGGCCCGTGCTCCTCATACTCGAAGCGGTGGACCCACAGTGGCTGGAAACCCTGAAGCGAAGCCAGGATCGATCCACCAGTCCATACTGCAGTGTCTCTCTCAGGCAACACGTTCACCTGTGGGGTGTCGTTGGGACACATACTACTCAGCTCCTTTTGCAGACGGTTAGGGAAACCACTGAGCATGGTGCTTCCCCCACAGAGTAGGATATTCCCCATGAGGTCCCGCTTGAGGGCGATGTCACACTTGTTGAGGCAGGACACTGTCTGAGTGTGGAGGCCCAGCTGCATGGACTTGATCAGAGATGGCTTGAAGAACATCTCTGAGCAGAGGAACCTTTCCTGGCACAGGTGTATCTCCTTCCCGTCAGGCAGAGTATACTGAAGCTCATGCTCAGAAGGAGGGATTTTCTTCTCTTCGATGGGGTCCAGGGCCACAAAGCAGCATTTTGTCTTGATGTCCTCCACGATGCTCACCTGGTCCTCGGTGAAGTGCTTCCCCGAGTTGTTCATCAGGCACATCAGGTAGGCCGTCAGGTCGGAGCCTGCATAGTCTAGCCTTCCAGTGATGCTGGGCAAAGGATAACCCTCGTATATAGGGACCACGTAGGACACGCCATGGCCGACCTCCACCACCAGGCCAGAGGTCCTTCCGTAGGAGTACATGGACAGGCGGGACTGGTAGGCAATGTGCATGGCAGGTGTGTTAAAGAATTCAAACAGCATCTCGGCATACTTCTCTCTGTTGGTGTGTGGGCTCAAGGGTGGATCTGACACCAAGACTGCGTGCTCCTCGGGCATGATCTTCATCTCCTGTCGGAAGAGATACTCCCAGATGTCCTGCACTGTGTCCCAGTCCACAATGATGCCATGCCGCAGGGGGTTAACGAGCTTGAGACGAACATCTGATTGGAGGAGCTCCCGCCCCACAAAGGTCTCCTTGCGATTATCCCCAGTCTTGGCCGTCTCCATGTAGGGCTTGCCCACCGTCGTGGAGATCTTGTGTGTGGGCTTTGGCAGTCCAGCAAAGCCACATTTGCAGTAGCCAGTGCCAAGGTCCACGACCACTGCTTTGGTCACCTCTACCTTGGGCCTCTGCTTGGGCGCCGTGGACTTCACAGGTTCTTCCGGCTCTGCACTGTTACGGCCAACCCACACTGCCCGCTTCGCGGGGCCTTCCTTTAAGGATGCAGTCTGTAAGACCTGAGTCTGCATGGAGACCTGGTCCCCTGCTTTCTTGGCAGGCCCATCCCCTATGTTTGCTGCCTGAGGAGCCCACACACTGTCAAGAGCCATACTGCTCTTGAGAAAGCCCCTCACTCCCACTGGGTTCAAGGCCTGAGAGGCTTAAATCAGAGGACCACATAGCAATGTTCCCAATGATGACATCGGTGATTGTGACATCATCCAGTGATCCAGGGTTTTCTAGGTACTAGGGACCTTTGACGCATGTTAGAGCACCTTTGGAGAATTGTTTTTGAAATGGTTCCCCTTCTAAATTTTGTAATGAACTTTCATTTCCATGACTGTTTATTGAGTGACTGTACTGGGCAAGGCATCTGGGAATACAGCAGTGGGGAAAAAAAGAGAAATCTGCCTTTGTAGGGCTTATGTGCTTGTAGGTGGGGGTTGGAGGGAGAGACAGACAGTAAATGTTATGTATTAAACAAAATGCTGGGCTGGGGATGTGGCTCGGGTGGTGGCGCGCTCGCCTGGCGTGCGTGCGGCCCGGGTTCAATCCTCAGCACCACATACAGACGAAGATGTTGTGTTCGCTGAAAACTAAAAAGTGAATATTGAAAAGATTCTCTCTCTCTCTCTCTCTCACTCTCTCTTTAAAAAAACAAACAAAAAACAACAACAAAATGCTATTTGTTAAAACAAAACAAATACACGTTAGAAAGTGTTCAGAGCAAAAAGAGATAGCACAGAAAGGGGTGGCAAGGCTACTGTGACCTGGGCGGGGTCCTGAGATGGTGGCAGTTGTGCGAAGATATGAGGGGGGTGAGGGACAGCCACAAGGTAAAGAGGACTGAGGTAGTCATGTGGCTAATGAGGTGGGGCAGTTGCCATCAGAACATAGCCGGGTCCAGCCTGCAGATTTGGTTGTCTGGAAGTTTTTTATTGTAGATAAACACAGTACCTTTTTTTAAAAAAAGATATATTTTTTAGTTGGACACAATACTTTTATTTAGCGCTAGGTGAGCATGCTATTGCTGGAGCCACAAGCCCAGCCCCACAGTACCTTTTATTTATTTGTTTATGTGGTGCTGAGAATTGAAACCAGTGCCTCACAGGCGTTGGGTAAGTGCTCTGTCACTGAGCCACAACCCCAGCCCCTCTGGAAGTCTTTATTGGACACAGCTGCATTGGTTTTCCAACCCAATAGCAGAGCTGAGTCACTGCGGCAAAGGCTGCATGACCCAAAAAGTTGAATGAAAATCAGTGTCAACTATCTGGCCCACCCCAGCAGACCAGTGCTGCCTGTAGAAGGAGGCAGGAAGGAGCCAGTGGGAAGGGAGAAGAAAGTGGGTGGCGGAAGGTGACCAGCTCCCATGAGCCTCGGAAGCCATCACAAGGATTTTGGCCCTGACCAGGTGAGATGAGAAAGCACTAGACAATTGTGAGGAGAGGACTGATGCTATCTGAGGTTCATTTTAGCTGGAGCCTTTGTTGCTGTGGTGACTGCCAAGCTCTTCTGTCTTACTTCAGACCCTCACTTCATACACTTAGGACAATCCTAAGAGGAGTTCTTTGGACATAATATTTGTCACCTTCTCCTTTATCAGGGTCATGGGGTCAGCAAGGAAATTGGACTCTCCAGAGTCCCATTAATGAGAAATCGAGGAGTAAAGCTGTGGGGGTAACCAAGGTATCCAGCCGGCGAGGCCAAGGTCTCCTACTCCAGCTGCCTCCCTGGGGGTGCGCTGGACACACCTCGATGAGACCCAACACGAGTCACAGGCTGCTCAGACACCGTCTGGCAGGCACTCTCTGAAGCTGGGGGTGTTGATGCGGAGGCTGCCACTGTCGGGCACCCAGAACCCAGTCTTATGCTTACCTTGAACCTCACACCCAGCCCCTGTGCTCTTAAGGGGGCAGCCGCTACAATGGTGGGCTTTCCCCTGTAAGGAGTTTGTGGGGGTGCTCTTGGCTTTGTGAGGTGTGAGAAGAAAAGGACCAAGGACAGGCTTACGAGCTGTGTAACTGTCTGACGGGGACGGCCAAACGGGAGGAAAGCACTTTTGGATCCTCAAGATTTCTAAGGAGGCTCGGTGGGTAGGAGTTGGATGAACTTGGGTTAGAGTGCAGTGTGCTCTTAGGTTAATCATTTGCATTCTGAACCTCTGTACTCAGCTCTGCTTCCTCCCAGGATTCTGCAACAAGTACCTGGTACAAGGGCAATGATATCAACCAAACTATTGCAATATCATGTGCATGTACAAATATTTAACGACAAATTCTACTATTATGTATGATTCTATTATACCAATAAATATGGAAAAATATAAACATAACAATAACAAAAGTACCTGGTACAGTGCCTGACTTACTGTAGGAGATAAAATATTTATCATTCTCAGCAGAGGGTCCTCAGTGAACAGGGGGTTAGGCGTGGAGTTAGGGGAGGGAGCACTGCCATGCAACCAGCACGGGCTTCATGAAAGAAGGTGCGGTTCATAAGAAATTGCTAGTGAGTTTTAAATTAAAGAGACAGACTCTCATTACCTTTAATATCAGCTCCGAGACGGCTTCTAGCTCCCGCCTCCAGCCACCTAATGCAGTGTCGAGGTTTACAGAAGAGACTAGCGAGAGAGGGTGAGCACGCCAGGGAGTGAGCTTTTATTGGAGAACAAAAAATTCCAGGGAAATCCCATCCAATGAAGGTTAAGGGGGGCAGCATCCCAAGGTCAAGAACAACGATTGGGTCTTCAGGTCAGTGGCCAGGCACGCCTCTGCACGGACAAGCCCTTGGACCTGGGAAAGGGTGGGGAAGGCTCAGACACAGCTGTGTCTAAGCGCCTCTCACCCAGCCAGGGAGGTAACTCAAATCACATGTGGGGATGGCCTCCCACAGGAGCAGAAATCTGAGACCCTACTGTGCTTAGATTACTAAAACTGCTGGCCACCTGCTCCTGCCTGGAGCAAACTAAAGTTAGAAGGATAGGGGCGGCAGGTGACAAGACCAGGCCCCCCTTAAGAGTGCCTGAATGGACCAGCTCCAGTGACATCACAATCCTAACTGGTTGCCAAGACACTACTGGAGGTGGACTCTCATTTCTCCCTAGGGAGCTCTAGGATGTGGATGTGAGAAAGGAAGGCAGATGGCGACAAAGAACAACCCCAGCCCCATGCCCATGGGCACCGCCCAGGGGGACCCAGGAGAGGCAGGAACCCTGCCAGGTCCTGATGCCAGCATTCGGGACTCAGGTTCCACTGCTCAGCTGAAGATGAAGCCCAAGAAGGTGCGCAAGATCAAGGCACTCATCATTGACCTGGGCTCCCAGTACTGTAAGTGTGGCTATGCTGGAGAGCCGAGGCCCACTTACTTCATCTCCTCTACTGTGGGCAAGCGCAGTCCCGAGGCAGCTGCGGATGCAGGTGACACCCGCAAGGAGACCTACGTAGGCCACGAGCTGCTCAACATGGAGGCACCCCTGAAGCTGGTTAACCCACTCAAGCATGGCATCGTGGTGGACTGGGACTGCGTCCAGAGCATCTGGGAGTACATCTTCCACACAGCCATGAAGATCCTCCCCGAGGAGCATGCTGTGCTGGTCTCTGACCCTCCGCTCAGCCCCAGCAGCAACCGGGAGAAGTACGCGGAGCTCATGTTCGAGACCTTTGGCATCCCTGCCATGCATGTGACATCCCAGGCACTGCTGTCCATCTACTCCTACGGCAAGACCTCGGGGCTGGTGGTGGAGAGCGGGCACGGGGTCTCGCATGTGGTGCCCATCTCCGAGGGCGACTTGCTGCCTGGCCTGACCAGCTGCGCCGACTTCGCAGGCAGCGACCTCACCAACTACCTGATGCAGCTGCTCAATGAGTCTGGCCACAAGTTCACCGACGACCACCTGCATATCATAGAGCACATCAAGAAGAAGTGCTGCTACGCGGCTCTGCTGCCAGATCAGGAGCTCAGCCTGGGCCTGAACGAGCTGCGGGTGGACTACGAGCTGCCCGACGGCAAGGTCATCACCATCGGCCAGGAGCGCTTCCGCTGTGCTGAGATGCTCTTCAAGCCCTCCCTGATGGGCAGCCACGAGCCAGGCCTCCCTGAGCTCACAGCCACCTGCCTGGGCCGCTGCCAGGACACTGGCTTCAAGGAGGAGATGGCCGCCAACGTGCTGCTGTGTGGCGGCTGCACCATGCTAGATGGCTTTCCCGAGCGCTTCCAGAAGGAGCTGAGCCTCCTGTGCCCTGGGGACAGCCCCACAGTGGCTGCTTCTCCTGAGAGGAAGACTTCTGTGTGGACCGGCGGCTCCATCCTGGCCTCCCTGCAGGCCTTCCAACAGCTCTGGGTCAGCAAGGAAGAGTTCGAGGAGCGAGGCAGCGCAGCCATCTACAGCAAGTGCTGAGGGGCGGGTCCCCAGGCCACTATACAGTTACAGAATTTCACATAAAATTTTAACTTGCGATGGTTCTTGTCTGGTCTGAATTTCTTGGTCTAATCTGATAATAGAAGGTGTGGGGAGCTGGGCTTAGAAGTGATTTGCACCTTTGGTGCTGGTTGATGGGAATGGGAAGTGGGGGCCAGTCTGGATGCCCCTCCCTTTTCCTTTCTCCTCAGTAGGTGATATCAGCTCATAGCTTAGAGTGTGGTGTGCTACTCCATTAAATCCTCCAGATTCAAACTGGATTCAACAGACTCCGCATTGCTTACTCAACCATCAGCCAAAAGGGAAATAGCTTTTGCTAAGGGACTAGCCCACGAGAGTGATTGGCAACTGGAGAAGACTTAGATTCCTGGCATTAGTCTTAATGTTCCTGGACCCAGTGCCAGGGCTATGGGCTTGGGAAAGTACCAGAACAGTCATTATTACCTAAGCCATGCTCACTAGACCTTCTTTATTACCCAAGGTCCATCTTCTGGCCTGAAGTTTGAGTATCCAGTGCCAGGCACAGAACTTTCCTGTAGAGGGATGTTGCAGGTTGGAAGCCTGAAGGTAGACACATTTTATTTGGCTGGCACAGTGTATAAATTTTCCTCTTAAATATGAATTCTTTCAGTGGGGCCCTCATTCTCTACGCTGCCGAGGTCCCTACTGAATGATGTCTTCATACCTACGTACCTGCTTCTTCAACATAACTTTTACTTAACTAGCATTAGTTTCTGTTTCTTGCAACCCAATACTGATCATAAATGACTAATACTGATCATAAAAACCTAATGAGGTGCAGAGAGGGGAAAGTGATATGCCCCAGTAAACAGGTGCTGCATGTGAACCCACTGCCACAGGCTGGTCTTGAAGATCTCCCCAAACCACGTCTATGTCTATGTCTATCCCCTCCCCACCCCTCTCACCTTCCCACCCCCTCAGCAGCTTCTGCTGTGTCTGGTCACAGCTACTGTCCTCTTCCTGCTTGGTCATCTCTGAAAACATTCCTGTGTGGCAGAGACGTAGAGCACCAAGCAAATCAACCCTTGACATGAACTCAAGCCAGCCGCCGGCATGACAGGAGGTTTAATTTGCGGGTGGGTCAGTGACCCAATGAATGTGCACTCATCTCTCCTAAGATGCCAGTAAAGTGATGATAGAGGAAATAAGTGTGTGGTCCTACTGCAGATGAAGAGGACAGTGGAGATTTCCACCAGATTCTGGAAGGAGAGTGGATTCGGGAAAGAACAAGGCAGAAAGGCTGCAGCCTGAACTGTGCAGGATGCTTCCTATTGTGCAGAATGGGCAGAGGTTTGAGACTTGGAAATGCCCAGTGGGGAGGGACATGGGGGTGAAAACAGGATGGGGGAGGGCTGTAACGTGCTCTATTTGGAAGCACAGCCTCCCTCCCACACCCCCAGGGTACCAGTTGGTATGTGTCTGTTTCTCAGGAAGATGGTTGAAGTCTCTCAAGGTGGTGCTAGTTCAGGGAAGAGGAAGAGGGCGTGTGTGAAGAGCTGACCATGACCCTGCCTGGCCCTCACACCCCTTCTCCAACCTGGGAGTGGATTTTAGGTCTCGTTGACATTCCTGAGGTGGTGTCTCCACTTTTCTCCTTATCTCTTCCCAACAACTCCCATATGGGTACCAGATGTGGCCCAGGGATGACCTCCCCTCAGCTCCAAGGGCAGGCAGGGCATGCGATGTAGGCCAAGCCAGTCAGGCCAAGCCACCTCCCTGGCCCTAACGTCTGATTCCAGAGTGAATGTTTAACTCAGTCCTGTCATGCAGTGGGACACGTGCTCTCTGGGAGGTTGATGTCAGCTGGGGGCGGTGTCCCAGAACTCTGGGCCAACATTTAATCCCAAAAGGATGTCAGCTTGACGCGGACCCACCAAGGAACCTGGGGCCTTGCACATGCTAGACAAGGGCTCTACCACTGAGCTACCCCCCAACCCCCCTAAGAGCAATCTTGATAATAAACATTGAGCAGGGAGAGATCAGACTCTCTAGAAAGGCAAAGAGGATGAGTGGCCTCTCAACCCATCCAAGTAGTAGGACATCACCACTCGATGTCACTCCAACACTTGCTCACGTCTCTGGAAACCTCAGGCAAGATGTCCCTCCTTTGCTAAAACACTGGCATTCTTAACCTGGAAATCTCAGGGCAAGTTCAGAATCATCTAGGGAGCTAGTTTCTAAAAAAAAAAAAAAAAAAAAAAAAAAACCCAGAACCCAAACCCTTATGGTCTTCCTCCCTAGACTGCAGTTCAGTAGGTCTGGAGAGGAAACTAGGAACCTGTACTGGAAAAGTTCCTCAGATAATTCTAAAAAGACACTCCTATTAAACAAATCGCTCAGAAACGTGCATGGCATGTGCTCAGCACATGTGAATGTTTAGAAGTAAACAAGGAACTGTGATGTGGTACAAACCAAAGGTACCAGGAGATGCTGCTCCTTGGTGTTGGGTCATCTTTTGCCACCTGTCCAAGCTCCATTCATCGCTCGAAGTGCTACTCAACTCTGCTCCCTTGGAACATGCTTCCCGATATGCTCAGGCAAGAGGCTTCCTCCTCGCGTCCCTTTACACTGCTGTGACCATGGGTGTGTCTGCCTTGGCTTCTGTCATCTGCTTACCTCCACAGAAAGAACAGAGACCATGTCTGGCCATCTCTGCATCGCAGGTGCAGGCTGGCTCCTGGCAGGGATCTGGGGGAACGCACCCTGAATTTATTGCCTTGAGGGACCAATTTGTATTTGCTAGTCCTCCGCTTTTTATTGCTCATTCTTCTCAGAACTTCTCAGGATCCTGAGGGTATCAGCTCTCAACCCTTCAATTCTGGCTGCGTGTTAGAGTCACCTGGGGAGCTTTTTAAGAAATCCCAGTGCTCATGCTTCCCCTGAATTAAATCAGAATGTCTGGGGTGGAGTAAAAGCATGGGTGTGATTTAAAGGGCCCCCAAGTGATTCTCCCCAGCGCCCTGTTGAGAACCACTGCTGTAGGGAAGCCTCAGGGCCTGGCCTTTCATTTTCACAGCCAGAAACACCAGCTGATCACGCAGCTCTCAGACTAGGAAAGTGTTATTTTCCTGAGATGCCGATCCTTTAGCATTCCACAGGCTTTTGAAAGAGTTTCCTTCCTCTTGGTTTCTGCATTTATAGAAATATGTAAAATAACAACCAGGAACCAAATAAGTCATAGCAAAATAAATAGAGTCTGGGAGTCAGGCAGGAAAGCAGTGCTTTAGGGATCTCCCTTGAGCAATTGCAGATAGAGAAATTGAGAGCAAAGAAGAAAAAAAAAATTTTGGCAGTACCCGTTCTTCTCTATCCAAATACCAGTGGGAAAAAACATGCCCAGTTTCCCTGCCAGAACTGTGGTTTCAATGGGGAACCTTGTATGAGAAACTGATCTTGCACCCCGCTTTCCCATTCATAGGAGGAGGTGCCATGCTCAGATTCCCCCAGTGGGGTAGCATCGGTGGGTCCAGTGATGAGCTAAACTTTTATCCCCACCCAGCGCCCAGGAGATGGAACAAGGTAATGAGAGGTAAGGCTAGTTGGCACTCAGCTTCTGCCATACCCCGCCCCCATCCTCTGCTGATGGTGGGGCTCACTAAGGTACTGATCTTATACCCTCCTACTTGGAGAGAATGAAACACTGGGAGTCAGTGACTGGCTTTTGCTGAGAAAGTATTAGCAGAGTTGTGAGGGAAGCTGAACTTTCACCCAACACATTTGTAACAAGGTAGTGTGAGTCAGCACCTCACCTTTGCATTGGAGGTATTAGTGAGGCACAGTAGCAAGCTGGGCTTCCCTGACCATCTGGCCATTGAGCTGTACCTCAGTGAAGGGGGAGGAGGTATCCAATGAGAAAACTATTAAGTAGGATTCAGAATGTCATGCAAAATGTCCAAGATTCAATCTAATGGTATTCATTCTATAGTAAAGAAATTGGCCTTGCCCAAGGGTATGTCTGGCTTTTGCCCTCAGTATCTGAGAGGCAATCTATATCATACCCCATAGAAATGCCTTTGTTTAGGGTAGAAGTGGCCACACTGGATCTTAGGCTAAGGGTGACCACACCCAATAATCGTAGGTGATGGCCAACTATGCCAGATGGATCAACAATGTGATTTAGGGTAGGAGCTTTCAGTCACACCGTGGCAGTTGACCTCGAGGCTGAGATCAACCATGTGGTCTGTGTAATGAAGCCCCAGTAAAAACTCTGAACACTAAGACTTGGGAAAACTTGCTTTATTGGCAACACTCTGTATGCATTATCACATGCTGAAGCCAGGACAACAATGTTCCCTGACTCCAGACAGGGAGGATGGTGGACCATAACCATAAGAGCTTTCAGTGAGTTCTGGGAATCCTTCAAGGGAATTATGGTTCTGGGTGTCAGAAGTAAGGTGGGCTTGGGGGCTGTGCTGTCTACTTCTCATACTTGTCATAGCAAGAACCAGGAAAGCTGCAACGAGCATGAGAAAAGACAGTGAGTAGGTTCCAACAGTGAGATGAGCAAGGAGTGGGATCTGACCAGGATTTTAAAATAGCATCATATAGTTATTTATAATCAATTACAAATTATCTTGGAACACATGTAAGCATAGAAAATAATCTTGGGGAAAAATAGGAGCTATAAAAATAAAGATGGAAATTATAGAACTGCAAGATTTTAAAATTCGTCGAATGGGTGAACTTGAAGGCAAATCAATATAATTTACCTAATAGGAATAAAATGGAGGGAAAATAGATTTAAAAAGTGAATCAAGTTCCATAGACCTGTGAGATAAGAACAACAACAACAATAACACCAGCAAACAAATAAAAGTAACATTCATATCATGAGAGTTCCAAAAGGAGAGGAGAGAGGAAAAGAGTGGAACTAAAAGAGCGTTCAAAGAGATAATGACCAGAACTCTCCAAATGTGGCAAAAGACAAAGACTAAGGAAATGAGCAAACTGAAAAATAGGGTTAACCCAAATAATTCCATATCAGGATACATTAGAATTAAACTTCTGACAACTAAAGAGAAAATCTTGAAAGCAGAGAGAGATTATGATTTACTTATAAGGGGACAGTAATTTGAATAACAGTAGACTTCTCATCTGAAACCATGGGAGGCTAGAAAGAAGTGATCAACATTTTTCAAGTACTGAAAGTAAAGAACTGTCAACTATAAACCCTATGTCCAGAAACCATATCCTTCAGGAATGATGGAGAGGTAAAGGCATCTAAAGATGAAGGAAGATTGAGCTGTTTGTCTGTTTTTTTGTTGTTGTTGTTTGCTTTGTTTTTTGCTAGCAAACCTATCCTTAAAAGAAGCTCTGTAAATAGACAGGAAATGAAAACAGATAAAGGGTTGAAACTTCAGAAAGGATTTGTATCCAAATTACACAAAAAGTACTTAAAACTCAATCAATAGTATGGAGACAATCCAATTTAAAAATGGGCAAAAAATTTGGACACTTCACCAAAGAAGACATAGAGGGAGCAAATAAATATATGAAAAGATTGTCAGCATCATATATTAAAGATGCAAAATGGCACAGCTGCCTTAAATGAGAGCTTAGAGTTGCTTACCATGCTGAACATGTTCTTGGCTTGGGATCCAACCATTGTATAGCCAGCTCAGTTGAGAACTGTGTCTCCTCAAAACCCTGCACACATAATCTATTCATAATTATCAAACACTGGATGACACTGCAATATCCTTTGGTCAGTGAATGGATAAACAAACTGTGGTATATCCAAACAATGGAATTTTGTTTGCCCACAAAGAAAACTTACCACACTGCCAAATGACGTGGAAGAAACTTAAGTACATTGTGCTAAGGGAAAGAAGCCCACCTGAGAAGCGACACCATATATGATTCTAGCCATGTGGTATTCTGGAAGAGATAAAACTATACAGACAGTAAAGAAATCAGTGGATGCTAGGGGAGAGTGTGGAGGGACGAAGGGGTGATGCCAAGGAGACTTCTGGGTGGTAAAACTGTCCTGTATGGACCTGTGATGGTGGATACCTGACAGCATGTACCTGTCAAAACCCAAAGAAGTGTACCACACAGAGTGAACCTAAATGTGAAGCGTGGACTCTGATTCATAATAATGTGTCAGTATTGGTTCATTAATTATAACCAAGGTACCCTGGAAGGCAAGAATTAGTGAGAGTTTGTGTGTGTATGTGTGTGGGTGTGGGTGTGCGTGTGCACATGTGTGTGGTAGGGTGCTTTATGGGAACCCTACTGTCTGCTCCATTTTTCTGTAAATCTAAAACCCTTCAAAGGAAAATTTTTTTAAAATGAAATTTAGAAAAAGACACTTTACAGAGTGTGATAAAAATATTTGCAAACGGGGTTTTGTGTGAAGTACTAGTATTTTGAAATTTCAAAAACCCTCAAAGCCAAATAGTTTTTTAAAAATCCAATTAAAACTGGTCATAATACGTAACAGCACCCCAAAGGATGCACAGTTGGCAGATGAGCACAGGAAAGACATAGTCCACCTCAGTAACCAAGAGGGAAGGCCATTAAACACAGATTGATCACTGTGTATCTCTCTGTGTGTGTGTGTGTGTGTGTGTGTGTGTGTGTGTGCATGCGCGTGAGGGGTGACTACTCTAGCAGTGGGCAGGACAAGGAGAAACCAGAATACCCTGCATTGCTGCTGGAATGTGACAGGTCCAGCTGCTGCCGGAAGTACTTCAGCAGTTTCTTGAGAAACTGAATGTGCAGCTGCCATGCACTCCAGCAGTGACTGTAGGGTGTTTGTCCCTGAGAAATGAAAGTTTGTCTTCACACCCCCCCTCCGCCCCACAGATGTCTAGAACAGCTTAGCTTCGTTCATTATAGCTAGAAACGGAGCACAACTCATGCCTTTGGGCGGGTGAATGGCTAAACTGTAGTGTACCCATACAAGGGAGTACTACTTGGCCGTAAAAAATGATCTAGTGGGGCAGCGCTTTCAGGAATTTGTTTAGCAGGTTTTTCAGTTCTTTCTGGAAGACCCCCAAGTTGGTGGTGGTGGGAGAATTAACTACAGGTGGCTGCAACCTGGAATTATGTTGAGAAGAAAAAGTCAATCCCAAAGATCACAGATGTGATCCCATTTAGTATTCTCTCTCTCTCTCTCTCATTTCTTAATGGTCATGTTTTTGGCTCCAAAAACTTTTTCATGTTGACATGGTCATCTTTAAGAAGTTATTTTTTTTCTTTTTTTGGCAACTTTAATGTCCGTTAGGAACATGATCTAGACTGTGTCATTCACAGAACATCCTTAGAGCTTGGTGCTGTCCAGCTCATTGCATGAACTCAATGTTTTTTTCTTTTATTTATTCTAATTTGTTATACATGACATCAGAATGCAATTCAGTTCATATTACATATATAGAGCACAATTTTTCACATCTCTGGTTGTACACAAAGTATAGTCACCCCATTTGTGTCTTCATACATGTTCTTAGGTTAATGATGTCCATCTCATTCCACTGTCTTTCCTAACCCCATGCCCCCTTCTCCTCCTTCCACTTTGTCCTATCTCCCATGCTCCCCGCACCATCCCCATTATGAATCAGCATCCTGAGAAAACATTTGACATTTGGTTTTTTTGAGATTGACTTACTTCACTTAGCATTATATTTTCCAACTCCATCCATTTACCTGCAAATGCCATGATTTTATTCTCTTTTAATGCTGAGTAATATTCCATTGTGTATATATACCACAGTTTCTTTATCCATTCATTGACTGAGGGACATCTAGGTTGGTTCCACAATTTAGCTATTGTGAATTGTGCTGCTATAAACATTGATGTGGCTGTGTCCCTGTAGTAAGTTGTTTTTAAGTCCTTTGGATATAAACTGAGGAATTGGATGGCTGGGTCATTTTCTAAAAGCAAAATTATAGAACAGGTTAGTAGTTACCAGAGATTAGGGATGGGGGAAATGAGTGCATCCCCTTTATAGTGGTGACTGTATGAAAGTGAATATCCTGGTTGTGATACTATACTACTGTTTTGCAAAAGTTACTATTTGGGGAGGGGGACTGGGTAAATGGTACACAGGATCTCTCTATATTTATTTATACAACTGTATGTGAATCTGCAATTATCTCATAATAAGAAATTTTATTTAAAAAACTTAAAGGGCTGGGCACAGTGGTGCACACCTGTAATCCCAGAGGCTTGGGAGGCTGAAGCAAGAGGATCACAAGTTCAAAGCCAGCCACAGCAACTTAACAAGACCCTAAGCAACTCAGTGAGGCCCTGTAAATAAAATATATTTTTAAAAAAGGGCTGAAGATATGGCTCAATGGTTGAGCAGCCCTGGGTAATAAATCCTAATGCATAAGCCACACCTTAGACCAGTTAAATAAACATCTTGGAGGTTGGATTAGGTATTAGTACTTAAAGCTTCCAGATGGTGCTAAATGTAGCCAAGTTTGAGAACCACCACCTTAGCTAACTGTAAAGCATGGGCATTCAACATACAAAGCTTTGGGGTCACACAGATAACTCTCACAAAAGCAGTGAGGTATGGAGTGATCCACCTAAACCCTTAGGTGACTACCTGTCCCCATTTACTAGCTTTGTTTTGAAGATAAGAAGACAATGCAGGTAAGTGTTACATACATTGTCAAGTGTAACATAAATGTTCTGATCAACGTGCGATGTATACCTACATACATTTTTTTTTAATTGATACTGGGGATTGACACCAGGGATGCTTTACCCCTGAGCTACCTGCTAGCTTTATATGTATATTTTTAATCTTGAGAGAGGGTTTTGCTAAATTGTTGAGGCTGACCTTGAACTTGTGATCCTCCTGCCACAGCCTCCTGAGTCACTGGGATTACAGGTGTGCACCATAACACTCAACATGTGTGTTTCAATATGTTTAAATATGTCTGAAATATCTACTGGATGCAGAAATTTTCATTCTTATTATCTCATTTGACTGCATCAACAAACCAGCAATGTAGGAATTTTGAACTTAGAAAGGAGCCTGAAACAAACAGAATAACACTTCTGACCTCAGGAATAGAGATAGATCTGCTTCAGCAGAAGTCGACCAGATAGGGTTTGCCCCACAAAGGTGGCTGACAAAGTAATCTAGGTTTAAAAGTAAGCCCCTATCTTCCCTTTCGCTTCTAGGAGACATAAATAAAATTCCTGTAAGGGCAATTTTGGTTGAATTATCTGGGCAATAGTCTGAATTCTTCACTTTGCTGATAGAGGTGAAGCTAAGTGCAGGAGAGAAAAAAAATGGCCATTAAAATAAGAGAGCACCTGGCTTCCAAATGATTCATGCCCAGCAAGAAGCCAGAAGGGAGAGGCCACCTGGGATAAGAATGAGCTAAGGCTTGTGTCATCTCAGCAGCAAATATTAAATCCCACTTATTGCCTATGTTTCATTACAAAGGCAGTTAAAAACACATTCAAATGGAAAGGCTGATTCTGGCATCAGATTTTCATGAAAGGAAAAGAATGCCAATGTAAAAGACAAGGGCTGTCACCTTTTCATGTGTTTCTGTTAAAAAAAACTAAATTAAATAATTGCAACATTTGTAACATTGAAGTCCAGAAAGGATCATCATTTAAAAGTATATCAGAGAACCAAGGGATTTGTGTTTAAAATCTAATGTATTATTAGGAGTATCTGGATAACTAGTATGCTTTTTGGATTGTTAAGATAATTACTTGATTGACCAACTGTGTGTGTGTAAGGAGAGACTTAGTAAGTAACCAAGGTCTTCGTCTTCCCAAGTGGATGTGGAACAGGGATCAGCTTCAATGCTGATTACCCAGCAGTATTTCTTTAACATTCTTCCAATAATTGGGAGCTATGCATGGACTAGCCACCATCTTTCCACCTCTAAAGGACATTTTTTTCTACACAATTTAATCTCTGGGTTCTGGCTCAATGAATTGGAGACAACTCACCAAATGCATCTTCAGGGGTTGGGGAAGAAATAACGAAAGAGAGTAGGATATTTTTATGGTCCCTCCCCTTTCCTTTTTTTCTTTCTTCTTTCTTCCCCCTTTCCCCCCTCCCTCCTTCCTTCCCTCCCTCCTTCCTTCCCTCCCTCCTTCCTTCCTTCTGCAAGAAGGAGCCTTTCCCCTGGCCCAGATCTTGAGAAATGGCTAGATTCAGTCCCAACTTAAGGATGTCTATGCCTTGAAGAAGTTACACTTGGTATTCACCATCCTTGGTCTTATTTTCTTATACTGGGGAGCTGGCACATATAGAAATCCACTTGGCAATCTTCAGTGAGCTTCCACATTTGGTAATGGACACGGAAGAAACAATGAGAAGGGAGGAACTGTCTTTCCCCTAAAGTCACTACTGAAATGTTCCAAACAAGAAACAGGAGAGGAGGTCACGGAAATGAACTTCTACTCGTGACACTCCTGACACTGAATGTGTGAAATTCTTCCTCACACCAACTAATCCTCCTATTCCTGGGCACCAGCTGGGTGTCCTAATCCAATCCAGTTGAGATACTGACTCCCTGGAGTTAGCACAGCCACCAGGGATTAGGACTCAGTCCCACCAGCCTTGCTCCCACCCCAGAGGCCAGTTGCAAATCCCAGATCTCTTCTTGAGCTTCTGTGACCATGAATGAACCAGCAGTTCCATGATCCCTGCCTCAGATCTGATCATTATAATGACTCATAAAATCAGGACTGTGCTTTTCTTACTGTTTATTACCAGTTTACTATGAAGAAACAGCCAGAGGGAGAGATACAGAGGACAAGGTATGGGAGCAGGGTATGGAGTTCCTGCCCTCTCTAGGCATGCTACTCTCCCTGAGCCTACAGGTGTCCATCAACTCAAGCTCTCTCAACCCCATTGTTAGGGTTTGGATATGAGGTTTCCCCCCAAATATTCTTTCATTAAGAATGCTGGAAGGTGAAATGACTGAACCGTGAGAGCGGAAACCCAGTCAGTCTGTCCGTCCTACTTTGAATGGACTGACTGCATGGCAACTGGAGGCAGGTGGGGTGGGCAGCAGGAGGGTCACTGGGGGTGAGCCTCTCTGCTTTCCAGCTCCTCCGCCATGCCCTTCCATTATGTTGTTCTGCCTCACCTTGGACCCAAAGCAATGGAATCGGCTCACCATGGACGAAATTCCCAAAACTGTGAGCCAAATATAAACTTTCCCTCCATGTAGGTTGTTTTTGTCAGGTATTTTTGTCACAGTGATGAACAGCTAACACACCCATCACATATAGGAATTCTAATTGATACTTCATTACTTAAGCATGACTGATGAAATCATTGGCCATTGGGGGTTACGTCAATGTCCAGCTTCTCTCCTCTCCCTGGGGGTCAGGAGTAATGGGAAAGAAGGAACTTCAAACCTCCCATCATGTCTTGGTCTGCAAACCAGGTTCCATTTTGAAGCTATCTAGGGCCCCCCAAACAGTCATCCAGTGTACGGAAGGTATTCTTAGCACTCCAGAGATTTCAAGCTGCATTGTCAGGAACCTGGGACAAAGACCAGGGCTCGGAGACAACCTGTCAAGGTCACACAGCTGGTAAGTACAGGAGCAAGAGCATCAAGATGTTCTGGTTTTTGGTCTTGCACTCTCCACACCATTGGAGCTTCTAGTTCAGTTCTCAGGGTGCAGAACACCCAGAATCTTTGCACTGTGTGTTCTTTAATCCTTTAAAAACACTCACAGGGAACAGACTTGCTGCAGGTTCCAGTTACTTGGTGGGAACACATCCTTTGCAGGAAAAATGTGATTGTCCATCCTCTACAAAGAGCAAGTCTGAGTCCCCTCCAGTGATCCCCCAGTACGCCATGCCAGGGCCTCTCACAATCCTGAGAAAAGGCCTCACCTATCAAAACTGCCTTTCCAGAAGACAGCCAAATTTCAGGTGAGTTCTTACCTAAGCTCCCAGGAATTTTTCTTTGGGCTCCACTCTTTCCTTCAATGTTAAGAGCCTAAATGGCCAATCCTGTTTTGTCCCGAGATGTAATGGCAAAACAGACCCAAATTGATGGCAAAGGTCAGAGCTAGGACAAGCTGAGGAGGTGGGTCAAGCAGGAAGGTGGCCATAGTTGAGACTGACAGCTGTCCAGGAAAACCTTCCCCTGTGCAGTAGTGGATTTTCTGATGAATGTCCAGCTGGCTGCATTTACTGTCCTCCCTTGCAGCTCTGGGTGGCACAGGACACTGAGGTCAATGTGTTGTGCATGAAGTGCTATGTGCAACTGCTGGGTCACCTTCAAGTAAAAGACATTCCTGTGTTGGAGCAGCTCTCGTCTCTTGAGCTGAAACATGCATGTGCCTGTGACCCAGCCTTGATCATCAGACAAGGGTGATGCCTGGGCCTGGCAATAGGAGGGAAGGAAACTGGGTTCCTCAATGATTGTGTGGAGAAAGAGTGCCAACCTGGTCCTCAGGACCATTAGTGACAGAAAAACAAGCCTCCATCTTCTTTAGACTGAGTAGTTTTGGAGGCCTTCTTTAGACTATAAGAAGTTTTGGAGGCTTTTGGAATTAGAAATTTACTCTGCTTTGTCACAAACAACAGGAAGTGGATGGTATTTTTAGCACAATACCAAGGATCCTAGGGCAGAGCAGGTAAAGTCCCTTACTTTTGGCAAATTATGGGACGGGGTGTGTTAAGTTCTCTGTAGAACTATTCCCTCTTTTCTGAAAATTTCCTTAGTAAGCAACTTGACTTTCTCACATAACCTTGAAAATTCTACGAACAGGGTTTTCTTCCATCTTCAGGTTCAGAAAATTGAGATTTATAGTGGGGAGGCTACGCACTCCATATCACTGAACTAATAAACGATGGGCCCATGATTTGACCTTGGGTCTCTGCAACCCTGGAGTCCAGGTTCTTTGCTTTACAGCATGGTGCCCCTCCCAACAGGTAAGGACACATTTCTGAGCAGGTGCTGACTATGCCAGGTGCTTTTAACATTTTAATCTTATAAATAAAAGGGGCATGGTTGTTTCATACTGGAAGAGGTTAGCAGAAACTATTTCAGAATGTACCCGATTTATAAATGACCAGTTTATATTACTGTTCTTTGGAACTCTGGCCATGCCAGAGAATCAACATGATTCCACAGAATCATCGTTGAATCATGGTGACACATGTCCAGGCTAGTTCTCAAGACACCTCTCTTGACTTATAGTCTCAGGCCTGGGTACAAAAAGCAAGGAAAGAGTCTTGTGATTCTCCAATGTCCAGATGTCCCCTGCTCATGCCACCCTGTGCTCTGGCCTCCCTTGCCTTTGGGTTGCTACATACCAGGTCTCAGATTGCCACCTCCTCTACATTTCAGCCAAATCCTCTAACTCCTCAGTATAGCTCATTACATGCAGGAAGAAATAAGCCATCTCATTGAACTGATTTACACTGACTGGAATATTCTTATCTGAGAAAATTCACCCCACTCACAACAGTGGACTTTAACAGAGTTGTACTCTACACAGTGCATTTTATTACAGTGCATTTGTGATCCACAAACATGCTTGGATTAGTCCAGGAAATTAGGTTATTTTATTGACCACATTTACTTCTTGCAGACAAACTCAGTTTAATACTGTAAGGCATAAACAATATCTTGAAGGACAATAAGATAGAGAAACAAGTTCAAAAGGTGCTGGCTGCTTGGCTACCCAGTCCAATTGCTAGGAGACAGGACTGTATTTACAGAGTTTGGGACTCGAGGAATGATCTGGAAACGTAAGGGCTAGGTTGTAAGTCTTCTCTGCACCACACCAATGAGAATTTGGTTCAGAAAACAGAACCTGTTCTGCCTATTTTAAGCAGGAAGACATTTTAACACATGAAATCTTAACACACTTTGCTTACCAAGAGTGTGGTGGGGAGCTGGCTGTGGCTCTGGTGTCCAGGGGTGACTGTAGAATACGACAGAAATGGCTCACCAGGAGTGGCCCACCAGAAAAGCTACCTCCTTTGGGGCCACATGAAAGTGTTAGTGCAAGAACCTTTCAGTGTAGTTCTGACCAGAGATAAAGAAGTGAGAACTACTGGGAAGTGGCTGCCCCTGCTGGCCAGTCCAATGCCAATGTCGCAGCTGTACACCCAGGAAGCTGCAGAAGAGCCACCCCCACTCATTCGGCCTCATCAAACTCACACAAGTATGTTGAGTAGGTAAGCCCGCAACGACTGTGGGGAGCACAGCTTGAGCTTTGTAAGCTCTGCCTTACAGGAAGGCACTCAAGGTCCACACTGTCCAATAGAATTTTCTATGCTGAGGGAAATGGCCTCTATGTGCATTCTCCAGTACAGTAGCCTCTAAACAAATGTAACCACTGAACATTTGAAATGTGACTAGTCCAATTTCAGGAACTGAATTTTAAGTAATTATTTCATGCTGAATAATTACATGTAGCTACAGGTTACTGACAAGTGTAGTTCCAGCAGAGGGCGGAACACGGGGTGAGTAGCCAGTTCATAGCTTCCCTCACACTGATTATGATCCTTGTGAATCACTGTGAAGGAAAACCTCGTGTCCTCCACTTCTTCCCCTGTACAGTAGGGATAATGACCTCAAGGAAAATGTTACGATAAAGTGGCTGGAAACAGTCCATGGCTTGTAGTGATCTCAGGACCAGGAATACCAGGGGCTGGGATGGTGATCTCAGGGGAGAAGATCAATACACGTGAAACCAGGGTCTGGCACAGTACTCCTGACATTCAAGTACTTTATCAATGGGACATCTCCAAGGAGAAAGCCACTGATACGTAGTACATGGCTGAACTTGGTTCATTTCCAGTCCAGCCCTCTCTTCTAACTCCATGTCCACAGATCTCTTTACTGGAAGGCTTCATCTGGATGCCCCACAGTCATCTCAAATGAACTCACCTGTCCATCCATTCAACCATCCAAACATCCCAAATGCATAGTGTGTGACTAGCATGTTAAGTTCTGAGCTAGGAACTGGGTGTAGTGCTGAATGGCATGACTGACACTTCTCTCTCAGGGCTTTTAGCTTAATGGGAAAAACAGAACAAGCCACAGAAGTACAGGCTGCAATGGAGCACTGATCTAAACCTGGGGTCCCAGGCAGCATCGGACGGACAAGGATCTAGCCAAAATAGACGGAGGGGAATAGCACAAGTTGAAGCCTAGTTTTTCTGCCAGTTCTGGCAAAGCCTCATCATACAGTAGGAAAGGATCAGGTGCCCTGGGCCAAGGGCTGCTTCGGTGAGGAAACAGTTGAGTGCGTAAATCAGCAGTTGGGGGTTCTGAAGTCCTTTGCTGGACTGGGGGGCAGGGCCTGTCTCTCGCCCTCGTCATCAGCTTTACAGCGTCTTCTCTTGTGGCTGTATTGTTCACTAGTGCTTTCTCTGGAAGTGAACTCTTTGGGGGTGAATGTGAAGTGGGGCTGTATCCTCTGGACTGATGTAAGGTGAGAAGCTGGAGTTGAGGACAGAGCAAATTCTGAAAATGTAAATCCCTGGGAATTAGTAGAAATTCTTGAGAGAATCCAGACTATCAAAAACTCTACCTTTAAAGGGTAGGGTCTGAGCTGAGATGACCGAGAGGGTAAAGGACAACCCAACTAATATCTGGGTTGTAGGTGGAGTAAAGGGAAAATTGCACTACTGTATATTTATGATTTGATGAAAGGATGAAATCAGAAAATAGTAAGATCCAGAGAAGAATGGAAGGCTCTAGAATGCCTAGGAGGAGTGGCAGGATCTGCCAGGTTGGATGCTGTGAGGGGGGACTGTGGGTTCACCTTCCTGTTCAGGGACTCTGTTACCCTGAGGAATACTGTCACTGTGCTATGGCTCCAGGATGTGGTTCTAGAACTCGGGCACCCAGTTATGTGAGGCACTCACATGCTTCAGATAAACTCTGCTCAGATGCATCTCAGCAAGTCTTGGGGCACTAGTTTTAGCTACACTGTAGTGTATGGGGGTTCTTTTATTGTTCCTCTATTTACAAAGGAAACAACATAAAACTGACACTTTGAAAAAACAGATACGGCAATCTGGAAGAGGGACCAAGGGCCAGACCTCAGCCGAGGCTGACTTCTTCCCTTTCACAGACTCCTCCCACTTTTCTAAAATCAGATATGTGGGACACAAGGCCCACCCGGGGTTGCAAACTGTCAGGAAAGGTCAGCATAGCCTCAAGGGAAACAGAGGAGGGGCAGGAGTGGGAGCTGGGATTTATATTTGAAGTCACAGACCCTCTGTCTGGGTGTGGTAGAGGGGTCCAGGATAAAACCCTGGTCACAGGATTCACTGGCCATGGACTGGATTATTAAGAAGTACAGCAGAGCCCTCGCCTCTTGTTCATCAACCATGGCCCCATCATAGATGTCTCTAGTCCAAGGCTTTCCCTTATTTGGGGGCTGATGGGAATAACAACGCTCAGAACCTTTGAAAGCCTCAAATCAGATACTGGGGCCCAAGCTCTGTCATCAGGGGCAGAGGCCCAGGTTGTGGAGTACACTGGCTCCTGTAGTTCTGGGAATCCGTGCCTACATCAGAGGAGGGTAGGAACTTAAGAATATCAGTTGAACATGACATACGGAAAACCCTTCTTGAAATCTGCAAATAAGGAATAAAGGAAAATATTTGTATCCACTGTAAAGTGAATAATGGGGATGAACCACAAAGCTCTATTCATTCAATGTAGTAAATCAGATTGTTCACAAATAGTGAATGCCTACAGCTTGCTTAGAAAGAGGAGAGTAAGAATTGGGCTCCTCCAGCATTCATTCTAGACTCTCAAGATCAGTACAGTCGTATTCTGCAGTTACTATTATGGTATTATGTAAAAATGTGGATGTGTAACCGATGTGATTCTGCAATCTTTGTAATGTTTTGAATAACCAAAAAAAAAAATAATCAGTACAGTCAAAAAGAGGAATCAAGGTATAGTGCCAGGAGCTAAGGTTTTATCCAGTCAATGCCGTGTTGCCCGAGGGTTAACCTTGATCTCACTTTTCCATGAGGGCCCAGATATACAATCTCTGAGGCCATCATTTCCTAGAGCAAGTTCCCATTAGAAACAGAGCTCTCAAAGGGGAGGCCTACAAGAATCCTGTTCCACCCACCCATCCAGATGAAAAATGATGGAGCTGGGCTGTGAGCTCGCCCACTAGTGGGTGGTGTGAGGTATATTGGAATCACTATTGTTTTTGACAGCAGAACTTCCAGGTCCTGATTTTGGAAAAACTGTTTAATTTTCCCAACATTCAGGCTGCTCCTGAGGTGATACCTGGCTTCCATACCTCACAGGGTTGTTGTGAGAGTCACCCAAGATAATGTCTGCAAAAGGCCTTACTATTTTTGTCATGAACCATTTTATCTTGAAGGGTGATTTTGAGGTTTGTAGGTTCTACTCTCCCATTAAGCCTGCGAAAATACTGCTTTGCTCCTCTCTTCACCACATGTCACCTATGCTCTTTGTTTCTCTGATTGGAGAGATTAACCAAAAGAATCTGAGGTCTCAAGGGACAAGCTTTCCTGATGCTTTCCTATGTCCCTTTTTCCAGGATGGCTACTCAGTTTCAGGGCAGCCTGGGGTTGACCTTGAAAGGGAGCGCCATGGGGTAGGGAGTGTGGAAGAAAGCTTGGGAGGAGGATAAGCAGCACTGCTCTGCCACAGTCCTCTGTCCCAGCTCTCATAATTCCTGCTTGTTCTTTGAACAAGATCCCTGCTTGGGTCATTGGGGGCAAGAGTCCTGTTGTGAGCTGGGAAACATGGTGGCCATGGAAGCTGACATTCTGTTGTCTGGGAGCATGGGCGAAATGCTGCTACCTTGGAGTTCCATGGTCGCCAACAATTCTACCTTCCCCCCAGATGCACAGAGGCCCAAGTTCCAGACCATCTATTGACTCGGGGACACTGTGGACCCCTGTCCAGAGAGGCTCACTGCCTCTCTGACAAGTACCCTATGAGGCTCATCTTCCCTCACTGGATGAGGAAAGGTGAGCCTCATAGGTTACTGGTTCTTGTCCTCTTCTTGGGTCCTGTTTTCTGAAAATATCTCATTATCACGCTCTCCTCCATCACTGGCTTTCCTTTTGTGAAAAGTTGGTTGGAAAAGCCCAATTTCAAAAAGGTTTCTGACCATTGTTCTGCTTAAAACAGAAACCTCCTTTCTATATGATGTGATGGGGGTTTCAGAGTTGTGTGGTCTGTTACAGCATTTGTCATCTCAAAATTATTTCTTGGCTGAGTCCTATTACATAGGAAATTAGCTGATTAATTCCAAGAGATTGGTAGCTAAGGAAGCTGGGCGGCACCCAGAGGAAATTAAGTACAAACTCAACAGTCAGTATCATGGCAAGCTTTAGCCAAATCATGAGCAAATTGTAGCCTTGTGTTGGATTCAAACCTGGAGTGTCTAAGACTGCATAAAAACATAATTAAGGATAAAGACCTAGGAGGTATCTGTTAATAGAGAAGTGTCAACAATTTCAAGCTTCACTTGGCCAGGAAGAAAGAACACAGGAAAGAGCAAAAGCACATGCAAGTGAAAGCAGGCCAATTGGTGTCTCTGGCCATCTTGTCTGATGGCTCTCGGGGGAAGCTGTACCCTTTATGAAGTCACCAACTTGGTTCTGATGGTCTTGGTGGAAGGAGCCTCCTCTGAGATCAGTTGCTGTGGAATGATTCCTTGGCCTCGTCTGTGACCAGACTTCAGGGATGGTGGTCGGCTCCTGTCTTGATCTTGAGAGTCAGGGGCTTCCTGCTGTGTTAGTTGTTAATAGTACCTGGTAACGCCCTTCTTGTGGGGATTCAACCACCGTCCTCCTGATGTCTGATCCAGTAGCTTAAAAAATAAAAAAAATTGTGTAAGAATTACTCATTACCAGAAGGACAGAGTTGTAAATAGAATATTCTGATGATTCAAAAGAAAACTGTTATCTGTACACAAAATAACTTGGTAATTTTATGGAAAGTAAACACTTTTTTTTGTTTTTGGTGTATTATCTGAGGAACATGTGTAAAAATAAATTCTTTTTTCTATGAATAAATCCACTTACACAGAATAGACCATTAAATGTGTGTTTTTCTCCATTTATGTAATTTTTAAAAATTAACATTAATATACCTTTATATCAAGAGAAAAAAATTAACAAATATACATATAGTAAAATTACAGTACAGGATATAATTTATCTTTGGGTATTAAAAAATTAAAACAAATGTACATTTTACACTGAATTGCCATTTTAATAAAGGAATAATTCATTAATAAACAGATTACATTTATTATCTTGCTTACACATTCATACTTTTCTGTAATTGTTCTATTAAGCATAGTTCTAATCATTTTTATCAATCACCACAATCAGTTAAGGCATCCACTTTTTGTTTTCTCTAGACACAGGGAAAACTAAAAGTCAAGAAACCAAGATCTGCCTAGCTAAGTTTTATGAGTGCATATTTTAGAGTAAGTTTTACATTTTCAGGAGATAGAACCAATACAGTACCCAAGAGCATTTACAGTTTCTGTAAGTCTATGGGCCTTATATAGTATATATAATGAGGATAAATTAAAACTAAATGTATATTATAGTGTATGTATCTGCACATACACACACTAATATACTATATGGTATATATACAATATTCCATAGAGTGTGTGTGTGTGTGTGTGTGTCTATGTATTTGGGTCAGAAACTATCCTTGTATTCAAATATATATCAAGTAACTCAATGTTTTCTAAGGTTTTAAAATTTTAAGTATCTGGAAAATTTGGATGATGTAAAAATTTTACTAGACCTTTTAAAAGATAGCTATCTATGATTTAACTTAAGCAAAATTGTTTTTTCTTAAATTTTAAGAAGGTTAAAACAGTCTGCATATAGACTATTGTCTTAGCTTAATTGTTAAAATAAAACAAAGGCAATAGAGTTCTTTAATCAACATGTTTATTAATTCAGTGCAATTTGTCTAATATAATCAGAAATATTAAAAGATACTTTTTTAAAAAAATGTTTTAGTTGTAGATGGACACAATATCTTTGTTTATTATTTTTATGAGGTTCTGAGGAATGAACCTAGTGCCTCATACTTGAGAGGGGTGAGAAATCAGCACTCTACCACTCTACCACTGAACCACAACCCCAGTCCACAAGGTACTTTTAAAAAACATATTTTATAAACTTTGTATTCTTGAGACAAATGTTAAATCCTAAATCATATTTAAAAGCTCTTAAGATATTTTCTTTCATAATTATAGTAATGAAGGATATTATTTAAATACATTTGTTCACAATTTTTAATGCAAAAGAAATAGTTTAATTTTTTTTAAAGAGAGTGAGAGGGAGAGAGAGAGAATTTTAATATTTATTTTTTAGTTTTCGGTGGACACAACATCTTTGTTTGTATGTGGTGCTGAGGATCGAACCCGGGCCGCACGCATGCCAGGCGAGTGCACTACTGCTTGAGCCACATCCCCAGCCCCTAGTTTAATTTTTTTAAAAAATATTTAGTTGTGGTGCTGAGAATCAAACTCAGTGCCTCACACATGCTATGCAAGCGCTCTACCACTGAGCCACAACCTCAGCCAGTTTAATTTTTTTAAGACATTTTTGAACCACTTAAATGTGAACAATAATTTGTCAGCAATTAATCTTTAAAATTTCCCAAGTGAGGAGAAGGGCAAAGGTACAGAAATAACAAAGTCAGAGCAGTGGCTCTTTACAAATATGAAATTGTCCCAGTAAAAGATTATCTTCCGGGCTGGGGCTGGGGCTCAAGCGGTAGCCCGCTCGCCTGGCATGTGTGCGGCCCGGGTTCGATCCTCAGCACCACATACAAACAAAGATGTTGTGTCCGCTGAAAAATTAAAAACTAAATATTAAAATATTCTCTCTCTCTCTCTTAAAAAAAATTATTTTCCCTTCATAGGGAGGAGGGAGAAAGTTCTAGGGCAGGAAACTCTTTTTATATATACAGAGATACAAAAGTAAAAGTAGCTTTCACCAGGAGATGAATGTCTGATCAGAAACCAAGAATTCCCAGCAGTGGCCCCAACCTTGACAAGCCCTGCCAAGTAGAATATCCCCCAGGATGGCAAGGGAGGAGATCTAGGTGGAATCCCAGCCATCTCTCTTTTAGGCAGATACATGATCTCCTCTAAGGCTGTCTTTTTCCTTATTGCACAAGTACTTCCCAAATGAACATTCTTCTTCACGTCCAAGTTCCTCAAGTGGTCACTGTAACTGTGATCTGTTATGCCGGAGGACAGCACAAACCTGCTTAGCAGTCGAGCCCAGGAGATGGCTTGCCTGTTGACCCAAGGTAAAATAGGACTTATATCTCAAGCCCCCAGTGCTAAGGTCAAGCTGCCTCTACTTGCTGACCTGAGAAATCAGCAGTCACTTGGCATGGAATGATGTAGAGTGAGATCTTTCTCAAAGATTTCTCACACCAGAGAAGACTGGGGAAAGTTCTCATGGATAAACAGAAGGCCGGAGAGGGTGTGGAAAGCCACATTTCACCATGAGATGCAATGTCTGATCAGAAACCAAAAATTCCCAGAGAAATACTGAACCTAATACTGAAGGGTCAAGGACATAATCAACCAGGGTCTAAATTCAGTGCAAAACCACACAAAGACAAACTCTGAGAATTGAGGAGGCTCAGAGGTGCATAATGCCACCAAGTCAAGGCAAGCAGGCCAATCCATGGTCTTAAGGCTCTTGACCAAATCTCAAGGGAATCGTCAGTGCCCTAATCTAATCAGCTTCAGTTCAGCAGGAGTCTGGTTGGCCTATTGCAGTGAGGAAGGTCTGCACAGCAGGGAAGCCATGGGGGTTGTCATAAGAAAGGGAAAGGTTATGACTTGATTTTGGCACTTGGGTGAAAATTAGATGAAATGGTATCTTGATAGGTTGAAGCAAAGCAGAGCTGTGTGTCAGGGGATGACAGCAGTTCCGATGGCCAGAAGGACATGAGTTTCTCTTCTTCTTAGAAACTACAAACTGATGTGGATTGTTATGTCCAAAAGCCCCTTATCTAAATCTGTTGCTGGAAATCTATCTTGCTTCTCTTCGTCCAAGTGAATTAGATCTTGCAGCCAAGAGCAGGATGTTTTGTTCTTACTGAAATGATTTTTAAAACTAGGTTCTTGATAAACCGTGATTTTTAAAAAAGGATTTCTCAGTACTAAGGTAGCAGTCTGCCACAGAGAGTCATTAGGACCCTCATGATGTTTCCTTGGGAGAAATAATACTCTTGTTCATTTGCTTCTGGTTTCAACTACATCAGCTTTCCAATCTGATGACCATCACAGTGGGATAAACCAATGTTCATTCTCTCAACATCTGACCCAGTCTTCTGCTTTGTCAGCTAGCTAGATGTAAGCTCTGGTGGCATGGGACCTTTTTCTGGGAGTAATCAATCTCTTTCCTTCTTTCCCGTTGCCCTCTTGTTGAAGTGAGCTGAATGACTTTAGGACTCCAGTGGAGCCTGGGATTGTTCCTGAAGGAGGTACCCATAAGGAACTGAATGGAAAGAAAGCCTTGGGGTGAGAGATAAAGAATCTTAGGAAGTCTAAAGATGTGGACGCATGGGAAGGGTCCGCATGCTACAGGTGCCCCTATCATCACCAGGCTCTTGGCTCCTGGATGAAGCCTCTGCAGCCACTTGGGCAGGCTCCCTGGTCAGGCAGCTTTGGAACTGAGTGAAGATCCATGCTGGAGGGGTGTGTAAGCGGGGCCATGGCAGGTGACCTTCTGGGAAAGGGGCAGCTTCCTCTGAGTCCATGTTGGCTCCCCAGCTGTGCCTACCACTTTTATCCCTGCCCCCACAACCCCTCTGTCTGAGACCTTTCTACCTCTGGTCAGCTGTCACTCTCTCCCCAGGGCTCTCCACTGTGGCTCCACCCCTGCTCTTCCTTTGCTCATCTCTGACTCTGTTCTGCAGACTGCTTTCTTCTTACTGTACTCTGCCCTTCAAAGGATGTCCCACTCCTCACTACACCATTCACTCCTGTCACTGGCCTTCTGTCTTCCACTGGGGGCCCACAATCTCCCTCATTTCTTTCCCCCTCCCAGGCTGGCCTCATCCCCTCTGTGGTGAGAGTCCCACTGGCTCATGTCTCCTGATCTTTCACTTCTCTCATCCCACTAAGCTGCTTGCCTATGTGCCGCAGTCTGGCTGGGCACAAAATAACCGAGCTGCCACAAGGCACTTGTAGGTTCAAACAGGAACTCCTTTATTGCCCAAACTCCCTCAAACGCCACCCACGCGGCCCTTCCAGGAACACCACCAACCGGAAATCCCTCCTCCAGAACTTCACCAACCAACGCGAACTCCCCAGGAATCCCTGCAAGAACTCCAAAGTAGCGGGTGCCTGAGGCGGACAGCAGGAGTCTATATACAACTGAATACGCAGCTTAACCATTATCATCTCAATGGCTCTCTGGGGTCACCTCTCAACCACTCCCTCTGGCAAAATGCCTTGCGTAGACTCCACTCGGCTCTCAGCATCTCCCCCTTTCTGTTTAAATAAACACCAAGCATGTGACTTAGGGACTGTGCTTGTCTTAGGTTGTCCAATACTACATATGGCCCTTACCCGTCATTGGATGAGCTGACCTCAAGGCGTCAACCTCCTGTCCTAGTTTGGTACCATTGCAATACCTATTATGGAAGGTTGCCAATGAGGAATTTTGCACAGAGACGGCTAGGCGAAATGCAGCAGCCAGTTATCCTCAGAGAAATCTAGATATGTTGCTAGGAAAGGGACCTTATGAAGGTCAGCAGCAACAAATTGGATATGATCCTGCCATATACTCACAAATTGCTGCAGATGCGGTTTAGGGAATGTAAGACTTTACAAGGACATGGAGATTTATAAGGTCAATTATCTAAGGTAATACAAGGAGCTAATGAACCTTACGCTGAATTTGTAGATAGGCTTATTCAAACAGCTACTAGAGTTTTTGGGGATACAGAGCAAGCAATGCCATTAATTAAACAGCTAGCCTTTGAGCAAGCAAATAGATGGTGCAAGGAGGCCATTAGACCATGGAAACATGGAGATTTAAACACATATATTAAATTATGTAGAGACATTAATGAACAAGGGCAAGTCTTGACAGCTGCAGTACAACAGGCTTTAGATGCCAGGCCAAAAACATGCTACAATTGTGAATAAACAGGACATTTTAAATGGAGTTTCCCCATAGGAGGAGGGTTTAACAAAACTAGGTATCAAAGGGGTAGAATACCAGGTATTTGCCCACAATGCTGTAAAGGGAGACATTGGGCTAATGAATGCCATTCTCAAACCACCATAGAGGGTAACCCGTTATCAAAAAACGGACAAGGACCAGGTGTTTACCCACGATATCATGGAGAAAAGCATCAGGCTCCATTGCCAAAAAATGGACAGGGGGGCCCAATGCTCCGGGGCCCATGACCACAAATATCTGGGGCACTGAAGGAACCCATACTGGTCTTTCTGATTTCCAAGTAATTTTTATTGTCTCAGTGACTCCTCCTTGCTTGTTGTTTAATTAAACAGAAGGGGGGAGATGTTGAGGGCCACAGCCAAGTCGGGATTCAATTCTATATAGACCCCTGCTGTCCGCCTCAAGCGCCCGCTACTTTGGAGTTCTCGCGGAGATTCCTGGGGAGTTTGCGATGGTTGGTGAAGTTCCGGTGGAGGGAGTTCCGGTTGTGGTGTGTGTGTGCCTGGAAGGGCCGTGTAGGTGGCGTTTGCTTGAGTTCGGAAATAAAGTTTGTTCCTGCTTGAGTGGCTTGTGATTTGTGCCCAGCCAGACTGCAGCACTCATGTTCCAACCAAAGATCCCCTGTGCCTCTACCCCATCGTCCAAAGTCCCTAAGTCAGCCTTAACCCTGGGAAGTTGACTGCTTTTTGCTTCTAGAGACCCCCAAATTTAAGGACTGTCTTTTCCCTCACCATTGGCCCTTTCAATCCTCTGAGAACATACTTAGATACTAGACCCTCCTTCCAAATAGACCCCACCTGAGCACATGACCCTTTCCTTGGTTAGAACTCTCTCAGGCTCTCATTCAGCCCATGGATCAACTGATTCATCTGTCACACCTAACCTTTACCAGGCTCCACCTTAACACAGTCTCCTTTTGGCTTGATTTCAATCCAATGGAACAATGTCCCAGAAATCTGAATTTCAGATTACCCCTGCTTCATGTGGCTTCCTCTCTTCCAACAATCTCAGGCATCCATTGCTCAAAAGCCTTGCCCCTTGAGACCTGCTTCCTGATGGCAGTCATCTGCCAGAACTCTTTCTCCCTACCTTCTGGTACTGTGCTCTCCTGCTGGAGTGTTTTCCTCTCTGTCCTTGGGGTGGAAATGTGTAGATGCTCCTTTCTCAGCTCTGCCGTCTGGAAGCTTGCAGTCTGTCTGGAAGGTGCAGGGGGTGGGTTTCCAGGTTTGGGAGGAGTAAGTCAGTAAGGTCATTTCTAAAACAACACAGGACATTCTCCCAACTCAATTCTGTGACTCCCTTAGCATCAGGTGGCGTTGAGCACCACCCACCTACCAACCCTTCTGGAGATATGAAGGTCAACCCTCATAATAGCTGCATAGTCCTTAGAGGCTTCCAAATCCCTGATCCCTGGGAGACCCTATGGCAGAAATGCAGCTAGGTCTTCTGAGGTTCCCCCCTCTGCCCAGGAGTTCCAGTTGGTTATCCTCCTGTTCCATGATATATGTTCCCAGCTGCTAATGGTTTGGATGTGAGGTGTCCCCCAAAAGCTCACATGTGAGACAATGCAAGGTTTAGAGGAGAAAAAATTAGGTTATGAAAGTCTTAACCCAATTAGTGAATTAATCCCCTGACAGGATTAACTGAGTGTAACTGAAGGTGGGTACGGTGTGCCTGGAGGAGAGGAGCATTGGGGGCATGCCTTTTGGGTATATTTGTATCTGGTGAGTGAAGTCTCTCTCTGCTTCTTGATCATCATGTGAGCTGCTTTCCTCCACCACAGTCTTCCTCCACGATGTTCTACCTCACCTTGAGCCCTGAGGAATGGAGCTGGCTGTCTGTGGACTGAGACCTCTGAAACTGTGAACCCTTAAATAAACTTTTCCTCCTTTAAAATTGTTTTGGTTGGATCTTTTATTCCCAGAAGTGAAAAAGCTGACTAAAACACCAACCATCTTTGATACATATCCCTCTCCTCCCGCCATATACTCCCTATTTCTCTTATTCCATCCTAAATTCCCCACCCCCAATCCAAGTGCAGCTCAGAAACACCCTGCTGTTAACTCAGACCCAAACCTTGCCCTACTTTGAGGCCTAGCCCCAGTCCTTGGGGAAAGTTTCAGAGTGAGGACACTCACCAAAGGAGGACAGCAGCATCTTCATTGAGTTTTCACTTTGGAAATACAATGAGGGAGATGAACTTGAGAACAACTTTAGGAAGTCTTTCAGGAGTGGAACCATCAGGGGAAATAGTCAAGGCCAAGGAATTCCCAGCTCTGGAGCAGCCTGGGTTGGTGGAATCCCTATGTCCCTAAGCTTCAGGCCTTTAAAAAAAAAAAAAAGCCAGAATTAAGAATTAGAATGTAACTCAAAGCTGAGGGTCCCTTAGGAGATCTAAAGCACAGGTCTATCAAGGAGGAGCACAAGTTTAGGGACCTTCAACAAAGCCAGAGTCTGCCCCCAGACCAGGGACTTAGCTGACCACCTAGTGAACAAGACCCCTAGTTTTTACCCTAGACACAAGAAACTTTTTCAAAAAGTAAACTGGGAACTGTTTCAGTGGCTTTGTTCCAGGACACAAGGTCAAGGGCAGAAAGTCACCTGAAAAAATCCAAATTGACTGTGTATTGTCTACATTCTGGTGAAATCAGAGTCTTTGGGTAAACTACGCTAGTCACTGTTTCAAGCCCTGGGAATAAATACCCAGATAGGGGGACAAGTCCCCGCCCTGTGGCCTTCCATCGGGGTTCTTCAGTCTGCTGCTTCCCATCTGACTCCAAACTCTATCAAGCCTTCACTTTCCCCAAACTTCTCCCTTCCCCACCCCTCAGATTGGCTGTACTGGTCACTTCCGAAACACGACGTGCCTTCAGAAGGGATGTCAAGTCGTCAAATCTTCAAAACTGGCTCCATCCTGCCCCCTCTCCTCCTTCCTCTCCATGATGTGGAAGAGCCACCCTGAGAAGCCGTCCTTGGCCCTCCCAGGAAGGGGCTGGTCCCTGGCTCTTTCCACCGTCTCCTGCTGCACCTCGTCATCACGATGGGTCATTCCCCTGGCTTCTCTTCCCTGAGGACAGGGACCTTCTACCTTGCTACTGGCCTGTGCCTCGTGCCTAGTCAACGGTCAATAACCGTTTGGGGAAACTAGGAAGGGGCAGGTGCGCAGAATCTCTAGGTGGAGGCTCCGCCCAGTGCACACTCTGGGAGGGGCTGCAGCTAGGGGGCAGGGGGCGGGGCTGCAGCCAGGGGGCGGGGCTCAATCGGGGCATTAACAGGGCGGCCTGTCAGTGGCCTGACATTTCCATATCCTTTTCCCCCAGACATTGCTATGCCTTCATATGTGTAATGATACTATATATATGCACACATTTTGTACATAGGAACACATTTAACACTTTATCATAAGCATTTCTACATTAGATTCTTCCTAAACATAAGTTTAAAAGTCTGCCATTCTACTTTTCTTTGATATTTAGATTGTTTCCAATTTTTTTGATATTATAGGATGTTGCTTAATACTTTTGTGCGTGCTTGTACTTTCTTATGAACTGTATTATTCTAAAATCATAAAGCTTTTCCTGAGCTTCTATCCCAGGTTCTATGCTTGACCACTTGTATTTTTTTTGTAGGTTAGAGATCTACCCATATGGTACATTATTTTAGTGCTGACTTCCCTCCATTGCTTCAAGTGTCTGCATCCAAATGCTTGCTTAACACCCCTGACCTTGATTTCCTATAGGTAAATTTAGGAAATTCTTTAAATTTAGCTTACTGTCCTTGCCACTAACCGCCTCTTCCTTCCACGTTCCCAGTATCCATGACCACTTCACTCCCAAGCCAGAAACAACAGACTTTCTGTCCTCCTCCTTCATCCTTCCCATTATTGGTCAGTCACCAAGTTCTGCTGATTCTGTCTCCTACTATTTCTCAGATTTTATTCTCCTCTCAGATCTTACTATCACCCTGGTAGTTCAGATCCTCATCATCTTTCACTCAACTATGTGGAGTTTCCTAATTTCTATTTCTGCGGTCTTAACCTTCTCGAATTCTTTCCCCTCACAACTGTCAGAACAATTCACCTAAAACAAACATACATGACCACAGCTTAAAATCCTTCTCTGATTTTCAATTCTTTATCCAAGAGAAAGCTCTGATTTTTCCTGTTCTAGTGATAGAGAAGCCTCTGTTTTGTTCTTTTTCCATGTCTTTGTTTATTATGAGTTTTCTACTTGGAGTTGTTCAGGCACATGAAAACTAGAATTCTCACAGTGTATTTTTAAAAATTGTTATTGTTTGTGGTTCTGGGGCTTGAACCCAGGGCCTTGCACATGCTAGGCAAGCACTCTATCACTGAGCTACACCCCAGCCCTATCATAGTGTATTATTCTCTCCAAACAGACTGTAAGCAACTTTGGGTCAAAGAATGTGTTTTTTGAAGAATTCATCCATGTCATCCAAGTTGCTGAATTTATTGGCTTAGATGTTCATATTTTCTTATTCTTCACATGAGTAGATCTGGTGATCTCATTCTTGATATTAGTGATTGTGTACTCTCATTCTTGATGAGTTTGAGCAGAGGTTCATGAATTATCTTTGTTTTCCCTTAAAGAAACAGCTTGTGGTTTCATTGATTTTTCTCTTTATTTTTGTGGTTTTTCCTTTATAGATTTCTGCTCACATTTTTATCATGTCCTTCCTGTGTGTTTGGGATACATGCTACCTTTCTATTTCTATTTCCTTAAGGTGAATAATTACTGGATCACTGACTTGAGACCATTCTTCTCTTCTGCTTTGGATTGAGTATGGTTGGTCCCCCCTACAACTCCTGTCCAGACTGAATTGCCAATGTCATGGTGGGAGACACAGGGCTCCGCCCTCTTGAAGGGGTTAGTGGAGTTTCTTTGAGGTGGGGTAGTCGTGGTGGGTTGTTGTAAAGCAGGTCAGCTCTCCTGTCTACCCTGCCTTCTTACATGTTCCACTTGCCCTTCCATTTTTCTGCCATGCATAGAGTGATATGGGTCCCCACCAGAAGGTGAGCAGATGCCAGCACCATGCCCTTGGACTTCCAGGATCATGAGCTACATAGACCCTGTCTCTTCCTCCCTCGTTCCCTCTCCCTCCTCTCTTTTTGATTGAACCCAGAGCCTTCCCCATGGAAGGCAAGTGTTCTACACACTGAGCTACACTCCCAGCTCCCCCCTTTTTTTTGTTTTTTTTTGTGATGAAGGTCTCACTATGTTGCCTAGGCTGCTCTGAAACTCCTGAGTTCAAGAGATCCTCCTGCCTGAGCCTCCTAAGTACCTGGGATTACAGTGTATGCCACCATTCCAGGCTTAACAGACCTATGTTCTTTATTTTTTTCCCCTTTACTTTTTAAAATTTGGTCTAATTAGTTATACATGACAGCAGAATGCGTTTTCATTCATTGTACACAAATGGGACACAACTTTTCATTTCTCTGGTTGTATATGATGTAGAGCCGTACCATATGTGCAGTCATACACGTACCTAGGGTAAGGATGTTCATCTCATTCCAACATCTTTCCTGCCCCCATATCCCCTCTCCTTCTCTCCCTCCCCTTTGCCAATCAAAGTTCCTCCATTCTCCCCACGCCCTGCCCCCACTTATAGATCAGCATCCACTTATCAGAACATTCAGCCTTGGGATTTTTCGGATTGACTTACTTCATTTAGCATGATAGTCTCCAGCTCCATCAATTTACCTGCAAATGCCATAATTTTATTCTCTTTTAATGTTGACTAATATTCCATTGTGTGTATGTATCAAGTTTCTTTACCCATTCATCTGTTGAAGGGCATTTAGGTGGCTTCCACAGTGTAGCTATTGTAAATTCGGCTGCTATGAACATTGATGTAGATGTTTCACTACAGTAAGCTGATTTCAAGTCCTTTGGGTATAGACTGAGAAATGGGATAGCTGGGTTAAATGATGGTGCCATTCCAAGTTTTTAAAGGAATCTCTATACTGCTTTCCAGAGTGGTTGCACCAATTTGCAGTGCCACCAGCAATGTATGAGTGTGCCTTTTCCACCACATCCTCACCAACACTTATTATTGCTTGTATCTTGATACTTGACATTCTGACTGGAGCGAGGTGAAATCTTAGAATCTTAGTTTTGATTTGAATTTCTCTCATTAATAGAGGAGTTGAACATTTTTTTTTTCATGTATTTGTTGATCAATTGTATATCTTCTTCTGAAAAGTGTTCAGCTCCTTAGCCCATTTATTGATTGGGTTATTTATTTATTTTTTTTTTGGTGTTAATTCTTTTGAGTTCTTTATATATCCTGGAGATTAGTGCTCTATCTGATGTGCATGTAATACAGATGTTCTCCCACTCTTTGGGCACTCTCTTCACATTGATGATTTCCTTTGCTGAGAAGAAGCTTTTTAGTTTTAATCCATCCCATTTATTAATTCTTGATTTTATTTCTTGCACCTAAGGAAGCCAGGACCTAATCTGAAGTGATGACTATTTGGGTTTACTTTTTCTTCTCTGGTTTAATTCCTAGGTCCTTGATCCACTCTGAGTTTTGTACATAGTAAGAGATGGTGCAGACCTATGTTCTTTACAAATGATCCAGTCTCAGTTGTTCTGTTATAGCAACAGAAAAAAGAACTAAGATGTCTTCTTACTACCAACTTAAATTTTGAAGTAAATGTAACATCAAAATTTCATTATCTTTATAATTAAACAAAAGACGAAGCCCAGGTCTGCCTCATTTGGAATACTACTCAACAATTCTCTTTTTATCTCCTTCCAGTTCAAAATGTTTGCATCTCTTAACATCTAGCATTCTCTTAGAACTGCAGCATTCAAGCCTTATCACAATCTTCTTTGTATTTTTAGCCTTTTTTTTTTTTTTTTTCCCCTGGAAGATGGGCTTAGTTTTGCTCACCAGAGCACTTTACTTCCTGTTCTCACACTGCTTTCCCTGGGCCTTTCCCCCATTGAGCAAGGGGGTCCTTACTTTTCTTGTAGTGTGTCGTTTTGTGGGACTAGTCCTTTCCATGTTATTAAAAGTATGGTTGGTTTTAGGAACATTCACTGTGTTCTCTGGAATTCTATCACTATGAAGTTTCTATGCTGTGAATTTCCCTGTAAAAACACTGATTTAGCTACATCTGACAAGTTTCAAAAGGCTGTTTTCATTTTTTTTCCAATTCAAAATTATTTCATAAATTCTCACTTGACGTTCAGTTATATAATGGTGTATTTTAAATTTCCAAAAATTGAGGGATTTTCCAGATATTTTTCTTTTCTTTTTTTTTAAATTTAATTTTTCCCCGGAGATTTTTCTATTGATTCCTAACTTAATTTCATTATTGTCAGGAGAATAGGCTTTTGTACAATTTCAGGTTTTCAAACTTTATTGAGATTTGTTGTACAATTCGATATTTGGTGTGTCTTGGTGACTGATACTGTGTTTGGTAGCATTCTCTAGAAGTACCTATTAGGTTGGTTTATAGTGTTGTTCAGGTTTTCCATGCCCTTTCTGATTTTCTTTCTGCTTCTTTTCTGACTGAGAGAAGATTACTGAAATGTTCAACTGTAGTTGTGACGCTGTCTATTTTTCCTTTGAGTTCTATTGATGTTTATTTCATACATGTTAAAGCTCTACATACACACACACACACACACACATACACAAACACACATTTAGGATTCTTTTATCATATTGATGAAATATCCTCTCTATCATTACCTAATGACTTTCTTTTAAAAAAATATTTACTTTTTAGTTGTAGTTGGACACAATACCTTTATTTGCTTTTATGTGGGGCTGAGGACTGAACCCAGGGCCTCGTGCTTGCTAGGCGAGCAAGCTACCACTGAGCCACAATGCTTAGACTACTGTCATATACTTAGGGACTGTGTTTCTTTAAAGTGATTTTAAATTTGTTAAGTAATGCATTTTCTGAGTAAAATAGTTAAAACTTCAAGTCCCCTTGAATATCCTCGTGTTGGAAGTAAAACAGTGTACTAATTTGTTACATCTCCTTCCAAACCTTTATTATGTATTTTCTTTCTGTTGGTAGGGAGGAACCTTTGTGGGTCTGCAGATACCGAATGTTTGCTAATGAACATAACATATCCTATGTGTGTGTGCTTTATCACCTAAAAGATAGTCTACTGATCATATCATTTACAGCATGCTCCTTTTATTCAGCAATGTACCTTAGCCATCTACCCATATTAGTGTTACAGAGCAAGGGTTGGCCACAGAACCAAGGTGGCCTCAGAGGTCCTCAGTTACCAGTTCTTACAATCATGCTGAAGAGATTTCAGACACATTTCTCTAAGTAACAGGAATGAATTCACTAGAAGGGCTAGGAAAAAGGAGACCCTCTGAGGGGAGAGAGTGGGTCCTCTCAGAGAGAAGGCTGGAATTCCGCTCCTGCCCTCCAGTTTTATTGGGGGTTCCAGGGAAGTTTTCAGAGAGTCCCACTCTTGACTTTTGACTGACAGCAAGATTGCATCAGACTTCCAAGTCCCTACTCTGCATGGTCTTATCCCATAAAGGCAAGATTTTCTAAAGATGCAAGGTAATTCTGGGTCACTCTGGTCCAAGCTGACCAGTGCTAACTGGAACTTGTTACAGCGGTTGGGCTGGCTTCTGATGATCACATCCCTCTGAGTTTTGGAATTTGGTCTGTGGAAAGGTCACAAAAGTCTTGCAGGTAAACCTGTATTCTTATCTGCAGGGAGGAGCCTTTCTGGGTCTGCATGTCTCTCGCAGACAACAGGTTGTATTTTTGAGGAATGTAAAATATCCTGTTGACTTAAGACAGGCAGGGTTGCAGGTGAATTGTTCTTTAAAAGAAAGCATATGGGGGCCAGCACAGTGGGCCCAGTGGATAGAATTATCCTCTTAACCTCATGTTCCCACAGCTCATGTCTGCCTGTTACCTATCAATCAGTATTTGTAGATCTCCCTTATTCTTTTGAAATTCTACATAGTTTTTCATTAGGTTTTTAAAAAGTTGGTGGACATTTACTTCTTATTATTCATTATGGTAAATGAGGCCTTGGTGTATTCTTTTGAGTAAGACATCCTTCTGTGTGCCTTATTGTAGACATCCGCGGGTGCTTCTCTAGAGTATCTAGCTAAAAGTGGAATATTTCTTATTACTCCTCCAGGAAGGAATAAAGGGAAAAAGGAGAAAAAAAAAAGAAATTAAACCTAGAAGGTTCTGTCATGTTTTGGATCAGAGACACACAGGCTCATGTGGTGAAGGCTTGGTCTCCAATGCAGAAATGGTCAGAGGTGGGGATTTGGGAATACGATTAGATCATGAATAAATTTAAATAATCCATTGGTAGAGTGGAATGGGTTGTCAGGTAGGGCCCAGTGGAGGGAGTAGGTCACTGCAGGTGTGCCCTCCTTTCCCTCTCCCACCTCTCTCCTTCCCAGTAGTCATGAGATGAGCAGCTCTACTTCTCCCTGCCTTCTCTGCCATGCTCCTCTGCCTCCCCACAGCCATAGTAATGGAGCTAGCCAACCACCGACTGAACCCTCTGAAACAGCCAAAATATTTTTCTCCTCCTTTAAGTGGATTTTCTCTGGTATTTTGTCACAACAATGAAAAGTTGACTAATACGGATTTTAAGATTGCAATTAAATTGGAACTAGCTGGGTTAGTATTGGTGGTAGGTAGTATGGTAAGGATATGAGAAGGTTTAAAGCCCTGGGAAAAGTCTGGAAAATTTTGTATAGTAATGGCCCCAGGGACCATCAAGGACTTTGGAGGAAGCATGGTTAGTTTTAATTTTCATGCCTTGGGCATAATGAAGGAACTTTTACTTCATCAGAGATAGAAAAGAAAGGTTACGGGACTCATTTAGATGCTCTGTCATCAGAGGGGTTAAATAAAGTGATATATGGCTAGTAAAGAACTTTTTTTCTTATCAATTCACCATGGAATGGCTGACAGGCCAGTAGGCTTATGAAAGTAATTGGGTTTACAGATGATCAGGTTAAGCACCTTCTCTTTTCACATGGATGGAAGCAAGTCCTTGTAAGCAAAAGACACTTACTTGCCTAAGGTCCCATCTTCAGCCTTCAATGCTGACAGATGAAACCCCAGCTGGAGGCGGTGGGAACGCAGAACAGGAAGGAGATGCTTGGTCCATCTGGGGGAAGGGGGTGGGGCCAAGAGCCCTGGCCAAACCACGTGGCCGCCGCCTCTGCCCCTGGCCGCCCACTCTCTTCCTTTCTCCAGATTCCTGCCGAGGTCTTTCTTCAGCAGCATCAAAGAAGTCCAAAAAGGAAAAACCAAACAATTCAAATTACAGGACAGAGAAAAGGACCCATTTCCATGTAAATGTTACCATTCTGCAGCAAAACAACCCAGTGGAAATAGTGAGGCTGGGTTTGGATCTGCATAGGAAGATGGACATGCTTACAAACCGTCTCTCCAGCGACCGGTGGGCAGTGGGCATCCTCTCCTGCAGGGAGAGGAGGGGTCTGGGCACATGGCCACACCCTATCCAAAGACTGACCCAGGTCCCCTTACAGTAATCAGTAATTTCAGGCAACAAAACAAAACAAAAAATTTTGTTGTTGTTAAACTACACAAAATGGAGAGAACAAAACGAAAAGCTGGTATTCAAAACACTTCTCCTAGCTAGAAAGATATGAAGGTGAGATTTGATACTGCGCCCCTCCGGTCTCATGCCCACTCTCCGGCAGAAGTCCTCAAGGTGGCCTGCCCAGAGCGGACTGAGGGTGCCCTTGGGGAGCACTCCAGTTTGGGGTCTGGTCTTCTGAGGCCTGGGAACAGAAGACTGTGGTCCGGGGGAGTCCCGCCCAGAGCACCATTTCACACTTTCCTAATTGGGATACTTGGGGTACCCCTTAAAAGGGCAAATGCCTGAACTAGCCCCTCCCCCCAACTCTGGTGCCAGATCAGCATTTTAGGGGTGAGTAAGGGATCTGTCCCTAGTCTGATTTTTGTGCCTGCCTTTGATGTTGGGCCCTGGGTGAGCTCCGTGAGCTCATCTAATCGCTTTGCAGTGATGGGAACTGTCTTATTGAAGTTCTGCATAAAACGTGTTGAATCCCATTAGTTTGTTGTTTTTATTTTTTCTATTTTTGCAATTCAAAGCAGTCACACGTATTGGTGATTTCATGTGGTTCCTCCAAAATCTTGTTTTCTTTAAATTCCAATTAAAGCCTGACGGGATGGTTGCACGCCTGTAATCCCAGAGGCTGGGGAGGCTGAGGCAGAGAATCAGGATTTCAAAGCCAGCCTCAGCAAAAGCAAGGCACAAAGCAACTCAGTGAGACCCTGTCTTTAAATACAAAATGAGGCTGGGGATGTGACTCAGTGGTTGAGTGCCCCTGAGTTCAATCCCTGGTTTCCCCACCCCTCTCAATTCACTTGAACTCTATAAAATGAGATTTCTAGATCTTTGGTTGGACACAGGGTGAAGACAATTTTCCAAGGTGTGATCACTAGCCCACTGGGAACATAGGCCAGAGGTTTCCATATTTGTAAGTTTGGAAATCATTTCAGGGGATGCCTTAGAATTCTTGTTTCTGTTTGGAGCCATGAAGTTCAAAGATATCTTTTACCAGGTAGTAGGTCTTCAGGACTTAAAGGTAATTCTATTTGTGTTTTCAAAGCAACTCTTTTTTCAGGATCTGCACAAACACTGTGGGAAGGGTTTCTCCCTACGTTGTAGAAAAAGTTGCCGCACAGCCACATTATTAAACATCTTCCAGAACAAGGCTAAAACATTGTCTTAGTTTTTTCCTGTATAAGAGAGAATCTTAGACTGGGTAATTTATAAAGAAAAGTTTATTTAAGCTTATAGTTTTGGAGACTTGGAAGTCTAAGAGTATGGCACAAGGTTCATTTGCCTTCTGGTGAGGGCCTGGTTACATCAATCCTGGTGGAAAAACGGAAGAATAAGTAAAAGAGACAGAGGGATTGTGTTAGCTTTACTCCAACCTTCTCTGGTGGAAACTAATTCCGTCCCTGAGAAGTAGGTAATTCTTAAAGCCCTAATCAACTCTTAAAGGCTCCACCTTCCAACACTCCCTATGGGGGACCAGTTTTCCAACTCATGAATTCTGGGGAACATGTGCACTAAAGCAGGCATCAACTCATCAATCAATCAGAATAAAACCCTCAGCAGTACCAGAATCACAGATGGAGCAGACAGAAGAACTAGGCTTCCAGATTGGGGATATAGCTCAGTGATTGAGCACTTGTCTAGCACGTGTGAGGCACTGGGTTTGATTCTCAGCACCGCATAAAAGCAAATAGATAAAATAAAAATAAATAAATAAAACAAAGGTATTGTGTCTATCTACAACTAAAAATTTTTTTTAAAAAAGGAATTAGGTTTTCAACTTAAAAATGAGTACTGTAAAGAGAATGTATTAAATTGAATTTTAGTTTCAGATTAGGAGTGATACTTACTGGTGAGTTGAGTGATCCTGATCCAGTCAAGCAACCTCCTCCAGCTATCTGCATCTCTAAAACAAGGAGAAGGATGTCCTGAAGTGGAGGTGGCCACTGTTCCTGGGGAAGGTGTCGGAGACACCCCCAGGAGGTGCTCAGTGATGCTTATTCTCAGTGAATTCTAGGCTGGAGGTCTTTTTCCAAAGATGCAGAGCAGCCTCTTAGGTGAGAAGGCTCCCAACTGCAACCCCCGGCCCCCAGCCCCTTCATACAAGAAACTGCCCCAGGCATTAACCCTCAGGGATGCTGCCTGTGTGCAGCAAAGCGGGCACATCTGCTGTGGGCACCGGCAGGTGCCAGCACAGCCTAAGCTTTCGGCAGGGCTGCCTGATTTGCGTTTAGAATTCTTCCGTCCCTCAGTGTGACTCATGAAAGCCCAAACTTCCTCTCCTTTCATCCCAAGTGATGATTTCTGTCTTTCATGGTCTTTCTTGTTTTCTACTCTGAGCCTGGGAAAATCGGCTCAGGGCTGCGCTGTCAAGTATCGATGAAGAAAGACCTTTTGTTTGGGCCATTTTGTCACAAAATGGATAGATAAAAACGGATAGATATACAGTGGCTATAAAGTGGGCAGCGCTTTATAATTTGCAAAGCACATTCAGATCCTCCAGCTCATTTAATATTTGCCAAACCTTGGCCAGGCGGTGTGCCAGCTAAGGGCTGGGCTCTGGAGCTGGAGGTTGCTTTCAGATCTTTGTCTTCCTTAGACAAGCAGCTAAGCAGAGAGCAGAAACTACCAAGTTACTTGGCAGAAACTTCTCAACTCAGTCATCTCGGGCAAACCATTTGCCATCTCTGAACCCTGTAGATTTCTCTGAAAGGTACTTGGAACGTTGGAAATAAGCGCTCAGTCATTGTTAGCTGCTCTTTCTGTCATGCCCATTTTAACAAGTGGCTTCAGGTTTTCCCATCATACCCGACCGACCTCACAGGTGGAGTGTTGCTTTCTCCACCTTTCCCGCCATCTTCCCTCAGGCCTCCTCAGCCTCATTCCCAACGCGCCACCTAGCCAGAGCTTCCCTTCCGCTCATCGTCTCCTGCCACAGGACTTTGCACATGCTGTCACCTGGAACTCGGGTAATTACCGACCCATCCTTCAAGTCGACTGACTCCCTCTTGTCCCCATGCTTTCTGCACACCTTGGTTACCACAGTTAGTTAGGCAGACTGAGATGGTCCCCTTCCCTTTCTGTCTTCTCATCAGACTGAGTGCTCCCGAGGACAGAGACTGCACCTTCCCATTGTTGGATCCCTGCGAGAGCGATCGCACATGTCTTTGGGTCACCCAGTAAATGTAAAACTGATAAATGTGGCTAATATGATCCTAAGTTGTCATTGACTCCAGAGACCGTAGAGAACCCAGCATCCTGCTCCTAGTCCCCACTCTGGGCAGTCCCCAGGAACCTCTGAGTATGGCATTGGGACATAATTGGGTAAATTTTTGGACAAAGTTGGACATAGAAAGACAAACACTAATGATAGGAAAGCACTGCACTTCATATTTATAGGCCCAGTAGAGGTTTCCAATGACCCCAAATGGCCAGTGTGCACAGGCTGCTTGCACTGCCGGAGAAAAGACCGAATCTCAGCCCAGCCGCCTTTGATGTCCCGTCTGCTTCGCTTTTCTGAATAAAAGGGAAACTCTGGCTCCAGGCTGAATTTCAATTGTAAAAATAGACTAAATTCCAACCCTTAAATTATCAACAGTGCCACATACTCGACAAGCAGCTAAGCAGAGAGCAGAAACTACCAAGTCAGTAATTAAAGAGAACTTCTGTCAAATTAACAGAGACATTCTTGTCTGGCGGTCAGAGCCACGGCCTGGGAATCCCAGCATCCAGCCCTGGTGCCTGCGCGTGTCAGAGTCAAGTACTGATGGGCAGCCACGTTGCCCACCAGGGACCCCCCTGAGCTCCCTCCACCCCCATCTGTCCTGGAAAGGCTCCAGGGTAGAAGAGAGAGGGGGCAGGGGGAGGTTGTGGGGGGAGAGGCAGCTCCTTTCTTTTTTCAGAGTTTGTTTCCAAATATTGTAAGGGGCCAAGGAGGGCTTTTGTTTATCAAATGATTGGAGTTTAGGAACCCTTGTTAATATTTTAATATAAATTATTATTCATTCCCTCAAAAAATACTGAGTGCCTATAAGAGGGGACAAAGCAACGTCCTTGAAGGAGCTGACACGCTGGGCCGGGAAGGTAGAGAGCAAGGAGGTGAACCAACGTGTAGTAAGTACTTCATACACTCATATTATTTCCCTAGATTCACCAATGGTTAAGATTTCTCTCTGATTTTATTTTGAATTGTTTGAAAGACACTTCAACATTCATCTCTTAAGGACCTTCTCCTATATTGTTCCAATACCGCTATGGCACCTGCAAAATTGATGTTAATTTGATGTCACAGAGCATGTAGGCCATATTCAGATTTTTCTGTTTTCCTAAAAATGAGATCAGATTAAATCTATCACTTTTCGACTACACTTTATTTGGGCAAATGATATATTGTACAATTTTTCACTTCACTGATAAAATATTTTTCAGAAATAAGCACTTTTTTACAAAAACCTGGATATAGTACATTTCATTGTACCAGCATTTTATTTTGTAGCATTTAGTCTGTTTCTGATTTATTGATTGCTCCTGGACATGCCGCTTCAGTGAGCACTGTGGGAAGATGATGGGTTGGCCCTAGTATGTAGTCCATCCTCTTTCCAAGGGCCTTCCTATGCCACATTTTTTTCCCAGCCAGCCTTGCAGCTGGGGCATTAGATGCAGTTTAAGATCACCACTGTCTTGCACTTACCTAAGATTTGGAAGGCAAAAGGGAGGCTAGTCACGTTTCCACAGCTCCTGCGTTTCTCCTGGCAAGCATAGCCCTTATTCCTACCACATCAGCAGAGGCTGGGAAAGCCTTGGGAGGGATGAGGATGGAGGCATGACATGACCTACTTTAATTTTAAAGGTCATGTTAAGTATTACTGTATGGAGGATAGATCATAAGGGGCACACTTGGAATCTGGAGCCAGTTAGGAGATTCTTGCCATCTGGTGGTTTGGACTAGGATGGTATCTAGTGGTAGAAGGAGTGAGAGGCAGGTGGATTCAGAGAATATTTGGAAGATGGAATCATCAGAATTTACTGCTGGATTATGATTAGGGTATGACAAAAATGATCCCTGATTCACTTGTAGCTCAGATTCTGGATATAATTCAGGTTCCACCTGTCACTTGAGCTCATGTGAGATTTGAAGGGCACACTGAGGAAGTGTCGTAGGGTCAGACGAGTCAAGGCACCAAAGATTGCAAGAAACAGTTGTATTTGGCTGCAGCCAGGTTCAGAGGGCACAGCTTTTGCTGTAATCAATCACCTGAACCCTGAATTCAAGTAGTTTTAGAATTTTATGCCCGGCATGTAGGGGGAGGGGCTCAGAAGTTCACAGTCTGCAGAAGGTCACATAAAAGCAGCCTTTTCTTTCACTGTTTCTGGCAAGTTAACCTTCAAGGACAGCACTTGAGAAGGGGGGGAGCTTCTTCTCCCCTTTTTTTCCTCCCCCTGCCAGCTGTTACCATGGAGCCCAATTGGTAAATTCTCTTATCTTAGAAATGTAGACATCTCTATGAAGCCCAGCTCAAGGCCAAAGGCCTTGTTTACACATTTCTACTATACTGGATACATGTTTGTGAGAAACTACCCCGCCAGTGGCCAGGTAAAACAGGGCAACACGAAAATTGGAAGTTTATCTACATTGAACTCTTTTGCAGAGACTCTTTTGCTGACAGTCCTAAAATCAGCCATGGTAGAGATTTCTGGAGAAGCCCAGTTAAGATTGTTTTGTGGAGGAGGGGGTGCCACTACAGTAGAGATCAGGCCTTTGTTATTTTGACTACATAGGGAAAGTCCAAATTTTGGTGGTGAACATTCAATACTATCATCCTGTTTTGGGTGCCTGTTAGAAATCCAAACGGAGACGTGAAGTGGTTAGATGTGTGGGGAAGGGCCAAGACGGAATACTGCAAATGAGGCCTTATTAGGAAATCGGGTATTTCTTTGCAGAGGGTATCAAGCATCCTAATAATATCTTAGATTAATGTCATTAGGTGGATCCTGATCCAGTGTGACTGGTGTCCTCACAACAAGAAGAGAAGAGACAGGGACAGACACAGGGGCAGGATGCCTGGGATAACAGGCAGAGACTGGAGTGGTGTGTCCAAGCCAGGAAACACCGAGAATCACTGGGAACCTCAAGAGCGTAGAATTGGTAAGAAGGATCCTGCCCCAGAGGCTTCAGAGAGCACGATGCTGCCAACAACTTGGTTTTAGACCCTTAGAAGAGAGCCAGATTGTCATTAACAATTCTCTCCTTTGGCTGGGAGAATTACCCAAAACACATCACCTTCGACTTCAAGAGATACCTGTGCAGTAAATGGAATCACAGATTTTCATATCATTAAATGTCAGGTTTTGAACAATATTTGTCTTTTAAAAGTATATCTAGTTTTAGAAATTATTTCTGATTCCGAGGGCTCTGCCTTTCCAAGAAATGACTGAGACTCCTCAGGAGGCTGAAAATGTTTATGAAATGGACAAACAGTCACCCACTTCACTTGAGGACTCTCTGATATTTTTCTCTCAGTCCTGAGAAATAGTTTAGTAAATCAGCCTTTAAAACTTTGTGTGATAAAACCAGTTATTCCTCCCATGGTCAGTATTTCTTTTATAGGGTCTCTTGGGGCTTTTTTATTTTTTAAATTTATCTTTTGATATGTTGATTTCTTATTTCTAAATTCAATTCTTCACTTTTCCTCTGAGTATCCTCAAATTGGAGTTGCATTTGGATCATGGGAAAGACATCTGGGTGGGTATCTATAGTGGGGAAAAGTGTTGAGAACCACAGCCGAGTCGGAATGGCCCCTGGCATTTTGCCAGAAGTAATGGTTGAGAGGTGATGCCAGAGCCATTAAGATGATGATAATTAAGTTAAGCTGTGTATAATTGCTGTGACTGGATGATGCTGCATTGAAACAGGCTGTGTATTCAGTTGTATGTTAGACCCCTGCTGTCCAGCTTCTGCTGCCTCTGTCACCCGCTACTTTTGAGTTCTACCGGAGTTCCGTTGAGTTTTGGTTGGCTCCAAACTCTCCCTCTGTCCCCAAGGCCTCCTGGACTGTTAACCTGGGCCCACTCCAACCTGGCATCTCAGCCGATTCCTCCTGATTGTACACATGCCTGGCTTGGGTGCTCCCTGACCACCTGAGTCTGTGCTGACTTGGCTGTTTCCTTGGGGTGTCTCACAGCTCTGGATAATACTGGGTGACAGATCACCTTACTTTTCTACAGATGCCCATTCCCTGAAAGCTTTATGTGGAAGTTCCACCCCTGCCAAGTAACAAGTGATAAGGTGAAGGTTATAAACCTAAGACTGAAATATTTTGTCTTAAATAACACTTTGTAAATTAGTCCATCTTTGCTCTCTTTCCAACATTCCACGTGTGTTCTTTAATTTCATTATTATATACACTTTAAAAACAAAATTAACGGCTAAAATGAGCGAGAAAGGCTAAATACTGGCTACTTCATGCCATAATTTTTCTCAAATATATTATTTTTAAATCCCACACTTTGTACCAAGAAGATATTAATATCTTCACTTTTCCACTGTTCTTTTTTTTTTTTTTTTAAATATTAAGGGCCAAGAAAAGAATGCTTTCAATAGACTTTAGCTCCAGGTGTTTGGCCATACCATGCAGCCCCTTTAGGGAGACCACTGAGGCACACTCTGGTTGGAGCAGGTCACACATGGGTATGTGGGTGGGGAGGCAGTACCAGGGCTCCAAGGGGAGCAGGCAGAGTGCCACCAGCTCACGCTTTAGGAAACTCATGAGGTCACTGAAATCAGCCCTCCCTACAGGCACACACCTTTCTTTGGGGGCAAAGAGGTGCTGCTGTAGCAACTGCTGCTGGCTGCCAGGAGGGCCCCTGGGACGTTCTGGGCCTCTGTACAAGAGCCTGCAGTTGGCATCAGAATGCCGGAGCTGGGCTGTCCCTGGGTGATGTATAAGGTCTTGATTGGTCCTGGAGGCCTGCTGGGTTCCCTGGTGAATTCTGGAATCCCGTACTGGGTGGTCCTGGAGGGAGGCCCTGTGTGCTTTTTCCTATGAGAACATGCCTGTAACTGGGGGGTATAAGAAGGAGCTACAGATAAAGATGCTTTAGTCTATGCTCAACAATCTGGTTTTGTTCCCTTCCATTTGTTTCCCTGAAGAGCCTGGATGACTTTCCTGGCCAAGTTTGCCTCATAAATCAAGTGGATGGGACACTTGCCAAGCACAGAGAATAGAGCTCTCCTCCCCTCCTCCCCACCCCCCGTCATGTTTTAGATGGTGGTGGGGAGGGGACAATTCTGGCAGCTCAGATAGATGGGATTGACAGTGTGCTAATAAATGAGGCCTCTAGTCACGGGAAGAAATTCCCACTTTTCCAAAGCAGATTTGGCATTGGCCCACCCCTGAGCAGGCCGGTGGCTTATCAAATTGTCCTGCGAGTGGAAGTAGAGAAACAGCTTATCAGACCCCATCCTTCCCAGTGTCCAACCTCTGTCACTGCAGAGTGCCTTTTATTCTTGAACAACATAAGGAAAAGATGGGAAGGAGACGCCAGGTTAGATTATTTACCAAGTTTGGCCTGTAGCCGACTGCTTTCAGTAACCCCATTGAATCCCCATAGTCATTCTGTGGGGTGAGATTTATTTTTCCATTCAAAAATGGGAAAACACAGGCACAGAGAGGAAGTGATTTTGTGAAAGGCAACACAGCCGGTAACTAAGTATTGCACTAAAATCCATTTGGAAACATTAGAATTAATAATTCCCACCTATAGCCTTGTGATGCACCCTGTGACTGCGTTTCACAACTGTCAGTCTGTCTCACTGTACGTGGGCTCCCTGCTGCTAGGGACAGGACAGATGCTTTGGGTTCTCCTGCCATCAGCCAGTCCTGTCCTCTTCCTTGTCAACAGGACTCATTTCATTGCCCAGAACACAGTCATATGACCACATTTAGCTGCAAGGGAGTCTGGGAAATGTCTTTTAAATGTGTCATTTCCATCCAACTTGGGTTCTAATGCTAAGGAAGGAGGGGAGTTTAGATACTGGGCAGGAAACTGCAGTTTCTCCATTGGGTGTTTTAGAAATGTATGTTTTAAAATGCCTTTAGGACAAGCACATTTCCAGCCCCTGTTTTCTGTTCTCTTTCTAACCTGGCCTGACTTACATATTTGTGTTATCCCTAGACAGTGATTTTGGAATTTGGCAGAAGCTTCTGAGGAGGGAGATCCCTCCTTTTTCTCCTGCTAATTCCTCTCGGAGGTCAGGTGGGTTCTCCTCACTGTGCAGTTAGAGGGGCTTCTGACCACTGCCTGAGACCCTGGCATGAAGCTCAAACCCTTGGGAGGGTGCCCCCATCCTTGCCTTCTCAAGCAGTTACCCTGTCTTACCAAGTTCCTCTTGCCTATTTAAAGCCCAATTCAAAGTCAGTTTCACCTTATTGGCAAGAAGATGTCCATTGAACCTGGGTGTGGTGGTGCATGCCTCTGATCCCAGCAGCTCAGGAGGCTGAGGCAGGAGGATCGCGAGTTCAGAGTTGGCCTCAGCAACTTAGCGAGGCCCTAAACAACTCAGTGAGACCTTGTCTCTTCATAAAGAAATAAAAAAGGCTGGGGATGTGGCTCAATGGTTGAGTACCCCGAGGTTCAATCCCTGGTACCCACCTCCCTGCCAAAAAACAAAAGGAAAATATGCATTGAGAAAGGAGAGTGTGGAGGTACTCAGCATAGTGACTGCACCTGCCTGGAAACTCTCATCAACCCAGTGTTTTAGCCCCTTGCACAGAAATGTGCCAATAGCCCACCCATGTGGGGCCATCTGCTGCTGTTGCTGGTGTGTGTGTGTGTGTGTGTGTGTGTGTGTCTGTCTGTCTGTCTGTCTGTCTGTCTGCTTTCTCTGCCATCTTCCCAGTGAGCTGCCTGGAGTTTGTGCTTTGGGTGTTATGATTGTTGGTATTTGTCATGTAATTAGTTCATTTGTAGAAGAGATCCATGGAATCTGTGGGAGGGGTTAGAATAAAGTATTTTCCACTTAAAATTTAGAAAACCATTTCTTTACTTGTTACCATTATTTTTTTTTCTGCCAGCTGTTTTTGTCTATAAAAAAAAGGCTACTGGGGAATCAGTGAAATTCGGGTGATTTCCACAGTTGTTTTACCGTTGTTTTTTACTGGAAGTGTAAAAGCACACATTGAATTTTTAGTTCATTTGGAAGTATTTCAGGAAAACAGACAGCATAGAAAGAGGTAAGAATGTATAAATAAGTAAATGAAAACCCACTCCTCTTAAAAAAGTCAGAAAATGAGTCATTCATGTGATTCTCCTGTAACTCAGTTAAGAAGAATCATGCCTGCCATGCTCTCAAGTTCAGCTGTCTTTGGAAGGCAGGATGGCTTGTGAAGCCGGCCCTGAATGGTGGGCTTTGAGTTCAGCTTAGTCCTTTGAGTGACCAGCACAGAGATAAGCACAGTGTGTGCTGAACTGAGTGTCACCACCAGCAGAAATAGTTCCATCACTTGATCTAATTGATTCACATCTAAAAATTGCAAGACTTAGGCCATTTTGAAGGGGTATTAATTTATTCATCAGCCTCCCATGTATTATTGTGTTCAATAATAATTGTTTATGGGCTTTAAACAGACGTTTTTGCTTTGTATGACAGAGTCAGTGTCCATAAACAAATGAAAACGGTTAACATTTCTGTCCCAGTTTTTATGTGTCTACCATGTATATTATGCCAGGGTCTAAGGTTAATACATTATTTTGATGCAGAGAATTATAATTCAGAATGCTGTGTCTGGGTAGGGATGGAAGTGGTTTTCTACAATGACAGCAAATATAGAACTTTGAATTTGTTGACAGACTGGGTCATTTTCATCAGGTGCCCATGATCCAGTCTTTTGACCCTCTAATTGAATCCCTGCTATAAAGGGACTCTTTGTAGAAGCCCTTTTTATGGGTTTGATATTAGCGGCTTTGGAGATAATAGCTGGATTTGCCACATTTTTGCAAGTTTTTTTTTTTTTTAACAAAGAGAAATATACATTCGTAAAAACGTAAAATGTATAGCTTGAATTTTCACCAATGGGACTTACCCATATAGTCAACACTCAGTTTAAGAAACAGAACGTTATCTACACCCATGTGGTGGTGACATCTGAGTTGAGACCTGAATGTGGACTGAGCAGCTGGGCAAAGACCTGGGTTCAGAGTGTTCCAGTAGAAGGGGACACTGGAAAGACAGCAGGAAGAACTTGGCATGTTGGAGGAGTGGAAAGAAGGCCGCTCTGTACCAACCTATTGACTCAGCACAGTAATGTTGGGGTTTTGTGTTCGTGACTCAGTCCTCGGCTTGGGCTGGGAAGGGAAGCATTGCTTTGGTGGTAACCGCTATTGCAAACCACCCATCAAAAGCTGGGTCCAGAGTAGCATGGGAGTAACAAGGAGTCTCAGGAAACTCTTAGGAGATTTGATGGATCACACGGTGTCCACTACATGGAAGATGGGGAATACCCCAGTTTATGCCCAGTGAAGACAGAGGGACTTTCCTAGAGATATCATAGTATCTCACATTGCCATAATCCCTAGAGTCCTTTCAGTTAATTGATCTCCTGTCACCGGGGGAACCCTCTCAAAATTAGGGTTTCTCGCCCACAACCCACGCAGACAAGACGAACTGGGTTTAAAAGAGCTGGCTGCAACATTAAGCTAAGAAAGTGGTGAAAAATCATACCACCCAGAGAGTAGTTTTTAAACTGAGGGCAGGACAGTCCTGTGACCATAAGGGTCAGCTTCCCTGCTGGAAAGAGAGAGCATGCACCCAGAATCCCTTTATTTATAGGGAAATTAACAAAGGAGTTTCAATAGAATGTTCTTCACCACATAAGGCAGAGGGTGGGCTGACCTAGCCCCAGTGGGAACGCCCAGGTCCAGAGCCCCGAGAAAGCAGGCTTCTTTGCAGATCGAAGGTGGAGGCCACCTGCATGGCGCAGCCCAGACAGCGTGCAATGCCAGACCAACACCCGCTTGGCTCAAGACTGAAAGAGGATGCTTCATGTAGCTCAGAGGTGGCCCTCCGCAAGGGTTCTTTCTGCCGTCTTGCCTGAAGTCTTGTTCTTGACCCTTGATGTTTTAAGATTAATCATGACCATATATTGAAAACCCCAAGTTATCTAAACATCTGAGTACAGGCCAGGTTTGTTGCTAAGAAGGGGTGTAGGGAAATCACCGAGGTGTGTAGTCACCTAACTGGGAACGGTGGCAACCCTGGGAAAATCATTACACAAGTGTGTGCCCCTCAAAACTTTCGTGTTCAGGCCAGGTGTGGCAGGGCACTCCTGTAACCCCAGCAGCTCTGGAGACGGAGGCAGGAGGATGGCAGTTTTAAAGCCAGCTTCAGCAACTTACTGAGGCCCTGTCTCAGAATAAAAGAGAAAAAGGGCTGCGGATGTGGCCCAGGGGTAGAGCATCCCTGGGTTCAATCTCCCCGCCCCAACTTTTCATGCTCAGGGGAGATAATGTCCCTGGAAGAGGGCACAGTCTTCAAAGTTTCCTGCCTGCCCTCGTTGGATTCTGATTTTTCTTTTAATATTAGACTCTTTCAAAATTACTTGTATTTTCTTTTTTGAACACTCAGAACATGACCAGTGAGGACTGGGGAGGCAGCTCTGTCATCCACACAGGGCACTTGTGACACAGGTCACTGAACGCGGCCTGACTGTCCTGCACAGGCTCCACTTGGTCCCCCAGCAACTCTGCAAGGTGTGCGTCCCTTGAGCCCAGGGCCTGTCCCCTGAGTTCATGCCCATGTGGTGCCACCACAGAGAGCCACAGTGGGCGGCCGTTCCTGGGCGGGCATCTGGATGTCGGTGTCCTCACTAACTCGCAAGTTGAAGGCTTGGCGTTAGGAGGTGGGTCTCTGGGAGGTGACTAGCCATGAGGGCAGAGGTCTCAGGAGTGAGTTAGTGCCCTTTCACCAGAGGCTCCAGGAGACCCTCCCCCTTTCCATCACTGGAGCACAGTGGGGATGTGTCTTCTGCAGGCCCCTTGACCTTGGACTTCCCAGCCTCTGGAACGGTGAGAAGCAAGGGTTTATGGTTCATAAGCCACCAGTGTGTGGTTCTGGAGGTCAGGTGCCACACAGGCCAGGTGAGCGCCGTGCCTCTGAGCGACACCTCCAGGCCCGCTTGTTTTTCCATGTAGCAGCCTGAATGGACCAAGGCAGTTGGCGTGGCCAGCACACCTCTCTGCTCTAGCCTGTAATGACTTTGACTTATCCCATAGTTCCTTACTGGCTGCCATTGTGAGCCCCCGGGGGCCAGAGGTGTTTGAGGGAGACTGTCCCCTCCACCTTTGCTGCACTCTTAGAGGGGCCCCAAAGCAGGGCTGCGGAGCTCCAAGGTGCTGCTGTCTCCTAGCCTCTTTCTCAAATGGGGACAGATCAGAGGCAGGAGATCACTGCACTGGGAACTGGACCTTAGGATATTCTTACAGCCCTTTTCTTCCCCAGATTATCTTCCTCCAGGACGCTCTCACCACCCGCTCTGCGGAGGAGATGCACATCTAGCGGATGGGCCCAGGCTGCCCTGGGCTGCCCGACTCCCAGCCTGCGCTTGGCTACATCTCTCTCAGGGTGGCTCCTCAGCCCTTGGGTAGCTTCTCAGCCCAGGGGGGCTTCTCAGCCCACGCATGGCTCAGCCATGGCTCATCACACACGTAGCTCCAGAAGGCCTGAATTTTGTAGCCTCAAGTTGAGGCTGGACCCTTGTTTGGACAAATCATGTCCCAACAAGAAGAGGCAGTGCTTGCCATTAGCCCCAACATGTCACCCTCCTGGGAGGTCGGATCATTTCTTTGGCTCATTCTTGGCAGTGAGGAGGATGAGAGAAGGCCGTGGACCCTCACTGATCTTTCTGGCCAGTGTCTTGCCCCTGTCATTAATCTACTTGCACAGGGCCACTTCGGGAATCTTTTGAAAACGCCGAGTCACTCCTCTGCTCTCGGAACTACCAGTGCTGGCCCATCTCTCAAAGGCCAAGCTTTTTATCCTGATCTCATGGCCCTGCCTCCCTACCCATGTCACACTCCCCATCATGCCAGATGTCTCCAAGTCCTCTTGATACACGCGGTCACTTTGCTCATGCTGTTCCCTTCATTCAGGACGCACCCCCTCCTGCCTGACCAGCTCTTCATCCACTGGCTCAGTTCAGTGTCCCCTCTCCTAAGAAATTCTTGCCCCTTATATCATGGACATTGCCCTTATCACACAGACGGTGTCCCTGGCAGAAGCACAGAGCCTGGCCCATAGCCTAGATGTCACTAAGTTCTACTCAGGGGCTGGTTGTTCCTGAAGCATGACGCACCCCTCTGCAGGGCTCAGGTCCCTTCCTGGTGTGGAGCTGTGGCTCATACCTTCTCTCCTCATTTGGCTCCTGGGGCCCAGGGTGCCCTTAGCACATCAGGGCATTGCCTGTTGGTGGGAGATCACCAGCCCCCTGGATCCTCCCTTGTACCTGGATTATGTCAGACTTCACTGTGTGCCTGGAGGGTTCCCCAGAGTCTGATTTCAAAGTAACACGGCCACCCAACCCTCCACCACAGCACATTTATTTTTCTGACAAATAGAATCACATCCAGGGAAGAACCAGGAACAAGGGAACAGACAAAAGCAAAGCACCAAACCAAACGTCCCTTCCAAACCCACGGGATGGTGAATGCACTGTGTCCAGGATCTCTCGGCTCCTTAAGGAGGTCTGAATGAAAAGGAGTCACAGTGGAGGGGCCCGCTCCCTTCACCAGGGGACAGACGACACCACATTGGGTGCAAGTGGGTAGGTCTAATATCAGGAGGGTCCTTTCACCAAGAACCGCGCCATTGCCCATGTACTTGACACTGAAGCAGTGAGGGGCAGCCCTGCGGGTGGCAGTGGGTCAGGGGATGGAAGCCTCGGGAAGGCAGAGAGTCGAGCCCTGGGAGTCACTTCCCTGGCTTGCTGTATTCAGGACTGTCCTCTGCACAGACACCTTTGCTTCTACCTTTTATAGCCAGCGCCTCCCTCCCCCTCCTTAACCCCTGGCAGCCACTAATCTTGTTTTCCATCTCTGTAATTTTGTCATTTCAAGAATGCCATATAAATGGAAGTGTGCAGCGTGTAGCTTTTTGGGATTGGCTTTTTCACTTAGTATGGTGTTTCCTGGATCAGTGGTTTGCTCTCTCCTTTTGCCGACGGGTGATCTGTGTTCTAGACATACCCCCTATTTGTTTAGCGAGTCTCTAAAAAGGAAGCAGGAAAGATCCTGGTGAGCAGACTACGCTGTGCTGCTATAGTTTGGGTCTGGACCACACCCCAAAAGCTCGTGTATTAAAGGCTGGGTCCCGGTCTGTGGCACTACGGGAAGCGGTGCAGCCCTTTAGGAGGTGGTGAAACTTTAAGATGAGTCTAAATGAGAGATCTAAGGTCATTGGGGTCATGTCCTCAAAGGGGATTGTAGGACCCTGGTCTCCCTCTTTTCCATTGGCCATGAGGTGACGTCCTCCAGCATGTACTCCACCACGATGTACTGGGCTGCCACAGGCCCAAGGCAATGGGGCCATTTGGTCCTAGACCCAAATCTCCAAATCTGTGAGCCAAACTAAACCTTTTCTCTTTTTAAGTTTGAACTGGTACCTTCTTTCTCCACTGAAAAGTCTTAACTGGGCCTCTCCAGAAATCTCCACCATGGCTGATTTTAGGACTGTCAGCAAAAGAGTCTCTCCAAAAGAGTTCAATGTAGATAAATTTCCTATTTTCGTGTCGCCCTGTTTACTTGGCCACTGGCCGAGAAGATACCGGCGCTCCAGGTGCTGGACATCCCCTTACTAGTTTTTCACAAACATATCCAGTTTAGTACTTTGTAGAAATGAGCAAACAAGGCCACTGGCCTTGAGCTGGGCTTCACAGAGATGTCTGTGTTTTTAAGATAAGTTACCAACTGGGCTCCATGGTAACAGCTGGAGGGGGAGGAAAGAAAGGGGAGAAGAAGCTCTCCCCTTCTCAGGTGTTGTCCTTGAAGGGTTAACTTGCCCAGAACAGTGATAGAAAAAGCTGCTTTATGTGAACTTCTGCAGACTGTGAACTTCTGAGCCCTTGCCCTTACATGCTGGGTACAAAACTCTGAAACTCCCTGAACTTGGGGTTCAGGGGGATTGATTGATTACAGCAAAAACTGTGCCCTCTGAACCTGGCTGCAGCCAAATAAAACTGTTTCCCGCTTTGGTTCCTTGCCTCATTTGTCCCTACAACAAGTTGATTTAGTTCAGGTATTTGTGACAGCAGTGAGAAGCTGACTTGACCCATGTATGTTGACTGTGGTAGGCACATGAACCTATATATGTGATAAAATTCATAGAACCGAACACAGGCACATACACATTCACAAATGACTGCATGCAAAACTGGTGAAATTTGAATAAGGCTGATGGTTTGTATCAAGGTCAATTTTCTGGTTTGGATATGAGGCTTGCATAGGTCTGGAATTTGTCAAAATTGTGGAAAGCACAGAATTTCTTTTCCTTCCTTCCTTCCTTCCTTCCTTCCTTCCTTCCTTCCTTCCTTCCTTCCTTCCTTCCTTCCATCCTTCCTTTCTTCCAGGGATTGAACTTAGGGGCACTCAACCACTGAGCCACATCCCTAGTCCTATTTTGTATTTTATTTAGAGATAGGGTCTCATTGAGTTGCTTAGCACCTTGCTTTTGCTGAGACTGGCTTTGAACTTGCGATCCTCCTGCCTCAGCCTCCCGAGCTGCTGGGTGTATTCTTTCTTACAGCTCCACATGACTCTACAACTATCTTTTATAAAAAAGCCTTTGGTGGCAGGCAGTCCTCCACCTATGGAGCAAAGGCTAGACCCTCGATTTGGACCTGAAACCCATCCTGGCATGACCTGCCCACACCCCTTCCATCTCTCTGCTCACTACTCAGCCTCAGCTGACTTGTTCAACATTTTCCATAGTACCATGCTCTGTTCTTTAAATAAAACCTTTTTTTAAAAAAAAAATGTGTTCTAATTTGTTATACATGACAGTAGGATGCATTTTGACACATTGTACACAAATGGAGCACACCTTCTCATTCCTCTGGCTATACATGGTGCTGAGTCACACCAGTAGTATAACCATATGAAACATTTTTTTTTAAAGAGAGAGAGAGAGAGACAGAGAGAGAGAGAGAGAGAGAGAGAGAGAGAGAGAGAGATTTTTTAGTTCTCGGTGGACACAACATCTTTGTTTGTATATGGTGCTGAGGATCGAACCCGGGCCGCATGCATGCCAGGCGAGCGCGCTACCACTTGAGCCACATCCCCAGCCCCCCATATGAAACATTTTTTAAAAAATATTTTTTTAGTTGTTGATAGACCATTATTTTTTGAATGTAGTGCTGAGAATGGAACCCAGTGCCTCACACCTGCCAGGCAAGCACTCTCACTGGGCTCCAGCCCCAGCTCCAGCCCTGAACCTTCTTTTTAAGAAGTGTAACAGTGAGAGAGAAGAGGGCTCAGATCAGAGAGGCTCAGCTTGATGAACTTGTCACAACACAAACTAGATCACGAAGCAGAACACGGCCAGGGCCCTACTTTACCTCCTCTCCCCGTTGCTGCCCTTCGCAGGCTAACTGTCATCTCATTTCCATCATCACACATTATCGTTGCCAGGTGTTGAACTCATAGACTCTTTTTTTTTGGTTGTTTTAAACTGGCTTCTTTGTTCAGCATGTTGGCTGGACTTACTTTTGTCACAGGTGGCCCCAGAGTGCCATTATCACTGTTGCAGGGTGTCACGTGTTGCGTGAAGATGTCACAACTCTATAATCCATACATGATTTTGTTGACTCTCGGCTTTTTACAGTTTGGGGTTATTCCCAATAGTTCTGCCAGAGATGCTCTTTTACGTGCCCTGGGGCACATGTATGTGCTCATTTCTCCTGAATATAGACCCAGTAGTAGAATTTCTGGGATGGGGGTACACTTAGTATTTAGCTTCAGTAGGTGTGACCAAATGTTTTTCCAACTGGTTGCACCAATTCACACCCTGCCAGGAGAGTTTGAGAGTTCTTGTTGTTCTACAGCCTTACCAGTTCTTGGCATCATCCGTCCTATGAATTCTAGCCGTCCTGGTGTGGGGCTTAGGGGGGCGTCATTATTGAAGACCAGGTGCAGGAGAGCTGCCCTGCAGGAGACGCTGGGGCTTGCATTTCTGTGCTCAGCATAATGGAGACAGAACTTTTCTACTTCCTCCCCAGAGCCAGATGGGCTGACTTGACATTTTCCTCCAACAGCGGCTCTTCACTTGGACCTTGGGAGTGGAGGTTGCCTGCCTCTATCCTAGTGGCTTACGGCTCTGGCCTCTTATGAGGGAAACTTCTGGAAAATGGGTGGAGTTTCATGCCTATGGACCAGCAAGGGCTGTCTCAGTCACCTGCCTGTCCTGTCTCTTTCCTGAGCATCCAGTCGAGGTTGTGGAAAAGAGCGAGGAGCATGACCTCCCCCGTGTCCCGGGGCTTGCAAGGGTTCCCAACTGTCACACGGACCCACGCTTGGCTTTTAAGAATTTGTTTTCATGATGGATCTTCTCACCCTCCCTCATGGCAGCCACCCCTTCCTCCTGCACAGGTGCAAGAGCCCGTGTGTCCTCTTTCTGGGGAGGGCTCGTCACTCTGGCATTTAGTTCTGGTCGCCTTGTAACCTGGACTCTCTGATGGGCTCCCAGGAAGTAATGATTTTGTTAATCATCTGACTTTTCCGTCTGGGTGGGAGGGGTGTTCTCTCGTGGTTTCTCAACCCTCCTGTTGTGGTTTTTAACCTGAATCTCTTGCATGACTTGGGACCTTAGACACCTTTCCCTGTGACGACAAGTCTTGTGCTTCTGTGCTCCACGGTGCTCTTTCCTTTCAGTCTCGCCTCTTCCTCCCAGGGCTAGTTCAAGGTCCCCTTTGTCTACGCAGCTGTCTCTGGCTCAGTTTTTATCTGCCAGCTCCAGCATTGCGTGGAGCCTGGCTCAGGCATCAGGGAGTTGGGGAAAGGTAAAGCTTTTTTCTGGTTTCCTTCAGTTTCCTTAGGATGAGAAGGAGAGCAGGCTGTGAGGGTGGTGTCCAGGTCCAGGGCTGATCCCCTGGGGCCTGGAGATAAACTCGGCACCCGAGAGGCTTCTCCAGGCTGCACCTTATTCCCTCCAAGGCATAGGCAGAGAATTTGTTGGAGAGCCCTTGCAGACGCCCCGAAGGCCCACTCCTGGCTTGGGTCTTACTAGGCACTTTTCCTGCCTAAGTGAGTTAAATTGTTGAAAACAAATGTTCTCAGGGTTATTCTCATCCTGGGGGGGATCGGCTTTCCCTAAAACCAAAATTGCCACTTGGTCTAGACCTGCACATTTATTGTTCTATTTTCAGACGAGCCCCAAGTCCTCAGGCAGCCGGGTGGCAGCTCCATGGGGCCATTTTTTCCTGGCATCTGCCTGTCTGCCTCACAGCCATGACCCTTTTGAACCACATCTGTCCCTGTGGCTTCTGCAGGGACCTCAGCTGCTTTGTTACTGCTCAGGACAGCAGTGAAGACAGACACAGCAGCTTCAAAGGGGGAGAAGAGAAAATCAGGATAAGTTTTGAGCATAGAAAAGCACACCTGAGACCTACGGGTGGTCGCCAGAGATCACCTGTGACTTGGCCGTGCCTGGGTGGGCGGGGTTGGGGGGTCCCTCTGTCTTTCTTCTCCCTTGACTCCGTGGGCTGCATTTTCCCTTTGCATCCTGCTTCCCTGCCTGGATTTCCTGAGCTGGAAGTGCTGTAGTTTCCTGTGGTCCTGGTAAATGTGGAACCACTGGCTTTTCAGGAAAGAAGTCCTGACCGTGTGTTTGCCATTTCCACTGTGTAAATAAAGATCCCCATGATGATGGCTGATTCTCAGACACTAACGAGATTGCAACACGGAGTTGGGAAGAGATGTGCGATAGTGCGTACCAGAGAGCTTTTCCACCTTGACAACCGTGGAGTGGTGGTTGGCAAATTATGGCCAGTAGCTAAATCTGACCCCTGACTTGTTTTTGTGCAACTCATGAGCTAAGATCCATTTTTACATTTTTAAGCAAGCCCCCCAAAACAAACAAATGAGCAAACAAAAAGAATATTGTGAATATTGTGATGGAGATTTTCTGTGGTCTTCAAAGTGTAAGACATTATCTGTCGGTCCCTTTACAGGAAAGGTTTGTCAACCCCCTGGCATAGATAATAGTAAAACAATTAGGAAGTGAGAATTTTGAGTGTTTTTAATTTTTACTTTTAATAGAATTTAATGGTGAATGTATACAATTTTATTTTTCCTATGATTGTGTTCAACAAAGGACTCAAAAAATTCACCCAAATGCAACAGTGTCACCAGCCCTCTGTGGGTTGTGGGTGGACTGTGTTGTGCATAGCAGCCTCATGAGGGATAAGTCTGGCATTAGGAAATCCCCTGTGGCACCTGCCACCCCCCCCAGCCCCTGCCCCACAGGGATTGATCACCTGATGCAGGTGAACTTTCCCCCGAAAGCTCTGCCAAAGATCCCACACAGCACCTGAGATGGGCGTGACCTGCCAAGGTGTCAATCAACATGCAAACAGCAAGATATCACAAAGCAAGACTCCACCCTTGAAACCTTACCCCTGCCTTTGATGTACCTCCTTAAATAAACCACTGGAGCCATTTTGTCTTTTGTCTAGTTCCAGAACCCACGAGGACTAGATCGACCAGGGGCTCCGTTTTCTGTAAATACTTCTCAGTATTTGTGCTTAGTTATTTACTAATTATTTGAGATTGTAACTGTCAGGGTCACCTGGATTGTCTTGAGCAGGAAGAAGGACCCCTTAATGAGATGCTGGCTGTGGTTTCCCGCTCTCTATAAATTAGTTTAAAAGTCAGCAGATGACATCAGCCAACACTGCCTCGAGGGCCATCGTAGGAGGGATCTCAAGGGGTCCTTAGTTCAATGTCTTCACATTACTCATGGAAAACCAAGGCCCAGAGAAGAGGGTGACTTACTCATTGTTAACTGGCAAATTAGGGACAGATCCAGGTTTCTTAACCTACCATCCACTATCCATTTCTTTGCTCATTTGATGTCGCCTGATAAATGTTCCATGGTTCTTTTTATTGCTGTTACATCTTTGTTCCCTGATTTCTCTTGATGTCCTGAGTTGGCTGGGATGGGGCCACTGGAGCAGATCGCTGCGCCACACACTCTCAGTTCCACACAGTCCAGGGGCAGCACAGGGAACCGACCCTTAGTACCTTGGTACCAAGCTGTGACCCAGTCTGGTTACTGAATTTTTCATTTTTCTGTGGACTTTGAGAACAATAATCAACATTTCTCTCCCTAGACTATTGCCCTGGGTTTTTTATCAGCCCTAACTTTTTATTCAATCTGATCTTGGTTTTTGGACTTTAAGGGTATTCTTGTAGCCTTCTTGATCTGCCCTTCTCCATTTTGGGTTTTGCAGTGAGTTCTCTCCATGCAAAATCTTTGTTCTCATGAGACCGGGTCCCTATTTGTTGTGACAGAAGCTGGTGGTTTCTGAGGGGAAGGGCCTTATCTGTTAAAACATCAGAATAGCATTAAAAAAAAGTCTTGTAGGGCTGGGGTTGTGGCTCAATGGTAGAGCGCTTGCCTCACATGTGTAAGGTACTGGGTTTAATTCTTAGCAGTGCATATAAATAAATGGATACAACAATGTCCATTAACAATTAAACAAAAGAAAGCGAAAGGTATACCCAGCTATGTAGACTGGTGCATGCCTATAATCCCAGCATGAGCTGAGGCAGGAGGATTGAGTTCAAAGCCATCCTCAGCAACTTAGTGAGGCCACAAGCAACTTATTGAGACCCTGACTCAAAATAAAAAAATAAAAAAGTCTAGGGATGTGGCTCAGTGGTTGAGCACCCCTGGGTTCAATCCCTGGTACGGGGGGTGGGGGTGGGGAAGTGAACTCAGAATTCTACTTCCCTGTAAAATAGTGCTTCCAATCATTCTGCCTGCCCTGATTTAGGTAGGCACACTTTTACCAGTTACATTCATACAATACATATACATTTTTCAGTTCTGAAAAGTTTCTGTTGTTATAATCCACAAAATTTTAATTTCTAATTTTTGAATAATATTGTTTTCCGTGGACTTGCTACAGTTTGCTCCCTTGTTTCTTTGCAGTTGACATTTAGCTTGCTCCTATTTTTTCCTATTATAATCAGCAGGGCAGTGGCACTCTTTTGTTTTTCATTTTTCAAGTTAAAAAGTAAAATTCCTCAGTCTAAATTCCCAGGAGTGACTTGGAGAATCACTCAGTAAGGAAAAGTCTCCTGGATTTAGAATCAGAAGATCAGGGATTGATCTCTGATCTACTACCTGTATGATCCTGGGCAAAGGACTTCACATTACTGAGCTACAGTTTTCTCACCTGTAAACTTGATTTGCACTACATCATGCTTCATAGGATCTCAATGGGGATTAATGAGCTCTCAGACAAGTACCCGCACACAGCATACTTTGCAAAGGAGTTTGTTTCAGCAGGAGGGAGACAGACCTATTTAGCCTTCTTAAGCCACAGCATCAGATTCCTCTTCAGAAGGTAGAATCATCAGCAGGTTTTCTGCAAACTCACTAGCATTGAATTTTGATTTTAAAGGACAACCCACAATAGATGTACTAGGTTAGAAACAGGTACTTAGGGAAATTTTGAAATGTGCAAAAGAAATGCTTAGTTAGTGAAAAGTGAAAAACTAACAAGCGCAGGCACAGTGCACGGCATGGTAGGAGCAGACTGAAATAAGAGAAGGAATCAAAGAGGCTGCCCAGGGAGGGGCATGGCCCAGGAAGGGAGCCCGAAGCTTCCCACATCTCGAACCTTTACAGCCAGGTTGGCTTAGGGCAGCCCCGCAGGGCATTCGGCGTCCGCCTTCTCTGCCCACAGCTCAGTTTTCTCCCTGGGCCTCGGCAGATGCTTCCTGACTCAGTTCTCCTCCTCTGCCCTCTTCCTTCGGGGAACAGATGTAACACAGGGAGGGAACAATGACCCCATTGTAAGCCCAGCTGTCACACACAACCCCCTGCTCCTTTTCCATCCAGGGGCTGCCCGCCGGCCAGCGCCTCCAGCCCCCTCTCTGCCCACGCAGCTTCAGCCCTGCCAGGATCCAGAGGCAAACAGTGGCTGGCTGTTTCTTCTCCTTGAAGGTCAGCCCACCTTCCTGTGCAGGGCTGCCTTTGGCCCATCTCTACACAGCTGGGTCCTTGGCACTGGAAGAAGGGACAGCCGCGTAGGTTCCAGGCGACCTGGTAGAAATGACGGGGGGGCCTAGGCCTTCTCTTGAGGCTTTAGTGCTCTTGGCCATGAACTGAGGAGGAAGCACCAGAACAACCCTGGTGAGGCCTGAAGCTCTAGAATTGTCTTCTGGAAACTCCTGCCATCTCTGCTCTCACCGTCCTGTACTCCAAGACCACTGTCTCTGTATCAGGAAGGTGACTGAAAGTCAAGCGTAGAAACCTGGTGAGGTGCAGAGGAGTTCTCCCACTGTAATGGTGCTCTGTGGTCTACCAGGCCCCTTCCCATCCATTACAAATGGGGAAACTGAGGCTAGGGATGGAGAGTCGTTAATCAGCGCGGCGGCTGGACTTTGGGATCCAGGCCATTGATCTTCTGGGCAGAAAGTTCTTCTTGCCACCCCACCACACTGAGCACGGTGAAAAGGGGGGCAGGAGGCAGGCAGCCACTCCAGCGATGTGGGAGAGAAGAGGGGTCTGGGGACGAGCTGGAGGGGCTCTGTGAGCAGCGACCACCTTGGGAGAGGCTTGTGGGGTGGAAGTGCTGCGTGCCTGCCAGGTTTCCTCTGAGTTTGGTTTGCACCTGGTCTTCTTTTCCGTTTCCTGTGAGACGGATGCTTCCTTGGTTTCTTCGGTTTCTAGTTCTCAGGGCTGAGAGGGCTGCTCTGGGCTGAGCATGCCCAGTGGCCACGGGTGTGTGAACCTTTATGAGAAGCTGCTCAAAACTGGATCACAGTGGCCGGTGGATCCCAGGCCACCTCTGCTGGACACCCACAGTGTGTTTGGAGCCTCAAAATTTCTCCCTTGGCGGCCTCCACTTCACTCATCAAGGGCCACCATTTGAAAAGGGAAATCTCCCTGAGCACTAATTGTCCGTGGCTTCCCAATCCCTGAGAAAACACAGTTCCTGCGAGATGACGTACAAGGCCAAGGTCTTTCAGGACATGTGTTTCCATGGCCACTTCCGGGATTCCTACCTGGCCCAGTGCTTCTGCCATTGAGAACATTTCCAGGTTCACGGGGCATGTTTGGCAGAGGTCTGCTCAGCGCCGGGCCCCCTCCTGGGCTGCGGGCACCTTCTATTTTCTGCAGACTCACATTCCTCCTTTAAGACCTGGACCCCACAAACCTTCCTCAGGGAAGTGCCCTCTGCCCTCACTCTGTTCTTCCTCTGCCTCCATCGGCATCCCTCACTCTCCCCACATCTCTTCTCCGTCTCTAGACTGAGCGCTCTTGGAGGGCAGGATCAGGCCTGATCATTTTGCTGTTCTCAGCACCGAGCAGGGGTCAGAAGGCGGGTTGAGGACTGATCCAGGGGTTCTCTCTGGACTCCTGGCACATGTTGCCCTCCCCCTGGGCTCAGCCCATTTCCGCACAGTAGCCCGGGTGCTGTTTTAAATACGTGACTGGGGTCCTATTGCTCATCTGCTTAGAACCCCTCAGTGGCCTCTTTACCCTGGTGGCTCTTGATCCCTCTGACCTCACTGGAGTCACACTGGGTCCTTCCAGGAACTGGAACATTCTTTCCTGTCTTGAAGCCTGCAGTATTCTTGCTTCTACCCGGCGTGGTGTCCCCTCACTTCTGGCATCAAAGAATCGGCCTGGATCTTCCTCAGTCTCCCTGGTCTGAGGGGGCAACCTGGGGTCCTGGTGAGTAAACTCTGTGGCCATGTGATGGCTTTTGGCTGAGGCTTGCACCTGTGTGCCCATGGCTGGAAATGGCTACCAAAGGGTGTTGAGGCTCTGAGGAGGAGTGGAGGAGGGAAAAGGAAGGAATGGAAAACATCAGCTGTCATCAGAGACGGCCTATATCCAAGTTCTAGCCCCACACTTATTTTTGGCACTTTGGGCAAGTTGCCTAATCGCTCTGTTTCCTCATCTCTGTAAAATGGGGCTAGCAAAGGCTCTTGCCTCGTGTTGTTATCATGGGGTTTGAGCTGACATCCGCAAGGCAGTTTAGCGTGGTGACCACCCCATAGTAAACACTCAGTTTTATTTATGGTTAATTTATAATGAGATACAGTGCATGCAAACATAAATGAGGCTTTATTTGAAATCACCTCCTAACTAGTCCTTCTTCCCCTGTTTCCTCCTTCCCTTCTTCTCTCACTTGACTGGGTGCCAGGCCCTATCCCAGAGTCTGGGAACGGATTTTGGAGAGCATTTGTGTTTTGTTGTCTTTTCGTGTCCCGGAGTGAACTTTGACTTTGTCTATAAGGCTCAGCGTCAAACCACCCCTGGGTAATTCCTGGAGCACTTGCAAGTGCGTTGGTGTGTCTGAGGCTGAGGGAATGGAAAGGGCTTCAGCAGGGCTGTGCCACCCACGGCCGGGGGGAGGTCCCTGCTGGTGACAGGAAGCCTGCACAGGGAGCCAGCTCAGAGGTTGCTAACAGTTTTGCTTCATTTTTAGGAATCGGTGCAGTTGCCAAATTGTGATCCCCCAAGCAGCCTGCTCTAGGGTTGAAATCCAAACCATGGTCTCTTTAACTCTTGAAACTGGGTTTGGAAGAGGGTAGAGAGTGATTTTCAGGTTCAAATTAAAAGAGCTTCACCAGGCTCTTGGATGAAGGAGTTTGTTCAAAATGGGACCCTCGAGTTACCCGGGGGGTAAAACTCTCTTGGTGGTTGAGAAACATGAAAAGACAAATGTAGTGTTTTAGTTAGCTTGTTTACCACTGGGACCAAAAAGAATGATTAGAGGAGGAAAAGTTTATTTGGGGGCTCAGGGTTTCAGAGGTCTCAGTCCATAGATGCCCGACTCCATTCCCTGGGTCTGAGATGAGGCAGAACATCATGGTGGAAGTGTGTGGTGGAGGAAAGCAGCTGGGGATATGGCACCAGGAAGCAGAGAGACTCCCTCTCCAGGGACAAGATATATACCCCTAAGGCATGCCCACAGGCACCCACCTCCTCAAGCCCACACCCTACCCACCTGCAGCCACCACCCAGCTAATCCCTATCAGGGCAGTAATGCACTGATGAGGTCAAGACTCTCCCAACCCAATCATTGCACCTCTAACCTTCTTGCAGTGTCTCACACAGGAGCTTTTGGTGGATACCTCACATCTGAAGCCTAACAGGCAGAGTGTGGGGGACTAATTCTCTTTTCCAGAGCATTAAATGGAGACTTATTTTGTGACATTTGCTGCTCAGAGAAAATGAGACATTTTTCTTTCCTGATTGGAAAGGCCTTTTATGGCTAATAGATTCACAAGTTTGAATCCTTAGTTAAATTTCTTATATTTTAAGGGTAGATTTCACATTATCCTTTCCCAAATTGAAGAGATCTTAAAATGACTTAGACCAAAGACCATGGAGTTCAGAGCAGATTTGGTGGATCATAAAAAGCTGGATTGATGAAGGGTACTACTGTTTCCTTCAGGATGCAAATTGGATTTCAGCTCATGTCAAGTGATCCTCATTCCTCTTCCCCTCAGCCGGGGGGCCCTGCTATTCTCCACCAATTTCCCTGCTTAGTTCAGGGTCTGCTTGGAGTATGGGTGCTGTGAGACCTGGGGCCTTCAGAAGGTCTGCTCCGGTGAACGGGATGCCTAGAAAGTGGGGACCATGTGCCTGTGATTCATACCCCAGCCTTTGGGCCCATGAACCCATTTTGATAGGTCTAAAGAAGCTTCTAGAGGAGTAGGAAAAAGGCCCGTGGAGCTTTGAGGGCTGGAGGGCTTAGCCTGGGCCAAGAGAGGGGATGTTTATACCCTTAAGGCACCTGCTCTGCTTTGTGGCTGTGTATTCAGGTTCCACAGGAAATTCCAAGATTGGCCCATCTGGGGTGTCCTCAGCTGTCTACCTCCAGGAAGCCTCCAGATTGGCCTGGGCTGAGAAAGAGAGGACCACCCATCTCCGGGGCTAGGAAGTTGGCTGCAGGAACGGCCTTCATTGACGGTAGTACCCAGATGTGGTAGCTTTTAAACAGATCTTTGAGCTCTTTGACATTTCACCCATCAAAAGAAATTAGAGAATTAGAGTCTGATTCTCTCTTTGATTAGCCTTTGGTGACTCACTTCTGTTTATTTATTTATGGTATGTAAATGCACAGCATAGCCTTTATTTTATTTGTTCATTTTTAAAATGTGGTGCTCAGGATCGAACCCAGTACCTCTCATGTGCCAGGCAAGCGCTCTGTCTCTGAGCCCCAGCCGCAGCCCCCAGCGACTCACTTCTAATAGAACGTGGCAGAAGGGATGCGGCTGGACTCTGAGGCTAGGTCTGAAACGGAAACACAGCTTCTCTCTTTCTTGGGATGCTCTACCTTGGGCCCCAAGCCACCATTTTGTTGGGGAGCCCAAGTCCCAAGGAGAAGCCACATGTAGTATAGGCATTCTGCTGACGGCAACAGCTAACATACCAACTAACAGTGGCCTCGGTGGCCAGACTCTACGTGAGTGCCTTCTGATGATTCTAGATCCTGGACTTCCACTTGATCCTGCTGATGCAAAATAGAATAGAGATGAATTACCTGTCTCCTTGGTTTGCCCACACTGCAGATTCTGGAATGAAATAAATATTACATTGTTTTCTGCTACTAAGTTTTGGGGTTGTTATGTGAGCAGTAGCAAAGTAGAACCAAATTCCTTCATTCCATATCTTCTCTCATTTCTTCAACACACAGATGTGTTATTTGCAGTTCTCCTGCAGGAGAACAGTTCAGTAAATCATGGCACATCTGAAATGAAGAACATTATATAGCCAGTAAAAATGCTATTTTGAATAATTTCTAATGACTTGAGAAAATGTGTTGTATTTATAATATTTATAAATATTATTTTGAAGACAAAAATGCATATATAAAATAATCCCCATTTTGTTTTAAAACATGTACATTGGAAGAAAAATGGAAGGAAACACACCTATGTGATGAAGTGATTTTAATAATTTTTCCACTCCAAATGTTCTACAGTAAGCATGTGTTTTCTTTTTTATCAGAATAATTGGTTACACTTAAAAATCTTTTCCTCTCCCCCCACCCCACTAAACATGGTGTTACTTTTTCATTCCAAAATTCTTGTTTCCTGTAAGCATAAGGGAAGGTTTCATTGTTTCCTTCAGGAATTAGCTTCAAATAGAAAATGGTAATTGAAAAAATGCTTTATCAAAACTAAAGTTGAATACATGGGCTTCTGGTCAAACTTTTCAGAAGCTGGGATGATGAAGCGTAGTACTATGATTCTAGATCCTGGACTCTTTCTCCCCCACACCTTTTACATGAGCTCAACTTGGAACCATATTTCATCCAGTGGACTTCTTGACACTTCAAGTTCTCTGGAAGTCTCTTGGAATTGGTTTCTTTATCTTGCTCTTGTTCCCATTCCCAAACTGATGATCTTTTTCTCCCTTAGGAACAAGAAATATCTCTTTGATTTCTGTCTAAATAGTACATGTACTATGCTAAATCAGCCTCCAGATGAAAGTGGATTCCTCTCTCTCTTCCCACACCCCACACAGAGCTTTGTAACCTGGGAGACAGGAAGAGGAATCTAAGAATGTCAGATTTGGAAGAAACTCCCAGATTATCTGATTCTACTCTCTTCCTCCAAAGAGAAGTAATCGGAAAAAAAAAAAAAATCACTTATCAAAACTGAAGTCGAGTAAATAGGCTTCTGGTCAGAACTGAATCAAAGTCCAAGAATGTGAACAGCATTCCCAAGATCACATGGCAAGAATGACGAGAACCCTCACCAGGGCCAAATTTCCCCATCTGTTTGGAGGCAGCAGAGCCTGGTGGAAAGAGTGTGTGTGCAGGCACCAGCCATTCTGGGTTCAGACCTCTGCTTTGCCAATTAATGACTGAAGAGTGAGCAGAGTTACTCCGTCTCTCCCAGCCTGTGATCCCATCTGCAAATGGAGAATGTGTGTATCCTGCACAAATACAGTATTGGAAGCACACCACTGGAAATAGTACTCTTATTTCATCTTTCCTGAAGAAGATCATAGGAAATGTTGTTATATTTGGATTTTATTTGACCGTGTAACTTCTTCGGGGGAATTGATTTAAGGATCCTTAATGTAGGTAGACTATTGTACTCTCAAAAAACACTTTTTTAAAAAAATTTTTAAAAAATTGATTTTATTATTATTTTTTAAGTATACGACAACAGTGGAATGCATTACAATTCTTATTACACATGTAGAGCACAATTTTTCTCATCTCTGTATATAAAGTATGTTCACGCCAATTTATGCCTTTGTAAATGTACTTTTTTTGCATTACAATTCTTTTTTTTGGTTTTACTTTATTATCATTATTATTTTTTGCAATACAATTCTTTAGCATGGATGGTGGAAGGAGACCCTCATCATTATAAAAAATACATGTGTGAAGATGTGAATTTGGTGTCAACATACCTTATATACAATCAGAGATATGATAAATTGTGGTATAAAGGTGTATTAAGAAACACATTTTCAAAGTCCATGGTTGCAGACACCTGAACAAATGAACGTCTTTCCCGAGTCAACAGCACGGTCCCCACTCTGTCCTCTTTTCTCTTTGCCCACTGGTAGCTTGTCACTGTTCCTTGACCTCCTTTGATCCTGGGGCTGCATGTCCTGCTCCTCTCTATCCATGATGTACCTCACTTCTACATCCATCTTTTGAAAGGAATTCCTTTCCTTTTTTAGGTCTCTCTCTTCTTTTCATTTTATCTATAAATTTAAAAATTCCTCAAGTCCTGGAAGGACACATAGAGTGGTATTTGTGGCCATGATTTGCTCATGTGCAAGAAAATGAAATCCACATTTTTTTTTAGTGTTGGAGATGATAATAAAACAACGTGGATGAAAGTGAAATAACATTGTTCATCGATTAGATGGTCAGGAAGAACAAAGACTTATAATATTATTATTGATAAAAAGGAGGGGAAACTCGTACTGCTACCCACTTTGGTGAGAGTGGTTATGGGTACAGCCTTTTTGGAGAAAGTTTTGCTGTGTCTACTAAAATTAAAAATGTATTTGTCCTTTATTTGTATCTATGCACAAAGAGGGATGTCTAAGAATGTTTACTAGTATGCTATTTATAACATAAAAAATAAGCAACTCTAAATATTTCTTGGTAGGGAAATAATTAAATGAATTGTGATTCATTTATTTGTGGAATACTTGGAGGCAATTAAAAATAATGCAATATTTAGGTCAACATTGGAAGGTGGGAAGATCTTTAGGATATAATGTTCTGTGAACAGACCAAGTTGGTGAACAATATGTATTATATGATATCATCATATAAAAAAGATATAGAAAGGTATGTCGCTTAATGGATAGAGTGGTTACTTTTGAGGAGGAAAGTGGACTTTTTTTCTTTACAAATATTTTTTTTGGACAATGAGTATCTTTTACTTAAAAAAAAATAAATTATGACTAAAATATCAAGACTCTCTCTGTCATTTTGATGTCCAGGCAGGTTTGCAGACCATTGCCTGAGATATATTGCCGAATAACAAATCATCACCTTTAGCAGCTTAAAACCACATGCATTTGTTTCTGTGTACTTTCTATGGTCAGAAATAGGCATAGCGTACTCAGTTCCTCTGTTTCAGGATCTTTCAAAAGTCTACAATGTGGGCTGGGGCTGTGGTCTCAGCTCAGGCTCGACTGGGTAAAGCTCTACTTCTGAACTCAGGTGGGAGTTGGTAGGGGTCGGTATCTCACAGGCTGTTGGACTGAAGGCCTCCGTTGCTTAGTGGCTGTTGACCAGAGGTTGCCTTCAGTTCTTTGCCATGTGAGCTTTTCCAATAGGGCAGCTTGGTTTCTCCTAGCATGTAAACTGAAAGGGCAGTAGAGAGCACCAGTAAAGTGGAAGCCATGGTATTTGGTGACCTAACCGTGGAAGTGACAGCCCATCACTTTGTCTATTCTGTTAATCAGAAGCAGAATGCTAGGTCCAGCCCACCCGAGGAGGGGGGTCACACGATGGCATGAAGAGCAGAAGGGGGCGTTGCTGGGAGCCGCGTCAGATGGTGATCACCTCAGGAATCACGGGCTTAGGGAATTGAGGAGAAAAGTCTAAAACTGAACTTGTGTTTTCTCAAGCACCATCATCCAGATTTTAAGTTCGTTTGTTCAAGTGCACTTTCAACTTCCTGATAAATACGGAACATTTTTCTACTTCAATGCATCACTTAAACAACACCTCTTACATTGATTAAATACACATTTGTGGACCGTCCTGGAAAACCAGGCATCATTTTTAAGAGTTTCTGTTGAAAAATGCTTTTTGGATTCTATATAGCACTTCTGTGAATTATTAGAATATCCCTCACTTGTCAACAAAGGTATGACATTTCTCAATCCAGAGATTAAAATGTTGAAATGCACTTCAAAATCTCATTCTCACTTCAGAATTTGCTTGCAATGGGTGTCAGCTGGCTTTGCTGCATAAATAAAGCCCCAAACTTGGTGGCTCAAAACAATGACCATTTTATTTTTATTCATGGGTTGGTGATTGTCTAGCAGTTCTGCAGTCAGGTTAGGGTTAGGGTTAGCTGTCTGGTCTAGAATGACCCCATTCACCTGTGGTGCCCATAGGCTGGTCATCCCATGGGTGCTGGCTGGTATGACTCCTCTCTATTCCATGTGGCCTCTCACCCACCTGGTAAACTAGTCTGGGCTTCTGCACCTGGTGGTCTGAGGGTAACAAGTGAGGGCAAATCTCTGGTTAAAGCAAGTCACATGGCCTAGAGTCAGTCTAGGACAGGTCCAACTAAGGGACACTCAATTCACTGGGGGCCACTACTATACATTCCACCTGCTGGGATTGAATCTGTTTCCCAGATTCAATCGGTGTCAGTCGACACCTCTACCTGACATTTGTCAACTAGTAAGAGTAGCTTCACTTTTGGGTCTCACCTGGAGCGCAGTTCATTAAGGAAGAGTCCAGCCCTGGTCCAAGGCTAGACCACCCTCATCGCTGTTGGAGGAAGTGAATCTGAGTGATGTTTCATCCATTGATCTTTGTTCTCTGAGCTCCTCATAGTAGTAGAGACCGTCCTGCACACCTGGACCACACTAACCAAGGTAACTAACTGCAAGACCAAAACACCACAGTTTTCTGTCATTCATTAACTTTTGTTCATGGTCAGTATGAGAAAGGACCAGAGGAAGAATTTTACTCTTAGTAATATCAAAGTTGAGGGTATTACTGGTAATGATTTTCAATGTCTCCTATATAAAATGTGAAGCGATAAATTTCTTCTAGATGTCAGCGTCAGGAAAATTCTTGTCTCTCCTGACAAAGGGTAACCAATCTTCCTTATAAGGCAATAAGAAGTCTTTAAGGTCTTGTTTTATTTTTTGGTTTTTAGATGTCAGCAATATCCAAATAAAACTTAGCATGTTATAGTAATGCTGTTAGCCTGTTAACATTGACTTTTTGATATATTTATTTCTCTTTCTCTACCAGATGACGTCTATTTTGTTGATCTTAATTTTGGGGAGTTAAAATTATAGAAAACAAACACGTTAAACCATCTGCTGCTAATAAGTCACATCATCATTTAAAAAGTAATTTTCCCCTAAGTCTGAGACGTTGAGCTAGGATGGCACTAAGTGATCTTTAAAGTCCCTTTGCTCTTGGTAACCTTAGACCAGTTTCTCCTGTGGCTCACCCACTGCACATTTTATACTGTATAAGTTATTCCAATCTATTAGCTAGTGCAGCGACTTGGGAGGCTGAGGCAGGAAGATCACAAGTTAGAGGTCAGCCTCAGCAATTTAGCAAGACCCTCAGCAACTTAGAGATACCCTATTTCAAAAATAAAAAATAAAAGGGACTTGGAATGTAGCTCATTGGAAAAGTGTTCCTGGGCTGGGCGTGGTGGCATACGTCTGTAATTCCAGTAGTTTGGGAGGCTGGGGCAGGAGGATCACGAGTTCAAAGCCAGCCTAGGCTAAAGCGAGGCGCTAAGCAACTCAGTGAGACCCTGTCTCTAAATAAAATACAAAATAGGATTGAGCATGTGACTCAGTGGTTGAGTGCCTTGAGTTCAACCCCCTATGTCCTGCCCCACCCCCACATCCCTCCCCACCCCCACCTAGTGCCAATAAAACACCCCTCCCCCCCAAAATCCCCCAACACACACACACAAAAACAAACAAACAAACAAAAAACCAAAAGAAACAAAACCCCATTTCACACCCAAGAAACCCTGATGGTCTGGCCATATAACAAACTTTAGTTTGATTTGTTTAAAAAAATAATTTAGATGCTTAAAAAAAACCCCACAAACTAAATCACTCATTGACTCTCAAGTGTTTAAAATTCAGTTAAACATCTTCCTAATGGCATTTATAAATTTTAGCTTTGAGACACTATTTTGGGATTCTATTGTTGAGATGGGCTGATTTGTTGTAAAGACAACTTGAAAAGAGGACTTGGGATTGGAGTTCAGATGAAAGCCCACGGGGAACACAGAGCTCCCCTAGGGGTCTCCTCTCCTTTTGTTGATTGCTGCTTCAGCGTCAGAAGGAAGAATTACTGCTCAAAGGAGGAGAGATTAGCTGTGGGCATCAAATCCCACCTCTGCCTCTACCTCGGCATGACCCTGATGCTTCTCTAAGTCTGGTTCCCTAATTTCTGAACAGGCGGTAACAATCATACCTATGTTATGGGAGTGTAAGCTGGGGAGCACAGGACCTGCCACACTGACTGCAGGCGCTATTAATGCTGTTAGTATTATTAACGTCAAGTTATGTAGGATTAGCCCACTCTTTCCCTTTGTCTCCCTCTTTATGTGAAAAGCATTTATGGAGATCGAAATGAGCTGGTGGAACTTGGAATGGCTGCTAGTTTAGTAAATGATCACGTATGTACAGAAAGTGCCAGAAAAGTAAGTCCGGATTCCCCCACTTTCCAGTGTGTTACCTAACAAATATCATCACGACCCTGAATTTCACTTTAAAAAAATATGAGCTAAGTTTTCCTGCTGCCATGGCAGCTGTGCAAAGCACAGGGTGGCCATCAACCAGGAAGGCAGCCTGGCTTTTCAGGGAGGAACGTGCAAAACCCTGAGCGCAAAACCTGCCGAAGACTGCAGTTCCTCCTGGCCCGCAGGGAGGTCTCCACGAGGAGATATTTGGAATCAGTTTGAGGTTGCTTTGATTGTCACAATGACAAGGGGTGTGGATGTCAATTAGCAGGCACAAGGCAGGGATTTCAATTGTCCTGCAGTGCATGGGAGAGTCCTACACGACAAAGCATCATTGTCCAGCCCCCAATACAAATAGCATTCACACCAGGAAACACTGGATTAGGGGGGTGAGAGAGGGGTCTCTGGCTTGGAGTCACAAGGTCTAAACGAATTGTGAGTGGTGGTGCCGCCTCCCAGAAGAAACCAAGGCCACTGACCTTTCTGAGGTTCAAGGGCACCTTCTCAGGATCTTGGTACTGGTAGAGCTGAATCTTAGGCTTAAAGGGACATACAGTGGTGACCAGCCTTCCCATGACAGAGCCTCCTTGCTCTTCCTTAAACTTGCTGGCCAGGCTCCTTCCTCAGGGCCTCTGTTCTGACTGTGACCTCTACTTGGAATTCTTGCCCTAAGCAACTGTCCCTCACTGCTTTAGAGTCTTTCTCAAAGACCTCTTCTCTCCAGTTGCCATATTGAAAATTGCAACTCTTCTCCAACACTTTGGATCCCTATCACCCAGTCTTTTTTTGTTGTTTTTGTTTTTTCCTGTAGTACTTAACATTTTGTGGAACATTATGTTATCTACCCATCAATTATGTTAGTTTTTCATTTTTTGATCTCCCCCTCCACTGGACTGTAAGCTCCATGAGGCAGGTGTGTGTGTGTGTGTGTGTGTGTGTGAGCTTTATTCATGAGTGTGTTCTTAGTTTTAAGTCCAGTGTCTGGAGCAGAGAAGGTGCTTCACAGGTAGACAGCTGTTGAGTGAGTGAACCCATAAATGAAAATAAGCAGAAGATCTAGAAAATACAGAGGGGATAGAAGTTCCCCAATATTACATGAATTTTAAAAAAATGCAGAGTTCCTGGTTAAGTGTTTGGAAAAATGTGTCACACCGCGATTTAAATGTGAAAAATGAAAATATAGCCAAGATTTAGCTTTAAGCACTTAATAAAATTTTTATAATGAAAATTTGAAGCCACATAAATTTCACTTTTCATTTCTAAGTGGTTATATATTTTAAAATTTGATAAATCTACAAATTGACACTCCAGGCGATTATTTAAGAATGAGGTAGAGGAATATTTAAGTAATATGAAAATTATTCAGTGTAGGTGAAAAAGACAGTTTGCAAAGTAGTATTTTGAGTATGGGGTTACTTCTATAAAAGTGTCCTCCTATGCATCAACGAGAGCAGAAGACAATTCACATCACAAGGTATACCTGTGCAAAAGAAGGCTTCCATGAGAAGAAATCTGTGATGGATTTTCTCTCCTGAGGGATGGTTTGTTACCAATGCGAAATAGAAAATGGCACTCAGGTACCTTGCAAAAATAGATGCCCAGGGCTTCTTTGGCTAGAATCATTTCTTAACCTGTCACTCCTATCAACAAGCTAAAATAACAACCTGACTTTCTCTGTGCTGCGGTTCCCATAGGATTCCGAATCTTCCTCCACTGGACACATCAAGCCCCGTGAAAGGCCAATTGGAGGGCTTGTTAACTCTCCTTCCACTCTGCCTTGACTTGGAGCGTTTGAAGGTTGAGGCTGGTTAATGATGTCTCTTTTTACAGCTGTTCAACCCAGGCCCTCATTTCTTACCTACATGTCAGGCTGGAGGGAGTCGTCCTCACTAACGATGAATGCAGTGGTCCATGCAGGAGCTCCTGCTCCCCTGGGCCCCTGGGGGGTACTGGTCAGGGATGCTGGAGGAGGGAAGGGCTGGGCTCCTGAGCACATTAACTGACCTCGGTTCTACCTCTGTGCAAACAGCCACCAGGACTCAGTGGTCTGATTCTTTAGTATGAGCCTGCCTGCCCCATAAATACCCGGGGACGCGGTAAGATCAAACAGTGCTCCTGTCTGCATCTCCTCAGCGCTTGGAAGGCAGCACCCTGACGTTGGGGTAGCAGGCCTGCACTGGGAATTCCCTGGATCCTGGTTGGACTCATTTCCAGCTTGGTAACCCTGGGTAAGTGATTTTCTGAGCTGCTCTTTCATTGTCTATAAAATGGATCTAATGAGAGTCACCTAACGTGAACACTGATGATGGCACAGCTCAGACCTTGGTACACCGGAGGACATACCCGGGCAGTCACAGAGAGCTTTGCACCCGGCTGATGGTTGCAGGAGAATCCTCCTTGGCAGGAATCCAGATCGGCCACTAGGAGGCGTGCGAGCTCCATGCTGAATTTCCATCTCCGCGTTAAAGCCCGTCTGCGCAGTCCAATCTGGCAACTTCACCTTTAATTTATTACTTAAGAGTGATGAATGGCCTGCTCCTGCATTCACTTTTGATTCAAATCTTATCCTTAAAGTTAAGATAGTGTCCCTGGCTAGTAAAAAAATGACGCTTTTTGGTTTGTTTTTGCTGATCTGCACTTGGGCACCTTCTGGCTCTTGTTGCTTGAGAACCAAGTGTGTGTGCTTCGCCCCTCTGACAGACAGCGCCTGCCTTGCTCCAAATGTTTAGATCATTTGTGAGAAGGAGAGTGACATCAGCCTTGATTCATTATCATTTATGCCACCAAGGAGGGTCATCTGTGGCCTCATATGTCCTGTGGCTCCTTCTTTTTCCTGTCTTAGAAGAAGCACTGTTGGCTCTGTCTCAGTTTCTCATTTCGGGCACTGCCCCTGAGCTCTAGCTGTGTACCTGCAGTTCAAAGAGCTGGGTTTGGCCCCCCCCATGGGGCCTCTGAGCCTCAGAGGTGGTTTGATTAGGAAGAACTTACAGGGAGGGGTGAGCCCACTCTGTCCTCAGATGAAGAGACTGAGGATCAGAGTGGTGCTAGGACCTGGGGTTTCACGTTCTTCATGGGTAAAACAAGAGGACTGGCCAGGTGTGTTCTAGAACTCTTCCAGCACTGATGATTTCTACTCTCAAATCCAGATGCTGCGCTCATAAGCCTTCAGCTCACCTGGACCATATGATTCCAGTTGTGAAGGGAGGGGACTAAGGTGTGGTAAACCTGAGTGTCACGGTGACTTACAGATGTCGTGGTCACCTCTCCCTGGGGCTTTCTTGGAGTAGGAGTCTTGCCTTGGAGCAAGCTGTTGGTGAACAAGACAAGGGCGCATCAAAGACCCCGGAGCTCCAGCTTGGCTTGGGGGCTGTGACTCTCTTCTCTAGTCCTTGGTGCTGGGACAGTGTTAGCGCTGTCTTCAGGGTGTCAGGAGAGTCACAGCAAGCGCCGAGAAGGTAATGGTCCTGAGCTTGAAGTCAGCGGCCCAGCTAGGAAGAGGAGCACTCGGTTCCCGGACATTCATCAGGCATTTGGTGTTGGCTGTAAAGAGACCCTTCCTGGGAGCAAAGCCTGACAGGATTTAAATCCTGCCTGTCATTGACTGGCTGTGTGACTTCAGGCAAGAAATTAACCTCTCTGAGGCTCACTGCCCTACCTGTAAAATAGAATGCTACTACCCAATGCCTGCGGCTGTCTTTAAACATGGAGAAGACGTGATGCTGTAAGGTGTCCACAAAACACGAGGCTGTTTTTATTTCTTTCATTTTGAAGAAAAAGAGCAATGAAAGGTACTTTTCTGTTTTGAAGTAGGGGCTCCGGTGGGGTTCAAAACTGGAACTCAGTAATGTGAGAACTTGAAGAGCTTCGGCAGCAGCGGCAGAGTGTGGATTCAGAATATCTGAAAAGAAACGCGGGATTGGGATTAAGTGAGAAAAACACACAAAAAACCCCCACAAAAGCTGCTTTTCCCGAGCTTTTGAGGAAGGGGAACTGGGACCCTTGGATTCACGGGGGATTCTCGAGGCCCAGAGCGTCAAGGACCCCGAGCGCTGGACTCTGTTACGCTCTTACTCATCTGCAGACCCTGCACCCTCTTCTCAACCTCTGCCTCCTGGGGCCGTGCAGATACCTGTGGAGCATCTCTCCAGAGCCAGGCGTGTGCCACTGCTGGGGACAGAAGATGGCCAAGAGCAGGTCTTGGCCTCAGTAGTGTGACATGGAAAACCCAGGTAAAATGGCAAGTCCCTTGTCCCCACAGAGGGCCAAGATGCCCCCAGCAAGGAGCCAGGAGTGGGAAGTCTGTGGCCCTGCTCTGGGCGAGGGTCAGGAAGGACTGGAGTCGGGCTCCTGAGGGCTCCTCCCCAGGAGCCTGTGCTGCCCCCCAGTGGGGGGAGGGAATGGTGAGGGCAGCTGGGAAGGACCGTCCCCTCCATCACCTTCCTTCCCATGGCCCGGGGCAGGGGGGGGGGACTCATTCCACAGAAGAAACTGTGGGAAGGGCTTCTCCTGCCCGCAGCCCCAGGAAGCCCTCCCAGGTGCCCAGGGTCCCAGCTGGACTCGACGTTCACTGTCTGGCAGTGTCTGTCTCCCTCAGCGTGGGCTGCTGTGGCCAGGCACCTCGGGCTGGGTGGCCGAATGACACCATTTATTTCTCACTCTTGAGACTGGGAAGGTAAATATCAAGGTGTCAGCAGATCCAGTGTGAGGTGGGGGCCTGCTTTCTGGTTGTGAGTGATTTTCTTGTAATATCCTTGTATGTGGGAGACGGGGGGGGGGGGGGGGGGGAGAGCGAGGAGGGGGAGGGAGGGAGGGGGAGGGGGAGGGGGAGGGAGAGGGACAGGAGTCAAACTCCTTTGGGTGTTTTGGTGGACCAGGCTACTTCCCAGTCTTTAGAGCTCCACCCTTGTGACCTATTTATCCCACAGAGGCCACCCTTCCTAACGCCACCACATGGGGGGGGTAAGGATTTCAGCACATGAATTTGGGGGGTCACATTCAGTCTGTCATAGCAGTATCCCAGATACAAAAGAAAGAAGTGGAATACGGGGAGCTCACATGTTTAAACCCATAGCTTGTCTTCAAGGGTGTCTGTGAACCAACTCCATTGGCAAACGTTTGAGAAAAGTGTCACCACCCCAGGATGATGGATTTCTGGTGTAAAATGACACCTTGCTGTCTCTGCTGGCAGTGAAAATTGGCACAGCGCCTTAGGAGAGGCAGGAGGACAACGTGGTAGCCTGGCCATGAAGGTGCATATCCCTGTTCTTGGCCTTTAGTTCCATTTACCTACCACCAAAAGGAACCCAAGAAATCTGCTCTAAATAAGAGAGTCCTCAGCGAGAGCCACCAGGGCTGGGCACCGTCAGCTCCAGGGGTGTCCATCATGTAGACAAGAGCGTGACTGGCATCCCCGGGAGGCGCATGCTACTGCAGTTTTGAAGGCAAGGATTTTTGTCTTGTTCACTCCTAGATTCCTGGGGGCCTGTAATTGCATCTGGCATACAGTAGGAGCTCAGTAAGTACTTCCTGATTCGCTATGGCATGATCAAGTGGTTTGCCAACTCATGAGTCCATGGTCCAGAAATTCCAATCATCCTCATGAAGATCATGCATAAACTCACTTAGGCTGAAACTTGAACCGGGAAAAAAGCAAGACTTAAATCTCACTTGGGTGCAATTAACAACCGTGACAATTGTATGTGAATATCGAAAACAAGGCCTGAAACGGAATGGCCAACATGAAAGTCATCGTGTTCGTGTGTGAGGTTCTGGGCCAATTGCTTTGCAACACTAAGACATTTCCCAAACTAAAGTGAAGTCAGATTTTTTTTTTTTTTTATCATGCGATTGATTGAAGCAAAAGAAGACAGTGTTAATAGTAGGATTGAATTTTAATAATCTCTCATTTCATAGCATTTCCCCCCCACCCTTGGAGTTAATAAATATTCTTGGAGCTTCAAATCCATACTGTGTAGTGTCAATCTCAAAGCAGTCAACAAACTCACAAGCAGAAGGATTGTCCAGATGGAAACTTAGAGGAGTTCTTTGTTTTTGGAATCGACTATGAGAGTGTGCACCAAGGAGCTACAGAGAAAGCATGAGATCCCTAGTTTGTTGGGTGTTTAGATTTACTGACAAACCAGGATTGAAGTCCCATTGTGAACCGAGGGTTCCTAGAGGGTGAGCAGACTGGTTTCCTTGTCGGGTCTGGGTTTACCAAAGAACCAGCTTCAGTCTCCAATTCCTTCTTATTGCAGAGGATGGATGAATTCCTAATCAAGGGAATGGACCCTGGAGAGAAGTTTTCTGGGTTTATGTTTTTTTCATTCCACAAGGCACTCTGTGTTCTTGGAGAAAGACGCATTCCTCTGCCGTGTCTAATTCCCCCAATCTGTGATTGACAGGCAGGGCCGTGGGCCACAGATCACCCAGAGATGCTGTATACAGCAGAGGTTTGCAAGGCTGGATGGCCACCGTGGGATCCCTGGAGAGCTTGCGGACGTGCTCCTGTCCGTCTTCAGGATGCTGACTGAGTGGGCCTGGGTGGGGTCTGAGTGGGTGGCCTCTAACTAGCCTGCAGGTCATGCTGGTGTGGACTTTCCAGCTGGTCCCACCTCTCTGTGACCAGGGCACAGTTCCCCCGTCCTGTTCATTTCTTGAGAAGCAGCCTACAGAGTGTGAAGAACAAGAGCTTCAGCATTAGGTCCAGGTTCCACGCGGGGCCTGTTCTCTGTGCCTGTGGGTACATGACCTCTTGGGGTCTTGGTTCCTCATCTACAATATGGCTGGTCTTTTCAAGATTAAATGAGATGATGTTGAGAAAATACCTATCACAGTGCTTGACTCATAGCAGGTACTCAGTAAGTAGTGACTCTTAATAGAATTTCTTGTGAGAATACTAAGATGCAATTCAAATAATAATTATTATTATTATTATTTTGGGTACTGGGAATTGAACTCAGGGGCACTCCACCACTGAGCCACCTCCCCAGCCCTATTTTGTATTTTATTTAGAGACAGGGTCTCGCTGAGTTGCCTAGTGCCTCACTTCTGCTGAGGCTTTGAACTTGCAATCCTCCTGCCTCGGCCTCCCGAGCTGCTGGGATGACAGGCGTACACCCTCTCGCCCAGCTTCAGTTAATTCTTTAAGCATCTCGAGGGAGGCCTGCAAGGTCATGAGGTAGGTGGATGGAGCTAAAGGTTGGAAATGGACGTGGAAAGAGGAAAAGACTCAGGATTCACTAGTTATAGCTCCTGTCTTAGCTCAATTTTTGTGCGGTGTGACAGGAAAATGCCTTCTCTTCTGTTCTGTTCTCTCATACCCATTAAAACATGAAGCCCCTAAGTTGCCAGTGTTTGCTATCCTTAAGGAGAGAGAGCCAGAAAAATGTCAAAACATGTAGGTCTCGAATCAGCTGAGTTTGCATTTCCCATTTGTGTGACGGTCACCTCCCATTTATGGGACTTCTGGTCATTGCAGTTCCCTGAGCCTCAGGGTCCCTGTTCATAGAATGGGAGGAATAGCACAGGAACCCCTGGGGGGGAAAGTACATGGTTTCCTCAGTGAGGAGGTCCATGGAGACTGCCATGGACAGGTGGAGACTGAGGGGGTGGACACAGCCTGGATCCTCCTTCTGTAACAGGAAGCCCTCTTTACAAGCCTAAGTGGATGCTGCATTCACTTTGAATAGACCTCGGGCCCCTCCACTGGGGACCTTGGCTCCCGAGGGACCAGTGTGGGTGCAAGACCTTCCCCGTGGAGCAGACCAAGTCTCTGATGTTTCACTGGAATGATGGTGAGAAGCCAGGTGAACCGTGGTCCATGAAGTCACCCACTCCTGTATTCTAATCTTGGCCTCACCCTGAGCATAAGGTAACTTTGGGAAGTTGATCATTATCCTTTATCTGTGAAACAGGACTGTGAGGCCAATGAAAACAAGCACTTCATCCCGCTCAGGCATACAGCAGGAGCTTAAAAGATGTTCCCTTTCTTCCCTCTGTCCTTCTAGTCCTTACATGCTTATTTTGCACTCTCTGGATGCCAGGCTCTGTGCTCAAAGCTTTAAGGACAATCTGGTTAAACCTCTCCACCGCTTACCTGCAAGGTAGGCACCAATACAATCATCCTGTTTTCCCAGCAGGTAACGGAGTCATAGGAACTTGTTCCTGGCCTTAACTCCAATGAAAAGAGTCAAGGACTCTGCTCCCACCAGTCCAGTGGCCTCGCCGGAAGGGGCTGGCCTTGCCATTCTGTGCACAGGGGCCCTGGGCTTATAGCTGTGGCATGACCATATTGGATGCCAGCTCTTTGATCCCTAGTCCTAGGCTCATTTTTTTTTTCCATTTCCTTTAACCCCTTAAGTTCTTCACTTCACTTGGCTTCTCAACCTTCCACGCTGTGCTACAAACTCCCCTCTCTAGAATCTTTTTTTTTTTTTTTTTTTGAGAGAGAGAGAGAGAGAGAGAGAGAGAGAGAATTTTTTTAATATTTATTTTTCAGTTCTCAGCGGACACAACATCTTTGTTTGTATGTGGTGCTGAGGGTTGAACCCGGGCTGCACGCATGCCAGGCGAGCGCGCTACCGCTTGAGCCACATCCCCAGCCCTAGAATCTTTTTTTGATCCTTGACTTTAAGGAAGCTCCCAACCGTCCCTCTCTAGCACCTCACCATGTCTGTTACTTTTTAGCACCTGTCACTGCTCATAAGACTTAAGCTGTTGCTTTTTCTGTTCATTGTCCCTTACCCCTCCTGGACTAGATGCTCCATGAGGACAGGGTTCATGCAGTTTATTTTGACCACCCAGCCCCTGCCGTGTCAATTACCTGGGAAATATTTGCCTAAATGGTGTGCAGGTGAATGAATGAATCAGTCAATCAATTGATCAAATGTAGCAGTGGCACAGGCCACTGTCCCCTGTCTCTGTTGTCACTGAGTGACTAGAGTTGCTCAGAGCCTCTGTTTCCCTAACCATAGAAATGAGTCCTACCGCCCAGGGATGTTGTGAAGAATAAAACAAATAACACATATGAAAATGCTTTGTGATAAACCATTCCGTGCTGTGCACATGTGAGGTGGAGAGGAAGTAATTCCCTCTTCAGGGCAGGACGTTGATGAATGTCCAAATTTGCCCCTCCCCCCCACTTTCTGGAATTTTCTCTTCCGCACCAATGATACATTTCTTAGCAATGGGGAAAAAACTTCATGCCACCTTAAACATGGACTCTAACACCCACTGCTAAAGAGAGTTTGATTGTATCTGAAGTGGTAACGGAAATTCTTCCTGTTCTCTTTGGAGGCCCTTAATGCTGTCTTCTAGCTACTGATTTTGGTTTGCTTAGACAGTCAGCTCTGGAGGAAGGAGTCCCAAACTCAATATTCAGAGACCTGAGTTTCAATCCCAGTTCTGCCAAATGACAGACTTTGGTCAAAGATAATTTCAGGGCTGGAAGTTTGAGATCCTTTAGTCCAGGAAAGGTGAACTCTGAGACCAGGGGCCAAATCTGGCCAGAACTTGTTTTTGTAAATAAAGATTTATTGGGACACAGCCATGCTCATTTACTTACACTTTGCCTGCGGCTGCTGAGTTACTACAGTGACGGAGTCGCAACAGAGACCATATGTACTGTGAAGCTGAAAATATTTACTATCTAGCTCTTTACAAAAAAAAAAAAAAAGTGACTTCTACGTTAACCCATCGATCGGTCTCCCTCCCTCTTTTTAAGTGTGGGAAATAAATTCCAGAAAAAGAAAGGAACTTGTCTGATATTTTATAAAGAATTAGTGAAAAGGTGAAGAAAACTTAGGAAATAAAAAAAAACCCCAAGGCTGGTGAATATTCTTCCCTAGTCCAGAGGCTCCATATATCAATCATTCTAAGATCATTCAGGCGCTGGAGGGGCTATTCCCGCCCTCATCTGATATTCATCCAATCAGGACCAGTGTTGGCCATATTTAAGGAACTGAATTCCTTGGAGACGCCTATGCTGGAGGAGGCTGTGCAGCAGGAACCCAGCCAATCCACTGTAAGGAATAGCCACACAACACCTGGCAGCGTGCCTGAGGTCCCATGATGCACCCGAACTTCACTAAATTGGAAGTTGTTTTAATTGGATGACATTAGCTCCTGTCAAATAGATCTTTGCACCCCGACACAGTGCTTTGTGAAGCGAATCAGTGGTGCAAATACGATTTTAGAAGTAGAGTTTTCTCAAAAGGTTGAACACTTTTTAAAGCACGTCCAGATCATGGAGAAGTGGTTATTTGAAGATCACAGATCATTTCTATTGCTTATTAAGGTATGGCCCAGGCCCTTCTAATTGGCAAATGTCCTGAGAATGTTTCTGTTTGGAAATTAAAAGTAATTGTTTTCAAAATCACATGCAACTCACGTTTTCTGCTAATTCTAATCATCCTTGTCTGTAGGGCCCCAGGGGAACATGAGTATAAGATAAACTTTAGAAAGTAGTGATTGTTCCTTAAACCCTAGGAGTCCTGGGAAGATTTGGGTGATCCAGACGGGACACTGATAGCAATCCTGCCAGGAGAAACGCTTCCCTTCAAGTCCTCTGTCAATCATTGGGTTGGCCAGGGTGAAGCCTCAGGTCGGTGCTGGGTTATCCTCACACCTCTCTACCATTGACCAGCCTCCTGCTGCAGAGAGAGGTGGGTCTCTCAGGCAGCCTTTGGAGAGATAATTAAAAGCATTGTTCTGTTTTTAATTGTATTTTTCGGCTGCCTTCCGTTCTGGCAAGTGACAGCAGTTTCCATTCATGCTAATTTTAAACCAATTTTAACGGGGGGGGGGGGTAGGGGCAAGGGTGGAACCGAGGCAACTTTAACCCAAAACATCACCTAAGCAGTGCCGATGACATGCGTATGTGACAAAAATCATAATGCGGCGTGTGTCAATATGAGAAACAGTGAGCAAAGTTCTCCTGGGACTGATGTTGGGGAGAAAGTAATTTAGTTCAATTGTCTTATTTTTATGGTGATGAAATGGATGCCCAGAGACATATAGAGACAGGCTGAGGTCACACAGCCTTGGTGTCAGAGCCCAGATGTCCATCTTATGTTCTTTCTGCCGCCTGTATTCTTTTTGGCGTTCCTGCCCACCTACGCAGAAACAGTTGAGAATGGGTGTTGGTTGATTTTTTTTTCATCAACCACCTTACACCAAAACATTTCCCTCAAATCAGCCTGCCCTGCGGCATTGGAAAGATCTCGGGAACGACAGTGGACGTCAGGTCAGGTCGGGTCCTCTTGCTCCGGTGGTTCCAGTTCCCTTTGTGAGGTTCCACACAGAACGCACAGAGGACCTGTAGACTGCCCTGAGTGGCAAGAGCGGGTACTTGGGATTCTCTGGGGACCAGGCAGAAGCACTTCCCTCTGTCTGTTGAGCATGCTGTTGCCCCAGGGCAGAGAGCTGGTCTCCTTCCACTAAGCCAGGGCGCAGTCGAGGCTGGAATCAGTTGGCAGCGCTTAGTGGGGGTCTGCCATCTTAGTTTTTCATCTTGTTTCAAAGAGTGTAACTGCCGGGCTGAGTCCAGTTCCTTCACACCCCTTTCCCACTGAGGAATAACGTGGTGAAGGTGTGAATGGCACCGACCTTCCCTGTCCAGCTGAACCTGGGTCTATCGACATGTCCTTCACCTTCACCCACCACCACCTCAAGATGCAGACAGTGGGCCTCCCCAGAAAGGGGCTCTGAAGGTAGAGTAGGAGGTAGATTTCAGCCTCTTCCTGGGAGTCTCAGGGAGGCCTCAGGAGGCTTCCTGGTGGTTAGGTAAGACAGTCTCTTGGACAGGACTTTGGGGAGGGACAGATAGGGGCTTAGGGAGTGGCGGATGGCCTTGAGATTTTCGACAAAGCTTCTGTTGAGCTAAACTGGCAAAGATACTGAGGCCTTGGGACTTGGGATCCTGATGGAAACTGGGTGCAATGGCACATGCCTGTCACCCGAAGTACCCAGGAGGCTGAGGCAGGAGGACTGCCAAGCTCAAGGCCAGCCTGGGCGATTTAGTGAGACCCTGTCTCGAAATAAGAAGGGCTGGGGTATAGCTCAGTGGTGGAGCACTCTGGGTTCAGTTCCCAATACTGCCCAAACAAAAGCAAAATGAAGAAATATCCCGAGCAGGGGCACAGCAATGCCATCCTGGTGAAGGAGGCCTTGCAGGATGACCAGGTAGGTGACTCTCCCCATGTCCCCAAGGTTCCTGGCCTCTGGTGTGGTTGAGACACTGAGCCCTTCCAACATGGGCTCCACCTGCTGGTGGTCTGTCTGGCATCCTAGGCATGTGGGACATGGACAGATGTCAACTCCTTGCTTTGAAAGTGACGCCCAGAGGGGACAGGCCCATTCTGAGCATCATGCCAGCACACATATTTCCTATGCATTTTTCAGATGCCACCCGGCTTGCCAGAGCCAGTGGCTGTCCTCAAACACATACCAGCTCCCATGGTACATGGTGACATCTGTTTTCAACAGTCACCCTTTGAATGAAGCAGGTGACTGGCAAATCGGGAGCTGAAAGGCCAGACAAAGAAGCTGGCTGGGGACCTGCCTCTGCCCTGGGTCCCTGTGTGGGAATCACTGCGGAGGGCTTTAACTAATGGCAATTGAATTGCTTGCATTTATTGAGCATCTACTTTGAGCCCCACATTCCTCCAAGCATCTATTTCACTTGTTCTAGTTAATTCTCTCAAACACCTTTAAAGGCAGCTGAGGTTTTTAAAGGAGAAAATAAGCCTCGAAGCAGTGAGGCACGGGCTGAGGGCGAGCAGCAGGCCAGGGGCAGAGCTGGGATTTGACCCCAGGTCTTTGTGAGCCCATGATCTTCACACTGGACCAGGCTTCATAAAACCACTGGGTCATCAGGACTTTCTGGTCTTGCCCAAATAGCACTATCCATCAGTGACATGTTGGATTAGAATCCATTAAATGAGAAATAGCACTATAAATTATAGAGGCTGGAGCTTGGTTTGAAGGGAAAGACTGTGGCTGACTTGTCTTTAATCCCCAAGGCTGCTGCCCCAAGGTCCTGTGGCCAGCAGACTGTAGGTCTGCACAGCACCCAGCACAGGGTTTGGTGCCCAGGGGGTCCCCTGAGCCATGTTCAGGGTTGTTAGACCTGGAATAAACACCCTTCGGGAGGAGAGAAAGTCATCAGGCACAGATTGCGTTACTGCTTACAGTATCATTTTTAGTTGCTTGTTTTCTCCTAATCGTGGGCTCCTTCCCTTCCAATCTGCCCCCTCATGTCAATTGAGTCATTTGGACCCCAACATCACTGTACATTCTAGTTCTCTGCCTTTGGTGTTTTTCTTCCAATATAATTATTCTCTCCTGGTCCCGCCAGGATAAGGGATGCCTGATGCCTGATGACTCTTTGTTTATAAGACCCTCCATTCTTTTATTATTTTTAAAAATTTTATTAGTTCTTTTTGGTAGTGCTGAGGATTGAACCCAGGGCCTTGTACATGCGAAGCAAGCACTCTACCAACTGAGCTATGTCCCCAGCCGCTGTTGTTTTTAGATGTACATGACAGTATATTTTGATGTATTTATACAAACATGAAGTATATCTTGTACTTACTACTATCCCAGTTTTATAGATGAACATGATGTGGAGATTCGCTGTGGTGTATATGGACATAGGAAAGTATGGCCCGACTCCTTCTACTGTCTTTCCTATTCCCATCTTCCCTCCCTTCCCTTCATTCCCCTTTGTCTAATCCACTGAATTTCCACTCTTCTCCCTCTCCCCGCCTTGTTGTGTGTTAGCATCCACATATCAGGGAGTACATTTAACCTTTTTTTGTGTGTGTGTGATTGGCTTATTTCACTTAGCATGATAGTCTCCAGATCCATCCATTTACTGGAAAATGTCATAAAGTCATCTTTTTCTATGGCTGAATAGTATTCCATTATATCTATCACATTTTCTTTATTCATTCATCTGTTGAAGGGCACCTAGGTTGGCTCCATAGTTTAGCTGTTGTGAACTGAGCTGCTATAAACATTGATGTGGCTGCGTCCCTGTAGTATGCTGATTTTGAAACACTTGAATGTATACCGAAGACTGGGATAACAGGGTCAAATGGTCATTCCATTCCTTGTTTTTTGAGGCATCTCCATACTGATAAGGCCTCTCTGAAGTCCTCTTCCTGCGGGAAGCTGGGTGCGTTTTTGGTTGTGTGTTCTCTCCCAGTGCATACTGCTGTGCCCGGCACAAAGAAGGGGATTAATAGTTTTTTTTTTTTTTTAAACAGAAGACATTCCCTTTTACTGAAAGGTCCTTTTCTTAATTACAAAGCATTTCCACTCATTGCAAAGATTGCCTTGGGTCCGTTTCCAGGAGCAGAGCCTGACCTGGGGAGGATGCGTGTGGCTAACTGATAGAATGTTCTCAGAGAAAAAAAGCTGCAAGGAGGTGAGGGAGATGGGAGAAGGCAAAGGACAAAACATCAGAGGGGTGGTTTCTGCTGAGACCTGTCCTCAGCCTGATGCCACCCGGGACTCTGCAGGCTGAGAGCACCCTGGGACCAAGGATGTAGCTCTTCTGCTATGAATTGGTCAGGCACTGATGGAGAGTTCCTCTTGGATTAAGGTGCGGGGTTTGGAAGATGCAAAACCTCTCAGGCCCAGTCGGGTCAGGTGGCTTCTGTCTGTTACAGGCAGTTCTCTAGCAGCCAACACAGAGGTGGAGGATGGGACAGGGGTACCAAGACCTGGGTCAAGCACAGGTCTTCTCTGGTTCACCTGGGCAGGGCTTGAAAACGTCTTGCTTTCACTGTTGCACATGCAGATCTTGCTGCCTCGTTTAACACGAGTCATTTGGAAGTAGTTGAATAAATAGGGATTTTAGAGTCAGACGCCCCGAGGTTTGGATCTAGCTTGCCTCTTAATACCTTTGGCACCTGAAATATCTCCTACATCTCTGAGCTCAGTTTCTGTCCCACAGAATTACTGTGGTACCACGAGAGCTCTGGGCGCACAGCTCCCTGCTTGCAGGGGTTTCCAAAGAGTGGACCCAATCAATAAATGAATGAGGAAACTTGCAATGAATTTTGTGCTTCTCAAAGAGCTGTCAGTCCCCACCGCTCCTATTATCCCCACTATGTGGATGAAGAAGCTGAGTCAAGAGATCGGGTCAGTTGTAGAAGGAAGCGGTTAATGAACAGGAGAGTCAGGCCTTATCCCCGGACTCCAATCAGAAGAGGCCATGTAGATTCTGCTGTTTCTCCAACAGCCCTCACACTTCTGGCTCTGAGGAACCCCACGTAAAAGTCAGATTGGAACCATATTTTATTTTCCTGGTTGAGAAAACAGATTGAAAATAGAATTAATTAAAAGGCAAAACTAGAGATGGTGAAAAGATCAGTGGTTGCCAGGGGCTGAGGGGGAGGTGTGAACAAGTGGAACATGGAGGACTTCCAGGCCATGAATCCACTTGGTATGATGCTGTAACAGTGAGTGTGTGTCGTGGTGCATGAGTCGGTACCCAAAGAATGTACACACCGAGAGCGGGCCCCGCTGAACACTAGATTTGGGGCAATTATGATGGGTCGATATGGGCTCCTTGGTTGTGTAGGGGCACCCCCTTTCTCCACAGAAAACTCTTAACCGGGTTTCTCCAGAAATCTCCACCATGGCTGATTTTAGGACTGTCAGCAAAGGAGTCTTTACAAAAGAGTTCAATGTAGATAAACTTCCTATTTTTGTGTCTCCCTGTTTTACTTGGCCACTGGCTGAGAAGATACCAGTACTCTAGGTGCTGGACACCATTTACTAGTTTTTCACAAAAATATCCAGTGTAGTAGTCTGTAGAAATGAGTAAACAAGGCCTCTGGCCTTAATCTGGGCTTCACAGAGACGTCGACATTTCTAAGATAAGAGAAGTTACCAACTGGGCTCCACGGTAACAGCTGGAGGGGGAGGAAAGAAAGGGGAGAAGAAGCTCTCCCCTTCTCAGGTGCTGTCCTTGAAGGGTTAACTTTCCCAGAACAGTGAAAGAAAAAGCTGCTTTTATGTGAACTTCTGCAGACTGTGAACTTCTGAGCCCCTTCCCTTACATGCTGGGTATAAAGTTCTGAAACTCCCTGAACTCGGGGTTCAGGGGGATTGATTGATTACAGCAAAAGCTGTGCCCTCTGAACCTGGCTGCAGCCAAATAAAACTGATTGCTGCTATCTTCGGTGCCTTGCCTCGTCTGTTCCTACAACAGTTGTAACAAATGTACCCCTTTGGGAGGTGCAGAGGGGAGGCTGTGCCTAGGTTGGGGCAGAGGGCATATGGGACATATTTGTACCTTCTGCTCAATGTTACTCTGAACCTCAAACTAATCTCTGAGATAAAGTCTATTAGAAAAGAGCACTAACACTCATCAGGTACCCTGGGGGCCGGTGCTGGGGGACACACAGCTTGCTCCTGTAGTCTTCCAACGATCACGCCCAGGTGGGAGGTCACCCCTACCACTCAACGGGAAGTGAGCTAGTTGCTAGTCACACACTCATTACCTGGTTCACCAGCCTCCTCCTCCAGGATGGCGCTGCCCTCTTCCAGAGAGGAGTGGCCGCTCTGCAGTTGTCCTCTGCTGTTGTTTGACCTGGTGGCAGTGGCTTCTCGTTTTACGCTCATCATGGCCGCCTCCTCCCTCCGTGGGTCTCCAGCCTGCCCAGTGTGGTGCAGACGGTATTTTTGCTCTGGTGGACACCGTGAGATGTTTCCTGAGCCAGTGCCATCTGCCTGCCTGGTGACCCTGGGGGCTGAGCCAATCTCAGTCATTCATTCACCCACTTGCTCGTGGGTTCACTGCAGTGTGTCACTCAGCCTTGTCCTCGGACTCCAGATTTAAAAGGAAATACACTCAAAGGTAAAAGGCAACTAAAACAGAGTTTGAAGGAACAGGAACGATTGTTTAAATTTACTGGAGCTGCCACGGCCTTTGAAGGCGGCTGGGTTAGTCCCCACGAGGGAAACGCCGTAAGTTCAGACTTCTCGTCTTGGTGGGCCCTCCCTTCCTTGAGGGGTTCAGGCAGGGGCAGACATCTGCTCTTCTGTCCACAATTCCCTGGCAGATGTCACCTCGGTTATAACTGTCCTCATAACTGTCACTCGGTCTTCAGACTGTGAACACTTTGAGAGGGTGAACACTGTCTCTTTTTGACCCAAGAAGCAGCATAAAATCAGAGAAACTCACCCTGGAATCCCAGACCTGCTGGCTACGAATTCAGGGCCAGAAAGAAAGAGGGGTGAGTAAGGAACTGATCTTGGGTACAAATTTTAGGGAATGTTAACAAACTCGGTAACCAAGATAAACACTATTTTAATGTAACATATCTCTCAAAAGCATCACTGATGCAAAAAACAACAATCAACAAATGATCAACATTTTAAATAAAAATAGGAGCTGATCCAGAAATTGCCTGGCTTTTCACTTGCCTCTCTGCAATGCTGGCCCTCTTGAGTGTGTTTGCAGGAGTTGAACTAATTTTTTTGGCTTTTAAAAATATTGCCCTTGATTCCCTCTAAAAATTGGAACAAGACAGGGATGTCCTATTTCACCACTTCTGTTTAACATGGTTCTTAAAACACTGGCCAGGGCAAGTAGACAAAAGAAATTAAAGGAACATGGATAGGAAAAGAATAACTCAAATTATCACTATTTGCTGACCATATGATTCTATGCCTAGAAGACCCCCAAAATTCCACCAGAAATCTTCTAGAACTAATAAATGAATTCAGCAAAGTATCAGGATATAAAATCAACACCCATAAATCAAAGGAATTTCTGTACATCAGTGATGAATCCTCAGAAAGGAAAACCACCCCATTTATAATAGCCTAAAAAAAAATACTTGGGAATCAACTTAATGAAAGAGGTGAAAGTCCCCTACAATAAAAACTACAGAACACTAATGAAAGAAATGAAAGAAGACCTTAGAAGATGGAAAGATCTACCTTGTTCTTGGATAGGCAGAATTAATATGGTCAAAAAGACCATACTACCAAAAGCACCACAGATTCAATGAAATCCCAATGACATTCCTTATAGAAATAGAAAAAGCAATTGTGAAATTCATCTGGAAAAATAAGAGACCTAGAATAGCCAAAGCAATCCTTAGCAAGAAGAGTGAAGCTGGTGGCATTACTATTCCAGAGCTTAAACAATACTACAGAGCAATAATGATAAAAACAGCATGGTATTGGCACCAAAATAGACCTGTAGACCAATGGTACAGACTAATGGTAGAGAACATAGAGACAAACCCACATAATTACAGTTTTCTCATATAGACAAAGGTGTCAAAAATATATATTGGAGAAAAGATAGCCTCTTCAACAAATGGTGCTGGGAAAACTGGAATTCCACATGTAACAAAATGAAATTAAACCCCTGTCTCTCACCATGCACAAAACTCAACTCAAAGTGGATCAAGGACCTAGGAATTAAACCAGACCTTGTGCCTAATGGAAGAAAAAGTAGGCCCAAATCTCCATCATGTCAAATTAGACCTCAACTTCCTTAATAAGACTCCTATAGTGCACGAATTAAAACCAAGAGTTGATAAATGGGATGATTCAAACTAAAAAGCTTCTTTGCAAAAGAAGCAGTTAGTGAGGTGAGTAGAGAGCCTACAGAATGGGAGTGGATCTTTACCAGAAGTACATAAGATAGAGCACTAATTTCTAGGATATATAAAGCACTCAAAAACTTTAAACCTAAAAAACAAATAACCCAATCAATAATAGGTCAAGAAACTGAACAGGCTCTTCTCAGAAGAGGATGTACAATCAATCACCAAATATATGAAAAAGTGTTCAACATCTCTAGCAATCAGAGAAATGCAAATTAAAACTACTCTAAGATATCATCTCATTCCAGTCAGAATGGCAGCCATTATAAAGACAAACAGCAATAAGTGTTGGCGAGGATGTGGGTGGGGAAAAGGCACTCTCATACATTGCTGGTGGGACTGCAAATTGATAAAGCCAATCTGGAAAGCAGTATGGAGATTCCTTGGAAAACTAGGAATGGAACCACCATTTGATCCAGCTATCCCTCTCCTCGGTCTATACCCAAAGGACTTAAAAACAGCATACTACAGGGACACAGCCACATCAATGTTTATAGCAGCACAATTCACAATAGCTAAACTGTGGAACCAACCTAGATGCCCTTCAGTAGATGAATGGATAGGGAAACTTTGGTATATACACAAAATGGAATATTATTCAGCATTAAAAGAGATTAAAATCATGGCATTTGCAGGTAAATGGATAGAGTTGGAGAATGTAATGCTAAGTGAAGTTAGCCAATGCCCCTAAACCAAAGACTGAATGTTTTCTTTGATATGAGGATGTTGACTCATAATGGAGATGTTGGGGGAGCATGGGAGGAATGGAGGAACTGTAGATAGGGCAAAGGGGAGGGGGGAAAGGGTGGGGGGGAAGGGGGTAGGAAAGACAGTGGAATGAGTTACCCTCATTACCCTAAGTATTTGTATGAAGACACAAACGGTGTGAAAATACTTTGTGTACAACCAGTGACTTGAAAAATCGTGCTCTATGTGTGCAATAGGAAACAAATAGCAATCTGCCATCATATGTTACAAATTAAAATAAATAAATAATAAAAAAATAAAAAGAAGAAGAAACTTTTCCATATTGGAAATATTGAAATAAGGTGCATTGGCCCCCAACAACTTGTGGGCATGAGGTTGCCAATGCCAACACTTAGGGGTACACGTGGTATCTTTCACTTTATACTAAGGTGAAGAAAAATGCCTTTCAAAAATCGTACTCTATGGAGTTTTGTTTCTATAGAGAGTCTTAGAATCGAAGAATAAATCATAATTGGAACATTAAAAAAAGGAAAAAACTAGGATAACCAATTTCATTAAATAATTTTCTGTGTCTATCAAGATCTTTTTGTTTTTTTTCCTCTTAATGTGGTACAGAAGGTTGATTTTTTTCATATATGCAATCCTTGATAACTAGAACTAATTCTACCTGATCATGAGAACAAAGAAAAAAATGCTAGTGTATATATATATATATACGTGTGTGTGTGTGTGTGTGTGTGTGTGTGTGTATCTATCTATCTATCTATCTATCTATATATATATATATCCCTTGAGGAGCTCCCATTCACCGGGGGAGGCAGACAGGTATACAAACAGCCACAACAGCCACCATAAGGCCAGTTCAACCCGGTGGGAATGCTGCAGAGAGAATGACCCACACCCAAGATGGCTGCTGCCCCTAGTGAGTGGAAGAATTGAAGAGAGATTTGGGGGAGAGTCAAGTGGTAAGAGGTAAAGTCCTGAGAGAAAGTCTCCCAAGGGAAGGATGTGGGTTGTCGGACCCTTTATTGGAGCTGGCAGTTGGTCCTGGTCTCTGACATGGCAGGTGGGCTTTTGGTTCTCTCTGCAATTAGTCCTCACGGTGACCCTGCAGGATAGATTTTGTTAGTTTATTATTTTTCATTTTAGAGATGAAGATAACTCAGTGAGGGTAACTGGTTCAAGATTGCATAGTGTGGGAGTCAGTGGAATATAAGAAAGAGGTCCAGTGGCCATCATGTCCAGTGGCCAAGAGAGGAGATGTATGAAGACCAGAGTGTTGGTTCTACACCTCTTTCCAAGAGGTCATGGGTCTATGAAACTCTGATCAAAGCTGGGACTGTCCCCCTGCACGTGTGTGGGTATCTATATCTATGTATCAGTAACATATCCGTATCATCTACATAACATGCCATTTACTTCTCTGTTCACAACCCGCTACGTAGAATGGCAGCATTGCCACGAATATTTTTGTATAAATATTTTCATAGACCTATTCTTTCACTTATTTTGGCTGAATGTAGAATTGCTAGGTTATCTGGGTGGATTTGTGCTTACCTTTACAAGAAGCTAGAAAATAGTTTCTCCAAATGGTTGTATCATTACACACTCCTACCAGCAATGCATGAGAGTTCCTTTTCAACCTTTTATTATTGTCAATTTAAAAAGTTTACAACGCCTAGATGGTATTAAATGGTATGGCTCTGAAGACAAATGAGGTTGAGCTGCTTCTTCTGTGTTTAGTAGCCGTCTGCATTTACTTTTGTGAAATGTGTACTCAATTCTTTTGGTCATCTTAATTAGGTTGTTTTTCTTTTTTTTTTTTTCAATGTAATTTTTTTTATTGGTTGTTCAAAATATTACAAAGCTCTTGACATCTCATATTACATATATTAGATTCAAGTGGATTATGAACTCCCATTTTTACCCCCAATACAGATTGCAGAATCAGTTTCATTGTTAGTTTTTTAAGAGTTCTATGTAAATTCATTTTTATCCCGAGTGAATATGAATATGCAGTTTCCTGAACAACTGAAGATGCAGTTGTTTCAACAATGTTTGTTGAAATCACTTTTCTCTACTCATTCAATTGATCTGGAACCCTGGCTCAATCAGCCGACATTATGTATGTGGGTCTATTTCTGAACTTTTAATTTTGTTCCACTGATTGATTTGCTTGTCTTTATGTCATTATGACATTGTTTTGATTTCTGAAGCTTTTTAGTGAGTCTTGAAATTAAAATCTTCCAGCTTTATTTTTCTCTTCTCCAATTGTTTTGGCCATCTGGGACTTTTATCTTTCACATTAATTTTAGAATTAACTTGTCAGCCAGGATTTAAATTAGACTTTTTGTCTATAGCTTATTTTAGGGGAATGAATCGCTAATCCTATTGCCTTTTTTTTTTTTTAAATGTTCTTTTTAGTTGTACATGACAGTAGCATCTATTTTGGTGTAGGATATTGATATTTTACACAAGCATGGAATATATCTTATTCTAATTTAGATCACAGTCTTGTGGATGTACTGGATGTTGAGATTCACTGTGGTGTATTCACATATGTCCATAAGAAAGTTATGTCAGATTCATTGCAGTATCTTTCCTATTCCCATCCTCCTTTCCTTCCCTTCATTCCTCTTTGTCTCATCCACTGAACTTCTATTCTCCTCCTGCCCCTTGCTGTGGGTTATCATCCATGTATTAGAGAAGACATTTGACCTTGTTTTTTTTTTTGGGGGGGGGGATTGGCTTATTTTACTTAGTATGATAGTCTCTAGGTCTTTAGTTTTATCTATTTTCTGGCAAATGACATAAAGTCATTCTTTTTTTATGGCTGAGTAATGTTCCATTGTGCATATGTGTGTGTGCATACACACACACACACACACACACACACACACACACAATACAGCACATTTATTAAAATAATGATAATAGAAGGGGAGATCAGTGGAGTAGAAAAAGCAGACCAGGGGGAGGGAGGTGGGGAGTATAGGGAAGGTCCTGGGGAATGGGATGGATCAATGATGTCATGTGCAGGTGTGAATGGGCATACTGAATCCCACTATTATGAAGAATTATAATGCGCCAATGAAGTCTGCCTTCAAATAATCATAGTGTACTTCCTCACACGCAGTGTAAGAACTTCACAGCGATGCAGTGAGATCCCGCCTTCCTAACCGCGCTGCGTTGTTACTTTCTGCCATCAACCGCTCAGCGCTTTGCTGAATTCGTGGCTGATGTCACCAGTAGAGGCCCAGCCTTCTTTTTATTACCTGTAGTTAGAAGAAAAAGGGGCTCTCAGAGTTCAGGGTGAGGTTCCTCGTTTCCTGCAGAAACCATATGGAGCTGTTCTGGACTGTGTAGGAAGTCACCCCGTGTAGACCTGGCCCCATGGACTCTCCCTGGAAAGAGAGCTGGTAGGCAGAGCCAGCAGACATCGAGACTTTTGCCCTCCACCCAGGAGCATCTTGTAAAGAGCTCATCCTTATGGAAGAAGGAGTCGGCCACACAGGCTTGGATCCATAGCAAGTTCCGGGCCTTGAGGGCAGGGACAGCTTGGATCTACCTATTTTGGAGCTTTTTTTTTTCTTTTCTTCTTCTTCATTGCTTAAAAATCCTTCTGGGATGCTGCGTCCAAGGGCATCCAGCTTCAGTGCTATAGATTGTGGCGAGGGTCAGAGGGGGCGGTGCTCCTGCTGGGCTAGGGTGGCACAGGGCTCCGCTGTCTCACCAGGGTCTTGGCGGAGTGGCTGATGTCATGGGTAGAGGCAGAGCCTTCCACTGACTTTTCAGAGTGCCCGATTTAGAGACCCCCCCCCCCTCTGGGCCTGACTGTTCTTTTTTTCTCGATGTCAGTGATATTTTGGGCCCCAAGAGACAAAGGTGGGCGAAGAGTCTTTCCCAGGTTTTATTACTGCCACGTGCAGTGCTCAAGCATGATTTCACAGCCAAAGCTCTCGTAGGAAGCTCCGGGAAAGAGGGGCCTCTTCCGACGGTTGTCACTATTTGTATTGGCGCAGAAATTGTGGACACAAAGTGAAGGTCAATGAGATTCCTTTTTGCTGTATTTGGTTCCTAGAAATAGGTTTCTCTTCGGTCTGTTTGTGGAAATGAACATTTTGAAGAGCAAAGATCCTTTTACAATAGAGGGGGTGTGGGTTTGGTGAGCTTCTCCCTTCCTTCAATGTGGACGTCAAGGTACCTGGAGGAAAGGGGGCGCACCCGGGATGTATTCCTTCCCCCCTGTGTGTGGAGAAGAATAACCCTGGCTAGGCTGGCCCCTGGTATTGTAGGTCCCCATGGGAGAATTTCCTGAGGTTCTCCCGTGGCGGATGATACCAGCATATTTTCCCCCCACATTTCTTTATCGGTGCATCATAGTTGTACATACTGATGGGATTGTTGTGGCATATTCACACTCGCACACGATACGCAACATAACAGTGAAGTTTGGCCAATATCACACAGCCCAGCCCTTCGTCTCCTTCCCCACCTCCTCCCCTTGGTCCTTTTCCTCTGCTTATTTCCCTGTGATTTTCATGAGAACCCCCGCCCCCCCTGTGCTTCTTTGCCTCCTTCCTCTCCAGCTTCTGTCAATGGGAGAAAACATGATCCTTAACCTTCGAGTTGACTTATTTTACATAGCACAATGGTCTCTAGCTCCATCCATTTTCTGGCAAATGACCTAATTTCATTTTTTCTTGATGGCGGAATAAAACTCCATTGTGCATAGATGCCACATTTTCTTTATCCATTCATCGGTTCCTGGACACCTAGCCTGGGTCCTCCGTCTCCATCCTTGTCTTCACTTGGTCTTCTCTCCGTGTTTCAAATCTCCTTCTGCCTCTTTAGCCTCCCTTCCCGCCTCCTTTTCTCTTTTCCTTCTGATAAGAACAGAAAACGTGAGACTCGCTTCCTGACAGACAGTAAACCTGCGCCCTGCTCATCTTACCCACATGAAACTTTACTGCCCACTGGTCGGCGGCTCCCAACCCCCACCCCCCAGCCCCTGGCAACCACTAGATTCTGCTTTTTTCTTACAAGGACACTTGTCATTGGATTTTGAGCCCACTCTGATATCCAGGGTGATTCCATCTCAAGATTCTTACATCTACAAAGTTTCATTTTCTAAATAAGGCAACAGGGTTTCCAGGGATTTGAGTGGTTGTATCTTCCTGGAGGCCAACCCACTGGAGAGGGCTGGGGCCTCATGAGGAGGTAAGTGGGCTGTGACCCCTTTTCACCGCAAGCTGCTGCATTTGGCCTTGAACCATGTCCCGCTTTCCAGCCAGAGGACCACCTTGAACCTGAAGGCTGAGCCTGGTCCTGCTCCTGCACACAAATACCACCTTCTAGAGACTTTCTTTGCTTTTTTTTGGGGGGGTGGGGAGGGTCCCAGGGATTGAACCCAGGGGCACTCAACCACTGAGCTACATCCCTACCCCCCACCCCCCACTTTTCAATGTTTTATTTTGAGACAGGGCCTCGTTAAGTTGCTTAGTGCCTCACTAAGTTGCTGAGGCTGACTTTGAATTTACCGTCCTCCTCCCTCAGCCTCCTAAATTGCTGGGATTACATGTGGGTGCCACTGAATCCGGTCCTTTCTTCACCTTTTGATCAAAGGGCCATTTGCCAATTTTTATAAAGTTCAGGGCTTCTTCTTTATCAGATAATTAACATGTAATCTATAGTCTATATGTGTTTGTGTGTTGAATGATTGTCCTCTGGCAGCAAGTATCTCGGGGCACCGGCAGCTTCGCCATGTGTGTGGGCTCACTGACATTCTTCCTGCTGCAGTCTGGCTGGGCACGAATAACCAAGTCACCACAAAGCCTTGTAGGTTCAAACAGCCACTACTTTATTTCAACTCTCACCAGCACTGCATGCATGCTTTTCCGCCAACGCCACCCACGCGGCCTTCTCCCGGGACACACCACACACCAACGGGAAAATCCTCCTCCGGAAATCCCTCCTCCGGCACTTCCCCAACCAATGGGAACTCTCCGGAAATCCCCGCGAGAATTCCAAAGTAGCTCAGAACTCCAAAGTAGCAGGCGGACAGAGGCAGCAAGAGCCGCCCCATTGCCAGACAGTAAAGGTCAAATATACAATACAGTCAATCCAGCATCACAGCAGTTATATATAGCTTAACTCAAATCATCATCTCAATGGTTCGCTGGCGTCACCTTTCAAACATTCCCTCTGGCAAATGCCAGGCGTCAATCTGACCAGCCGTGGCTCTCAACATCTTCCAATGTCTCAGCACCATCTGGAGCCATTTGCAGTGTTGAGCTCAGGCCAGTGAAGCTGATGGCAGAAGGGAACAGAACAGACCAACGTGGGTTGAACGTTGGTGGTGTCGCTTGACTCGGAAGTGGAACTCTGGGTATGTCACTACTTGCTATGATTTAAATGCATTTCTCCAAAAGTTCATGTGTTGGAAATTTAATTGCCAATGCAGCAGTTCTGAGAGTGGGGTCTAATAAGAGGAGGTTTAGTCTTTTTTTTTTTTTTTTTTTTTTGGTAAACGGGATTGAACTCATTGGCACTTAACCACGGAGCCCCATCCCCTGCCTTTTTATTTTTCATTTTGAGACAGGATTCTCGCCAGCTGCCCACGCTGATGAGAGGAGCTGGGTTCAAAAGAGTTGCTGCAACATTAAGATAAGAAAACAGCAAAGAGACCTCGCAACACGTGGACACGAGTGTCTCAGGTCAAGGTTAGGACGGCTCTGCGACTTTAGGGGTCAGTTGGCAAAGAGAGCGTGCACCTGGAATCTCTTTATTTTTATGGGGAACTCACAAAGGAGATGCAAAGGAATGTTCTTCACCAAATAAGGCAGAGGATAATGTTTCGAAGGTGGAGTCTTGCTTTGGGATGTCTTTTGGTCAGCAGATTGATCAACATCTCAGGTGCTGTGTGGGCTCACAAGCAGAGGGAGAGGAGAGGTGCCCTTTCTTTGCACAGCCCTGTCAGCGTGCAATGCCAGGCCTGTCCCCTCATATAGCTCCAATGCACATAGCTCACATACACAGCCCATGGATGTCTGGTGACACAGGATCTCACTAAATTGCTTAGGATGTTGTTGAGGCTGGCTTTGATCTTGCCACCCTCTTGCCTCTGCCTCCAGAGTTGCTGGATTACAGGCGTGGGCCATCATGCCTGGCAGGAGATGAGATCTTGCGGGCTCTGAGCTTATGAATGGATTTTTGCTACTATAGGAGTGAGCTCCTGTGGGAAGGATGAGTTGACTCCCTCCTGCTCTCTCAGGCATCCTCTCTGGCCCTTCTGCCTTCAGTCATGGCATGATGCAGCATAACAGCCCTCCCTAGATACAGACCCCAGGACCTTGGTCTTCCATCTTCCAGAACTGTAAGAAATAAACCTCTGATCTTTACAAATTACTCAGTCTCAGGTCTTCTGTTACAGCAGCAGAAGGCGGACTGAGACACTGGTCCTCCATCTCCTCGTCTGGAGAAGGGTGATCAGAATTCCTATTTACAAGCTTGTGTTGAGGATTAAAAGAAAACGTGCACATGTGGCACCCAGAATGGGGGCGGTGCATGATAAGTGAGTTCCCTTTATCCTTTACTTCCTCTCCTTTTAGGTGTCTTGAGGAATCACCTTCCCATCTCGCCCACGAAGACATAACTCACTTCTGGCTCTGAAGACAAACGCACAAATTGTTCGGCAGTGACCAATTTTGCACCATGGCAACCTGCTGTTTTTAATTACCCGCCTTCACCCTCTAACAGCTGCAGAGCCCTCGGCCTGGCCAAATGTAATTGCAGTCTTGTGACGTACTCCAGATGTGGAGGTATGCTGCCAGGTGTTTAATGTGAGTGTATAACATGGCATCGTAGCACGCTCCGCCTTTCTTCCCCCCATTCCCCGGTCCTCCTGTCCCACCCGCAGAGTTCATTTAGGAAAGGTCCAGGCTGGGCCCCAGCTCTAGCTTTGGGGCAGTGTGAGTTGGAAGTCTTTAGCTGGACTTCCTACCTCTCTGGATCCTGGGCTCCCTCCGGCCTCCTTTGTTGATTAGGAGAATGAGCGCTACCACTCTGGGAAGGCCACACAGAGCCGTGGGCCTAGCTGTCTCCCACTGCAGTGGGGGTCAGATGTTCTGGTCACCCGCTTGGCTGGGCCTGTGCTCGGTGGCTTTGCTTTCTGAGCACAGGCTTATCTTTCCACAAGGCAGGCAGCACCCCCCTTTTGGAGTGAGGTTTAAGCAATTAAAAACTTATTTAGAGTCTAGGAGGCGGCCTTGAGTCCAGCACACTGACCAGCTGCCTGAATGCACAGGCTCTCTCTCACTGCAGAGCCCTGAGGCCCCGGCTGGAGCTGGAGCTGCCTTTACTGGGGGAAATAGGGCTGGAGTCATGGAAGTACGCCTTTGGAAGTGGAAATGGATTTTCAGTGGTTTCATCCCCTTTTCTTATGATCTTTGTGAACTTGGAACAAATGCTTTAATTTGCTGAAGTTTCCCCCTCTTTTCCCCTGGTTTCATTTGCATTTGAGTCAAACCTTTGGAGGAATTTGTAGAAAGAATTGAGCGAATTTGGCCAACGGTAGCTGGTATGAAATTGGGTCGAGGTTATCATTCAATTCAGCTTCACTTTTTTTGGCGGGGGGGGTACCAGGGATTGAACTCCAGGGTACTTGGCCACTGAGCCGCATCCCCACACCTGTTTTGCATTTTTAGAGACAGGGTTTCAATGAGTTGCTTAGTGCCTCACTTTTGCGGAGGCTGGCTTTGAACTCGGGATCCTCCTGCCTCAGCCTCCTGATCTGCTGGGATTACAGGCGTGCATCACTGTGCCTGCTCAGCTTCACTTTTAATCTAGTCCAGTCCACCTCGCATAGACATTTGAGAGATACGTTTGAGTACCTACTGTATACCAGACGGTCTTCTAAACACCAGGAAATGACTGGGAGCAAATCAAAGTCCCACCCTCATAAAGCCCATAATTTTAGGAAACAAAAGATAATGTATGAACACATCAAATAGATACATTTTTATGATTTGAATTTTAAGGGTCCCCAAAGGCCATGTGTCTGAGGCTTGGTCTCTGGCCTGTGGCACTGTGGGGAGGTGGTGGGACTTTTAGGAGGTTGGGCCGAGTAGAACAAGAAAGGTCCCTGGGAGTGTTCCTTGGAGGGACGCTGGCACCCTGGCCCCTCCCGGCCACTCTCTCTTTCTTCCTGGCCTCCACGAGGTGAACAGCCTCCTCTGTCACATGCTCCCTGCCATGACCTTGTGCCTCACCACATGCTCAAAGGCAGCAAAGGCCATGTGACCATGGACTGAAACCTAAATCTAAAATAAACCCAAGGAGCACAGTAGATGGAACAAAGCAGAAATATAGTTTCTTCTCAGGCAAAATCAATCAATCCTTTGCTGCTAAATAGCTCAGAAATCATCAGAGACCCCCTACTTTTATCCTCTGTCTCACTATACTCACTCTATGCTTTGTGCTTCATGACTTTACATAGCTGCTCCAGCTTATAGTCAGCAGAAAGAGGGAAAAGGAAGGGAGAAGGGTGCAGCTCTTTTTTGGAACATATTTCCCAGAAGTTGTACATACTACCTCTAAGTTCATCCTCTCAGCCACACCTGGCTGCAAGGGATGCTGGGAAATGTTTCTCTGTTCTAGGTAGCCACAAGTCTAGGTAAGAATCAGGGGGCTTTTTGCATGGGGTTGGGTTGGGGTAGGGGATAGACAAGGCTGTTAGAAGGTGAGCACAGGTGGAGATGGAAGACCGTTCAGAGGTGGTGCCATTTGAACAGAGAGAGAACGATGTAATTTTCATCCAATCCCAACAGTCAGTTTGCCAAGTGTGTCCTCTGAGCTTGGTATCAGAGATGTAAAGGTGAATGACACGTGGTCCTGGGCTCACTGTTCACAATCCAGAGCAGAGGGGTGGCTTGGTGACAAAGAGGTGGCCAACACGTGTAATTTGTGTGGCTGATGTATATTTTCATGATTAGGGCATTTCACCTAAAAATCAAGTTCTAGCTTTTCATAGATATTCAGAGAGCCTGTAGGTGCGGGGTCTGCATTCCCACAAGACTGGGGCTGAGTGGTCATGGGCACTCTGACCTGCCACCATCTCCTCTGCTCCTAATTGCTTCCCTCTTTTCCTACCTGCCGGGCCCCTGTAGGTATTTGCATTTGCAGTTCAGAGCTTAAAGGGAAAGAAACTAGTAATTAAAATAAAATAATGAAAGTAAAATAGGATTTAATGATTTGGCCTGTCTCTCTCACCATTGAGGATTCACATCTTCTTGTCTTTTCCTAAAACCTTAGAGCCTGGTAAACATCACGGGCATTCCTATCAAATTCGTTCTGTTTCTGGGTTTTTTTGATCATATTGCTGTACGTCCAAAAACCTGACTCCAGGTTCTGCTTCTTCTAGCTAGAGGAGTAAAGAATTTTAGGAAATATCCCCCAGTCCCTGAGCCTCAGTTTCCCCCCCTGTAAAAGAAGGGCAAGGGTCCTGGCCTGCTGGTCTTCCAGTATTTGTGAAAGCTCAGGCAAGATAACATGGGTGAAAACAGTTTATAAGTTGAGGGCGACTCACTGTTGCAGAGGGCAGAGAGCCACTGGGATCCCAGGCTCTAGGTGGGCCTGAGACCTCACCGGGAAGCAGAGCTCAGCCTCACCTGGGGACTGGGAAGCCCTAGAAATTGCACTTCCCCTCTCTCAGAAACCATATGGGTTCTTTTCACTTTTTCTGAGTCAGGATCTGCCTTTTCTGCAGGCTGGTTTTTCTCGTATTATTATTATTCATAAGGCTAAAAAGTGCAACTCCTCCAAGAAGTTGGTTATTCTAACCGTCATTGGTTAATGACGGTCTGTGTGTCCCTTACTTCAATTTCTCAAGAGACAATTCCTTAACTGATGTATTGGCTTCCCTGGGGCCTGGTGACCACTCAGGGGACCGACCACCTGAGGCCACAGGAGCAATGCCATACAATTCAAATACAGTGACAGTGACTAGTCCTTTGGCAGGGGCTCCGGGTGGGACATCCTGGGGCAAAGGACAGGGGTGTGCAAGGACACAAACATAAAACGTTTATTAACTTTACAGCCATGATGCTTCTGCCTTGGGTGGGTCTGCTACCAGTTGTTCCAGCCAGAGGGGTGGAAGGCTCTTTGGGCCATGCGAGCCAGCTCAGTAACAAAAAAAATGATCTTTCATGGTTGTGGGCCTGTGTGCTGCTCCACAAACCCTATTTAATCTGTGGTTGCTGCTAACTTCTGGGCTCCAAAAAGAGGCATGATGTGCAGGGGGGCTGAGGAACCAAGAGGGGGTTTCTGTGGCTGCTGGCTGGGGTGCGCGTAAGACAAAAGGTTTTGAGTAGTGAAACATCAATTCATCCAAAATATTTTCCCTCTTCCATTTCTCTTGTTTACTTGGTAAGCAGAGAAACAGAGCAGGGAATGTTCTGGTACAAATACATAGCCTGAGGAAGTCAGAATTTCTCCAGCTGCCAGGAATGTCCCAAACAGAGCCCTGAGTGTTCAGTATGGTCCGGGGACACCCAGAACCTGCTTGGGTAATTGTGGAGACGGGGGGTCTGGGCCTAGTCCCTGCCAGTCTGCAGCTGGGTGATGAGGGGTGAGTAGCTTCACCTCCCCGCGTGTAGGTGTCCCATCTGTAAAAGTCGGAAATGCTGGTTGACCTGGAACTTGGACCCTTACCTGGGGTTAGTGCTGCAAACCTGGACCAGTTACAAGGAGATTCACTCGCATGCGAAGGAAACTCAAGAGTGGCCTGAACACCTGAGGTTTTAATCTTTGAGGCAAAGCAACAATGAAACCATCAGGCATCCCCCCGGACTCTTCCTTCTGGTGTCTGACGCACCAGCCCTGGTGATGTCCCCATCTCATGGGACAAGATGGCTGCCAGAACTCTAGCCCTTGGATCTGGGTTTCAGGCAGGAGTCTGGAGACTTGTGCTTCTCTGTAATTCTCTCCTCTTCAGTGTTTTCTGAAGCTGGGGGCTCACTTCTGAGGATCAGGATACAGCAAAAGTGCTGTCACTCCTGAGTGGGTTACAGAAAGATTAGCCTCTCTGTTCCCTCCCTTTCCCTTCCTCCTCCTCCTCTTCCTCCACTCCCTCCCTTCACCTGGTCTCTTTCTCTTTGTCTCCCTCATCTCCCTGCTGAGGGAACTCTGTGGGGACGCCCAGGAGACAAGGCACTGAAACTTGCTAGCAGCCATGCAGATGAACTTGAAAGCAGATTCTTGAGTCTTGAGAGGACGCAGCCCTGGCTGTCAATTTGACAGCAACGCATCCTACTCAGTCGTCACCTGGATTTTGGACCCACAGAAGCTTTATTATAAGAAATGCTTTTTGTTTTCAGCAACAAAATTTTGGGGTGCTTTGTTATGCAGCCATGAGAAGCTCATTCCCTCTGCCCCTGCCTTAGGGCCATCCAGTGAGCCTTGGGTACATACACAGCCACCCAACGGCAGCCTTTTGGGAAACTGGACTTAGAGCCCCTGATTCTCCCAGGTGGCTCAGAAGCAGCATTTGGACCAAAGTTTTTGCTTAATTTCCTGTCACTTGGATACTTTCCTGGAACTTGCTTGGAGGAGAAGAGTGGCAGCAGAGTAAGTCGTGCCCAGACCGAGCAGAAGGGACTCAGCGCGTGTCCCCGGAGCCTGCTGCTCTGT